>NC_133933.1:90614051-91814051 GCF_031877795.1 Strix aluco
TTTTGAAACTCTTCATTATTAAAGCACCACTGATAAAAAGTAACTGTCCTGCAATATCTCAAATCTCTTGACGTCTGTTATAAATTTCCCCTTTCTGCACTGGAACGAAAGACTCAGCGCTGCACTTCAAGGAACTGAATTCCATAGCCAGGCAGCTTAATTTGCCAATTCACTTGATCCATAAAACATAGTCTATACACATGGACCATATTATAAGCGTTTCAAAGGTGAGTGAAAAAGAGCAGTCTAGTGAATAAGGAACATAGGATGCAGCCATATCCTGCAAAGCTTTTTCTAAACAAGTACCAAATCTTAAAATTAACCCACCACTGTACCAAATTGTCTCAGTCAGATACAAAATGACCCATATTCAGGCATAAGAAGGCCAGCTATGTTGCAACTCAGTGTAACAGAAAGGCCTCTGCTCCAGAAAAAAACAGTAGCTTGTGAAATGGAATGAAACATGAACATTTAGACATAGACAAAACAGCCTGGGATGAAAACCTGCTTTAAGTTCATGGCAGCTTCATACAGAAAACATACAGAAAACTGAAGAGTCTGTTTTAATTACTCACCAGAAAGCTGAAAGATCAGAGAAGCACACTTTATAACAACATTTTCTGGAAAACAATAATATTCCCTATTCAAGAAACAGCTGAAGAAAGAAATTCAAGACAATTTCACTTAGAAAAGTCAACAGCAACTCAGAAGATTAAGAAACATGAAGATACATACTACTGCTTTATGAATAACATTGAAATGGTTTGAGAAAATAAGGTATTGCTAAGAAGACTGCACCTGCCAGGAAACTATACTAGATCATCTGCAGAGCACTGACGATACACAAGAGCCGCAAACTTGCTGAACCCAGGTCAGCCCTTTATTAAGAGAAGGGCTGTTTTGAGAACTGTACAGCAAATGAATTGATTCAGTTTCTGGTAAGAGTATCTCAAACCTTGTTTCCCACATGTATTGCCTCCCACAATGGAAAGGTTACCTTTTCATGTATACAGTGCAGCGAGCTCGAGTATAGTAATGAATATCAAGCCGATGTTTCTCTTAGTGGCCAGTTTTCCAAATGTGGACAGGCAACCATATGTGCACGCACTAATCAAGTCTCCTTCTTTCCACGAGAGACTGTTTAGAGAAATAGATGGTAGTAGGATTCGTGCTCTGTTGCTTAGAGAAGAGGGAACAGATGGAGAAAATTTAATTCCCAGGGCCTATGACTGCTAGGGGATTTCCCCCATGCCACTTAAGTCTTTGAAATAGGGGAAGAAAGTTTCCAAAATCACAGAAAGCATCATTTTACTCCCTACTAACTTTTCTATTTATTTAAAAAAACCCTCTTTCATCAGAGAAAATATTTCTCTGCAGCAGATATAACAACTGCCCCAGATCTGCAGAGCAATCCCATGGTGTATGCTGTGGTTGTCCTGCCAATTTCCTTTTTAGCTAAACCACAAAATGATGGGATGCCAGCCATGAGAGAGCATATTATTCTGATGTTTAGCACTTACGTGTGGAGAATATTAACCGATCCCTTTTATTGATTAATTGCACCTTTTAATGCCATAAGGGAAAGGGTTAGGTTATAGATTCTTGCTGAATGGGACAGGCAAGTGGCACACAGGGCTAATAAATCACCCAGCTCACAGGGGCTTCAGCAGCTGTGCAATTTTACATATGTGGAGCACAGAAGCAGGTAATGGTGGTGTTAGTGACGTGAACAGACACACATAGTACTTCTTTGAAGAAATTAAACTTATTTTGACCATGAAAATTATAGTTATTTTTTATGACAGTTGACTTGGATTGAAGCGTCTCACCTGAACCCAGGAAAGCCAACATAACTTGCTAGGATAGCTGAGGGTTCACCAGCACAAAGACCTCAGACAAGTGCAGCTGTCCTGAGGCGATGGACTGATGTCTAGGGACACGGCAGTCCACTCTGATTATCCTCCTGCCAGACAGGGCTGCTGCCTATTTCATTGTGAGCAACTGCAAATGCAAGTGTTAAGGATGCAACCAGGAGTGGACCGAACACAAGCAAACGGGTACCAAAGTCCTATTTTTAAAGCCATGGGTCCTGCTTCCCTTCTCTCCTCTGCCCTCTAGTTTCCAGTGGATCACTAAGAGAATAAATGAAGATAATGTTGAAACTGTGATTTAAGCCATGGCAGAAGAAAAAGTGGCCAAAGGAGAGCTGGCGGCCTTTGGATTAACAGAGCAGTTAGCTGTTCTCTTGTTGACTCAGCTTAAAAGAGTAAAAAATGTTTGTATTTATTTTAGGAAAACATCAAAGCCGCATCCTTCCAATCCTGACTGTAGCCTCTAGGTACTTGCAGTGATTACTGCCTAGCAGCTCTTTTTTGATGTGGCTGAGCCAGTAAGACTGAATTTACTCTTTCAAATAGGAGTCTAGCTTCTCTGGTCTTTCCTTCTCCATTCTATCCTGTCACAGAGCAGAAGGCAGTCACATGCCTAAACCTAAAGACTGCAGTTTAAAGTTCTTGCAAAGATTCATTTATTTGCAAGTTCCAGGTCCTGGTGTGGGGCTGGAAGAGGATTTAGTTGTATTATAAATCCCCCCACAGGAGGAGGAGTATGGAGAGTTATACAGCATTAAGATATAATCTCTCCTCTATCTTTTGACTGAAACTGGCCAGCCCTGCTGAAGGTGGGGAGGACATTGCAGGCTGCATCAAACCAAGGATGTGAACTGGAGTCACAGCCCCTTTCTGAGAAGGTGCCTTGAGGCGCTCCCTTCATTTCCAGCAAAATCGCACCCTACATAGGGCCTCCTCGCCTAGTCAGTTCACTGACTAAAACAAATGCTGGTTTCCACCAAAGCCAGTGCAAACCCCAGCTTGTGGTATACAGTTCTCCTGCTGCAGGTGGGGAAAGCACTGACATGCATCCCATGGGTACGAGGTCCTGCATGCACACCCGTCACCAACTGCTGGGTCCCGGACCCATGGAGGGTAGCCGAGTGGCACAGCCCAGGGAGCACGCAGCCCCCTCCTGTCCCGCACAGAGCAAGGGAGGTCAGGGACTGAGAGCTGCTGCTCTTAGGGAGAATCTGGACAAACACAGACAGGCAAACATTTCATAAAAGGAGATGTGCGGCATTTAACCTTATGGCTGTCTTCCCGCACAGAGAATATTTATCAAATTGTCCCTTCTCCGGCTCAGCCTGGCACAGGGGGTGTCCCCAGGGGATGCCCAGCAGGATGGGGTGGTCGAGGCTCAGGAGGGAGGGACTGCAGAAACAAGGGAGATGGCAAGATGTGAGAGCCATTCCACTCTGTCTCTTACATGCTGGCTGACTGTATAGGAAAATTAACCTGCACCAGAAAAAGGCACATGAAAAGGAAGAAGTGTAAATTACCTCTTTGTTTCACAAATAAGGAGAGAGAGGCAAGACAAACTATGCTGCTTTCAAGTCCAATTCCTTCCTTGTATACTTCCTGGGGCAATGCAGTTACGTGCTTGCCTAATAGCTCAGTCTAGCTCCAAGTAAGCAGTCGTTAGTTTTCTTAGGAAATGCTCTAGCAGTAAGATACAAAATGTGGGTAAAATTGTTCAGTCATTAGTGCTGAAGTATATATAGAGATGTATATATACACACATAAATATGTGTACAGGGGTATGCACAGTCACACATACACACAGCTTCATAAAAATTGATAGATCTGGTGCCACTTTCTCTAGGGGTGGAATAGAAAGCAAGAAAAGGTGAGGGGGGAATATACAAAATTAATAAGCTCAAACATAATTGCCATAAGTAAATGTTAATGCATAGGGATGAACTTTTTTTTACACTTTATACATATTAATAGGCTCTCTCTGTGAGAAAGAATGACATCAGACATTGATAAATTTGACAGAAGTGAAAGGAAAAAATGGTCGCACTATTAGGAACACTCCTGAGGTGGTGGTGAACGGTGTCTTTGATACATCAGCCTTCAGTCTCTGAGCACATTCGTATTAACTCACGTGTACACCCAGAATTCAAATAAGCTGCATCTTTAGATGCTGGCTTTTAGCAGCAGTCCCACCAGATGGGCTGGAATCAAACTCACAGTTTCAGAGTGTGGTATGGTGTAATTTTCTCAGTACAGTTTGTGCCTACTGACTCTCTCAGAAGATTAGAGAAAGAGGCAGTGTATAGCAGATCGTTAAAGATCCACACGAGGCTGAAGGGTAAAAAAAAATTTCAATGAACACACTGCTCCAAGTACAGACATTCTTCTACGCCAAGAGAACGGTGCAAGGTTGTGTATTTAATATTGCTAGAAACAGAGAGATGACAAATTGCTTGGAGTGGATTCACTTAAAGGCAAACAAGGGCTAACCATTGATGTCTGAATACCTCAGCAACGTCTGAATGCTGGTGCATCGCCACATGGATGCTCTTTATAACCTTTCAAGAAACCACTGTGAAAACAGCGCTACACACCTGCAATATATATGTTTGTCTGGAATCATCGTAACACTACAGTAACTGTCCATGAATCTTCCAGTAAAGCCAGCATACCCAGCTGCATCACATGTCTTAGGATTCACAGCGAGCCTAGAAATAAATAAAAAGCTGAAGTCATGCATCTTTTTCTCATTAGCCCATTGCTTTTATGAACTAGACATGGGGAGGCTAGGTTTTTAAGATGAGATTTAATACTACTGACATGCGTTTCTGAGCAGCTTCAAACAAAAAAAAACAAGAGAGGAGAAGATTTGAGAAGTGGAAAAGGAGACAGCCATGGAAAATGAATGCATAAAGAGAAGAAACAGAGATGAGTAAATGTGTGCTAGATAACAAAGATCTATAAGAGAAGGAAAGAAAATACAGAATGGGAAAAAATGGAAGATAATAAGAAATTATTAAATAATTAGAGGCCATAAAGGAATATGTAAAGGCCATAAAGGAATATGATGTAAAGGATATACATCAGTCTGTTAGAAAATGTTATTTTGAAATCTAGTCTTATAGAAACTTGAGTTATTCAGTGAGATTTCTGTAATAAAGTTGGCTTTCAACAGACAACAAGAAAAACAAAATTCTTCAACAAAAAGTCAAATATTCAATAACCTTTTCCCTTCCTTTGTCCCATCAGCATGCAAGCACTTTCTTTATACACACATAGATACTGAAATAAGATATAAATATCCACTTTCCTGTTCATCACATGAGAAAACATAATTGGTTTCTTATTTATTTTTTTATCTGGTTTCATAACAAAAGTTTGAAATAATTGTTTGGGTTTTTTCTTTTAAAAATGTCAAAGTCTCCTTTTGGTAAGCAAATGTAGGACATCATCTATATTTTTACATAAATTATTTTTTCAGATGTCAATCATAACGCTGCTGGCAAATTAATTTGCATGCATAGCCAAGATGATGAGTGCTAGTGACAAACATTAGCTCTTAATGTGCAAAAAACAAGCATTTCAGTCCACTCAAGACAAGCAGTTTTTACCAGATCTACTGTATATTTGAATCTCTCAATGCCTACTATCACAGCATGCCTAGTAGTTAAAGATAATTAAAGTGACAATACACCTGTTAACTGTGAGGATATTGCGCCTACCATCAGACTGCTTAGAATAACTAAAACAAACTGGCAGAAGGGTTGAGCAGACTGCGTGTTCCTGCTGGCTAAGAGAAGCCTTGCAACCTCATCCTGTCATCACTGAAATAAAGCAAGAGTCCTCCGATTCTATAGAGCAGAGTAGTAGACCAACCATTTCACTGATCACTCTCTTCTTCATAATCAGGTGGACCCATTTCCTTTTTCACCCCTGTCTGAAGCAGCTCCCTTTCCAATAATGTTTCCCTTTAGAGAAAGTACTCCAACTGCTTATTTGTTCTTTAAATAGCTATTAAGCACTTAAAATGTCTTTTACCTTCTCTTAAAGTAACCGAGTGTCTGACAGCCTATTCAAGATGGGACCTGAGTTTTCCCTCACCCCATGTTTTCAGCATCATCAACATCAGCATTTTAAGCAAGCAGCCCCGTCTAAAGAGCGGATTGCTTCTGAATGACAGAAATGCTCAAATACCATGTTGCTGGATATATTAAAAAATCACAGATAAGCAGAAAGGAAATAATTTAAGAGCTCCTGTTTCTACAAAACAATGTGTTTACTGCAAGGACAGAGGTGTTGTATTTAACAGGCAGTGACCCCTTTTTATTCCGAGCTGGCAATAATCTGCAACAACAAATACATCCAAGCCTTTTACTCATCCATGGATACTCATTTTCCTCCTCCTGCAGATATCCATTCTTTGTATGTGTCCAGTGGCTAGAAGCCAAGAAACTCATTTTACGCTTGATAATTCATTGCTAATCAGTGCTAATCTGTCTGGGAAAACATCTATAGCTCAAGCACAAAGAGAGTCAGATCAGTTCAGCTGCATTGGTGGTGACTGTCCATCACTGAGCAGAGCTCCATGAGCTCCTCCATGGGACCCACCTGGAGGTTTACTCCCTAGCTGCAAGTCGCTTCACTCCAAGAACCAGCAAGACATTGGTGCTTTTTGAGACCTTGGACGTTTAAAACAAAAGTGAGAAATTAATCCTGGTGCTATTTGCCCCAATTTCACTATTCACATCACTCAGAACAGTAGTCCCTACTAGTACAGGTTTGCCATTGCAAAGCTTGTGGGAGGCTGTTTTGGTCCTACTGAGACCTACTCAACTAAAAAAAAATAATTGTGAGAGCTTTGTAAGGGAAGTACACATCATGCCAGGTTTGCTTTGAATTTATGGCACTTGAAATTCCATTGGGCAGATATCCTTCACCCCAGTGTTTTATATGGGCAATGATTAGGAGCAAAATTCATATACTGCAGTCCACATATACGACCCTGGAAAATGCATCTTCCCCATAAAAACAACTGTAAACTGGGGAGGGAGTGGAGGCAAATACCCCCAACTCTGAAATCGAACACATGGCTTTTAAACCCTGGTAAGGCACTCAGATAACAAATATTGATTTTACTTCATGCAAAATAAGGTTTGTGTTATTGCTGCAAATTTCCTTTTCTGGTATTTTCCTGTAGGCTTTGAGCCATATGTTTCTGTGTAATACAGCAAAGGCACAATTAAGCTCCTCTGTGAGACCATGCTCTGCCCATGCCAGCACTCTCCCAAGCAGAGGCACTGTGGCAAGCGGAGCCAGGGCATGCACAGGCTGTGGGCACTCCTGCATCCCACCCTCCATCTGAGGGCTCGATTTTGAGTCGAGGTTGCTGAGGCATGTCTCAGCTCAGCTTGACAGATCCGTAGGGTGGTTATTCAAATGAGATGTTGTCCCAGTCTCGTCTGGAATGCCTGCATGACAGCATTTCCCACTCACCCCTATTTTTTTTCATCCATTAAAAGTAAGACAGCATAAGCCTCTGAGAAAACTGTCTGTAAAATAAAGGTCTGCATTAAAGCCAGGTATGAAAAAATATCTTCCTGACAAGCAGTCATTATTTGGAGGCGCATCTATCTCTCAGGGAATCGGTTATGTGCCAGAAACCGAGAAACAATCCCATACAAACAGCAACATTAGGGGAATCTTAAGGTTGAAATTTTAGCACTAAGACAGAGTGCACCTCAGAAAAAGCTAGATTAGCTACCTTATCTCTGCCTGAAAGCATACATGCAATATTACAGCCCTTAATTAAACAGACATGTTTTCTCTCTGGCAGAACATATCAGATGGTCTTCTAGATTTTCTGTGTTTAGCATATATTAACAATTTGTCTCTTCACTGTGTGTCCATCATTTAATTAGCATAAAAGCCCCCTAGCCCTCTGTTTGCTTGGTCGTCTTTATAGTACATCCTCTTATCTCAGAGGTACTTATTTTAATAATTTAGTCAGTACAGATGTACAATGCATTCAACAAGACATTTTTCACTTTAGAGACAGATGTACTTCTTAACAATAATTCATTACTTATTACCTCACAAGCTGTTTTTCAGACAAATAAACTCACAATTTCATTACCAGTATCTTTTAATGATGTTTCTGTTTCAGATTGCTTTATCATCAGAGTCTAATCCAAATTTCACTGAACTTTCCCATTAATTTCAGAGATCTGAAGGATCTGTTCTTCATTTTCCAAGCTGCTGCCCTCAAAGCACATTTCAGGAAAATCTGTATACTATTTATCCACTGAGACGTTCTAAAATAAAAAGGAAAATATTTCTTTAACATCAAAATGCCTCTCTAATGAGCAAAACATGCTGCAGAGGTTTTTCACTAGTTAGCTGAAAGCATGTCCTAGAACACAGTAAGTGAAAGAAACCTTCATCTTGAATGATAAATGGGAGCAGGGTGTTTTCAGAAATTATTTTGGAGCACAGCACAAATGAGTTTCATATGCAGACTTGCAAAGTCATCATACTGGGTGAATTTGAAATCTCTTCCAAAATGGTAATGTTAAGACTGAGAAGAGATAGTATTGCAAGAAAGTGTTAGAAGAATAAGGTGATCTCTGGGCTCTGCACCACCTATCCCACACTCCTAAACATGACTGTAGATCTTTGAGGATTTCCTGCTGAAGGAAGCTCTCTGCAAAAAAGAGACGGAAAAACAGAGGCTGTGTAGAGTGACCCATCCTCTGTAATACTCTGCACTCAGCATATTTCTGGGCATTGGAACCCTGGACTTCACACAGGACTTAGGTCCTTGAAGACCTGAAAATCCTATCTTATTTTCTCAAATCCTTGATCTTGTGAATTTTTCAACCACAGATCTCTCCAATCACATCCAGCTTTTCTAAATTGATTGGTGTACTCTCTGAGCAGGTGTGACAGTTAACCAAATCAAACTGGGACATCGCTGTGATAAAAGTGGTGATCAGATATTGCCAAAGTGCGACGTTCCATTTAGGTGTGAAGCAGGAACACCAATATCTCTCTATTCCATGCTGCTCTGTAAGAGTTATAATGTGAGTTATGAAACTTCACTACCTATATCATGATTCATTCTTGAAAAAAAATTCTAAAAATTAGAAAGTATACCTGAGAATTTTGCCATGTTAAAAAATCACCTGTACCTTACCTCTTGATTTTCTCTTCTCATTTGTCTCCAAATTTACCATTTCTGTTTTGTTTTGTTTTGCTGTTGGGTAAGTACATTACATGACTTCAGTGATATTTTGGAAAGAATAAATGGGAGATTTAAAAAATTAAGTACTTTAAGCATTAATTTTAGTTAGTATGCTGTATTAAGTTAGGAATACTGAGTACTAGGCCTTCACTGTACTGAAATTCATACTAAGAGAAAAGAAGAGATACCCTGAGGGCACCACAGGAGGAGGTATATCCATGCTTATTAAAGTATTTAAAATAGTAAAATATCAATTATCTATAATTAATCTATTTTTTCTACAGGGGAGACTGATGACTGACCCTCTGGAAATTAGAAATTGAGAAGACTTATTCCACAACCGATTTTCTTTCCTTGACACTACAAACTTGTTTCCTACAGTTTCTTCTCTAATTATTTCTTCAGCAGTTTATTTTTTAAAAAAGACTTGTCATTCCTTTCTGTCCTTTCACAAAAGAATGAAGAGATTTAAGCAAGAGAAAAAATTGAGATACTGTATTTCTGTCTTATCAATATCAGAAACTCATCCTAATAAGGATTACTCCTACACTGACTCCACAGCTCTTCCTGTTTCCATAAAACTATTCACAAGTTGCATGTATTTCCATATTTGATCTGCATTAATATTAAAATCCTCCTGAAGTTTCTGGAAAGATTTACATGTTTTATCATCGGATAAATCCTTTATTATCTTGTACTGAAAGTTCATTCTTCTTTAAAATGCAATAAATATTTAATTTGAACAAACAAAGCAAAAGTAATGAAGGAAAAGAGGGACCCCATGAAAAGAGAAACGTGTAGATTGAATTCACAACCTCATTTGCTGTCTGTGTAAAAATTTCCAGAGTCGATGCCAAACAGAAAAAAAAAGTAGCAAACACCAAATTTCATATGTAGAAGTCAGAAAATATACTAGGTTATTATCCTCAAGCATTACATCACCCATGCACTGCTATATTAGATGGACGAGTGGCAAAAGAGACAGGACACTGCTGTGGCTGCTTGAGGCAGAATGCAAGAGGCAGGTGGACAGCACAATGGGACTGAACAGACAGCAAACTTGCCAGTAACACTGGCAATAAGAAGTGATAAGTGAAACTCAGAATGTTTTGGATTTTGTTTCCCAGGAGCTGTAAGGTGTTGAAAGGTTTTATTTATTTATGGTAAATCCTTTGGAGTTGTAAATCTCGCAAGATGTTGCTCTGCAGATCAGAGATTCTTCAGGAACATCACATCTCATATTGCTTCAGCACTTCTCATCACATCTGCTTCACTAGAAGTGTGAGTGGGCAGGGAGCTGCATGGAGGGAGGCATTAATAAGAGAACAGAGGGGAAGAGACAAGGAAGAAGAGGGTCTTCTCCCAGATATTGTGCAAACATAATACAAGAAAAGAGTGGCAAAAGCGTTTCAATAGATATAGAGGGAGATAACTTTAAAAGTCATTGGGTTCGTGTCTGAGGCAAAGCTCATTTTCTTTAAATGTACCCTAGATCTAAACTACTATATCACTCAGAATATACACCACAAATGCTGCTGGTCTCCCTCCTGATCCTCCAAAGCAGTTTACTCCTACAGTATAAAAGAAATTTCATCTTTATCTTATTTGGCTATCTCTCTTTTCATCTCTACTGTATCTTGCGATCCCCATCTCTGCACCATCCGTCAGTGAGACAGGCTGGGGAAATACAGAACCACTGGTACTTACAACATTTGAAACTCCTGGATAAATCATTAGAGAACATGCTATAGGGAACAACTTCACAGTGACAAGGAAATAAAAATCAATTTTATAATAGGTCTTTGCAAATTCTAATTTCCATAGGGTCAAGCCTCAGTCATTCCCATAGAAAACTCTACCTGAGGGAGGAAAAGAGAAAAATTGGCTGAAGTGCACCATTGAGAACATTTGACTTCTTCCTCAGAGGTAAGGGAGTTTGCTCCCCATGCTCCATGGAGCAACGGTGGCCAGATTAGTCTCCAACTCCATTAAATTTTCCCAGAGTCACAGAGGACAACGCAATCTCTAGCTCTTTTCTAAATCTCTAAACTCTTTTTTTGATAGTTTGCTCAAAAGGCCTCTTGAAATATAGGACAGGTGTTGCCACATTAGCTACAGACCCATGCAGAGAACCCAGAGACAGAGGAGAAGGGGTAGTGCCACGGAACCCACAAATTTTCTTACTTCATAACCAATACAGAAGAAGGGTGTTTCTCAAACTAAGATTATATGAAAACAATAGTTTTTATGTTAGCATTAAAACTTTAGAGGGGAGCTGAGAGTGTCCTGTTCTCTCAGCATTAACCACAAGCACTCTAAAAACATCCGTGCATCACACGGTACAACACTGGATTCTAATACATATATTTTTCTCATATAACACCCCACCAAGCTACCATGTTTTTAGGATTGCTATCTACAGAACAAATAATCTTTATCCTGACACAAGTCTTGCCTGCTCCAGGAGTTTGTTTCATGTCATATCCTCCTCCTGCGATTTCCATTTCAGAGTAAGCCTTCTTACCTCCTCCCACTCCACTGAAGTTACTGCAGCTAAAAGCAAGGAGTAGTCACTGATATCATGTTTATGGAAACACTGTGCAGATGACTCACCACGCTAACAACCTGAAAACTCCTTTCTTTGCCACAGGCTGTTTTTTTAATCTGGTTCTTGCATTTCCTCCTCCTTTTCCACTTCCTAAATGTCAAAGTAAGTGGACATGCCCATGTGTCACTCTGTGTCTGTGATAATGGTTATCAGAAATTTTTCCATGTGCAGACGGTTTTGACTGAAGTCACTGGGTTTTTCGTTGAAGTCCCCAGGATTAATTTTTCCCTTCACACCTGCAAAAAAGTAAATGTTCCATATCAGTATCATTCATCAAGTCAGTGATTTCATGTAGGTAAAATGGTGGGCATGAATCTTATTACCACAGTGGCTCCTTTAAGCCTCTGTGGTGGAATAAAAGGGCATCAAACCATATATGAATAATCGCCATGGTCTTTGAGGTCCCTCAATTCTACTCATATAAATGGAGCATCAGTAAAAATTATTATCAGGTCAGGTAACTCTAAGAGCCAAATCCTCAGCAGATGTGGATTTTTACCACTTTACTAAAAAAAAAAAAAAAAAATAAAATCACCATTTATGCCATGTTGAGATTTGGGTTTAGGAAGTGTTTATCTTACCATGCTCACCTGAATTTATGAGGAACTTGCACTTAAAAATGAAACTGCATCTCAGAGTCAAGTACAAGGATCAGTTTTTCATGAACAGTTAGATACAACAAAATGATACCAAACAAAATTCAGGGCTCACGAATTCCCAAGTAGTTTATCTTAAAGAACATGCAAAAATGTGTTTCACTGGAATAGGATGTTGTCTGGAGACAACATCAAAGCTAACACAATACCACTGCTGTTACTACTCAGAAAACTCTATCTACAGTTAGAAAGATAAACTGGGCACATGAGAAAGGTAATCCACAATCTAAAATTAAATAGTTTGCAATCTCCAGTTAAATTAAATGAGTAGTGGTACAATCTGAGAAAATACGGCATTCATTTCATACCTATTATATAGACGGCTATCAGCGCTTGTTATCATTATAAAATCACACTTCAGATGCTCACATCTCTCCAGTTTTCAACTCTTCCAAGAGTTATAACTCTGGCACTCCTCTATGGTACAAAAACACAGCACAGCTTCTTGCAATTTCCTGAGATACTACACCTGCAATATATTCATACTAATTGCTCCAAACTCATGCATACAGATGACAAAAGAAGCTGAATAGCAATTCAGCTTTTTCATGCAAAGGAAACATAATTGTTTTATAATATACTGTAAGTTTTAAACCTGCAGGTTAAGTATTCATTTAATTATTTAGGAAGAGGCTGCACTTCTACTCCTTCCCCTGTACAAGAGACAGCCTCTCTCTGCACCACACCAGGAGAAACATGGGGGAAGATCTCAGACTTGGGATTTTCCTTCCTCTCTCCACATCTCTCCCTTTCCCCTTATTATAAATGCAGTATTACTTCTATTGCATCCACTTACCCACTTACCACTAGTATTTTCAGAAACAGGTTATTTGAGCCAAATACATTGTGGAGCAAATAGAGGAAGAACTGGGGAAATATGGACTCCTGTGTTTCCCTCACAGGCAATTGAATTCAAAACAGCTATTACAAATCTTGTAAATCAGGTCTTTTTCTAGTTAAGGGATTTTATTCCAGACCCTATCAGCAGAATGGCAGGAAAAAGAATGATTCTGCAACAAAATCAAAGGTATTTTGAGTTTCTGATGAGAGAACTACTTACCTCTGCAACAGTAGACCCAGTAAGATACATCAGTACTAGGTATCAAAAATCTCCTTCAGCTCAAACATTGAAGCTTGTGTTTTTTTAAAATCGAAGAACCAATTAAAAGACTTACCTCTGGATTTGTGTGCATGTTTGATCCGGTAGTTGTAATTTGTTGTCTGCAGCACACAGAGTCATTAAATTTGTCTAAAGGAACTACATTAAAAAATCATCAAATGTTATAAAACACGGCTTAAATTTTCAAAAGACTTTAAGTAATTCAAGGGTCCAATTTCCATCTGCACCTCCTAGGCAGTAATTAGGCTTTATAGAATTAAGCAATGCAACACCTCACTCATAGTGCTGATCCTACCTCTTACAATACTTGCAAAAATTTTTCATGGATAGGCACCTAAGTGCAAGGTCAACAGAAAGCTGCTAAGCAGGGCATGGACCAAACTAGCAAGAAATAAATTTTGAGCAGAAAGGGGCAGTGCTTATATGAGTCCAGAGAGTTAGAGTCTTTGTTCAGAGCCATTAAACTCCTAAATAATCTCAGCCACTTGCATGATACAAAACATCGGGTTTCCATAAAGAGTAATAGTGGTAGACCACGAGAAGTAAGAGCTTTCGAGTTAAGTCATCCCCTGGGGGTATGGGGGACAGCGTCAAACTGCTCCTTCTGCCCAAATTGTAACCGGATCTCGAGTTCAAACCAGCACCCCAAGTCAGCATCCCAACACCCAGCTTTCTGTGGAGTGGGAAAAGTATCTCAGTCACAACACTAGAGTTGCTTCTCTTTGTAGAAATAATTTAACATGCAGAGGACTGAGGCCAGAGAGACTGGCTTTAATCCCAGCAATTATGAAACATATCTAAAATGGGAGTTCAAGTCCATGTCTGATTGATAGATATCACTGCTCCAGAGCAGGCATCTGAACCAGTGTCTTCTACCTCTCTCTCACAACTACCATTTACTCTGAGCATATTTTGACCATGCCAGTAACATCAGGCCCATAGTGAAGACAGTCCCATTTTGAAGGCTTCAAGGCTTTAGGCCACAGCAGTCCTTGAGGTAAATCTCAATATTTAGGTGATTTTGGACAGAAAAATCTTGAGCATATGCAGAATTTAACATGCTAAACTAATAGTAAGGAGGTAAGTGACAGCTGAGTAGTAATTATGCCAATGGTACCTGAATGCTGGGACAAGGTGATATCTACATTGTGCAGTGGATTATGGTGAAAAAAAAGCTCCAAGCTGACTTTCAGAGTACATCCACAGAGTTCATCACAGCACCATGCAGAGACATTTGCATGGGTCTCAAAGGCAGCCTAGCCTTTTTGGTATGGCAGAACATGCATTATTAAATTCAATCCCTGTTTCTCAGCAGAGCTAATTAGTTCAGGTGCAGCTCAACACTGCTATAATTATACTCCATCTGCTTCCAGAGCTAGCTAGTTTGGGTGCTGAGAGCTTGGAAATTTCTCTGCAGTACACCCTCATGGGAGGGGCATGATACTATTATGTCCTTAGGCGTGAAAAGAGATGGATTGATGCTTTGGTCCCTTTGATGATGTGAGCCTTAGCAGCCTAAATCCTGTTGAGTTAAATCCTCTCAAGGGACAGATTTTTTAAGATGTTTAAATAGCTAAAGCCCCAGGTATGGCCCCAGTGTGATTTTTGAAAAATGCCTCATAAGCACTAACTGTTTGTTGGGTGGTAAATGATTCTATGCGGCTACGCAGCAGTGAGAGCCCCATGTCAGAAACCCGACCGAGGCGGTCTGTCACAGGCAGCAGCCTACAGCGCCCCAGCTCTTACCAAAATTTTGATGTGCTCAGGTTGGCTTTGATGGCTTGCAATCCAGCGTATAAGTGCTAAGACTCATTTGGCTACACAGAAAATATCAAACTTGTCTGCTTCTCAAGAAACATGATGACTCAGATGAATGCTACTTTAGCATGCTGTGTTTGCTCCCCTTAAAATGAAACCTTGATCCAAAGACTATTGCTGTGAATGGAGTATCGCTCCTTGGTGTCAATTCATATTGGGTCAGGCCCTGAATTTGTGGCATGGAGCAATTAGTATGAAAGAGATTAAGCAACAACTTCCTTTATTCAGTTGTACAAGTTACTTCAAGATGAGCTGATTGCCCACATTTGTTTTGTACAGGCAGTTAAACCATCAATACCAACAACACCAGCATTAATCAATACCATGATTTCCTCACTCTCACAGCTATTTTGCTTCATATCACTTTACAAAGGCTGTTGGGGACTTTCTTCTGGTACAATACCCTCTAGTACAATAATGCCATGCCACAGCACATTTTTCCGGACATTGGAGTCATCCATATGCATTTGCCCTGCAAGCTTTCCATCAGCACGCTCAAACAAGAATATTTTCAGTGACTACATGAACCCCACAGCACGTTCTCATCCCGTCCACCGTGTTTAACCACACATCACTTCAGTAGAATATATACGTACCTGTGGGTGTATATGTGCATGTGTGCCCAGAGACAACATGCTCTGCTTCCATGTGTGTTGTGCAGGCGTGAATGACACCTGCATCTAACAGAATGGAGTCTATGTGAGCATCTGTGTCACTGCCATTAATATTTTGACTTGCTGCACTGCTGTCAGTGCCAGCTTTCTCAGTACTGCTATGCCCCTTCTTACTCTTTGCTTTCCAGGGGCGCTGGCTAAGGCTACTGAGACTGTTAGATTTTGACTGAAACTCAATCAGTTGTTACTTATTTAACCAACACGCAGACATCACTTTATGCAATGATTTTGGCAAGTGACTAAGGAAGCTGCCCCATGTTACCTGCTTGTCAGAGAAGAGATCCACGTTTCTGCTCTGGCTCAGCCATGGCTGTCTCACTGCCAACCTACTCTCTCAGGGTGCAGACAGCCTCTAATGCCTCCTTGGAGTTGAAATAAATACTTGTTATATAAAGGTTGCTGCCTACTACTTGTGTGTATTTAGTCTTGTTTTAGTCCTCTCTCACACTGCACTACAGCTCCCTGACTGGACTCTGTGAATTAAGCATTTTATATGAGTTTTGTTATATCACGAGAGAGAGCACCCAAAATGCCTGTCTGAGCCTAGACACATGCACCAGCTCGCCAGCCATTCCTACCATTACCCTTGGCCATGCCACAGCTCGCAACTTGGATCTCCCAGGGAGCTTCTGATTTCCTAGGTACGCCCCATCAATGGCAGCAGACTGCCGTGAAGCAAATCAGACTGAAAGGCAGTAATTAGTGATTGAGAGGGAGTAAGGAGCAGGTATAAGTGAGCATTTTTGCCCATTTCAGTGCAAGGCTAGCAGTTTAACTCAAAGCATCCCCTGCAGTGGTTTAGGCTGTTAGTGCCTGACTTTGTACTGAAAAGAAGAGGGAGGACTCACAGGCAGTCACAGCAGAGAGGCATTTTGAGAAGTTATCTCCACTCAGTTACCTCATCTGTGCTGAGGAGTATGTGTGAGTGACTCAAGCCTGTGCAGTGTACATTTGAGCGCGTAAGTTAAAACCACTGGCAATTAAAAATAACTTCCCTGGCTTTGCAGTGGGATGGTGGAGGAGATGTCACACAAGTGCTGAGCAGCTAACAGCTGAAAGACAGGAAATTACTATGGAGTAAGCTGGACACAATAACAAGAGGTCAGGGAGCAATCAGGCCTGAAGCCCAGCACTCAGGTGTGGGCTAAAACACCCTCTTAGACATGGCCATAGTTCATTCAGCAAGCCTCATGAGTCTCACGGACTGCAGCTCCCCTGAATGACTGAAGGGCCAAAGGCAAATGCAGCTGATGTAAAAGAAATTCTCCAGAATTCATAATTTGTTTTCTTCTTTGTCTTTTTCTCTTGGTTCTTTTTTTCCTTCTTTATCATTTTGTAACCTCCTGTCTGTACAGAGAGAAAGGTTGTAATTTTCATGTTTGCTATAGCTCTAAATTTCACATTTTCAGTTAATTTTTGTTTTCCAGTTCTCATTAATAGATTACAGATTACTTTTTTTATTAATTACCATCTATTTTACTTTGTAACTTATTTTTCTGTGAAATAAATACTTTCCTGACCTGTTCCAGCCTTGTTTTAATGCTTAGCCAAATATCTCAAGGCAGTGAAGGAAAGAACAAACAGCTGAACATCTGCTGAAAAGGTTGCAAGGGTGAATAAGCTCTAATAGCTTCTAATAAGCTTCCAGAAATATATTGCATAAGGAGCAATGAATAGATTCCAGTCCTTAAGCCCGTACTTATACAACTATCTTGGTCAGTTACTTAATTCAGTTACAGACAGGAGTAAATTTTCAGATGCAGGATATATTATCAGCTAGTTTTAAAATGCATCCTACAGTGAAATAACTCTCTCTCTTCAAGCAGCCATTATTTGGGTTCAACACAGAGCTTGCTTTTATGCATTACTGGTGCAATTCACATTGGGAGCTTATAAGACTGGAAGGAGTCCTTCACCATAGCTGAAATTCTCCACCACCACTTGGCTGCTCTGTAGCTCCACAGGGGCTCCACATGTAAGAGCTCCCCTGACTTGCATCCAAAGGTTCCTTTGGTGACACAGCCCAGCCCTGCCCCTGGAAGTGAGCATAACTCAGATGTCGAGGAGAGTACCTGGTAGCTGTACAGGTGTAGAAAGAAATAGTTACTACTATTCTCCAACTCATTGTCCACAGTAGTACCTTGAAAATTGCTGCAGAGTAATACCTTCTCTTTGCCTTGGACTTCAAATTTCTCCTCTTCAGGTTGCCCTCAGGTCAGCCACATATATCTACCTGCCATGTTCAGGCCTGCTATAAGTAAATGCAGCACCAGGAAAGTCAATAGAGTTTCATTCACTTACAATAGAAGTGAATTTAACCATAAATCGATAATGAAAAGCAAAATGTTCCCTATGTGCCTGTTCTTGTAGCTGTCCTTCATCTGAAGAGTTCAGCACCACTTAGAGAATCAATGTATCGATAGAGAGTAAACTGTGTTTTCAATAAAACTTAAGATGTGATCAGATTCAGCATTGTATGATTATTAATTTCCAAACTTAGCCACAAGCCTTTAACAGTTTTCATTAAATCTCCAAAGGAAACTGAAGAACTTGGATAATTATCAAAAAATACTGTATTAAAGTACTTGCCTCTATTCCTCTACATGTGCAGAAGCAACTTGGTATATTCATAGGGCAACCAAGGATACACTGTTGACTGAAAACAATGATGCTTCACTGCCTCTTATTTCTGGGATAGCCCTAAACTCATTCTGCCACCTTGTGTGATCGACATATATTACAGCACAATCTCATTTTCAGGTGCATATTTCTTATTCCACTCCGGTAGGTCTCGCCTCTTATTTAGTACTCCTCAAAGCCTGTAGTCAGTTAAACCATGTGAAGACAACAACTCATCTCTGATATTCTAATATAGACTGTCAGGATGAACCAAATTTAATATTTCATTCATACTCCACCTCCCAAAAGGCCACTTAGTTTTAATAATTAGAGCAGTGAATAATTCTTACAAATTATATGAAAGAATGCGCATTTGTGTTAGCTTATTGTTAGATTGTGGTTCTCTTGAACGTATAACTTTCTTGAAAGTATTTGTTAAATAATGCCTGGGAATAGTTTTAGCCCATATCATCCATTCAAAGTAATTTGTTGAAAAATAAACCCAGTTTTTCAAAACTTGAGTTGTGTGACCAGCCACTCTTTGTCTTATGGGCTATTTCCCCTTTATAGAAATAGTTTCTTCATGCTTACCCTGACTGGAAAAACTGTGACCGTTAGAAAAACATTTGCCTTTCAATGTAAAATGCCTGTGGAAAGCAAATACAGAGGTAGTCTTTCAGAAGATTTCTCCATTTTTTCTCAATATTCCTCATTTCTGCTGCTATGTTCAATCATGACAATATAAAAATAGAAAAAATCAAATAAGTTTAAAAAAAAAAGCCTTTAATGAAAACCCCAGTTAAAACCTGTTAAAAATGTTTGATGTTTTGATTAGCTGGATGAATTCAACTATCTTGTTCTGAAACAGGGAAAGCATTCCTGAAGTTCATCTACAAAAACCTTCTGAAGCTTTAGGTCAGACTATCATGAGAGACTCCACAAGGGATTCACACGCCCAGAAATGACTACTGGTACAATGCAAAAATCAATAACGCTACATGAAGTTGTCTCCTATGGATGTCATATCCCTTTGAAGTACCAGCAAATGCTCATGCACCCCATAGATACCAAAACACATAAATGTGACACCACCTGTGTCCAGAAAAGCTCCCAAAATAGAGGGGCATTTCACCCTCTTCCCAGAAAGGTACCCAGCACATCCAGGTTTTAAATGTCTGTAAGCTTGTGTGCCCTGATCTGCTGGTAAGTGAAGGTGAAAGAAGGCAGGAAGCAGAGAAAACAGTTATCAAAACCTCCTTTTAAATCCTACAAACACAGACACTGACATCTATTACTACCTTATGTTCTGTAGATATGGAACTAGATTTCTTTTCTAAGTGAACTATTGCTTGGACTTAATTAACCAGAACTGCAGTGCCTATAAGATCTATGCTAAAAACATAGTGAACACAGTCAAAGCAAAACTCATTCCTGTAGTCTAGTTTTAATGTCTTTCACACAGGGAAATAATTATACCTAAAAGCTGATGTTTTCACTTTATACTTATGAAATGCAATTCATCTTACAATATCTCATCATCACCTTAAATTTTGGCTATGGTCAGAAAACTGTTTACGTTAACATCACACCATTTTACTCACCATACACTCTGCAAGTAATCAAATCCCAGGGCTGATCTCCAGTCCTTCTGTGAGGAGAAATAATTGAGGCAGAAAGATTCACAGTGATTTTAATAAGAAACAGGCAAAAAAATATGCAGTTTGCAAGTCAGAGAAAGCATTAATAAATTTGGAATTTGGCAAATAATTTCAGGCAAACACCCAAATTGATAATGAAAATAACTTCAGAAAAATCTCTTTTGTTTCCTGACTTACTCTGTACAAAATTTTGACCTTTCTTTAGAAGTTGGTCTGTTTAAAAGGATTTAAAAAAAAAAAAAATTAAAAACAAAACTGAAAACTTTGCCTCCGACTATATTTTTCAAGTTGACCCAGAGAGGAAAAAACATATTAAAGTATTTTTTCCAATTATCTATTGATTAAAAAATACAACCTTCAAAACATGTTACACACAGTTCTAATTTCAAAGGATTTTGGCTCAAGTTCCAAAAGCACAGAGCAGCCCTAAAATGTGCATAATTAGCCTGGTATAAGGGAGCTTATGGTAAAGGGACCTGTAAAGTTTGAATCCCTGTACAGGATCTTGCAGAGCCTTTGGCAAATCATTTCATTTCCTTGTATCTCTATTTCCCTATCT
The DNA here is from genome assembly GCF_031877795.1 of Strix aluco. Lineage (NCBI taxonomy): Eukaryota > Metazoa > Chordata > Aves > Strigiformes > Strigidae > Strix > Strix aluco. The sequence continues at coordinate 90,634,872 of NC_133933.1, forward strand.
ATTAAGACAGGGCAATAATACCTACCTTCCCTGAAGAGGTGACAGTAATTAAGTCAATGTTTTGCATAGCACTTTCAAGATGCAAATCTCTACATTAAAGTTCTAAGTACTATTATTATTATCATCATTATCACTGATTATCATTAAGCTAAAGCTACTGTTTAATTCTGTATGTTCTCTTCTCATTCTGAGAAATACATTCAACTGCCACTGTAGCTAATTATACCATCTACTCTTAAGTGTAGGAGTACAAAAGCATACCTTCTGCTGCATTTGCAGGCTGATCCCTCTTTCAAATACTCTTTGTGTAAAGGAAAGTATATTCTTAACTAATGCCTTAAGGAAGTTTACACGGTATTGCCAAATTAGCTCATTGCAATTAGTATCTCAAGTTTCTCTGCAATCCCAGGAAAATAGCAGTAGCCACGAATGCAGTTAATAATGATGACTTTGTAAAACAGAGCTGGAGGCTAATATTGAAAGGGCTGTCAAAGAGCAAAAGGCTGCTTTTCAAATGACCTTTAAATCCTCTGCGACTCGTGCAGAGGATAAGAGGTAACATGAGTGACAAAAAAGGCTTTTCTAGCTCACCACATTTCGCCAGGTCAAAGAAACATTTGTAATGAATAAATAAATAGATAATTCATCCCCCAGCTGTTTTGGCATCTTTTCCAGTACGAACACAGGTAGGAAGCAGGTCTGCGAAGCTGGATGAATTTCAGAGACCTGTAAAACAGTCAGCAAACCAATCTCAGAGAACTGAGCCTGAGCTGCTTGTTATGCAGAGCAGAAAAGAACAGAAATTTGCCCACAGGGCTTCAGACACAATGTATATCTGTGAAGCATAAGGTTTTAAAATGCCGATATCAAAACTAGCGTTTCCTAAAATCAGTCCAACTCAGTTTCTTGTGGTTTTGCTCGTGAGAACATGCAGCCGTGCAACACTGTCCTGCCACCCTGCCTGCCTGCTGATGCAGTCAGCTGCAAATCTCAGTGTGTATGACCTTCCAGATCTCTGGGCACAAAAATGGCCAACATTCAGTATACTTCAAAGCCTACCTGTGACAAAAACAGACACACACACACATAGACACAGAGTAAAAAGGTAGTATGTCACACCTTGGCATGCAGCCATGGAGAAAACCATTCCTCTCCTTGTGGTTGTTTATGTGTTACGGCAATGTCTATTAAGTCTAAACAAAAAGTAATTTTTAATGGGTATTGAAATTTTACAACTATCAGCCTTGAAAGAACCTCTTCAAGATGAGACATTTTGTAACACAGTATTTTGCATTTATATAATCTTTCTGTCTAAGGTTATCAACACAAAAATATTTAAGTCAAATAATTAAAAGTGCATGGAAATCCTGAGAGGCAAAGTAAATGTTACTTTTTATAGGGAAGGAAACTGAAACCTAGAGACTAAAACCTGCATTCAATCTTACCCAGTGGGATAGGACACATAACATCCCATAGTCTCAGTCCAGGCATGGTACAGATCTGCCAACCATTTGAAGATCACTGTGGCTCCAGCCTCCTCTGTGTGCCACAGAATTTCTGTGGTGCAGTGGAGGTTTTCTGCTGTGGCTTTGGTCTCACCCATACCGGGGGGCAGACAGATGCTCATCAGAATCCAGAAAGCCAGGCAGGCACTTCCAAACTGTTACTTAGGCACAGTATGAGTGGCTGGTCTCCATAACACAGGGACTAGAGGGGAGGCTTTCCTCTCCCAAAAACACCTTTCTGTCAATTAATGAGAGCCCCTGTTTTTCCCTATGGGAGGACATTCAATAGATACTTTCTCAACCATCATGAGCAAAAGAGGTTAATGAAGGTTTTCCAAAAGAGGAGAAGGGGTAAATTACTTCCTTAATATAAAGAAGGGGTTGAGAAATGAATGAACAATATTAAATGACATTAATACCTCAGATTAATAAAACACACACATACATACTCCTTTGTCCATCTTCTCTTTGCCTTTCTTTAGGTCTTGTAGAAAGCTATCCTGAAGTGTGATGCAACTGGCTGTTGGCATAAACAACTTATCATAATTGCAATCAGAGAAAAACAGAAGAATAGACTAGAAGAAGGGAATTCTTCATATAAATGGCACCTGCATGGCCATCCAGTGCCATGGGTCCACTGTACCCTAAGTGGACAAGGTTTATTGGTAAATCAATGTGGCTTCTTGCTGAACTTCTATGCAAGGCATTTATTCTTGTTGTTGAAACATAGCTTTCCAGAAACAGCTTAAATCTCTCTAGCTAAGAAGTCCAAGGAATGACTTAAAAACATTATTTCTGTCATGTGGTTTTCAACTGCCTTTGCTTCTTTGTCCAGTATTTTTAAAGTATGTTAGCATTACTACATAATTTTAAAAGATAACAAACCAGGGGCAGGATTAGACTGTTCAATAACATCTCAGATGGTACTCATTCTTTAAAACTGAGACCACTGAATTTTGCCAGCTAGAAAGTTGTACAATGCAGCCAACCTCCTGACCAGCTGCAAAATATAATTTATTATACAATATCATGTCTTATCATATAATATTATAAAAAATATTTATCACTGCACTTAAAAATAAAGTAGTTCCAGTTCCCAGACAAAACACAATTATACTTTCTCATTTATTACTTCGTTGTTTCTCTTTTAAGTAACATTTGAATAGGCTCAGCAATGGCTGGAATTTCAAGTCTAACCTCTGCCAGATCTTCAAAACCCCTGGACATTTGTATCTCACGCATTCTGCTCCTCAAAGCTTCAGACTGATAGTAGTGGAAATTAAATTGACCCATTTATTCATCACAGTGCAGGGCTTAAACCTCAGCAGCATGATTGCCATCATGTCAGTGCTGCCAATGACCTAAGTTTCAGAGTTTCAGAGATTGCCCCAGCAACACTCAATAATAAGTGGCAAAACATTATTACTTCCTTTGGTAGTCATTATAAAAACATTAATTGGGGTGAAAGGTAATCCACTTCGTATGCTAAGTCATGGATCTTCTCTAAGGGTAGACAAGGGGGATTGCAAGAATAAGTATGTCATGGTGATTTGTTGCCACAAAATTTCCTTAAAGTTTGAATGAATGGACTACTAGAGGGCAGCACAACAAGGAAAAGCATTCTTTTGATTTAAATTATCCAGATTTGGCCTAAAAGATCACCATCAAAATAAGAACACAACACAGAAAATGGATGAGCTCTGAAGGAATGTTGGTACAATTTATGCAAACCATTTTTTCTACTATCTTCCTTTGAATAGTTTTGTTTTATTTATTTTAGGGTATTACTCCATGGCTCACACACTGCAGCTAGTTAAAATTCACAGTTCTTTTACCACCCCATTCCTATTGTCTCTCCCTTTTAATCACTGTTTTCATACCAAAAGAAAAAAAAAAAAAGAAAAAAAAATCCCCACCAATTTGCTTCAGTTTGACTCCTGTGGCAGAAAAGCATTAAACTCACAACCAGACAGCTGTTTCCCCTGCTCTTGAGTGTTGTCATCCTGCCTCTTTAAGCTCTGTTTTATCAGTTGCATAGAAGTTTTTTTCTTCATTTCAAAGAGCACGTTAAACTCTCATTAACAGTAAGGGGAATTAGGCATGCACAGTTAGGAAATGAAAAAAAAGAAATTCTGCACTATCTAAGTAAAGAAACAGGATTCCCCTGACAAATGTGTATTCACTAAGAAATATCACTGCAGGTAACAAACAAGCTCCCTTGGCTAAGTCAGATGTCATTTCCAGGGTTTCTTCAAAGAGGGCACTGTCTTGGAGACATTTCAGCAGGAAAAAATGGGTTCTGCTCATCCTGGGTTTATCTTGAAATTTTGGACTTTCATCTTTACGGAACAATAATGTTTGAAAAAACAAAAAATTAAATTAAATCCCAAGCTTCATAAGAAGGCATCTCAGGGGCCAGCTACTGGCACGGCTGGAGAGAATGCTGCTGCCAAATGGAAAATGTGAGCTGGCAAGTGGACCTGAAATCTTAGATTTTGAACTTGGCAGATCTGAAAAGTCCTGGCATTTGGTTACAGATCATAGAATGAGAAGCTTGCAAGCAAGTTTTTCCCCATAAGAGTATAAAAAGCACCTTTAATATGTATAAAACAAACTTCCATCTACCCTTCTTATAAACAGCATTTTGCACAGTATGAAGTAGCCTTTAGAAAAGGGTTGATTTTGCCTAGAAATCCTATCTTTATTTGTCTTGCTTTATGTCTCATGTGGGTCCCTGTGACTTTTTGACCCTCCAGTAAATTTTAGCATCATTCAAAATGGTCAAACAGTCAGAGAAAGCAAAAATGTATTAAAAAATGAAGAGGTGTAGTGGATGGAGAATTTTCATCATAAGCTTTATTAGATATTTCAAATGCTGCAGACTTTAATGGCAGCAATCTTTCAAAAGTTCAGCTTCTGCTTTTACTGGTATAAGGGGATAGCGTTAATTTTCCATTTGATCTTTAATATCACTAATCAGAACAGACACTCAAGCCTTTCTGCAAAGTTATATGAACAATTCACATTATTTTATTTTTAAAATATTATTTAAAAAATTTAAAAATATTAAAAAACAGTTTCCTTGTACCCTTGATGGCAGGGAAGAGTCACAACATTACTTGCATCTCTCTACTCAGCTTGGTCAGAATGCTCTCTGCATTTTCTGGTTCTCTCTTTTCCTTTTTTTTCCTTTTGTAGGGTAGAGGGGGAGCAGACAGTACTGACAAGTCACAGATTTGAAACTAACTAAAGGAGTGGTTGCAGTCTATTTAATAGCAACATATTCTCCCAATTAATATTGTTACTGTCATCTTTACCAACATTATAGCTGGAGTTTAAGCATGTAAAAGACACAACTGCTTTCATAAGTCACATCTCTCCTGTAATTTGCTTACATGCAGTGAGCAATTTATCCTGTTAGTATCTTGTTCAGCTATTGAGAAGTTGGAGTTTGAAACCGCTGAAAAGAAGCCCAAGACATAAGGTGCAAAGGAATGTTAAAAATTGTTCTGTAGCCGAGCCAACCCCCCTTGGACCCCGCACGTGCAGAAAGTCTCCAGTCCATGAATCATCTATATACTATGCTGTGGTCCACTGTGCAAGCTGTAGAGAAACACATGCCAAAAGCTGATCTCCAAAGCCTCAGACAGCTTAGTCGGTATAAATTATCTCTTAGGATGAATTATTCTGTCTTGATTTGAGAATTTGACACTCTCTCCATTTGTAACTTGTTTCCTTCATTCTCTGCATGCATTAGCACGCTACTGGGATATATTTAAAATCACAAGAGATCTATTCCCATTAGTTTGGAAGGTTATTTCATGTAAGTATTTCCTTGTTTCTTAATATTCCTTTACAGGTTTTTTTTCCTCATATATCCTGAAAAAGGAAAAGAAAATGGTGTAAGCACAGTATAGTGTTTCAGCCTTTCTTTCTTTTTCTCTCTTACCTTTACAAGACCACAATACTACCATTCATTCTTCTTCTCATTCATTTGAAGCTACATTTTTTAAAACTTCTCTTCGGATTTCCTAGATAAAGCATGCATGCCTTCTAATAAAAACTGCTTATTGTCGGTGCATTTTTGAGATGAAAACCTGAGATATATATTTTTGAATAAGACAAAAATTAAATTTGATGTCACACCCCCACTTCAGCAAACCAGAGAAGCCCTCTTCTGATTCCTGGTTGAAGTGTGCTGCTGAAACCACACTGAAAGCACTTGCTGGGCTAGTTCCTGTAAGGCTGCCTCTGCAGTGCAGAGAGGAGGACACAGCAAGCTTCTCACCCAGGTCTCCTAAGGATTCACAGGTGATTTGGGATTCAAATCCTTTTCTCCATCTCTCTGCTGAGGATTTCCCTTTCACAAGAGAAATCTCCTGCTTGTGCAGAACTACTGTACTGGAACTCACACCGTCCCCCTCCCAGCTGCTGGGCGGGGGGGATGCTCTCCAAGATGATAAACCAACTTCTCCAAGGAGGCTCTTTCACTCACTGGCTCACAGGCACTTATTTAAAGGAGTGCCTAGCTACAGTATAGTTTATTAGCAAAGACTACTGAGAAAATAGTGGGCTTTTAAAAGATGACATATTCCAGAAATTATCTGTATAACAGCCTGCCCCAATGTCCTGTTGGTGTTGGCAGAAGTTCAGCCAGGCTGCAGGTAATGGCAGACTTGGTCAGAGACATTAAAGTTCTGAGTGCATTTCCAAAAATAAAAAAACCCCACCTCAGAAAAACTGCTTTGTTTCCATTTATTTATCAAATAATGCCTTGGCACCACAACAACAAAAGGAAGTACAATTTCCAGATTAACAAATGTCAGGGCTAACTGTCCTCTCCGTTTAAAGGCTAGTCTCTGGTGCTCTTTAGCTAACCTTGGTCCCTAAAAAAGGTAGACCCTCCTGAGCTTCCCTGAAACCCAACATCACAATGAGGGGGACAGCAAAGTAAGAATACAAAATAACTACAAAGGTCAATGTTAACTTACACAGTCAGACAGGTTGCAGACAATATGACTTATTAGTAAAGATACAAGTGCCACAAGAAAACTTACTGACACAAAAAAAGATACAGGTACTGCAAGATAACCTGATATTATCACATTTTATTCTTTAAAATATCTATTGTTAAATACACCCTGAAGCCAACATTTGGAAATGGAAGAGCTTGAAGAATTTAGGTGCTTTCTGCTTCAGCATATATCGGATCTTGTACATGACCAACATGAAAGTCAGCTGCTGCAGCAGACTTTTGATGCTGTGTGTGCCCTCCAGTGCAGACATGTCCGACCACAAAGGCAGTTGCACTTGACAGGCAGTCATTCTGGACTTGCATGCATAAGTTCAGATGCAGAAGTCATAAAACATTGTAAACCACACTTCAAAAGTTCACATGGCAGAAGCTATTTGGCGGATTTGGCCATTGTTTAAGGCTCTCTGAAAACAGATGGAAACATGATGTCTTCTCACAAGTTTTGTTCCCACATTACTGCCACAGATGGTGCTCTCACCTCTTTGAAGAATAGATCTTTTTTCTTACAGAAGCAGTAACAGGATACAAAATATTTCACATTACTGCTGACATAACTGATCTCAAGCAATTACTGTTGAGACATTGCAATAGTCTACCATTTTTTGCTCTCCTCCCCTACCAGAACATAATCTGTTTCTCCATTTCATCCTCTTCCATTCAAAACCAACAACAGGCAGGGACACACACTGAAATATCAAGTCAGCTATTTACCTATATTTTCTTCTCAAAAAGCCCATAAGCCCCTACTGAGTGATTCTACAAGTGTCACTGTATTAATGTAGTTCATTGAAAATGAAGAAGGAAACTTTTTTTCAGATGGTTTGATAAGACATTGTACTGTTCCTTGCAGGAGTTTTTTTGTCTTTTCTTTTTTCCCCCTACTAAGAACAAGTATCTGGATAATTATATTTCAACCTCCTGAGGGCTCACTTCCCAAATGGATGTAAATAATAAATCAACCACCAAGGGGAGACAACTTGGTTCTTTTTCTACATGCATTTCAGCATGTAGAATATTATACAGTGTTTGTGCTGTTGTTATTGTACCTTTGCACCTCTTAAACAATGACTTCAGTGTTGTTTTCTGTTCATAAAAATTATAAGAAAAATCAACCCCTGTTTACACAAAAAATAATTTGAAAACCACCAAGAAGGAAAAACCTGCCTCCTACTCATCATTTACACCCACCATCTATTAATTTGCTGAGGAAACACATGCTTAAGCAAGCTCCAAAAATTGAACTGCCTTATTATTACAATAAATAAATCAACAAAAATTCATGTAGTCAGTCAGTTGTGCCAGTTGATCACCATCTGGAAAACTTGAAGTCCAGTCCAGGCAAAGACCTCTGGCCGCTAGGTGAAGTGCAGCTTATTAGTTATCATCCATGATTTCCACACCCATCTGCTGCTGAAGCACATTGACTGCATTTTTAACACATAGAACTTTTCTTTCGACTCCTCACAGCCCTCCCATGAGCCCCAGTAACTATTATATTATTGGTTTTGCTTACTTCTTCAGGTCAAAATATCGGAAATGAGTGGACTACATTAGGGTTTGCCAGTGTGATGCATGCACTATGCATGCCAAGGTGTGTCATGAGGGCAATCAGAGAGGTCTGAGCAAAAAAGACCTTCTGGGATAGTGCTGGAAGTCTTCACAGAGTGGATAAACCTGAAGTTTTTTCAGTCTTACCCAAGTTGCCCACAAGGCAATATATTCTTAAACCCACATGTGAATATGATCGCAAATAATTGTTTCGCTTCAGACAGACAGTACCCCGGGTGCAAAAGTCTGTGAATGATCAGGAAAGCTGGGCCCTGGAGCAGCCTGGGAAATTAAGTTATTTCTCAGTCTTCTGGGAACTTTGGAATTAAATGAAGGAGAAGAAATTTCAGAAGACTCTACTTATTCTGGCCTTGTAACTCATAAAAGTTTCATTACTGGAAAAATTTTTGTTATAATCCACAAGAAAGATGCTATTCACTTAGAATTATATGGGTGCATCACCTTTGCTAAATTTTATTGTACAGAGAATAAATGAAAGAACTGATATAATCTGGAACTGTACAAGCTTCTATTGCCTGAGATGTTAGATATTTAATTACATAATTTTAGCTGATTTCTTGAAAGTCTTTCCACAGTGCCTTTTCTAATTCTTGAAGAGGGATATTTTGATTGAATTTCTCTGTAGAAATGGTCCTTTGTTGGTTTTTGTAGCTGATGCCAAATTTCTTTAGGGCCTGATCAAACTCCTACTGAAGTTAAAGACTCCCAGTAACATCAGTAGGATGAATTGAGAGCATGTAAGTGTTGAGGATAAAATTTAACTCCTGACTAAAAAAGTAACTCCACTGTGCATATACCTGTGAAGACAGAATTTTCTCCAAACTTCTGAAAACCAAAGATGTATGTCAGATACTCAAATAATATAATTAAAATGATACAGTAAGCGAATATATATTTCTAAAAATTGACTCTACTGTTGCTAGATAGATAGATAATTCAATAGATACATTGAATTCCCGTGGCTTAAGGGACGTTTTGTACTTCAGATCAAAGATCAATAGAAAAATCTGATTGTATTGTAGTCAAGATTAAAAGAAGCACATCCACTTCAACAGGTCCCCTCTCTACCCCCATCTGCACAGAAATCTTAATGGGTTTTGTACAGAAAGTTTGGCTGGAAAGTCTGAAAACTTCTTAAATTCCCACCTGCGAGAGCACGCAGGTCTGAGATGACAGGAAGAACAGATAAATCTTTTGGGGCATAAAGCCCTCCAGCAGATGAGGACTGTCTCAAGCTAAAGGACAGTCTTGAGAAAGACTCATTACAGAATTATGGCCTTTAGACTGACAGAGACAAGAGATATGTGCAAGAAGCTGGAAAAGAAAAGATTTCTAGCCAAATTAAACATGCTACTCCATGTTCTAACGGTTTGAGCATAAAAGAGAAAGGTTTGTCTAAATCTTAGAAATTTTAACACATGAAATCAGAGAAAGCATTCTTCATTCCTAGAGCTTCAGATGTTTGTTTTTGACCAGTTGTTAAAATTATATTTAATCTTCTGGTTAAAAAAAAGACAGATTTGGAAAAAATGGGTTAGAAGGGAAATTGTTTGAACCTGTTAACTTTTAATACACCTTGAGGCAGATAGAAATTTCTTCACTTACATTTTCAGAATCAGGCCAGTTAGTGAAACATAAAACATAATGTGAAATGTAAAAGAATAATGAAATGCTACAAAGTCAGCAGACAAAGGATATCCAGGTAAAGCAAGAATACATTCATCATCAGGAACACATGACAGGGCATTGCAATAAGAGAAAACAATGTTGTGTAATAATCCACCTGTACTCAGCATATATACTCCCACCAACTCAGTCATCATGCTAGCAAATGCAGTCAGTCATGATGTAAAAGTTTGTTTAGAATAAGGCAGAGGTCCTTTATTCAAATGCATCACCGCCTCTACAAGAAATGCCTAAACTAAGGTGGCACCTGCAAGTTTATACTGATTTGCCAGAATAATTTTATCAGTACATACATCAATACATTAGCGCATATTTGGGAATGCTCTGCTGAAAAGAAAGCTTGGGGATAGCATCTTGAGAAGACAAACAGGAGAGAAGGAACAATAGGACTGATGAAGTTAAATTATGTTATGTTAAATTTTGTTATGTTAAATTATGTTATGTTAAATAAGGGAAACTTAAGCAGTGCTACCACCAGGCAGAATATCAATTTAGGGAGAGAAACTCGTCTAAGTGAATACTTGCTTTGTTTTGGATCTCATTCTGGACATAATAGCTGTCTAGCATCATGCACTACTGTAGCCAAAATCAGATATCAGTCTTTATTTGGGAAAGGTTTTTAAGTGTGCTTAACATTAAGGATAAGTTTAAGCACTGTCCTGAATCAGGGTGGAAAATACAACTATCTTCTTTTGTGCATCTTTAACTAACAGGTTTTCGCCATTTTCTTCTGTTGCTGTCGTCGTTATTATGGTGCAGCACTGTATCACCTAGTCACTGACAGCCAGTCCCAAATTTTCCAGTGACACAAACTTTACTTAGAAAAAGATATATGCCTGTTATCTTCTGAACATTTCAGGCTCAAAACATATTTTGACAAACTCCAAGCAGTGGTACAACCCTTTCTAGTACACTGGTGGGCTGAATTCACAGAAGACAAAAATAACCCAGCCAGATCCCAGGGCCTCCAGAGGCCTCAGTGCTGGAGCTAAACAGTTTGATTTGGAGAAATAAGTGGGGTGGGGGAGGGTGGGTGGGGAGAGAGAGAACTGGAAACTTTTCTCAGATGAACTCCCTAGTTTTCTAGACACTTCTAGTAAGAGATATTTGCTGTATTAAATAGGTTACAAATCCACCTATCCCATCTTTCCGCATGTCGTCACAGTACTTAAAGTAAGGAAGTTCCATTATCTCTACTTTATAAGTGAAACAAGAAGTGCAGCGGGACTAAGTGACCTCAAGTTACACTGAAAGTCTGTGCAATGTCTAGGAACTGAATGTCTCCAGACCCAGTCCAACACTGTAGCGACAAGATGCTCTTTCTGCTGCTGGTAGCAAGATTATCAAATATAGCTAGTGCCCATTGACTATGTCTACATTAGCAAATGAAATGAGAGATAGACTGCTCTTTGGCCTTGAGGCCAGCAGACACAGTGTGGTTCCGATCTCCACAGCCAAGTTCTCGTACCCAAAATAGGGATTTCATGTTCAAGCTGTTTGCTGAGAGCATTAACTCCCAATCTACATATACTCCAGCACTGCTTGGGAGAGTGCTCCTTAGCGCCAGCCAAAATTCTGACAAAACCTGTGCTAACAATGTAACAGCATGTCTGATTGCAAACCAGAGTCTGAGGCTATTCCCCTAACCTCTCGGGTCTGCTAGTACAGATGTAGCCTTGTTTTCCAGATATCAATTGTCTGAAAGCTTTGTCTGTTGAGAACGCATAGTGTTTGAAAAGGCCCTGCCAAAAAAACTAGGATTACAATCATTTCTTTTGCTTTCCAAATATTCTTATAACTGTGAATTCTCAGCATTACCTTGGTCTGCACTAAACCTTTATCCAGTAGTAATGCTGGGGAAATTAGAGGCATTTTGAAGTTTCGTGCCCAAGTGCAACTTCAGGAGTAAGCTAATGCACTACAATTCTATTCTGGTCTTTTCTGCCTGCAGCTGGAAAGTTTGGAGCCACAAAAATCAATGTCCTATTGTTCAGTGATTTCTTTTTGCATGTTTCACTGTGCGCTGGAGGGAGAATATTCATTTGCTCTCTTGTTTGAAATGCATTATTTAGTTATTATTCACTTACTAGCCCAAGACAAAGATATGGTATGACATTAGTGTTCTAAAGTGCTATTGATTACCAGTAGAAAATGAAAATATATAATTGATGAAAACATCAGGATCCTATGGGGACTTACAGTTCAAAAGGTTCAAAAGGAAGTGCTGATCTCTTGAAACAAATTGATCTACATGCAGCCAAGCTGAGCTGAGTCTCTAACCAAGCTTGGAGAGACAAGACAGAGCAGCTTGTTTGTTTTTCATCTGTAGTAAAAATACAACGGCTGTAATTTGAAAAGAGCAAGTGTCACATTTGTGTAAAGCCTTCTGTTTGTTCTCCAGTTCATTGCTAGCGATACAGCTCCCTGTTTTGCAAGTAAACTGTGTCATCTCAGCTCCTCACTCCCAGGACTGTTGGGGCTATGGCAAGCCTGGAAGCTGTATTCCAGTCCTGCTGGGAGCAAAGTGCTATGTTTTGCTGCTGGGTATGCCCTATTACCACATGGTAAGTGGTGTTAATAACCCTTGGAGAGAGAGATGCATGTCTTTCGGTTCACCTAGGAGAACGCCTTGCTACAAATGGGGTTTCTGTAAAGAAGGATGCTGGGGAAAAAAACCCAGAAAATTCCTCCTCTCTTGTAAAGAGATAAATATCTGGTAGCTAGTTGGTGGTGTTGCTCACTGCCATGGGGACATCCACATTCAAATTGCGACCTGCCTTTCCCCAAAAGTCCACAGTCTGCCTCAAGAGCAAAACACTCAAGGCACTCAAGGCCAGACTGAATCATTCCTCCCTTTACAACTGAGTGTCTCCAGAAGGAGTAGCTCCCCTTTTACTTTGCTGTGACTGTGATACCAGCTGGCTTGGGTAGGAAAAATAGGGATGCTTTGCCGACCTCTCAGCCTCTGTGGCAACCGAGAGCCACAGATCAACAGGCTCTGCTTTCTCTTATCAACCAGAAATACCTGGGCAAGGGTAGGGGAAGGATGAAAGCTATCATGTGAAAGGAATAGTTTACTCCCCATCTAGAGCAAAGATGTCATGTGGCAGAAGGCTGTCACAGCTGATTGTCTGGTCCATTGCTAAGATGGTTATCACTATGTTTGACCTTCACTAGTACTAAAGTCTGAAGTTACCATCTAGACACATGCAGCCATTGAAGGAGGACATGATCTTTAAAGGGAATCCTTTCTCTCTCATTCCAGGGAAAGAAGATAAAACATAAATGCAAAAACATCTTTTCATCATTTTCCCTTCAGTTTTCTCAGCAAAGGGCATGCCTACCATCTGTCATGGAATCGATGAAACACAACAATGTGCACAGAAGAATATATTTGTCTATATTTGTTTCCCTTTAGAAAAGAAGAACATAAGAATGGCTGTGTCAGGCAAGACAAAAGGTCCATCTATCTTAGAATGCTCTCTGATGTGGTCAGTACCAAACGTGACCAAAATATGTGAGGATAAAGAGGAGGCAGCAGTTCCCCACAGCCTCCTGCATCCTGAGCCTACAGAATTTCTTGAACTCAAGTTCATTTCTTGTGTTGCATAATCCAGAACAGATTTTTCATCCTGAAATTTTTTTATTCAGTATTTTAAAACCATCTAACTTTTGTCATCCACAATCCCCTCAGAAAAGAGTTCTGCACTTTAATTGTATGTTGGGTAAAAAGCTAAGTCCACAGCACTTATATGGCAAGAAACTCTCAGTAATTGTTCCTTATTCACAACTGCATTGATTGCTATCGCATCCCCATTCAGTCGCCTCTTGTTCAGGATCAAGAGTGCTAGTCTATTCAACCTCTCCACGTGCAGAAACCATTACATACTTTTGATCATTTCCATTACCCTTCTTTGGGTTTGCTATAGGCTTTTTGAGATGGGTTGATCAGAACTGAACACAATATCAGAAAGGAACTCAACATGAATTCATACAGGGACATAATCATATGAGATATTCTGATGTTTCCTACAGATGGACTATCCACATCCCGAGAGCTTAGCAAGCCATTTATGTTCCCAGCACAACTCTAAGCTAATGGAGCAACATGACGCCCAATTTTGCAAAGCAAAAGTGGGAGCCTAGGGAACCAAATGCACCGATCAATAACTTAACATATATCAGCAATGTATTTGTTTAAAACAGAGGCAGTTGTGTACCTAAACACATTTGTAAATTTAAGCCTGAGAGATAAATTTGCTCCAGGTCAGAAAGGCAGCCTGTGGCAGATGAGGGAATTGAAAGCAGTCTCCCAAATCTCACATTAGCACCATAATCACTTGCTTTCTCTCATCCTGTGCATTCACTGCTGATGTTTAACATACTTCATCCACTATATTTTTCTGTCATCTCTGGAATCCTAATGTGTTTCTAGGTAGAATATTACAAAAACTTCCCTTTTTTGAAAAAGGAAGGTTATGTAATGAAGAGTACTTAAACATTCCTAAACTGAGATTTCGTTTTGTGTAATATATAGACTATGAGCTGCCTACATGTTCATTTCAGGGCATTTCTCACTCCTATGGAAAAGGCTGGGGGGGGGGGGGGGGGGGGGGGGAGGGAAGACATGTTTATTAGCTTTAACACTGACTGCTTTTGCCAACTGAAAGCACTTAAATTCTCTCTTCCTACGATGCCTCTTCTGCAGACTTCTGAAACAAAGAAAACTGAAATAAGATAAAAGAGCAAAGAGTATAAGGGCTACTAAGTTGCTGCTTTAAAATTTAGCTCTGTATTTAAACGTTGTAAGGTTTGAAAATGTGCCATTAAATTATACCACAGGCATCTACTTGAGCAGAGTTCAGCTTGCAGTCTCCTTTCTATTGACAACAACGATCCAGAGTCAGGTTTTTTCAATCAGGTTAGGAATTCACTGTTCAATTTATCAGGTTTGCTTTTGGCCTGAAAGAGGGCATATAAATTAAAAGCATACCCCAATAAGACACAAGCTTTGATGTCTAATAGGGGTTCCGTGAATTCATTATTTTAATATTTTAGATTTATAATCAGAAGGCTAGCCATTTTGCTCCAGTCTACGTAATACGTTTTTCATGGTCCCTTTCCCAGCTCCCTCTGACAAATGTTTTCCTCAGATTACATTCATTAATACTGGGGATGTTTTGCAAGCCCTAGAGCACTAAGATCAGGGATGATTTGAAACATCAACTTTCCTAGATATTAAAAATATAGTTCAAAAGAAGTTGAGGGTCTCTGCATCACTTGAAATATTTATCTTTAATAACGTATCAGCATAAATCTGCTCAAAAAATACTTTGAAGGGTGGTATAACATCTAGCAATGCAGAAATGATAAAAAAAGCTAAAGTAAAGGGAAAAAACTAGTTTAGGAGAAACTGCATAGGATGAGACTTGACACAGGACATTCAAGAGTTCACTTTTTTGAAGCAAGCTGCAGTCACCATTTACAAATGGTTCATCCTCTACTATCTGCTAGTATGCCAGAGTACTGAAGCTCCATAACATTCCCTCTTGGACAAGGCAATGAAAAAAAAAAAAAATCACAAATTTGCTCTAATTCTGAAATGTTTGTCCTTCTTTTGATCAGCCAGCCTACACAAGTAGAACATATAAACCAGCATGGTCTGGCTGCTTTTCCACTCCCTTGACATGAAACAGTCAGAAAACTAGATTAGGTGGATCGTTAAGCTGAGTTTACATTTGCTTTGCATTGCTAGAGCGATACAAATCAGTGGGACAGTATGTGCAATTCAAAACAACAGAGTCACCAACTGTAACCAATAAAGTATGGAAATTTCACATTAGCTCTTTGATGTTAAATCCACCACACTCTCAGCTGTACCTAGCCCAACAGTCACAGGACAGTCATCTTTTCAATAGCTCTGTAGTATTTAGGAATGATGTGATGCCTTCGAGACAGAGTTGCAGAGTCAAGCCTCAGTTCAAACTTTATTGAAGTATTTGCTTCACAAACACTTTTTTACTTCACTTTTTCTTTAAGAGTAAGTCCAACACACAGAAATTTTTCTTCTGGTATTTGCACTGCATGGTAGCAGATTAGTGACCGAAAGTCACTCCATAACATATGGAGTTATACAACATCCTAATTCTCTTTTGTTTATATTACTATATTCAGACATAATCCCCCTTCTCTTCAAAACATACTTAGATTTTCACTGTACCATTTAAAATCATCTTTTATTAGAGAAGCAAATTTTTCAGGTGAAATATCATTATTTATTATGGTTATTTTTCCTTCTGACATCTGTAGTATAAGGGGAACAGAAATGGTAAAGCAAGTCTGAGACCAAATAATTGATGAATTTAGAAAGAAACTCTTCCAACAAGATCCTTCACTAAAGGACCTATCATATTACAGAGTCAGTTTCCAATAGACCCAGTACCTCTGTGATACTCTGATTAAGAGATTCCCAACTCATTGCATGTAATTGATGGCTGGAACTATGCATGGCCCAGCTTTCCTAGGTCCTGCCTTGTGTATTCATATTTGGCCATTTTATGTATTTTGCATTTTCACGTGAGAAATGTTAATGAGGTGAAAAAGTTCAAACTGAAGTCATAGAATTACAGAATGGTTTGGAATAGAAGGAACCTTTAAAGAGAACCTAGTCCAACTCTCTGCCATAGGCAAGGACACCTTTTAGTAGATCAGGTTGCTCAAAGCGTCATCCAACCTGATCTTGAACACTTCCACAGATGGAACATCCACAACTCTGGGAAACCTGTTCCAGTGTCTCCCCACCATCATAAAAAATTCTTCCTTATATCCAATCTAAATCTACCCTCTTTCAGTTTAAAACCATTACCCCTTGTGCTATCACTACAGGCCCCGGTAAAAATTGTCTCTCTGTTTTTCTCATAAACCCCATTAAGTTTTGAAAGGCCTCCCCAGTAAGGCCTGCCCAGAGCCTTCTCTTCTCCAGGCTAAACAATCTGAACTGTCTCAGCCTTTCTTCATAGCAGAGGTTCCACTCCTCTGATCATTTTTGTGGCCCTCCTCTGAACCTGCTCAGACAGGTCTGTGTCTTTATATATGTCTTTTTAGATATTTTCTAAGCAACTAACTATTTTAGAAAGAACTGCAATTCCATACCTTTCTTGCTGGAATTATTAAAAGCAGTAATAGTAAAAGTATTAGAATGACTGAAAGCCCCATCTGTGACCTAGGACCCTACTGCGGTGTAGCAATATATAAATAAATACTGCTCCAAGAAGTGCTGGTATGCTACCCGGTTCTGGCTAACTAATTCTAATTGATTTTGAGTTTTTAGTAAATAATACATTTAAAGAGAAAGTAGGTAATGTTGTAGGTACTTAGAGGATACCATTAAAGGCATCCATATTCCTTTCTCTAAGCAGTTTATTTATAATTTTTGGAAATTATTCCCTGAAGGCTGGCTGCAAGGTCCAATCAGGAGGGCAGGGTAATACTAAAGGTAAAAAAAAAAAAATACTTTAAAAAAAAAAAAAAACTAGAGGGTTGGGCAATGATAGGGGCATATTCAAGAAAGGTAATACCATAATAAGAAATTAATTATTTTAATCAGCATCAACAGAAGTCGAAATCTGAGTGGTCTTCTGGAGCCTTTTTTTTTAATGAAGAATTTGATTAAGAAGCAAGGTTAAGTAGCAATGGAAATTTTAAAGCATACCCCCAAAAAATGAACAATACATCACCCAGGGCCAGGTCATACTCACAAAGATTTCTAAAGAAATTCAGTTGTGAAACTGCAGAATAACTAGCAGAATAACTAACAAAAGTACATCCTTTTCTGCTTATGGCAAGCACTATTATTTTCCAGCAGCGTGAGAAAAGACAAATATCAGACCAAGCTTTGTAAGGGGCTACAGAAGCAATTCTGGGAATTATAGACTAATGAGTCTGATTAACATACCAGAAAATTCATTTCCCTGCTAATTAGCATAAAATATAATAGAAGCTAGAACAGGTGGGCATATGAATAACTGTAACATACTGGGGCAGAATCAACATCATTTTTATAATTCATGAAAGAGATTTAAAAGACACAGTGAGAAAACAGTGTTTCAGTAGGTATAAAGCAGCATACATTCAAAATAAAACCAAAATACACGCTTTAAATAAGATCCTTCAACAACAGTTCTGAAGAGCAATTAAGGTGGCACAAGATAAGAGGGAAGATCTTTTAGAGATTAATAATGGTTTGGAAGACAAGAAACAACAGGTTGGAACAAATTATTCATTCTCAGAAGGTGGGAAATTTGCCACCACAGGTACCTCAAAAATCTATTCTGGGACCGATGTTGTTCAATAAACTGAAGTGTGATAAACTGATCAATAACAGTGATCTGGAAAAGTAGAAGAATAGTGAGGTCTGACCAAGTCTGACATTAGCCTTGTTAGCTCTCCATGGTAAATTCAAGAAAAATAAACTTGGGAGAGGAAGTAGAGGGCCTTGAAGCAGATGGCAAGCAGCTTGTAAGTGATGAAACAGAGGGCCTAGGGGAAAGAGATAAAGCAAGTGAAAACAAGGTAAAACAGTAAACAGGACTGGGAATGTTCTCAGTCCATCCTCTGCCTCAAGGCTGGGTCAGCTGTAAGATGTTACATCATCCTTGACAGATGTGGTGGGAAACCCTCCAATGATATAGCTTCTATGGCATTAGGAAAGCATATTGTTCAAGTGATTCAGCCTCCTGGCTGTTAGGAACTTATACCTAACATTAACCTTTCTTGCTGCAGTTCATGCCTATTGCCCACACCATGAATAC
Source organism: Strix aluco (assembly GCF_031877795.1). Lineage (NCBI taxonomy): Eukaryota > Metazoa > Chordata > Aves > Strigiformes > Strigidae > Strix > Strix aluco. The sequence goes on from NC_133933.1 coordinate 90,653,477, forward strand.
TGAGAACAGATTACTCCCTTGCTCTTTTGCAGAAAGCTTTCACATATTCAAAGTCTGTTGTCATAATCCCACATTTATCACAAAATTAGATACTCTAGACCAGTCATAGTTCTCCAGTGTGTCCTTACCAAGGCTGAGTAAAGCAAAAAGATTATTCCACATGACTTGTAAACTTCCTTTTGCTTATACTTCTCACTATGAAGTTTGTCCTTGTGTAACAGCAAGACATTGTTGACTCATATTCAGGTTGTTATCACTATACTCACAGACTCTTTCCTAAAGGACTGTTGCTTAATCAGTTGTTTCCCATCCCATATTTGTGTAGGTGATTATCACTGCCTAACTGAATATCCCTATTGATTTACAGGTTTTTATTAGAAAACATTTCATCAGTTCACTGAGATAATTTTGAATTCCAACTCTGTCCTCCAGAGGATTTGCACCGCCTCCCAGGTTCATGTCAATGCCAAGTTCAGAACATTGGTAAAATTCTGAATAAACTCTGACCAGAAAGACCCCAAACAAATCTGGCTAGGACACCATGTTTCTGTTTAGACAATAACCATAAAGAGTTACTGTGTAGATTTGGATATCAACCAATTTCACTTCCTCCTTTCTGAACTTTCATGAAGATCATGTTTATCTAGAGATGTATTTCCTGCCTCTTTCCTATCCATGTGGATTGTTACCTTATCACACAAAGACACTAGGTTTCTTTGATTTTACTTTTTTTTCTTTCCACATCCTTTTGGTTATTAAACATCTTTTTGTCTTCAAGGTGAATGTAGAACTTGTTTTGTAAGTTGTTACAGAATTTTCCTGGAACTTAAATGAAGGCCTCTTTTTCCCTGTTATAAATATAAACCTTTCTTAGTCTTTCAGTGCTTTCTTGCTGTGATAACCAGTGTTATGGTTATCCTCCATATCTTAAACATAAGTGCTAGTATTTTTCAAGTTCTTTAAATATCCCAGGATGATGTTGGTCAGCCCCATCCACCTGAAAACACCTAAATTTTATAAGAAGTCTCAAGTTGTTCTTTCCCATTCTAGTCTTGAATTTTATCTCTTTTTATAACTGGTATTAATTATGTTGTAAGTTCCTCCAAGCAGTCTTTTCTACAAAGACTGATGCAAAAAGGACATCACGTCCCCCTAAGCCTTCTCACCCTCTTCTCGTAGTAGTTTTACCACACCAGAGAGAAAGACCTATTTCATTGGTATTTCTCTTACCAATTACATATGCATGGAATGATTTCCTATTACTCCTGATGTTTTTTGCCAGGGACCTTGGCCTTGCCTTTTCTGAATTTGTCCCTACTTTCCCATTGTGCTATGTTATAGTGACCCTTCAACATCCAGTCTAACTCAGAGGTTTGGTGTGTGCATACACGTGTTAGGGGTCAACAGTGACCTTGCCATTTAGCGAAGATAGCTTTTGATAAGCTTCCTATTATGCTTTGTCACTGCTGGTTTTTTTCCTGCCTGTGTCATTATTACCACCTCTTTGAACATACTTCTCTGCATTTAAGTTTATTTTTTTTAAAAAAAAATAACTGCTTTCTTGCTCTTCTCCTTCCTTCCCTTCCTAAGTAGATGCTACTATTTTTGTGGTCACTCTAATTCAAACCACTCTCCATTTTCACATTTTCAAACAGTAATTTTGTACTGTTTCAAACAGTAATTCTGTAACTGTTCGTTACTTCTGTTGGTTTTCCCGTTTTCTGAATCACAGAGGATCCTGTGTCCCCTCAGTTCTTGCAATCGTGACAAACTTTTGATCAGTAATTGGTTGAATTATAGTAAAGAGTGAACTCACGTGACACATGGGCAAAGTTAATGGGATAGTCAATATGATTTCCATGGAAGTCATGCCCCAGAAACACATTGGAGTTGTCTGAAAGAGTTAAAAAGCATATAGAAAAGTGTAATCCAGAGGATACTTTTCACCCCTTCCCCCCAGCCCAAGGTTCATCACATCTGACTCTTACACGAAGCTCTCCTGGCATAAAAATGAAGGTCCTCTCAAGGATATCAAGGATTAATCACTAGTTAAGGGATATAAAATTAAAAATAAGATTTCTGATTATTCAAAGTGAAGTACTCACTTCAGTTGCAAGCTGACTGTGAAGAGCTGCAGGAGGTACCATGTTTCTAAGTGAAGAGGTAATAACACACCAAATGAAATCCACTGTCAATAAATACAAACCAAAGAATGGTAGAGGGGAATAAACACACAATGTAGACACAACAATGCATTCCAAATTAGCTATTACTCCTTACAAAGACATCTTGCCTTCATCCCAAAAAACATCATGCTCAGCAGCAGATTAAAAAAGAAAATGGACCACTGGGGACTAATATGAATGGAAAACTGAACAAAACAGACAGCATCATTACATAACTTTGAACTTTACACCATGTAACACTTTACCTCATCTCCCCAAAAAATAAGGATAATAATTATTCACAATGTCTTATAACCCAGTAACTAGGGACACCATACTTAATTATCAAGAAGCAGATTTCAAAGCACCTGAAAATTAAGAACTGTTTATATATGTTCCATAATTTAATTATGGAATGAACTCCACAATTCATAGAAGAAATCTCCATCAAAATGATTAGACGCAACAATACACAACCACCTTTGGCTCAAGAAATCTTTAAAGTCTTGAGTGTCACCTGAAGGGAATTTATACATCACTTTCCTAATATTCCTTCCCTCAGCTTCCACCATTGGCCACTCTTAGGGTACAATAATAGTAGATGTTAGTCTGACGCAGTGCAGCTGCCTTTAAATACCTGAAAATATATCCTATTAGCCTGTTCCTTATTTCAGTAGCACAGATTGGCAGTATAGTACGTTTTACTTCGCAGGCAAAATAGGAGAGTCTACGCAGACTTTTTTTATTATTAATGCACCACAACTGAGCTTTTCATAGAAATTAAGTTCCTGATCCAGAAAAAGAAGGGGGGGAAAAAAAAAAAAAAAAAAAAAGACACAAAGAGGTGATGGGCATGAAATCAGTAATTTGATCATGAAGGTACAGGTGGAAATGTAAGAGTGTGAAAGCCAAGATTTGGGCCAGTGTCATAAAAGGAGTGAAGAAAACAGAAGTCAAGGCTGTCTCATGCACAGTTATCCTAATCTGATGTAGACAAAAAATTAAGCTGGTGGGATAAGAGTGGCAAGAGCAGGAGACGGAGCCTGTGAGGTGAGGGCAAAAGGAAGGAAGACAAGATGGATACAAGTGATGGGGCGAGAGTCATGGCTGAGTGGCAGGGAAGCCATTAAAACTAGTACTGTACACACATAATAAGATAAATCTATTGCTAGCTTACTACGTTTATACAAATTTTACAGAAACATGAGGCTCCCAGTGGATGAAAAAGTGTTACATTGCCATCTAGAGCAGAAAAAAGGAAAATATAGGAAAATGTTAGGTGAACACAGCTGCTTTGGAATACAAAAAAATAGTTAAAACAGAGAAGCATTCAGAACCTCTTCAACCAGGAAATCCTCAGGAGCAGTAAGGATGCTTTTTGTCAAGCCCTCAACATGAAGGGAAACCCCCAGTCAGTACAAGATAAATCCAGAGCTTTGTCACCATGTGGCCCACAGATGAGCCTCAAATTAATAGATTAGAGAGAAAAATAGCTACAGGAAGAAAGTACTTGATTTGACAATACGAATCTCACCAGTGGCCTTGTCTGGTATCCTCTTTCTAAAAGGGCCAGATGCTTCAAAGGAAGGCCCAAGAAACTTTGCAAAGAAAAGGTGTCCACTGAGGTTTTTGTTGTTTGTTTTTTAGACTAACCCAAATAAATCAGTGTTTGGTTCTTACACATTAGAATAAAAGTTTATTCAATTTCTAAATCCATTTTCATGCCCCTGATATAACTACGTGCATTCTCTCTGCAGCAATATAAATACAAGTTAGTAAGTGCTCATTATTAGTAAAAACAAAGTATACTTTCTCTGTAAAACAGTTGTAAGACAAGATCTTAAAGAAATGGATAAGGAAAACATTTCAAGGAATTCTCCACAAACACAACAGTTTTACAAGTTAAATTAACTTCCCAACTTGTAAATTTAAAGGGATGTATAAAATCTGAGCTAGAACAGCACATGGCTACTCAAACAGCCAAATTGTGTCCTGAATTGCCCTATTACTGGCCGATACCTTTCTACCTGCTGTAGAAATCCAACTGTTGGAATGAAGGGTGTTACTCATCTTACCTGTTCAACAGATCCCAAAATCAACAAAGCTCACGCTTTGCAGTAAGGTCGTAAGCAGTGGGGTAGCAGAAGGGAGAGGAAGGGACTGGGGCTGCTGCAGGGAACTGGTGCTACCCCTCTAAAGCCTTGCACCCTCCCTGCCACATGCAACTGAAGAAGAGTGCACCACCTCTGACCCTGCTGCCAGCATCAAAACCATCTCCACCACTGCCACCACCACAAATACTCACACCATCCAACCCCATTGGGTAGTGACATCCTCCATCTCTCACAGCAGGAGCCAGGGCTGCCCATGTCCCAGGCTCACCTAAAGCACCCTTATAAGTGAAGCTCTGGCAAGACAGGCACCAGTTTCCACCATGCCACAAAGCACACCAATACCTTCAGGTTTTTAAAGCATCCATATCCATGACAGTCCATACAACAGTCAATTTACAGTCTGACAGGGCACCTGGTAGCTTCCAACTGTTACGCTCTCTTCCCTGCACAATTCGTAAGTCACAACAGCCAGAACTGTTTGCTTAGGACTGAGCAAGAGCAAAATTGAATTACCTCTTGTTATTAGAGAAATTTGTCCCAGAGGAAGGTGTTGAAACTGCTGAAGCAAGGAAGTGAGAGAGCATTTTATGGCTCACTGCGTTATGAATGGTCTATGAATACACAGACAAAGTAGTCTCCAAAGCTACTAGACTCTAGTTATGGGCTCCACGTTTGATTAAAAGATTATAAATGGTCAGACACATACTCCTGTTCTGTTCTCCAACAGTTTATGACTCCCTTCCATTTTACAGTACTCAGTGGCAAAGCTTGCCTAGTCCAGGCATGCACTGAGACTCCAACTGTTTACCTTAGATGATTCAAGCTGACATGTTTGAAAATTATTATATCCATTTGTTCTGCTAGATGTTTTGTCTCCCTTGCTTATACTTCTTAATTTCTCGCTTCTCCTATTATTGGTCTTATGACTAAAGGCTTTAATTTATTCACCATACAATGCTTTTACACACATTTTCTGTCATTCATTACACATTGTCTCCATTGTCTCCCAGTATCTCTGGGGTGTAGTAAGAAGAATTGAGAATATAAAAAGTTACACTATATATTACCTCATATGTCTGCCATAGACTTTAGCTATTGAACTTCTATGCACTTTAGTAAAGCAGACTTTTCCCTACTGAAATTATTCAATCATGAAAGTTTAATAGTAGGTGTGAGCCCACATAGTCTTAAAGTGCAAAATCAGGAATGTTAGCAGACACAGGAAAATGTAATCAAGACACATCTTAGTACCTCAATAAAACTGAGGAGAAAATGATGAGAATAAGCAAGATAATCCCTGCCTTCTTTTTATATCCTTCTTCTGCCTTCATCTTCTATCCTCTGTCTTCCTGTACTAAGTTTGATTTTTGTTCACACTTTCATACGTGGCGGTTATTATAACACTATTCTCACACAAGTCTAGTTCAATTCTGAGAGAGAAATTATGTCCAAATAACAACATCACTTTAATTATTAAAAGTTCACACTAGCACGTCACTTCTGGGCATAAAGGAAGAAGAACAGCCATTACACATATGAAAAAAGACAGTGAAAACCTTTCTGCCTAAAAAGTCTCAGATTTCTTGTCATGTTCTCAGTGGATTTTTACTCCTTTTTAATTCATTTCAATTACTCTTAAGCAACATCCCTACAGTTGCTTAAATTACTAAATATTCAGATGCCATCTTAACAACTATCTCTAGTAGATATTGCTACCATGACTAGAAGATTCAAAGCATGGTCTTCCCCACCAAAGCTGATGCCTCCGCATATTTGCCTTTGAAAAGAAAGCCCAGAGGGAGATCCTGCTATCCCAATTTTATATCTGCAGAAGATTTTTCTGCTGCAGTAGGGAAATAGCAGATATCTTCCAATGAAATCACTTAAAGGAGACTTAACTTGTTGAGATTCAGTATTTAATGATCAGAAATAAAAAGAATACACAAAAATCTTACTAAACCTAAAGCAATTGCTGTACATAATAAGGAAGCAACAGGTAAAAGCTGATGGAGCCAAACTCTAAAAGCAGATTCTTTGATTGCAATTTTTCTGTGACAAGCGCTGAAAAAATTACTTCTTCAGATCAATTTTGCATTAACAGGCATCACCTGGTCTGTGAGGAACACCTGCAGCTCTCCTTCCTCAGCCACCTCTTATAATTTGACAATAATATCCAAGAGCAAATGTTTTGAGAAGGATCTGGAAAGCAACGGAAGGCTAATTAAACAAGCTTATTCTCTGAAGCTATGATTAGAATACAAGCTTCCTTGTACCCTTAGGGACAAATTAGGAACAAGGGCATCAAACAAGAATCTACACAGACATGCTACAGTCAGAAAAAAAATGCAAGCAGTACATAAAAAAAAAAAAAAAAAATCAAATGAAAGATCTGCTGATGTTGGGAAAAAGCACATAATAGATATAGTACCTTGCTGACTTTTTCCCAAGTATCACTGTTATGAGCTACTAAGATTTTTTTGGAAACAACCAAAAGTCTGACACCCAAGAGTAGTTCCTCTTGATCTCCTTCCCAAGCTCTGGCACTAGAGAACTGCATTAGGAAAAGAGCTTACCTCCTTCAAAATGTAAATGTGATTTTCTGCCTAAGAGACCAGCTAGTTATTCTCATGATTACTTCTGGCTAACCTGAAAGTTGCAAGCTTCTGGAGGCTAATTAGAAAGCATCTCGTAACCACAGCTGTCATAATGAGGCACACCCACTGCCTCTTTCTTATTACCTCAGTCAGTGCTCAGCTTCAGAAATTATCCTTTCAGAAAAGCATAACAAAAAACCTTCAGACTATATTCGTATCACTAAATCTATAAAAATGCACTCTAAAACCTTAGTAGTGCTTATTACAATCATTTTATCAGCCTGAGTGTTTTTTACATAGAGCTCTGAATTAATATCTTCTTTCCACAATAATTCTTCTGCACCTTCTGTAACTGCGTTCTGTAGAATTTGTTTAGGTGTTTTTTATTTTTCAGAAATGGAAGGGAATATGGCTCACTGGAAACTAAAATTGCCAGGTTAAGTATCACCTTGTATTTTTATGGTTTGCATTCATGTAATGGGAATGAGATTTATGTCCCTAACCTTGAAATGTTCTAAACCAATTATTTACTTAATATTTATGTTAAATTATCTATGATTGCAGCACTGACTATGAAAGCAACCAGAAAAAATTCTGCAGGTGGCCTGTAAAGCTAATTTTGAAGTTAGCTGTACTAAGCTCATGCAGTGGTCTTACGGAATATTAATATAGTGTTATAAACTACAGTACCCTCAGGGTGTTCACCTGCCATGGAATTTAATTTACTTCATATCTCATCTAATAGACTGAATCTCATCTATTAGGTAAATATAATGTGAATACGTTTCCTTGTTTCTCTAAGGAGTTTATTGGTAAAACCTGGAGAGGCATTCCCACAGAATCTTCTACTGCTATAATTAGCTTGAAATTGAGCTATTTTGCCCTTTTCTGCGTTAAGCAATACAGAATATACAGTCTAGGTACAAAATAGCACCATGCTCAGAGTGGATGCAACAGCTGCATTGCTCACACAACACATTTGTGTTTATTCTTTGTATTGCAAGGAGGAAAATATACAGCAACCTCTGGGGATTTGAGCCAGAGGCCATGTCTCCACTGTGCTGAGTGCTGTGCCATCTGAGAGGAGCTCTTCCCAGGGATAGCGCTACGCTCTGCCCTTGGTAGCTTAAGTGGCACATTCTCTCTAAGCAGATAGACCCCAATTTTTTAGGATTATGTGAATGGTTAAGTTGACTAAAAACAAATCTGGTATTGTCTGCAGCCAGCATGTTGACACAACTTCAACTGTGGGAGTGGAGAAGGGTTTTAATATGCTTTCTCCCTGTGTGCTTCTTGTAGTGCCTAATGCCCAGCTGTGGCAGTGCCGTGCAGGTGGCAGTTGTTCCCAGTGCATCCAAAGCATCCTGAAACAGCAGCTTACTGGGCAGGCTGATAGGCAGCATGTAGTAAAGGTGTTTTCTAGGGAAAATGGCAGGGGGCACATGGTGTGGAGAGGAGCACATTTTCTGATTAGCTCTACTCATACTAAAAACTGTCCTGGTAAGAGGAAGGCTGTAGTAAATTTTGCCCCCTGCTTTGTTTTCACATGGACTCTCCTGCGTATGCCCTACTACTGCATAGTATTTTATACACTTGGCTTATTTTTCGCAGCCTTTGTTCACAACAGTCATGGTTGCTTAACACCAAGGCCACTCCTACAGTTAGTTCCTTCCTACTACTCTGTCCATCAGGGTGGACAGACTCATGCACACTTTCTCAAAAATCACAAGAGAATACAGCTTTACAGGTATCCCAGAACAAGCCCATTTATCCATGGCCTGGACTTCTGTGCATGAAGTGTCAGCATCACTACCAGGGATAGGTCCTCCAGAAAAGCTAGTAGGACCAGAGAGGGAATTTAGGCACCTGACACAGTAAGTGTTCTCATTCTGTGTATGCCATTTATGATTCAACTTAGTTGTTATGTCAGGGAGAGGAAAAAGACATGTAGAATGCATAAAAGCAGAAAAATGCATTGCAAAAGCAGATTTAGAGAGAGACAATGAGGAAAAGATAGAACCCATGGGCAACTTAAAAAATAAAAAGTAGATGTTATAGTTCACTGAATCAAATATGACATTATAGTGCAGAGGAAATTGAATTCATCTGTACTCGATAAGGGTGGCTTCATTATTCACTTGTGTCTTTGCTTAGTTGTGACACTCATGACTGATGAGACCATCCCCATCTCATGAAGATAAATTCAATATCCGTAGTATCATTCTAATATATTCTCTATATATAGAGAATGCATTTAATGGATGTTGGTGGGATAGTATTTTTATCTTCACTGGCTCGTGAAAGGAAGGAGCACAATTTCCCAGAGCTGACACTTTGAGTATATATGGACCTCTTTTCACAACTTCTGTGTTGAGGGTGAAAGTGTCAGTATGGGCACATGGGAGAGGGTAGCCCAGAGATTGACTTCATTGACTTATCATCTAAGATATGAATCCAGAATTGGATCAAAATGCAGAAGAGATTTAGCCATTGTATCCTAATCTTGATTAGATACTTGTCTGTGTATAAGCACACCACCACACAATAAGAGAAAGAACCATTGAAATGTGCTGACAATAATCTGGTGTTGCTCAGAGCTGTAATGTTCCTCCTCTTCCTCCATTCTAGTTCAGTTTTCCAAACCAGTGAAACATTTCTCCTTGAAGAGGTCTCTGACTTACCTCTCCTCCCTCCTTCAGTAGAATCATATATTCATGTATGCCTCTAGCAGACTAGTTTAAAAATGTGGAAATCTTGGAAGCTGTTCAGCAGAAGTGATCACAGAAGAGAAGTGATTAATAAGTAAAGCATATAGGAGGAGGTCAAAGTTAGCTAACATAAATTTAATTTACTATGCATCTGTAATTTATCACGACTCCATACAGAGTTTTCACATGCCTCTTCATGAGAAAGTTTTCTCCTGATAGATCCAAGGGGAAGAGGGAGAGCACAAGCCAGCACTGGTTTCTAAAGTGCCATCTCTGTGTGTGTTGCTGCTGAAGCAAAAACACACTCATACGTACACACCAGTTCAAAGCACTGATACAGCTATTACACTGATATTCCAAAGCATAGGAATTTCTCTTGGGAAACTTCTGTCTGGATCAGGACAGAGGTCCATTAATTCAGTATTCATACTCTCACAACAAGACAAGTGAGAGATTTTACTGACAGGTAAAAGAAACATTGGAGAAGAAAATTCTGGAATAAGCTGCATATACAGAATTTTCTTTCAAATCACATCATTTGGCAGCTGACATACATCCACTGCATAATGATTTATATAACTTCTTGTGTGTAATTTTTGCAGTGTAACTGGGCAACACAAGTATTGCTCAGTTTGTCAGTGTCTTCATCACAGCCACTTTGAGAGCTTCATAATGCAATCATTAAAATCTGCTTCAGGCTGAAACTTGGCACACAAATGCATGAGGAAGCCAAAGTGAGAAATAGTTACTTTAATTTCTAGAAAATTATTACATACTGCCTCTGTTCTGGAATATGGAATACGATAACTTGTTTTGATTATCATATGCATAAATTATTAATGGGTTTTTCTTCTTGTTTGGTCTAAAACTGTAATTATATAAAGCAGATATTTTCTGTCATCATCTACATAACAAAGCATTAATTTGTTAAGCATACAGCAACATTCCTCCACCAGACGATCAGTAGCAAAGAGGTGCTATGCAAATAAATACCAGTTGTATAACCAACTGAAAGGCAAATTTTAAACTAGGTCTAAAGTGTTCAAAAGATAACAAGGAAACCGTATGGGGAAAAAGTGACAAAGCAAAAAAAAAAAACAAAAACACCACAAAACAAATCCTTTGCTTTTTTTTTTATTTCCCAATTTTACAAAAGTGTAACAAAAGTCTAGTCACTTGTTCTTATGTACAAAAAGCCCCTTATATGATCCTCCCAAATACCTTTCATTGCTGTATGTCCTGATTCACTGAAATAAATCTGTACACTATTCTCAGATTCCAGGAGGAATGTAGAAAAGCCATTTTTATAACAGATACAAGAAATTGCATAGGTACATGTATGTATTTATGAGTCATGTTTAGATTCACTGGAAAGTTGAACTTAGAGAGCTAGATCCTTTCTTAATTCAGTGGATCTGGGCCAATTTACACCAGTTAAAGAACTGCCCCAGTAACTCATTGTGACATTTTTACTTGACTTTATTAAAGTTTTATATACATATTTTTTTCTCTGATTTTCAATATAGAATTTATATATAAGGTCTAAAATATTATCAGGTAAACTCATTTCAAATGGAAGTATCGCTATCCAAGAGATCAAACTGTCCATCTAGTCCACTCCCCATAAAGCCTCTATTCAGACATGTTTAATATTGATGTTATACTTTTTATTAAAGATTTTCAAGATACCATGGAATTTTGAAACCTTATACACAAAAATGTTTGACAGTATATTATAAAAAAACAGAAGGAAGCAAAACCTTTTTTCTTTCTCCACATACAGTGCATTGGAAACTTTTCCTGCTGTACAGAATGGACTTTCTGCTGCAGCTGGGATAAGGCAAATGTTTAAACTAAAACCCGAATAAATTCTGATAATAAAAGAGAAAGGTATGGTTAATACACAGTAAACCAGAGGGGGAAAAAAAAAAAGTTTTCTCATTAGTGGCATTTTGATCAGATTCTTCTGTATTTTCCCATTAAAAAAAGTGTCCACTCAATAGCAGAGGAAACGTTACCCTTGCCTCCTCACAGTGTGCAATTCAAGCTCAACAGCACTCCACACACGTTCATTCCCTGAGTGTTCCACTGGTAACACAATTGCTGTAATTACAGCATGAGCATGTTCTATGAAACGGATACTAGTACATTAATTAGAAGATGAACGTAATTGATTATTTCAACAGCAAGGCTAAACACAAGGGTAATCCCACAGAGAGATCTGTAGGGGGAGATCTGTCCAAGATGTGCCCTTGACTTAGTTGCTTCTCCCAGGGGGTGGCTTTAAAGGAACAAAGCCTAACAAGGTAATAATTACAGACTACTATTAGTGATAGTCAAGTCATTCATGACCTGTTCCCCTTTGCAAACTGTTCCACAACTGATGTGTACTTCAGGGGATGTATTTCCCATTTACAATCATTAGCCAGACACTTAGGCAGACAATTGGCATGTGGAGGCCCTTGGCCATCTCTTCTGATGATGTTCTGGTCAGATAACGCTCTGATTCAATCTCACCTTTGCTGTTGATATGTCACAGTGGCTCGATAAGTGTGTGCTATCATTTCTCCCCTGGTGTGGCAACAGAAACCTTTTGAGCAAAAGAAGACTGAGCAGTAAGAGTGAGATATCCATGTTTGTTCCACCTTCCTTATCTTTGTCACTGAGCACACGGCTTACCAAGAGGACATGTTGCGGACAAAAATCCCCTCACACAACTTGTTAACACAGATACACAATTCAAGTCCCTACGTTTTGACATTCAGACCCTAAGCACATGTTCTCAAACACCATTCTGCATTAGCTGATGAACCCCTAATTAGGATCACCAAAGGCCTAATTACAGCAGTGGCTTAAATCAGTTCAGTCATGTTTTTAGAAAATGCAGCACTTTTTGTGGAACCACCAAGCCAGCACTGCCAAACTGGAGCAGCCACGTCCTTCTTTCTCTCTCACCTTGTCACAGGCTGATTTAAGGGTTATTGCATCTGGCTTGATTCAAACACTGTACTCAGTCCAGCTCGTGGTTGACCACATATGGGTGTACTAGAGGAGGGGGAAAACCAAGAAGCTTTTCCTTACCTCATTGCATTCCTAGTAATCACTTACCCTTGGCAGTCATCAGCTCTTGGCAGCCCTCCACGTTCCCTGAGCACAGAAACAGGTCCAGTCTTGTGCTGGCGGCAGAAGCACCAGCACCACTGCAGAGGGCATGGGCAATGACAGAGTCAGTCTCTTGCCATCTCTCACCTGGCAAAAAGTAGCCTGCTCTCACATGGGAAACAGTATACACCACGTCTTTTCAAATAATGGTGCTCCCTTTCATGATTATTGAATAGTGAATCAGTCAGAGTTCATCCAGAAACTTACTGAGAGGGGCTGGGGTCTGAAGTTACCAGGCAAACCCCGAGCTGATGTAAATCAGCATGAGGGCACTGATCTCCATAAAGATATGCTGATGGACATGTACTGAGGATACTGTCTGTAATCTTGCCTGAAATGATTAAATCAATCCAGATTCTTTGATATGGACACTGTAGACAATAACAATATTAGTCTCAATAAAATGATACTGAGAGTAGAAGTTTCTTTATTTGATTAAAGTGATTCTGGCTCAATGTCTCCTGCATATTATCCCATGATGTAATTGAATAAGGAGATTGAAACAGAAAGCTGCTTCTAAGTAAGGGAATACTTCACTGGGGCTTTTGTTCTTATTTAGTATGGTTTAACAATTCCTTCCATTCACTGATCATGGATGCCTGAGAAACCTGAACGCATCCACCCTGCATGGACATGGCTATACTCCATGGCCCATCATGTTTGGAAGCACTCACATTTGTAATGGATAAGAATCCAAAATGGTAAAACTAACCACTTAGGTCAAGTTCCTCTCTTCCTCAGGTACACACATTAATTCCAGGATATTTGTAAGTTCCAGTGGAAAAAAAAATCTGTCTTTTTTTATCGTGTCAAGAAGTTAAAGAAAAACATTTGACAGCTTGTGTGCTGCTCATTGCTAAACTCTAAATGCCACTGTTGGGGTTTTTTCTTTCCTATGTCATCTTCTGCTTTTCTCAGGACAACTTACAATAGCAGTAGAAAAAAAGCAGAGCTTTCTCAGTTTTAAACATCATCATGTTGAATCAAATTAATATTAAATGTTTATTAAATAAACTGACAGCATAGATGAGTATTAAGAATTGAAAATTAAACACTATGAATTAAATCCTTGCTGCAAGTGAAGCCAGTAAGAACAGGGTCAGGTCAAATACACCTAAGGGAAGCAGCGATTTGATCTACCAATCAAATGGATGCAGATGTTGAAGAGTAAGTATGTTCTTCATTAAGCCATTCCTTTAGTCCACAATGAAATCTAACTTAAAAAGCAGATGAGACTGAAGAGATAATTCTTCTCCTTTAAAGAAAGATGTAAGTTATATCTATATCACAAAGATTAAAAGCAGCTTGCAATTACCTTTTTTTTCTTTAACCAGTATTTCTAAATTTCTAGTTTCCAAAGAGTCTTTGCACTCAGCAAAGCTAGATACAGCATTTGTTATATGCTATGGGTGATAGATATAATCCTATAATTTCCAATGCAATAATGAGAGGTTTAATTTTTCATTTCTTCCCCCTGTGAGATGGTGTCTGGCTTTGAATTCTTATTTATGTCTGCATGAGTACACAAACCTGATCTGCACCGTTGTGAAGTCAATACTTGCTCCAACTTCTTTTTCGTTTTTAAAAAGCAAAGCCTGACCTGTAATTCAAAGATATAACAAAAAGTTTATCCCATCAGGAGTCTCTCTCTTCTTTAAATCTCCTCTCATATGAGGACTCATCAAAGGAGCTGTTAAGAGCTGTATCAGTTTGTAGAGGGTTGGTTGCCTTACTTTCTTCTTCAGGACTTCCCATGAAAGGTTAACAATAATTTTGAACTCTGTAAACCAGCACATTTGCAAACTCGCTCCAATGACATGCGTTTTTAATGAGAAACAGATAATCCCTATCGAGTCTGAGACTAATTCACAAGGGACTTAACGTCAAGAGAAGTCAAAGAAGTTCCTCCCCACTGCCAGGGACTGCTGGGACATGAGAGCTGGATGATTTCCACCACCAAGGGAGAAGAGGGGAAGGCAAGGCAAAGGGCCAGGAAAACAGTCTTTGTTCTTCTCACACAGAGAAGATAGTATGGAGGGTTTCTATTCTCTTGTCTCACTACGGAGCCTTTCCATCTTCCAGCTACCCAGAAAGAGAGCTTTCTTCTTTCCCCTCACTTCTTCCTTAGTGGGAGTGTGGAGGTAGGGTTGGGAAGAGCTGAGAACAAACAGCAACATCTTATTGTTCAAGTATTTCCTGTCCAGAACAAGCTGAAAACCTCAAAAGTTAAATGCAAAACACATTTACCATCTCTCTTTTTACTGTGTTGAGAAATGGTTGTTAGTGTTTTATAACACAGAGTAAAATGCAATGGCTTATCTTTAACGCTTGGAACCTCTTTGAGTACACCAGCCAAGTAGGGCTGTTTATATTTGCACATGCTTCAGCGTGAATACAGCTGCAAAACTGTTAATTAGGATGGTGGAAACAATAGACCAAAACATTTTTTTTTTCATCCAAAATAGCTGTACATGTTGGAAGGTTCTCAAAATATAGTTTTCCAACAGTAATCTATTATTTCCATGTATAATTTTGACTTCTTTTGGGGAAAAAAAAAAAAAAGAAGTCAAACACATGAAACCAAAGAGAAAAAAGAAATATTTTATCCAAATGATGAAGATTTTTGCAGGGATATATGAACATATGTCTTTCAACTGAAGCAAAACATCTCAGCAGTCCTATAAGAAAATGCTTCACTTCAATATTCAATCTGACCCTTGCAAGCTGTCACAATGCTTCATAAGAACTGTATTTTAGGAGCCAAACACCCCCATTTTCCCAAAGCAACCCACTTCCTCTGAACTACTTTCCAACAAGAGTTCCCATTTTGTACCATGACAAGTCCCTGAAGTAATCTGTTCTGCAGTACAGTCAGGGAAGGCTGACCCATTGAGGATAACGAGGTATGAGTTATTTGCACTTCAAATGATGAGAAAATCACAGTGGTGCCC
Organism: Strix aluco; assembly: GCF_031877795.1. Taxonomy (NCBI): domain Eukaryota; kingdom Metazoa; phylum Chordata; class Aves; order Strigiformes; family Strigidae; genus Strix; species Strix aluco. The sequence continues at coordinate 90,669,171 of NC_133933.1, forward strand.
TAGCAAACTACAGTGGGGAAAAGAAAAAAATTACAACTAAACTTTTCAACATCAAATTGTCCCAGGATGAAACCTCTTGGTTTGGTGAGATAAAGAGAGACATCGTAAATCACATTGGAGAAACCTGAAATAAATATTTTGTTTTATGTTTTCAGTCAAGGATTTTTGTGTTTTTAAAGGAAAAAATAGAATTTTTCAAGAAAAGTAAAGACACATTTTGATAAGCCCTACTATCATGGGTCTGAGTCCGTACCCATTTACTCTGGTACAAATTTGGATTAATCCCAGCATACAATTGTGAAACTAAATTCTGGGCCATTCAAGTGACCATAAAAAGTCCATCCTCAAGTTCAGTAATATGGTGTCAACTACCACTCCAGGATGCCATACACTGGCACTTCAGATAAGGTCCCTGGGATGCTCTAGTCCTCTGCCAGCTCAGTGCAGGGCAATACAGAAAAGACCTTTCACTTCAAATAATTTATGATGCCCTTGCTCTTATAAAATCTCCAGGGTTTTCAGTTTATCCAGGGAAGGATTTTCAAGGAAGTCTAGAAAATTTTGATCTGTAGTTGAGAAAATCCAAACACCCCTTTAGATATGTATGTATGCCACTTGCAACAATAAAATCAAAGACTTCCACTTCATGATTTCCCAGATCTACACAAGCTTTGTCTGAGTAGATTTTAGTGCCCATTACTCCAAGGTAGAAGGGTAAATATATTTATGCCATTTTATATATGAGATTTTTTCTGATTTGCTAAAGCCACAGAAGCCACAAAGCAAATTTTTGAATTCTTGTTTTCTTTTTCATCATAGGTCAAATGGCTCTTCAAATCCCATAGCTCTTCCAGGGGTAGTTTTGGTATGCTTCGGTAAAACCAAGCACAAGTAAAGTAAAACAGTTTTCCTGAACAGTAATAGATACTTACGTATTCTGGAACAGCCCCGTGCATTATTAAAAACTATACTCCTATCATAATTAGGTTTTTTAAAAAAAAAAAAAAAAAAAAAAAAGACATGGACCCATGACTGTAATTATGTTTATCTTTATGTAATATCTTGTTATCAGTACAACCTGCTGCCCTGCCATGAAGTTGCAGTTTTAGTCCCTGAAAATTTACTGACATGTGCTAGGGAGGGATGTATGAGCCAACAAAGTTATTAATCCACACTCCAGCCCCTACACCCTCCTTGGAGTTTTTCATTATTTCTGTAACACTTTGTTTGCTATTAGGATTATGCTATTTATTTGTTCAGATTGGGAAGTCTCTTCTTGATGGGCTGCTGTGTTCAGTAAACAGCTCCCAACAACAAACAAGGATTTAAATAATCACTGTGTAATCAGTAGGCACCAACACTTCGGATCTCATCTCTTCAAATCCAGGTAGTTGTCTGTCAAATCACAACATTTATCACACTAAGAGTTAGATGCTTAGCTACACTAGAATCATCCCACCCACTTCTTAAGGAGTTTCAGTGAATTGACTAGAAAAGGGTAATGGACTTTCTGGTTGTGCACGGATTCTGCTGCAACATGTCAGGTTTGTCTTGAACTTAGCATGAAAGTCCCAAGCAGCACCAGGAATAACGAGACCAGAGTACAGAGCAGTATTAACTGGCTATCCCCCAGCCCATTTTGTGCCTTGAAGGGAATATTAGACTAATCAAGTAATAACCCAACAACATTCAGCCCCAGTTACACACCTTTCCAACAGCTGCATCTAGTATCGTTAGGGTTTGGCAGGTACACGCTTACTTGATACAAATACATCTGTGTGTAAAATAGCTGGTCCTAATTAAATTTTAACAGGAGGCATTAACTGCTTCAAAACTAGGCAAAATAATCATATTAGGCAGATAATTCAGAAATCTAAAATAATCTCCTTTTACACTATTAAATCAGCTTCTAATTTTATTTGTATAGGCTCACTTATTTTCCACCACCTAATGTATTATCTTAACACTTACATTTTGAACCCCTAAAGCACAACCAGGCATTTGCATTTGAGTTTAGGCAAATACTAATTAATTTTATTAAAAAGACAGGAATATTAACATGGGTCTGGAGGTTGTGTTATAACTTGGTTGCCACCATGTTTTCTGGCTGCAGATGCTCAGAACCTCTCAAGGAGCTCAAACAATAATGAAAGCAACCTCTGAGCTACAAGGTGTTGTATGCACATGTCGAGTGAATCCAAACAGTACCAGGGATGCAGGCTTCCTAAGTGCTATTTGCCAAGTTCTTTAATATGAAAAGATTCTTGGTATTAAGTCAATAAGGGGAGGTGAAGAGTAGGTAGAAGGGAAACATGTTAGATGAGATAAAGATGAGCTGGACTATCAAGAAAGAAAAAATGGGCACTTAAAGTGATCACTCTAGAGTATAGAAAGTGATTTTTAAATTACTTATCTGATTAGTGGGAGCTAATCTGTCAAGTAGAAACAAATTCACATAAATATTCCGTAAATTAAATATTGGCTTGTCACTGAAGCTGCTTTCGGTTGTTGGTGGGGTCTTTTTTTCCCTCAGAAGGAGACAGCTTATTACATGGATTTCAGTCTCCAGAATACATTCTGTAATCATGTAGTTTTAATTGTCTGGCATTTTTATTTGTACAAATTGCAAAGACAGGTATTGACATGAGTTAGAAAGAAAATCCAATCTTAAATCTGAAAAAGAATCAGCTACAATCCTGTTCAGCAGTATACTAAAATACAAGCCGTTTAAATCCATCCATACTCAGTAAAGTGTGTAACCTATGTTTAATCTTAGTTCTAATGGGATTTAAACAAGTGCAAAGCAGCATGAGGACCTACACCTCTGTTCTTGTAGCTGTTGAAGGTGTGCATTGTGCCTTGCCAATAAATACAAGAAGAAAGAGTCAGGGATCTCAGCTTATTAATATTTCAAGAATTTATTGCTCAGCTGCTGTTTGTTTTCTCTGACAACCAAATGTTATGCAGGGCATTTTTGCCAGCTGCAATCTGATTAGATATCACCTTTTCCGTAACACTGCCAGGCCAGTCAAACTGTGGCATACAGAGAGTTTAACCTTTTGTAGATCTCATAATAAACAACTCCAAGTTTCAGGAGAAAATCTGCAATAGAGAGAGCAGGACTACAGCCTGTAAATCAAAGCACTCAGATAAGATGTGAAAGCCAGACCTCTCAGAGTTGATCATGCTGACAGTTGAGCTTTGAATTCTTGCTTTATAAATCACTTCTTTACCAACCAGCTGCAAAATCAGGATTTGTAAGCCAAAGGAAAAAAAAAGATGAGGTTTTATTTTGGATTTATTGGTATGATTTGTAAATCTGTTGTAGGACTTACAGATCTGACTTAAGATTTGTTAATCCCATTTAGCATATGGAAATTTTTTCTCTGACTTACCATGTACTGAAATACGTTAGTAAAAAACAAACTAAAAATCACTGTTTAAAAGGATGGTGTATAAATCAAGAGTTTGCAGTTAAGATTTGCTGGCAGGTTCTATAAATTGCACAGTGCCTTTATAACTCAGCCTCTTACAAGGGCAGATTTATAAATCCAACTTGCAAATTGTCAGACTACTATTATGGGCTCAATTCTAATCTGAGAAACAACAGATGTGCTTCACTGTGCTTGAAAACCCTGTCCTTTATCCTTTATTGCCCGCCTCCCCTGTAGCCATCTCACTTGCACCAAGGGGGATAGAAGCACCATCACCAGGGGAAGGAGGGCAGGAAGGGACCTCCTGTGTCATCCTCACCCTGAAAACAAATATCCAAGCGGGGAGGAAAGGATTGAAGAACGAAACACAGGAGGTGAAGTGTTGGTTACAGTTTGCCCCCACTGTTACACAGACTTAGGGAGTCAGTCAGAGGCTCCCTCCTGCAATTCTAGCTGGTGCTTGATGGGGATAAAGAGAGCAGGTAGCCCTAATTCCCAGGTTGCCAGGCCTCAGGCACAGCAAAAAATAAAACTTTCCATACAAGACAGTGGAAAACTGGGCCTAGCAGAAACAAACTAGAGCAAGTTGAGAAAATTTTTTCTACACTCCCAGTGATGTCTGCCTGCCTATCTCAGATTACAATAAGGAACTTGTGGGAGAAACCCTGGCCCTGTGATGGCAAATATCCCATTGATTTCACAAGGATAGGATTTCACCCTATAAAAAGGGTATTGGCCAGATTCACAGGAATGTTCTGCCTGCTCCATGCTGCCCTGGTCACAACAAACAGCTGTAAACTCGTGTCTCTGCTGCGCGCTGTGGCACCCACATCTCCCCCAGGGAGGAGACTGGGGAGCCAGGAGCAGGGGCTGTAGCAGCATCCTGTGGCTCCAAGTCGCTGCCGGCAGCTGTGGCTGCTCTCCCCACAGCCCTTCTCATGAAGCAGGCACAGAAAACAGCATCCCTCAATAATTACAAGAAAATCTACACATGTACTGGGAGTTACAGTACTTCCTTTCAGGCAGTTTTACAGTAGCAATCAGGGTTTATCCAGAAGCTGTGGGTCATAACAGTGAAATAATAGCACTATTTAATAGCACTGTTTTTCTTCTAGAATTATTGGCATTTATGCAACATGAAAACTATGTGTGATAAGAAATGGCTACTCCTAGACCCTATGCAGGAGCTATTTAAATGCATTAATGCCTTTTGATTTTTTCTGAGCATCAGGCTTCTTTGACTTGATATCTTTTGAAAGAAAAGGGAAAAGTGATCTGAAATATTTTATTGTCTACCATATTTGAAATTTGGTTCTAAACTTTCATCAGTGACCTCCTGTTCTCCATCAGTGCAATGCTCTTTTCCCTTGAATTGCTTGTTGCCTTGGATTTCTTACAAAATAAAATAAACACAAGGATGTTAGCAAACATAAATTATATAATTACTTCTTTCATCCTTGCTGGCATTTTAGAGTAAAGGATGTGATCATTGCAAAACTCAGCAAATACTCATGTGTATATATATATATATATGGAGCTAAATTTTCAGGTAGTTTATATTAAACATGCAGGATAAATTGCATATTCAATGGAATCTAAATACTATTACAAGGGGAACTGAAGCAAATAGTGCAATTAAAAACAGGAAAATTTGGTTCCATAGCTTTGCGTCTAACTGAATACTCAATTCTACATGCAAAATATAATCACAGCTGGAGGATGGGGCTGAGGGAAAATGGATAATATTCTATAACATGCTAAGTCAGCCCTTTAGAGACTATACATTTGAAATGTATGAAAATCAATTATCTTGAAAATGGATGCCACCTTTTCTTTTTCATTGCATGTTCCAAAGGATATAGCCTCACTGTCCCCTTGTGCATGTGTCTGACAGACAGAGAGAGTTACAAAAGTTTGACCTTTTCCCTTGTGTTTAACCTAAATGAAAAGGCGTAAGAAGAATATGTTTGCAAGGAGAAAGAGTCTGTAGGAGGCCTCTGAAAGTCAGTCCTCACATCAGTGGTGAGGAATTGTAGCTACAGTTGGAGAAACACTATAAATAATTGCTTTAACAAACAGACACTATGATTTAATAGAAATAGTATTTTCACATCATTATCTTGCATGTGATGAATGAGACAGACCTCTCCCGCAGTAGCCCAGCTGATCTGTTGCAATACTGGAACTCATTGCTACTTTCCTCATTCCTTCTCTTGTCTTCTTTGGGGAACAGAAGAACAGTTCACCCACTTCAATAAAACACAAGTTCAGACTCAACCCAAAGAGACTATTTCCAGATTGGAGGCAAAAGGCACTTCACAACGCATCTGCAGTCTCAGTCTTCCGATCATTCACATCAGGAGACTTGACAGAGCACAGGTCATGTCTACCTTCCTGTCCCAATCTGATATCAGGGAGGGTTCTTAAATGATACCAGGAGTGAAATTAAGACACAAACGAGGTCAGATGCTGTACAACCTTGTAAACTTTATTTTCCGTAACAACTGATAACAGCGATAGGACAGAGAGAAAAAGAAAGGAAAAGTCAGAATCCCTAAGCAAGCAAACGGTAGAGATGCAGCAAGATTGATTACCACCACCACGAATCCAGCGATGTACCGTTGGCTCGGTCTCGGTGCAGGTGATGGTGCTTCAAGATCCAAGCTCCGCCAAAGTCCCAGCTCCGAGGAAGGATGACCAAGATCAAGAAGGACAACAAGAGGGAGAACAAGAGTCCTGAGAGAGGACTACACAGTCCTTTTATCGCCCCAGTCCCCATGATTTCTCCGAAAAGTCTGCCCATTTCCACAGAGCTCATTGTAATACGTGCCGCCCCGTGTTCCTCCATGTGCACATGCCCAGGTGTTCATGGTGGTCGTACCAGCGGGGGGTCAACCTGCGGCGTCTTCAGCCTCCACACATCTTCCTCACCCTGATTTCCTCTTCACCCAGCTCACGCGCAGGTGCAACTTGGTAGGCACAGCCAAGGATGTTGTTCTTTCAGCTTCAGGGGGATGTCGTGGTTTCATCGGGGACAATTCGTCTCCTTCAGAGCGTACTCCTCCACAGTGACAGGATGCTGAGGCCAGGAAGTGGTAGTGGTGCAGCAGCAATGTTGAGACAAACACAGTCCAACACAGTCTCTTACACTTCCTAGGCTTCCTTTGAATGGAGAGATACAGAAGGGACAGGGATGCCCCCTGAAGCACAGTGGATATGCAGGGCAAAATTGGATCTAGGATCTATGAAGCTCTCTGGGACCCCATGCAATATAATGCCAGGGTAAGGGAGAACAACACAGGCAAACCACTGCAACTGGAGGTCTTCTCTGAAGATATAAAGGATCCATTGCAAAGATCTCTTGGAAAAATCAGGGTAAATAGAAGGGGTTTCTATAGCTGCAGTACAAAGATTGTATTGCAAAATCATAAAATCTATAGCATAGGGAGAGGAGTAGGAAGCACCTTATTGTGGGTGCAATTGTACAGGTTTATGGAACAATGAATTTCAGCTCTCCAGAGGACCAAAGACCTAACAGTGAGCATCTTTTATTTAAAGTTAAAACACTTAAGTCTAAAGTTAAACTGAACATCTTCTAAAATTCTGTCAAAAGCACCATCCGATATACTCCAGCATCAGCAGACATAAAGGTCATGGGAGTACAAATGACAGAAAAGAAGAGGCAAAGAAACCTCCTGACTTGCCTGTGAAGAAAGGACACATACCTACCAGACTACCAACAGAGAAGCAGACCACAAGCCTATAGCCTTCCTTTGCCTGCTCTTACAGTTTCAGGCCTAGCAAAGAAAACAACTCTGCAATGAGTTGAATAATTTCAACACTTGTCCCACCTAAGCTTTTACATTTTATCAGTCCATTCATTTTTCATTTCAGAAAAATGAAATTAACATATTCACTACAATTATTAGCAAAAATTCCAGTCATCTATGAACAGTAGCTACACAAAACAATATCCTTTTGATACGGACAAGTCCACACATTCATCCTTGTTTGAAATCAATCAAATTCAAAACAAAAAGGAGAAATAGTGAGGAAAAGACTGTAAAAATCTTTTTTTTTTATATGCCTTTATCAGCAGTGGAAGCAGTAAACATTTTTTATTGAAAGCTTCAAAGGTGCTGAAAAGAGGTAAAAGTGTCCTAAAAAAGTTTTGATCAGGAATTTCCCTTTTACTGTGAAATGTCAAAATCCGCAATTGCAGTTTGTCATTTATTCTGTTACAGGTCACTTCAACAGACATGACTGGACACTACTGCTCCATGGGAGCAGTGGAAATTAGCTTCAATGTTTGTCTCATGGATGAATCTGCTGGTAGAATTGCAATAAGCATATTTCATGTGTGCTGCTTGCCATCTTGAGAGCAAACTCTTCAGATAAACCATCTGATCTATTTATAATCCTCTTCCCCCATAACTCCCTGGATAAATAAAAACAGGCCTATTGAAAGAGTTTGAACTTCAAGTAGGGATTGTAATTAAGGACTTGTGCTTCTTCTGGAAACTTTAAAACACCTGAAACCTTCACCTTTCCAAATATAGGGCCTCACCTGGGTTTTATAGTAAAGATGTCTCGCTCCCTGTTCATCAGCTGTCTGAGGCTGAGCCAGGTTTATGGCAAAAAGCTCATTTTCAGCCTGCCAGCTGATATTCAACTTTCTTTTCAGGGCAACACTTACTCTGCAGCAGAGGAACCCAGCAAAGGTAAATTGCTACTGTGCAGACCCCAGAGTACCAGGGGGAAGGCTCTTCGTCCAACCAGATATGGGGCTGACCCCAGAAATCATACCTACAGGCAGTATGCAGGAGCAAAACTTCCTTCTGGATTGCCTCAGAGGTCCTCTCCAAGTTAAGAGTTTTTGACTTTGTTTCAGGTACACCACAGTGAAGAGGTGATACAGGCAAACCTAGCATGCACCAGCAGAAACAAAGACAATAGTGCTGCACTTGTCTGCCACCTCTTCATGAATAATACAGCCACCACAACAGAAAAGGCCAGGCCATTCTTGGGTCTGACATGGGAGTGAGACAGCCAAAAGCACATCTATAGCATCACCATTCATCTGAAATAACCACTCACACTTCCATGATAATACGAGCATCCCCCTTATTCACATTCTTGTTTCTACCTCTTCCTACAGTTTCACTTGAATCATGTCTGGACCACCAATTTGGAGGCCAGGCTCCCATCTCTTCTGTGACACACCGACCATATGAAGCATCTCTTGTTATTACATTCTTCAGAAGGAGACTGAAGAGGAAGAATGGAGATGGAGATTAAAAATACAGCCAGTTGTGGCCTAGGTTTATGGATGTTTCAGGACAAGAGTCCTAAATGCAGAGATATGTCTGTTGCACCTTGGGGGTGAACAGCATCACTCAGACAAGGTAGACACAGGACAGAAAGGGGTCATTCTATGGTAAGAAATTGTTGGGATTTTCTATGTATGCCCAACCCTGGAAGTCAGCCTCACTCTTCAAGGGACAGTTTTTCAGGGTTCATTGTATTGGAGTGGCTTACTTATTTATTTTGCTTAGGATACCCTGCTGGACTTCACAGAAATTTTACTAGTCAAGGAGGACTGCTTAAGACACTTTGAATGTTCTGTACCATTGATGCCCCATTGACTACACAAGGCCTGTCACAAGGCAGAATGCATGAGACAAGTTTATCTTCATCCAAACACAGGCAAACTCTACCTGAATCACAGATAGTAGTGGCATGAGACAGTTGGCCCAAGAAAGGCAAGTCTGAATTCTGGCATGGCTATCAAAGGCCTTACTATCTATTCTGTATCATATTTTATAACAAATGTTCTGTCTTAAACAAAAACAAGAGCGTGTCATCTAATTCAGCCACTACCCACATTATCACAATGCCATTGGTCTCCTATTGCTGAGGCCTAAATAGACCTTTGAAGTCATGTGGGGAAAGCAGATGTACCTCCACATTTAAATCATTGTATGTGGAGTTAAATGCAGCTTTTCCTTGCTCTTCCCAAAACACCAGAGAATGATACTGAAATTCTGACACTTGATGAAGCATGACCAAATTTCTATGGCTTCATGAGTTACCCTGTCACCTGAATCAACCTAGTCCATAATGTGAATGCTTTTGGTGCATTCCAGTCACAACTGCTAACTTACTTCTCAGTGAAAAAGATTGAACTTTGATGAGCTTAAGGTTTAGCCTTAACTTTTAGCATTTTACTTTGTACTGAGGTGTGCTAAAAGCACAAAGGTAGTTGTGGCAGAATAAGTTCTCAGGTCATCATAATTTAATTCTGACTACTTGAATCCCAATAATTGATGAGGCCTTTTAAAGTTAAAAGTTTGAAAATATTTCAAAAGTTCCACTTTATTAAAAATTGGGGGAAAATGCTTTAACCATTACAGAGAGTGAAATGATAAATGGATCGATCTTTACTAGCAAACAGTAGTAATTAGGTCATACCTCATTTCTTTATTAGAGAAAGGCTTTGGTATTTAATCATCATTATATAATCATTTAGTCTTCTCCAATCTCTGTCTTTATAGATATTGCAGACTTGGACCCCAAACTTTCAAATGGTTCTTTGCAGGAGGAAACCCATGATCAGATATTTGAATCAACTACAGGATTCTGGCTTTATACCATATTTTCATTTTACAGTCTCTGTTCATGTGATAACACAGGTAAAACTTCCTGAAGAATTCTATGGGGAAAGTTGAAAAATGAAACACCTCTAAATGAAGACACTGCTACAAAAATGAGAGAGTCTGAAATCTCTAGTAAGTCACAGGACAAAGCACAGCCTATGGCATAATACCATCTTGGAGAATGTCCATTTGCCCACTATTGTCTGAGGAGAGATGTACAATGCACCAGATGTACCACGTGTTTGCTTTAGCACGGATCAGTGTTCAACTGTTCATTTTGTTGAAATAAGCCTCTGGAATCCAGAAAGAATGGGAAATGTAATGAATGAGTTCTAAGAGAAATAAACAATATCAAATCCTCTGAGCCTATTGTTTTGCTCCATGACAGACATTTTCTTAAGCACACTTTCTCTTAAAGGAGCTAGGAATGTTCCTATTGGCTGGCAAAAAGTCAATCAGCAGGCATTTATGAGGTCAGCAATGATAAAATCAGTAAGACTTGCTCTAATGGGAATTTTTCTTTCCCAAAACTTCAAAAATCATTTTGACTTACAGCAATCACTACAGGGAGGAAAATGAAAATTTGACTCTCCTTAGTGAGACAAGATGAGTTCACACTTCACCACCTGATAGCTAACAGCTCTCTATCAAACACAGGCTCACCTTCTCTTCAGAAATGCTGGACCCTGATACTTCACATAAGGAAAAAGAAAAGCAAGTAAAAAGTGTTAAATGTTTTCAAAAATCCAAAGACATTTTAATTGGAACAAAAGTAGCTTCATGGTCGGGAAGTGGAAGAAGAGTAACAACTTCTCCTTAGGCATTTTAGTGCGTGTAAAACAAGTTTCCTTCCTAATCACAGACAGTAAGACCTAAGGTCAACTCAAGGGTCTAGTGCCAGCACGACACTATATTTTAGTAGAAATGCTTTACCAGAGTGTTTTTCTAACCTCCAAGAGTTCCCACTGAGGAACCAGAAAAATAGCCAAAGGAAACTCAGTGGGACTGGTTTTATAAAAACATTACTGTAACCTCCAAAACCTCTTCTTTCTTTCACACATTTACTTTTTTTGATAAACCTGATGCAAAACATTAGGTTCAACCTCTAAACCTCCTCCTGCTCACACAGCTAAAACTGCAAACCCAGCTCTTCCTCAAGTCCTGTAAGCCCCCAGTGTCCCCAGTATCAGCAGAGAGGGGCAAGCCCTACCTAAGGACTATATGCAGTGAAACCCACCTGCCTGGACCAGCTTCTGAGTAAATCCATCATTCCTATGTCATTGCAGCTTATTTTCCATTTCTTCAGATGCCCAGCTATAGTCATCACATTTATCCCCAGGTAAGACAGGGAGCAATGTGCTGCTGCCAAAAGGAGAGGTTCTCCCTCCTCCTTTCTACAGACACATCCCCTCAGCACATACAGTCCTGCCTCCTCAATTTCACCAGCCCTGGTGCTCTAGGACTTCTTTCCCTTTCCTCTTTTTTTTATTTTTTTTTTTTTCCCATTCTCTTGCTAAGCTAGCTTTGGCTATTCAGTGTGCTGAACCAAGTGAAAACTGAGAGTGGGGAGGGAGCAGAGGATGCAAAAGCAGAATGCAACTGCCCACTTTGGCAGCTGGAAGCTGCTGGAGCAGCACAATTATCTTGTCAAATAGCATCCTTGCATGACACACTCTTTCAACTTCATTAGTCCTCAGGTCCCCTTTCACAAGGTGTCAGATGAATATTTGGTAGTTAAAAAATAAAATAAAAAGAAGGTCCCACAAGCTCTGTAGAAAAGAAACACTAAAAAAGATTGACAATACTAAATAAGAAGTTGTCAGCAGCCACTGAAAAGAATAACATAATATAATGGAATGAAACTCCAAAAATCCTCCCTCCACAGGTTGATTTTTCAAAAAGTTCCTGGTTTTCTGTTCCCTTCACCTCTGGCTTTGTAAAAACAAACCTTTTGAACTCATTCCACTAGCTGAGCAATCAAAAGAAAGGGAGGAAGTAAACAGAGCCATCACAACAGAGCACTGATGAAACTTATCACACATGGCCGTATCATTATGCATGGGAGGATGGATTCATGCCTACACTAGTTGAACAAAGAGGACGTGTCTTGTAATAACATTTCTGACAGAAAATGTCCATACCAGCAGAATCTATTTCTCATGCACAGAACAAAAATAAAAACTAAACCAAAAAAAACCCCACAGGACTCAATTGAAAGAATCAGGTACTTCTATGGTCCAATACACTCCATCCTAAAGTATATGTTGGAAATTGGTCTTGTCTTAAAATTGCCTATTTTTCTCCATTAAGATAAAGAGAGATTAGGCTGGCTAGTTCAGGTGTAGTGGTTTACCTCATAAACATATGAAGGAAAATAAACCTCTCCCCATGTGTCAGGTAAGGTACAATCACTGTCCAGGTCTGTGACTTTACCCTGTGGTAAACATGGCATCACTTAGTTGAGGCTGGACCTCCATGAGCATACCCAAACACTTTCCTTCTCCATTTCTTAGGTCTAGATTTCCCAGCCTTTCTTGTTCACATCCCTCAAATGCCTCCTTCATCACAGCTCCTTTTACCACACAGCAGTGATGAGTGGCATTCCTCAGGAGTCAGTACTGGGGCCAGTGCTTTTAATATCTTTGTTGGAGACATGGACAGTGAGATTGAGCACACTCTCAGCAAGTTTGCCGATGACACCAAGCGGTGTAGTGTGGTTGACTCACTGGAGGGAAGGGATGTCATTCAGAGACATCTTGACACGCTCGAGAGGTGGGCCCGTGAAAACCTCATGAAGTTCAACAAGGCCAAGTGCAAGGTCCTACACGTGGGTTGGGGCAATCCCAAACACAAATACAGGCTGGGCAATGAGTGGTTTGAGAGTAGCCCTGAGGAGAAGGACTTGGGGGTGTTAGTGGGTGGAAAACTGAATACGAGGCAGCAATGTGCGCTCACAGCCCAGAAAGCCAACCATATCCTGGGCTGCATCAAGAGAATTGTGGCCATCAGGTCGAGGGAGATGATTCTCCCCGTCTACTCCACTCTCATGAGACAGCTCTGGGGCCCCAATGTAAGAATGACATAGACTGCTTGAGCAAGTCCAGAGGAGAGCCATGAAGATAATCAGGGGCCTGAAGCACCCCCCCTATAAGGACAGGCTGAGACAGTTGGGTTCATTTACCCTAGAAGGCTCTGGGGTGACCTTATAGTGGCCTTCCAGTACTTAAAGGGGGCTACAGGAAAGATGGGGAGGGACTTTTTGTCAGGGAGTGTAGTGATAGAACGAAGGGTAATGGTTTTAAACTGAAAGAGGGTACATTTGGATTAGGTATAAGGAAGAAATTCTTTACTGTGAGGGTGCTGAGACACTGGAACAGGTTGCCCAGAGAAGATAAAGTCCCCTATCTGGAAGTGTTCCAGGCCAGGTTGGATGGGGTTTGAACAACCTGGTCTAGTGGAAGGTGTCCCTGCCCATGGGAGGGGTGTTAAAACTAGATGATCTTTAAGGTCCCTTCCAACCCAAACAATTCTATGATTCTTTCTATGTTTCTATGATATACTCTTCTTTCTCATTTCTCTTCTAGTGATGCCTCCTCCTTTACTGTGGGCTTTCACTGTATTAAAGGGTATTGGGAAGATTTTTGTGGGCCTGAGTGCAAGTACGTGTGTGAGACACATCTGCCGCAGAGCTTCTGAACTAAAAATCAGTAATCTGTAATGGCAGGGGACTGAACTCAGTGACTCAGGCAGTGCCTTCTGTATGAAATCTTGCATTTCATGCAAAGAGTAGATTTTTTGCATGCTAGTTTCCACCTTTCTGTAATGGAAATATATACTATTAAAGCATTGCAGCATTACCAGAATCATAAAAAATGTATTTATATCTAATGTTCTCTGATTGCCTCGTAAACTGTAAAAGTAAAAAAATGGCATTTAAATGAACACAATGAATGAATTTTGAACACCCATGACTGAGATGTAAATACAGTTTTCTTCTGACAGTTTATTCATCTGTTGCTGTTCTTGTCTCAGCACTACTAGTCCAGTAATAATATTACATATCATAAACTAAGTGGCCATTACAACCTACTCAATGTAGCCATTAGTCAGTAGTCTTTAAACGCAATATATAGAAAACCAGTGAAAGAAATAGGGAGGAAATTATATTTGCTTTTGTATTTAATAGAGTGAATTTCTATATAATGGTTCTCTGGAGCCCATTCATTTTATCATGGCTTTAATTTACGTCAGAAGATAGTCAGAAACCACGCTGTTCCCAAAGGAGACCTACACTGGAGTCTTCCACCTTCACAACGCAGTGACATCTGATCCATTTTAAACGTCATCATGAGAGTGCGGACACACTTCTCTACTTCTAAAGAGGCTGTTCTAATGACCAAACTTCAGAAACGTTTGACATACAGCTCCATGCCTAAGAGCATGTGAATATATTAAATGCTGTTTATAAAAAGCAAAGCTGTGCTAAAATGCCTATTTGCCCCCTGCTGCTTAGCAATATTAAAGATTAGAGCCAATTGTTTTGTATACTGAAGAGCCTATAATGGCTTCTAGAGAAGAACATGTCAGCAAACTAGATAAGGTTCCTATTAAATTTTTGTTGCTGTGGACTGCTGACTTGGGTCATTATACACTTAAATTGAGTTATTGTCATTGTTATATAACAAAACAGAGAGCTTTTTGCCTCCAGTAATGTAGCATATCCTTTAAAGAATGGGCTCTCCTGACTGATTTATAAAATAGTTCTGTTTGCATTACAGTACCAGGCTGCTGGGTGTTTCAAAGTGATTTAGATGAACTGTCCTAAGAGTTCATGTGTATTTCAAAAGACAAATAGCAGAGTCTTGTGTGAACCTGCTTCCAATAATCTTTGAAATTTATTGAGTGACAGTGAAAGACATAGCAAAATTACAGCTCTCCTCTCTCCCATAATCTAAGAATGTTTCATTCCAAAGAAAGTGTGCTTAAGAACTTGTGAGGTTTTTTTAATTCCAGTTAATTACTTGTTCAGATTAAAAAAACAGGTCTTGTCCTGATTTCCTCATTCCAGGAATATTAGTCTTCTATAATCTCAGCTTTTTATTATTTAAAAACAGTTATGTTAACACTTCTAAATTTGAACAAAGAATGTGAACAATGGAGAGATCAGATGACCATAAAAATGAACTACTTCTCTCCAAGCTACTTTTTTTCAAACAAGGTATACTGCTGGGGGAAACCATAACGATTCAGTTTCACCATTGTCTTCACTGGAGCCAGGATTTCACTCCACACATTTTCCACAGCTTTTTCCCCTTAAATGTATCTAATGGCAGTTCAAGACAGGATAAAAGCATCTAGGCATATGCTATTTTACTTAAATTCTTTTAATTCCCCATGCCTAGTCTCTGAATAGCTGCTGCATTTTAAGAGAAATTCCATGGTGAGTAGTAAAGAAACCAAAATCAGTAGATGTAGGAATATCTGATTGGAAGAGTCTCATTCCCAGCAGTCTCAGACAACTACATGTTCAAGTGATACAGGCCTATGCTAAATACATTCTCAGCCTTCCAATTTGCTTGGCTAAAAAGGCAAGGTATTTTTGTTTGCTCTCTACTCCCACAGACACCTTCTTAGACTTTCTCTGCAGATTTTCTGGCTTCAGCTGTCTTTCTTAAACACAGGTCACTGGAGTTGTACAATAGTGAAGACGTTCCTCATCCAGTCACATCCACTCTTCCCTCTCTCTGTTAGCAGTTCCTCAGCAGACACGTCCTAGAATTGAATTTTCTTTCTGAGGCATTGCATCATTTCTGCTACTTGTATCATCCTTTGATCAAGCGAAAAGCTCTTTCCTTCTGTCTGTTCTAATGGTGAGATCTCAAATCATAGCAGAAAATCTTTATATGAGACCCTTGTATTTGAATTTTAAATTCCACCCCATTTCTGTGATTCTGTTCTCAAGGTCATCCAGTCTTGCCACTGTCATATTATGATCCTCTTCTGCATTAATGATGCCTCCCCAATTTATACCATCAGCAAAATTCATTTGTGTTCTAAACATTGAGCCTTCACACTGACGTTAATGAAAAGATTGTAGGAGATATATTCCAACAGTTTCTCCAAAGGAAGTCTAACAGTAAACTTCCTCTACCCTATATCACAAATATGGCTATCTCCTTTTTTAGCCAGTTCTCCTGACAGGTTGGGGTTTTTTTACCATACTCATTATCAGGTTTACTAATAAGAAATTCATATACTGTTTTACTGCAATTCTGAATAGTTAGATATACTGTATTTCCTTTGCCTAGAAAATAATTCACTATACTGAAGAAGGTAAGAGGATAGGCTTGCAGATTTCTGTTCTGGTAAAATTTTGTGACATTTTACCCAGTTTCTCATTTGTCCTTAATTATTTTTTCTCTCAAAACATGTTCTGAATTTTATAAAGTATTCAGCTAACAGAGGTAGGTTTCTCTGGTTACTTTTCCCCATAAACAGATCCTATACCCATTATAAAGCCACTTCAAGATCAAGAAAACCATTGAAAAATTTGATACTGGATCTGTGATTCTGTGGGTTGGTCTTTTCACCACTCTGCAATAACAGTTATTTGTTACCTTGAAATTATCCATTTCTTTCACTTTGGAAATGTAAAAGTCCATACCATATCCAACTCCTCTTACTTACCCATCTCTGTAGTCATCTTAGGTTATCTTTACAAAAAAAAAAAAAACAAACAACATATTAAACTGACTTTTGGTGCATAGCATTAGATTTTTGTAATCTCAATGTCCTCATTGTGCCTTGTGAGCCTTGACTATTTTTCTTGCTCATCTCCATACATGGTTAAATTAATAACCTCCAACTATTTTTTTCTAATATACTTTGAAAGATTTACTTCCATTTGACATTTTGGAAATTTCTGTTTTAACCCTGCTTTCTGATCTCCAAGATCTATTTCTTTGCAGGATATTTCTTTTTAGTCATCTGGATCACATGATGTGGGAGAAGAGACAGAGAACTGGGTTTGTTTTGCCTTGAGAAGGCTAAGAGAGAGAATCTTGCTGGGAGGGTTGCCCAGAGAGGTTGTGGGATCTCCATCCCTGGAGATATTCAAAACTTCACTGCACAAGATCCTGAGCAACCTGTTGTAGCTGATCATGCTTTGAGAGTGGATTGGACTATCTAACTTCTAGAAGTCATGGCACTATAAGTCCATGGTTCCTTACAGGCCATTTGACATTTCTGGGGTACCCGTTGCAGTGAAAATTAACACAGCTGCATTTCTGATGTATTTTCCCCCTTTCCTTGGGACTGAAATTCTAAACTCATTTTCCATGTTTGACTTATTTCTGAGTTTCCTCCACAGACAAATCTATGAACATCTCACTCTGCTGCTCTCCCTGACCAAATCCAATTCATTGAAAGAGCTTTTCTTCTAGGCTGAGAACTCTGCAGACTTTCTTTTGTCTGTCCTTTCATTCAGACTGAAAGGCAGCAGGGCCCTTCAATTCAAAGTAATTTTCTATTATACTCTTGTCTCAAGCATCTTCCCTTCATGCAAAATCAAGCTTAAAATACCATCAGCATTTGCTGGTTCAGTGACTTTTCGAGAAAAAGTTAGGAAGATCACTCTTAGAAATAAGGTGGTGATAGACTTTTTCACAGCTTTTATTCTCTGATTTATCCTGAAGAAGATTTATTTAAATAAATACATTTATAGTGCTATTTATCTTTCTAAAATCAATACCAAATCCTCAGGTATCACCAAATCCAGCCCTGATGGTCCATTACCAATAATATGGCTTTTATAATCTTTCTCCAAAATACTTTTGACTCCAAGATTGTTTTATCCACTGTATTTGTTGTTTAGTTTTGGGATTTCTTTCTTCATTTAGAGTTTGTCACATGGTTAAATACTGAGTGAAGTTAATTTCTCTGATTCTGACTTTTCTGATTCTTTAGACCTTTCATATCTTTCATTCTTCCAGTCATGGCCACCAGTCTTCTCTCTATGATATACAGTTTCATTCTGTACATTATCAGTTCTAATACCTCCATTTTTTGGCCCAAACTCCTTGTATTGTTATTTCACATATTCCTTTGTGGCCAGCCTCAACCCAGTGCCTACCTACTAATAGTTCCTTTTCCTTTTCTTTATTATCCCACTTTCTGATATCCATTTATCCATATAAGAAACTTGTAATAAATTACTGTAGTAACAATAACCTTGTATTAAGATTACACAAGTTTCTCAGAGTCATTTTCTTCTGTCATTTTACAGTTTCAAGAGTCTTTCTATCATTTTTGCAAACCAGAAGCTAAGAACCCCAGTTGCTCAGATGAAATCTATCTACAAACAAAAATATTTTTCTCTAAATGTCTTCTTGGGACTGAACTTTGAACCATGATTTGATCTTTGTTACTTTGTTACTTTGAGCTCCTTTTGGGGAAAAGAAACATTTCACTGAAGGTCACCCAAGTCTTCTCTTTTTTATTGTTTTGATCCATTCCAGCCTGAATCTGGATATATCATTTGTTCTATTGAGGTAAACAAGTAGTCAATTCTGCCCTACTTCTGTGTGAAGTCTATTCAGCATTGTATGGAGAGATTAAGACAGATTTTCTGAAGAGCTTGAAATCTTAGCTTGACCATGTTTCAAAACTGCCCAGAAGAACCATATATGAGGGTATTGAATATAGTTTCAAAAACTTGTCCCTTTCTTTAATGCCTAGACAGGAGATGGTTATTTTGAAAATCTGCTTTCCTTTTTTTTTTTTTATGGTGGCTACTGAACACTGTAAAACTTGAATATTCTGACATAATCACTAGCATTCATCCATAGTGACAAAAGCAAACTTCTCCAATATGCTCACTTCTCTGTGGCTTTATATTTTTCCAGCAAGCATTCTCTTCAGTAAGTCTCACGTTATTTAGCATTGCAGATTCAGAGGCATTCTCATGCTGTTCATGTGACTAACAGATATAGTAAGTGGATACATCTGTAGTTTTAACAAAAAATTCTGGAGTTCCATGAATGTTTTTGAAGTGCAAATGGAAAAATCTTTTGCAAAAGTCAATAAATTATAGACAGTTTTACATTTATAAAAATACATATAAGAACTAAAAGGTTATGCACTAATTCTTAGTAATTAGATCCAATCCATCAGTATTCATTGCCAATGACATCTCCACCAAGGGACTCACTTAAATCAAACGACCTTTCCTCTGGCAAATACTTCTGCAGAACCACCAGCCTTAGCAGCCAACATATTCAGGTTTCACCAGACCAGAGGCAGAGTGAATATGACAGGAGTTCTTCACCGAGAATGAGTTTTCACAAGAGTGCTGAGCTGGTCTAACAGCTTCCTACCACTAAAAATATGGTTCAGCTTTCCTCTTTTTCTCCCTCCCAGCTGTGTGTACTTACCACTTCCTTTGTGCTAGCTCCAACAGTTTGATGAGTCAATTCAGCTCACTCAGCAAGCAAAAAAGGGAGATAATTTTCTGCCTGTTGAATAAGCTGAAATGTCTCATCAAGGGGTCAGACTGGCTTCAGAGGCAGCAAAAGAAAACAGACAGGATCACACAGCCAGAGTGCAATGGGAAAAGGAGGCACAGGATCTCCTGTGCTGACAAATTTAGCACAACCATCTTCTGAAACCCACATTTCTTGTCATCCACATCCTGACATTAAAAATGGGACTGATAATATGGGCATCTTCAGATGTGTTGCATGTACTCCACTCTCCAGAGACCACCTTGCTAAGCTTGGGCAAACACCTCAAGAGTTTGATTATCTGAATGTAAACAAAACTCTGTTGTCTAATCAGTAACTGAAATACTCATAAATCTCTCATCTCTCAGACAGAACAGTCAGATATAAATATTCACTTAATAATTTTCTTTTAGCTGAAAGACATATTCTCAGATGGTCTGTGAAGAATTTGACCAGTCCCATGACACAAGATCCTCTTTCTTACCTGCAAACATCATTAAAAATACTTGAAATGTCTGCCTAATACTGTCTTACCTGTCTAAGTAGTGGTTTCATTTGTCACAAAGACAGCACAGGATCACACCTAGCAGAGGAGGTATTCATAAACTAACATCCTCTTTTAAATGTGTCCCACACACACAAATAAATGTCAGGGAATCTTACTTTAGTGAGTTAGTTTGAAGAAACAGTATTACCAAAACACACCCTTCAATCTTTACTGCAGCATCTATTACACAAAACAGGAAAGCTGGTCCCTATATGTGAGGCCACACCTTGAATACCAGGTTTAGTTTTGGACCCCTTACTACAAGAAAGACATTGAGGTGCTGGAGGGCATCCAAAGAAGGGCAATGAAGCTGGTGAAGGGTCTAGAGCACAAGTCTTATGAGAAGCAGCTGAGAGAACTGGAGTCTTTTAGCCTGGAGAAAAGAAGGCTCAGCGGAGACCCTATCACTCTGTGCAACTACCTGATAGGAGGTTGTAGTGAGGTGGGTGTCAGTATCTTCTCCCAAGTAACAAGTGATAGGATAAGAGGAAACAGCCTCAAGTTGTGCCAGGAGAGGTTTAGATCGGATATTAGGAAAAAATTCTTCATCAAAAGGGTTATTAAGCATTGGAACAGACTACCCTGAGAAGTGGTGGAGTCACCATCCCTGGAGGTATTTAAAAGATGCATAGATGTGGCACTTAGGGACATGGTTTAGTGGTGGACTTGGCAGTGTTAGGTTTACAGTTGGACTCGATGATATTAAAGGTCTTTTCCAACCTAAATGATTCTATGCTTCTATTTTATCTGTTAGTCCATGGCTCACAGTTGTATTTCATGCTTTGTTTATCAAGGAGCTAGAGGGGAAGGCTGTCCATTTGATTTGTGTGAGGAGGTGCTCACTGGGTCAGACAAAACTCTCTGGAGAGAGTGGGGGTCTGCCCCTGAGCACACTGACCTTCTAAATCCCAGGGTGGGGAAAACAGAGACCCTGAGAGGCAGGGGCAGACACACTACCTGGGTCAGACTGAAGACCAGACTGTTTTTATACAGTGTTTGCTGTAACCTGGGAAGCCACTAAAACTGAGAGCAGAGATAGAGTAAAGGAACTGTCCTTCAAGGAGCAATGGTTAAGAGAAACCATTGTTTTCAAAGCTTTTCATTTTTGTTCTTATGTAGCAGACCTGAATTGTCTCAGTTTGAAGACTAATGTATTCAAAGCTCTGTTCCAGTAAAAGTTTTTAGATACTCAATGCCCTTTTGTGCTCACTGGAGGAGAAAGGTGCAGGCAGCTCCACCTCAGCGCTCTGGCTCACCGTGCATCCTGTCACACTTAGATCAGCAGGCTGTGCCCATTGCTAACCACCCGTGTTATCCCCACACTAAATCCTGACATCCCATTCTTCCATCTGCAGAGCAGTTTCTGCCATGTCTCACCGTGACTGCAAGCAGTCAACTTCCTCCAGCAAAGAACCTGTCCATCAGGAACAAACAACTCTGCCCCCATTGCCTGGAAGCGGTTCCAGCCTTGCCCAGCATTCTGCAGGTAAAAACCCAGCCTCTCTGCACCAGATAGGTATCTGATAGTTCACTCTAATCTGGGAACTAGGCATAGCATTTATCTCTGCATTAAACAAATCAGTTTTATTTTTTTAAATAAAAAATCCTAAAATATTGATTCACTTCAAACAAAACTGCAACAGGCACATTATAAAACTAATTAAATATATTATTAGAAGAGTAAAAACTTTTTCATGAATAAGCTTTCTGTACACTTGAAAGCAAAATATGACATACTGAACAGGAAAGTAATAATCTTTGAGAAAGACAAATTTCCTAGTCATCCAAAATTTGCTGAAGTTGTATATTTTTTACAAAGAAATTAATTCATTGAGCTACTCTGGAATCCTTTATAGCTAATAATTAAAAATCTAAAATCTTATTTTCATTCTGTAATAAATATAGTGAATAATCAAGATAGATGAGACAAAACTAGAAAGGTTTGTTGGATGATTTAAGTTGAAGAAGTTGCTACATCAATATATTGTACTCTAAAAAGGGCATGCATCATTAAAAAAGAAGGCTCTATAATTAATATGTTTTCATACAACCTACCTTATTTCCCCTGAGATCACTAACCAAACCCTTTTAAAAATCGATTAGTTCAAGCACTTAGCCTAGTACCACTTTAGATAGGAGCAATACAGACATTAGCTGAATTTAAAATTACAGCAACTTTATTTTTAATTACTTCCCAAAATGCCAGATTTACATACTATTTAATACATTTCAGTGGCAGAAGTGACCACTAAGCATTTTTGGACAGGGCCAGAAAAATTAATTATATTCTTTATAAAAAAATCACTTAGCATTCAGAACATCTGCATTGTTGTCAGGGATAATAAATGTGATTAAGCTTGTATAAATTTCACTATATTAACCAGTACAATAACTCAATAGCTTTGCTGAACTGAGCTGATGTTATACATTGCAACACTGAAATGCCTAAGTATAATGTGGAGGAGTTCTAGAAAAATGGATGAAGTCTGGAGGGAAGAACTGGTCCTCTCAAGGACAAATTCACCTTCTTAAACTGTCAGTACAAGGGAAATTTCTGGAACTGAGAAATTTTAACAGAAAAGGTTTAATCACAGCTCATGCACTGTTAAGGCTTAGCAATACAATAGTCCCACTAGTGTTAATATGTCAATATGTAGCTCTCAGGGTTTGGTTGTGTTTATTAAAAAAAAAAAAATGTAGCAGAATATGGTTTATGTTTTGAGGCATTATGGTTGTTTAAACCTGGGAGAATTGTGTAGTATCCCTGTGCCATTCTACAGGAGGCTGATGAAACAGGAACGGTGTTTGGGCCATACGACAAAGACATACTGCTAATACTTGACACCCACATCCTGAACAAAGAACAAAACATAAGTAGCAATATTTCCAGGTAAAAGATATTTTTCTCTTAACAAGGTGAAGCTTCAGGCTCCAGACCACTGTCTAGTTCAGGCAATAATGCACCCTAAACATCTCTCAGAAACCTGATACCCAGTGCATGCCACCAGCAAGACAGGAGGAGCTGGAGCTGGAGCAGAGATTCAGTCTTGATGTTCCATTACATTCAGTGAAGATTTTCTCAGTGTAGGAAAAGGAGATAGTGAAGGCATAGGCCTGATGTGTCTTTAAAGTTAGGCTGTGCAAAGTAGACTTCGCAGTTTCCCTAGATAAAAGGGAAGGACTATGGGTGCCTGCAGAGGACAATTTTTACTACTAATCTTAGACTCTTCTTCTAGGACAAAATGAGCCACTCTCTGTGGTACCTATTTGTCTACTGACTACAGATGAAGCTTAGATGAAAAGAAAAGATGATTTGCCTGTGTTTAGATAACATTAAAGGAGTCCCCATCCTGGTATTAGTTTTGCATTATTCTAAAACAACAGCAAGAGTCCCATGGAATGACACCTAAACTCTCCATCTTAAAAATACAGCTCTTAATAATTAGAGAAGGCTACCTGAGAACCTCACTACTCAAGTGCAATGTAGAG
Source organism: Strix aluco (assembly GCF_031877795.1). NCBI lineage: Eukaryota > Metazoa > Chordata > Aves > Strigiformes > Strigidae > Strix > Strix aluco. The sequence continues at coordinate 90,692,797 of NC_133933.1, forward strand.
GGTGTGCAAAAAGAGGCAAGAATGGGGATATGTGGTATTTGTTTTTGGCCCAATCAACATGGATGGGTAATATACAAACAGCACCATTCAGTGGAGTTAAAAGTGAAGAAAGAAAATCAAGACATGCTTATTAAAATGAGAAAATGTCTTGTCAACCTTAGCATCTCACATTAGTCATTACTAGATGACATCTCTTTGAAAGTTACCAACATCACGAAGGGAGAAGAGCACCCAGGAAGCTCAAGTCAGCTGATACAAAAAGGATAAATTATTGAAGGAGGGTTGCAAGTAGAAGAATGTATGCAATGATGCCATGCAATTCAGAGGATGAGACAAAGGCTGAAGTATAAGGAAACATTTGCAGAGATCTAAAATAATATTTGAAAGCTTCTTATCCTTTTAAAAAAAAATCCATCTCAATTAGTACAATACCCCTTTGAAGTGTCATAGAAAATATTTTGTGGTGAGGCAGCTCCCTGCTGCTGAGGGGGGGAGTATTGGATAATTTCTTTACTTATGTCATGGCCATGAGGAAGAAAATCAAAAATATTTCCATCCACCGGCTCCTATATGAAGTTGTAGCACAGCCATTTCTGATGCAAAACTTTCAAACTGCCTTGCAAGACACAGTGATGCTCTATGGTAATTCACTAATTGAAATTCCAGGGATAACTGGAGTAAGTTATTCAAGGGATTAGTTAAGCTATAGCAAACTGGTAAGAAAAACAGATTATCTCTTGTATCAGTCTACTCAAACAGAGGTTCCTCCATTCTGTTTTCTCTGGAAGACTGACATATATTGTACCTATCAGTGTCGTAGCTGAGCACCTTTGTACATACAGAACTTGAATGCAATGTTGACAGAAGCAAAACACTGCATAATAAATCCTGTTTCCTGCAGCACATGGGCTCGAACCATCATCACCAAAACCTAGCTTTGTCCTGTAGCCAGTACAAGGAAGGTCCTGGCATAATCTCTAGATAAGCTCTACAGAGAGATCTGGACAGGCTGGAGCGATGGGCTAAGGCCAACTGGATGAATTTCAGTAAGACCAAATGCCGGGTGCTGCACTTGGGCCACAACAACCCCCAGCAGTGCTACAGGCTTGGGGAGGAGTAGCTGGAGAGCTGCCAGTCAGAGAGGGACCTGGGGGTGTTGATTGACAGCCAGCTGAACATGAGCCAGCAGTGTGTCCAGGTGGCCAAGAAGGCCAATGGCATCCTGGTTTGTATCAGAAATAGCGTGGCCAGCAGGGACACGGAAGGGATCTTACCCCTGTCATTGGCACTGGTGAGGTCGCACCTCGATTACTGTGTTCAGTTTTGGGCCCCTCACTACAAAAAGGACATTGAATTACTCGAGCGTGTCCAGAGAAGGGCAACGAAGCTGGTGAAGGGTCTGGAGCACATGTCGTACGAGGAGCGGCTGAGGGAACTGGGGTTGTTTAGTCTGGAGAAGAGGAGGCTGACGGGAGACCTCATCGCCCTCTACAACTACCTGAAAGGAGGTTGCAGAGAGCTGGGGATGAGCCTCTTTAACCAAGTAACAAGCGATAGGATGAGGGAATGACCTCAAGTTGCACCAGGGAAGGTTTAGACTGGATATTAGGAAACATTTCTTTACAGAACGGGTTGTTAGGTGTTGGAATGGGCTGCCCAGGGCAGTGGTGGAGTCCCCATCCCTGGAGGTGTTTAAGAGTCAGGTTGACATAGCGCTTAGGGATACGGTGTAGTTGGGAACTGTCAGTGTTAGGTTAATGGTTGGACTAGATGATCTTCAAGGTCTTTTCCAACCTTGATGATTTTGTGATTCTGTGATTCTGTAAATCCAGATACTGTGGTCACATTCCAGAACTTGCATTCAGCATGTACTTCCCCACCTCTGGGGAAAAGGAAAACCAGGGAGATAAACTTCTCACCTGAGTAGCAAAGAGAGGAAGGGGTAAAAAGAGACTGGAAGCTCAAGATACCCATCCCTTCCCACCATGTGGGAAGATTCCCTCCATTCTCTTCTCCCATCTCTTTCCCTTCCAAGTCTGGGAAGGAGAACACAAGACACTGCAATTTGTCCCCTTCTCAAGGAGTGAATAACATGAGGTAGTACAGGAAGATTCGCAGAGTACAATTCTTGCAGAGGTTTAAAGGTAAGGGGGTAGACAGGAATCAGAGTAGGGACCAGCATATCTTATCCTGAACATATGGTGAAGAGGTAGCCTTATTGGTAGAATTACAGCAGCATACACATATACACATACAGACGCACACACATGCACACACAAACCATGGCAAGGGGCAGAGGGAGTTCAAAAATTTAAAACGAGCCCAAAATATAATATACTCCTTTTAAAAGCAAATATTCACATTTGGGGACCAGTCTCAAACTATGGAGCCCAACTCATGATTTTTGAACCTTTAGTATTAGCAACATAGCTCTTTATGCTGTAATTATAGCACACTTAATTAGATTGGGAGATTGCTCCAAGATTCCTGAGACACCTTCTGTAACAAATACAGACACCCTCAGGGCAGTCATATACATTTATGGAAACAGCAATTTAAGTAACAGCTATAAACAGATCAAGTGGGTCTGATGACATCACCACAATGAAAAATTATTTTTGACAGCACCAGATGAAAAATTATTTTAAAAAGGAGTCATGATCCTCACAAAATATACTGATATGATTTAAAATCACAATTGAGAAAAACAAATGCTCTTCTTTCACGCATCAACTACCTTCTGAGTAGAAAGTTATAAGGTAGTTGTGTTACACCAGAAATAGTTCTGCACATCCTTGTTGCACCAATAGAAAGCTATTTAAGGCAACCCTGACATTGCCGGTTTTGCTTCACTTGCTGCATACATGAAGATATCAATTCTCATAGCGACATTTTTAAGCACATTCCTGTTTGCTCTTGTTTTCCACTTCTTTTCTAGTCTTTTCTTTGCTAGCCAAATCTAGTTTGGTTTTAACAGATATAAGACAAAGGTTGCATTGCCTTGCCAAATTCCCTCCTACCAAATTACTGAATTACTGAAGGCAATCCCTATTTCAGTAGACCTTGGTTGTTTTGCTTGACCTCCAGCAGGTGTCCAATTAAGTCTGAACAATTTATATGATATTCCCTTTCCATTGATAGTTCTAGAATTAAATTGATGAGATCTCTAGAGAAGGATCTTCAGTGTTACACCTTTCGTCTTTAATTACACCGGTTGAAGATGAATGAACGTACCAGAAGGATCCCAGCTGGGAAGTAGCACACTTATTAGATAGTTGATAATTTAATATACACTCTGAATTCTGATTATTTCCTTTAAACATCTGAAAAGCTTTCAACATATGCAAAACCTTAGTACTTCTTCAGCTGGACACTGACTGTATTCTTTTCATTTAAAAAAAAATACTGCACAGATGCAGGCAAAGAACTGTGACTGGCATTAGAGAACAAATACTTTTACACAAGGTGAGTGAAAAGGTCCTGGTTAATGCATTCAATCTATTGTTTCTAACAAGTCCATATTATAGAATCATAGAACGGTTTGGGTTGGAAGGGACCTTACAGATCTAGTTCCAACCCCCCTGCCATGGGCAGGGACACCTTCCACTAGACCAGGTTGCTCAAAGCCCCGTCCAACCTGACCTTGAACACTTCCAGGGATGAGACATCCACCACTTCTCTGGGCAACCTGTTCTAATGTTTCACCAACCTCAATAGTGAAGAATTTCTTCCTTATATCTAACCTAAATCTACCCTCTTTCAGTTTAAAACCCTTATCCTATCACTACACTCCCTAACCAAGAGTCCCTCCCCATCTTTCCTACAGAAAAAGGTCCCCTTTAAGTACTGGAAGGCCACTATAACGTCTCCCTGGAACCATGCCTTCTCCAGGCTGAACAACCCCAACTCTCTCAGCCTGTCCTCATAGGGGAAGTGCTCCAGGCCTCTGATAACCTTCATGATCCTTCTCTGGACCCAGTCAAGCAGGTCCATGTCTTTCTTATGCTAGGGGTAAGCATCTAAGAGAGCATGTAAAGGAGAAGAGCAGAACACACTTAGAGGACCCCCTAGAGTCCCATCACAGAAGATTCACACTCCTCTGCTCCAGCACTGTAGCTCCAGCTCCTCCTCATGTATTTTACTTCTGAGAATGTTTTACTGAAAATGAAACTCTAAATGAATTCAAATTCAAAGTGAGTCACAACAAAATGGACTTGCTAGGCAGAGTATGTAATGTAGACACCTAACATTAGGTCTCAGCCACTAGAGGTCTACATCTGAGCTACTTGTCTGGACTTATAGTCTGTTGAGAGAAATAGGCATGGACATAACTCTAATCTTCAGAAAGAAGTAGTAGAAGAGGTCAGATAATACTGCAGCAGTACCAGCCTCAGGAGTCAGCATGAATGTTGCTGAATTATTTTAGTATTGCACACTTAAAAAATATTTAGACCTTGCCCAAAGCCAACTGAAAGTTGAGTAACAGTGGTAGATTTTCTTCAGATATCTCAAGCTAAATAAGAACACGCTGACCTGTTTTACTCAAGTAAACTTACTGACATATGCATGGTGTCTTTTTCAGTCTTCCAGGGCTTCCCCTGGAAGAAAAAAGTTATATATCATAGCTTAATGCCTGTGTTCCTTCCTTCTAGACTCTGGTGCAGCCAAACTGAACTGCTGAAGAAAGCATATTCTCTGCACCAGAAACTAAAACTCAGATCTTCTACTTGCACAATTATTTCTTAGGTAGGCACAGCCCAGACCTGAGATGCTTTAGTACAATTGTGTGGGAAGCTTGACTAAGCCTTTCACTGGGCATAATTTTATGCTGTATTCTCACGTTCTTATTGATTTTCTGTTTCTCACTTGTCCAAAAATGAGCTGAGTGATTCACAAAACCAAACAAAACCCTGCTCAAAGATCGTGTACATTCAATTGAAACAGAGCCATTGAGAACTAAAAAGAAAGTCATGGGTGATAGCATTAACGTCTCACAACATTTTGATTAGTTGCACAATCCTATAAACACCAAATCCACCCACGATATTCTTTTACTTCTGTTGTACAGAGATGACCACCTTTTGTACCAAATGGCAGGACTGACTAGTAGTAAAAAAATTAACCAAGGGATCAGAAAACAAGAATTCTTTCTGCATATGGAAATCAGAGAGTATTACTACATTTCAGAGAAATATGGTGATGCTCGTTTCATTTAAGTTGTAAAGAACTTGAAGAGACTCCACTTCAAAGTAGATATTGTCCAGGGACATGTCCAAAGTAATCAGTGATAATACTTAGTTACTTTGAGGAGCATGAAATAAGACCCTGTGTGGATGCACAGCAAGTTTTACAGAAACATGCACACACAGCTACTAATGCCTTACTCTTTTTTTTTTTTTGATTCTTCTATACAGAAAGAATCCATTCTGCTATTTCAGCTTCACTGTTATCAATTATAAATATTTTACAGCTCAAGCACAAGATCAGTCAACCGAGGGGCTTAGTAAATGTGTTATTTATACAGTTATTTGTTAAAATGAGCTTCATTGCATTACAGAATGTTAAGACAAATTGTTGTGCCCTTTAGATTCATTATAGACAACAAAATACTAAATAAATCTTAAATAGGTATTCACCTTTCATCACACAGGAACATAAATGGTTAGATCTTATCAACAGGGGAGTCTTTTTAATCTTCTTCCTTTATTAACCACAGAAAAAAATGATTGTTGGTTTCCCTGCCTTTCTCTTCAAAAAGTCTGATAATCCTTGTTGGGGTGTTAAAGCAGACCTTCTTTCAAGTAAGGAGCAAATCAATCTCTAGTGAAGGAAAGCCTAACTGGCTTTACTGACTCTAGCCTGCCAGGTACTATCTCACAGTGAGACATTAGTTAAGCATCAAAGGCAAGCCAACTTTTTATAAGGGTACTTTATTGTACACAAGCAAGGAGTGCATTATCTTATCACCTGGTCTTGTAACTTCCAGCTTCATTGTGCTGCTGCAGATAAAAAAAAAAGACTTAGGACATAAATGTCATCTTCTGTGTCATTAACCCAAAATCTATTAGGATTTTATTAGAAAATAAGTACTAAGACAGTACAGCTACATTTCCTCCCTTATGCTGTGCTAAATTGCTTGTGAAAGCAATATATTATGATTCTTACATTGCATCCATTGCAAAATATGAAAGAGAAGCCCACGTACTGTGTACATTAAATGGTAATGTTAAACTAGCAATGAAGCAATGAACATCTCCCTAAATGTGCAAGCAGGTTCTACAAATTTCCCTTTTGTAGGATATTGATAAATAAAGAAATTGTTTCCATCTAGGACTAAGCATATGGCACTAGTAAACTTCCTTGTTGATATACCCAGGTCACAAACTATTAACCTTTTTTTTAGAGACCAGTTTTTAATGAATAACCACCAAAAAAGAAAGTGCTGCTGTATTTCTCTGCTTGGGGCAGGCAGTTCCCACATTATTAAAAGTCAGAAAAGTCTTCAGAAAGAAAATACATTTCTGAGCCAAGAATTTAGAGGCTATGAAATGTTATTAAGTTTTCTACAAAAGAGAAAAGGTCTCAGTTCATTTGGGTTTTTAAAAAACACATATTGAAAAGCAGAAGTCAGGAGGGATTCAATTTATTCCTGTGTAACTGATCAGCACAAGGTTAAATAAAGAGGTAAGTTATGCATGGGCTTCGGGCTACCTCCTTAGGGGTCAGTTTTACACAGAACGCAGCACATGAAGACACCAAAAAGGATAGATCCAAAAAGCCAAAACAGGGCATTGGCAAGTAGCAGGCTTAAGCCTCTCTTGGGAACTCTTTGATCACAGGTAAACTTGGCAGTGTTGAATTTTCTGAATTAGTGAAGAGAACACCTTTAATTCTTGTAAGATTAAATCAAACCAAAGTCCTGCCCTTCAGGACAACTGCCACAAGTCCCAGACTTCACCCCTGCAGAACCCACAGGGTCCAGAGCTATTCCCAGACATAGCTAACAAGACTTTCTCCTCCACCTTGAAATTATCCTGTTCTCCCAGCAGGACCCAGGTAGACTTTGTAAAGAACCCATTTCTAATGCTCTGCTCCCACAGCTGCGGATCGTGGTGATAGTCCATGAAGATTTCAATCTGCACAAAAGAGCACTGGCAGAAATTAAAGCTCTTCAAGCTGGAACTGCTGCTGCAGAATATAATCAACCGATCCAACACCAGCAGCTGCTTTCCAGCCTTTGGAGATTTGAGCGTGTGTAGCGGGACACAGATTTCAGAAATGAAAACAGCCTGTGGGTGGGAGCTGAACTAGCACTTCTTCAATCCAGTCTTAGTTCAGTTTAAGCTGGGACTAAAATCCTTCTAGTTTGGGTCCCAGTTCAGGCCCATAACAGATCATGATTCGGTCCAGCAATCCCTTGAAACATTTAACTGCATTTAAAAATAGGAATGGGCATATGACAAAGGCAAAACTTTAGGACACAGTTCAGTCAGAGGGACAGTCCTGGCTCCCCCAGCACCACAGGCACCCTGCACAATTGCAGCATATCACCACAGGGTCCTCATACTTCTCACACCTGGCTTGAGAAGATGGAGAGAAACTGCAGTGCTGTGTAGGTGCTGCTGTGCTGTGGAAGTTGAGCAGAAGAGAAAGGAAAAAATAACCCCCCTGCTATATGCTTACATCCCAGATGTACAGAAACTCATACACCTTTATACAGTGATGCACCCCACAGGACTGTAAAGGTCCAAAAGACATATAAAGGTCTCTGCTGTAAAAAAATGCATTGCTCCCTATTGTAAGAGAAGGGAGACCAAAAAAATATAGCTAGGTGAGCACAAAATGTACCTGAATTGATCATTATCCACTAGCATCTGCCAAGCAGCATGGCCTTGTATCACAGTGCAGAAATGAGGGCTTCTCCTGTCCACACTGGGGAAATCCAGGGTTGGGGAAAGTCAGAGCAGGGGTAGGTGCAGGAGAGGCTCTATATGATATGTCCTTGAATACCCTACAAGGTACAGACAGCCCCCGTGCTAATTAGCTCCCCAGCATAGATGTCATTTTATGGTCAACTCAGTATTTTGAAGTGGTAACTATTTGCTGGTTCAGTCCCAAACTGGGTATAGTGATTTCAAAGTGATGGTCTGGTATCTGTATCTGTCACAGGAAAAAAAAAAGGCTTTGAATCAGTTAGTTACTTCCTCAGAGTTAGTGCTAGGTTTAGCTACCTGATTTTGAAGAAATGAGGGGATAAAATATACCCATGTATACAAAATGAGATACGTTTTGCTTCACTGTTAATAAATTGTACCCGAATCTGTTTGTCCAGAGACAAAAAAAATAACTGGATCTTCAAAGGTACTGGCGTTGCTGTCATTGTCAGAAAGGCTGTTTGTGAGCACACTTCATCAAAGGACATTTCATCTCTGCATACACACCCTTCACATTCTGCTGCCAAAGCAATGTCAGGCTGGGTCATATGCCTTCAAGGCAACTTTAACTTGGGCAGCTTTCTTCAAAAGACATCAAAAACGATTTACATTTTTCCTCCCTAAATCAGCATTTTTGGTATCATTTGTGTCAGTGCCAAGTTCCCCTCATTCTTCACCTCTATTCTGGCCCACCTTTCCACTCCCTTGTGCACTCCTGAATACCACTTGCATGCCAAGAAACCCGTATTGATGAATGTAAAGTTTGTTCAGTTTAGAAGAGAAAACTATATTGTACAGTCTTCTATGTAACCTACACTAAAAACCTATCCAGCATTGGCTTAAATCTTTTATGAATAGGAGTAATTTTTCTGAATAGGATACTTTCTTTACAAACGGCACATACCCCAAACTTGGGCTTCAGCCATTTTTTTCTCATTACATTTCTTAACTTGTAATATGAAGTTTATGCCAAGATGACAGAGTGACACGCTGTGACCTCAATCCTGCAAGGAGGAGGATGGGACTTGATGCAGACTTTTGGATTTTGAACAAGCACTTAGGTACTGTGGTGATTATTTCACATTGATTACTGTTCTTTACTGCTGATAGTCTTTCCCCTGATGGGTTAACTTTTTCCCATCCATGTGCCTCTTCCATCAAGGTAAATTATTAAACAATTAATTTAGTTTGTTTGAGGGCTGATGGTTTGTTTGGGGCTTGTGTTTCCTTTTCCAGAAATACATTTAATTTACCATGCATTAAAGTGTGCAGCAGAAATCACAGTGCAATTTCAGGAGAAATTATGCAGGGAACAAGCAAGAACTGCACATTATTCCTATCACACAGAACTTGATAATAAGTTATTATTCTTCATTCTTAGAGGGGCTAACTGAGCTATGAGAAGTGATTGTTGAGATATTCCAATGCTTCTGTGAGCACAATGGTGTGAGAGTTTCCAATAAGGCTCAGTATACTGTCTTCACTTACATTTAATGCCAATGCCAAGCACATGACATGAGGGCACTAAAGTCCTTTCAGATGTTGATGACTCACAATCTTTAAATACGTCACATGCCCGGACAAATCCACCTTTCCATAGAAAGCACCAAATGCCATTAGATGAAGCAGATGTTCCCAGTCAACCTAACCATGACAGCAAAGTGACCCTCATCTATTTTGGATTTATCAAATCATCAAAGGCTCCTGCTCCTGCCAATGAGACTTGGGTCAGACAATTCAAAAAGGTCATTATATAATGACCAGCTGCCTGAGCCAACTGAGGCAGAAAATACTGCCTCTGGGGGAGCTGGTCTGTTTCTGAAGGAAAAGGAGCCCATGGGAGCTCAGGGGACCACAGAACAGGCAGTGTCCTCTCCTACCAGGGTTCTGACCCACCACATCTGAGAAGAGGGAGTCCAGTGGCTGTGACAGCCATCAACCAGCTAGTGACAATCGGACAAGGCAAATGAGTCAGATCTGGGGTCCATCCAGGAAGACTTTTTGGGAAGACCAGTGGGAGGCACGGATGGAGACCTGACTGAAGCATAGGTCTGGGGTCCCTCCAGAAAGTCCCATCAGGAAGCCAAGACAGAAGGAAACAAAGCAACCCTCAACATGTCTCAGCCAGGATTGGGGATCTGTGCTGAAATGGGTCTCCTTGTCCATAGACAGGGGATGCATGGGTGGTAATGCTGACAAGGCATTTGGGTACACTTACGGCCCTGGCAGCATCCCTCTCCTTTCAATGGAGAGTAAATACCAAGGTTAGCCAGACATCTTCCAGGATGCTTTCTTAGTGTACACACACCAGAGCACAGGTAATCAAAAACATCTGGAGGGTAACACTTTCAGTCAACCATGCATCACATCATACAAAATCACACACCAGAGATCAACCACAGCTTCAAGAGAGATTAAGGCAAAGAAAGTTCACTCAGTCTTTGCAATTTTATTGCAACAAAATCCTGGAACCCCAAAACCTTGCAATTTTACCATAGACAACCCACAGCTCACTTACTAAGAAAAAACACCAGAGCTGCAATCACTAATAATAATGTCAAAATGACAATATGGAATACAGAGGAGTTTGTACTCCCAGATATTTACTCAGTAACCTATCAGGAGCTTTACATATGAATTACATTGTGAAACAAGAGGTTAGTAATGAATAAAACTAGTTGATAAAGAAGTATTGTAGCAGTTTATTAGAAATGTGGACTATGTCAAGCCCCTTACTGTAATCATGAATGGAATCATTTCTGTAGCTATGAGAGAACAATCGGAGCAGATGACTGCACAGAAAAGACTCTTTTTACGGAGTGCTCAGGCACTAAGAACCACTTAGCCAACAGTCCTCTTCCGCTTGGGTGCCATTTCCAAGTGCTTTATGTTTTACTGTCAGAGACTTACACAAGCAAAGCCTAGAATTAAGATGATGGTGTCTGTTCCACATCAAGTAAGTGCCTAAAGGTAGCTTTCAATCCCTATATTAGGCACTTCTTTTTCAAAATTTATTCTTCATCTACTTTACCAAATATTCACCACAAGCACCTCCAGGTTATCGGTAGGTAGGAAAATGCTTTGATATCTCACATCTGTTGCCTTTGAGAGTTTTATAGTGCCATGGTACCTCATCAGTTCCGATTTAAACAAGGACAGCTTCTGACAAAGGCAAAATCAGCAATTAACTTGGGCAACAGACCTCTGAAAAGTGCAAATTTCCTATGAAATCAGAGGCTGATTCTGTTACTGTAGAGGAAGGATAGGGCTGCCTGGGGTAGGCAACTCCATAGCATCAATTGCTCCCCTATCTCAAGCTTGTGTCTCTCCCTGCTTCCTCACCCTGCCTTCCCCATTCCCTCTGCAGATGCCACCTGTCCTCCCAGGGGGCAAATCCTGCTCTTGTCAACGCTGCCCAGAAGACCAGAGGGTGTTCTTGGAGCTACAGGCAGGAACCACTACACTGAGCTTGGTGGAAATCTGCTGATGCAAAAGCAGTCTTCAGTGATACCACGCTGCATGCTGCTGTAACCCCAGTAATAACTGACTTGGCAAATTTCTTTTCCAGACAATCTAGCTCAAAAATGGCAAACAGACTCTCTTTCTGTATTGTTTGCCTGTTAGGGAGCAGGGAATAAATGAAGCATGCACATGCATGTGCACAACTTTTGTATATTGGGAAAGTTACCTGTCCTTCACTTTCTCATTTATTAAACTCTTATTTTGACAGGTTCTTGCACACATGCTTGGATAATTTTTAGAAGTATCATCAATCTAACTGCAGTTGAGTTGCTCTCTCGCCCCCTTGTTCAGACTGTGACTGAACAGTTTCTTTTAATAAATGAGTGATATGGCTGGGTGTTATCAAGCTACTGTAACATTTAATAGATATTCATAACATATATTAATCATGAGCAAGTTTACAAAGGATTCAATACTGAAAGGTATGGAGAACACTCAACTCTCCTTGAAGTCAGTGAAAGCACAAAGGTTGAGATTTTTGTCCTCAGAGGTACTTCAATACAAATGCCAGGTCTTCTTCCTGGATATTAAAAAAGTGAGCAGAATTTTCTGAAGCAATGCATGTGCTATAAGGTCAGTTTGGTTTACCAGTGCCCTCTTCCTTGTGGACTGAAAGATTTAGTTTTGATTTAGAAGCTGAACTACCAAAAGAAGCCTTCCGCCAAATTTATCCCAGGTACAGAAGTCTGCCCTTAAACAGAACTTTCTGCATTTTCTCTCCCTGCTTTGAATCAGAGAGATGCTGCTTGACATGAAAACACCCATACAGAAAATAAAAATGTTGGCGTTTGTTTCCAGCTGCAGAAGTCAGAAAAACTTTGTGAATTAAAAATTAACCAAGTACGTAAGAAGACTAACACAGCTTCCTAAAATTTAGCAACCTATTAAAGTGAAATATGGAATTGCAATTAAGATTAATGGGAGCCAACTAGAATGAATTTCAATCAGTTTTATTTTGAAAGTATGTGGGCTCCTGTTCATGATTCATGTGAAATTATCAAATCTAACTTCATTATTGTTGTTTCCTCCCTACCACATCAAATATAAAGCATGCACACAGAAAAGAACACTGTGTTCCCACAAGTACAACATACCCTTCTTGACTTCTTCCCACAAAAGCAAACACTAAAGAAAATACTCCACTATGCAAATGTTTGAATACAAAGTACTACAGAACATATCAAATAAGTTTGTCTCTACTGTGCTATGAAAATTATTAGGCAGATTCTTTAATACGGGATTTTAAGAATAAAGTTCAAATTTCTAACATGTAATAAAAGGGAAAGCAAATAAGAATGTTTAATCTTAAGAAAATATTGTATTTATTTCTTTTTTTTTCACAGCAGAAAGGTGGCACAGGTGAAATACACATAATTGTGTTTGCTAAGTATACACCAATTTGTCTGGTCTGACTGTTTATAGACATATTGATGCCTGCCTCATGTTCAGTCACTTCTTGATATCGGGTAATAACATTAGATATTTCATGACAGACTACAAAAAATGCCACCCAAATTGCAAACACCACAGGAGATGATGTTCCTCTCACCCCATCAGCATCTCAGTTCTGTAGTTCATTTTCATCTTAAGAGAGTGATTTTCAGTACCACCTGCAGCCTTGCAGCTTGGGTCTGGTAATCTGTTTCTTCACTTTCAAACTGAAGAGGTTACAAGTAAGGTCTCATATCTCCATAGATTATATTGAACAACAAGCCTTTTATTTATTTTTTTTCTGAGAATGAAGTCTTGATTAGCGAGCAGCTTCTTCATAAGCAGTACTGAAATTCATGGAGCTGAATGTCAGAAAATCTAAGTGGTTTTCCAGTCATTTCATTCTCCTGAGCATTCCTGCAAGAATTTAAACATGATAAAAAGTATATAGTTTCTCTTGCATCACCAGAGTTAGTGAAAAAATCACTGGAAACCAGTACAATTTTTTCTTCCAGAAAGCAGAAAATTGAACCTAAAACTAGGTACAGGCCTAGGAATGGCATACTTGGGCAGCTGAAAGAAGTTACACTATGGCCTCTGACCAGGGTTAATAATAATATTCAAAACTATCTTCCTTTTTGCTTCTTCTGTATTTATACTTTGTTCTCATTTGTTTGTAATGTCCTATGCTATAATTGTTTTGCCTCTGTAGCCCATGATGAAATGTCATATTAGATGATACTGTAAACTTGCAGAATATTTAACAGTCATGAAAAAGCTATTCTTCCCTCTCTTCTGGCTTCTATATGTTAATGTCTCCTTGTCTCCTTCAACATAATCTAGGTTATTTTAGGGGCTCTTTGCCTCTGAACATGCTTTCAAATCTCATTATGCAAATCTAGGGTATGACACATAGGCAAAAAGAATATATTCAGGTTATTAAATGAGAAATCTGAATTATTTTCAAGAAGGAGTTAGATACACAGTAATAGAAATTAGAAATGTTAACTGAGAATCAATTTTCCAGCTGTCAGTTTAACAAACAATAATAAAAATTTTTTAATCAAGTCCGTTGGTTACTTGATGTTTCCTTCAACAAGAGGCATTCTTCATATGACAGGTTCATGGGAGAAGAGATGACAAAACCCATATACATGGGCAGAGTGCCTGTAACAGGAGACATCCTGCTAACAACAGCCCCCTGTAAGATCCCAGCTCTGATGCCCTGAAAGGGGGTCAAGCAGCAAGTGGAAGGTTCCAGTGCTGAGTGAGAAGAGGAAATGGGAGAAGTATAGTTGCAGTGAGCAGAAAAAAGCAGACGGTGCCAGTAGGCTATAGGATTGTTGATTTTGGTTTGTAATTACAACTGGCAATCATTTTGAACCACTGCTGCTTTTTTAATTATTCAGCTTTGATTGCAATTACAAGCCAAAATCAACAATCCTAATAACAGAGCTCAGAGTCTTCTGACGAAACAGAAAAACTCCCAAGTGTTTGGAACCTGACCTTACAATCCTGAAATTTAACAGGAAAACTTATTAACAAGAAAACCTTTTGGATCATAGGTTGGGTGCCAATATATTCATAGCCTACAACTGCAAGAGTAAGAAGGTTACAGTGAGGACAGTTGAAATTTTCTTTTGGAAGCCAAACTACAGTGAGCAAAGGCAACATTTACCAAAGGGGCAACCAATTCCATGCACTGTTTTGCTGTAGAGCCTAGTTTAAGGTTCATCTCAAGAAGAACCAAAGCCTGAGGTTTTCTAAAACAGTGAACATTTTTTAAAAGAGTACTTCTGACTTCTAACTTATTGAGAACTGTCTCATGTATACAATAGAACTTGTCAGACTTGTTAAGAATTTGGAAGTAGGGCAGGAGTACTTTGAAATCTACCTGCTAGGTTCATTCAACACTATAGGCTCACACAGGACACAAAAAGCCTATTTTGAGCTTGTGAGAAGTGATCAGAAGCACATATTTGAGCACCTAAGTGGATATCAAGTCCATTTAATCTTTTTCTGCTAACATGTGTTTCATTTCACAGTCACTCTTGAGGATGAACCTCATCTTGAAAGGAAAACAAAAATAGACTCAGCAAAAAGTTACAGAAAATCAGACTGAAAGTGACCTCAGGAGTACATCTAATCCTTCTCCCCACTGAACTATATCCAAGCCATGCCTAACACAGGAGTTGCTCGGGTGGAGATCCCACAACCTTTCACACCTTGTGCTACAGTTTTCCTGTCTTTGCTCTCATTCATTACATTATTCCTAACTTTCAACATAAATCCTCATTGCTCCAATTAAAGCCTGTTATTTCTTGTTCTATCAAAAGAACACGAAGGGAACATTTTCCCTGTTCTTTAAGTAAGTTGTGCAAATACTGTTATGTTTTCCATTAATATTCTCCTTTCTTTATTTAACCATCCCAATTTCTTAAGCTTTTCTTCATAAATCACATTTTCTACTCCTACAATTACTGTTCTCAGCAATCTCTTCAGTTGAGCCAGATATTTCTCAAAAGTTAGTACCCAAAACTGGGCATAATATTCTAAACAAGCCTTTCCCAAAACTTAATATATTGAGTGGGAGAAATTCTCGTTGAACTGCGTTGTGCTGCCTTAGACTGCATCTTTAACTTGTCAAACTCTTTCTGAAGTCTAATCTTGTCCTCCAGTATGCTCCTTAAATGTTGGTATCATCTGAAAGTTCATGAAAATACTGAAAAGTGATAGTGAGCTTTTGATAACTACTTTCTATATACAGTTTTCCAAACAGAGTCACACTAGTCATGACAATTAAATCTATTGAGTGTTTTCTTAGCTAGTTTATAAAATGTCATGAAAGATAATATCAGAATTTATCAGGAGAAAGCAGCATGTCATTGTCTGTTTCTTCCTTATCCATAAGGGCAGTTATTATTTAGTTCCAGAAAGGAATTAAATGACTGACATAATTTGTTCTTGGCAAATCCATAATGGCTGTTAACTTTAGTAAGTAAATACAGAGGAGTAACATTCAAAATTTCTAGAAGACCAAACAATTTCTGAGTCATATTTGCAAATATTTTTTACCTATCCTGAATTCCTTACATATTCCTATGGTTCACACACTCACTGGTGATGAAGCCCCTTTATTACATCGGACGTAAATTATGGTTTGGCTTTTTAGGATCATGCATGCTGTTGGTCTATGTGAAAGGCTTTCCCTGGTCCTACCTGAGCAGTGACTTTGAGGTGACATGGTTAAATCTTTAATCCCTGCCCAACAGCACTCTTCAACCAACGCTTTGCTGTTCCTGTCACTGGGACACGGTAGTTGTTCTGTTTCCTCTTTATTTGTATGTTCCTCATGATGGAGTATTTTGTTTCCCAGCTGTGGTACATGCAAGAGAAACTCAAAGCTCAACCAAAGGAGAAAATTGAAAAAAACCTCAATGATATCAATCAGAGAAGACATGAATAACCTGACAAAGAGACGAGTTGTAGATTTCCACATCAAGAGGACACTGCTTGCCTTGTGCCTTTCAAACTTGTTAGTGCAGTTACTGATCCAAGCAGTATTTCAGAATCACAGAATCACAGAATCATCTAGGTTGGAAGGGACCTTGAAGATCATCTAGTCCAACCGTTAACCTAGCACTGACAGTTCCCAACTACACCATATCCCTAAGCGCTATGTCAACCCGCCTCTTGAACACCTCCAGGGATGGGGACTCTACCACCTCCCTGGGCAGCCCATTCCAATGCCTAACAACCTGTTCTGTAAAGAAATGCTTCCTAATATCCAGTCTAAACCTTCCCTGGCACAACTTGAGGCTATTACCTCTTGTCCTACCACTTATTACTTGATTAAAGAGGCTCATCCCCAGCTCTCTGCAACCTCCTTTCAGGTAGTATTTATATATATATATATATATATAGGTATTTCTGGCAATTCTCATAAGGGCTGTCCTGTCCAAAGTCAATGGACTGTCTGTATCATACAGCAGAAGGACTAAACCCACCTTTGCACTGCATATGCTAAAAAATGTGACTGAAATGCTACCCATTCATAAGAGAGCAAAGGATTCAATAAAATAGCCTGTGCAGGACCGAGTCTGGTATGAACTCCTTCCATGACCTTTATATCATGAAAATCTGATACTTCTGAGAAAAATAACCCAAAATATTTCATACACAGTTTTAGGCAATAATATAAGAGGCATAACTTTTCAAGGTCTCCAAATATCAGCCGGTCCCATTGCCTTTTACTACCTCTGAAGGAGAATGTTATAGTAGGCTTTTACTTCTAAACTGATAATATTTTTTTAAGAGAAAACAAAGCAAAACATGAACAGAAACACTAGGTCTAGTTATGTTCTGATTTGTTGTAACAGCAAAGACTTCCTATGCTTTAGCAGAGGCCCATGTTGGGCTGTTATGCTCCATGCTTTTGTTATGCTCTGTCTCTTCTGTTTAAATTAAATCCCAAAGCTACTGTGGCATAAAGCCAGTTTTTCTTGGTTGAGAAAACACATTCCCTCTGTGATAGTGTCTTTAAAGACACTATCAGTAAAGTAATCAGTAAAGTAAGAAACATCAAGGTAGATGCAATAGTCACACCAGAGAGCCTATTCATGTATAAGAAATCCGCCTGCTTCTCATACCACCATAATAGACTGTGGATATTTTTTGGTTTTAATTTTATGGCAGCATGGGCTCTGCTCTCTATATACAACATAGCACTCTTTGTACAGACAAAGTGGAAATGACATAT
Source organism: Strix aluco (assembly GCF_031877795.1). Taxonomy (NCBI): domain Eukaryota; kingdom Metazoa; phylum Chordata; class Aves; order Strigiformes; family Strigidae; genus Strix; species Strix aluco. Next base: position 90,710,443 of record NC_133933.1, read on the forward strand.
ATCCAAATACACGGCTCAATGAGCCTTGGTTTTGATGACCTTATGCTTTTTTGGTCTTCTGGTTTAACTGTGGTATTTTATTATTGGCTTTGAAGCAGTTAAATGTAGTCTGAAAGCCCTTTCTTATTTCCTGCTTATTTTTATTTTTTTTCTTCCTCTTTTTTCCTGCTAATTGTAGAAAAAATACTGCCTATGTCAAGGACAAACACTTAGGTTATGGAGGGTTTTTTTACTCCTACTATTTTTATTACAAAGCAGCCCTGAAGACCTTTTAATTCTCTTGATTGTTTAAAGAGGCTTCATGAAAACATGACATCTCAGATGTGGAGATAGGTATAATTGAGTGCAAAATTCTGTTTGCCAGGACTCTACTACAGTAAGATCCTAAGGAATTCAACAAAATAGAAAGGGTCAGTAAGGGTTTAGTGGAATTTGATAGGAGGCCCCACACAAATATCCAGATGAAACTATAGCCAATTATTCTGTGCTGAATATTATGCCCTGATGAAAATAAAATACCTGAGTTTAATCTTTCATTCAGAGTAAAGACTTGTAGTATAATGACCTGATTTAGCTGAAAAAAGGAAAAAATAAGTAAGTCTGACAGCTGAGAACAGAAGGGGGATTAATCTTAAAAGTTGCTAGTCTTTGTTTCCCATCCTTTCATTATTGTGCAATCAGAGCAAAGAAAGAGCTAGCTGCCCTGACACAGCTCCAATTGCATTGCTTGGAGAAAGGGGGAGGCACAGTGGAGAGAGATTTTCCATTATTTGAATGGAGAAACTGACAAGAAAACAGAGAGAAATGGAGCCAGTTGGTCCACCTCTCAGTCTGCCTGGGACTTAGGTCAGAAACAGGCTAACAGTGCCTGCATTCATCACCAGGCGCAGCAAGGGCAGCTGAAGGTAGGTATGACAGGGTGGGATGTCTCACAAGGTGCAGTAAGTCCACTGAATGCATAGTTATCCCACTTTTCAGTCCTACATTTGACCTCCAGTGTGCCCAACGAGAAGGAGGGAGATGATGCTGTGGCATACATTAGAGTGCTGTCTGCTCTTCTGATCTCTTTGACTGTGTCTCTTCTTGGCATGTGGCATGATGCCAGCTCATTCCACTTGCGAACATTTACAACCACCAGCTCCACTGTGTGCCACTAAATGCCAGTAAATGCAAGGCAGACGGCTGCGCAGCTACTCGCTCCAGCTGACACTTGAAAGTACCACAACATACCTTGTACTTCTTACACCAGCTGTTTGAATCAATGTTTGAGTTATCACATTCTTAATAATCACCATGTTAAAGTAGCAAGGGACAGAAAGGCTAGCAAGAAAACTTTCCATAAGTATGTTAGAAGCAAGAGAAAGACCAAGGAGACAACTGGATTTACTATTAAAAGAATAATAAAATAAGCTGCCGAAATATGAGGTTGAGACAGTTGGCATGTTTAGTGGCTTTTTTTCGTGTCAGTCTTCACTAAAGTGGTCAGCTGTGCTCATAAATTCAACAAAGTTAACCTCAGAAGAAAATTGTAAGAAAGGAGTTAGGCCATTTAGAGAATATTTAGCTCTTGGATGTTTTCAGGAAGAAAACAGGTTTCATGTCTCAGGAATTTCACTGTAATGTGAAGCCTCGCAGAAGCAACCTTAGAGCTATTGGTGGTTATCTCTGATAATTCTTAGAAGATGCATAGGCTTCCAGAAGACTGGAAAAGAGAAACCATGGTGCCTGTCTCTGAAAAAGGGTGACATGAGTAACTAAAAATTATAGAGTGGTCTGCTTTACTACTGTGAGAGAGTCATCTCTCACAGCATGAAAGGCAGACCTCTTTTCCTATATAGCACCAGGGGTAAGGAAGACTCTCTTTTCCTGGGGAGAGAGGTAGAAAAAGGGTGGAGAGTTCCTGCTGACTAGCTGCAGCTCAGCTGGAGCATGGAGAGGGATAAGAGAGGGTGGTCACCCAGGAACAACTATCCCAGCACCCATGTATGACATGAAAACCCTGTCCTGTCACATAACCTGCATGAGAGGACTTCCACTGAAGGAACAACAGTTCCCATAGATGTACAGAGGATCTGTTGTGCAGGTTGGTTCACTGGGTGTTACTCTGCCGTAGGAGATGTGCTCAAAACAGAGTGCACATTTGGCCCAAATTAATCTGCCTTAATCACATTATGTGCAGCTCCCTGTTGCACGTAAACTGATGATCTCAAAATGTCAACACCATACATTAGCTCATGCCAAACTAATTTTTCCAATTGGTCAGCTCTGATTTGAGTCTTAACCTGCTAGTATGGGTCTCTACACCATGCACCCTGAATTTCCGTTCTCTATCTGTCTATCTGCCCTTACACTCTTAAATGTCAAATTTCAACATTTTTCAAAAATGCACAAGACTCAGGCTTTTTCAGAAGAATTGATCTGCAAAAGTAACTGGAAGCCAGTTTAGGAGCCATTGCTATTCACAGAGGTAAATTATAACCCTTCTTGCTACAGCTGCTATGGCCATTGTCAGGATTGCTGCTGAAAAGCTCCTGTGGCTTGTCAAAGCAAATAACTAACTTTAGCTCATTAAATATACAGGTCTGAAAACTGAGGCAGTTGTTCAGAGTTGTTTAACATGCAATTCACTAATCACTGTCACAGAAGTGACAAAGTCTAAAAGAGGCCTGAGGCAGCAAAGCCTCACCCATTTCATTTGACTCTCATAACACAAGTCCCATTTCCAAAATTACTTAGGCACCTGGAGGGTCCATGTGACTTGAGCCCAGAGCCCCTTATTCATTCTTGAAAACTGCTCTCACCTCCTGTATCACCCCCTGCCCTGGAAGCCAAAAGGTGCTCACAGAAGACAGTTGGTTCTCAGCTCTTTCAATGGTAAGTGCAAGAAGGAATCTGCAGACCAAAGAAAAAAGTGAGTTAAAGGAATAATAATAATGGATTTATAATTAATGTTTCTTTTTTTACTGAACAAATTTCCCTCCCTTCCTTCCAACTGAAGGCAAGGAAGGGATAAAAAAGTTGATCTCAGATATCTAGCAAAGAGAGATCATTCCCTAACATTGGCCAATGGGCTCCTTTAAGTGAAATTAAGTACATCTCATGGTAAAATTTCATTAGCATTCAGAGACCTCCATTCTATGTATATCAGTATCTTTAACAATCTTGCCCCTGAGCCTCAGTTTCTTACCTGTAAAATTATGATTACAGTAGTTTCTTACCTCATGGGGACTTTGTAATGAGTAATAGTTTAATATTTGGAGTTGTACATTTTATACATCGATGAGAGCTTATATACTTATCTAGAGACATTGTGTGTGTAAGTAGGTAAGGGTAGCCAGACACAAGTTTATGCTGCCTAATACTCTGAGGTAGCTCAAAACCACACAGGGTGACCTGAACTCGAGCGAGTAATCTCTGGTTAGAGCCAGGGCAGGCTGGCCTGTTTTCATCCTGTAGGCATCCTTAGGGACAGTCCTGACACAGGTTTCAACACAAGTACAGTTTCAAATGTACCCTAGAGAGCAGTGGATTACAGTGAAGTTACCAAACAGCCCAGCAAGCTGCTGAAGTCCTTCAGAGGCTTGTGAGATTTGTGAACCTAACAAACTTGCTTGCCTTTGAACATCCCAGGCAAGCAGGCAAACACTACACCACTATCAGAAATGCTAAATCAAACCAAAACACTACTGAGAACTTCATAAAAGTCAGTGAGGAAATCCTTCTTCTTCTGTTTGTTATTGATGGCTGCATGATAACTTATAGTGCCCTGGGGACTTACTCAATAGGATGTAGTGACACTGATGAGGATGATTATTTATTGTTTATACAGTTGCTTAAAGATGTAAGGCACTGCATAAATACTCTGGAAAGTATCATTCCATAAAAAAGCTCTCAATATGGATCAAAATACTTCCTGCATCAAAGTAATTCTGGATTTACTCTTCAAATCACAAGCTACATTTGCAATGCTCAGAAGGTCTGACTGTATCCATTATTTCACAGCAGCTGATATGCAGTCAATGTAAGAACATCATAGTTTCTACCTGGTATTCATACAGTACCAATAATCTGCAAGGCATATGGATAATAGACTTCACACATCTAGAAGATAAAAACACCAAGGAAGCTGCAGGCTTATTTGACAGAATTTGAAAAAAAAATTCAAAAACTACATTAATGAACCATGGAACTTGCATTCAGAAGTGATGAAATGGTATGGTAAGGACTGTGTGAGCAACAATAACCTGGTCACTCTGTGTAAGCACATGAAAATATAGGCTGTGTATGAGCTCAGAAATTTCCTAAGTAATAAAAGACACAGTTGTGTCCATAACCTCAGAAACAAATGTAAAAGAAACTTTATGTACCCTAGAGGCAGGTCAGACAGCACAGAACAGAGCGCAAAACCTCTGGTGATCATCTTCAGCTCTTTTGCTCTTTCATTACTGTCACTGGCACACCAAGTAAATATATTGATTATGGGACAGTTTTTGCCACTTCCTGCTCTCAGTGAGTAGCTCCTCACTTTGCATTAAGATCAGCAACAATATTCATTCACTGACCAGTTAGACATATGAATTAGTCATATAGCCTAAAACAGAGCAATTCATGGTTTATAATGGAAGGACCTGCTGTTTGCCCTGTGAGCCCTTTTGGCTTCTGTTCTGTGCATTATGCTGCTTTGAAAACTTGGGGGGTTATGTCTACTGAACATGAATTTTTATATATTGGAAGCCTCTTATACCAAATACAACTGAAATCATTCTCCATCATGCTGCTTTGTTCTCCAAGCTCCAGGTTGCAGGGTCTAACTTTTCCCAGAGGAAATGTGTAGTCTAAGCTAGTTTGCAATGAATCAATAACCTCTAATCAACAGAGTAGGAAAGACATCTCTAGAGGTTGATTTTAAACCCCTACCACAGGGTAAAATAATTTTTTCTCAGAAGGCACCCATACCTCTGTGTCCACTACAGAGGTGGCTACTCAGACCAGGCACCTGACTTGTGGTGACTAATATCAGGGAAACTAAGTGTCACCATCATTGGGCCCAACTGAAGTAAGCTACAGCAGAGTTGTACTTAGCCCATAACCTATTATCAGGACACAGTTTGGGAAACTAAAAGTTTGGGAAGCTGAAATGCTGTCTTTCTGAAGCCAGTAATCTTTTTTTTTTTTTTTTTACTGGGGGAGGAAAGGGAGAGAAAGAATATCTTTACCTTGTGGGAGACATGGGAACAGAACAAAGGGTCTTTTGGGCTTTTATTGCAGTTGCAGAAAGCAATCCTCAGTGATAAAAGTCCTCAAAAAAATTTTGTATGCTGAAAAAGATTTTCCATGAAACTCTTCTGGGCAAATTCATCTGGGGTGTATTAAGACAAATCCAGTTATGGTGATCTATTACTTCTGTCTGAGCATTTAGTTTTCTTCAATTTAAAAACAACATAAGGGAGTAGGAAAATGTTTAAGCAATGAGACAAGACATACTATACCATGCTGTACTGTTGATTAATGTGTATCCTGGGTGGATGGGGAGTCAGGCAAGGGCCTACACCATATGTGGCAAATGCATTAATCAATATTAACGTGTATTAACAGGTACAGAAAGAGAGGGTACTGAAGAAGAGCTGGTTTTGGAGCCCAGTCCTGCCGCGATGGAAATGGGGGACTGAATCCTGTTGACACAAGGAGTCAGTCTGACCTCTGAGGTTGTGAACTTAGAAAAACACGTGCATTTTATGAACTCCATGCCACAGGATGTTGCAGATGATAAAAACTTAGATGGATTCAAGGAGAGGCAGGGCAATTTCACAGATCAGAAAGGCTTTCAGGCTATAAATTCAAAGAAACGTCTCCAGGTCAGGAAGTCTGTGAGCTGCAAATGATTGGAAGCAGGGAGAGAACCCAGGGAAGTATCATGTATTATGCACCCTGTTTTTATACTCTTTCCTAGGCATCTCCTTTTGACGGCCATCAGGGACAGGACAGAGAGCTAGAGAGCCATGTGGTACAACCCCATTCAGTGCTCTTATAGTCTGATTTTTTATGTCCTAAATTTACAATGTACGACTAGTCCCCATTAAGTCTATGTAAGTTGTTCAACACTCAGAGTGGAACAGTATATGCAGCTATATGCATACCTCCATTGATAAACTGAACAGTATCAAGACTTTTAGGTAACTGGCTCACTGCAAACACCAGCAGGAATTCTAGCATGATCTTCCCCCCCAGAGACCAGATACCACCAAGCACTTGCTGCCGGTGATGCAGCAGCTCTCATTTCAAAGCTCTGGTGAGGCATGATGCCTTGAGAGCTACTGTCTGCCTAAAGGTGAGAAACCAGCTAAGAGACATAACTCAGTGCAGTATGAGGCACTTCAGAAAGCCCACATCACCACTGCTCCAGATGCAGGAGAGGAGTGGGATTCCCCCTTTGGTATGAGGCAGCAGCTCTCATTTTCTGCTGAGTTCAGAAACACCCCCATTTTCTATTCTGCAGGGCAGAGACCTTATAACACAACTGCCATGTTAGGGAAACCAAAGAAACAACAATAACACAATGACTATTGGAGCGTATTAACATGCCCCACAGCAGTCTCATTATGACTGCTAAACTTTTACTCAAGATACTGAAATAAATGTCTTTTTTATTTGTGGTCTCCCCTCCAGCCTCTCTGTTACTTCCAGCCCCTCCTACCAGTACAGGAACCAGAGTGGTTCAATAGTCCAACAGCCAAACAATGCTGTCAACTGCCTACTTTCAAATTAAGTTTCTCTGATGTTTCTGATTTAATGTATTAATGCACACAACAGAAACAAAGCTTTTGGTTTGACTTTTCTGATTCATGTGGTCTTGCGCTTCAAAATCTTTTTTGAGGGGCTGAGGTGGCTTTTAAATTATCCTTTCAACCAATAAGTAAATAAACAGATTTGAATACTGATCATTTTCCAGCACCATGATTTTGAATTTAAAGAAACTACTATTTTAAAGGTGACTGGGTAAAGGTGAAGAACTCTAAAAACTGGACATGTCAGTAAAACATCTCAGCTATGTTTCATCCTTTGTCTCCATTTTAGACAACATGAGGGAGTGTCTGTAACTTACATCATGCTATTAGGATCTGGCCCTGTGTGGATCAATAAAAACTGCACGACTTTACTCCACACTCCAGTCCAAAGCCTTAACTACTCGATAGACAGCCTGTAATTTCAGCAAGGAAAGAGAGCGCCTGCAGGTGTCGAATTAATGCACCATGAAAGCAGAACTCTGCTGAGTGGCAATGGAGCTAAAATCAGGCTTCTCTGGTATTGTTGACAGTATTCAGCTCCCAGTGTACTTCTGACTTTGGATATATAGTCTACCTAGTAATTTTGTCACATCTTGAAAATAGAGCAGGGGAAAAAATCCATTTAGACTCTTACAGCCATAGGTCACATTTACCATTCACTAGCAGACTGCTGTGTTGTGAATGGAGCCTGTTTCTTCAGTCCCACAACACAGAAAGTTTCTTTTGCGTCACTAAAACTATCAGAAAGGTACTCAATAACAAAAATGTCACTGATTTCTAAGAAAAATAATCTAAATTGAGATGTAATCCAAAAATATCATCAATAAAAGTCAAACTTTGGGAAAAAAATATATTTTGAAAGAAAAAGTTTTTAATTATAAAAGTTTTAATTGTAAAGTCAGAGCTGAAACAATGTACTCAGTAATTTCAATGTCACTGATCCCATTGACTTTGAATGAGAAAACTGACATAGGTAGTAAAGAAAAGCCATCACTCAGGCAGCTGCTTTTTAAGCAGACACCTGCTCAGCTATGCCTCTGTGGGTCACATCTAGTTGCCATTCCATATGTGTGACATTTCTGAGGCTAGCTTGTGGCTTTATCTCCCAGTATCTCAGTAAAGCTGTGGAAATTTAGATTTCTGACTAAGGCCATGCTGACACCTGTCTCTGCTCCTAACCCGTACCACTGAGTCACCCCACAGGGAGGAACAGGCAAGCCTTCAGTACTGAGGTGGAGGTGAAGACGTCTGCTCAATATTTTGAGTACAGCTGCTCTGTTCCCTCGAGCAAGTTTGCAAGTCCTGAATAGAGCTACTCATCAATGTGAGGTGATGTAGGCAGCTGCCTCAGGCAGCAGGCTGCCAGGGTGGAAATCAGCCATTGCTGTCACTACAGCTGGAAATGTGCAGGGCAGCATCTACTTCTGGGTGGGAGAATGAGGGTCCTCATTCAAGAAACAAATACTGTTCCTCCACTTCCTCTCAGCAATGGTAAGTCAGGCTCCTCAAGGCTTCCCAGGATTCCCCAAGGCTTTTCCTCTATTTTCTCTGCCTTGGTTTTACACCTATCCTTGCTAAGAAATCTTGGATGCAAAGAGACGGACTCTCCTCAGGTAACTGCTGCAGATTTTTGGTGTCCCAGCGAGTGATACGGCTTAAGATACCTGTGACATTCTGCAAAGCTAGGCCAGGCCAAATATTCTAGTTAACGAATCTACTCATTGTGTCATTCCCCTAATATGCACTTCAGTTTGGTTCACAGAATTCTACAGTCATAACATTGCTGGTTGGAAGGGACCTCCAGAGGTCATCTTGTCAAACATACCACTTGAATCAGGGCCACCACAAGCACTAGATCAGCTTTGCCCAGTTATGGGCAAAAATACAATACCAGAAATTAGACAATCTTTCTAAGTAACCTGCTCCCGTGCTACACTTACAGGAAAAACTTTTTCCTAATGACAAACCTGAATGCAATCTCTGGCTGTTGCCCCTCCTTGTATGATCTGCCACCACTGTGAAGCACTGCAGCTGTGTCATCTTTATGACTGGCCTTCAAGTTGTTCTAGTTACAACCTCACTGATGTGGACCGGGGAAGAGTAACTTTCCTCAGTCTATTGGCCATGCTCCTCCTAGCGTAGCCCAGATGTACGTGTCTCCCTTTCGATGAGGGTGCACTGACAGCTCCTATTCAGTTTGGCATCCACCTGGTCATTTTCAGCTGAGTTGTCACTCAGGCAGTCAGTTCCCAGTATTATTGGTGTGCCAGTTTATTTTACACAGAGGATGGGAGCAAGGATAAAAACCCAAAGCACTGCATATCCATAGGAGTTCAAAAATAATGTGTTCAAGTTCCAAATATTCCCTTCATTCCTCCTTCTGTACTCTCACTGCCCACACCAGGCTCTGCCCCATGTTATTATTAAATTCAGCCGTTGGAACTGCCAGTACAAGAGCATCCACAGATGCTTTTAAAAACAGGCTTAAAATCATGACTTTCCCAAATGTAACTGAGACAACTGCTATTGTCTTGGTCAATATTTTTGCATGTTCATATAGCCAGAGTGCATTAGGGTGAGAACATGCATGCAGGGCAGGGGAAGGAGTCTTCAGTATATTTCACTGCTATGTCCACACAAGCAAGCAGTGCAGCCCAAAATAGGTGGATTTGTTGAGTGAAATACTTAGTGCTGAGGACTCACTATATACTTTATAAGAATTTGAGGACATTTTATTTCTGACTAGCTCCAGTCTATTCCTATGGACTTGACTAGCCACGAACAGAGTGAATTAGGTGCAAGCTGGGACCACATCTTTCAGTTTACTTCCAGGTACCCCAAGACCTCTCTACAATGTGAAACAAAGTATTGTAAACTGGAAAGATTAAGATTTGTGCTTCAGAGATACTCTCTGATTTGAACTAAAATGCTAATGCAGACATGCCCGCAGAGTTTCTTTTTTGTGCACTTCCTGATTCTATTTCTTGTCTCTCAATAGCATATAACATGCCTTACACTGAGACCCTGAGAATCAACATATCCCTGTGATTACAAGTGGATTTCAGGTGTTCAGTACCGTTTATCTTATACCTTCAGTTCAAGAATCATTATTGTTTCCTTCTCTGCCTCATGTCTCTCATTGCCTTTTTTTTATGGTGTGTACTAGCGCAAGCCTACATCCTTCATGAAGCATTTGAAGGTTGCTCAGTTTATTTACATCAAGTAGCACATTAATACTTTCCACTATGGTGCATTAATACTTTCCATTATGCAAAATGAGCTCTTAGCTATTCCTTGGACATTAATTCGGTTGAATATGATAGTCAGAACTCTGACATTGTTAAAGTTAATGATCTGATACCTTACAAGACAAGAGACATTTCAAATCAAACTGATCGTATTAATAGTTTTATTGAGCAACATTAACAGAAGTGTGTTGTTCCACAACGTCCTCAAGCAAAGCCTTTATTGACACATTAATGGTGACAGAATGTCCAAAGCTAAAGTAAGAGACACTTTTTATTTCTATAACATATGATTACAGATACCCAAAATTCTAGATTAGAAACTGATAAGCATATGGCTCTGCTTGAAAGCCCTATCCTCTGTCAAAATGTATGGATAACTGCTACAAGCAAATCACCCCACTTTATTGACTGATTCTCTGTATTTTCAGCTGCCTGTGCCAGGGAAGAGGAATATCTGGTGGAAAGAGGATGAATGAAATTGTTCCTGAGATACTGAAGTATCTGGGAGTGCATTTGATGTTAGGATGAGGGGAAGGTAGCCAGCGTCTTGAAAAATAAGGCTTTTTCTAAGCAGTAAGATATTACAGCATTTCAGGTCTATGTGATGGATGCTAAAGAGAACCTGGTGGGGAAGGCAAGCAGGAAGAGAGCTGGGAAGTGCAGGCATGCTATACCCAAGTGAGTCAAAATAGGCCAGTTTCACAGGCATCATTTGAAGCTGCTGAGAAACCATTCCTACTATACTTACTATCTCAGTCTACTGGACCTAAAAAGACTTATTCAAGCCAAAGGTTCTCTCAGCTACAGGAATGGCACACTGGCCCTCACACATATTATTAAAGGACCAGGCCCAATTCAACAAACTTTTCTTCTCACAATGGCCATGTCATTTAGGTCAAGCTGAATGCCAAGTATCATTAAATATTGCAGAATTTTCAATTTTTAAAACTTTTTCCATATCAGATTGCCAAGCTGTATTTCCAACACAGATATACACTCTCTCTAAAGCAGCGTATTATATAAACAACTATTATCAATCAACTAATGCTACATACTTTGGAGCAGATAGGATTATCTGACACAGTTTAAGGTGTTTTGATGAAGAGAGAGTATCTTCTGCTACATTAATTCAAGCATCCAAACAATTGAAAGCTGAAGAGAGCACAGTTCAACAAAATCTTTCATCTCCATCCTTCCTTCTCATCAGGTGTATTTGCCTAACATGGCACATTCAGAGAAGGAAACTGTTACCCTAAATAACAGAGGTCATATATGTTATAATATAATAATGAGTTCACCCTGCAAATGGCTGTGTTCAGACCACCACTGAGAGGGATTTACCTTGGGTGCTCTGACTGTTTCTTTCTACTGATGGCATTATGCAGTTAGCAACCTGAATTGCACGTTGCTCCCTCAGTGTTAGACACCACAAGGCTTACATTAGGCAAATAGACTAAGCAGACTGATTACCATGCCAAAGGGATATTTTGGATAAGCTTTGCACCTTGGAGCAGTGGTCAAAACTGTGGCTTGCAAGGGCTTGCAGTTTTCAGCCTGTCTTCTTTTACAGTGTTTTCAATTAAAAGTGCAAGGTGGTCTGTGAGAAGTGGCGAGCATGTCCATAACCCATTGAAGCAAACGGCTTGGGAGCCATCGCCTTCGAAGAGTAAGATCCTATCAAATCGTCTAAGCAGCCTTTAGTCACATAGAGTTTTGGCACCCTGCTAGATCAACAAATAGAAAACACAATAAAGACCATCCCAACTAATAGGGTAAAGAAGTCTACATGGCAAATCTTTCTGCCATTTCTTCTATATATTGCTGCTTTCTCCCCAGGTACAAATGATTTTCTGTGCCTACAATTTTCAAGAGAGAGCTTTTGAAACTGTGTATGATGCAATGAAGTTTGACAACAATCCAGCAAGATCTGCAGCTGAGAAAGGAGACAGCAGCAATCAGGGGAGAACTGCAGACAATTGTTCCACAGCCGCTGTTGCTGAATTGTAAACCTGCGCTTGTGAACTAAAAAATCTATCTGAGATAATTGACATTTATTTGATTGAAACAGCAGGGTGCCCTCCATCAGAATGGGAGGAGACCATATGGAATAACAGTATGAGTGGAGATAATGTTTGTCTGCTGAGTGTGTCAATGTGTTTAGAGATTATTCATCGGGCTCTAGGGATTCCAGTATGGTAATGTTTCAGCTAAATTAGAATCAGATTAATTGCTCTAATCTAATGGAAAGACAATGTTTATCAAATTATTGCTCCTTCACCACATGATAGTGCAGTGTCATTACTCTTTGAGTTTTAAAAAAAAAAAAATCAAAAGGCTTTCTTGTATCACATCTGCTCAAGAGCTCCGTAACAGTGTTGATTTCTGCACAGGAGAGTTAATGCAGTTTAGAACTCTATGAAGGAACTAATGAATTAGAGTGAAAGCTTTGTAGAAGATAAATCCTCCATATTGTGGGTAGGCCTTAAACTATATTAATTAGAATGACTTTGCCTTGTTTTGGGCTTGGGCTTTTTTTGGAGGGAACACTTTATTTTTACGCAAACATTTGATAATTTTTTGCTTGTTTTAAATTTTATTTCAGTGGAATGAGGGGCTTTTTTTCATAGAAAGTAACACTAAAACTGAACAATATAGTAAGAAATTAATGTTTTCTTCATTTTCTTTTACCTTCTTTATTTTTATTTTCGTCTGAAAATTGCAATGAAATGACAAAAAAAGCTGAATGCGTACAAAAGATGCCTATAAACCTTCAGATATACTTTGCATTATTTAACACGTAGGGTCATTTTAGATCACCTGTCAAATGCCAATGCTGAGGAGACACAGAGCTCTTCAGCTCTTTTAAAATACAGTGGAAATCTGCAGCTCTTGTAGATCTGCACTGCATGTGTTGAGTACCTCAGAGAGTCAGACGCTCCTTAATCACTCAATGCCTTGAATGGTGCAAGGATGGGCTCCAGAGATGTATTTTAAACATTGATTCAGGGTTTTTTACCCTTGGTATTTTAGAGTATATTCAGTATATGCTATACATGCTAAAGCACAACGTTAAAATATTGGCCCTTTTAAAACAGTATCTGGTAAGCACAATCCTCAAAAGGGGTAGAAGTATGACCTCTTCTCAGAAGTGCTAATAAACCAACCAGGAATACCCCTCTAATCTGATTTTCCATTGTGTTACATCGACATGATGCTACTGAAAAGCCCTGGAGTTCGCAGGACTTTGTGTATTGAACTGGAACAATAGAAGACAGTCAGGCATTGTCTCACCTTAATTTGTAATGGTGACACTGTTTCTGTGAGGCATTCAGGCTACATGCTTAAGAGAGCACTGAATAAATATTATCTAGGCTTCTATAGTAACTAATAGTTGCTCCTGCCTTAAAAGGGTTATATATCCTCTCAAGACGTATTTCACTGAAATTCTACTTAAGAAAAATGAATACCTTTGTTAGTGGAGTGTCCATAATGTGTATTAAAACACATAGTTTTCAAAAGTGGGCCAAACACAACCACAAGAGTGATTCAATGCTGAGCAGAAAGCAGTGCTTACATATTCTGTCCTCGGTAGCTTTCTCTCCCAGGTACAACCCAGCACAAAGATGCCAAGTTTTTAAGGCACAGAGCTGTGGTGGCAGGGTATTTGTTGTGCTAGTATTTTAAGATTCACTGTTTCCATAACCCATTTCCCCATGCATTTTCCTCAGACACATACAACTGGGTTTTCTGGCACTTCTGGAGAGACAAACCCTCCCTCAAGCTTTTTTATTTGCAAGACATTAAAAGTTCACGGCAACTCTCCCACCTAAGGCTTTGAGTTTTAAGCCTTACTTTATAAAACATAGATCAAAGTTAAAGTGACATACACAATTCAGATTGGGCTGTACACACCGGATGCACTCTGAAGCCATGATGATAAAGCCCTAGCCACTTGCTTTTTTCCAAGTTTCATTACGAAGCTGATGTTAAACCCTTTTTGTTATCCAGGTTTTTGTATATTTGTTTGAAACTAACAGGAACATCTGTCCTCTTTTCTGGAGTTTTCTCACTATTTTTGAAGGGAGTAAAGCTCCAGAAAGAGCCATGGTCTATAGTGGAGAAACACTTACTTCGTCATCACTCAGTGCTTGGATCTAACTTCATACCTTTTGCTCTGAGAGCTTCAGCAATAGCTTCCCTGTTGTTTTCCCTACTGCAGGAGCTGTGAACTGCCAGCCCAGCTGCTCCCTGCTAGGCTCACGAGGTCTATAGAGCACAAAGATCCACATCCACATCGTGCCAGGGATGGGAAGACACTTCTAGCAAATATATATATAACTTCACAATGATGTGACTTTCTGAGGAATACGGTGACTCACTGAATAACCCACATCATGAAAACACCGTTCAGGAAAAATATACTGGTTTAGGATGGATATATAAGCTTTGAAATACAGATGGCTAATCTAAATTCTTAATTTAAATAAATGACTTATTCATGATCTTTAAACTATCCACTACCATTATTTGGAAATGATTTAAAGAAGCTGTAGTCCCACACAGGAGAAATGGTAACATGCTGTTGGGGAACCTTTGTTGGTAAAAGACACAGCTTTATCTGTTTTGAAGTAAAAAAATGTTGCACACGTAGGACACTCCATGTGGCAACAAATTAGAAGATTTGCAAACTAGCAGCAGGGGATAGTGTTTCTGAAGGAAAGTCCTTTACTAGAATCTGCAGGGTACTCCAAAATTGCTATTATTACTATCTATTAAAAATCACAGTGTTAAAAATGCATAGAATGTTCTACAAAAAGATTAATGTTATGGTTTATCCCTTGCTCCAAAGAATTTAAAACACCGTTCTGCCTCCAGACACATTGTTGCCATACTCATGTAAGCCTGAAGGACCCAAGAAAGTCAACAGAAGTTGCAGTATATGATAAAGAGCACAGCTGGGCACTGATTTTCTATAGGCAAAGCAAGCCAAGAAATGCAAGAAAAGCAAGATATTCAGGTCTGAGGATTTTAACCCTGACTCCTCTTACAGTCTGGTTTAATTGCACTGTATGAAATCCTGTTCTTATTGGGACTCGATTGAAGTTTTATCATCTATTTAAATGCAAATTCAATTGACTTAAGGAAGTTTCCCCAGTTTATTTGTACATGACACTTCCAATCATCATAATTTGGGCCTGTACACAGGTAGCACTGCAAAATATATAATCTCAACTGTTCTTCAGGTTATTTAACAAGGCAATATAGCTCTAAATTCCACTTTCGTTACTTTTGTAAGCGTGTGGCATACACATGTATATATGTATATGTGTGTGTATATATACATATATTTGAAAGAAACTATGTGAGCAAATTTTGGAGAATAAAACTCTTTGTTTTTTAATTTCGGCAGTACAGCTTTCTGGCACCCAATCATTGTCCAAACTGTATGCTCTAAGAAATGAAACAAAAGGACTTACACCTCTTTGGTTTATATACCCAAGTAATGGGATAAGACAAAGATTCCCAGATAATTAATTTTGATTGCAGTTTTATTCCAAGTTGTCATTCATACATGTATACAAAATTCATAAAGATATGTGGTCTTCTCTATAGAAAGTCAGAGACAGCTTTAGACCCAGGAAAGGCTACAGTGAGAGGAGAATAAGAAGTGACACCCTACTTATTTTCCTGTAGTATTTCTTCATTATTTTGGAGCTGTACCAGAAGACCAGAAACCTGTGTTACCATGACTTGGTAAATATCTCACAACTTCAGTACTCAAACACGACATCTGCAAGGCCATAACAAACCATTGCATCAATAAGTATGTACATATTATAGTTATATTTTTAACTACATAGAACTTTTCTGATCTCTAATGTAGATATGTAGTGTACTAAGGGCACAGGTTATGTACATGCTATACAGGCAGCAGAGTAGTGTTGCAGCCCAATGGCAACTTTCCACTGTTCAATAACTCAATTTTTATCTAATTATCGCAAATTATAACATAATTTCTGAGCCAACAACATTGTAACTGATTTTCTGCTTGAGCTGTACAAACACTAAAAACCACCTGAAACTGGCAAGCTCATGTGCGTAATTGAAAAAAAAAAGGTCTGTGGTAAACAAAATGCGCCAAGGTTTTTCACCTGGAGCAAATTGTTACAGCTGTTAATAAAACCTATTTAAATAGCTTTCATAATACATGAGAAACTGCTCAAATAGCTCTGGATGCAATTCTTTAGTTTTGTCTCACCGGAGTAGCCTAGTCATTGCAGTAGAAATAAAGTGACCACAGATTTCAGTATTGCAGGACTGGTGACTCCTGTAAAGGATAAACATATTGCTATTTTTCACAGTTGCAGGCTTTGAAAAACACACATGTACTTTGCATCTATGTCTCAAAAAAAAAAAAAAAGGAAAAAAGAGCCCACAGCACTTCTTCAATTGATTTGCCCTTTGTCACTGTCACAGATATGTTTTCCCTATTTTGACAGGTAGTTGTAATTCTATTAGCAGCCCATCGACTTCCCCGTGAAATCGATCTGTGCTGGCCTAGCTGGGTCTTCTTAAACTAGCTGATTTATTGCTTCTGCCTGCTAAAAAAAAGAAAAAGAAGAAGAAAAAGAAGGTCTTCTGCCTCCACAGCGAACAAAGTACCCAAACAATGTCTGAAAATGAATTATTTTTAGCCTGGTTGCTGGTCATCTCAGTGGCAGATGAGCTGTGACCTTTCACTGGCAGTTCTGCTGAGACGCCTGCTGATGCTGGCATGTATAAATGATTGTCAATTTCCCTTATTAATTTACCTGGCTGTCTCATGTATAAACTAGAAGATCTCATTCACCCTAAATGTCCTCAGCATCAATCTATCATGTTTACCTAATTTTGTGATCTCGCACTGGGCTGCCCAACCGCCTGAAACTGGAGAATCACTTGAAACACATTCAATGCCTATTTGCTCATGCAGACAGAAAATGGGGGCACACAGGTGAATTGACCATTGTTGGCATTCTAGTTCAGGTCAGAGAAACAGGTTATCATCATACTCTTCTTATTCAGTGGCATCTGAAGAATAATTTGCCAGGGTCTAAAACGATGTCCTGGAATTTTAAATAATGCCCTGGTATCTGTCTTCATTGCATTAATTCTTTCTTCTTTCCTTTGGGTCAGAAAAATAAATTACTTTTCTACTGTCCAAAAATCAAGTTTATGTTGTTGCAGGTTGTTGTGTGCAGCTTTTCCACTATGAATTTTTGACTGTGGATACAAAGAGATAAAGAATATTTTTGGGTAGTTGGTTATCTTAAGCAAAAGTCAGTTCTTAGCTGCTTTTTCTAATAGGCTACGGAATCAAGTAGAGATTTAATGAGGAAGAAATACTGTTTGCCAAATTCAATACCTCTCCTTTTTACATAATGGTGGGGTCATTCATTTTTGCATTAAGCATATGCAATTGGTTAACCAATCCCCATCTATTCTTATTATGTACTAGAAAGGGTTACAAGAGTAAGTACAGAGATGTTGCATTGTAGGTGATCATCAGGAAGGAAGATGACCTCCCCAAAATGTTGCAGTAGTGAGTTATTCTCCTTCCAGTCTCCTTTCCTTCCAACTCAAATCAAGATCCATTATGGATCTTAAAGAGCACCTTAATGCTGACTCAAAAGGTCCAAGGGGAAAAATGAAAACAACAAAGTAGTTATGTGACTTGAAAAAAGGAGTAAGATGCATAGAAGTACACAAGTATGAACTGTATAAAAAGAAAGAAAATTCAATAATAACCACTTAAAAATAAATAGTACTGCTGTAGGTGGATATTAAGGTTGAGACAGTATACTTAGTGAAGAGAAAAAATATCAAATCAAAGTAAGACTGAGCCTAGTAGGGAAAGAAGAGCTATCTTGCAATACCTACAACAGAAAAAGCATCTAGGAGATCTAGGCTCTATTTAGTTTTTTTGAATATTAAAGACTAAAAAAAATATGTCAGACCACAGTTCAAGCCAACACATTTAGGAAGACTGGTGGCAAGAGCTTGAACAAACTGGCAGAAATATGTCAGGTTAGATTCCAATGAAACACGTCAGACCAGAGTGGTATGGGTACATATAATTACAAGAAACATTATTAGTGAAAAAAGCACAGCCTGAAGAAAGGCAGTAGGCAAAAGGAAGTGGTGCATTCAGTGCAGCTTTCAGACAGGACCACACCACCAGCCTCCTTTCCACAGAGCTCCCTGCTGGCAAGGCACCCCAAAAGACCTCGAACTGGATGGTAAAACAGCCCCCTGCACAGACACGACAATGGGATGTAGACCAGATGACCTCCCACTTTCCTGGTCTATCCACCTCCACCACATTTTTTCTGTGTGTGTGATGCAGGCTAAGATTTTGTCAAACGACAGGAAGATATTTCCCACCAAGACTTGGGGCAGGCTTGGGAGTGGGGGGAGAGTCTTCAAACCTCTACTTATTTTAAAATAATTAAAGCATTCATCTTCTCACTTGATTTTTTTTGTTGTCAGATGTAACAGTGGTTTTGTTACACAATATGATGACTGCCAGAGAACAGCCAGTGGGATGTTCTGGATAAAACTGAATTGGGTTACCTGTTACTACAGGAGGAGTTGTCCTTTTGAGAATCTCCAAAATCCAACATGACTTGCAGAAGGAGCTTTCTGTCATTCTGATAAATGACAACCATATATGGGACTCTCCACAGAAAATAAGGACTTGCCAGCCTTGGCAGTTGTCCAACTACAGCATCTGACTCTGACTTCAGCTGAGTATAAATACAGAATAGCGCATAATGGACATTGGCCTCTAACAGCACAGAGACCTTGAGTTGAATTCAGTTATAGAAAAAACAAGTTCTAGGGGAGATTGTGTTGTTGCGGGAGGGCCACAAAAAATTTTTCTCCCTTCCCTCTCTTTTCCCAAAGGATGGGACCATAAAGGAAACCTTGGTTTTTCTTGTCTTGGAGACGTATGTAAGGATGTAAGACTGGAGAAATGTAGCAAAGAAAACATGCACATCAAGATAGCAGCAGGGCTTGTCAGTCCTAGGGATGAAAGGAAGCCATAACACATCAACTTTACAGAATTAAAAAAGGCAGCAGGTTCACAATGAGTAAAAGGGCATGTGACAACATCAGCAAACTCCACCAATACCTGAGACATATCTTTGCTGTATGAGTCATTCAGCATATACCCCTGAAAAACAGGCTACCTCTTACAGTGGTGAAGTTCAAAGATCAAGTCTACCTAACATGGGTATCTGACTTTCACCTACATTTTAGGCACCAAAAGTGGCATTCATCTCATGTTTAGAACTATACAGCACATCTGAGTTTATCAGGGGAGTCCAGAAAGCAACTTGTTTGGCCTGAGTTTGGTCAGATTAATAAACTCCATTGGTGGTCTTGGTTAGATCAGCAGTGACCACAACAGGAAATTAGACATCCCCACCTAAAATCAAGCAAAATTAGTGAAGCAGTCCTCTTAGAGAGAGTGCTTAAGCTCTCTTGAGTTGTGGAGATTCATGTAAGGGATTTTAGACTTAATTTAAAAGTCCTAGAGAAAAAACTTGTTAGGACTGAGAAGGAAACAATGCAGAAAGTGATTAATAGGGAGCTATAATCAGAGTGTGCTTGATTTGTTTTGCAACACAGAACAACAAATCCTCAAGTTAAGACTGCAGTAAACCTCATCCAGCTTTTGAAGGTAATACAGCCTGTTTGTCTTCACTGAACTGAATCCTCAACATGCAACAGCTAATTAAAGACTCCAGAAGTCTGTAAATATTTGACAAATATTGATATATCAGCCTGAGATCCTCACTTGGCTAGCTGGTTAAGTCTTGTCTCATTTACCTCAGTGATGCTGACAATGAATGTGGTGATTTCATCATCTTCAGCTCCTAATAAAACAGCTAGCCCAAGCAAAATGATGCATAAAGAGGATCTTTCTGATACAGAAACCAAAGAAATTACTTCTGATAAAAGAAGAAAAATGGAACCTCCCACTGTATATGTCTACAGTTGTAAGATATCTGGGAATAAAAATTTTCATTAAAATTAACAATAAAACAAAGGATCAAATTCAGAGCTAACTCACAGCAGAGAAATAATATGAAGAATTTGATTCTGCTAGAGTCAAACTATTTACACCACTTAGCCAAGCTGGCCTAAAATACTTAAAACATGATCAGTTGGATGCTTAGGGTCTGATTCCTCACACTATTATGTAAGATTTACATGCTGAGAAATATTTTTTCTATCCATTTTCCTAATTCACAGTGCCACTGGCAGCAGAGATCTAGATACCAATCATTTTTCAAATTACAACTAAAGTCTAACTATGGTATCAGTTTTTA
This sequence comes from Strix aluco, assembly GCF_031877795.1. NCBI lineage: Eukaryota > Metazoa > Chordata > Aves > Strigiformes > Strigidae > Strix > Strix aluco. Next base: position 90,730,855 of record NC_133933.1, read on the forward strand.
TTATTTTCCTATCCACCTGATGCTAAGCCTACCCAAAGGTTATAAACATAATACAAGTCAGCAAGCAAAGGTACATAATTAAGATGCATACAAAATACCCTGTGCAGCAAGTAAATATTTTCTTTTTAATTATATTATTACCTGGGTTTATGTTACTAAATTGCTACACAATTTCATATATAATTGATTTTCCAAGAAAAATATTACCAAAGTGATTCTGTAGTTCAAAACAGCATGAACTTAATAATATACAAACCATTTTTATCTCACAACCCATACTGCTGCACGGGATTTGTATGATGAAAAAAATATTCCTTCATATTACCAGTAATTTTGAATGTAACATAAAAACTCAATGATTTTTTTTTCTCTGCATCTGTTAAGAAGAATACTAACAATGCCTCCTGTGAGGATATATTTTGTAGGTGCTTTTGCAGATTATGAAAATAGTTGTAAGAAAATATTTGGATAAAGGAAGACAAAGCTCCAGGTAGCAATAGGTTTCATACTGAGTTGATAAATGCAATTAGGGATCAGAAGGATGAACAATTACTTCAGGGGAGTTTTGATACCAGAATGCAATATCAGATGATTAGAAAACTGGAAAAATATCATCTTTTTCTTATTGCAGAAGCATCCAGCAGCCTCAACACAAGTGAGAAAACCATTGTGCTAGGGCAATGAATATTGCATGCCTTGAAGTGTTCACAGGCTCAGTAATCAAATATGAGAAAGGAATACCTTCCTGATCTTGAGAAACTATAAAGCTACATTACCCCAGCACAATGCAAGGAGTACTGCGAAGAGTTAAAATGAAGGAGATCTGACGGAGATCCTTCTTGGCCCAGAGGTTTAGAGATGGGTGGAAAATGTTCCCCTCTGTGCAGGAGAAGAGTGGAGGAACCCAGAGCCCACCACTATAGTTCTGATGAAGGGATAGAAGCATTTTACAGCTACTTTTAATGAAGGAACTACAAATTTACCAATGTTAATATCTTGTCAGACCAATTATAGCAATATCACAGGGCTTGTGTTACTAATTGCCAGAATTTCTCATGTAATTGATTCTCAGAGAACAATATTGCCATCAGTGTTCCACTGCTGCAGTCAGATGTTGAGCACCTCAGCGCACTACCGGCCGCGTTGAGCTCCTGCTGCCTACAGAGGATGCGCAGCCTCCCCCAGACTGTGAGGCATGGGATGGGTCTTTGAAGTCTTTCAGAGGTGAAGCTTTTGTTGAAAAAAAATTAAACTGAACTTGGTAACTTCATCTCTGATTTGGTCTCTTAGAATTTGGAGGAAAAAGCAATGGGATAATAAAACATGTACTGATTAGCTGAACAATTCTAACTCAGTTATTGTTTCCATTATGCAGCTAATAGCCTCTTCTGAACAGGCTTGATTTTTGTATCTGTTTGCATTAGAGTCAATTTGTGGTATGAGACTGGTATTATTTATTGAATGCTACACCCAGTTGCAAAGTTAGAAGTATGACAAGCTTCTACAAATTTAATTACACAACTGTGAGACACAGGCTTGTATAGATGCTATAAATTAAGTTTAACAAATATGACTGGTGCGGTGAATGGTCAAATGGAGGTTACATGGAGTTGTTTAGTCGTTTCAAAACTTTTATGGACTGTTGTTTTGACCTGAGTTGACCAGACTTTTGGGACTTGCTTATTTTTTACAGGTAAAAACCAACAATCAAGTTGACTTTACCTAAATATGTAAGGCTAACCTGAGCCTCAACATGTTCAAACTTAGAGGCAAGTTAGGATTCAGTACCACTGAGCAATGTGACTGTGCACTGGTGATTCTTTAATACATTTGAAGCTGCAGAATTTTTTTCATTACTGAAAATACTTAGTATTCTGAAAAGCAGAATAGATTTGCTAGCAATAAACATTAGCACTTTTTTTCTGTTTTGTCTAAACCCGTCTGCTCTAAGTGCTACAGACAGTTTCTCTCTTTTCTTGTTCCAATATGTAATTGACAGCTCTGCCCAATGTCCTTTTCTACCTTTTGATTTTTCCCCTGGCTGCTAATAGCATACACCATTTTATACAGCTTCAGTCTATTAACCAAGTGCCTGACCTTGTGGGATGCTGAACACCTGCTGGAATACACTCAGTGCCCGTAATTCTCATTGATTTCATTAGGAGGAGAGAGAATTTGCTCTCTCCCAGGTCATTTAGGCTGTCGAACAAAACCTCACTAGTAAAGACAGAGATCTTGGTGGACCCTTGTGGTTCCAGAAAGTCAGACTGACATCAGAGGTAGCTGCATCCAGAGCACCCAACCTGGGACTGATGCCAGACTATATTAATTGTCAAGAAATAGAAACTGGGAACACAGCTACTCTTCATTTCTTACACAGTCAGTGGAGGGAAATGTTAAGACATGCCCCACTGGGTCTCACCAGTAATCCATCTAGCCCAGTATCATGCCTCTAACTTGCACAAGAAGAGGGACACTGCTAAGGACAGCCCACAAGCCAGGCTGCTTTCTACAGTCTCTTCCTCATGTACCCCCAGCACCCACAGCTGTTGCTGTAGGAGTGTTGGAAGGTGCGTTCCTGCCTCTGATACTGTCCTCTAGATTCAACAGCACAGGGTTTGGTGAATAGCAGCAGTTCTGCCTTTACCTTATCTAGCTCCGTGGTGACTTTGGAAACCTCAGTCATATCCCTCCTCAGCCTTTTCTCTCCACCTGAAGTATCCCACATCTGTTAACCCCTCCTCGTCAGACAGCTGCCCCACACAATTATTCTACTCGCCCTTCTCTGCATCTCCTCTAGCTCCCTTATGTCCTTCTTGATGTAGGGCCAGAACTGCTCACAGTGGTCAAAAATGGGGCACACCAAAGTTATAACAGCAAAATGGTGCCTTCTGCTTCGTTCTGAGATGGAGGATCTGAGCTGCTGAGCCATGTGTTTATATACCAGCAACCACAGGAGCTGTCACACTTACAGCAGCCATGTGCATCCAAGCCAGTCACCCTAACCTCCTTTTAGGGAATGGCCCCCTTCAGGCATGAGTCATCTGATTTATTTTTTCATCTATTTTAAGATTAAATAAACAGCACCTTGCAGGTGCCTGCCCCTTCCCGCTGCCTGTAAAGGTAAACTACACAGCTAAGGCAGGTATAGACGCCTGGGCTGCAGCTGTGTACAGCTGGCCAGAAGAATCTCTCCTGGTGTGTTTCTGATTTCCAAACCCACTCCTTGCCTTGTGTTGAGATCTGGGGAGAAATTATCTAAGGGGGGATGTCCTGAAGCATCATGCAGTGAATTAAAACTTGGTTTGACCCAGGCAGAGATTAGAGAATAATGAGAGATGTTCTCAGCATAGGTTCATCCAGGCTGCAGGTTTTCTGGACAGGTGTGGCTTGTGCTAGGCTTGATTAAAAGGGAGTTTCTTTGAAAAAAAGGGGTATTTGAAGCAGTAAATTTGCACAGTGATGTGAATGAGAATATAAAGTAGTGATAAAGGAACATTGAAATATGCTCTAGTGAAGTCTGGGACTAAGAGAGAACAATAAAAGGGTGATAGACAGATAAATACCACTTTCTTTTGCTTTGCCCTTTCCTGGAGAGTATGTTTTTCATTTCAGGAATATGACTAGTTTATAATGAAGTGTGGGTAGTGATAGATAGAGAGAAGAAAAGATTGAGTGCTAACTGCTATCCCACCAATTATTTTGTGCCCCAGTCACTACTGCAAGAGTGACTCATTCTGCTTTAGTTTACATGCATAAATTTTACACTACTCAGGAAAATCATTTTGAGGGTTCAGTTCAAAAAAAAGAAAGAAAAAAGGGTGAGTATATGAAGAGATAAAATACTGCACTCCAGTCTAGACTTGTTTTGAGTATCCTTAAAGCTTGCACAGTGATTTAACCTCCAGCAAGACATTTCATGTGTGATTTATTAGGCATCTTGCTTTGGTTTTAGTGAACTTTCCTGTGAGGGAGCATGTTATAATCAACTTTGAAACACAGAGTTATTCACAACCTCTAACTATGGAGACGCAACCATCTCTCCATAATATTTAGTTACTGGCTTATTTATTTGCAATTCTCAGAGTAGTAAACTAATAATAAGCTCCCACTAAGCCACTGAAAGTGATAATATCCTTTCACTGACATCACTAAAACATATAATCATGAACTATAAAAGTTTAAAAACCTGGAAACTGCAAAGATCAAAAGTGAAAGCTAAGAAGTACATATTAGAAATAACAACAGATGGCCCCAGAATGAAAACAAATGAACTCATTCCTAGAGCTCTGCTGCCATTCGTAAGCCATTTACACTGGAAGTTTGTAGTTTATGACTTAACTGGGCCCTTCCAGAGAAATAAAATCTCATATTCAGTATGGAGCCATCATTTCTATCAAAATATTTACATAATTTGTATCAAATTCTAAATGTAACAAATATTTGCAAATTTATTTATTGAAATTTAAGATGTATTTACCAGAAACCATTTGCTTTCCTGTTGTTTGTTAGGTACAAATATGCAGAACAGCATTCACCCCATAATATGATAGCACATGTACCGATACTCAATCACAAATGCAGTGCTGACACTTATCATAGGCTCCTTTGCTGTACAGTACTCCTGCTTATCAGGTCCAGCCAAGCGTGTTGCATCCTTCCCAGGAGATGTGAAATAAGCAATGAAGAATGGAGAATGGTATGCGTTATGCCAACTGCCATCCCTTATGTTCTTTTCTCTTACCCATTTGTAACTGAATAAGTAAAAACAAAGGTCAACATAAGCAGTACAGCTGTCCACACGCACTGTTTACTTTGCTGTTCCTTTGCTTTTATATTTTTTTGCCCTAGATCTAGAGAGGGTTAGTTTGGAACATTACGCCACTTGACAGATGAAATATAAAGAACTGTATGAAAATGTGTATTACTATAAAAGCCTCTAGTATTCACAATGTACATTTTCCATTTCTTTTCTATTCCTTATATTCCCTTTCAGACTATTTAGCTAGAGCTGTGGACCTTCATAACCTCTTCCAGATTCTTGCCAGAGGGACTCCAGTCTACAAGGGAACAGGAACCAGCAGCACAAATAATTGTCAATGCAAAACTCCGACCTGAAATATTTAGACTGCTGAAGCATATTAGGTCCTACCAGTCCTGGGCCTTTATTAGGAATCATAGAATCATAGAATCATTCAGGTTGGAAAAGACCCTTGGGATCATCGAGTCCAACCATCAGCCCTACTCTACAAAGTTCTCCCCTACACCATATCCCCCAGCATCTCATCTAAACGACCCTTAAACACATCCAGGGATGGTGACTCCACCACCTCCCTGGGCAGCCTATTCCACTGTCTAACCAATCTTTTTGTGAAAATTTTTTTCCTAATTTCCAGTCTAAACCTCCCCTGTTGCAGTTTAAAGCTGTTCCGCCTTGTTCTGTCACTAATCATCGGTGAGAAGAGACCAGCACCAACCTCTCTACAGGTAGGTGTAGAGAGTGATGAGGTCTCCCCTCAGCCTTCTCTTCCTCAAACTGAACATCCCAGCTCCCTCAATCACTCCTCATAGGATTTATTCTCCAGGCCCTTCACCAGCTTCGTTGCCCTCCTCTGCACTTGCTCCAGCACCTCGGTATCTCTCTCGTATTGAGGTGCCCAAAACTGGACACAATACTCCAGGTGTGGCCTCACCAGTGCAGAGTACAGGGGGACTATCACCTCCCTACTTCTGCTGGTCACACTATTTCTAATACAAACCAGGATGCCATTGGCCTTCTTGGCCACCTGGGCACACTGCTGGCTCATGTTCAGCTGTTTGTCAATTAGAAGCCCCAGATCCTTCTCTTCCACACACCTCTCCAGCCACACCTCCCCAAGCCTGTAGCGATGCATGGGGTTGTTGTGGCCCAAGTGCAGGACCTGGCACTTGGCCTTGTTGAAGCTCATTCCATTAACATTGGCCCACCGATCCAATCTATCCAAGTCCCTCTGAACTGCCTCCCTATCTTCATGCAGATCGACACTCCCAATTAACTTGGTGTCATCTGCTAATTTACTGATGATACACTCTATGTCCTTATCAAGATCATCAATAAAGATGTTGAACAGAAATGGTCCCAACACCAAGCCCTGAGGAACACCACTTGTGACCGGCTGCCAGCTGGATTTAGCTCCATTGACCACCACTCTCTGGGACTGTCCATCCAGCCAGTGCTTGACCCAGCAGACCATTCCCTCATCCAGGCCATGAGCAGCCAGTTTTTCTATGAGAATCCTATGGGGAACTGTGTCAAATGCTTTTCGAAAATCCAGGTAGACAATATTGACAGATTTTCCCTCGTCCAATAATCAGGTCATCTTGTCTTAGAAGGAGATCAGGTTTGTCAGGCAGGACCTGCCTTTCATAAACCCATGCTGACTAGGCCTGATCCCCTGGTTGTCCATTATATGACTTTTAATGGCACTCGAGATGACCTGCTCCATGACCTTCCCTGGCACCGAGGTCAGACTGACAGGTCTATAGTTTCCTGGATCCTCCTTTCTGCCTTTCTTGTAGATGGGTGTCACATTTCCCACCCTCCAGTCCAATGGGACCTCCCCAGTTAGCCATGATTTCCACTCCTGCCGCTATCAGTACATGCAAAGTGTTTAATACCTTGCAGGTGCATACAGTGCTTCACAGGAACAGTGTGACTGTAGCACTTAGAAAACTTTTGAAAAAGTCACTCTAAGTGGAGCATCACACACTTAGGCCAAGCCCATGGTACACATTGAAGAGTCCTTGCCCCTTCTTTCCCTGCCTCTATCAGGACGTCCTGTATGCCCTCCTCCTAACCACCTTTATTCAAATAGAATAGAATAGACTATTTCAGTTGGAAGGGACCTACAACGATCATCTAGTCCAAATGCCTGACAAATTCAGGACCAACCAAAAGTTAAACCATGTTGTTAAGTGCATTGTCTAAATGTCTCTTAAACATTGACAGGCTTGGAGCATTGACCACCTCTCTAGGAAGCCTGTTCCAGTGTTTGACCACCCTCTCAACAAAGAAATGCTTCCTAATGTCCAGTCTAAACCTCCCCTGGAGCATCTCTGAATCTCTCCCACATGTCTTGCCACTGGATACCAGAGAAAAGAGCTCAGCACCTCCCTCTCCACTTCCCCTCCCCAGGAAGCTGTAGAGAGCAATGAGGTCGCCCCTCAGCCTCCTTTTCTCCAAACTAGACAAACCCTAAATCCTCATCTGCTCCTCATAGGACATTCCTTCCAGCCCCTTCACCAGATTTCTTGCCCTCTTCTGGACACATTCAAGGACTTTTACATCCTTCTTAAATTGTGGGGCCCAGAACTGCACACAGTATTCAAGGTGAGGCTGCACTAACACTGAATACAGTGTGATAATCACCTCTTCTGACCAGCTGGTTATACTGTGAGGCACCCCAGGGTGTGGGTTGCCCTCTGGCTGCCAGGGCACACTGCTGACTCATGCTGAGCCTGCTGATGACCAGCACCCCCAGGTCCCTTTCTGCAGGGCTGCTCTCCAGCCACTTCTCTCCCAATTTGTACTTGTGCCCAGTGTTACTCCATCCTAGGTGCAGAATCCAGCCTTTCAACTTGTTAAATTTCATCCTATTAATCACTGCCAAATACTCCAATATATCTAGATCCCTCTGCAAGGCCTCCTGTGCCTCAGAAGAGTCAACAGCACTTCACAGTTTGGTATCATCAGCAAACTTACTAATGATGCATTCAACTCCTGTATCCAGATTGTTGATAAATTATACTGAACAGAACTGGCTCTAGAGTTGAACCCTGAGGTACACCACTGGTTACCAGTCACCAGCCAGGTGTAGCTCCATTCACTACAACCCTTTGAGCTCTGTCCTTCAGCCAGTTCTTCACCCAGTGCACAGTGAACCTGCTCATCCCACAGTTGGACAACTTGTCCAAAAGGAGGGACAGTATCAAAAGCCTTACTAACATCCAGAAAAATTACATCCACCATGTTCCTTTCATCCACTAAGCAGGTGACCTTATCATAGAAGGATATCAAATTAGTTAAACAGGACTTTCCCTTTGTGAACCCATGCTGACTGTGTCTGATGATTGCATTATTCTTTAAAATCCTTTCAATAGTACTCAGTATAATCTTCTCCATAATTTTTCCAGAAACTGAGGTTAGACTAACAGGTCTGTAGTTCCCTGGGTCTTCCCTCACATCCTTTTTGTAGATTGGAATAACATTGGTCAGTTTCCAGTCAGAGGGGACCTCCCCAGACTCCCAAGACCTTTGGTAGATGATCCAGAGGGGTCCTGTCATAACTTTCACTAGCTCCTTCAGTACTCTGGGATGAATCCCATCAGGACCCATGGACTTGTGTACATTCAATTGATACAGCTGGTCCCTTACAATTTCAGTGTCCACAAATGGAAAGTGACTGTTCCCACATTCATGGTCCGCCGACTCAGGGGACCTTGCAGCCCAAGGTCTATCAATATTACTGAAGACTGAGGCAAAAAACACATTGAATGACTGCTTTTTCATCACTAGTAGTCAGATGACCATTTTCAACAAGTATCAGTCCATGTTTTCTTTAGACCTCCTCTTGTTATTAATGTACTTTAAAAAGTCCTTCTTCTTATCTGAAACCACACTGGCTAGTTTCAACTCTAATTGAGCTTTGGTCTTTCATATCTTCTCCCTGTATATACAAACCATGGCTCTGTACTCTTCCTGTGAAGCCTGACCTAACTTCCAGAGATCGTACAATTTCTTTTTCCTCTTGAGGTCCATGAGGTGTTCTCTGTTCTGCCAAGCTGGTCTTCTGCCACCCTGGCTTGACTTATGACACAGTGGAATTCCCTGATCCTGTGCTCCTAAAAGATGCTTCTTAAAGGCTGGCCAGCATTCATGGACTCCTAAATCCTCAAAAGCAGATTCACAGGGTGCTCTGCTAAATATTCCCTGAATAGCTTAAAGTTTGCTCTACTGAAGTACAGAGTAACAACAATGCTGTCCTTTTTCTCATTACACTGAAAATTTTAAACTCAAGCATTTCATAATCACTGTGGCCAAGACAGCCACCTACAATCACATCCCCAACGAGTACTTTTCTATGCACGGATAGCAAGTCTAGGAGGGCATCTTTCCTAGCTGGCTCACTGAGTACCTGTGACAAGAAGTTATCATCTCCTACAAACTTCAAGAATTTCCAGGACCTGCTCATCACAGCAGTATGATATTTCCAGTTGATGTCTGGGAAGCTGAAATCTCCCATAAGGACAAGGGCTACCAATCCAGAAATTTTGACTAATTGACTATAGAATAACTCATCTGTCCTTATATCCTGGCTGGGCAATCTGTAGCAGACACCCAATACAACATCTTTGTTTTCCATCCCCCTAATCCTTTCCCAGAAGCTTTCCACTACATAATCACTAACTGTAAGGGCTGTGTAATCAAGCCTATCCCTTACATATAGTGCAACACCTCCACCTCACCTGCCCTGCCTATCCCTCCTGAACAGCCTGTAGCCCTCCATCCCAGCACTCCAATCATAGGACTCATTCCACCAAGTCTCACTAATAGCAATGATATCATAGCTCTGAGATCTGACCAATGCTTCCAGTTCACCCTGCTTGTTCCTCAAATGCACTTCTGAAAATTCATGCCATGTCACCATCACTGGTTTTTCCTATCTTTTTGACTGAGGAATAAATACGTCATGGAGTTAGGTCTTCAAACTGTTTGGGGAGGATAAACAAAGCTGACATGGACAATATAATTATTTTGGAAGAAGTGAGTGATTGCTATCAACCTGTCCTTTGGTCTATAAACTATTAGACAAGTGAGTGAAGCTGCTGAATCTACTAATCATATGCCAGTATTCACATTTTTCTTTTTTTTTTTCCCCTCCAATTTTTACCTGAAATCAATAGGGTTTTTCCACCAACAATTGAGACTATTCCCTGAAATGCCGTAAACTGCTATGCAGAAGTTTCTTATTATAGACAAAGGAGAGAAATTCCAAGCTGAGTAAAGAAGATTATTCCATTCAGGCAAGAGAAAAAGTGTACTTTTTCCTCTCCTAAACAAAGCATTTTTAAGAACAGGATGGAGGATGCTTAAATCAATAACCATTAAGAAGCACAAAGCTGCTGAAAGAACACATCTTTGAAGAAAGAAATTATCAGGCTTGACATAGAAATTACTGGGTGAAATTCTATTTATGCAGGAGGGGTCCAGATTAGATGATCCTAATAGGCCTTTTTGGCACTGCAGTCTGAGAAACTATGAAACGTGAGAACAAATAAAATAAATATTGTTCACCCCGTCACAACTTTTATAGAACACTTCCCCAGTGACACGAAACTTCATTCATTCACTTACTGCATTGAATTTATTTTTGTTCTACATACAGTTTACTAGATTAAGGTTTTCATGTTGTCAGAATCACTTTTTTGATTACTTAAATTCCACGTCCTTCTCTTTTCACAGGGAAATATAGAAGAGAGTAAACACAACAGCCACACCAACTGACAGCATTGTCAAAAGCTTGAGACAAAGAGCACATAGGGGCAGGAAAGGTAAAAATATGCTCCTGGGGTGGGGAATGCTCAATAGCCATTAGAGTAACCATTAGAGCCTGGAAGCTGCCTCACAACAAAGAAGAGCCACATTCGACTGAGAGTGCCCAAAGAATAGGAGGCAATAACCCAATCCTACAGACACCCATGGGAGTTCTGCTGTTCACTGAGGTGAGCTTTATACAACCAAATACAGAATTACTACTTTAATTGCCACAAGGAAAGTGTTACAGATATGGAACTTACTTAGATCCTGCTCAAACAGCTAGAAACCTCACACTCCATCCACTAATGACTGGATTTCCAAGGTCTTGGGAAAAATCCTATTTCTCTGCAAAAGATGGAGGGCCCATCCCCTGCTATCCCTCCATGGTTAGGTAACATTCCCCTTCCTGCTTGGCTAGTGTGCTCTAGAGCTGCTCCAAGAAAAACAGCTATGACACCCTACAGCTTGGCCTGTAGAAGAAGGTAGCACATAAATGGCTGGCGTGGTGGCCATACATCGTTCATTCGTTCCCCTGTTCCCACCCTAGTGTGTTACTGCATACTTGCCCCTAGAGCTAAGTAAATATTTGCACGCCTGCCCCAGAAAGGTCAATTCACTTCCTCCAGAAAATCCTCGGAGGGTGCACAAACACCCCGTGCTGCTACTGGAACAGTTCAGGGCAGTTAAGTTTTCCAGGAAACTCACTCTGTGCTGTGCTTTTGCATAGCTCACCAAGCATCAGAAGACTTATACAAATGTACACAGGTATCGGTTTGGCTCTCTAGGTGCCTCTACATCTTCGGGTTAAGAGCCGTATGACATATGCCTCACGTTTCTTCTTAAATTCCATAAAGGATATCTAAATACTTGTAATCCCTCTGTAACATGATGACACAGGAGATATTACTGTGCTCAGGGTGCAAGAATATATTGCTTCTCTTCACTGGTAATACAACGAAGCCTTTAGAATTAGAAATAACCCCACTTTTTTTTTTTTTTCCATTTTTCCTTCTTATTTTAGGTAATGGATTACTTGCAAGTCAAAAATCATGTATTAGCGATTTGGAAAGGAGGATTGCACAGTTCTGGACCACTACATTTTCATGCCATAAATTGCATTCCACAGCAAAATGAAGCTGAGATTTCCTCACAAATAAGAGCACTGTGACATGAATGCATTCATCACAGATGGGGGCTGGTTCAAGATCTTGCAAGCACAATTTTTAGTGTAAAATCGACTATTGGAATTTCATTAAGCTAAAAATTAACACAATTTATTTCCAAACAGTATTAATCATAATTACTAGAGTTCAGCTTCTGATTACTCTGGGAGTATACATTCATCACACATTTGCAGCCTAAATAGAAACTTACCACACTCACCACAGTTTGTTGACAATTGACAAGGATATTACTGAAACAAAATAAAAATTAAGTTGCAGCTTGAAATGATAAAAACAATATTATAGTCAATATTTCACCCATGGTTGAAAAATCTGACTGATTACATAAAGGTATCTTAGAATGAAAAGTATGAGAAGACAAACAACATCTAATCCCTCTGTGGAGTAATTTCAATAAGCTTCACTGTAGTTATGCCACTGTCAGGATTAGCCCACAAACTTTGAATTAAAGTATGAACCATGCTCTGACAACATGATTGTAATTTTTTCATTATTTTAATCCTTGATGAGAGAAAGAAATTGTGCAGACTCTGGGAGCAGAAAAATAATTGTTACATTTATGGTTCTCCAATTATGGCTTATGGGGACTGCTTCTCAGCCATCTCTTCACTCCCATGAAGGTTTTATAACAAGGCTTTTGAATAAAACAACTGTTTTCAATAGCACCAGCAATATAATGACATACTTTTGCAAAGGAAGTATTTTCATTTTGCTTTGATTCATGTCTCAACTTATGGAGGATCAGCCTTCTATTTGTTCAGATAGCTTAATCCACACTTATGTTCTTGGTTTAAGTGGATACAAAGAAAAAACCCTCCTAAGATTGGTCTTTTCTAGTTCCACTCCTCCCTTATAGTATTGTTTGAAAGGGGACATAATTTAAAAGGAATGAATTGTTAAATAGAGAAGAAACGCAAATCCTCTTGTATATTCTGCTCAGCCTGAAGTACTCTCATAGGGCTCCAGGCTGAGCAAAAATGTCTTCTTTGCATCTCTATTTAGGCTGAGACAGTGGACCCTGAACCCAGCCACGAGTTATCATATGCCAGCTGACCACTTGGTCAGGTCAGCAGGAAGGGATTACTAAGGGTTTCAAGGTCCATTTGCTTTACAGTTGATGTTCACTACTTTGGAAAAGCAGAAAAATTAGCAGTTCACAAATTTTCCCAAGAAAAGTTGCTGATCATCTCCCTGATTTTATAGACTATTGTGCACGAAGCTTCTATACCCAAACTTATGTCAGATAAAAACAGGAATCAAAATGTAGAGCTGGCCAAGATGAAATAATTGATCCAGAAATCATAAGGGAAGGGGAGGGGAGAGGAGGGGAGGGGAGGGGAGGGGAGGGGAGGGGAGGCGAGGCGAGGCGAGGCGAGGCGAGGCGAGGCGAGGCGAGGCGAGGAGAGGAGAGGCGAGGAGAGGAGAGGAGAGGAGAGGAGAGGAGAGGAGAGGAGAGGAGAGGAGAGGAGAGGAGAGGAGAGGAGAGGAGAGGAGAGGAGAGGAGAGGAGAGGAGAGGAGAGGAGAGGAGAGGAGAGGAGAGGAGAGGAGAGGAGAGGAGAGGAGAATCAGTTAGCCTGACTGTTCCCTTCCCCACAGAACTTTAACAACTGGCTCCTACAACAAGTCTATAATGTCTCAGTGAGCTATAGCCCATCTCTGAGAAAAATACCCACTATTGATTCAAAGACATGAGGCAACTGAAAAGCCATCATATTCCAAGTTAAATCTTTTTGTGGATTAATCACTGTCAATACTAAAAACACGCACCACCTTTGTCCATCTTATTTTCAGACTATTGGATCCTATTATGGCTCTTCCACTGCATTAAAGAACTATCTCCACAAATATCTTCCTTACATAAGTGTAAATCATAATCAGTTCACCTCTTAATCTCCTCTTGGAGAGTCAAAATACATCAAGCTTCTAACATCTCTATATTTGTAGTATATTTGTAGACTTGAAACTATCTTTGTTAAATATTGGTGAAAGATTTGTGACAAGGGCAGTAACATTTCCCTGGTTTTCAGTACTCTTTTTGAAGGTATTCTGGCCTGACTTATTATCATCCCAGTAAATATCTCCCCAGCGTTGAACAATGTGGAACACCGGTTTCCCCTTCATATTAGATATTCCTTCCTTACACACCTAACCATCGTGTTTGTCCTGTCTTTAACACTTCCCAGTGAGTTCCCCATTCAGTGGCTAAGCATACCATGAACCCTAGTCTTTTTCAGTCACCCTGCATTTTAGAATATAATGATTTTTCTTACCATAATTGGCCCAATTTTGCTAACTTTACTCATAGAAAGCTGTGCAAAGCTACATGAGTTGTTCTGATTAAATCAATGAAACTCTGCTATCTAAAGAGGCACAACTCAAAGAGACAGCATCAATGAACAGAGTTCCCCTTGCCAACCCATGGCATGACACCAGCTAACACCAATACAAGATTTGGCCTCATGCATTCAGCATAAGCACAGCAAGGTATTTTACAGCCATTCGTACAGTCATTTCTCCCTCAATCCTTCACATCCTTTTCTACAAGATGATGGAACAGAAACAGGGCAAGAGTTCAACTGAGTTTCCCCCAAACACATCTTGAAAGTAGGTAGATGACCTGCTTGTCACCATCTATGAGACCTGACCTGCTGACATTAAGGCTCAGCCAAGTGCTAGGTAAGCAGGACACTACACAGAGTTAATGCCCTTTAGTGGTGCAAAACTTAAATGCTTCTGCCTAACACTTCATCCCATCATAGCAGAAAAAATACTAAGAAAAAATCAGCTAAATTAGTGGATACTTGTCTTTATGCAGCCCGGTGCAACACCACAGGCTTTTCTTTCTTTATCCTGATGGTTACTTTAAGTTCTGACAAAAACACATTTTTGTAACATGCCCCTTTCTAACCTGATAAGCTTTTCAGCTCTAGAAATCCTTCTGGTTAATAAGGGTCATCAGCAGGGACTAAGGAGGGACAAAGAGAGATTTTAATGTGAAATCAGAGACACCAGTGAAAAGCAAGACACTTGAGAAGTCTGCCAATGTTCGTGCCATAGAAAATAACGGACCTACATTTAAAAATTATAGCCCTATTAAAGCACGGAGATATTGCACTAAAGGTGTTAAAATAACCAATTAAACATGCAGTTTTACTCCTGCAAAAATACAGAGCATTTCAGTGGAAAAAAATACCACTGACAAGAATTCACCATGACTGCTAGAAATCAAAATAAATAAATAGCTTTAATTGGAAAAGGAATATTTCAGACCACAGTGCAGTTTTGTGGGCAAAGTGAATCTGTTAGTCAGGCTTTTAATAAGCCCACATTGTACTGGATTCAATTTAGCTTTTCTGTGAACATGGACATAACCTGTTAATAATTTAACACACCTCTGGTAAAGCAGGAATGCTATAAATAAAATGTAAACAAATAAAACAAAAGCAGTTCTTTGTTTTTGTAATTAGATGGCAAATTAATGGAAAAGATTGCTATCACAACACAAAGTCTGAAAATGCTAAACACACAGAACTCACGAGATCCAAAACATAAGATTCCAAGAGAGGTATTAGCTTTATCATACTGCATAATATACACAACATGTTTTTCTTCTGGAATGGTTTTTATGTTAAGTTTGTGCTCTCAGTCCTGCTCAGCAACATTGTTGTGGGAATTTCCCTTTATGAAATTTTTCATGGCATTTCACTACAATTTTTTCTCTACATTTTTTTTTATAGACAGAAGCAATGCATATGTGATATGTGTTCTGAACACATGATCAAGGAACATGAATGCATGATCAAACCAGAGCTTTCATACAAGCAATTGTAGGTATTGCATGTTAGTGGGGAAAAATGTAATGTATTTATTTAAATGAAGAACTAGCAATAGTTGGAAATTGCATCAGGAGTGGAAAAGCACTTTGCATTACTTAATCTACCTCAGCATGTTATAGGTTTTACTTGCTGATTATTCCAAGCTTTGTGCCGAGTGAAGGTGATGGAGGCCACGGAGCATCAGCCCATGCAGGCATGAACAGCCAGCTGCTGGGGTCACTCACTGCTCTCCTAAATTTCACTGTCTGAGCAGGCTCCAAAGGTTAAGCCAGGCCACAATGCTGGCAATTGCTCTGAATAAATTTGCTACATTAGCAAGAGCAGCGTAGCCATGTTAGGCTAATACCAGCTAGAGAGGGATAAATGGAATATGCTGTATGTTAGGGTGGAAGACTCCTCTTCCCACATGTCCGCTGAGGCGGGCTGGGCTGCGGGCAGCTCCGTGCACCTTCCCTTCCAAGGCTCCTGGGGGCTGTCCTCACGGGCAGCAGCTCAGGTTCACCAGGCCATCCGACCTGCTCCCTCCTGACCACCCAGGGGACCCAGTTCTGCCTGAGCCAGTCCAGCAAGCCCAGCTGCTGGCTGACCCCTTTCCTTGGGGTGGGACAGCTTCCCTGGGCTCTGTCTGCATGCAGCACCAGCACTCAGCGCATAGCCAGCCCAGGCACCTTCTTCATCTGAAGTTCCCCCCAAATTATTTCCTTTGCACTTCCATCCTACTCTTCTCCAGCCAGAAGCGGCTTACAGGCCTGGGGAGATCTCAGCTGCCAGCACATTTCTGGCTGCATTTGTCACACTCCCGCCACGCTGTGGGTTTGCAGACCCCTTTTGAACAGCTCTGGAGGCCAGTGCTGCTCTGGCTCTGAGGAAGGCAGTCTGAGGAGCACAGGGATCCTCTATGGGATAATTCCCCTATTTGTCAAGCTCTCATTACCTTCCTTCCATAAATCTCTCCAGTTTCCTTTCCACACAGATGTGGCTCCCTGACTCAGCCATTAAACTTCCACAGAAGGTAAAACTTCAAGTTTACTTATATTCTGCTGCTTGGAGAAAAGCAAAGATTTGATTCCTAAATAGAGCCCCATAATCTGTAACCATGTAATTTTGTATGTTACGCCAGTGACTTCTGTTAACAATTGAATTTAGGCAGAGGCGCCGGGCTGACACGGAGACAGGGGCTGCTGCTGCTGGGAAAATGGGGGGGAAAACAGGACAGAGAGGAGGGGAGCAGAGGGAGGAGGGAGGAATGGCACTGCGAAATATGTAAATCCTGGAAAAACAGTAATGGAGAGCTGCTGGGAAAGTGAGGGCTGAAGACAGACTGGCAAAGAAGGTTTTGCAGCAGTGCTGTGAGGGGAATTCTGGCAGAGCCTGCTGGAGCAGGTGGGTAATGTCAAGGTACCCAGAGAGACCACAGTATGGAAATACCAGACTGGAGCATTGGTTTGGTAGTTTGTTCCCCTGAAAAAGTCTCACCTACACTAGGAAGGAATCTGGGAAGTTGGAAAAAGTCACTCAAATGTGTCATGTCCGTTTAGCATGATGCACATCTCTAGCAGATGTGGAAGAGTTTCAGACAACCAGCAGTGCAGGGACACATGGTAGGAGAAAGGCAGATAAACCCTTTGTTGAGGAACTAGAGCAGAGGCAGAAAGAAGCTCAAGAGCTGCTGTGTCCTGACCCATCTAGTCCTGGAGAGCCCACGCAGGGCTGTGATGGGTTCATCTACAGCAGGACAGAGGCGCTGTGGGAAGATGGAGAGGACTGATGTGAAAACCAAGCAGGAAAGGCAGGATTTCCCTGCACTCTTGTGAACCTTGCCAGACATTTGCACTGAGCTTTGTGACTGGGTTGAAGATTTTGTGTTCCCTGTATGGTGATAAGCTGACACAAGCAGCAGTGAAGGCACTGGAATATGTCTGCTCTTCTTATTTCCTTTATACTATATGTCCTTTCCCATTAGACATGAGAGGACCCCATTTCCAGCTTAGGATGCATGAGTGAGAACAAGGACAGAAAGATAAGAGAATTTTGCAAAGCCTCATCCCTCTGGTTTTTATTACCCTTGTCATTTATCAAGAGACTGACTGCTTTTCTTGCTTTTGGCTTTTTTTTTTTTTTTCCCTCCAGCATATTTGTAAATGTTATTTACTTATTGTCACTAGCTCCTTTGGGCTGTCTACTTTAATTTTATATCACAAATTGTGACCGGCAGCATTTTGTTGCTGCTGCTTTCTTTATTAATTTGTATCTTACTGCTCCAGCAACAATAAACAGTCTTCAGTCCTCCCATAATTTGTGCTCCACTTTGGACCAAAATCTCACAGGAATATTTATAGTATCCCAACCCAATCAGGGTGAGGAAGGAACTGTGGACATTGTTACGGCATACCCACACGTCCAATTCACATCCTGGTCCCTTCTACATAGAAGAAAATTATGCAAGAATATCATTATGAGCACTTCCACATATCTCTTTGCATCACTAAGCATCACCATCAGCCCACTACTAAAAGATACTTCAATTTTGCTAGCATTTATAGTCTCCATAGTTCAGTATGTTATATACATCTAAAAATAATGCTTCACCCTTAAAGCACTTCAGACCCAAAATTTTTTCTGTCTTAAGCAGTTCAGAGCCAATTTTACATACAGAATTTCTGCCATCAGAATTAATATTCTACTCATGTGAATGGCCTCGACGAGTTTCTCTAGAGTCAACATGTCAGTATTTTATGTGTCACTGAATTTGTTATTTTTTATCTGTGAATATTGTAATGGAATTAGAGGCTTGACTCTTTCCCTGTCTATTTAATACTCCCTTTCTGACAGTCATCATTCTTAATTCTCTTAATTTGGACCATCATGATATCTCCAACCAGACTGTAAACCTGAATGTGATGGTCTGATTATTAAAAAATATTTAAATCATCTTCTCTTTCCACACTTGATCTTCTTTAAATACCCATGTCTCATCATAAATAAAATTTGTAAAAACACTTGTTAGTCCAGTCTTTGTGCAATAATGCTAATAAAAGCAATTAAAAGTATTTTTTCTATCATGACAAACTTGTTTGTGTGTGCAGAGTAGGTATTTAACTATATTACGGGACATTTAATCATGTTTCTTACTAGGGATGATGCAGAAGCTATATGCTATGAAGGGAAGTTCTCCAGACACATTTGGCTACAGGGATCCCCAGAAGGCACATGGTATTGCAGCAGTTCTGGGTTTCTATTCTTTTTCACTAGCATGAATTGACACTACTGCCTCTACAATACAATATATTACATTAAAATGTAAACCAGTTATAACTGAGGGGAATAAGAGGAAAGAAGAAAGGCCAGAAATAGGTGATATTAACCCGGATGAATTAACTTGTTTTCAAATGTGTTTAATTCCTGTAGGCTTGAGTTACCATGTTTTAAAGCACCACTCATTTTCTCAAAGGTATTAGTTGGGATACAGGAGCTGCAGGATAAAGGTTAGGTTGGATAAATCTGTGTCTGTGGCTTAGATCAACATCCGTTAAGCAAGAAGCTGCCTGTCATTGTGTCTGTTTTGTATGCCATCACTGCTGATCCCCAAGTGCAAGGATTCATGGCATTATCACAGCTTCCTTCTCTAGACCTAAATGCTGGCTTCAACACCATTTGGTTTTTTATTATTATATAGCAAGAAAATTGAATGACTCACAGTGCCCACACACACTGGCTAACGCATTTGTACGCAGCAGTCAGAGCCAAGGGTTGTCTAAACAATACACAGAGTGATGCTTTGAAAATTCACGTTAAAATGAGATCCCCCTCTCATTTCTAAAATACTGTTCCTCCTACTTGCAAATGCATATGAGGCATCCACACTAGGAAACAAGCTTTTTTGCTATACCAGGGTTGATCGTTCGAGTGAGGACTTTTCTTCCACATCACATCATCGATTTAAAGATAAATATAACCCTCTCTGTAGGATATGTTGCCTAGAAATATATAGTGAAAACAACATAAAACAGCTATTAATGACTATTGTTTAATTCTTAGGGGGTTTAGAGTAATTTCTGTAGAACGCTATTACATTTTTATTGAACTTGTTCAGGTTTTTTAATAGATTTTAAGGCTAGAAGGGACTACTGAATCATTTAATCTGACCTCCTGTATTGCTTATAAATAGCATCCAGTTAGTCCTGTTTTGAGCCCATTGCATTTGTTTGAGTCTCACACACCTTTCAGCCTCAGCTCATTCATTCTAAGGGATCCCTGGGTAGAATTGCCTTTCAAAAATATGGATGGAAGTCACATTTGAATTGGAAAGAAAGAAATCCTGGTTCTCCTCTCCCAAAGAGAAAAAAAGACAGAGATGATGAGAAATACAATTCCTGTAAAGCACTGCAAAACAGGGGAATATTGATTACTGAGATTCCTCTTAATAAGTAATTAAGTCATCTGTTGTCCCCTAAGCCTAAACAGCCTGTCCTAAACAGCCTGAACTAATTTTAGTGACTTAGGTCACTAATTTTGAAACTTCCAGGTCTCAACACCTCTTGTATGTTTGAGGTATCTACTTTGGTATAAAACAAATTGCATCCCAGAAGTGCCTCGTTTTCTTCATTGATTAATGAAGGAAGGTGATTAGCTCGGCTACAGACAGTTGCATTTGGGCAGATGAGTCTTATTCACAATGATACAAATTAGACAACCATTATGTAGCATTTCTCTGTTTCACATAAAGCTCATAGGATCTTCAGTATAGCAAGTATGGGATCCTGGGGTAAGCCGCAAACATCACCTGTTAAAGGGTCTGACACGTATTGCTATCCTGCCTAGAAGAGAAAGTCATCATGAGGAACAGGCTGAAATAGTTGCTTATTTCAGGGTTAGAAGCACCTAACAAGTACTACTGAGAAAAATGCTTGCCCGTCAATAGACTTCTTAAAAACAGAGCTCTGCAAGATATAATTTTCTCTCAAGGCCTTATTGGCATCTATGTGCAGCCATGAAATGGTGGGGTCAGACGATATGGACTAAAAGCCCAACAATCCAGCGATGACATGCAGCACTGCGTAGCCTTCATTATTCCTCACCTTTGTTCAAATCACAGCTGAGTATGGGTGGTGGCTGAGATCGCTGACTGTATTCCCAAACTGGTAATGAGCCACACATCACCATAAAGTACAAAAGATGCCATGAGTGGCCATACCCTTGCTATTGTTAAGGAAAAAGCTGTGGAGAAGGGGAGGGTGAATATACTGGCAGTACCACACAAGCCAAAAATAGCTCATATTTGAGAAACTACTGCACAACCCAGAACTTGAGAGACACAGAGGTTACCTTGGAGGCTCTGCAGCAGACTTCCAAAAGTTTGTAGTCACTGTGCAATATCCTTTCTTTGACACTGTGTGCCCACAGTATTTAGTTTAGGTTTGGATTTCTCATCCACACCAAGCTCCCAAGGAGCTGCATCCTTTGATTGATTAAAAGACTCCATCCTAAGCAAGTCCATCTTAGTTTTATATGTTATCATTAACTCCCATCTGGATTGTAACAGTGCATTTTATTTGAACATGAAACAATCAGACCTTCAGACACCTACCAGCTGATTACAGTGAACAAATTATATTACTTTCTCCATTGACTCTGCAAAATACTGAATTAATCTCAGGATTGCAGTGTTTATATTCAAAGTACTCCCTGGACTTCAGAAAGTTCTGTCACAATAAAGCCTTACAGGGTGAGAAGAAATGTTATTTGCCTGAGAAAGAAATGCCTTGTGGTCTAATCTGCAGCTCCTGAATCCCACAGAGCATCCCACTGCTTCCTCCAAGGTGCATTTTATACCTATGTAACAAATTAAAGATTCTACAAAAACCAAAGCTCATGAGCACTCACCCCTCTTTCCCAGAGATGAACTGGAAGAACAAACCCCAAGCGACAAACATTACTCACAGCAGTAAATACTTTGTGATTTTGATGGCTACTAAAATTGCTACTACAGTGGACACATTCTAGATGCAGCCATCTCTGATAAAAATTGTCATGTTTGGATGGATTAATAATCACAGAAATTACAATAATTCTTCTGTCTTTGATACATATTATTCAGATATTCTTTTCCTGACTTTTATTGCAGTTCTAGATATGGGATGGAACAGAGAAAGTATATGCAAAGTAATCCCTTCTTCCCATAATGAAATGTGACTAACTTGCTTCTATCAGAAGTCACAATTCTTCAGGCAGACACCTGA
Source organism: Strix aluco (assembly GCF_031877795.1). Taxonomy (NCBI): domain Eukaryota; kingdom Metazoa; phylum Chordata; class Aves; order Strigiformes; family Strigidae; genus Strix; species Strix aluco. The sequence goes on from NC_133933.1 coordinate 90,752,691, forward strand.
AGGGCAGATTTTGCTCAGTTTACCTCTGCTCAGGAAGGACTCACTTCTCCCCCTTCTCCACCAGACCACTCCTGAGGTTTATTACTAACTGAAAGATTATATCTGTAATAATATTATTTTTCTACAAGGTAGTGCCCACCAGGAATAACAGATTAAATAGTGTTCTATCTTAGACAATTGTTAACACACACCACATGAATTCTTTCCTGCCAGTTTCAATGATTCTGCCCAAGTGTTTAGAGAGCTTGTTTCACAAAAGAGCTTCCTTTGCAAGGCTTTCACATATAGGAAACTGAGAGGGGGGGGAAAAAAAAAAAAGGAGAGAGAGAAAAAATAATTTGCCCCACACAGAAGGATGAATAAAGATGCACAAATTTTACTGTCTGTAAGGGACTGGTACTAGTTGTGAATAGTGATTTTTGAGAGATGTCAGGGATTTGCAGGATCCTGTCCCCCAAAACAGATTCTATGCTCTCCTCCTGGTTTTTGACCACCTTCACGAGAGTGTTAGCTCTGAAGGCTGGATTTCAAATTGGCAAGTGACAAGGGTCAAGATAGAGTGACGCTACGATGGGAAGGACTGTGAGAGGGGGAACCAACACCCCTCAGAGCACAGCAGCCATTAACAGAGCTTCCCAAGGAGCCATGGCAGGAGAACAGCAAGCACTGCTCCTGAAACCGAACACATCAATGTCAGTGTCACCCTTGCTAGCTCAGATGCACAGCTTTCAGCTGGCATATTTATTATTAATTATTATTAAATTTATTTATTTAAGTGTGCTTTGCATAGATAGACACACTGTCAGTCACCAAGGACTTAATATCTAAATTAGTTAGGACAAACAAACATAAGATGAAACAACACTGTAGCAAAGAGTGTGTGAGGGGATTACTAATGAAGAGAGAAAGAGAGAAGTAATTGCCTGAAGTGGTGGGTTATTTAAGGAGCCTTTAAAGAAGAATCCATGGATTTTAAAACCAGACAATATGGTAATTATGATAGTCTAGGCAAATCATTTTATACGATGCAAAAAGCAGGCTGTATGTCAAAATAGACATTCAGTGAAATATTTCAACCTAGATCTTGAATCCACCTCACAGGTGGGATTCAGTTCCAAGTATATCTCCCTGATTTTTTTGCTTCCTGATGAACGGGAAAAAAAATGGGAATGCAGATAGTGAAGAACAGCAAGGAGAAAGGAGAAAGCAAGGGAACAAACAGCAAGAAGGAGGTGGCCCAAATGGGCCACTCAGAGAGAATTGGAGTATGCACACTTGGGTGAGAAACATGCAGGGTGTTTCTAGGGTATATAGCCTTACAGGGTTTTAGTGAGCTTACTATTAAAAGGGCTGAAGGTAGAAAGCCAGTTGCAGAATTAATAATACATGTTTAGAGTAGCTGAAAAGGGTAATAACTGTATCAGCAAAGCACCACTAGATAAAGAGAGGAGGAATGAGTAGGGCATGAAGGCCAAATGAGATCTAAAATGTCTTTGGCTCTTTAATAAAGGCAGGCTTTTATCTGAGGTCTTTCTCATTTCCAGATAGAACAGACCAGCAATTTATATCATTTATTAGATAAACCAGAATCCATTCTTCAGTGGGTGACTAGAATATATGTTTGAATTCTTCCAAAAAATGGTAAAGCAATAGAAAATACATGGACTCCCAAGCTTTGTGGGTCAGCTATCTCACCCCAGAGCACCATGTAGACATACCTAGCAAGAACAACTGACAAAGAAATTACAGGAAAATAAGAGACCTTCCAAAGCTCATTCTCTTGGATCTATTACCTCTTAAGTTCATTCTTAAAAGATTTCTTATAAACTTGATCCTGCCCTCCCCTTTGGTGGCCATCTCAAATTGGCGACCCTTAATTTTCTTTCTGTAATACCAAAGCTGTGCTTTGGTAGAGGTTCCCTAAAGCACAAAATGGGTCATAAAACACTGGGGTTTCTGGTTGTTTTACATCAGAGTCTGCAGATGTTTCAGAGTGCATGTGAGCTAAGTGTGGCCTGTGAAGGGGTGAGTCCAGCTTAACAGTTTTCTTAGGCTTCAGAGAAGCAGCATTTAGGAACAGAAACCAAAGCTGGAAGCCACAGGGCAAATATTTTCAGTGTCTTCTACTATTTGTGTGATATTCTTCTACTTTCAGAAGTACGATTCTTAAAATTGTCTTGTATGGCTTCAATTCAATCTCTGAAGTGCATTTTTAGAACAAAGAAATACTGTTACTGGGATCCAGTGTCATGGGAAACAAGATTCTCAGTTTATAGGGCATACACACACCTCCCTTTCCTGCTTGTAGCTACATAGCTCACTTTTCCCCCTGCAAAGATGACTTGTGGCACCAACAGCAATTTCTGACATGGAAAAATTATGTCAGAGAAGCATTTAATCTATTTTCACCTGTTTTTTATGAACTCTAAGTCCTGGAAACAAGAACCATATCCATGTTACCAAATATCCCTACCAGCAATTCTATGTATGTACTACTGGCAAACCACTTCAGTGTGATTCCTTCAAGCATATTTCTCCCATTCTGCAGTCTCAAGAGTCTGCCTAAGACACATGCTTATTCTTCTTTGTTAGATCTCATTCAAGCACATTTGAGACATTGCTTCCAGGTTCAGAACACCTTCCCAAGGCATTGGATATATTTTTCTCTCATGTAGAATTAATATTCTTAATTTTCTCCATCAAGAAAAAATTGAAATCCAAAAGAACCCACAGAAAATATTAAGTATGCACATTTTCAGGAAAGTCCCAGGATTCAGGGGACGTCTTTGTAATGGGGAAAAATAGTAGGAATAAAGAAGCCTTTATCAACAATAATAGATGGAGATTGTCCAAAAGTAGAGCCAAAAGCTGAAGGTGTTGTTAGGTCATCTTCCAGGTAGGGTGTACAGGCATTTAACAGACCATAGCTTTATGCTTTGAGAAGACATAGTCATAGAGAAATTCTTTGCTTGGGATCTGACACCTAAAGAAAGGGTTCCTATTTGCAGAGCATACAGAATGTCTGACTAAAAGTGTCTTGTGTACTCTTCCTATCCTGCTCTCATGTTACCTCCAGCATGATAATATGACCATAATATTGACAACAGACCCTACTGATCTGCTTTGCAAGCATTACTTGCCAGGGGACTAGCGGCCCTTCAGCTCTTCTTTTAGCCCTTATCTGCTGTTCCCACGCCTCCCACATCTTCACCTCAGTGTTGGGAAGACACATATTCCTAAAAAGAGGAGTATCTTCTGTCCCATTTTCACCCCAGCAGGACCAGCTCTATTCGCTGACCCAGAGGCCATGAAGAGCAGGCTGTGGACATTGGCAAACAAGGCCTGCTAGATTGCTTGTGGACTCAAGTCATTCACTCTGCCTCGTAAAGGATTGTATGGTGTCACATGGATGCATCTCCTTAATTCGGGACTCACTTGGGGTGATGCCTGATGCCTAATGCACGTTGTAGTCCCTGGCCTGCCACGAAGCACAAGAACGTGGTGTGGGATGCTGTTTAAAAGGTAATAGCCACAGTTCTCAAATGTATTTATTTCTTCCACTCATGAAGAATACATAGAAAGCCTATAGAAAATTACCTATCTTTAAAAAAGCTATTAGAGATCACTAAATAAGGCACAGGTCACTGTTTTCTAATATCATTTTTAAATAACAGTTCAATGTGAGCCTCCAAATGCATTAAAAAACTTCATTTTATATAACTGGAGCCCATTTTGATGTTCCTCCTGCTTTTAACTATAGATTGTGCATGACGTTTCGTATCTTGTATGACCAGCATCTGTAGATTAACTGCTTTTTCAAGCTATCTATAGCATATCTATGTACATGGGGTGAATAGAAACAGCCCACACACAGAAAAACAATGGATGTAAAAGCTAGATCAATAAAACAGGAGTTCATGTTTCTAAAACTGAGCAGCTCCAAACCTACCTGACTACATGCTTAGCTTTGAACACAAGCATGACTCAGTGGGTCCTAGTGGCTACACTGATACTGGTGAATAAAATGGACCGGGGCCTGTCCTCCGGTCTTGAGACCAATAATCACTACACAGCACATATCAATACAGCTTAACGCTCTTCCCTGTAAATCACAGGCTACAGTCAAACGCTGATAAACTCTGTTTGGGGGAGTACTTGGTGTTCTGGGCCAAAGCCCTGCCAAGGACTATGCTGAGCATTGAATAGCATGCAGACCCCCAGACTAGTGCTCAGGCCTCTACCCTAGCCTTATTCCATTTTCCAATATAAGCTATAAACTACAGTAGTGTAGTCATATAGACATAACCACAGAAATTGTGCAGATCCTCAAATGCGACGGTGAGTGCACAAACACATGGAGCTGTTCACAATAGATCTTAAAGACCTCTACAAACAACTGGAAGAACCCCATGTACTGCCACAGAGGTTGATTTAAGCTATTAATTATGTTTTGTTTCTGTGCTTGATAGTGGTTAGATCTGTTTTCAGGCGGAAAACTGCATTCTCCTGAATGTTTAAGGTTTTTAATTTATTTTCATTTCTATAATTACTTGTAGATGCCTCTTTACTTACATGTAACTAAAAGGGAAAAAAAAGAGATTAATTTCAGATAAAACTATTGTTTTAGCTTGAAAAACAAGGAGTCTGAAATAGACTGATTGGATTCCAAAAATGCAATAAAAGGTTAAAAAGCCCAAACAGCAATAATGGAATTTTTCCGACAATAGCAACTTGTAATAAAATCTATTTTTAATGAGACAAAAAGTTAGGAAAAGAAATCACACCAAAAAAGAGTTTTAAGACCATTATACTAAGAAATTTGATTCTAACACCGAAGGTGTCTTCTTCACAGACAAAAATCTGTCTTTAAGACATCTGCAGAAGGGTTACAGAAATAAATAAATTATAGCCAAAATGAGTTCTATAGCCAGTACCACAGTACCACCTTGTGGGGAAATAAAAATGGCCTCAATATTGACTTCCACTGCAGTTTCAGGAAATACCCATCATATAAATATAAAATTCTAAGAACAAATGAAACAGACTCAGGCACCAGCAACATGTGTGATGCATGATTTCTCCCAGTGTCAAATTACCTTTTTTGAAGAATCCATGTTCCACCAAAAATCTTTCAGAAGTCTAATGTAAAAACTTCCTGGAAGAAAAATGTCTCCTTTTACATTTGCCTGCATTCCTTTCTTGACTTCCATTTGCTGCAAATTTATTTCTCCAGTTACACTGAATCAAGAGAACAATTGCATCAGGCATGTCAAATTCCACCCCCACAAAATGCTTCATAAAGTTAAAGGCTATGACATAAACAAACTAATGCCAGGATCTTTGAGATTACTTTTTTTATTGCTATTCTGCAACTGATGTAGAGATTAGAGACAGTAGTATTCCTGAGTACAACTGAAGAAATAAGGTTATCAAATCCTCAGATGCCCAAAGGGAACTATCACCTGCTTTTCTCCATTTCTTTTACATAGTGAAATTTGTATGATTAGGTAATTGCTGGCTGTCAGAAGAAACAGTCACCCAGTCTTATTTTAAGAGCTCTATTAAATGTAATTTTCACACTTTCAAAGATAACTTCTTAGACGCATCTCTGAATTTAATGCATCAATAAAGTAGAGCAACTAGTTCATTCTTTCCTAAGTGGTTTGAGTGTGGGCCAAACCAACAGGCAGGCTTCCTTCTGCATTTTACCAATGGGCAGCACTCTTAACATCAGCTCGTCCTGACATTTCGTTTTGCGGTATTCTTTGCTGGAGACCAACAGTCAGGTCAAAATGGGATAAACTGTGCCAAAGCATGGATAATAATCTTTAATATAATGTTGTCAGGGAAGGGAGAGAGGGAAATATTCTTCTGGATAATTTTTGTTTGGTTTTGGTTTTTTTTTTTTTTCCAACATAAAAATAAAGTTTAAACCTGGTTGCATTCATGCTTTGGAAAACCTCCCATTAATGGAAACAGGGCAGGATCAAACCCACAAGAAACAAACCAAAATTGCACTCAGGTTTACTCTTCACACAAAGCTAGGCTGTGAATTTAGACATCTAGAGTTCAGGGGCTGATCCACCTGCAACTATATTCTACCGAGACTCTGACACTGGCTTTAGCTGTTTTGGGGTCAGATCCCAATGGTGGGATTCTTCTCACCTCACTCTAAGTAACTGGAAATTAGGCCATCAGTCCAGCTGCCCACACATACCTGTCTACTGTCATCTCAGATTCCCCGGGATATGCTTGCTGGACCTTCAGCTCATCACCTACACCACATTTACCAGCCCCACACAGAGGACTCAGAAACCTTTGGGGGCCTCCAAAGTCACTAGATGGCTATGGGTGGGAAGATGAATCAAGCCCTAGTTGTCTAATTGAAGTTTGTCGTATAGGCTCCATCTACAGTCAGCAGAGAAAGAGACATCTCCAAACACTAATTCATCATGTCAAAGCATATATGACAATGACAGATGGGAACAAATACCCTCTGAAGATGCCTATCTCTCCTTACTGATCAAAGAAGGCACTTGGAAACCAGATGTCTAACTTTCAGGTGATAACATTCTGCTGAGATTAATCTGAAGCCTAATGTACAACAGATTATAGACTTTCTCCCTATTTTTGCATCCTGATAATACGCTCCAGGTTGCACACTGTACATACAATCTGGATAATGTGATCTGAACTATAATGTACACATTGTGCCACAAGCCTCAGAGGAAGGATACCAAACAGTCAGCTCAGGTCCCATCATTAGTGGTGGCAGTGAGTCCTACTTTATTCGGCAGCAGTAGCAGCAACTGTAGTCTGATTGCCAGGCAGTGTGCATATGCAAGAGCAATGCCTCTGCACCGAGCTGGTCTTTTAGGATCCTATGCTCTATGGACCCACCTTCCCTGCTCTCTTCCCAATGCAGGCAGCACTTCTCTTCTCCAAACATGCATTTCAGTTGGCAGAAAGACTTCAAAACCAATGCCTGCTATGTGTCTCCCTCTCACCATGCTCTCAATCCCCACAAACCAACACCTTGGAAGTCATGGCCTCCCTGAATTCCCCAAGTTCAGTCCCTACACCTCCAGTCTCCATCAGGGTGAATCTGTCACACATCCCAGGAGTAGATATCGTTCTACAAAATGCAGAACTATGGCTGCTGCCATCACCCGGCACACTCACCTTGGAGTGCCTGCTGTGCCACTAGCCATATAAGCCCCACAGTCTGGGAGGTCAAGAGACCTTCTCAGAGAAAAAATATGCAAGTCTCAAAGCTACCATTTCAGACTAACTGTGAATCTAGACATCAGCTAGGTTTGGAATTTTCCCCCAAAGTTATGAGATCTATGTATTTAATTTTTTTACAAAAGTTCATATTCCTTCCTCTTCAATAGTAGGGGCCAACTGACACAGATTTAGATTCCTGAGAGGGCACAGGTGTCCAGGTCTCATCAAGGTAAATGAATTAGACAATGAAATGCCTTTGAGAATTTGATCTACCTGACTCCAGAAGGAAGGGATGTGGGCAGTGGTATCTCCTTCCATTTCAGTGCAGACTCTTCCTAGATGCAAGAGGAGGATGGCTGCAGAGTGCCATGTAGCCACAGCAGTGGTGAAGGGGATTTGCAGCTGCGCCTTCACTCCTCCATCACATGCCATGAGGCAGTACAAGCTTCTCAACTTGACAAATCAGCCACTGATCTGAAACATTTGCATGCTGTGTTATTGTCAGCTTTTTAGCTGTTCATCTGCATGGTGTGTTATTTTCAGCTTTTTAATTGTTTGCCTTTAATGTTCTGGTTTAGGGCTTTTGCAAGAAAATTAAATCAAATTCTGTGCTGGACTGACCAACAGGAGAAGCGACTATCACTGTTACAAGCCCTTCTTACCTAATAGTTCAGTCATTGTGCAACAGACCACCATTGAAATCCTTCCTCTGCCTGAGCGGATTCAAACATTCATCAAACATTCATCTCCCAAAGATGTCATTAATTATGACTTCTAGGGCATTATGTATTGAGTCTTCTTCACCTTGTCTTGTTCCATTTTGCATAAAATACTTAAAAATCAAATGAATCAGGGAGTAACAACGCATTCTTTAGACTCCTTCCCTGGCTCCAGTAAACAGCAGATCACATGGGGTGGAAGAGCATCAAGGGGACTGACTGTGAGCACCTCCCACATAAAACATTCAGTGTCTTTGGGGCTAGATTCTCCACTAGAAGGTGCCATCTGCAGGTTAAAACTCTCAAATTTTAAAGAAATTGAGCCTTATTGCAGGGATTAAATTTATGAACTACAAGGTATAAAAAAGAGTAATGATTTTACATTCAGCAGCTTGACCTTCACTGAGAAGAAATTCTCTCAAGTGTCATTAACACCTAACCTACTGGTCTGATACCAAGAGATAGATATATTAGTGTTCACTGAAGAATGGTAAGCTTACATACTAGAACTTGTTGAGCTTATGACAAAAATTAGGCCTTAGCAAGTTAATAGGCTCAGCACTTCTATTACATTGATCTGGCTGTTGAAGTAATGGCTACAGTAATGGCCTGAAGAACCACTGCCTTTATGAAACAGTTACTGACAGCGGTCAAGTACCAGCTGACTGGAAGTTTCTAGGGGGACAGGAAAATTTCTGGTGATTTGTCACTTTCAGTTTTACTGTGACTTTTGCTCTATCTGATCTCATTTAATTGGGAGCATCATATGTATTGTGCTCCCAGTAAATCAGAAGACAACGTCCATATTTCATTACCAAACAAGTGATACAATGATGTAAAACACTCACCCCCTTCTTCTGTGATTGCATTTGCTTTATTCTTCCATTGGTGAGAACATGTTATCTTGATTACAGATCATTTTGACTGACCATTTTTTAAGATATCTTCTAGAAAGATATACCACCCTAATAACGAATTAGCAAAGCACATTAACAAGTACCTATTTAAAAAGAGCCAGATCTTTGTGATTTTTATTGTACATTACAAATCACAGACTTTCAGCATGTTGGTTATATAACATGTGAATCAGATATCTATTAGAAATATGACTATTTGGTGGCACATTTGGGTCCTCCATATGCATACACAGGCTGTTTGCCAAACACATCCACAAGCAACTAGAAGACAGAGCCACGCACAAGGCACTCCTGCACATGCAACCAGGCCAGACCTGCAGGTCTGCGTCTGGCACTCTCGCCACTGGCTATTGCGAACCACACAAGAATCAGGCTGCCTTCTGTGGAGATGTTTCTAGCCTGCTAGCATATTTTCTACAAACATAGAACAGCCCAGGTTGGAAGGGACCTCAAAAGATCATCTGGTCCAACCTTGTGTGGGAAAGGGAGGATAGATGAGATTATCTACCACCCTGTCCAGTCACATCTTGAAAACCTCCAGGGATGGGGACTCCACCACACCTCACTGAGACTGGTGTTCCAGTCAATGACTGTTCTCACTGTAAAAAAATTTATTGTATCAAGATGAAACCTCTCCCGGTGCAACTTGTACCTGTTGACCCCTTGTCTTCTCCACGTGGCTCTCTATGAAAAGAGAGACTCCATCCTCTTTATAGCCACCCTTTAAGTACTGGAATACTGTGATGAGATCCTCTCCTGAGACTTCTCCAGGAGAAAAGACCTAAATCCTTCAGACTTTCCTCATAGGGCAGGTTCTCCATTTGACTTACAGCTCTACATGTTCCGTGTTTCTGTCAGTTCTACTTGGTATGAAACCAGAAACTAAGCACACAAAGCATCTATTCCTGTTTGTCATTTAAATAGCAGAATAGATCTTCTAGAATGGAAAGATTTTGAAGACAAGTCCCTCATCCACGGAAGCCTCAGTGTACATGCACTCAGGCTACATTAGTCTTTACCCTCACTACGTGATGGCAGTCATGAACAGTCTCCCCTCCTACTTTCAGTACACTGCTCCAGCGCTTTGTAGTACTCCACCCACTTGTGTGTCTTGCATAAAACATACAAGGCTGTCATCTCCCTTTTCTAACATTGCTTAAAAATCATACCCACAAGAATTCTCTCCATTTGCTCTGATTCATGAGTATGAAGCTTTAGAAGATGAAAAAGAAACTGATATTCCTTCTCCCAAGAAATAAAAAAATAAAAATCCCTCCTTCCTCCAAACTCGTAATTCAGAGCAAGGCCTTACTCACGTACTTCTATCAATATAATTTTTACTTCATCTTAAGATCATAACGGTTCATTTCAATGTATAATCAGATAAAGAAAGACCATGAGAAGAATTAATTATATTACTTACACTTTTAATAGCATTTGTTTGGCCAATGTGATTGGAAGAGACCTCCTTAAGCAATGAATACAGTAGTCTGCTCTCACAGATGGTTATGACAAATAAATGATTCCACTGATCAGGCACCACCCAGTGAAGCAACTTTTGCTCTGATAGCAAGAAACTTCTCAGGTTTCCAATCTGCATGCATTAACAGGACCCTTGTGCCAAAAGTTTCCTTCTGCTTGAACATCACTTTTCCATCAGTACTGTTTACCTCCCCAATATCTTTATCTTTCCAATCTCTTTAAAAAGAGGCAAGATATATCCTCTCTGTGTTTTGCAGGATTAAACATGACGACTTATCTTCCCTTCTGTGGTAAGCCCTCTCTTATCTTGACCATCTTGGTAGCTTTTCTCTGCAACTAGTTAGGTCTCAATTCATTTTTCTTGGAAAGCAGATAACCAACACTAGAGTCTTTCAGATGAAGTCTACATAACCTTGTATAGCTTTATTGGATATATCATACAGGATATATAAGCTTGCACCTTTTTCTAGGCACATTATCTACAAGACTCATAGTCCTCCTAAAACCAGTTAAAACATAAAAGTTGTATTCTTCATCTCTTCCCAATAAGTCTGTTATACGATAACAAGATGTTATGAGTTGTCAAACTAATTCATGAACTTGTACTCTAATATTTTAAATATTAGCCACTTTATATCTCTTGTCCTTTGAGTCATCTAATTTTTTCCATTTGATATTCTTATCTTCCTCTTTATTAACTATGCTGTCTAAACTTGTGTCACCACAATCACTGTCCCTCTAATTCTCTTATCAACATCATTAATGAAATTATTAAGATTAACAAGGTTGCTCTCAAAATTGAATCTTACCAGAAAAAATCTGTTAGTAACTTCATTCCAATACTTCCCTTTTGATACTCCCCATTGTCTTCTGACTACTCCTCTACTCTCTTTACCCACTTTCCATTCTTTTAATGATTCTTATCATGTCCAACTTAATTAATAATTTCCCACAAGGCAATATATCAAATACAATCAAGATAGAATAGTTCCATCCATTCCCTTTGCCTAAAAATATCACAGAATTTATCAAAAATGATCTTTTGTTAATCTGAGATAATCTACCTTTGATTAAAAAGATGTGATATTTCATTCCATTTACCTCCATGCTCTTTATTATTCTCTCCTTCACATTTTATTTTAAAGCCTACTGAGAGCAGACCAACACATACTCAGATGCCTGGGTCAGTCTTTGCACCCTTCTAAAATACTTTTGCCTCCTTATAGTTACCTGGTAACATTTCTGCCTTTCTCTAACACATCTTCTATCAGAAATTTCATGTACTGTGTCTTTCAGACCTCTCAGTTGAAGATCAGCCAGTCTATTGCCATCCGTCTCTCCTTCTTCTCTGAGTGCTAAATTCTTTAGTCTCTTTTTCCCACTAGCCACTTAGTCAGTCAGCCAACCCCAGCAGCTGATAGCTGCAACAGGGGAAACACTGTCCAGGTTTCAGGACTGCATCTAGATTATCTCCCTTACTGCACAGTGGCTGCATTACACCTCTTTCCTAGCTCTCTTGGTGGTTTAGGCTGCTGGAAAACTTTGAGAGATCTAACATGACTCAGATTAGAAGGCAAAATAAGGTTCAGAAACAACTGTGACCATTCGAGTTCCTGTAACATTCATACAAGAGAATTTCTTTTTCTTTTTACTGAAGTGAAGACAGTTCTTTGCAGACAGTTGTGTTTGGTATTTAGCAAAGCAGCTCATGCATTTATTTTGCAAGGCTTTTATTTATTTTTTAAATATATGCATTTTATTACAAATTATAAGGCACACCACAATCGAAGGAATTCATAGCTTTTTAGAAGACTCTACATAGTGTGGAAAAGTCTTCCCAGAAAGGGAAAGAAGTAATAAGAAAACACAAAGCATGTTGGGGCTGCTATCTCAGTGTATTTGGAAGAAGACACCCTTGTGCTGCTTTGCAAGAGTTTGCAAACCACTAATGCAAGACAGAATTGGTGAAATCACTGAGATTCATACTGAAATCTGACACACAATATGCTGCAGCCTCCTCTTGGGAAATCTTAACACAAGAGTCAAAGGAGCTACATGAGAAGAGTGGATTAGGCAACAACTCTGCCGTGCTGAGCAACAGAAACCTTTCAATATCATTGTGGTGATTTGTCCTCAGATTTCTCCACTGTACCTGCATTGGAACAAGAATCAGGCTTCTCTGGGTTCCTCCTGGCTGGGACCTGAATTTGTACAGCACAAGTGTTTCATGCTGTGCTCCATACTACTAGTCACCAGGGACCTGCTCTGCCCTCACACTTGCAAGACAATGCACAAGACAGTTCATCCACCAGCTCGTGACAATCAGTCGTCCAGGCTAACTCCTCTCCTTTTAATTCCTGCAGGTTTCCTATGAATAGTGTACATCCAGACACTTTCCAACACACAGGCGAGGCAAGGCTGATGACTCACAACCAGTTCTACAGCTGCTGTCAAGGTCTTTAACCACACAGGATTCCCACGAACTGAAATGATATAACTTCATATTTACAAGACAATATTTAACAAGAAAAAAAATGGAGTCTGTCTTGTCAGAAACCTGAACTACTCCTGTGCTTAAAAATAGAAGGGAACCTTTCTTGTAGATAATGCCAGTTGTTGAGACCATCCCACACCTTCCAACACTGCTTTCTAGTATCATTCTACCATCACTTAAAATGAGATATTTTTACCAACTAAAAAAAAAAAATTGCATATACTGAAAATACAACACAAGTTGAAATCTTTTGAAAGAAGAAGGCACTTAACTTTTTCCTAAACTGAGTTAGAGAAAAATAATGCTGGTTTGCTCTTCTTAAAGAACTCCTACAAGTGTTACATAGAGTAATTGTAAGGGAGCTGGACAGGCGGTAGCCAGGATAATATATCTGCATCTTTTTCTGTACTCATGAAAATGTGCCCAAATTCTAAGCTGTAAGATTCTGTATATGTTGGATAAATTTTAGCGAAGATACCCAGATATTTGGACTAAGTCTCAGGTCTGTTAGGCTGGCCCTGTAGACTTACTTTATACTTTGTATAAGACCTACTGCCTAATCTTTTGAAAAAAATATAGCTCTTAAACCTGCTCCATGACAGGAGCTACAAAGAGCTCCACAGCAGTTATCTCAGGTTTGAGCATTTGTGAGTGCTCTGGCCATGGTATCCTAAGACTTCTAACAATCCTTTAATTGCTCACCTTCCTGGCAGTGTAACTTCTTCCCTATGTTAGAGACAGGCCATTGAGACCCAGAATGTAGGCTTCCCAGTTTTTAGTTTTTTCTCCTGAACACAAGAGCTGCTTTTCTCCCAGGCAAAAACAGCCTGTGGAGGATGCAGCTTTTCTTTTCCTTCACCCTTCAAATGTGTTTGTTAAATAAATATTTAACATGTTCTGTTTTGGGGGTCTACAAGTTATACTCAGTCCCCAACACACAGCTAATGAAGACTGTGTCAGTCATAAAACAAAAAGAATAATATCAAAATTACCACATCCTTAAAACACCACCTGATCTTCACAACAGTGACATTTTGATAATGATGATGACTCTGCCTTCACAAAGGAAGAACTCATTATTTTTGAGATACATATTTCTACATCAATTTCTGAAAGGAAATGAACCTTACAAGCAACTATAATTGGAATGCTCTCCTCTGTGCTCTTAATTCTCATCAACAAAAAAAATAAAGGTAATGGAAAAATCTCACCACTAAAATATAAAAGACTGCAACTGTCACTTGCCTCATATATATCCTTAAGAGAGGTCTGTGAAGCCTAACAAAAAGCCAAATATTCAGTTAGTTTTACTAGAGATCACCTATCATCACCTAGAGTGCCACCACCCACCTAGCCAACTTTCCAAAAAGTACTGATGTGGTTCACCTTCCACATAGCATAGCGTATGTGTCCAAATAAGACATTCTTTTAAAGTTCAGAATTCTTCCTGACACCACGCTCAAGAAGATTTTCACACATTGTTTTTTTTCATTCACCCCTGTACTTTGGCTTCGGTTGCCTTTCTGTGTTGGCTGCCTTGAATCCCAGTCTTAAAACTATTTAGAGAACTGAAGCAATTCATCCAGCACTATGAATTCATGTGAGAGGAGTCTGGTTTTGATCTGATCTGCAGTTTCTCAATACCTCAGAAATCCATATTTTTCATCTTCCAAAAACCAATACGCTGCACACTCAGCAGCTGAGACAGTAGCAGCTGCTTCTACAAAAGTGATATGCTTTCCTTTAAGTGGTCAGGTACAGGTCCAAACATGATACTTTGCGACTCCTCATCACAGTATGATCAAGACGGGTACTAAGGGCAGCTTTCATGAAAATGAAACTCAAATACACCTCTGGGTATAAGGGGATGCTAGATCCGAATCATCCAGAGACTACATATCTGGAGAGCACCAAGGTCAGTATGAACATCCAGACCTATATACAACCTCCGAGAAACGAGGGGTTCTGAATAACCCCGCTGCCGAATGAAGCGGATATTAGGCAGATTTTGTGGTACCTGGAACCTTCCCATGTCTAACAGAAGCCTCTTTAGATCCTCCTAGATCAAATCACATCAGAAAATCAAAAAGCAACAGGAACTCGATGTGAGTCTGCTCCCCCGCACACACAGATTGTTTGCACAATGCAATTGCACTGACCCAACCTGTTCTGGAGACTAGTTTCATCTTGCACACAGCACAGTCTACCAGTACACGCACCATGACTGCTTGTCTGTGATTTCTGCATTGCTAGACACCTGGAAATCCTGGACAATTTGCTAAAACTGACAGAAAAAGGCAAGGGCAAACAACCCAAAATGACAGTCTGTCACAAGGCACAGGAGCTCACAGAGGCACTTTCACTTTAGCTTTTCTAACAGCTGAGCCACCATGACAGTAGGTCACTGCCCATATTCATCCTTGATCTTCTCTCTCCTAGCTGCTTAAGCAGTTTTCTCAGGCTAGCTCTGTAAACCAGCTCTATCTCCCCATTTACGAGACTTCACTGAGGTACAGGCATGCACGAGCATTTTAGCAGAGGAAGATCTAGGAAAGCTTACTAGATCTATTAAAATTACATACTATTAATAGCATTGTACAATAACACAACTTTTTATATATGGCCCTGAGGCTAAACATATCGAAATGAAGCACAGCTGTTTTAGTGAAACACAGCAGCTACATCCACTCATCCCAGCATTGATTTCACACCGTGAGTTGCCCTGAAGCCTCAGCCTGGGAGATTTACCACCAAAACGGTGATGCGTTGCTCCAGCCAAAAGTGGAAGCAAGTGCTAACTGTTGCAAGAGCGGGCTGAGATCCCCATCAGCTGGGGCCTGGAGAACGAGCCGTTAAGGTACACACTCATTCCCGAGCCCTATCCCCTTATTGCTATGTGTTTACATCATTGGCTTAATTACTCTCTGCTCCCCAGCTACCCTCCCTCACACGTGCTTCCCCCTGAGAAAGGGGGGCTCAGCAGCACAGGCCACCCAAGGCCGCGCTCCTGCCTTCAGAGAAAACCCGTCCCCAGACGCATGTCCCCCAGACGTGCGCCTCCTCCCCCGGGGGAAAAAGAGATGTATTAGGGAAGGTGATGCAGTGCGGCGCCGGAGGGGCGCTGCCCCGCACTCGGCCCTCCGCCTCCTGCTGCCGAGCAGAGGCACCGTGCGGCCGCGGGCAGCGGGCGGGACCCCCGGGGGGCGCCGCGCCCGGCAGCGGCTCGAGGGGGCGCCGCCTAGCCTCTGCCCCTCCCGCCCGGCCGAGACGGCGACGTCCCTCCTGCCCCGGGGGTGGACAGCGAGCGCCGTGCGCCGCGGCCGCGCTCCTGCAGCGGTGCCGGACCCCGGCCCGCCCCTGCCGGCTGAGGCGGCAGGAAGAGGAAGCGGGGCCGGGGCCGCGGCGGCTCCCCCTGGCGGAGGCGGGCGACGGGGCGGGGCGGTGCCGCCGCCAGGCCGTGGCCCCGCTGCGGCCGCCTGAGTAGCAGCCGCTGCCGGCGCGTTTCCCCTTCCCGCCCCCTCCCCCGCCAGGGCAGCAGGAAGCGGCTCTGATGTCAGCGGCGGCGGCCGCGGCGCGGCTCTAAGCGGCTCCCCCACCCCCGCGGCGGCCCCCTCGCCCGCCGCTGCCGCCGGGGCTGGCGGAGGCGGCCGGCTTCGGCCCCAGGGGGCGACCCCTTCTCTCCGCCGGGGACGTGCGGCCGAGGCGGCTCCTGGGCTCCGCAGAGGCCGCGGCCTAGGGCAGCCGCCGCGGGAGGGCGCGGGATGCGGAGCGGCGGCGCCGCCGCCGGCGGGGCCCCCGCCCGCCGCCACTGAGGCCCGCGG
Source organism: Strix aluco (assembly GCF_031877795.1). NCBI lineage: Eukaryota > Metazoa > Chordata > Aves > Strigiformes > Strigidae > Strix > Strix aluco. The sequence continues at coordinate 90,769,351 of NC_133933.1, forward strand.
CCGCCGCGGATGCGGCCTCGCCCCGCGCGGCGGCCCAGGCGGCGCCTCGGCCCGGCCTGCCCCGACCTGCGCCCGCGCGGAGGGCAGGAGTCGCCGCCGCGCCCCGCGTAGCCCCGGTCCAGGCCCGCGGCCGCCCGGCGCCCAGCCCTCCGCCCCCGGCCTGCCCTGGCCTCTCCTCCCCCAGGTGAAAGAGGAGGGATGTCCGCTGCCGCCTCCGCTGAAATGATTGAAACCCCCCCGGTCCTCAACTTCGAAGAAATCGACTACAAAGAGATCGAGGTGGAAGAGGTGAGTGAGGGCCCCGCCGCCGGGCGGCCTCTCCGCGCACGCCCCCCGCTTCCCCGGGCGCGGCCTGCGGGCGAGCCGGAGGGGCCAGCCGGGCCCCCGCTGCGGCGCCGGCCCTCCCGCGCAGCCCCCGGGGTTGCCCTCCCGGGCGGCGGCAGGGGCCGCGGGGGTTCCCAGGGTGCGCGGGGCCGCCGGGCCGCCGCAGTGTACCTGCCCGGGGTGCCCTTCCCCGCGGGATGCTGCAGCGGTTGGCACCGGAGAACAAAGGCGGTGTGGCTGGGGGCGAGCTGCCAGCTGACTTCTGCCAGCCCTGTGCCGGGCGCCGCGTCGTGGGGTCTTCTTTAAGCGGGATAGCTTTATTCGGGACTTTCATTTTAAAGTTTCGCCGCCCATTTTGCCACCCCCTTCAGTATGGGTGTCAAACGCTGTCACAAGAGGGACCTGTTAATTCTGCTGTGTCTTTGGGGTCTCTGTGTGCCCCAGCTTTCTCCTTCTGCCACTGAACTGAACCACTCTATGTGTAATTATCATACCAGTGTAAATTATTTGCTAAATTTACCGCTCTGCTAGCTGTAAGGACGTACAGATTTTTTGTATTATTTTTTTTTCTTAACATAGGCTAGTGATGTAGCACTCGTGGATCTGTAACGTTTCGTTTGTGACTTGTGCATGTTACCCAGGAAGTGACAGTCAGTTGTCGTATAACATAGTTAGAAGCAAGTATTTCTTCTTCTGTAGTTCTTACTTTCATGTTAAAATTGTTGCCTTAAATTCTTTGAGGCTGAAATGAAATGGATAAAGTACAGAATTTCGTAGGTACCTGTCGTCTGTCTGGATTTCCTGTGAAAGTAAGATGGGTGTGATCTAGGATAGCTTATATGCTTTACTAAAAGGCTCAGTAGTATGTATATACCACAACGTTGTTTAACTCTCAGAATCACACAAAAATATTGCTGCTGTTGATTTTTTTTTTTTTTGCTTCCTCCCCTGCTAACATCTCTACAAGACTGAAATTGCTTCATACAGATCCATAATTAATTTGATGAGTCCAACTTGGACCTAACAGACACCCAAGACTGCTTAAACAGTCTTTGTCTTTTATTCCTAGATTAATATCTTTCTCTTTCAGTAATAATTGCCCTCTTTTTCTTAAAAAGTTCATGTGGAAGTGAGTTTAGTTTTGTGTAGTAGCTTTTATAGATATGGCAACCAGCATCTCACATTTTCAAAGTGGTTTGCTAGATACTGGTTTGTTCGTAATTATTACGGTGGGCTCTTGTGGCCTGGGAGAGTTCACAGAACATAAAATCTGTAATATTTTCATAGAACACCAGGGCACTTTCTGCTGTATTCAGGTAGTATTGTGGTAACTTTGGCTTTCACCATAGAAGACACTGGAAATTCTCAGAAAGTAATATTTTTCCAAAAGATGGCCTTTCCCCTTTCTGTGGGCAGTCATGAAGATTTTTGGCTGTAAGTCTAATCGTTCCTCTTCCCTTTATTCATTTAACTGTTCTGAAGTGAGAAAATTTTATGGTGTTTGGGAACTGAAAGTATTTTTTCATTTGATAATATGCTGACGTTTTTGCAACACTTACTAATGGACAGGGGTCGAATCACATGCTTTGGGAGAAATGGATTTTCTCACCCAAAGAAGAAAATAAAGTTAATAGGAATTTATCCATCAGAAAAATGTGTCCTGTGATGGCTCATAGAAGTGAGTAGCACATCTAATATGTTAGACATAGCACTTTGAATTAATAAAATACTATACAGATCTTTAATCCTCATGATACCCTTGGGAAGGCTGTTAGCAAGGATTATATTGCTATTTTTTATGTAGGAAATGTGGAGCTGCATGGTGTGTATTTGGTATAACTAGAATTTATCATTCTAAGGTTTAGTGTTCAGAGCTTGACTGTGTTCTACATACCCATATAGCACCTGCTGAGACAGGACTATATGCTTGAAAATATATGTAGAGAAGATGCCTAAGCAGTAATTTGTGCTTAGTTAATGTGATTGTTGCATTATCCTCAGAGTAGTATCTCTGTTGGAGATATAAGCAGGGGAGCTCTGATAAAGTGTCTTCTCCATGAGAAGATCTGATGACGGCTGGTGTAGCATTTTGAGTTGCACTCAGTGTACCTGTCCTACCAGAAATTCTTATATGCAATGGGGATACCATAGTGCTGAACGCAGTCTAAACATCATTGCACAGAGGAAGAAATAAGATCTACTCTACAGTAAAACAGGTGAATTAGAGACCATACCTAGACCTTGCTTTTCTCAACTGTGGGTGTTGACCTCTTACTTACGATGCAGTTTCAGCGTAAATAGTCAACTTTGCAGTCATAACAAAATATACATTGCTATTGAGGATTTTCTGTGCTCTCACTTCAGGATTGGAAGTTTTCAAGGATTTTTAAATGACTGTAAGGATTCAAAATGGTCAGATGTTAATATGCTTGGCAAACTTAAGATGTTTCAAAATGGAGTGTCAACAGATCTACACTGGGAACTCAAATGAATGCTTGTATAATCATAGCTTTGCTGTTGTATTATCAAGGCTGTCTTGTCAGCAGATAGCAGTCCCACTCTGCCACTGGTTTATTAATAGATATTGAAGTTCTGGAATACTTGTAGGCCCTGAGTCCTTGCTAATAAATGTGAGATCTATAAAGCATGCTTTCATTTAGATTTGGTTAAACTACTGAATAATATCAAGAATATACCATATTGTGTTTTAGCTACCATGCACAGGACTAACTGTACCGTAGTGTTACTTCCCACCAGTCAAACACGTCTCCAACGCCAAGCTGCCTTTCACTATTTAAAGTGCTTAGGTTGAAGTAAAATATGGAGATAATAATTATGAATGAGTTGGAGTCAAATCAAAATTGATGTGACACAGTGGGACCATCTTCAAAACTAGAAGGGGAAAAACAACGTAAAGCTTGGGTTCAACAGAAATGTTCCCTACTTTACCATGTAAATTTTTGACTGTGAGAATGTCCTCTCTTAAGTTTTCAGGTATTAGATAGACAAATCATTAGAAACTGAATAAATAAAACTACAGAATTTATCTGAAAAGTTAATGTAACTGAAATCAAGTTAACAATAAAAAGCCTAATAGCCCTAGTTTAAAATCTAACTTAAATACTCTTCCTCCCAGAGGAGCTTTCACATCTAAGCAATGAACAGACTTTGGTTTTGAATTGGTCTGACAACCTGCTCCCTGCCACTCTTTCCTGAAAATCCCACAGCCCTTCCTCCTTCGTGTAACTCGATAACAGTCCCATACATGACCAAAACGCAGACCTCTTCATCACATGATGTGTGTGTGCCTTGGATTGCATGGCCAAAAGATGCATGTCTGGTCATGCATGCTGTGGCCCTGCCCAGTCACTGTTTGATGTGGCCAGGTTGAAAACCATTGCCATATTTGCATAGTTGCAAGTTACTTCTGAACAGTCTGAAAGTGTAAATTATTTGAAAACTGTTGTTTAATGCTCTGCTGGTATACCATAGTATACACTGAAGTTTATTTTCAACAATCTATTCGGGCAATAGTAGTTAATTCTAAGGGGTTTAGGGTAACATTTTTTTTAAGATGAACAGTAAGATTTCTAAATATTTAATTTGGAAAACCTAGTTAAGGTGCCAGCGACCAAGGAGATGCAATTTATGGCATGTTCACCTACATTTTTGAAATGGTTGAATAATTTCATTAACCCTCTGTGCTGAGAACTGCATGTGTTCCTTGCAGGTATGGAGCAGAGCAGTTCAGAGACAAGAGAATGAGGAATACAGTGAGACAACTGGTTTTTGCTCCCCTTTCTATTAGTTAACTTTTTAAAAGTTAATGAGATGCAGTGACCGGTTATGTCCATTACACTACAAGGTAAAGCGGATTTGCATAAGCTGCTGCTGAACATGGAGTTGTTACTCCTTCTATTGTTTTTATGTCCGAGGAGATTGTGTCCAGTTGTAGAATACCAATCTGCAAAATTGGGATAAGTTCGGATGAGAACTGCAGGTGTGATCTGAGATCTGGACAATATTCTTGGCTATCTGACATGAGTACAAAAGGCTCATGAGCCAAGGGTGGTAGTTAGGAATCCATCTGAAGTCAGTCACATCTACAACTTCTCAGCCTTTTCTGGAAAGTAAGCCTTCAAGGTGCAGAGTTGTGCATCCAGAAGCAAAGGCAAAAGATGTGGTGAAAACTTATATCAGAATTTTCTGTGGTTTTACTCTAAATACATTTCTGATTTAATTCAAATCACTATTTAAATTTTGTTTAGTTACTATCAATGTAAGATTCTCTTCATTCATCTACATAAGAAAATAGCTGAAGTGTCAGCTGGAGTGTGAATTTATAGTGGAAGTTACACAACACCAATTTCATGGGGATGAAATTTAGTGTGCAGTAAGTGTTAGAAGATGGCTAATAAGCTAGTTAAACTGTTAATGTAATGTAAGACTTTACACTTATTTCTAGACATATAGATTTATTCAATGAATCAATTTGCATCCTGTAAAATAAATTTATCTTTTACTCTCATAAAGAATGCATGGGAAAGAAACCTCACGGGCTTTTCTATTCCAGTGATGAAAGCAAGATGTGTATTTATGAGGAAATAATAAAGTTCCAGGTCTAATGCAGCAGCTAAGGTCACAACTGAGTGACAGTGTAATTGCTATCAGAAACTGGGGGGTGGTGGGAAGGCCTCTCCCTAAGGAAAAAAAAAAAAAAAAACCAAAACCTAAAACAACGGAACAAGCTTCGCATGTCCCTTATTTATCCCACCCAGTGGATTCTAGCAATATTTTACTGACTGCAGAATGATTATTTGTTTTTCAAAGACCAGTAATTTTAGGCTGTGCCAGCCCAGCAAGCCCAACTCATGTTGGAGTCCTTTACTCTGAGTGCCTCATTACCCAGCATTTTGTGTCTAAAACTAGAATCTCCTGTCTGGGCTGCTGGAACAGAACAAATTGATTCATACTAGAGCGTCAGACAAGTGTTTTGTTAAGGTTTTTAAATTACTGGTAATTAAAATGAGTTCAGTTCTTGAGACAGATGTATAAAAGGCTATCAGTATGTAAAAAGCTGGAATGAAAGTACAACCTGATAAACAGTTATCTTTGCTTGAGATGGACACATTTCTTAGAATGACTGAGCTATTGAAAGGGGTTGGTTTTGTGTTTAGAGCAAAGGAAGACTTTCTGGAAACACCAATAATTTTAGGAAGATAGATGATGGTACTTTGATTGTCCATAAACATACTCTGAAGAAGTTGAAAAGAGAATGATTTCTTAAAACAACTAAATTCACATAGCCAAGTCACTGAATAATAGCTGTACAGGGTTGTGCAGCTCTAACAGATGATGCCCTAGATACGGACCAACTGTATTAGTTTGTGGCAAGAAGTTATGTATATTTGTTAAGAATGTAAGTTGATTTTTAATAACAAATTTTTTCCATTAAGAAATCTTTTTCTCTTACAGTGTTTTGCATAACTTTAGAATTGAAACTTGGAAACTAAATCTAAACTGAATGACTTAGTTTACTAAAAATTAGTGGGATTGCGGGGGGGGGGGGGGGGGAGCGGTTTTGGTGTTTGGGTTTTTTTCATTGCTGTATGAATCCCAGAAAGGGAAAGCAACACTTACAAATGAGTTGAGCACTAGCACAAATAAGCTTAACCAGTAAAAGAATGTAGCTGTAAGAATTGGCAGATCTAAACTCCTTCCTAAAAGTGCTGCCAGGGTATTGGCCACAGTTATCTGTGGCACGGGGCCGATTTGCTTCAACCTGCTTAATAAAGCATAGCACACACAGAGGAAACAAAGTTGGAATTTGAGGCTGGTTGAATGAATGATAGAAAATGTAGGCATATTATTTTTAGGGACTGTAAACTGTTCTTCATGACCTCCCCACCCTGCCATCCCCCACCCCTGCCCTTGCATTGTGTCTGAAGCTTGAGAGATCTAAAAGTCAGTATGCATAAACCTTTCATTTACAAATATACCAGTAACCAAAGGGACATAGATATTAAAGATAATTCAGAGACTGCTGTCTGTTTGGAAGCATGGGTTTTGTTGGGTTTGTGCTGGTTTTTTCTTTTTGACTGCTGGTCTTGCTTCCCAAAATCGTAACCAAATTTGTCATGTAGATACTGCAAATTATGAATACAATTCTCCAAAGAATACTGTATCTGCTAACCAGGGAGTTATTCTATTTTATTGCTGTCTTATATATCCAGCAAGGTTTTTTTAGAAGGAAAAGCACTAGGTATGCAGCATGCAGAGCTAACTTAACATGGAAACCTCATGGATAGGGAAGAAAACTTTGCATCTTTATACTTTTGAGTGAATAGAAAACCTGTGCAGTTAATGCAAAGTTGAAATTAATTCTTCCAAAGTTTTGACATCTGATAGGGTAATAGGGTGCCGTGAATAAACAGAGATGCATTTTTCTTGTTTTACTGGAGGGGGTGGGGAATTAGTGGTCCCATCCTTAGGACAAGATACATCCTTAACATATCTGCAGTCTCTATTTCCTGCATGATTTCTAGTCTACATACTTACCAGTCAGTATAGTCTACATACTTACAAGTCAGTATCATGTATCTTTGTTTATGTACAGCATTTGATACTATTTGTACACAGAGGCAGAGGTAATGTTTGTTCCAGGGTTCTTGTATGGTTCATATTCTTTAAATAATACTCTAAATACATTATCTGGAAAACATGCAAACAACACTCTCTTTCACCATGTCACGCAGTAAAACGTAACTTTTTACTGGTATGAGTTTTATGGGGAGAAGAATAAAGTTGTATATACTTTTCAATCTTTAAAGCTCTTTAAGCATTGGTGCCAGTTTAAAATGTGTCTGTCTCCTCTACTAACCAAGTGGTTCTTGACAAACTTCATTCTATTTTGTGGAAAAGTAGAAGTAAAAGCACTGGTATTCTATTTCTAAACATGTCATCTGCCCTATATTTTCCTTTTTTCTCCTAGAAGATATTTAGGGGGCCAAAATCTTTTACCAAAAGAATGTGTTTATTTTTAGATCATTTTCCAACCGTACGCAGGGCTACAGATCAACTGCTGTTTATTGATTTGTTGTGTCAATAATTCCATTAACTGTGCTCCATATAATTCAGAATATGCACTACTGCCCAAACATATGGTGTGGCACCAACAGCAGGGGACAAGAAGGAATGAGCGTGAAGAAACTAAAGTTCAGGCAGCACCTCCCTCCTGTGCTATTAAGTTACTTAGTTCCAGCACACGGTGTTGAAGGAAACAACGTAGTGTTTAAACTGTTCCGACAAATTCTAAGACTTACTCCTTTAAAGAATAAGCTCAGTGAAAACTTAAAGGAAGAAAATGAAATGTGAGTGGAATCCACCACAAGCTGCATTCTGTCGATTATAAGGGATGTTTTTACGATGAATAAGATACTTTCTCCAGATTAAGTAAGAAAGACGTACTGGGCTTTCACATATGATAAACTTCAAGTTTGTATCAGATCCATCATTGCTTCTGACGGTTGCTCCTTTCATATGCTGTCCAAGAGTCTGAACTGCTTTAATGGAGGATTGGCTCTCCTCTGTTTTCCCTGTATCCTAGGTAAATATTCAGTGCATTCGTGTCCTCTTCTCAAGTTCAACCCTCTGCCTAAGCAGGCACCAAGTCACTGATAAATTGTTATGAAACCTTGACTGCATAGTCATTTCTCAAACTTTTCACCAACTGTAAAATTTATGTATCTGATGGTCTCTCACAGCTTTCTACTACGTAATTAAGATTTAGATTGCCTGGTAAACTGTTCCTCTTGGTATCTGATATTTGATTGGGGGGGGAGGTTTTTTTTACCCAGTCATCAGCAGGACTTCATAAAGTACCTCTGATTCTTGGAATTTATTCCACTTTTCAACTAGAGCCCAAGTTTTGTGACATTCATGGCATAATGTAACACATCACGTTAGGCAGTATACATCTTAATCTTAGTTTCTTCATTGAACAGAACTGTTATTTAAAAATATGTCAAAATTGAAAAACAATGGTTTCTCTAGTATATGAACTAGAAATACATGTACCAATTCTTGGTATTAAACTTGCAAATAGCCATGGATTTCTCTTCAGGGGAACAGTATGCAATTGTATTGGCTTATGGGCTGAATTTGACCATGTAGAATTAAATGCAAGAGATGCTTGGGCTTTTTTTTTTTTTTGTTATACATGTGATTTTATTTTTATATATACATGAAAAATATTTAATATATCAAAATATATGTAGTACATATTACATAGTCATAATATTAAAATTATATCCGTAATACATAGAATACATTTGTACATATGGACATATATGAGTCTTTTCAGCAAGGAAAGATACGACTAGCCAAAGAAAGTAAGCCTGATCCATCACAAACTGTTGTAAATGATTCAGGCTAAGTAAAAAAAAAAAAAAAAAAAAGTCAAATTGATTCATTCAATTTTGTCAGATGTATCTGAGACCAATCTTTTAACTGACAAATATGCACTGTTTTCAAGTAGCAATTTTTTTTCTTCATCACTGGATTAAATGTAACAGAGCTGTAGTCAAACACCATGAAGGAGTATGAGAAAAGGTGCATTAAGAAGAGGAGCCTTCTAAAAGGAGCTTTGCTCAGCCTTGAACTGTAAGGCCAGTTGTATCCAGCTAGGAGAAATTATATGCACACCTCCTCTTCCTGAAGTGGAGGGGACAGTTCTTCCCAGTTACTTGATCAGTTTGGGTTCTTTAATATTGTAGGGGAGCAGCAGACCTGGAACTGAATTGCTGCTGCCAGTGTGCTTCATCCTGCCCGAGTTGCTCTGTGGCATCCTTCTCTCCTTAACTGACTGCCCTTAGTACTTCTCAGGTGAGAGCAGGATGCTCTCTGAGTTACATGTGCTTCCACCATGGATGGTTTCCATGTGCTCAGTAAATCGACACTTCTGTGAAATGCAGACTTAATGGCGCACACACACAGACCAATGAGATTTTTCGGAAACTGTAGGTCTGGTCATGAGCTGTGCAAGGTGGGTAGAGGGGTTGTAATGCACAACTCTCTTGTGCCCGTAGAAGAAGGTGGGAGGCCTGCCAGCCCCAGTGAATTGGGTAATCTTATTCAAAACATGGTCTGAGAGAGAAGAGGAAATACCAAGGGAGACTATTTTGGGACTTTTAGGTCTTCAGGTGACTCACTGTTTCCAGTTTGTTTATATGCACTATTTTCATGGGCTGCTTGACTATCATTCCTATGGGTTGGTGTTTCCAATCTCAGTTATGGACTGCAAGAAAATAGTTGGTGTGTATTATATCAAGAGAAGAGTCAAGGCCCTATACTGTACTTGGAGGAGGAGGTTACAATCAACAGGTTCCTTTTTACACGGGGCAGAATGGGGCACGTTCTGTGGGTCTGCTGTGGATATCTTGTGGTAGACTCAGTCTATGAACCACTGTTGTGGAGAGTAAAGGTGAGAAGCCAGGAGTTCCTGGAAGGCTACATGCATGCTATAATGCAAAAGAGAAAAATACTTCTTTGTGTGTATTAAGGAAACCAAAAGAGGAAAATGCCATTGATCACCATGGCTGGGCAGCCGTCTCTCATATCCTATGTAACCTTTCAAAAATATTGGGTGTGCTTTCTGTTTTATCATCTTTCTTAATGCAAAATCTTGATTATTTTTTTAATTTTATATTTTTCCCCTTTTCAAACTGGGTTCTTGATTGCAGACTTTCTCATATTCATCATGAAAGTTTAGCAGGTCTTGAGCTATGTACCTGCAGCCTTTTCCACCCCATTCTCTGGGGAAATCAGCTTCACTATTTATTTATTTATTAGGAAAGCATGTAGTGAGAACCTAACCCAAGCATGGTTTACATAAATGATAGTCAGTTTGCTTTGACGTGGAGCCTTGACAAGTACAGTCTGGTGCTTGTACATTCCTGGCTACCAAGTTGCCGTCTCTGGATCAGCACTCTTAATTTATATTCTGGATTATTGCTGTATTGGGGGGCATCTCAAAAAAAAAAAAAGTTAAATTATTAAATGTTATTTCCTCAAAGGGTGAGCATTCAGGCAGCAGGCAGTTTGCTTTCTTTCAGCATCGTGAATGTGTGGTTATTCACTGATCTCCTACAAGTCTTTTAACATGACACTTTTCTTTTAAGAAACCATTCTGTTAAGGAGTAAATTCACTAGTGAACCTATAAAAATCAGTTTGCCATTTATAATGTGGATGTAATATGCTTGAACATTTTGTGGGTCTTTTAGTTATGTTGCATCTCTAAATTTTAACTTTGACTATTTCTTCCCACGCCTCCACCCCCAAGAATCTTTTCCAATTTTTATTGGATAAACTCATAAGTAACTATGACTTTCTAGTGAAGAGCTTTCTAATTTTGGGAAGTGTGTTTTTCTATCCAAAATAATATTCTTGTTTGTGCATTACCTGTTTAAGGAAGACAATAAAATCAAATTCTGCCCTAATAAACTGCTATGATAATCACATTTGTAAATGCTTCCACTCCACCTTCTCCTCACTCCCCTTCCTTTCCCTTCTCTTCTTGTTCATCTCCCAGAAAAGTGTTTTATTTCATTAGAAGTGTCTGCTTTGTTCCTCGGAATACATATGATATTACTTGAAATCAAGGACTAGGAACACAAGCACAGAATGCTTTTAAAACCAGCGTAGGTAAAAGGCTGCTAGGGCCAAATACAAAATCCAAGACTGGCACGCCTAGCCTCTTGTTTCTCCCCCGCCCCCATCCTTCTCATCTGCCCTGCTTTGCATTTTTTGGAGTTGGGGGAGGTCCTATCTTTTGTGTGCCTTCCATTTCTTCCTCTTCTCTCCACCTTTCTCTTGGCATATGTGTAACAACTTGCTTGTCTGTGCTTTCCTGGAGTGGTTACAGTCACTGTGTTGGTGACACTCTAGTTCCAACTTTACATTGCATGTGCATGTTTTGTTGTTATTTCTGTACATTGCCATTTTCCTCCTTAAGAACTCAATTAAAAGAAGTGAAATTTCGATTAACTGTAGGTTATAACTCACCAGTAACTGGAAGTGACCTCGTAGAAAAAGGACACTTCTCTCTATCCTGCTTTTGTTTTTGTGCTTGGTTTTAAGGAGCTACTTCATATAATGGTAGTGTTAGAGCTTCTTCACATTCAAGGGTTCTTGAATAATACAGTATGCAGAAGCTGCTACTACTGCTTCTGTGGAGTTACACTGATGAGTTGACTTGTCTTTTTTTATTTATTTTTAGGCAGTGTTAATTCCAAATAAACTAGAAATCAGACCTAAATAAAAATAGAGAAAGCATTGTTTATGCAGACACTGCTTATTTGAAGGACTCTTAGGAGAATTTACTGCTCTCATTATTGAGGCATCTGTGAGAAAATTAAAGGATAACTTTGAGCACATTGAACACCTCATCCTGACTTCATCATAGTCCTGTGCAGTTGTTTGCATGTGCATTTAAATTGCAGTAGTTTGAATTCCTATTAGTAGCAAGAATAAACAAAACAGCAGATAGATATCATTTCACTGGTCAAATCTGTAAAAATAAATTTGCCATCATTCCTCTAATTTTCTTCTGAGCAAATCTTGTTTGAAATAATTAAGATCATATTTTTCTGAAATACTGTTACTGCATGTTAATAATAAAATGTTTTGTGTGTGTGTTTCCAGTTCTTCTGTAGATGATCTCTGGAGGAAGCTTAGCTAAGCAGCAGTTATGCTTTGACAGCATAATATTAAATTGCTGCTGCAAAACTCAATTCTGTGTGTCTTCAGTTTTCTAAGTTAAATTTTTTTTCAGTTTGAAGTCCTGTGCAGCAAATGAAATCACGTTTTAACTCAAGTGTTCCATGTTTTGTTCTAGGTTGTTGGAAGAGGAGCCTTTGGTGTGGTCTGCAAGGCAAAATGGCGAGCTAAAGATGTAGCCATCAAACAAATAGAAAGTGAATCTGAAAGAAAAGCCTTCATTGTAGAGGTGCAGTAAGTTTGCTGGAAAATACAGGGTTTGGTAGAGCTTGTTTTCTTAAATTCGCAGGTGCATTTAGTGTACGAAGCTATGTCTGTATTGCAAGGTAAATGCAGCCATGATACCTGGTACAGGCCTGGGCCCCTTGTCCTACAGAACAGGACACCTGTCAGAGCACATTGTAGCTCCTTTAGTCTGCTTCCCATAAAAGCTGGAAGGCAAGGCAGGGGAGAGAGGAGGGCACACAGTTGGCACACCAGTTCCTAGATCCTGTCCCAGTGTAGAGTCAGGGTGCAGCTGAAATACCTGCCGAAATCTTGAAGCTGATTAACACTTCCAGGGGCTACAGCGTAGGTTCTTCATACAATCAGGTCCATACTTTAAACTGTTTCTTAGTTCTTTCAGCAGTTCTAATGATTTTGTTGTTTTTTCTTACATACAAATTTATTAATACATGTAACCCATTTAAGGACAATCACTCTTTCCGTTCAATGTCTACTTCAGGAAGATCTTGAGTAGTTCAGATATACTGATAAACTTTCCAACATACATAACACTTTCTAGAATCAAAAGTTAGCTGTGTAATGTAAATGAAGTATATTGTGACATGCTGCTTAGTATTTAATCAGTAAGAATCTAGGATGATCAAGATATACAGAATATGTTAAAAACAAATCTTAATTTTGGATCTAAAAATGTAACGAGCAGAAGGGTTAAGGGAAACATCTTTGTAATAGGCTTCTCTGTGTAAATGTTTATATGTTGTTCATTGCCATGGAAAGTTTTTAATGTTATTAATCTGAGTGTAATTTAATACTGAGTAGATCTGATCAGTCGCTTAGCATTTTTGTGGTCGAAAGAGATCTGAGAAGATAATCCCACAAATACTTCAGTAATTACTGGCCTTCAGGAAACCCTACACAGTGCAAGCATCAGTTGTAATACTCCATTCGGGTTTTTTAGAACTTCTGAAGCATACAGAAAAAATACTAGCTCTCTAGACGATGAACAGCGTAAGATGCCTCAGAAGTCTGTGTAAAGGGAAGAAAATTCCTTTTTCCTTCCCTTCTACCTACTGGTAAAGAAAAATTCAGTGCAAAGTAGTCTGATCATCAGTTAGTACAGGCAGTAGTAGGTTCTTGGAACTATGTCACATTAATATTAAACTGGCTGCTTATAGGGTTGTGGGTTTGGGGTTTTTTTTAGAACAGTAATCTTCTATTTGTGAATAAAGCCAATATGAATCAGATTGTTTATGTAGTCAGACAATCAGGATTCCAAAATTGGAGGTTCCAGGAAGAGCACCAAACCTATAGAGGTCATAGCTGTACAATGCTTATGACTTGAATGATTTTACTACACCATGAAAAAAATACTTTCTTTTAAATTTAAATTTCTTCAAAATTTCTTTTTAAAATACAGTTTCAGTAAGACACAAACCTAATTACATAAATTAAAATGCAAACAGGGACATCAGTCTTGTAATTCCTAAAATCACCATCTAGGATTATGCAGACATATAAAACTGTAATTGCTGTTGTGGTATGAATTATAGATGTGAAATATAAAGCAGTAGCCTTTTTATCCCATGGTTTGAAATGAAGTGTGATTTGTATTGCAGCTTCGACAACTGTCCCGAGTAAACCATCCCAATATTGTCAAGTTATATGGAGCCTGTCTAAATCCAGTAAGTTATACCTTTGTCAGTATGACAAAAGGCGACTAGTTTAACATATGCAAGCATCAATGCACAAAATGTGTATTTTATATACAAAAATGTGTATTGTATATATAGTTTGTATGTTTTAGCCATAATAAGGAAACATACAGATACATAGGTTGGTTGATATTTTCAGGTTTTTGGTTTTTTCTTTCCCCTGCTATGAGAAATAAATTCTTTCAAGAAAAACCCAAAGCTATTTCTAAACACGGATTATACTTCAGTTTGTCAGAATAGCATCTGGTGTATTACATACGTAACGTCATTCATATTCACAGTCTTATTAATTGCAAATCAGCAATACGAGAAGAAAATACTTTAGTGACACATGATTCACAGCTTGTAAATCAGTTCCTATTCTCACATATGCAATTTTCAGGATTTGCTTTCTTTTTGCCACAGCTGCAAACAGTCCCACAGATTCTCAAAGCAGAAAAGCAAGTACTGTGACAGGACAGATGGATCCTTAGCTAATTCTAGTATGGGCTATTTAAATGGTTAAAATAATGCTGCATCCCTTTTTTTCTTAGTACTAGTGGAATTCTTTTGACATTGTATTTAATATTTTTTGTAAAACACTAAAAAAAAGTAAAGGCGAATGAATTGCAGTTTGAAGATAGCATTTGCTTTTCAAGACTAGGGGGGAGGGAGGTCATTCTCTTCTTCCCTAACTTACAGTGGGAACCATGTATAAAACTGATTTCTGTTTCTTATATGTAAATATGTACCATTCAAACTGACTCATAGATAAATTTTCCATTAGCTTAGGTATGGAGGCTTTACAGTTCCTCTCAAAGAACTTTCCTTTCAGTTTACACAATCTGTTTTCCACCCCTACATTTAAAACATCCCTATTTTTTGTCCCCTCCCCCCCAAAGGTGTGTCTTGTTATGGAGTATGCTGAAGGAGGTTCTCTATACAATGGTGAGTATCATTTCAACATAGTGTCTTCCTGGAGCTGTAGTGCTAGTGTTAGGGCAAACATGATCTAAAACATAAAGTCATTTCATACATATGCCTCCGTACTTGGAGATACTGGGAAGCCATCTGGACACAGTCCTGGGTAACCAGTGGTAGGTGGCCTGCTTGATCCTGCTGGGTGGACCTCCAGAGGTCCCTTCCAACCCCAGCCATTCTGTGGTTCTTTGAAATTCTTAAAAATAGTTTTAAGGAGAAAAGAGCGTGCTTTTAAAAACCGCTTTTCAGTCTACTGGTTTGTTTCTTGATATCAGTTTGTTATATTTTATAGAAGTCATTTAAGGTTTTCTAGTGGAACATCTGGAAAGATTCTTCCTTAACTTGTAAATTCACTGAGCATTTGTTTAACATAGACTTTACCAGGGATAGCTGAGAACAAGCAGCACCTTTTATATTGAGTTTTAACATGTAAAATTATGAAAAACATACTAAAAAAAGGAAAAGATTTTGACATTTCCATTATTTTAACAGTCTGCAGTAATTTCTTAGATTCCATAGAGCTTTCTGACTGCTATGTTGTTAACTCCATTGTATCTGTTGTAATATGCAATAAAGTTCTTTTTAGTTTGTGCCTTTGTTTTGCAGTGCTGCATGGTGCTGAACCTCTGCCTCATTATACTGCTGCACATGCCATGAGCTGGTGTTTACAGTGTTCCCAAGGAGTGGCATATCTCCACAGTATGAAACCAAAGGCTCTAATTCACAGAGACCTGAAACCACCGAAGTAGGTTTACGGCTCATATTCCATATTTTCTTACAATTGGAATTTAAGATAATTTATAATAATTTCATTGCATTTGAAAGAAATACCTTTAATTGATACTAACTTTATTGGATGTACTATATTGTAAAGGAAAGCTGTGCATCTGAAACTTCAGTTACAGAATAATGGTGCATGGTATATGCAATGAACTGTACTCGGTTACTTTCTGTTAAACTGGAAAACACATCCTGCTCCTGCCCTGCGTCATAGAAGAGGATTTTGATAGGGATTCTAATCATAGGCATTTAAAATGCCCGAACTTTACAATGGGTTGTGGTGTTCAGTAAGAGAACATCAAGTAAGGGGATTGTTTGATTGCTTGGTTTTAACATCATGTTTAATCTGATGTATTAGAGCTCTTAACCCCACATAGCCATCCTCCTCTGTCCCGTCCTGCCTGTTCCACTGCCCCTGCCAAATCTCCCATCACTTTCCACTGAAACAAAAATAGATAGTTTTCTGCCCAGTCAGTTTGGTTATCTGACTCATTTTACAGCTTCATATCTGGCTCCACAGGTTAGGTGGAAACAGAGATTGGGGGAGATCAGCAGCATCATCCCCTTTTGGTGGTAGCCTGCAGTTATTACCAGATGAAACTGTAATGTGAAGCCACACTTCGAGTGCTTTCGTTTAAATTGACTGACATTAATGGGAGTTGATCATTCTTCTGGTAAAATTGTTACAGTACTTGTTGGTTTTCAACCTCTGACATCTGAAGGACTAATTTTGTATTAGTGGTTTACTATGGCTAAAGGTACTTATTTAAAATCTAGCATGTAGGAATATTAATAAATTACAATATTCGGATTAGGCACAAGTGACCGTACTTCTCAAATTATGAAACTAAAGCACTGAGAAGCAAAGCTTTAGGTATTCAACTATATTTGAATGATTGTTGGGATTAAAAAAATCAGTGGTTTATTATCAGACTATTTCATAATACAATTTTAATTTTTTTTTTTTCTTTGACAGTTTGCTCTTGGTAGCTGGGGGAACAGTTCTAAAAATCTGCGATTTTGGTACAGCCTGTGATATTCAAACACACATGACCAACAATAAGGGAAGTGCTGCTTGGATGGCACCTGAAGTTTTTGAAGGTAACAAGAATTTACAGTGTCAGTATTATGTGTTCTTTCTAGGGGTGCAACTGTGAATGAATTTGGTATAAGAAGTAAGAGCATCATGTAATCTTTATTTCAGTCAGTGTATTAAAGTTTGAGGTAACAGCTGAAAGAGTCTTGGCAGAAGTCTAACTTTTTAAAAATCTGTATGATTGTATATTGCCAAATAATTATGCACAGTTTTGAAGAACAGCGCTGAACTGACTCTATCGTGTTAGTAATAAACAGTTAATTACATGAAGATGTGGAACCTTTATTTGTGTCATTGCTGAGATTTCCACAAGGGAATACCTTTAGACAGCTGCTGCTTCTTATTTTATAAGTAAATAAAACACAGCCAGAGAGCTATTTCCCCAGGATTGTGATGGTTCTGAGATCCTTAAGTAATTTCACACTCTTCTGACATTTAAATACACTGTCGTTACTTTCACTCCCTATGCTGATCACCTTTTATCTTTAGAATTTCCCCGTTAATGTCTCTAAATTGAACATAATTGCCTTCATTTTCAATCACCCACTTTCTTGTAACTCCATCTTCGTCTGCTTTTTGTGTAATCTAAAACATTTGATGTACTTCCCCTTTACTACATACTGAGGAACTTGTTATTAACAGTTAAGTAGGAAAACAAGCTATTTCTTGGAGTGTGGCTGGGGAAGACTGATGATACTTGATAATTAGATAGGTATAATTCACAGAATCGTCTAGGTTGGAAAAGACCTTGAAGATCATCTAGCCCAACCATTAACCTAACACCATTCTCAATTACACCATATCCCTAAGTGCTATGTCAATCCGA
Source organism: Strix aluco (assembly GCF_031877795.1). NCBI lineage: Eukaryota > Metazoa > Chordata > Aves > Strigiformes > Strigidae > Strix > Strix aluco. The sequence continues at coordinate 90,787,050 of NC_133933.1, forward strand.
CTCTTAAACACCTCCAGGGATGGGGACTCCACCACGTCCCTGGGCAGCCCATTCCAACGCCTAACAACCCGTTCTGTAAAGAAATGCTTCCTAATATCCAGTCTAAACCTTCCCTGGTGCAATTTGAGGCCATTACCTCTTGTTCTATTGCTTGTTACTTGATTAAAGAGACTCATCCCCAGCTCTCTGCAACCTCGTTTCAGGTAGTTGTAGAGGGCGATGAGGTCTCCCCTCAGCCTCCTCTTCTCCAGACTAAACAACCCCAGTTCCCTCAGCCACTCCTCATACGACATGTGCTCCAGACCCTTCACCAGCTTTGTTGCCCTTCTCTGGACACACTTGAGTAATTCCATGTCCTTTTTGTAGTGAGGGGCCCAAAACTGAACACAGGAATCGAGGTGCAGCCTCACCAGTGCCGAGTACAGGGGTAAGATCACTTCCCTGTCCCTGCTGGCCACACTATTTCTGATACAAGCCAGGGTGCCATTGGCCTTCTTGGCCACCTGGGCACACTGCTGGCTCATGTTCAGCCGGCTGTCAATCAACACCCCCAGGTCCCTCTCTGACTGGCAGCTCTCCAGCCACTCCTCCCCAAGCCTGTAGCGCTGCTGGGGGTTGTTGTGGCCCAAGTGCAGCACCCAGCATTTGGCCTTATTGAAACTCATCCAGTTGGCCTTAGCCCATCACTCCAGCCTGTCCAGATCTCTCTGCAGAGCCTCCCTACCCTCGAGCAGATCAACACTCCCACCCAACTTGGTGTCATCTGCAAACTTACTGAGGGTGCACTCGATCCCGTCGTCTAGATCATCAATAAAGATGTTAAACAGGAGTGGCCCCAAAACCAAGCCCTGGGGGACACCACTTGTGACTGGCCGCCAACTGGATTTAACTCCGTTCACCACAAATCTTTGGGCCCGGCCATCCAGCCAGTTCTTTACCCAGCAAAGCGTGTGCCCATCTAAGCCACGAGCAGCCAGTTTTACCAAGAGAATGCTGTGGGAAACGGTGTCAAAGGCCTTACTAAAGTCAAGGTAGACAACATCCACAGCCTTTTCCTCATCCAATAAGCAAGTCACCCTGTCGTAGAAGAAGATCAGGTTTGTCAAGCAGGACCTGCCTTTCATAAACCCATGCTGACTGGGCCTGATCATCTGGTTGTCCCGCATGTGTTGTAAGATGGTACTCTGGATGAGCTGCTCCATCAGCTTCCCGGGCACCAAAGTCAAGCTGACAGGCCTGTAATTTCCCAGATCATCCTTCCGACCCTTCTTATGTATGGGTGTCACACTGGCCAGTTTCCAATCTGTCAGGACCTGCCTGGTCAGCCAGGACTGCTGGTAAATGATGGAAAGTGGCTTGGTGAGCACCCCAGCCAGCTCCTTCAGCACCCTTGGGTGTATCCCGTCTGGTCCCGTAGACTTGTGTGTGTCTATGTTATGCAGTAGGTCACTGACTATCTCCTCCTGGATTGCGGGGGGGGGTGTTCTCCCAGTCTCTGTCTTCTGGCTGAGGAGGCTGGATTCCCTCAGTACAACTGGTCTTGTCATTAAAGACTGAGGCAAAGAAGGCATTAAGCACCTCAGCCTTTTCCTCATCACTTGTTACTATGTTTCCTCCTGCAGACGCAGGGGATGGAGGCTCTCCCTGGTCTTTCTTTTGCTGTTGGCATACTTACTGAAACATTTCTTGTTACCCTTGATTGCTGAAGCCAGATTAATTTCTAGCTGGGCCTTCGACCTCCTGATTTCCGCAGGAGAGTATTGTGACTAACATGGAAGAAGTGAGTTGAAGAAGAATGTTTATAGGAAGCAAGTGTAGTCAGTTATATCCTGAATGCAAGAGATCTTTGAAACTTAATAAATTGTGATTTATATTGTAGAAGAAAACTGATGCATTTTATCATTTCAGGATGACTCCCAAGTGAAAAGGATTTATTTCCAGAGAGAGGCATTCTTAACATTCCTACTGTCAGATGATTTCAGACTTAAGTTAGCATGAATCAGCCAGCTTTAGAAAACTTTTTTCTCAGCAAAACAAATGTTAAGTGAAAAGAAGCTTATAGAGCTATTTATCAGCTCAAACTGTACTTCTTTTTCATGTGTTCTATAGAAAAGAGACAAATTATATTGATGGCTTTCTTCCAGGTAGCAATTACAGTGAAAAATGTGATGTTTTCAGTTGGGGTATTATTCTCTGGGAGGTAATCACCCGTAGGAAACCTTTTGATGAGATTGGTGGTCCAGCTTTCCGCATAATGTGGGCAGTTCACAATGGTGAGTTGAAAATATTTTATTGCATTTGCAGTTGTGCATTTGACCTGTAAATTTGCTAAACACTCTTAACCTATGCAGCTTTAAGTTACTAGTTTTTCAGTTTTATACTTTATTAAATATGCATTTTTGTCATAAAGACTAATAGTTAAGACTGCCACTTTTGTGTCAGTGTGGAGTTTGTGTTATTTGGCTGTTACAGTGCCTGCATTCCCTCCTACATGTAACTACCGTGTGAACAAACAAGGGAGAAGAGCCATGTTCTTTTTGTGATGACATTCCATTTTAAAAATCATCTGAATCATGTGCTACAAAAAACCACACAACCCCTCTGTCTGGATGAATGACAATTTTATTAGCCAAGTTGTCAGTTTTTTAATTGGACATCTACAGTAAATATGTGAGTTTAAGTAACTTGACCTGTCTTTAGAAATGCTGGAAACCATTAAACTCCTGCAGGACCATTAGTAATTAAAAATGTTATTTTGTTTTTCATCTGGTGTGGGTTTTTTGTTCTGCTGTTTGAATTGTTTTACCTTTGTGTCTGCAGTCAGGGAGCAGGACATGCTAGGTACTATACAGAACGGATTCTCAGGAGCTTAGACTATAAACAGGAGACAATGGTTGGATTCATATGGACAAAAGAAAACAGTGGTACAACATTGGTCAGAATAATAGACTGTAGTATCTTCATGATAGTGGTGTAACTTTTTTAACAGTGTGTTTTTAGGTATCATGGCAAAGCAGAGTTTTAAGAAGAGTAAAGTAATGATAGTGAAGTAGTTCATTGAATGTCTGCAAAGAGTTTCTGCCATTTGCAAAAGACAACATCAAAGAAAGCACAAACTTTTTTGGAAGATGTAATTAACAAACAAGCAATGAAGGCCAGTACTCTGCCTTAGCATCATTGCTTCAGTACTAAATGATAGAAGCTTAAGGTGAGCACAGACATCCTATTCAGTGAAGAAGATAAATGAGCAGACAATGATAGGATGGATGAGCATTATAGTCATAATAATGCACAAAGATAGATGTTTGCAAATGGCGTTTCTCAATGAAGAGATTCTCTATTTCAGTCTTTCAGCGACACGAGTCATTGAGATTAGGACTGATGAGTACCTTGCATAAAAGCATTAACTGTAAAAGTAAGTGTAAATGTATTCATAAATCAGAAAGCCTTGGTAAGGTGTGAGAGTATCCTTTAGGGGAAGGCAAATTCCCTATCTGTCCCTACTTTTGCTTTTAAAACTTCTCTTTTATTTTTTTCTGTTTTCCTCTTCCCCTCCCCCCCCCCCCCTTTCTTTTCCTTCTTAGAAAGGAAGTGTCCATGCACTTCATCTCACTTGAAACCATTGTGGCACTCTTAGTTCATGTATTACTTCTTATGGTTTATACATTTTTAAATACTTGCTGCTTTCTATGCAAAATGTCACTACATCTCATGTATTAAACACAACTGGATGTCCATTAATTGTACTCGTTGAAATAGTAAAAAGAGTAGAACCTTGAATCAAAAAACAGCTGAATAGTTATACAACAGTTGAAGTAAAATACGTAATTAAAAATGCATATAGGCCATGAAAAAGTCACATGAAATTGGTACTTCCAGTGATTAATTTTTTCAGGAAGTTCTTAACAACAAAATCAGCCCTCAAAAATACTTTTTTCCTTTCTTTTGGGTTTCTTTCTGTTGTCTTGCAAGTACAGCACTAGGAACTAAAGACTGTTACTACTTTCTTCCTAGTTTGGTCTAGAGCTTTATTCTGCAGAAAGTGGTAACATATTCATTAGCCATTGTAATATGTTGTATTTGGTCAGTCAGTGAATTTATTCAAACCACTACTCACGGAAAAGTTTAATTTTCTTTCTACTTGTTTGTATGTAACTGTAACTTGTATGTAGTGGAAAGGAACTTTTTTTTGTCAATTTTTTGTTTGTGAGAGAGAAGATTAAGTACAGGCCAGTTCTTTCAGTCTACAATTAACTATACATTTTTCTGGTTTTATTCAGCAAAATACCAGAGAGAGATCAGTCACTCAGTCATCTTACAGTCTGTTTAAGAAATTAAGGGGTTTTTCTAATTTCAATTATAGGTACTCGGCCACCACTGATCAAAAACTTACCTAAACCAATTGAGAGTTTAATGACCCGTTGTTGGTCCAAGGATCCCTCACAACGACCATCCATGGAGGAAATTGTTAAAATAATGACACACTTAATGCGGGTATAAAAATTTAATTTAGTATCTTAATCATTTCTTAACCTATTAAGTTGGGAAATTAAATTATAAAAGGTATGCTTTTTATCACCCTGTAAAGGTGGACTTGCATGTTTTCTCCTTCTCTCTCTTTTTGATAAAAATTGTCAAATTATTACAGTAGAGAAGGGAAATAATTCCTCTGCTTATAGGAGTGGTATACATAACCAATTTGGGGAAATTAATAAAAATAGTCATAGATTTGTTTTAATGTATTACTAAAACCAGTTGCATTTATTTCTCATAAATTATTATAAACATAGTATACAATTTATCAATTACTGTATGAGGTGCTATTTAAATAATTTTAAAACAGTTGTTAATTACTTTTCTATCAAATCATTGCTGTTTTTTCACAGTACTTTCCAGGAGCTGATGAACCTCTGCAGTATCCTTGCCAGTATTCAGATGAAGGCCAAAGCAACTCTGCAACTAGTACAGGTACACTTAGATAAATAAGAGAAAAGAACGGCAACATGAAATTATGCAGATGAGTTATAAAGCACGTTCTCATATTGATTTTGAACTCAAATTGGGAAGGGTAACCTTTCCAAAATCTTAAGCATTGGCAGAAATTTATTTTTTTGTTAAGACCTCATGCCACATCATGTTTAGTGTTCTCTGCCAAATGGTTTTGCTGAAGTCTACCTTTAATGGAGAACAAATATATAATAAAAGCTGTCTTCAAATGACCAGGTTTAAGGTCTCCTCCTTTCTTCCCCGTGAAAGTTGCTAGCAGTTGACACTCTTTCACTCAAATGTAATGTTTAGGAGTTGGCATTTTGAAATTTTTGACTATTCTTGAAAGTTGCACCTGCTTTCAGTTACGAGCTCCACAATTTAAACTTGCAGTTGTTTTATGTTAAGATGCAGTAAACAGAGCAATTTAAATTAAGTGCAAGGAGATCACTAGAAAGGTGAATGGAACAAAATGTGGGCCAGGCTTTCAGGTAGTCTTGCCCTCAGAGAGATCTTTTTAATCATAGAAAATAAAGATTATTCAGTCTTCTCATTATTTTAGAGTACAGTTTTCCCACTTCAGTTGTTCTTAATCTTAGGTGTCTTCACCTTCCACTGCTTGGCTGGTTTATTTTCTATCTCCAAACAAATTGTTGTTACTTTGGATAAAGTTTCCTTAGCTACTTTGCAACTTAGTGACCTGTATATTACAAAATCTTTCAGCTGTAGCATTGTACTGACTTTACTAGCTGTTCTCCACCCCTCCACACATGATTTTAAGATAAGATTTATCACTTTAAACTGTGAATAAATATATATTGTCTGTTATTTTTCAGATATCTGTGCTCCTCTATGATTAATGATGGACTTTGTCATTAATTGTGAATGAGGTTGCTGGTTGTGTTGTTAATGTAACATCTACCCCAACAATTTCAGAGCAAGCTAAAGACTGACTTCAGAATGTAATCATAGTACTTAGTCATGTATTCCATCTTTTTCATTCCTTTTACTTTTTACATTAATGGATCTGTTGCAATCATGCCGCTTGCCTCTCACTAAAAGTTTTCAAAAGTGTTGCTTTAAAGCAGTTAGGCTTCTGAGAATGCTCAAGTGAAGAGATGCACTTCAGTATTTTTAATGGAGAAACTCAAATTTTTTTTCCTCCTTAATGATTTCTAGGTTCATTCATGGACATCACTTCTACAAACACAAGTAACAAGAGCGATGCTAACATGGAACCAAGCGACTTCCAAGGACCTTCTACCAATGACACTATTAAACGTTTAGAGTCAAAATTGGCACAGCAAATGAAGAATACAGCCAAGCAGCCGGTAAGCCAACACGTGCAATTTTGAACCATAATAATGAAATGGACAAAGGTGGAAAAAAGTGCTGAAACTGCTACAAAACATTAGTGTCTTCTTTCAAAAATAGTACAAAATTGGAGCCAGTTAGTTATAGGGAAAGAACGTGAAAGGGGATGGAAAAATATTGAATGATTCCAAAAAGGTAAACTGGAAGGCTCTAAAGAAGATCTCTAATGAAATAAAAAATTAGTTCATTTTATTTAAAGGGATTCATTAGCTTAAAAAAAATATATTTGAAAATCGCAGCCTTAACTTAGAACTAAAATATTAGTATGACGTGAAAGGATTAAGCTTTTAAGTGAATTTTGAAAATACTATGTTTTATTTCAAGTAGGATGAAAAAATACAAAGATTCTCTTGTGACAATATTGGCCTAATTCTACTCAATTTTGATCTGCATAAAGTTAGATTCTTTTGAAAGTTGCAGATAATTTGGTTCTTGTATGCCAGTAATAGCTAAATTATTACTATTCATTGAATTAAAAATTTTAAATTTTGTCACTTTTAAAATGCACATTACAGAAATACATTTTAACCTACATACTGTGCATATCATGGAGGCTTCTGCAGAATTTTTCTTTTTAAAAATGTGACTGTTGAAACAGGGTGATCCTGGCCGTTTGAGTTTACCCCCATCTCGTGGGAGCAGTGTGGAGAGCTTGTCAGATGTTCGCGCGCGACCACAGTCAGCCCTTGTTTCAGGAGAAGCCAAAAGGATGAGTGCTGACATGTCTGAAATAGAAGCAAGAATAGCTTCCATCACAGGTAAAATGAAAGGACATTTGGGGGATAGACTAAGGAGCTGGAAGGAAGATGTAAAACATGCATAGTGTTACAAAAGGTTAATACCGTTAGCCGCATGAAAATACTTTAAATTTTCATATAGTCTTTATTGTCCTTTATTAATTGCAGGGGAAAATGGCTTCATTCACAGTTGTACACTCAACAAGGTTGAGTATACTAATTGGGTACTTCTAAGGTTGCAGAAGAGATTACTTTTGTTGAATTAGACTTTTACCTTTTTAAAAAAATCATTATGAGACTTCTAAACATCAGTCCTATTCCAAATGTACAACTTTCTCCTTTGCACCTGAAATAATGTTATTCCAATTCTGCTAGCATAATTATTTCTAAAATAACATTTCCTTCAAGGTTATTTCTATAATATTTTTGAAGTTGAGGTAGGTTTAAAGTTCAGCATGTTCCCAAATAAGTTTTAAAATACACTTTGACAGATTTCAGAAGAGAAACATAGTTAGGTTTTTTTCATCGGATCAGATTTTATTCATCAGACTAACAAAGCATGGGTATCTTCTGTTAAAAAAATTTTTAAAAGGTACAGGTGTTTTGCCAGGTTTGCTTCAGGTAGCTATAAACTGTTGTGTCTAAACATTTAATCCTTGAGTGAATTGGAATTTATGTGTAAGTATAAATACATAATTTCATGGTGAAAGCAATCTTTATCCTTCCCAGAAGAGTGAATTAATAAAAATGTGTATACTTGGCAAACACTTTCTTGTCTCTTTTCTTCATCAAAGATACTGTTTGTTAAAACCTGAAGTTTGCATAGATTAAAATATGTGAAACTTTTTTTGTTATGGTATATAACCACAGATTTAAATAATCATACAAAATTACTTTGGTTATCCAGGGTTATTTAGCTGTTCTAGTATTTTTCTACCAATCTGAAAATTAGGGTAATCAAGTAGCTCTAATTAATAAAGAAATATGCATCATATTCTGGCTTTCTTGTGCACCATGACTGTTTCATTTTTGTTCTTCATTGTATTATGATTACTCCAGGATCTTGTTTTACTAAATACTGAAGTTACTTGTGAAATAATATTTATCTTGCCCTAAACACTTTTTACTTTCGTGTTCTTATTTTAAAGCCTTATTCCAAGATTTGTCTTTTGTATTGTCAGTCTTTGACTGGATGATTGTGTAGCACATCTCACCCTGAATACATCTAAAGGTTTCCTAACACAGAAGGCAGCTGTATACTTACCTGATAAGAATAACATGCTGATGTAATTTTAAAATATGTCAGGACTCACTTTGGTCACTGACACTCTAAAGTCAATGTAAGTTTTTGACATTAGTAGAGATAATCTGGCCCTCCTTTGTGTGAGGTTTTAATTTTCCTGGTTTGTCTTCCTTAAGTACATTGCTCTGAATAATAATTATTATTTCAGAATATTCTAAGACTTTTTTTTTTTTAATGAGTTTAGGGTTTCTTTTTATTGAAACAAAAGTATATATTGAACATACTAGTTAAATTTTTTTAAGAAGCCACTTCAGGCAGTAGTGAACTACTAGAAATGAAGTCAAACCCATCTGACTGTAACTTTTTGTAAAAGAGCTAAAACAGCACTGTATTGGTTTTGCTTTTCTTTTTTAGTCTTGTTAACTGCATGACAGAAATATTATGCTGTGAACCTATGGCTGGGTGAGAATTGGGATGTTGTTAAGAGTAAATCAGGTCAAGAATTATTTAATCTTCTTGTTCCATCTATCACCAGATTAAGTGTAAATCACATAATGCACATTACCATTACTTATTAAGTTTGAGGTGGATATGCTGCAATGTTCTACCTTTAGGTATTCAGACTTTTCTCTAAATGGGAACTATTTAACTACACAACTAGTAAAATAAGAAATGTATGACTAGCTTTTATTCCAGAGTATGTAAAGTTTCTTGAATATCATTCAGAAATGAAGAGGTTGGTAGTGATACCCCGTTTGCAAAAGAAGAAATTTTCACTAATAGGACAAAAGAATGGAAGGCAGGCCTGATTGTCAAATGTAGTAAGAGTAAGCTTTTTTCAGAGACAGATGAGATTTCCTTTAAAAGGAGGTGGTTTAAAGAAACAGAAGTACCCAACTATTAATCTTGTTTATAAAATAGTTTGTACCCAACACTAAAGAGAAAATGTTATATAAGTTCAGGCAATCAAGAATTTATTCCAAATATACAGGTGATCTGAAATAATTTAATTTGTTCTCTGTTTTGGATAATTACATTTGGTTTTCCCTTCCTTGTTGCCATGCTGCTTTCTGTGTTTGACTTTTGTGTTGCTAACTATTAACTAATTACACAGTGTTGTAATGACAGCTAGTTCTGCATTTTTTGCTTTTTAACAGTTGCTTTACTATGTGTAAGCATGAGTGGAAGGCAATGCAGTTTATTCTGCATGACACATTTTTGCATGAACTATAGTTTAACCAAGTTTATGAAAAATGCAATATTAGGAACTTAATAATTTTGCTATTGCCATTTTAGTGTTTTGCATGTGTATTGTATATGTGTATTTTTTCAGCCTATTCCAAGCCTAAACGAGGCCATCGTAAAACTGCTTCATTTGGCAACATTCTGGATGTCCCTGAGATCATCATACCAGGTATCGCAGACCAGGTGAACGGGTCAGTTGGTTAAGATGCCGGAATAATGATCAGACTGCTAAAAATACTTCTTGCTCCAGTTGCTCTAGGACAGAACTAGAAATTATCCCAATAGTTTTTTCATAGTGTCTCTGTAAAGAAGAGCATGATATTTTAGTACAAACTTACATTTATCAGTAAAGGATTCCATCTTCAAGTTCGAGTTGACTTTTACTGATGAAGGATTTTTTTCCTTTATGATCTTGATGTTCAGACTCCTCTTAGAGCAAAACTATACATGCAGTCTTTCATTACAATACCTTATTTGGTGAAAATGGATAAATTGAAAAATTCCTGTCTAGGTAATTATCTTGCCCTGAATTTTTTTGTGTTTGAGCACCCATTTTTAATCTAATCAAATATTAGTAGAACAGAAAACTTAAATACGTTATGTACAGAAGTTCAAATCGATGTGATACTTGTGATTAAAAAGAATTAACACTTAATCTATGTAATTCTTATATTTGACTATGCTTTTTAAGAGCTAAAATGTGTGTGCATGAGGTATTTCTGTTGTGTTTAAGTTAATGGAAACTAAAATTGTTAGGAGAGGCTTCTGACAGGAAGAAAATCGGTATAATCAGACATCATAGCTGGTGATTTCAGCTGGGACTTTAATGAATAATTCTCATCTATCCCAGGTCTAGTGAGCAGCATATCATTTTCCTTTCCCCTTCCATTTTTTGCAGTCAAAGTGGATTTCCTTCTTTCATTTCATACTTCTCAAAGCCTAAAAATAAGCATAATCAATCCCAAACTGTGATAGGTATACCAGTAGTGGTATGCAAGTCACTTCAAAATGATTTGTTAGAGGCAGGCGATGCAAGGCATAGTATCTACTGCTAATCTAGAGATCCATTAAAAACTGTGGACCCCCTACTACAAATTTGTGTCATCTGAGGAAGTTTTCTTATAAATCTTGCCACTGTTTGGTATTTCAAAGTTGAATGCAAAAGATAATTTTGTACAAAGGTTTCTTTCAAATAACTTTATTGAAGTTTACACATAAAAATACAGAACGTCAAAAAGTAGATCCCAAAGAACAGTAGCACACGACCCATTAAAAGAAAGCTTATTTGGCATTGAGGTTAACAAATCAGCAAGAAAGTTTACTAGCATAGCTTTCTACTGTAATTTCCAAATGGTTCTAGCCTGCCATGACATGAATGAAATCCTGAGAGAGCAAAGACAGAGAAAGTGCAGAGATCTGTCAAGTTTTGCAGTGTCAACATGTGATGAGAGCCTGGCAGATGATCTCTAGAAGCGAACTGAGTGCCTCTTGTCTGTGTACACTGTCTACATGTATCAGCACAGAGGCTTCCAAGAAACCTTGAAACTTTTAGAGAATAATTAAAATGTCAGTAAAATAAAATGCCATGTGGCTTTCACAAGATAGGTTGTACCAGTCTATTGGTTTTACTTATTTAGGCAGAGGAAGTCAATTAGATATTCTTCACCTGAACTATTTTAATTGAACATGACAGGAAGGGAATTCCAAGGTGAATTTGGAATAGATACAAGAGGAATAGCAACCTGTAGAAATGAAAGAAGGCATAAGATTGGAGCAAGCATATTAATGAATTTTCTCCAAATTTACTCTTAAGTCTTAAATAAGTGATAATGAAATTGCCTGTTAATGCTTTCAGAAGCAACTATTCATAAAGAGGAGGATTACAGTATTACATAGGGTGAATTTTGTTGTGACTGGGGAAAAAAATAGAAATAGGGTAAAATTCAGTGTCATGAACTATGGGTCATACACTAGCAACAATTTCTTTTAATAAAATGACATGGGACCATAGCAGGTGAATGCGGATTAATCCCAGGTAGTATAAGGCACTAATGTAGTGCAGTTAGAAAAAATTGTGACATCTTAGGATTCATTTCCAGGAAAGATAAGGAAGCGCTAACACTATCTACAGGCCTTTGCTGAGGTTTAATCAGGAATTCAACATACTCTTCTGGGCAGCCATATAAAAGAAATGGACGTGCGCTCTGAAATAACAGCAAGATTACTGAGATGGATGGAGAGTATAAAGAAGAATCTTGAAAGCATGGGTTTTTTAGCCCACAAAAGGAAAGCTGAGAAATGAGTATTTTTCTTTAGCTGCACATTCATCTATAGACTAGGAAGAGAGAACTACATAAGCTAAAAGATAGTATTGGCACTACAGAAAAAGATGTAAATTGTCTGCAAATAAGTCTGGGCTGTATATTAAAAGTTTTCTAGTTGTCAGAACAGCTTTCCCTTAAGAATACCAAGGCCAGAAAAAAAGATCAATCATTACGTGACAGGGATGTGATAATCAGCACAGTAAACTAATTAGATTTATCTGTATACTTAAAGCAGTTATTCAGAAGTACCTTGCTCAGTTACTCTTTTAAAGACAATATAAGGTGGCCAGTTTCTCACCTCTTTCCTTTCCTTACTCTCTCAGCACAATGCTTTCAGTCCTGGCCTCTTAACACACTTTTCCCCTTCTAGTTATACTTCCAAGATATCCAAACTGGCACCTCCATCTCGATCCCACCCCGTTACATTCCTTAGCACTTCTTCCACATACCCAGCTCCTCCAGACTTCCCTGAGCAAGTCTGTCTCCATCCTTGGGCCAGCGGGAGTGCTGACCCGGTCTGTGCTGCTGCCTGAAGTTCTGCTGAGCACATGGTGAAGCAGCTGCTTCCCGTAGAGGGGAGGCACCGTGCAGGCATGTTACCATGAGTCAGCTGCTTTGGGCAGGGCTATTTTAGAAGTATGAGTATTACATCTGCTATCATTGGGGTTTTTCGTAATGTGTTGCCTCAGCTGCTTTTCATCCATGAACTGATTATGCTACCGAGGTCGTAAAATACAAATTTTTATCAGTTGAAGGTAAAATGTTGGCAGAAATGGAAGTTTTTAATACATATTTGCTTTTCCTTCTGAATAGGTTTAAATAAGGATGAATAGAACTTTCTTTCATTTAAAATGCTGTTTTGTGTTACTAGCTTACAAAAACTTAGAAACTGAAAATGGATCAACAAATTCTTTTCTTGCCTAACAACTTGGCAAATGAGTTTTCAGTAATGGTATCCTGTAACCAGATAGTCAAGTGAAGTATCAATATTTTTTCAATTTATATTATATATAATGTATAGTATAGATAATAAACACCAACATTTTATTTTTTTATATATATATATATATGAAAAATAAAAACCATAGTAAGTACAGAAGACTTAAGTAGCTATATGTTTAAAGAAACAGCAAAAATTAAGTAGAGTTTGTAATACAATCACGGAAAATAATCAGAACACCTTTTTGATACAAACCAGTCAAGCAGCATGTAGTAAACATTCCTTCAAGTGCAGGCTTTACTCCACTGACAACATTAGACATCTCATGCATATAGCGTGCATGCATTTGGCTTTGTAATTTTGTCATCTGAAACTGTGCCACAGTGTTAAGATTTTTAGAGCACTGACACCACATAAATGGTTACTCAGGATAGATGCATTTTAATTGTCTTTAGAAAATAGATAGGAATTATAGATGCTTTAGGTCTGTAATTTTTCCATCTACTTTTAAAATCAGTATAAGCCAGAAATCCCACCCTTGTCTCCCCAGCTCACTTCATTCTTCTGGAATTCAAATCAATGTTTTAACTTCTTTAAAACGTGTTCCAGCGCTGTTACATTCACTGATCATCCTGCCCTATGAGAGAGGTTTAGGTCTTGTAGATGTGTAAGGAAGAGAGTGTACTGTGCACAAATAAGAAAGTTTAAAAGGAGACGCGAGTATCTGCTAAAGGGCAGGGAGAAGAGTTCATAGCTGGTCTTGGATGTTTGCAGGGGGTGTGATCAAAAGCCTTCATAAGTTGTAGAATTTGTTTTTGCTGGAGTATGGGACAGCAAACGATGGAAGTTTCCTGTTCCTTTTGAATTTCATTTTAGAAATAAACAACAGTATGTGAAATGGGGTTTTTTGAGGCCAGGAAGTATGTTTGTGATGTTTTAGTTTTAGTCTTAAAAAATCCTGTAAACCACTGAAATCCTGACATAGTGCATCAAGCTACTGTATATTAACTTCTCTTCATTTTTATACTGAGGAAAAAGTTAGTTTTAAATGGATGTAGAGGTAAGAACAAGATCAAAACTGTGAGAGGAAAGCATAGAGAAGTAGCAGTGATTATTTCAAATAAAGATCATATGTTGTATAGTATATTTTTCAATCGAAATTTGTCTTGAATCTGGAGCAATAAGTATTTGTCGATTCGTAGTCTGTTTCTGCTTTGTCTAAGCTATTTGCCAGATGTCTGCAGTAGTTATACTAATTAAAGTGGCATTGCCTAGTAGAGCTTGCTCTTCCCTCATGCTACTAACTTGAAGATATTTCATTTAAAGGTGTTCATTTATTACAACACAGTAGTTTTGGCCCCTCTTTCTGCCCCCAAGGCATTTTCTTTTCTTTCTTGCACCCCACCCTTATTATTTTAACATTTTGGCAGCCATGTTCTAATATTTCAGCAACACATGTGCTGGGTTCTTTAAATTCACAAATGTTGCTAATCTGAAATGAGAATTTCAGATATTTTTGCAAGCCTATTTCAGCTGAGCTAATTTTATAACAGTGTTGTTGAATGAAACGTGCACATAATTTTGTATCGGTCGTGGGTGGATCGCCCATATCTTGAATATTGAGATGAGCTGTGGCAGCCAGATGAAGTATCCAACAGTACAGAATTTTATTAAATGTATATCTTGTTTGTTAAATGATTAAGTAGTGGAAAAGTTCACTGCAAATGAACAAGTTCAGAAATTTTGACATAATTTGTCATTCACACGATCTCTAATATGGAAATATTAAACATAATATAACCATTGTTGCTTAGGTAAGTATATACTTTCCCTGAACTTCAGAAGCAAAAGATCAAGACCACAGAAAAGCTGCAATTCAAATTAAAGTCAAAGCAAAGAATATATTCCCATTCTAGAATCCTTCTTGATTTTTTTATATGCTTGTTTCTCATAGTACTTTCTGTAAATTTTAGACCATAAAATGCCATCACAAATTGTAAAGTGACACTGAGAATTTTGTATTGATGTTTTGTGGTAATGTGTTCCTACATGTAATAGTACCTATATTTAATAATTTAAAGTATGATACCATTAAATGTATTGATTGATATTAAATAGTCTTACATTTTTGTAGTAACTGTTGCAAATCAAAACACCTGTCAAGATTGGCTGTGGAGTTATATGGAAATGATGCTGAATAAGAAGTATCTAAAAGGTTAAAAGTGCGATGCCTGTTACAAGGCTTTGAGTGAGCTGGGTTGGCTGTTGCGTGCAGGGTCACTGGGCGAGGGGCTGCCGCGGCTGCAGGACATGTTTCAGATGCTCCCCTCCAGTAGAGAAGTTACGTAATGCAGAGCTAAGAGCAAGAATTTTGAGCATTGTCAGCTGTTCCTCAGGACGTTTTGGTGTTTCCTTTTGGACAGCTGACCTGCTCTCAAGAGACAATATAAACAATCACCGTAATAAAAATCAAAGTAGCCAGGGAGATTCCATTGCATAATCTCCTTTTATTTTTAAGAAGACACTCTTTCCTGGAAATGCCTTTGATTGCGTGTCAGTGTTAAAAATTAAACTGTTTTATGTAGCTGTCACTGGTGGATAATTGCTAACAGGTGGAAGGAGAAGAGGAAAAGATTACAGCATTGTGCTCAGTAGGTTGATGGTGAGATGTGATTTAGCTGAACAGTCCCCTTTTCACACTTCTCAGAGCATGAGAATAGGACATATTTTTGTTCATCTGAAGGAGACAAAGACAAGAAGGAAGTGTTTTCACTTCTTAGTTTTCGTGAGGGAGCGGCACATGGGCAGAAGTCCTTGCTGTGTTCCTTGGGCACACCAAAGAGCAACAGGTTAAAGCTGGCAGCCTGTTATCTTTGCGGTCTAGCTTTTAGAAATCCCCATAACGTAACGCACTTGAAATAGATGTCGTCACCAGCTCCTGCCCTGAGTACTAAGCCTGACCAAATACATGTGACAGAAGATGGTGGAGTAGAGTGCAGCAGCTATTCATGTGGTAGGAGTGGTTATTGTATTAGGGTATACTTTTTGTTGACAGGCCAGCATGTTTTGAGTTAAAATTCTGCAGCTGTCTCTCTCTCCCCCCCTCTCTCACTTTCTCTCTGTGGATTTGTACAAATTCCAAGCTCCTCTGCAACAGTCGCACCCTTCTTATTTTGTTCTGAATAGATTTCACTGGTTTGTTTTTGTTTTGTTTTTTTCCCAGCAGGAAACGGACAGCAGAGGCGCAGATCCATTCAAGATCTTAGTGTTGCTGGAACAGAGTCCAGTCAGGTAACGTCTTTCTCGTCTCTTCTTTATCTTTCAGTAAAGTCAACACCAAATCTGTACAGGGAAACTGGTCTGGAATTCTTCACCTTTGATGCTTTCATTGAAATGATGTGGAAGCTTGGCAGATTGTAGTGTCATTTGTATTGCATTTAAATGAGATTCCATGAGGGTAATCTATGAATGAGCTCTAGATGAGAAGTGTTTTCTGTATAGCTTGTTCAGGATTTATCATTTTTATGTACACATAGCTTTTGTGTACCACTTAATTTGGCTGAGGGCAGATGTTATGCAGGAAAGCCTTTTCCTTCTCTATATGTAAAAAACAATTGTAATTACTGCTAACGATTGTCTGGAGCAGTTATACATACATTAGACTCACTTTTTGTATAAAAATAAAAAGCATGTGCATCAGTGTTAAACATATATTTATCATTAGTCTCTGAACCCTGAATAGTAACTTACAGTAGTATCTCCATTTCTTGTGAAAGGTTTACAGGAGGGTGCTGTCACAAAGTTTTGTTTTAAAAAAAGTCTATCTCAATAAGCTATTTTATAATAACATAGCTTCTTATCTGGTATCGTAACTGCCATGGTAACAGACACAGTGGTATGCTACATAAAATTGAAAGTAAATTAAGAACATGTTAAATGAGAAAAGTACAGCTAATGCTTCATTCAGATGTGTTTATTTTGTGGTTTTATGTGCTTCATTGTCTTTCAGTAATTCACAGAGACTATTTGGTCGTTAGTGTGAACTGGCAGTTTTGAGATCCCTACTATTATTTGGATGTGGGAAACTGGAGCTTAGCATATTCATCAGGTTTCCATATTAAACAACCTACTGCAATAATCTAAAATAGGTGGTAGTTTTGGGGTGTGTAGTTATCAGGGAGATCAACATTTGATCCTTCTTTAATTCTGTGGAGTATGATAGCCACAGAAACCTCATCAATCCCCAAGGTAGAATTTAGTAGAATTTACTATGTACATCTATCAGAAAATAATAAATGAGTCTTAAATATATTTTAATATCTTCAGAGAAAGACAGGTTTGTTAGAAATGAATCTGCAAAATTTAGTAAAGAAATAGATTAGCATATTCAGTTAATTGTAGAACTAAAGTTATGCAAGACTTAGGGAGAAAAAAATTAAGTGACAGTACATCAGTTATGCCAAATTGCACTGATTCTATTCATTTTAATGAATGGTTAATATTTAAAAATACATAATTTCACCAGACACTTCATATCTTAATAACTATTGTAATAATCCTTCTTTGAAAGCTATTCTTCTACTTGTATGAATGTTCTAGCTAAATTCCCCTTGTGACCAGGGGAATACAGAAAAGGTTTTTTGTTTACCTCACCAATTTCTGCTGAGGGTCTATAGAAACACCAGAGTCACTTTCTTGCTTCTGATGGTGTACATATTGAAAATCTAAGTGGAAGAATTACGGTTATCTGTTTCTATCTTGCAGTTTTTGGAAACACTATGATAAAATCTGGAAAACATATTTTAACAGGCATGAAAAATGCTCTTTGGAAGAAATTTTTCCGCTGTCCATATAAACGAATAACTAATTTTCATCCCCTTTTTGGTGTGAGAAGAGACAGAAAAGTCTGATGAAACTAATGCTAACTTTTGACATACATATATTTGTGTATTTAAAAAAAAAAGTCGCAAAACAAGAAAGCGAGCACAATGTAATATGACAGAAGACTTTACTCTTTATGGGTTTCTATAGCTCTGGACCTCACTGCCTTGAATTTTTGTTGAAAATCTCGAACCTGCTATCCATATAAGCTAACCAAAGCAGAAAAAACATCTCTGACTAGCGTAGCTCTGGTCAGTTTACCATACCTCCCCATATGCACCATACCATATATAGCTTATCCTTTCTAATGTGAAGATCCCCTTCCCCCTCCCTTCCTTCTTTGCAAACACCCTTCTTCCCCACATTCCATTCTCCTTTACACCCACCCTGCAGCACAGCCTTCTTCATCAAGCCACCGTGGTACTGCGTGCCTCTGCTCCCACACCCAGCACTTGTAAGCCCCTATTCCGCTCAAAATTGAATGATTGCCCTGGTGCCACTTTTCTTTTTTTAACTATTTGACTGACACACTAGACCTGATCAGAAATCTTTTTATTAAATGTGGTTTTCCTGAAAATTGCCGCTGCGTCAATAGGAAACTATTCTGTTATATTTTTGTTATCAGGAAGGTTTTTCCAGTTCAGAATGGAATTTTTGTGGAGGTGGAGGAAAACACTGGACTTGATGATAATAAATATATCAAATTTTGGGGTGCTTACCTGAAAGGGTAGACCAAGACTCTGATCTCCCTGGTCTGTTTTAATCTGACCTTCTTGTATGTTTTATGATTGTATGTATATTTTATTTGTGCATTGTTAGAAGAACTTTTTGTGCAGTTTTGTACGGCTGACGATTACTGTTGAGACACTTAAGGTATTTTTCAGTATTGATCTTGCTGATGTTATCAACAGCAGACAGTGATAGTGCTTTGCAGATGATTTTACTACTCAACTGACCCTTTTACATCAACAGTTAAGATGGGAAAATACACTAAGCCAAAGGTTTTCTGTCATTGGATCAGCTGTTGGAGTAGTTCAGTGTTGAGAACATGTGTTTAAGTCTGATTTTTCACAGATTTCTCTAGTGCTTGGTGACCTTAGACTGGATCTTACTCCAAGTGACGTGAGCAGCACTGATGCAACCCTCTCTGTACAGTCAAATGCTACATTTCCATTTGTTTCCATCTATATACTGTGAAGTTCTATTCATTTTTCCACATAATTTTTTTTTTTGCACTGAATTGTTTCTTCTGCCTTTCCATTTCTTTGTACATGCTTTTTAAAACGTTGTATTGTGTTGTCTGTCCAGCACTACTGCTCTTGCCTAGACACCTGTGTAACACAAACAGATGTGTAGACTCTGAACTGCAGCCATAAAAACTTTCAGGGGCTTGAAGAAACACAGCGAACCTGCTGTTTACTCTGGATAGAGTCTTTACAGTATTATACAGTTACTGAGAAACTTATTTGACATAATCACCCAAGAACTGCAGGTTGTGATCAGATGCCTAGTAAGGTATCCATGTCCCTGCCTGTGCATCTTTTATTGGGTTGGTTGTTTCGGTACATCATCCTTCACATGTGTTATTGTAACATCACAACTACCTCTTTTAAACTTTTTTTTCAGTTTTTTTTGTTTGTTAATAACTGTTGCTGGGCCTTCATAACTCTTACAGTTTACTTTGAAGTGGAAAGAAAAATTAATATATTAAAGAAAACCATATACTGTATTGAACGGTTGAGAAACAGGGTCAGAATGTACATGCCCACATGCATGCAAACTAAGTGTGATAATTTGGAGGATCTGATATTAGACAGTTGAATCATTCTGTCCATGAGATTGTGAAATTGGTCACAGATACACTTTTTTTTTCTCCTCTTTCACAGCAAGATAAAATCCACAGATGAGGAGACAGGGCTAGTAACAATGATTTCTTTAAATTGGGTTGCCCATTTAAATTAAACTTGAGGGGGGGATTATTCCTGAGCGTGCCAGCTTTTCAAGACTGCAAATCTTTGAGAAATGGAAGTCAAGAAGCTAACAGTGCCGCTGGCATTGGTCACCTGGCAAAAATGATTTGAGAGTAACCTGATAACAAGTCTGTTGAGTGATACCTGGAGGAAGCAAGGATGAAAGGATACCCTTGAAAAGGTGGCAGAAACTGATAGCTAAAGAACAGTCTTTAAAGAGCAGCTGAGAACGCTGTGAATGAGCATGGGTTAGTCTTAAACCTGGGGTAAGACTCACAGCCAAAGAATAAAGGAGCTGGGGGGGGGTGGGGGTGGCGGGGGAACACATTGTTCCCATTATCTGCCAGTAGTTGCACGTCTGCACTAGAAGTCAACAAAAGGGCATTTTTTGTACAATTGTACATTATGTAATAAGATAAGAATAAAGCTAATTCACATTTATCTAGAATTTCTCAGAATGGTGGTAGTCCCTGTAGACATAGCTGACTTTATAAAATGTGAAAGTCTGAGTCACCCCAGCAGATTGTACATGGCAGGGAAACTAATCTGATGTAACAGAAATGTTTACAAGCCCAGTAACCCTTCTCCCTCCACCCTCCTCCGCTTTAAAAAGCCACGTAAGGCCATGGATGAAAGCGATGCAGTGGCAGCATGCTGAACACTGAAACAATAACAGCTCTGACTTCCTCAGACATCAGTAGTACAAGTCTGACTTACCTGTCAGAGAGGCTGGTGTCCAGGACACCTCACACAACACACGTTCAAATGCTGTAATCTAACAGGTGTTCAGTTCTGGGACCTTCTTTGGACTTTGCAATGCTTTTTAGATATGCTGCAGATACGAATCCTTCATTTCTATTGCTAGTAATTTTGTCTAAACAGTGTTATCAAGGAAATGGTGTTTTTCTGTTGATGGATCAAAACAATCTGGTACAGCAAGCAATCTAGTACAACATTGTAAAGTTACTGTAACTAGAGTACTTCTTCGGTGCCCTTTGCTATCAACTGTTGACACTCAACAAATTTTTTTTTGCTTAAAGGACTTACATGCTGTTAAAAGTGCTTGCTCCAGAGTGTGTTTATCATTCATATCTGAGGACACTGACAGTAAGCAGTAAGCTCAGTAACTTAAACCTTGCTTAAGTCAACAACGACTCCAACACAAAAGCTTTTTTCAAAGTGTCTGATGCCATCATCTGGATAATATCATCCACTGGATTATTTCTACAATAGTTTATTGCCCTGTTCCTGACTACTAACATAAAACACTAAATGGTTAATAAAAATTAAAGGAGAAACATAATGCAGTTGAAATAGTGGATATTTTGGTGTGCAGAATCTTGTTACTCTTTGGATTGTTACTTGACTGAAATCTTGTCTTTTAAAACTCAAGATAGGATATTTGGAAATTAGAGTCATAAATACAGTTGCCAGGTAATGTATATTTGAGTGCTTCTTTTGAAAAATAGGGACATTTAATTAACTATTTCATGATAAACACAACTATTTTTAATATGGTGTATTTTAATAGCATTTTTTCTTTTCACTTCATTTTTTTCCTGCAAAACTCACTGGGGTTTTATAGTCTTATGTCCTTTACTGTGTTAATTTTATGTCAGTGCGGGGGTATATGAAATACAGGAATATTGTAAATAATCTTAGAAAGAAGTTCAGTAGAATAATGAAGTCTGTATTAAGGTTTTGTGCTCTGGTAAACAAAAGGATTTGAGGAGTCGAGCTATATATAAAGGAACTTTCTACAGAATTTTGCTTTCGTTCTTAATTTTCTTTCTGAGCGAGTGTACTCATTTTTTAATTGCTTTGCTTTAATTGATCCTTTTTGATTAAACACTTTTTTCATGTTTTCTGAAGATGAATTACATAACCTCTGAGTTGACGTAGGAACCATAAGAAAACTGATAATACACCACAGTCTAGTGCAGTTGCTAAACTGCATTCCTTTCATTGATTGTAGTTCTATTCATTGATTAAACATTGGAAACAAATTTTATTTTTTCCTTATGAAGCTGCTAGATTTCACTGAATGGTGGTGTGAAAATTACTAGACATAGTGTCATGCTTTTATATAAAGATCTTGAATATATTGTTCAGCACTGCTTTTTATTATGCTGGATAGCCAAATTATATTAATTTCTTTTTATACAGTAAAGATGGAGTAGAAATGGTGATGAAATTATCCCTGCAATGCATGTAAAGTTTATCAAACTGTCCGGAGAACTTTCAGGGTAAAAAGCTTGGGGAGGAGAGTATTTGGGAGGATTATAGGTTCAGGTTTCTTCACAGTTTTGTTTTGTTTTTTTTTTAATTAATCCTTAAAAAAAATTTTCTCTTAATTTTTCTTGTTGTTTTATTTTGTTTTATCATTTCAGGAGAGTAGAAACAGCAGTAGATCATCTAGTCCTAGTGTGAGAATGATCACTACCTCGGGACCAACCTCTGAAAAGCCAACTCGTAATCCATGGACACCTGATGATGCAGGTAATCCTTTGTTCATTAGTTAACTTTTTGCCTGTAAAAAAATATAAAATATTTATTTGATTATGGTGTGGGGTGTGTGCCCTAGACATTAATAAAATTAAGCGATGAAAGCCACAGTCCATTTTAGTTCTGCTTATCTTAAATCATTACATTACTGCTTTGTTTTGCACACTGGCTTTAAGAACTTTTTTATATAGATTACATTAAGTTACATAAACTAGTAAACATTTTGGTTGTAAGAAAGTACAGTACATACGCAGTGATAATAGTATTTAATGCAGACCTTTTAGCATCAGTTTTTGATTGTAGTGTGGTTTGGGGGAATTAGAGAAATAGACATCTTAGAGCATTTTAGTCTTGTGCATTTGTATTATGAATGCACAGTTAAAGCTTTCATTGCTCTGACTTCTGGAATAAAACGCTATGTAGGTGAGTATCAGATGGAATACATTAATTCTGTTTTTTACCTGTGTTGTAATTTTGCTTATGCAGAATGTACATGTGCGCATAGTCTTACTCTTTTTAAATGAACTAACATAAGTGTCTGCAGAAGTGTTGTAAATACTTCTACTGTAGCATTACTGTTCTTTTGTTATGAAACAGGGTTAAGAATGAACATAATTTAATAGTTGAATTCAATTTTAAAAGTCATAATGCACTCCATTGATGAAAAGAACGAGTACTGGACTGCATGAAAACAATGGATCCCCACAAATTCCTTTTTAGAATATATAAAAGAATTACATTTTTGTTACCAAAATGAACATGTTGAATCTTAAACTTAGTCTCAAGCTGGTACCTCATAGTGCCTTAAATTCTGAAATCTTTTTCCTGATATCTGTTTCATCTTTGGCTGATCAGACTCTTTCATGCTTTTCCTGTAACCAACTGCAAAATGAAAACTCACATGTGGACTGACTCTTGCACAAGCATATATATATATATATGTATGTATGTATATATATGCGCACTTGTATTTTACCAAATATAAGGTGATTCTGTATGTAAGATGTGTACTTTTCTTTCTTTTTTTTACCCCTGTTTTAGTGGGAGGAAGGCAGCATACTCCTGTATTGCTTCTGTGCTTTCTTCTTTCTGTCCATTGTCACTTTGCCTGATCACACTCTATGCCTTGTCACTGATAATTTCCCAAAGCCCTTGCCCACTGTCACAGCCCACCCTGTGCCCTCTTTTGTGTAGTGTGGGACCTGAGTTGCTTTAAGCAGTGAGCACTTATGGGAATTGCTGCCTCACATGGAAGCAAGTTCTTACCCAGTCAATAGTTCCTTGGGGAAAGTTGCCATCATATGCCAGTGCAAAGGCAGTTTGTCCCAAGTCTTTGGCCTTAAATGCAGCACAGCGCTAGAACTAAAAGTCAGGTCTGTTTTCTGGCCCACAGAAATCCCTCACCTTATACTCAGGTAAATACAGAATGTACCACATGTATATTTTTTCCTGTTAGGTTTATGCAGTCCATGAACAAATAATTGTTTGAATTTCTAAAGAGAGAAATAATTTTAGTTTTCTGGAAAAGAGGGTACCTTTTTAAGTTAATGAGGTAAAATGTTAAAATGAGGATGCAACCGAATCTGGTCAATCACAGGAAAAGCTACACTTCTGTGACAGTGCACAAATGCTCAGGAATGTAATCTGAAGTATTTTGCATGTACTGATGTATTTGAAACATTGCAATAATTCCTTTGCTGTAACAGTATTCCATATATGGCAATAGTCTAATGTAGGGAAGGACTTTTTATATTGTTCTCATTTAAGATACTGTGGTGATTAAGTCTCTGGTTTTAGGGTTGTTTTCTTTTTCTTTTTTTTTACCACCTTCCAGTTTCCTTACAAGCATACACTTAACCACTTTTTCTCCATTCCCACCCTCTTATTTCTGTTTCCTTTTGAAGCTGCTCTTGGAGATAGCATAGTCTTTGAGGGCAACACCTTAGTTTCTCTACCACGACTACTCTGTGGCAGGTGCTTTTGGGGTATGGGTAAGCAGCCCCTTTTTTTTCCAACCTACCCTCCTCCATATAATCCTCTAGTAGCAATAATGCAGCTATAAAATCAGTAGTTTCTCCATGTGTCTTTACTCCTATGTCTCTTAAAGCTTAACAGTAACCTTGTGATCCCCAGATTGTGGGCTACCAAAAGCTAGGATCTATAACAATTCATAAATGTTAAATCTGGAATGAAAGCACTAGAGAAATCCAGAGTTACTGCACTGTAAGAAGAGAGCAGCCAGGCCCAGGAGATAGATTGTTTATTGGGTTCCTTGCTACCCACAAAGTATCTCTACAGTACAGAGAAGATGGCCTAGAGCATGTTGTGAGGAAGATACTTAGAGACCTCACTGGGAGCAGGTTTCAAAACTGAGCAGGAGGTTGTGCTTATTTTATTTTGGCAGAGCTGGTTTGCACAGCTTCTAATTTTAAAATCATTAGATGCATGGGCTGGCTGGCTGATCCTTCATAAACAAGAATGAAATGGCAATTTTTTTATAAATAGAGAATGTGATTGCAAACTGTACAAAAATAGTCTTTTTAAAATCTGTATGCTGTTACATGGCTTCTAGAAGTGTAGGATGATAACCTTAATCTTTATTTCTTCTTGGTGTGATAGACCATGCTTTTGAAGTTCTTAACTTTATCAGAAATACAAAATGATTCATCTGCCTTGGGATTGGAACGCTGCTATTTCCATTTGCCTTTCCACATTCAGATTGTGTATTGTGAAATGATTTAGAATTCTTGTTTTTGTCCTATAAGAATAGAATTAACTCTGAAAATACATTAAAATTTCCTTGGTATTGTTACAGAGACCAATGGGTCAGATAACTCCATCCCAATGGCATATCTTACATTAGATCACCAGTTACAGGTAATAAATAAATGCTTTGTTAGTTTCTTTATTTTGCATTTCATTCTAATGTGTGAATTTGGACCTGCAAAATAGTGTCGCATATTTACCTGTGTTTATATTCTGTCTAACTTTTGACCAAGGCTAAAAAAAATATATTATGTAATCTGAGATTGGTTGTCTCAGATTTGATCAAGCTATTAAAAACAAGCCCTGGGAAACATGATCCCTAAAACCAAGTGTAAACTGAGTTTGACTGTCAAAATAAGACATTATTTGCTTGAGTGTTACTGAATTAAATTGTTGTACACACTTTATTTGTTGTGTGTGGGATTAGACACTACTTGGATTTTTGTGACAGAGTATCAGATTAATAAATGCAGATTTGAGGTTTGAGTCAACTTTGACATCAGTGCAGTAACATTTTCCAGGTCATGGTTTAATGCTTATTTTTAAAAGCTTACTGGTTTTTAAAAGACGTTATAAATACACTGCAGGGACATTCTAACACACTATATACTAAGATATCAGTTCATTAGTTTTTAACATGTCTGATTTATTTTCAGCCTCTAGCACCGTGCCCAAACTCCAAAGAATCTATGGCTGTGTTTGAACAGCACTGCAAAATGGCACAAGAATATATGAAAGTTCAGACAGAAATTGCATTGCTGTTGCAGAGGAAGTAAGTGAAATGTGTTTAACCTTTTCTGTTCTGTATGTTTCTTTTACACAAAGCCTGCTATCTGTGACTATTATTTCTGGCTGTATGAAGTAACATTTTATAGGGCATAGTTATTTTCCAGCCTTAATCTCAGAAATACTGAGCTGCTCAATACAGATAAGATATCTAGAGCAGGTAATTGAAAGTTTTAATCAAAATCAAAGCTCTTCTTTTGGATAAGTCCTACTTTAAAGTGTGTGGCACATCTGTATATGTAACGTACTAGTAATGTTTGTTTGTATCATCTCAAATGAAAGACCTGGACTCTTGAAGAACTTTGGCATTTTCTTTCCAGCGCTGTCCAGTAAAAGATTTTCAGTTGTGATTTGTAGATAATCACTTGGATAATGGATTATAGAATCTTGAGTGATAAGTCAATGTTACTCTTTTTGCAGTTAGCTTTTATCTTGTATCTGACTATTGTCAATCATCACATTTACAACAGTATTATCAACACACACCTTACCTTTTTCTACCAGGGGTTTAGGACCTAAAAGCCATTATGTACCTTTTGTGCACTAGAAATAAACTCTTTCCTCTTACATTGTGTACACATATAAGTGAAGCAACTGCACGTATTGTTAGATTAAGGCCAGAGTTACTGGTGATTCAGAACTTCAGTTTGCAGTACGGTCCGTTGTGTTCTGCTTTTCATCGCTTCTGTTTCCTGATGCTGGGGAGCAGTTCTGAGAGGTCATATATACTCCCATGCTAGACCAAGTAACCAGTTTGTTGCCCAGCAGTGTCTGAGCCACTACAGGCCAGCAGTTGTTAATGAGGAGCTTGCCTTGGTGTTTGTGGAATAGCTAATGAGAAAAATGTGTGTATAAACCTCTTTTACATTAGAAATAGCATACAGAACAGGGAAAAAAGCTACTGTAAGGTCAACCTCCTCTATACACTTTCGGTTTAGAATCCTGAGAATAAATATTTTTCAAGTGCAAATAGAATTTTAGACTTCATGAGGAGATACTGAAACTAGGGTAAATATATTAATTTTTGTTTTATTTCTGTTGTCCCTAAGGGTTAATAACTTAGATAAAAGTGTGTTTCTGTCTCAAAACTGTTAATTCTGTGGCTTTAGATTCCTACTTTATCTTTTTTTTTCTTGGAGGTCTGCATACAAATTTCTCCTAAACTGTTTTTTCTTAGTCAGAACATAATTGCCCATAGGTCTGAAAACAAAAAATAGTATTGTGATTGGTGAATTTTATGCTGGTTAAGGTAGTTATTAGTTCAACCTTTATAGAAAGATTAAGTTTTCTTTAACTGTAATTACAAACCATATGGCAACAATTAATTAACATGAACTTTCTCCTCTACTATTTTGTTACTAAAATATTGCTGACAGCTTGCCTTCTTGTCACCTCATAAACAAATAGTAAAACAAACTGCTACATCAATTTTGCAGGATAATTTATAGCAAGTTTATCTGTGTGTTTGTTCCTCTAAAATTGTTGCTAAAAACATATTAAACACTTATAAATTAAGTGAAAAGACAGTTACAGAAATAATTTGCTTGATTCTGCTTTTCCCCTGCTTTAAGAAGTTCAAGTCCACTTGGAAGACAGCACTTCACTAAAAGGTTACCAAAATTACTGCAATTTTGTCTTTCAAGTTGCCTTTTGAGTTTTTAAATGTATATATAGTTAAGCAAAATTAGAGTTGAATATATTTATGAAATTCTGTGTGGATCCTTTAGATGTTTTACTGTGACCTGTAGAACTACATCCGAAGGACATTATATAAGGGACAATTTTAGAGACTGAGGCTATGGCTTGCAGCTTTTTCAAATTTTAAACATGGTTTTGATTTGGAAGAGAATATTTCCACAGGTAACAATGAAGAGTAGGGTTTTTTTTGTCAACTTACTTATTTTTTCGTACAAAATATCACCAGCCATGCATTCAGACTGATAATCAAATACTGATTTGAAACATATGAAGTCATGTACACACAAATAGAAATAGATTATGAATTACAGTTACGGTTTGTTTTGATTTTTTTTTTTTTTTTTTTTTTTTAAGACAAGAACTAATAGCAGAACTGGACCAGGATGAAAAAGACCAGCAAAACACATCACGTCTGGTACAAGAACATAAAAAGCTGTTAGATGAAAACAAAAGTCTCTCAACTTACTATCAGCAATGCAAAAAACAATTGGAGGTCATCAGAAATCAGCAACAGAAACGGCCAGGCACATCATGATTTCCTGGGACCTTTCAAATGAAAAATATGCACAGAAAAGACTGATTTTTTTTTTTTTTATTGTTATTATTATCCCTTATTATGACAACTCATGAGTGTTAGCTTCTTGGTGTGATCTGTATTTGTCTGCAACACTTAACATCATTTAATTTTCTTTTTCCTATGGTGGACATCCAGTTCAACAGGTTAATCAAATAAGGTGAGAAAACAGTGACTTGAATTAACCAACAGCCCTCAATTTAAAGCAAGAACAGTGGCTGTATGCATGCTCCTTGTGTGAAGGCTAGCCTAACAAGTGTTAAAGTGGCTGCTAAATTATAAGATCTTGTTTTTAGTTTTTGGTGTTACCTCGATAAGAGCAAAACAAAAACTTTCCTGTTTAAGAATGGTTTTGTTCCAGTGTTTCATCTCAAACTATTAAAATTACAATTATTTTCAGGACTTAAACATGCACCAAGCTGCAGAGGTGATGTTGGCAGATCAGAGTAATTCATGATGCATTAGTGATGCCTTTTACCTGTAGACGTAGTGTATTTTTTCCACATGCAAAATGGTAGGCAAACTGATGCCAGCATCCTTGGTTCAGTGCTTGATAGCCCTGCATTTTGACTAATATATTTCTTGTAATCTTGCATTCATAAAATATTTGAAGTAAAAGGCTGTATTTTCTTTACTTTTTCGGGGGGAATGACATGCAGTTTCATTTAGTTCCTGGGCAAAAGTTATGAAGGTGGTTCACTGGGCAAAGTTGGTCCCTTGTGTAGAAGAGGGAAAGAATCAAAAATGTGTAAAAGTGTGTTTTAAACCTTTAAAGCTTTTTTCACTGTAGCATCTTTGGAAGGAAATTCAGAAAGCAAATTAATACAAAACTTTAAATGCTTGCTCCCTTTTATACCACTTGTTGGATTGATTTTTTTTTTTCTTACAACTTATTTGCTGAAAAGCATTAACTATAAATGTAAATAAGTTTGTTTTAGGTAAGGAGAGGAGGGTTTGGGGAAATGAATTTATTTTAAATAGCAAATTATGAAATGGAGTTGAGTATGCAAATAGCGGAAGCTATTAAGAAAATGAGGGAAATGGCTTAGATCTCCATCAGGAATCTCAGTTATTCCACTCATTTGAACGCAGTTCAAAGGAAGTCCATCACAGAATGCCTGCTGCCTTTGTGAGTGAAGAATTGCATTTAATGAACTCAAGCAGAATATGTAATGATCAGTGTCATTATTTACCATTATTACATGGGAGAAAATGACTACTTGTTTACATTGCAGATTGATTATTTGGATTATGAATTAACATTTAGCTGGTACAAAAATAAGGCACTTCTAAATATAATGAGAAATTATTCCTTACATAAGATCTTGGTGTGCTCAGTTGTGGGCAGGGTTTTAATAACACTCTTTTGCAAAAGGAAAACAGAAAATTGAAGTTCAGCTGCTGAGCCCTCAAAATATAAGAGAAGTATTTCAAAATGTAATCTGAAGTTTGACTTATGCTTATTTCAAATGAATAATTAGTCATAAGAGCCCATGAGCAGAACTTGGAAAAACATTAAGGGTAAAAAGCTCGCAGTATTTTCTTTTCACCTTCCTGCCTGGATGATAAAAAACAATACTACTGTGCTTATCTGGGAACAACAAAGATGACACACAGTTTGTTGAACAGTGTCATCCTGTCTTGAAAATAAATCTATTGTTGGCAAACCTTTGGGAATTCAAAACCTTTCCCTCATTTTACTTAAATAAAGGAAGGGTTATCATTCCCAAAACCTTAGCAGATAATTTGATTAGTTAGCTGAAACTGATATTGGGATCAACTTAAGGGCACACATATTTATAGCAAAATGTAATTGGCAGAGAAAATAGCTGTAGTATTAGGAATAGCACAAGTTATCCAAAGTATTGCTGTTCACATACATCTGTCCATCTACCAAAATGGACACACTCGGTGATCAGCAGCTTACTTAACATGTGCTGAAGCCTGAAGTAGAGCAGCATTAATACTGATGCTCAGCTTCAGAAGCATGGTTGATAATTACATACACAAAATAATTACCCAGGGCAGTTTTTACACTTTGCCTTGTCATAATCCAGATACGCTTACAGTAAATCAGTACTGTATATGAAAACTCATCTTATGGCAAAGATTGAATAATGAAAGTGGATGCAATGCTGACTTAATGGTACATAATACAAAAATCTGTTCTAACAGTTGCTTATGACTCTTCAGGGTTTACATTAAAAAGGGTCTCAGATTGTAAAATAAGTACTGTGCTATCATGCACTGTTGAACTCGGCTCTATTCAATAGTTAGGTTATATTGCTCTTGTAATTTTCAAAGGGAATTTGGAGTTTGACCTTTTGCCTTCAAATTGTTCCTTTCTTAATTCCACCAAAAATTTAAAAAGTATTTTCCCCATTTTCTCAGTGATCTGTGTGGCAAAATCTGTGTATCATTTAAAAAACAAAAAAAAAAAACAAAAAAAAAAACCAGAACCAACAACCAAAAAAACTATAAGGGTAGATTATAGCAGTTTGGGCTAAGAAGAGTTTTAAAAGCTTAACTTTCAATGACCTTTATTATTTTCATAAGGCTCTTGTTTTAGAGTTGTTTACAAATGTACCTTAATTTTTCAGTTAAACCATCTGGAGTGTTCAGGAATTTTTTCATGTACTCTTTTGTCCAGTTAAAGCTGTTCCTCTAATAATGGAGGTGAAATATTTAGTTTTGTCTGGGCACTGCCTTCTCAGAAAAGGTAACAGGCTCTGCTTTTTGTTACAAAATGTGTTCTGTAATATATTATGTAATTGAAACTGTGCTTCTGTACACTCTGCAGTTCTGCCAAAAATGCTTTTTTTTAGGCTTTTGGGATTTTTTTTCTGATGAGAAGTTGAAGATTGTAATTCAAAACTTGTACATAAAATGGTGAATGATTTCATATGATTCAGGAATGAGCAGTGTGGCTTTCTGCTACAGGATTTTTATTGCGTTGTCAGGAATCTAATTAATAAAAGCTGAGAGACTTCCACAAACACGCAGTAATGCCCCAACGCTTGCCAGGGCATCCTTGAGCTCCAGTGGAATCCCACAAAGGGTGGGGGATAATCATCATGCAGTTGTTCCCACCACCAAAAGAAAATTCTTCTCCTATTAGCTCTTCCCTTCCTGTGTGCAAAAGTAGGGTGTAGGATGAATAGTCCTACTCATAACTGAGTATCAAGATATTTTAAGAATGCCACATCTTTCATACGGATGTTTTGCAAAAAGATAAGTGCTTGTCTGTCATTGTTCAATTTGGACAAATTCCATTCCCTGGAACTTCTCTATTTTGTTCATAATGGATTTTACTGCTTTAGAGTTTCTGTTGCCATACCACAGACCAGAGGCAACGCCTTAACTGTCTCCTTGCCTGTGAAGAACACCAAATCGTGCTTTGCCTTTGCTCTGAGCTGCTTTGAACAACTCAGCTGTTTCAGGTGCCCTGTTAAAACCTGCAGGAAAGTTTGAAAGGATAAGGGCAGAAAAGGTGCAGCACACGCAACCCCTCAAAATACAGATTTCCCCATGGTGAACT
Organism: Strix aluco; assembly: GCF_031877795.1. NCBI lineage: Eukaryota > Metazoa > Chordata > Aves > Strigiformes > Strigidae > Strix > Strix aluco. The sequence continues at coordinate 90,818,617 of NC_133933.1, forward strand.
AGTTGAAGAGGAGGATCTTGTGAAAGTAAACCTGTGTACGTGTATACACACGCATATACACACTGTTGTGAACTTCACATGTATAGGTGTAGAGAGCTGTATATATCAAACCAGAATTGGTAGATCTCTTTCTATTTCCAAAATCTGAGCTTTCTGTAGTTAGCTTTTATTTACTTTAGTAATGTCACTAGATGAGTGGTGCTCTAAGCCTATGAGGTTCAAGTTCTGTAGAGACAGATAAATACAGGTGTGTGTGTGAGAGTGCATCAGTTATTTTCTGTGCCCATGTAACCCTTTTCTGCTTCTTGCAGGGACAATTCAGATCTCCCAATGCATTTGGACAGATTTGCTGCGTATGTTTTGACTTTGAACTGACATCCTGACTCTGGTCACGGAGGGGTACTTAATGAAAGAGGAAAACTGAATTTAGACCAAATACATTAAATTTTTAATTATTAATAAAACACTGTCTTAAAATACTTAGAGCACTGCTAATCCTAGGGTTTCAACACAAGCAAGCATTAATGGAAGAAAAAGGGGGTTTATTCATAGCTGTGTGCTTTACACTAAGTAGCTAAAAACTGGAGATACTCCAAAGGATAAAATAGGCTTCTGTTACATAATTACACATACTTTGTGGATACCCCCCTTCTAACTTGGATAAAGGCAGCCCAGCTACTCTTGCGCTTGAACTGTTGCTTTCTATGGATGGAAAGAGAGGAGCAGATTGTTGCGTTGTAAGAAGTTAAAGGTATATCCAGCCTTGGGAATCAAAAGGCACTGGGAGAGGCAGACCTGGAAGCGGGAGGAGTGGAGCCCCTGCCTCCTTGCTGCAAGACCACAGCTCTTTGCCAGTGCTGGAGGAGATGGGGGTGACACAGAGCACCCTGCCTCTAGCTCCTTAGCGGTGCGCAGACTGCAGCTGCGAGTTTTGGCTTCTCTCAGACCTCTTCCTGTCCTTAAGCAGTGGGTGCTCCCTGTGTAAATATGAATCTGCTGACATGCAGACTGGTGGAAATGCAGTGGTATTCCCTTTTCCCGGCCATGCTTTTCCTTCCCACCAGTGTTGAACGGGAGAGGCTGTGGAGCAGCTGCACGTAGGCTGCTCTCCTGTAGTATTTAGGCAGAGGACCAACGAGTGACTTGCATTCATATAACCTATGGGCTCAGCATGTGGGCTGGGACACATTTTTAGCTTGTAGCAGAAAATTAGAAATAAATCCCTAGCTGTGGGTGACTTGAAGATCATATGATGAGGTGGGTGTGCTTAAAAGCTCTACCTGGGTCTGTTCCTTTCCTTTTTCATGAGGAGGAGCAAGGTGGACTTCACCTGTTGGGCCACTTTTGAGTGACATGCAAAGCCACTATGACTGTCCTGGTAGCTCCTCTCCTGTGGTGTGAAAAGAGGGGTGGCCAACAAGCTGCTTAGGAAAAGGAGAAGAGATGTTTGCACTGAGCCTTTTATGCTGGTGTCAATACAATATACATTTAAGACCACTCAGAATTCCTTCCAAAAACAGGCAAAGTTACAAAGATTAGGCTAGGAGAGGGAATAATTTGTCCTATCATCTGAAGATGTCCATATTTGCCAAGCTGCTGCTGCAGAAATGTTCCTGTGAATGTCTTTGTTCTCCAAGGCCCCAGAAGAGCCTGCCTGTGCCTGTCACTGGAGGGTTCCTGAACAGCTGTCTCCAAAAAGTTAAACCTGGTACGTGCAAATCAGACTCTTATTAAAGTTTCTTACATCATCATTAGCAACGTGGCTAGAGCATAGCCGGGAATTGTTCATGAGGTAGGAGGTGAAGCTAATTTAGGTCATGCTCTGGGGGCTGCCTGGGGGCTGTGGGGCTGCTGGACATAAACTGCTTCTGTCAGTAAAGTGCTTGGACAGGACCTAAGAGGGAGAGACGGCGCAAGGAGCCATTTTGGTCAGTGCAGCTGTGCTTTACACCAGAGCATGGTGCCGTGGCTGAACGCTAGCAGGCCAGCTGGTGAGAGCCATGATGCTGTTTCTCATTGAGGTCTTTAGCCACCACTTCAGGTCTCCTTGAGTGCTGGGAGATGCTGAAGCTCTAGCAAAGCGTGAGGTTTGGGGTGATCTTTTTATGCTTAATAAAAACACTAGGTACCAAGACATGGCTGAGGGATTTGTTTTAGAAAACAAACAAAAAAAGCCACCACGAGGGTGGGGGTCATTGAGTACACTGTATCCCACATCTCTGGATCAGGGAAACACACCCATAGCCTTGTCATGAGCCCTCTGAGTGCACTACTAAAGGAACCATGTGGTGAAACAAGTGGTGTGGTGGAGGCTTTCATGGTTGCTTTCCTGAGTGCTTTGACTTCTCAGACCTGAAAGGAGAAAGTAAAAAGCTGTACTAACACACCTGGGGATCTGAATGTGGCTGGCTTATTGTTTCCTTTGCATATTATGGCATGCCCCCCCAAAAAGTGCTATAGGTCAAGTGGAGTTTTCAATCTCAGCTGATTTAATTCTGTGGTTTTAGGACCATGTAACCTGCACCTCCTGGGCAAACCTCAGCCTTCACTGGCTTTGAGTAGGTACAGCTGAAAGGGCTATTCATTTCCAAGAGCAGATGGAGCTGGTGTACCAGCAGCAGCAACATCTTTTCTCCAAGTCAGTGACTTGAGCAAGGTGGAGAGGCAGAGGAATTTTCTCCTCCATAAACTGTAATTTTTTATCTATTCTGGAGCAGGACCTTGGGCTAAGAACTTGATCTCTTTTTAAAATAATCCTTTTGTGATTAATCACAAAAGGTGCAAAAAGGGATGAACATTATAACTTGGTTTTGTCTTGAGAGCTCAGATTTGGGGGATTTTTTTCCTTTCCTGGTGCCTAGTCTCAAAGCTAGAAGAGGAGCTAGCTGATATAACCAATTGCACACAGCTTTTCTATATTCTATTCAGCTCCTACAAATTTAGTTTCTGCCAATGAGACTCATGTATAGAGATTAGACAGTTGCTAAAGGAAGTCATAAAATCTAATTGCAAAGAAGATGGCTCTAGAGAAGTTTAGTTTTTACTTGATTTATTTGGAAGCAGATTTTATAACAATGGATTGAGTCATTTTCAGAATATCTTTAGTAGGGAGAACATCAGTCTAATGGCAGGTATTGATGATACAAATTTTTAAGCAGCACTGTATCTTCATTTGCCTGAGTGGTTATTTCTAGTCTGGATATTGAAGTTGCTGGGGGAAGGCAGAGCTTTGGGTTCACAGAAAGTGAACCTGCAAAGTCCCTTTCTGAAAACAAAATGCTGAAATGTCAAAAATTTGCAAGAAAGTGGAGAATGCCAGTGAGGAAAATGAATTTGCAGTCAATTTGGCATGTTAATCCAGATGTCTAAAACTGTCTGGGCAGGGAAGCAAATGGTGTATTACCCTCACACCTGCAGGAGGGAGATGGTGTTCTGAAAATTTCGTTTTTTCCAAATCTGTCAGTTGGTCTGAGAGGTTCTCTTCCGGCAAACCGTGCCTGGCTGAGGCCCTTTTGCTGTCAAACTACAGACGTATCACACTCTCTGCTGTTCAACAAATATCAGGCTCACACAACAGTACAGTCCCAGATCGCTAACGGCGTGTGCAGGGATAGGAAGAGGGTATGTTGTTTCACATTTCCCCAGCAAGTCTCACTAATATCACAGCAGCAGCTCCCATGGTCAAGTTTCTTACAAATTGTTTATAGTGATAAGGAACTTGCTGCTTAAGGTTTCTTCATCTGAATTGTCTTCTTGCACAAAAAGACAGTATTTCTCATAATCACTGCCCCTCCCCAAGCAAACAGAATCAATTGAAAGTTAATCTATAAATTAATATTTATGAAATCTGAGGTTTAGATCACTTGTTAAAACAAAAGAGCTGTCCGTGCTGGCAGTGTAATATAAAACTATCTGTAGTAGCCCTCTGTCAACCAGTGCTGCCTGGTCCCAAGAGCCCTTTTTGCTTGCAGGATGAATGAGCTGAATGTTTTAAAAAGTGCTTAAAAGTAGCTTAAAAGTGCTGACTTCCTATGTCCTGGTTCAGTGTCCCTCCTGCTGTGTAATAGACAAGTGTGCTCTAAAATACACCTTAAACACAGAATGTTCAGACGAGGCATTTATTCATCTGTATTCAAGCCACCACAGCAGCACTCTACGTTGTGAAGATTTTTGCAAGATCATCACAACGGATTTCTCAAATCTCAGTGCTATCAACTCCATTGTCTGCCCTGCGGTCCAGTCTGAGCATGTCAAGAGAAGAAAAGTGGCTGCCTCCACAAGCCAGTCAAAAATTGAATGCAACATCAGTGTTACTGCAGTCAGTTGCATAAAAATATTGCTGTACAGTATGGCAATGAATCGCAGGCTATGCTGTTCACTTATTAACTTGGCATAAATACAAATCCCTTAAGAATCAGATGATGAACACTAAGCACTTTGAGCTCTCATGAATCTTTATGATCCAGTGGCTGGTATTTACTTGGACTAATGTTCCCCATGGTATCTGCTCAGACCTAATCGTTGTTCTGTGAGTGATGATAATGCACTAATGCCAGCTCCCCTTTCTTTCAGGCACAGCAGAGTTCAAGAATTTTCGGTATAGCTGTAAGCAAGCTGTGGCTCTGGGGATCTTTTTGGGTTTGCTCTGAAGAGGCATGGGAAAGAAAACTACAGGTTTCTTTTTATTTCAAGAGCTGAGTGTGCTTGTCAGGATTGGAAAGCCTCCCCCAGTGTATCAGGGCAGCAGCTAATGGAAGAAGTTCCTGTTGCTGTGAGCTTGAAGATACACAGCCTTCTCTATAACAAGGATCAGGATTGTAGAGGGATGATGCTGTCTCTGCGCAGTATATGACTATTATTCCCATACTGACCATTTTATCAGAGCTCAGCCTTGGAGCAGGTAACTGGAGGGGTGGTAGAAGTATTCACAAGGACCCTTTCTCCCACTTGCTCTACAGGCAAGGAAGGTGTGTTCCTCCACAGTAATTCAAGCCGTGAGCCTAATTGAGGCTCCTGAAGTGGATGATGCAGAACATACATTGCTTTGCCTTGCAAGTCAGCCTCCCTATAGACTATGCAGGTGGATCTGGGAGAGATTACTCTCAGATGCCTTTAGCATTTGTGAATACCCCAGGAACTCCACATTCGTCAGCATCTGCCAGTGAGGAAAACCAGAGGTGATACCTACACCCATTGTGACCCATCTGTTTTGTTTGCTGAACATGTTCTGGACCTTAAAATTATTTAATAACCAAACTGACCTGCAGTTTTCACAGTAAGAGTGCGTATCATAACTTACCCTGTTACTTGGACCAAGGCTAATGTTTGACATCTAGTAGCCAGGTTTATCTAATTATCCCTAGAATTAGTAGTATCAAGAGCAGCACAGGCCAGCTGTACCCTTGGTGTGTTTTCAGGCAGGCTCCAGGAGGCCCTATGATACAACAAGAAGTCTTGTAGCCACCACAGTTCTTCACCTCAAAGAGCAGGAGGGGTGTTAAAATTGTAGCAGTGGTTTTGCAAAGTGAATGCCTATAATCTAGGCTAACATCACCGATTCACTCTGTGTTTGCCACCCAGCAGACAAATTAACGGCATGAGTCATTGTCAACTCCTACCGAATAAACCAGTGACCTAGAGATGAAAGGCTCTGTATCCAGATTGTTTTCATTAATTGCACTGTGGGGCAAGGATAGATTTAATTTCAAGGACAGGAATATTAACCTCAATTCCTTTCCTTAATTGAGTGTGGAAAAACAAGAGGCGTAAGCAAGGGAAGCAGAGAGCAAGGACATGGGTCATTAGCACTGTCATCTGGTATCACAGGCAGCAGCGTCTTGTAAAAAATGTCATTGCAGCAACGAGGAGGCAAAAGCTTATTTGGCAATGTACAGAGTATAAGTAATAAGAAAATTTACATCAGTGATTGGATTTTCACCAGTATTTAGATGCGTAAGTCTCAGCACAGGCTTCTAACGATAAACCAGTAACTGGAGCCCATCTTGCAACAACTCAACCCTTGCAACAACAGGGTAAAAACACTCAAAATGCTGCAGAATGGGCACCTTAGGTGATGCTGGCCCCATGGGAAGCCTTTAACAGAAAAAGATGTGGTCATTAGGCCTACTTTCATTACTGATATATAACATTTGCAGAGTATTTCTCACTTGAAGGCTTCAAATCACTTTCCAAAAAGCATGATTACAGGAAAATAGAGGTCCAAGGGAGTGTAGCTGACCTTCCAGAAGGTCCATACCTAATTTGGGAATAAAATTCAAGTTTCCTGCCTATCCATACAGTAATTTATATAGTGGGCTTCAGTGATTCTGTCCCTGCGTTAAGCAGCACAGTTCTGGAGAGGTTTCCTGGATCTGGCTTGACTGGAGAATACATCCTTTTAGTTGCAAGGATTGGATACTTTTTAAATTTTTAACTGCTGTTTGCAGCTAAATTCATTAGACTGATACACGTGGAAGTAGACCAATTACAAACCAGGTCAGCTGTTGTTGTGAAAGTGGGATAGCCGTGAATGAATGGATACATCTTTTGGATATACATAGCAGGGTGATGAAATTACATCCTAATATGAGATAATGTGTCTCCTACGTATAAAAGGCTTTAATAAAAGACCATGGGGTTCAGGCTTGCTGCAAAATAGCTGACTCAGCTTAATCTTGCTCAGGTTCATAACTATTAATGAAATAAAACAATCTGAGACAACTTTCTGGTGATGCCCTAAAGAACTTTGTAATTCAGGGACAGAGTAATATAGTCTAAACCAAACATTGTTACTTGTTAAAAATTTTGTAAAAGCATTTAAAAATTGTAGCATCATTTTTTGTTGAAATAAGAGGTTAACAGAGATCTATTTATGCTGTACACTTCACAATTGTCCTTACAAGCGACTGTGCTTAATTACATTAAAATACTGTGCAGTTAGGAAAGAATGTGGCTAAAGCTGTATCTCCACATGCAGTGCTCATAAGAAAGAATTTCTCACCAGGCTTCAATTCTTTCTTTTCTTTTCTACTATTTAGAACACAGGAAATGCAAGGTCATCTTCCTTTTATGAGTCCAGCAGTGATTGCAAAGCCGTAAATAAAAATGCATTACTTTCTTGTGACACCAGTGAGAGAGTAAACAAAAATTAAATACATGTATATTTCACTTATATCTGGAGAAAACTTTTAAGGCTCTACAAAATAATACATTTTGCTAGTCTCTTGACTTAGCGCAGTTACTCTTGGGTCCCTGGAGGCCTATCATTTTGAGAGAACTGTGGCCTACTTGGCTTGAGAAACTGGGCCAAAATTTCTTCACTTTAAAAAAAATAAAAATTAATGCCAGAGTTTCTTGCAATGATCCAGACAATGCAGCTGAATTCAGGAGGGTACAGCCAAAACCCAGCAGAACCCCACTGTGTTCTGTGTTTGCTCTCAGTGTACCATTGCTGTTAGTGAAGATCTGATTTGTTGTCTCTTGCTGGGAGAATTGCCTTTTTGAGTCTTGCAGAAATTTCTATACGTGCTTAGCTTGGGGTGCTGTTACCCTCCTTGGCAACTCTCGCCCAGCCCCAGCCAGGGAGCCAGCCAAGGCCAACGCCTGTCTGGTGGACCATGCCTGTAATCTGCACCATCAACACCCTAAATTATGATTGAAAGGATCAGTCAATTTTTTGATCAATGGCTTCTTCATGCCCAGCTTGGGTTTCTTTTTCCCATATTGTTCATCACTGAAGTTTAGGCAAGTACAGAGGTCTCACACAGCCATCTTTTAGTTGTAATCTCTGTTGTAAGACTGGACATGTGCACAGATGGGCTTTAAACTACCTTATTTGTCAATATATAGAAATATAGAAATAAATATAAATATATAGAAATAAATATACAGAAATAAGTACACGATAGCCACAAGTTAGCCTCTACATTCAATAAAAGTGAAAAAGAAAAATGTGTTATTCCTCTTTTTATTGTGCATACTAGTAGACAAAAGCAATATATTTTCTCTATGTAAGTGGTAATAAATACATGTAGTTTTTCTGTAAAATTTCTCAGTGTCAGCTTTGCAGTAGCCAAGACACAGCATTTACGCTGGATCTGCAAGAAACCACAATAAATTTGAAAAAGTTAATTAAACAATACTGAGACTGCCAGCAGGGGCTAAATTACATCATGTTATAACCTGGGTCTCCTGGAGGTGAGAGAGAAGTCTGCTGAAGGAGGGCTGAGCAGCAGGAGGAAGATTTTTTTTGAGCTATATTGGTCACGGAGCCCTTCAAACTGTGATGCTCTGCTCCCTAAATGTGATGAGACCCTGAATAAAGACCTGGCAACAGAAAAATGGCACCAAATAGCCCTTATAATCTCTTTTGCGCAAGGCAATTTTTCCCTTGTATTAGCATGTCAGAGCACTGAGGACTTCATACTTACTAAGACTTTTTGTTTTGCAATTTCCCACAGAGCAGTGAATTTTGTACTACTGAAAGCTGTGATTATGCAAAAATATGGCTTTTTTTTTTTTTCCTTGCCCCCAGAGAAATATCACTTCTTTTGAAGAAGCATCTCAGCTTTGCAGAGAGAACTCGGCAGGCCTGGCAACTTAAAAATTTGATTGCCAATGAGCGAGTCTTCAGTTGTGCACACATTTCATTTCAACGCGGTGGCCTGGGAATGTTCCTGAGCTAATTAAAATGCACTAAGTAGTCAGCTGGTAGTTCTGAAAAGCTGCTTTACAGCTTGAAAATGGGAATTGCAGTGGTTTCCTCCTTCTGGTCTGGAATTGTTGGGAAGGAACGTCACGTGGAACCTGTTCAACGCACAAAGCCTCTCTAATGGGTGCAAAATGATTTTGTGTCTGAAATTAGACACTGTTAATAATTTAAGAGCAAAGAAAATGTGGGCTTGGGTAGAGGCTGGGGTTTGCAGGTACTACAAAGAGGCTACTTAAAACCCAGGCTGACCTTGATGACAGCTGGACAGGCTTGGACACACAAAAAAATTTGTATTATAGCAGTTAAGAAGAAGTAATCTTAGAAGTATCTGAAATTAGTCTTTACTTATTTTTAATAAACACCTTGGATGTTACTTTTGCTTTAGGATTTTCCACATTAAAAAAACAAAAAAAAACAAAAAAAAACCAACACAGTACCTAAATCACCCAGGTTATTTACTAGAGTAGCCTTTGAAATTACTCAAGTGGCCAAAGGATGCTTGCAGTATTTGCAGCTGCCACCAAAGAGCAGAAGGGCAAGTGCAGGGTTCTCCTGCTCCAGGTGGTGACTGCCATGGGCAAGACTTCCTGCAAGCCTCATGCCCATCGTGGCTTCTTATCTTTAACCCTGAAAGGATTCTAAAAGTGCTTGCTGAAGTCCAATTTCTGCTTCGGCAGTGGACAGGGCTCTTGAAGGCAGAAGTATGGCATTTGCACCACTCTCATCCTCCTACCTGACATAAGAGATGCAGACAAATAAATCACTTAGAGATGAGACATCTCTACATTTAACTACATGCTCCCTCTGACTATTTCTTGCAGCAGTGCAACCTTTCTAAACTTACCAGTGATTTACCTGAGCATGACAGAAAGGAAAACGAGGTGTGGTTTTGCATTTCCTTCTGTCAAATGAGCATGTAGTCTCACAGTCACCTATGGGAACTGGGGGGGTAGAAAAATGAATTTTCCTCTTCTCACTGCAATTTAAAGAAAGTATATGGAAACTACCTTGGTGGTTCTGCAGTCTGTATCTTATTCAAAATTAAAGTTGTCCATTGTGTAGATTTCCACTTACTCTAGCACAGCTCTGGTGATTTACATCAGTTAAGAGTCGTCTCATCATTTCCTTTAAAGCTAGTTATATCATTCTGTGGTTATGAGCAGTCTATAGAGCATTCAAGCTTCATTTTTAAATAGAAGAAACCCTCAACAAGCTCTCTGTTGCAAATACATGTTTAAAGTGATATTTCACAGTGAAAACATGGTTAATTTTCCTCTTCTAGAGATTTTTGTGAGGTTCAGCATGAGTTTAGATATAATAATCTGTTTAATAAAATGGAAGTGTTTAATCCTGTTCATCTCTGTGTCAATATTTGTACTTTAATGTTTTACAAAAAATCATTATCACAAGCCATTTTATTTAAACACAGCATGTTAAACATGGCTTTTCTGAAGCTCTGATGTACTATCAATTATTTAATAAGCATGAAGTTTACAACTTAGCTAAAGGTTATAATCTATAATAGATACATCTGCTTGTGTTTTCCTGAAAGCCATGTATTTTGACCTTTTTGCTATACAAAAGAGTGAACTGTTTCTGTGTCTGTTCAACCTATGATGAGACTGCGGTTTTCCTTGTGATTTTGCACTGCTCACTTTACATGATCTTGAATAAAAAAAAGTTAAGTTGCAGCAGGTTATGCTGGAAAATAAATACAAACACTGCTGTACTCTCTTGAACACTGTCATTATGATGTAAAACTTTTTATTAAAACCAATTTTGGGCACTGTCAGACTGCAACACACAATACACTCCTGAGGACAATACTCCTTTCAGGAACTGTTCAACTTTTCTTGCAGATAAGGCCATTTCTAGTGAGATAGGACTTTCAAAAAAGCCAGATAACTTAGGTGTCTGAGCTGCATGCTCAGAAGGGTGTTTGGCATCTTGAAACCTAGGTTTCCACTGAAGTCAATAGGACTTAGTTTCCTAAAAGATCAAGTTGCTTTTGAAGATGAGCACTAGTTGGCCAAATCACTTTGATCTGAGATCACAGTCCTGTAAAAAAATTTTAAAAAAAATTCATTTGACATATAGCAGCAATGTCAAGGCCACCTTATTTTTCCTCCTTCTGTAGTCACTGACACTCCTGGACATGGGGTGACACAGACTGCAGAAATTTGGCACCTAACCTTCCAGATAAAAAAGTGGGCATTGCTGAAGAGTGGTCGAGCTATCCCACAGCCAGACACTGGGGAATGGGCCCCAGTCACCATCAGTGGCTGGAGGGATCAGTCTTTCAAATGCATACATTTATTGAGACAAAGGATTTTAAATCATTGGGTACCTGTAAAATTTTTAGCCTGGTCCTACTAGAGTTACAGTTTCAAAGACACATGAAGGAGTTCTGTGTTTATAGTGAAACCCCAGAGCTGCTGCATTTTAGAATTTGGGGATATTTTTGCACACACAACCCCCCTCAAATTCATGACATGAGGAGGAACCTCCCCATTGGGAAGGAAATTTTCTGGACTGATGCTCAGTGCTGTGGTACCTTGGAGTTAGGTTTTGGATGTGGTCAGCTGAGATGTCATTTCTGTGGTTTATTCCTAAAGATGTAGCTGAGGCTTTGTGGGAAAACTGTCTTTGTTCCTTCCATGAACCTGTACTGAAGCAGGTAGGAAACATTAAACAATCCATTATTTTAAAAGAAAGATTGTTTAAACCAGAATGCCTGGAAGCACCTTAACTCTAGACAACTGGAAATCATTTTCTAAAACCTCTTATTCAGTAAGAATCATTTAATTCTTTGAAATGTAGGCCATTTTCAAGTCATTTTCTACAACAAATGGGACCAGCTCAATCTGTTCTTCACATTTTAGTAATTTAAAAGGACATAACTGAATTTTATTTTAATGGTAATTGCAAACTCATGCAGAAAATGTAAATGCACACTTCCCGATTAGCTTGCAGCATAAACCATGGCTTCTATTAATGTATTCCAATTTGTAATTCTTTGCACAGTATGAGATTTGAAAGCTGTGATTAAAATTAATTAGGTTAAGTAAAGTTTATCCCCCCTGAGCACTGCTATTTGAAGAAAGAAATAGTAAAACACTAGCTACATCTGGCACTGCAGGAGGCTAAAGCATCACAAGGAGTAGCAGCATTGCTTTTTCAGAAGAGTTGCATGCTGGTTTTTTGGCATATCTTAAGTACCATGTATTCTTTTCTACAAGCTAATTGGGAGCTGTTAAGTTACTCTTTGTCTCTTGTGAATGCTCTGGAGCTACAACTTCTGTATGAGCATCTGAGGAACTAATCTTTGTAGTACAGTGGATGACACTAATTTGCAAGTGGCATCATCGCTACCTAGCTAGGCATTAGAGTGCTGCCCCACCACCATGGGAAATGACTCTCTCAAGCTCAAGAGCCTACAGAAATGTTGTCCTGAGGGACCTCCTGGAGTTTTTGCTTGCCTTTTTATTTTGTTGTTGTTGGTTGGGTTTTGGACAAACCCTTTTTAAAGGTTTTTTTTCCAAAAAGGGAGTATCGGGATAAAAAGGAGCATAAGTGTTGGGAATATTGAGCTTGCTGGGATGGAAAGGCCCTTTTGAAAGAAAAGGCAGTCACACTCTAACCTCCCCTCCCTGGCCCAGTGACTGGGACACTGGCTGGAAACACTGTGTAACTCACCTGTGTGCTGTGTTTTACACTCTCTGATTTCTGTCACTCCAGAGGTGGCAACCAATACCCCAAAATCTGCTCTTTTGACATTCTCTGTTTCTTCAGAGCAACTAATTGACAAATTGAGCAATTTTTTGTCAGGTGAAGCCCTTTGCAATCAGTATCTGTCACAGCCAAACTCTTGTGTTAGTTACTGAGTATTGAATATGCTTGACCCAATGACCAGGTTTGTGCTAGAAGCAGGAAGGTATTTTTGGAAACTGATGCCTGTTGGTGACCCAAGACAAAGCCTCATGCCTCTCTGATGAAGACAGGCTGTTCCCGTCAGGGGAAGGTAAGGGCACTGTGCCAGATGATAGCGCTTGAAAACATTTTGCCCTGACGGTAAGTGCTCACTTTGCCTTCTCTTTCAGACAGATCTCACCATGAGCTGCACCCAGCAGAGCCTTCCCTACTCCCGTGAGCCATGCTCCCATGCCTGGAACCCCTCTGTGCTTGTGTGGTTACCAGGATGCACCTCAGAAATTCAGTTAGATGGGACAGTGAGGAATGATACGAGGTGTAGTACAGGCAGGGAGAACGAAGCATCCTTGCAGAGAGTGAAGCACAATGGGCTTAGCTCACGGCACTCACCAAACACCCTGGCAGATAGCAGAGGGTCACATTGACATAGGGATGGCCCTCAAGTTATGCCAGTTCAAAATTGGATGAAACTTTTAGAGAAATTAAAAAATTGAAATCTAAAGCACACTCCAGGTCAGCAGTGAAGTCTGAGAGGAAATTTTCACATAACACTCTGACACTGCCATGGCATCTGATTAGGAAGAAACAGAAATTAATTTTGCTGTTGTTTCCTATGCTCTAGTCTAATATTAATAACCACAGCAATACATGAGTTGCAGTGCCTATCTCACCCAAACAGCTCTACTCTCTCACCTCATATTTCATTGCCTGCTGCACAGAAAACTCAATCTTGGTGAAAGCATGAGGCCAAGCTGCCACATGTGGCAGAGGAACCACCACAGGCTGACACCTAAGGCAAAACTGCTTGTTTCTATTTCTTTGGCATCAGAGTTGGAAAAAAAAGACATGGGAAATCCCATTAAAATGAAAATGCTTTATACTGCCTCCCTGACAGTAATTTCTGAACAAGAGTTTCTTACTCTCTATGATATTTCTGGGTTAGAAGGAAAGACAGGAGAAGGTACAGTCATATGATCCTTTGGCTATGCAGTTGCCCAAGCCAGTAAAAGCACTGGGCGGTCAACAAAAGGTACTGAAGAAAAAGACTTTGCAGTACTGTGCAAAGCTGCAGGCTTCACAAGGTGATTCATAGTTTCTCAGACTCAGGAGGAATCTCTGCAATCCCTGAGTCTATTATCCTTTTAACTCAGGCCAGGGAGTTACACCCAGTAATTTCTGTTGCAGGCCTGTAATTTACCTGAGCTACGGCTGTGTGCTTTAGCAAAATGGCAGGGAGAATGGAGGGAGTATTGTTAGACTTGACATGACAGCAAATCCTTACTGAGAAAATGACATAAGGCCATGGACCCCAGCAGACGTGGTGCCTTCCAACAGGGTGCAATGGGAGGGATGGCGAGGCAGCTGCTGGCCGGGGTCTGTAGTGCCCGCTTTGAAGGATGTCCATCCCACTGAGTGTCGAGGGTCTTGTTGTACCCTCCCGTCCTTGGGTCTGCCAACACAGGACCAGAGCAGGTCTGTCTTGCATTCAGTCAACAGCAAGGAAGAGACCCTACATAAACCAGAAGCCACTTAACTTGCTAGGTACAAAGATCTCCTTGTATTTTTAAATATCACGGTAAATTTCACTCCTTCCAGCTGTCCCTTTTCCTCCCTAATCTCTCTCCTTGGCACAGCAATGACACCACGACTGCTCTCTTCCTGCCCTCTCGTGCTCCTCACCCCCGCTGCAGCATACACAAGCCAAGTAGCATGGGTTTACTTGTTTACTGAAGTAGTCTGAGAGCAGGTGGAGGAACAGACATGATAATTACAGAAGTGGACAAATAGAACACAATGGCTGGCAGTACTGGCAGCATGTAGGTAACTGGGAATGGGAGAAGTGTGTGATGATGGATAATGATGGGAAAATGAAAAGCAGCAAGTTTACATGGGCCTTCGGCAACTGTGAAACATTCATAGAAGTGCAAAAAATGAAGGCCAGCATGGGACTTTGGTAAGAGGGGTGTCCGCTCCCCCGCATTCATAGCCCACTTTAGGAAGCATGAGAGTGTCCAGTCTGAGCCATTACAAAGATCTCTCAGCCTTTCCAGCCTGTCTTTGATGGATGCTTAGAGAAACACCCTGGGCTTGGGTGAGCAGCTTGGGTTTTCCTTGAGATTGCAACATAAATCATCGTGTTTCATGAACCTTCAGAGCTGTTGAAGTACAAAATGAAACCAACTGTGAAGCATCTTGAAAACAGATCTTCCTATACAACACTTACCCTAGAGGGCCCCCTTTTGCCATGTACTTAAGGAAGACAGCACGTTGTAAAGAATTAGGTAGAAAGGGCTTGTGAGATTAATTTTCCTATTCTTCCAAAGTGCAATATTGTGTCAACATTTATATCTCTTCAGAGGTTTGCCCAATCAATTTCAACTAACCTTCCTCTCCTCACCTATAGAGGTGACAACGATCTAGTGGGCTACTCTGCAATCAAGTTAGGAGTCATTAGGACCAGTCTGGTCACTTGCTCTCTGAGTCTGGGACAACAGCCTATTGTCCCCATAGCTCATGCAAGGGAGCTTGACATGAACTGACCAGGCTCCTGGAAAGTCGTTTTGCTAACTACTGAAGTGGAAAACAAGCAGTGGTAGAATTGGCATGGAATTACCAGCAAAAACACACAGAAAAGGTGAGAGGATCTCTGCCTCACAGGTTCTGGTAGGAGATTGTTGGTGTAAGAGATGGGTTTCCAACTAGGATGGCCTGTTCATGCACTCCCAGTGTAGAGCCAGCTTTACAGAACTAGTTCATGACTCGCTGAGATGACCGCTAATCTGCTGCCTTGTCCAGTGTTCTTACATGGGCTTTTGCTGCGAGCACTTTAAAATTAGTTTTGTCTTTTTTTTTTTACTTTGCTTTATGCCTGAATGGCCTATTTTGGGAAAAAGACAATCCTCCAAATAATAGATTTGCAGAAAGGACGTGATCAACTGCCATATGGTAGCAGTATAAACTCTCACTGACCTGCACGGTGGCGTGGTCTCAAAGCACTGGATTAGTGAGTTTACTCTGCACATGGGACTTTGCATAAGGAGAGGCTAATATGTTTCTGCTGGCCTGGCAAAAATTCATAACAAATCTGTAATGCTGCTTCAAAGATCACCATAAACAATTCAGTGCTCTCGTTAGTGTCTACACCCTGCAAATGTTTAAACCACAAGAAACCACAAACCGCAAGAAACCTGCGAACTGAATAAACAGCTGCTGCTCCAAACTCAAAATCAAATTTACAAGATTCTGCTAATAGACAGACATTTGCATTGCAAAAGCAGATTTCATATTACCAATATCTCTGTCACAATTAGACTATAGCTGAGCTTTTATGTGTTTAAAGGAATTCATGATAATATACTCAAGAAAATTATCACTTCTATAAAAAAAAAAAGCTCTAAAATGTCAAAAGATACAGTGGTACAAGATGTGGATGTGTTAACATCTCAGGTAAATGGGACTCATTAGCTACAATATTTCATACGTTACGATACAAGGTATGCACATAAGAAAAAACTCCCTTGGGTTTTTTTATAGAGCATGAGCTCTCTAGGTCTTCCCCCATGTTGTTGCCTGAATTGTTTTAACACAGAAATTCAGTACGTAAATCTAGCTGTCCTCACACTGAAGAAAACACCACCCTTAGAGCTCTGGCCCTTGAGCTTGCTTTTGTTATGCGTACAGGGCAAACAATGAGGAACAGCCACTGAGGGAACAACCAGCCTGTTCCTGAGAGCAGCGGGTGGGGGATGCTCAGGGAACCATGTCAGAAGCAGAGCAGGTATGAGGTGATCCTCTCCCAGCTGCTTCTCTCACCTCACAGTTATCTGGGCTTGGGGATCTCTGAAGAAAGCATGAAGGATCTGAAGCTCCTTGGTGTCTTTCTGCCATGAGTTTATCTCAGTGCTTCCCCAAATCTGTTACACCTTTCTGATAGGCAGGGCAAGGAAGGGCAGGTCTCAAGGGAGGTGTCAGCCCTTGTTTGCTGAGAGGGAAGGACCAGAGTGCTATTCAGTGAGGACTAGTGTGGTCTTCTGGCCCATGAGCCATTTGTCATAACAGTTTTGATCATGCTGATTACAGCTACCTTAGTAAATAACATGGGCCTGAGACTGCTTTTTAGGTCTGGCATTGACCTGCTCACACCACACAGGTAACCCTGTCCAGCTGCTGCAGCCTGTTAGGAGCAGTCCTGGACTATGTCTCAGCACTGACGAAAGAGTACTAATGCGCCAAGACCTTGCTAATTAACTGTACAGACAATGACATGCCACTGCTGAGGCCCTTTCCCTTGGCCTGTAGAGTTTTGTAGCAGAAGCATGGCTGTTGTGTCTGAACTTCACAGAAGGAGAGGCCACAATCCCCAGAATAATGTTGTTAGTCAAAGCTGTTCTTGTGACTAAAGGAAAGAGTAGGTCAAACGGAAGAGATAGGTCACGGCAGAGCTCACTGTTTTTCTTAACAAAACTTGCTGTTCTCTGCAGAAATGGGCAACAGGGAATGCGATGGAGGAAGAGATAGACATGGGCCAAAGCAGGTGAGAAGGAGCTGAAATTCCTGGTGTAGGACTCAACAATGGCACAGACACCAGCTAGCGCAATGGCAGATGAAACAGAAGAGGAGTCTGCACTAGAAAAACTCAGCATCATGCTAATATTTCTATCAGTGATGTCCACAGCATGGGAAGGAGAGAGACATGACTGGGGAGCAGGTCAAGAGGTGAGCAAAGAGATGCTAGAAGCTGTGAGCAGTGAGGAACTGGGCTGGAGCATATCACAGGGAGATGTCGGTGTGTTGGCATTGACAGGCTGGAGGCCTGAGGAGAGGTGGGGTGTTGGGAGCAGGGTGAGCTGGGGTCACTGGTGAAGCCCTGAGAAGAGAAAGGGGAAGCCTACACTGGAGGCAAGGCCAAAGGACAGCTAAGAGGAGTGATGGGAGTGTTTCTTCTCCATGTCAGGTGGCTGCAGGTGAAGGAAAGGAGCAAGAGACAGGCAACGGGGCCGCTTTCTCTGGCATGGCCTCGCAGCTGCCGTCAGCACTGACATCCCTCTTTTTTCTTGCTGTCTTGTGAGAAGGTACTCTTCAGTCTCTTGAGAGGAATAGTGCTTACAGGGTCGTTTTATCAGCAACCTTCTGTCAGTGTCCCCCATTAGGGTACTCGCTAGCAGGAGAAGGCATGGCCCATGCCTCAGCAGATGCCCTGACTGTCCCACCAGGTGGACACCAGCCAGCATGAAGGAAGGCACAGACAGAATCCAGCTCGCTTGCCTTTTGGTAAACCTGTATGTGTGCATTTCCCATTTTCTGAAACATTAAAAGCTCACATGAGATGAGAACTTGGGTCTGAGCTGCCTCCAGCTTTTGTCAATCTGAACCACCCTAAATTTTTGCCTTTTCATATTTGTTTTCTATAATTGTGAAATAAGATGAAGACCTGAGTCCAGAAATTCACCTATTTTTTTAAGGTGCTCTAATCCAACATTAACCCTAAAGTCTGGGTCTCCCCCGACTTCTTTGCATTGATCCACTAGACAACAGTCTAAGAAAAAAATGTATGCACAAGAGAAATGCTACTGGAAAGTCAATCTTAGACAAAAAGGCGAACAACTGGTGTTGCAAATCTCTATGCTCACGCCGCGTTGGGGAGGAGAGCTCCATAAAGACAATAGCCACTAGATGCCACTATAAGCATGGCTTTATATTCAGAAATAAGATTTTTTTAAAAAACCCAAAGTGAACAGTCAAGGTTTGCTAATTTGAAAATAGTCCTTTCAGTTATAGTGTGTTTTCTTTGCACAAGCCAGCCTTGCTTTTGAATTGCATTTTTCCTGGGCAAACTTTCTGTTACCTGTCTCCATGCATGATTACTACCCTCACACATGACATATAAAAATGTACTTGTGTGTAAACGTGAGTATCCCTTTGTGTTGTGCCTTTCCTGAGCTATCCTACTCAGGAACAGCTAAAGTAGAAATTATCTCTGGAGTTCTTTCATATGTCTTTCAAAAGCACTTCTCTCACCTCCATCACGGACACATTTGCATGTCACTTCGGGCAAAGTGTATTGCAATATCAGCAATGTACTTTGTTGCGTAGCATCGTCAGCCACGGGTTCCTGTGCACACTGACCCCATTTCCTATGCAGCAGGTAAAAACCATGTCTTAATCTGCTTTCACCCTACGGCCCAAAGCAGCTCTGCCCATTGCAAAGTTGGGAACGGCCCAGGATCCTTTAGGTGAAGGAGCCTTTATGCCATGAAGAGCAGCTCAGCTGCAGAGAGGGCAGGAGGAAAGGTGGGACAGGGCAGCACATAGGCACTGCGCCAAGCCCCCGTCATGTTCCAGCTGTTCCCCAGGGTCCCCAGCACTCTGCAGTGCTGCAGGAGAGGAGCAGCCCCATCCCAGGGCTCAGCTGTGCACACTCCACAGAAAGCAGACTATTCTGCACCCCAGGGGCCTCGTGCTACCAAGGCACCATCCACATGTCCTCTCCAGAGCAACCTCTTGCCCACCACAGAGAGTGGACGCCCACCCTCAGCTCTGGCGTGCTGAGCAGTCACATCCGATGCTGCCACAAGCAGGACACACACACGCTGTTCAATTAACCTCTTTCCTCCCTCATCTCACCCAGGCAGTCAGTGAAAATAACACTGGTTGTGAGGGAGAAAGCCTTAACCCCCACCCACACGTGACTCAACCCAAAGCCTGCAGCAGCAGTTAGTGTGCTAATCTTCAGCGTGGCTCAGCCAGCTGGGTGCATATACGGGTCATGGCTGTCATAGGCCAAGCTACCACTAAAAGTGACCATGAGGAAAGTAGGTTTTTCTTACTAGCTGTCAGTGTTGCAAACTGGGGGGTGAAAATTAAGCAATGATTTCTCAGCCTCAATTATCCATCTGATAGGTCTCTAAGAGATACTTTTTTTAAGACGAGGTGAATCTCATCACATATGTGGAGGTCTCCACGATAATCACCCACACGTGGATAAATGAATGTAGGTCTTGGGCAAAATGCTTCATTTTTTTAAATTCCAGCACAGTTTCAGATGTTCACTATTTTCAACTGAAAAGTCAAATGGAAACTGCTGCTACTCACTGACAACCCACATCATGTTTTAGAGCTGGTTTTGAAAATTGAAGAGGGTATCATCTGCACTATTTGGACAAGAACTGGTCGTAAATACTAAAGATTTTGGTGGGTTTTCACACTCAATAACAATTTCAGTTGAACCCAGTGGAGGTCTGTAGGATCTAGGTGGCAATTTGAGCACTAAGGAAATGTACCATCATTACTGGTGTTGTACCTCCAGTTTGTTACCACATCAGTTAACACAAAAGCATGTTTTTCTCCTCACCACCTTCCAGTTATTTTTTAAATGGAAAGCAGAGTCTTAAAAATGAGACACTTTAAAAGTTTTCTCTTCTATTTTTACCTGCACAATTGAATACTCTAAATCCAGAGCTCTTTCCCAGAGGACATTAATAAAAAATGATAAATTCACAGATGGATGGGGAGAACATTGAAGCTGAGCACTTGTTGGGCAGACATACAAAAAAAATGAGGAAAAGTATCAATACTCATGTGAGTCCTTCTCCTTGGGGTGATGCAGACACAAGCGATCCTCATCTCATTTGCAGTAGGGTTGGTTGCCTGCTTTACCCTCTAGAGATGTGCTAGCAAGGAGTCCCAAACCTTCCCAAACCATTTACAAATGCTTCTAAGTGGAGCAGCTATCTCTATTAAAGCAATGAAAACTAAGTTTGTTTCCCATGCACTCCTGGGATACCCTCTATTTTGGCCCATATTCAGGAAGGCAATTAAATATGTGCTAACTCTATGCTCATGAATAGTCACATTGAAATTTAAGGAATTACACATGCCTAAGTGCTTTCTTGAATGAAGCCCAAAGTTTGTATCCCAAAGAGAGCTAGAAACACTGTGGCTGAAAGCCACACACCGCTCTGAGGGCCATGTCAAGGGAGCTACAATTCAGAAGAATCTCCCAGGAGCATGTGGGGAGTAAGAGAAGGGAGTCCCAATTTATGCATGTTGCAAAAGAAAACCCACCATTTTCCATTTGTAGGCACTGCCCTATCCCTCTGGGGAAAGTATATAGTGTATTTCTTCCATGCCCTGTTTCCTCTTCCCAAACCCGGTAGATTTTAAATAATCCCTGATGCTCACTATTTTGCAAAGTTCACGTATAGAATCCATTCGGTCCCCAGCCTTGATGCTGTGGAGTGCGCATGAGGACGATACAAAGAGATCTGGGGCATCTCTGCGAACAAGGCGCAGGAATTTGGTTGGAGCTACCTACCACCATGGCCTTAGCAAAGGCAGGTAACTCTCCGCCTCATTTTCTCCACCTAATGAAAATAACTGCCCAGGAGTAGTTATGCTAACAAACATTCTGAAGACAGTAAAACTCCTTTAGGGCTATTTACCTGTTGTAGTCCATGCTTGCATCAAGATTCATAGTGTCCCTTCTTCATAGCCAAGCTGCTGTCAAAATAGAGAATTCTTCCTAATTGGCTACCACAAGATACAATAATTTACAGTATCTTCTGCCAAATGACCTCCATCACGAAGACTAAGTTGTCTATCATGTTATGCACCAATCTTGCACATGACTATGCAGTCCAGCAGTTTGTGTGTGCCTGGGTTGGGCTAAATTAGTCAGTGATCTGAGAGGAATGGGTTTGGCTAGATATCAGATGTATCTTGACGGTATTACTAGGTGACTTCCAGTTGCTTGACTTTTTGCTAGATGTTTTGATACATCCTGCTTTGTGCAAAATACAGCTGAATGTCATCCAGCACAAAAGATCTTTTTTTTCCTGCCGAGTCACTTGTGGCCACACTCTACCAGGAGTGGAATGATAATGTCATTCTGAAAGGACACTTGAGTGAGGGTTGATAATCCACATATTGATAATCCACATAAGCCTTGACAGCTTCTAGGCAAAGAGGCACTGAAATCAGCACACACCCTCCCAAAGGTGCCAGTGGCTGGTTCACCTGCTCACTACAAATTTCTTGTGTGGCCTTGGACAATGCACTCAGCCTCCCAGCACCTCATGATCCCTTCCTTTTCTCCATTCCTGGTCCTTTTTATCCTTTCCATCTTGCACACTGGGACAAGGCCTAGTGCCATCAAGCTCTGCTCTTGGGTGGAAATTGTCCACGCTGCTCAGCAGAAGAGGTCACACAGAGAAGTAAGACAATTCAGACAAACTTTTCTCTTCAGTTCCAGCAATTGCTGCCCTTGATTTGCCAGTTTGATAACGGTGACTTTCAAGTCAAGCTGCAAAGTCACAGGAAAAAAGAGGAAACCATCTTAACTCTTAAGATTGGTTTGAAACATCATGTATCACATTATCAATATTTTTTCTGTTCAGTATTTACTCTTTTTAAATGCAAAGACTTTTGGTTTCTGTTATGCAGAAAAGTTTTTCGTGTAGTGACTTTTGGTTTCAGTTTAGCTAATGGGTATAAAAAGAGCACTTTCTTACCTTGTTCATTCACAGTTAAGAAATCAGTCAGGAGTGGAAGAAGCAGCAAGGCTCATTTCCTCTTCCACCCTGTGACTACAAACAGGTGGGCAAGGTCAAGACACATTCATTTTAGAAACATGAAGGATGTGGGTGAGGTTTTCCAAACTGTAACTCAAGCAGGTAGCGTTCCCACTTCACACAACTGTCACTGATTTTCAGTGAGGTGCTTTGGAAAATGCCACAGAGCACTCATCTGTGTTTTTAAGAATGTATCTGTCTTTAAATATCTACTTCACAAGTGACCAGAAACAGTCTGTCCGTTCATTAACTACAGTTACTACTTCCCTTATTCAATGCAGCCGTTAGATGTAAGTACAAAACTTGTTTTGATGCCTCATCTATTCAACCTTTCCCACAAAACACCAAGCACATTTGAAGTAGTTGGGGGTTTTTTATTAATAGCAAATGATGGTAAAAGATCTGATTTGTGTACTTTTAAATGACTTTCCACTTCCACCCATCAACTGCTTGACAAAAATCAAAGAAAAATTAGTTCTCACAGAGTGAGTAAGAAATGTTGTAATTTAACATTTGCTGATACGACATTTGTGTGTCTATATGTAGTCTTGCTCACGATCAGAGAAGTTAGATGTTTCCCATGCTAATCAACTGGTGCTGTGCCCAAGCATCAGAAAGGGGCTCCTGGTTACCTGCCACCTGCTGCAGCAAGTAGACCTTCATCCCCTTTATGACCTCCCTCTCCAACACAGATTGCCCACCTTCCAAAGTTGTTTTGCCAGGGCACCAGCAAGAAAAAAACTCATTTCATGGACCCCTCTGCAAAAGCAGACCCCAAGCGGGGTTTCGCTACCAAATCTAAAGCATCACTTCAAATGTTTTCTGGAGGCTTTGCTGTGTTAGGATTTGTCCTTTGCTGAAGTTCCCAAGTTATTGCCTGATCTGTAACCTAAAACTGGTTTCTGTAAGAAATACTTTCAGCTTGTTTGTTCATCAAGGTCAGAAGATAGTGGTCTGACACAAATGTCCTGTACATTTTACCAACTTCAATTTTTATATATAGCAAGCACTCCTGTAAAATTGATTGATTACAGTTGGCTGATGAGCATTATTTCTACCAGACAGTGAGATCACCTTGCCAGTGTGGAGACTGTTTTGGTGGAGGCTGCTGTTTTAATCTTCTTTGAGGTGTGCCCACAAGTCTGTTTATTCTCATGTATCTTATGTGGTCAGGGTGGTGGTGCTGGAGTTTTTCATTGCTGAGCAATTTCTTCTAGTTTATTAAATGAATTTAGTTTCAGATGGAGTACTGGGTTTTCGTTTGTGGTGCTATTTTTCCTGTTACTGTTGTTGTGGTTTACCGTCCACATTAGGGTGTTCAAAAACTGCTCTTCAAAATTCACCGAGCTTGTTTTGTGATTTGTTTTTTTACAGTTCTGAGCATTTCTCAATCTCAGGGTGCTGAGCATGGGCTGGGACTCCCTTCAAGAGGAATTACAGTATATACAGTGCTGGGGCAGTGCTGGAGCCTTGTAACTTCAGCCAGACACATTTCAAGTCCTTGTTGGACCAGCAACTGAGAGGATGTACAGAGCTGTCCAGGCAGGGCTTACGATAGCAGTAAGGCCTTCTTTAATGTACAGATACTGCTAAGGAGTTGCATTTCCAGATTGGCTTCTTCCCTACATCTAGCAGTGCATTTTAATGGCTAGAGTAACTCACTGAGGGGGGGGGGGGTGGGGGGGAGGGGAAGAGAAATAGCACACTCTTCTCCAGGCTCAAACAATGATTTAGAGGATGATGTTGAGAAGGTTTTGGTACTGATTTTCCTATTTGTAAGATAGAGATATGAAGATTAATCACAGTGGGCCAGTCCCTCAAGGATGACACGAAGGTTAACTCCTATTAGAAAGTATTCTGAGCTAATCAAAGAAAAGGTGCTACCCACACGTACATAGTGGGAGGCCTGGCATTTCACTACTCAGTTAATGTGACAACATTTGAGATCGTGACTCTAGTTCCCAAACATGAGCAATAAGGGATTTTGGTCGGGGTGGTAGGAGTGACACAACATGAGGACATGTCCTCAAGCTCTCAGGAAAGGGATAACTGAGGGTACCATCTGCACAGCCCCTCAATGTCAGGCAGAGCAGGACCTCCCCATTTTCACATGCATATTTACATCAGTGCACCTTTCCTTAAGCTTCAGATAGGTACAGTTTAAAGAGCACAAGAAGCACAGAAAACAGAAAGATGCCCCCCTTTCCTTTGTCAGCAGCTCTGCATCGCTTTTTGCTTGTCAAGGGCAATGTATCTGACAAAGGCTGCTCAGTATTTGCAATCATAAAAAAGGTCTGCTTGAGTACTGTCACCTCAAGACTGGGTCTGAGCCTCCCTCAGATGTGCACGGCCGCTTCTGTTGGGATTTCCCCAGTGAGGTGTGCACCGTGGTGTCACCGCAGCTGTGGAGGAAGGGAGAAAGGAAAGCTGCTGCAACCCAGCAGCAAATGGCCCAGCTGTGCCCTCTGCCGTACTATCATCTCATGTCACACACATCAGTCCTCTCTGCTCCCAGCTCTGTGTCATGCCAGGAAGCCCTTGACCATCCACAAGAGTTCTTTAGTTCCCCTCATCCCAAAACCAGTTATTTCTTGTTTGCTTTAAGACTGATCCATCACAGCTGTCTGCACTGACTCCTCTTGCACAGCCTCCCAACCTCTACCACTGTATCAGCTCCTGAACACCCCAGTCGCATCCCAGCCAGTTTTCCAGCAGTATCCCACTCTATAAGATCGTTATGAAAGGTGGCTAACCCCGAAGCTGACTTTTCATTTGGTTTAAATAGAGCTGGTGCATTCCCTGTGCAATGTCTTTTGTCTGTGTCATCATCATCATTATCATCATTGTTATTTCCAGTATTCAAAAGCCTTTAAGGCTCTTTGTTTTAAGACAAAACAATTTTGCCATTTAACAATGGGAGGCAGAACCCTGCCAGTTTTCTCAGTTGAGGTTTGGTGCAAAATAAAGATTGGAAACCACCGGCCTAACCAGTTCTTAACCCTATGGTAATCTGCAACATGTTCCAGTGTTCAGTGGTCCTTATCATTAGAAAATGTTTCTGATGGCTAACATAAATCTTCCTTGCTGCAAGTTAAAGTTATTACTTGTGCTACTGCCAGCAGATATGGACATTTTATTACAGTCTCCATTGCTGCTACCTTTTATGTATTTGAAGGCTGTTGTCTTGTCTTCTCTTTTCCAGACTAGACACAGTCTCATCTTTCTATTTTTCCCCAGAGTTCACATTTACTAGACCTCTGATCACTTTTGTTGCTCTTGTCTGAGCTTTCTCCAGCATGTTAGTAGGGCAGCTAAATATATCGCTGCTCTTCTTTGAGATTCAAATTGGCCTTTATGCTATGAATTATCCCGAGAGCTCCCATAGGCTTGGTTACCAGCCTATTCACCTAAATCCTTTGCTAAACCACCACTTTCTAGAATAAAGCCCCCATTCCTGTAGGTAAGATGCCTTTATTTATCCCTAGCTTCATGGTCTTTCATTTGGCTGTCAGAATGTATACTGTTTAACTGACCTTCCTTTAACAAGTAATCCAGATCAATTTTTCTAGCTAACCTATCCCGAATGTTTCTTCACCATTTTTTTGTTACCTCCAGATCTTCCACCAGGACCAGAAAGGAAACCTGTGGGACCCTGTGAGGAACATCCCCCAGGGTGAAAAATTCTCATTTACAGGCAACATTTAATCTGTTCAGTATGGGCTCTTTGAATTTGCACTTCTCATTTATTTTCACAGTGTCATGCGCAGTGAAGTCACATGTCTTACAAAACCCTAAACATGTTGTGTCATCAATTTACCCTTACCAAACCTGAAAGCTGCTCAGGAAGCAATAGCAAATTTACTATCTGGAAGGAACCTCCAGCTTTCTTAGGGAGTGATGAAGAGTTCAAGAAACTAAAGGTGGTGTGTTACTTGGAAAAGAAAGGGAAAAACAGAGGCAGGAAATCTGTTAGACATCAGAGGAGTGTATCTGTACTCGTTTCATAAAGATATGAATTAAGGACTGGAACTGACTATTACTCTAAATTGATTGCATCTGGTAAGCATTAACCGCGTACACATTTCTGAACTGTTTGCTGCTTTTTTGATCCCACTGGGTAGTCAGCTTCTGCTATTTCCACTGAACCGTGTTTAATCATGTTTAGCAATGTTTTAGTGATAAGAGTTGATGGTATTATAGCTCCACTTCCAGTCTTTGATGCATATGATTATATTACCTCCTTCTTCAATGAATGCAAAAATTCTCTGGTAACTTGTATTATCGACATCTGAGGAAGTCAGAGCTCTTATTGTTTCAGTGTTCAGCATGCTGCCACTGCATCGCTTTCATCCGTGGCTTTTTAAAGCGGAGGAGGGTGGAGGGAGAAGGGTTACTGGGCTTGTAAACATTTCTATTACATCAGATTAGTTTCCCTGCCATGTACAATCTGCTGGTGTGACTCAGACTTTCACATTTTATAAAGTCAGCTATGTCTACAGGGACTACCACCATTCTGAGAAATTCTAGATAAATGTGAATTAGCTTTATTCTTATCTTATTACATAATGCACAATTGTACAAAAAATGCCCTTTTGTTGACTTTTAGTGCAGACGTACAACTACTGGCAGATAATGGGAACAACGTGTTCCCCTCCTCACCAGCTCCTCTGTTCTTTGGCTGTGAGTCTTAGCCCAGGTTTAGGACTAACCCATGCTCATTCATGGAGTTCTCAGCTGCTCTCTACCCACCTCTCAATTTACATATTTTTTTTTCTGAGGCTACACCACTGTGATCTGAGATGGCTGCCACTAAATAGTTGGAGTCATGTTTCTTAGAGTAGATCATTCAACCACTTTTACACTGGGGAATAGGGCGTGCTTTTTCACACTTACAAGAGGTGGGCAAGACAATTTATTTTTGCCCTTGTATCAGTTTAGGGCACTGCCAGTAGCATGGGAAAAGTGATAGTCATTACCATCAAAGCTGTTAACGTCTCATATGAAATAATCTGGGGCACCACACGTAACATTTTCCCTTCAGTACTTTCTGGGCAGGATATTCAAACAATTGTGGCAGCCAAAGTTTGCAATTGCTTTGTTATCTCCCACATGTTTTCTTGCCAAATGTTTCCACAGTTGTCTGCTATTCAAATAATGTGTTACTAGTGCAGTGGTCATTTTGTATGTGCTAAGGAACAAGCAGGGTTCACAGGCTGTTTGCAGAGATCCTCAGCAATATCTGTAATTTCTTCAGCATTGGGACACACCAAAGAGTGTTTTTCTTTTTGGATGCCCTACCTCACACAGGCACATCACCATTTCTCATGTTCCTGGCAATGGTAAATAGGACCACTCACTAACCCGTCAGAGAAAGCAGCGGCACCAGATCCTTGAAGAAAACCTGATGATGATTTGGTGGAAGGCCCCAGATACTCCCCCCAGGGCCCTCCAACGCATCCATCCTGCTCTGCAGCATGGACTCAGGGTCAAAACAAATGTTTTTGGAAAGTGCAGGGTAGGACTCACAGACAAATAAAGGCAGTGAGTGAGAAAAAAAGATTCAGGAGATAGTGAACGATCCTCACCAGCCCGTCACGTAGTGGTCCAGGCATCATTCTATAATTGCTAGTCCAATGACTAAAAACCATGCACAGAGAAGAAACTATTCAAGATGTTCACTAGATCACCCATCATGGTGGGCTGGAGCCCAGAGATATCTGCTAGGGTCACACACAAAAAGCCATTGCCACACACATCAGGGTTGAAGCTGGTCTCACGTGGGAATAGGAAAATCAAGCAAGAAACTGCCCGGCTGAGGGGCAACAAGGATCTAGTCTTCTTTCATTGCCTGACCTTCCTGAGCGATTTTTTAGGTCTTTCTTTCTGCACCTGTATTTAATCCCGCACTCAGGGCCAGTTTTGAAAGCGGAAGCCTCTTGCAGGACAACCCAGTCCATGACCTTTCTTCAGGCAAAGGAGGACCTCAGTGGCTGGTCAGAGATGAGTTGAGCACTGCCAGCCCTTCAGCTGGTGAAAACCTTTCACCAGGGTGCAGGGGGCTGGCAGGCTGTGGCAGAGGTCAGGAAGTTTTATCATTCAGAGGAGTGCATCAGTGCAGGATGTGAGCCTAAATATGCTCTATTTGTAGAAAAGCATTTTCATATTAACCAACCTGTATTCGACAGGGTTTTTACAGAAACAACAGCCTCCTCCAGGGCAGGTAAATGTGACTGTGGCAGCAGTTAGCGTTCCCGGGGGGCCTTCCTGCATCTAGGATACAATTAGATACATTTGTCTGCAAATGCTTTAAATATTTCAGCTGGTATGCCATTAAGGAATAAGGGTTTTATGTTAAGAGAGCACTGCAAGGCAGCCAATATCACAGACAAGGCATAAGAATGATTTGGGATAGATAATGGTTGTGAGTAATGTTATAAATGATCTCATAGACTTTTTTTTTCTTCTGTGGAGTAAATGACCTTCCTTCTTCCACTTAGGGAGCCGTGTGGCCATTACAGCGTGAAAAATGTCTCTCTCAGCCAGGACTGCTCAGTACATTTTTACTGAGGTCCATTGGATAATTTTAATGACGTTTGCTCATTTTCAGTCAGCTCTTTCATGTGGTCCTACCAGGTCCCATCCCCCTCCAAGACATGGGGAGGACGGCAAGGGACAAGGGCTCTCTCACAGGGATGCAGGAGGCTTCATACATCTAGGCTTTTTATGATATCTGAAACGTCATTTATGCAACCCACATGTCACCTTTACCTTCTCGACCCCAGATTCAGTGCTAGTGCTCTCATCGACAGCAGCAGGAAGATTTACTCATACTGGAGCTGGATTTGTAAGTACTAATGAGAACCATGGCATAACATGATGAGACACTACAGCCCTGTAACAGAAAAAAACCCACCTTTTTCAAAGATCTGATGGGCAATAAGATGTGAATACAACATGCATGCGAGAACATGGGCTGTGCCAACCTCTATGAGCGGGAGACCCCAAGCAAGAGTGCAGGACATGAAGCACTGATGTGATGCTACCAAGTGGGTTATCAGTGGGCATTGCACAGCATCAGCAGTTGGCTCAGGCTCTCTCCTCACCTCTCCAGACCAAGTCTTTGAAGGTGCCATGTCTTCCACTCCTGCTGCTGTACATGTAGCCGCAGAGCTGTAATGTGGCAGTTCTAATTTGAGATGTGCCTATAGGCAGAGCTGCCCCAAGATCCCACCTTTGCTCTCTCTTTCTGTGTTAATGCAGTGACAAACAAGCTCCATTTGGAAAAGAAACCCACTCGGGACCCACTTAAAAGCTTTCTTTTTCTCCTTATTTGTAAAATCTTCCTCCTTCCATCTCTGTGCATTGTACTAGAGATGTGAAGAGAAAATAATAGCACCTTCATTATGCCTTTGTTTTCATAAGATATTTGCGCAGGAGATCTTATGAAAGGAGGCCTTATGCTCTGATCAGCTTTTATTATTCTGGATGTCTAGTAATGGGTGAATAGCATGAAAAAGCATTACATACTTGTTATAAGTTTAAGCCTTTGTAATCATGTATTCAAAATTGTTAGACATTGTGGCTAAAAGTCCAACTGAGACATCTGTAGGAAGTGCAAAACCCCCACAAAAATATTTCAGTGATATAAATTATTCAAATCATTATTAATCTCACCCACTCTGCTAGTCAACGTCTATCTGAAGGATTCCTGCATGGGATAAGATTCAGCACACATGGCAACAATTCTGCAACTACTTTTGATTCCCAAATTGCTATATTTACCATAAAAACTTTCTTTCAGTCAGAGTCCCTTGTAAATGTGGTTCAACTTAAAATGTCAGTTAAAGCGCTCCATCAAAACCTGAAGCCCTGCCTGCTTTTTCATTCAGGATTTATTCTGGCAAAGCTCCCCTCAAGTTAAGTAGAGACACCACCACTCTGAACAAAAGCTTCTCAGTTTGACTCAATAAACTTGTCATCTTCACATAAAGAAATGGATAAAAATGCAAACAAGCCATTGTCCTGATGTGTCACATAGTTTATAGGAAAGACCCTTCATTCAGCCTCTAAGTGGGCTGCTGGACCAACACTGGCAGCAATCAGTGCTGCTAAGTTTAAACCTTTAGTCATGACAGTCCTGCAGTGATTCTCAGGGACAGGTGACAATCCAGCTCAAGCTTGCAAGTCCTGCATTTCTGGTACTCACAGCAGTGCCCTGGTCTCCCACCCTCCCATTTCGTGGCATGGGAGCGTACCTAGGTACATCCACCCTGAGCACTGGAAACCTGCCAGCAATAATCCCACAAGTCACCATCACTGTTTTCTGGACTTTCCGCCAGAACATAACAATTACTTTCCACAGCTTCCTCTCCTTTCTATAGATAAGGTCTGACAGCACTAGAAAATGGGCTGCTTACTGACGCATGGTGAGGGTGGCTCTGGTGCCAGACTATAAGATGTAATTAAGATACGGGCAGGTGACTCCCATATGGTGCGGGCTGACCGGTTATGTGAGGAGACCTTATGTTAGACTAGTAAATTGTCACGTCATATTTCCAGGGAGAGTAGATGGTGTGTTTATGCCATATCAGTATACACTCTGTGCTGCATTTGACAGAATATTTCTTTCAAGTTTATCAGTCTTTTTCAGAACCTGTAGACCAAAACACCTAACATAACTCATTTACGCTATTCTCAACATCATCAAGTATTGGTCCCTAAAATTCATGGGTATTCAGGGTGAAAGATTGCCTGGATTTGAGGTAGATGTCATTGTGCAATAAAATGTTCATGTTCGGAGTTGAAAAAGACAATGATTTAGTGGAGTATTGATTTTTTTAAAGAGGGGGGGAATTACAATTGGTGATTGGAGTTAGTCCAGCTAAGGATGAGGCAAAGAAAATTAGAAGATTCATCTACTTATGTTAGGTACTTAGTTTCCATTACTTAGATAATTTCTTACCTGCCATTGTAGGAAACCTTACAAACACAAATGCAATGTGTCTGTAACATAGGGAAGCATTGCTATCTTTCATTATGTTCACAGCAGAGGCCCGAGGAGGTTGAGGCAGTGCCCACATGGTTTGGTGAGGTCCCTCCTGAAGTCCACCACCACAGTGCAAGCCCTCAGGGCACTCCAGCTGCCATCAGACCAGGGGTATGATTGACCAAACAACCCTCCTAAAAGAGTCATTCTCACATTTGCCCCATACCTGACATGCCTGCACTTCTTACACCCTCTGATGCCAACCCCTGGAAGTGTAGACAAGTCAGATGTCCAAACCCATGCAGCCCTCAGCTTCCCACTGATCATGGTGCTATGGCAGACTGATATGGGTGAGCAGAAAGGGACATTTTAGAAAAGGGGGTGATAACACCACGCATGTTGTGATCTAACATAGAGGGTCACAGGCAGACTGCTCTCCCCTGTACCAAGAGCTCTGAAAATTCCTAGAGGCTGCTCCCACCAAGCTCAGACCTGTTAAGTTCAGGGCACCTATGATGAACCTCACTTGCTTTTTGCACAGATGAAATGGAAGACAGTGCATGAACTAAGAGTTTGCCCAAGGCCATAAATCAAAATAACAAGCAGATGTAGAGTGAAAAACTATTTTGCAATTGTCAAATGCAAAAACTTCTAAAATGCAAGAAAATTGTAATGGTTTCCTGCAGAGACTACAGGCAAGGGGTAAACCTGAAAAACAGTTCACATTTAATAGCTTTGTGCCATTAGTGACTAAAAATAAAATAAAACTTTTACAAAAGTTCCAGACTTCCTCGCTGGGGAATCCGCAGATATAAAGGTATTTTCATATTTTTTATTTGGGCCAGCTCAGATTAAGCACAGACCACACACTGAAAGACTGGTCACTCTCTATTACAACAGCCATCTGGAATCCCTTCAGATTAAATGTGCCCAGACCGTTGCTGGTTTATGGCTGGAATAGGTTGCTGCAGAAAAACAGAAAGTATAAAATTGTAATGTGGCCAAAACCTTAAAAATAAGTAAGAAATATAGTCTGCCCTTTTAGCACTTACTTGGGGTCTGCAGAAGCGCAATAAATAAAAAATTAGAGCTGCTAACCCTTTCTGACTTACCGTGTCAGGTCTCAAATCCAGATTATGAGCTATCCATCCGTCTTCTTGGTAAAGTGGATCTGTTACCATCATCTATAAAAGAACAGAGACAGGACAGTTTACCCTACCAAAAGAAAATCAAAGGGGTAGAAAATCCAGAAAGCAGCCTGATGGTCTTCCCTTGGGTCCTGTTCTTATTTTTCATCTGTCCTTTACCAACCTGATGAACCACTGTCAGCTCATTTGCCTGGCTCTGAGCCCCCCCACAGATGGGGCTATCTAGACAGAGCCCTCAGGCTCCCAGTGGTGAGACCAGACTGTATGACCCCTCTCTGATGCTCTGAGAAGGTTGGGGGGGGCAACTGTGGCTATACATTCATGGTCTTGCACAAGGTGGTGCAGAGCTGAGATCTGGCACTCAGTTTCTTGCTGCCAAGCATCCTCAGGATTGCCTGGATTGTTACTCCTCAGGGTCTTCCTGAGTGCATTAACAGTCCAGATGCAGCCCACTGCTTAAGTATTTGACTTTCAGGAGATCTCCTCCAAATGAAACTCCTTCTGGACCTTCTCAGCAACAACCAAGATGTCATTTACTCTGTCCAGTCTACCTGATTTGCAAGACAGACAGAAGCGATCTTGCTCCTGATGTAGGCCACCAAGACAAAGCAGAGGCTTGAGTCCAGCTGTTGGATGTCTCTGCTGAGTTGTAGCTATGTCAGAAGAAGGACCACAGCCCTGCAGATGTGCCAGCTGGGCCACTCACCCCTCCCAGGGCTATCTGCAGGGTCAGGCTTAGATGCTGTGTGGAGCACCTCACATCTGTGGCAGAATTGCTTCCCCACACCCTTCATTCCTGGGGCTGTCCCCATCCCTAGCCTGGTAGTAAGCTTTCCTCAGTTCTTCTGTTTTTCTGTGACACTGGCTGTGGCATGAATTTACCCATAACCCGTGTTGCCATCAGCAGCAATCTCCGTGCAGTGGTGGCTGTTGCAAGGGGCTTTTCCAAAGCAGCAATCTGATACTTACTCTTTCCGTACGGAAAGGAAGACACAGGACTCCAGCCAGGCCATACACCAGGATACATCTTCTGTCCATGACTCAGTGGTTCTGTGGAGGAAAACTGCAAGAAGGTGCATGAGGATATGATTGATCTTGTCACACAGTTTTCTCACAGCATCATGGCTACGCACAGGAGGACTCAGATCAAATTCCAGAGAGGGTATTGCAGAGCACTACCCATCTTTCAAAAAGTGGATGCTGTGGAGGGCACATAAGGCCAGGTTTCTTATAGGTTTCACCCCTAAAGATGCTAGCTGAAGTGTACACTGCTTTGACAGCTGGGCACCTGGGCAATGAAGAAAACTGGCTTTGAATTTTTCAGGAGGGGCACTGCTTGTTAGATGGTGTTTTAGCTGAAGACCATGCTAACAATGGCTCAGAAAACAAGCACAGAGCAGGGCGTTGGAATTCAGGTCTCTTAACGCAGCTATCAATCTCCTCATATGGCCATCTTCATCACTGCTGTATCCACTTATGCAGATGCCTACACACAAAACAACCCCTATTTAAAACAAAGCAAAGCAACCTTTTTCTTTTCTTATCACCTACTGGGCTTTGTAACACATCGTATTATTTTCCTTCCAAGTGCAACAAAACTCTGTGGCAGGATTTATTGGCACACCGATAACACTCTTTATTCAGCACAGGTGGGAGAACAAAGAAGTGCCTCCCTGCCTGCCCTCGAGGACCTTACGCAGTGCCTACACAAGCATTAGCAATATGTGTAGCTGTTGCACTGTGCACTTACAGAGTGGAAGTGTCAATCTGATCTCCTGAAAGGGTATTTTTCATGATGCCTCATGACATAATAGTCTTGTAGCATCTTTAATTTAAAACAAAAGCTCCTGCAGAGGATTGCTCTTACAGTCTTACCGACCTGAAGAAATCAAACGGGGAGACGGCATGCAGACAGCAATACCTTAGAGGATGCCGCTCACTGCTCTTTCATTGTTTGTTTGACAGTAATGCAAAAAAGGCACAACCACGATCAGCATCAGTTGTGCTGTGTGTCACCCAAATACACAGAGATACAGTTGCAGGTCTACAAATCTGCAGGCATATTTAACTAGATGCTTTTGATCTGTACAGCATCTTGAGGTAACAGCAGCTCTCACTTGACAGATAGAGCAGAGGCTGAAAAAGCCAGAGGCCAGGTCTGCACAGTGTTATCTGCACGCACATGCACTACTGGCACTATTAAAACAAGGTGTTGTCAAAGAAAATCTTGATCTGATTCACCAAATCATAGCTCTGTCCATGCCTTGCATTCATTCTGGGAGTACTTTTAGCTGATTTTGATTGTTTTCCTGAGCTAATACTCAAAACAGATATGTACATGTAACAAGTCAGCACATGGTCACCACAACCAATTGTGCTGTGGAGGCATCTGAGCCATGAGTCAGCTACTGAGAAATATTCAGGAAAGCTGCACATCTTGAAGCCTGTTTCCCCCCTGAGTGTCGGCGCTTTACACCTCTCGTGCAGGCATGGACTTGGGCTGTTGTGTAGCAATGCAGAGGCTTCAGCAGCAACCTTACCCCTTCACCCACCTTCACACCACAGCAAACCCTCACCCCATCTGTATCAACACAACTGTCTGTGGACTGTGTCTGCTTCTAGACCTAGGAACCCAAAAAATATACATTTGTTCCTTTCTTTCAAACAAAAGAGATGCCTGATCTAATTTACAGCGTGGACCCACAAGCAGCTATGTCAGTATAGCTGAGGGGAATGAGCCCTGCAGGGGGAAGAAGACTGAAGCTGGGGTGGAGGATCCTGAAGTTGGCGTTGACACCAGCGCTGGGACGTCTGCAAAGCTCAGCCTCAAGAGCATTAGGTATGGGCACCTCCACTGCTGCCAGGTAAACCTATGCCCATTCACAGCTGTGCCCGCAGGTGTATCAGGGTGGGGAGAAGGAGAATTAGAGCACACCAAGAGAGGAAAGAGACCATTAACAGCACCGGAATGCTGGTTTTAGGTACTGACTGTCACTGCTTTTCCTCTCTTTATTCTATTTCTCTGACATGAATAATTTAGAAAATTAATAGATTAAAAATTAATACATGCCATTGCAGAATGTGCATAAAGTCACATTGCCAGAGATTACCCTTTCCCCATTCATACTACAGGCCTAAAGCTGACCCTACCTTATTAGACTCAAATATTTTTATTTTTCCTTTGTGCATTTTGGATCCAATAGCTCAATGGGAACCAAACAAAGCTGGGAAATGAAATTACCAACATACAAACAAGACAGATCATGAATGTGAC
This sequence comes from Strix aluco, assembly GCF_031877795.1. Lineage (NCBI taxonomy): Eukaryota > Metazoa > Chordata > Aves > Strigiformes > Strigidae > Strix > Strix aluco. The sequence goes on from NC_133933.1 coordinate 90,854,234, forward strand.
ATTTTTACACTAAAACTGAAAAATAAAAGCACAGAGAAAAGAAGGACTGACTGAAAAGGTACATGAATTCTCCCTTGAGAAACTGTTTCTGTGTCTTTTGGGATTAATTTAGTCAAGGAGGGGACTGTGGATATACTATAAATGCCTTCTGTTTCAACTGCAGGCTACTCTAAGCAACACAAAATCTTAAAAATACACAAAAGAAAGGCATAAGCCCAAGAGAGAAGGCCATGAAGTAGTACGTCTGATGTTCAGCATCCTGTATCTGGTACTAAAGTTCTATTCAGCTCCATTTATGGCAGTTTAAAAAATGTACTTTTATCAGAAAAAGGGAAATAAGGTATTTTATGGTAAGCCACAAGTTAATGACCATTTGCAAGGAATTGCTGCACACTCACGAGGGAGGCAAGTTTTGTGATCCAGCCTTTGGGTTTGAGACAGGTTCCAATTTTAGTAGAATCAATGCAACGCTTAATTTTTCCAAGATAAAGTGACTGAATACCTGTCAGTGCTCTATCTATTTTCACACTCTTAGGATTCACATCACTGTATTTTCCAAGCTGCTACTGTGTGTGAACTTTCATAGGAACTTTTGTTATTATCTGTCTGATATGGACGTGGAACATTTTGGTCAGGGTGAGGCTAAACTCTTGTACAGTACACTCAAAATTTTCCACAGTACATGCTGGCTTTTCTCTGGCCTGGGTTGATCAGCTCTTTGTTTCAAATCCATGTGAATTGCTTGTGATCTCTTCACCTTGGGTTCACTCTCTGCCTTTCTCCTCACTCATTTCTCCCCTATTCTCATTCCCTACCCTCTCCTCCCATTCATCTTGTATTTCCACTTGGATTGTGCCTTCCCAACTGGAGATACAACCTTATAAAAGAACCCCCCCAAAACCCAACAACAAACACAAATCACACCAGAAGCATGCAATTAGTCTTGTATTTGCTGCCATCACATTATTTGTTATGCTTGAACATTACATCCTATTTCTGCCTGTGTTCAGAGCTAGATGAAGACATTTTGGGGCCACCCTACTTTCCCTTTTTTTAAAACATTTCTTTGTGTCCCCTCTCCTCCCCTGCCACAAGCACCAAGCATCCAGGCTGGAGAGACATAGGGCAATGAGGCACCCTGTGTGGGCTGAGGGCAGGTCTTCTTCTCCCCACGGCTCTCAGGCATTGCCACTGCCACAGTGAGTTTCTCCCCTCCGACAGAGAAGTGTAGCAGCAGCAACTAAATTTGGGAAGGCGAAGGCTCTGTAGCGAGGGGAAGGTCACTATCTCACAGTGGAGGATAGCCTCTCCCTACATTTCTCTATCACAAGTCTTCCCTGGGTGGCTTTTAATGGGGGCCTGGACCCCCCAGCATGGAGAGGATGGGGCTCTGAAGCAGTGTTGCATGGGGCAAGAAGCTAGGGCTTTTCCCCTGCTCAGCTCATTCTGAAAAAAACAAGATGCTGGGAACACGCCTTCACACTCAGGGCTCATTTGGTCCCCTCATCCTTGACTCCAGGAGGCTATGGTCTCCTGCAGCAGTCCTCACAGTCTCTACCACCCCCAGTTCCCTGGCAGCATCAGGAACCAGAAGGGCTGCAGCGTATTCACTTCCTCCTGCCATTCCTCTTCTTAGTGGCATTAAGGGCAAGGTCTCTAGTGTACCCCTTGCTAAGGCCTACTATTGTCTGTCTATCTGTTTGTCCAGCAGGAACCAGCTGCTGGTTTTGCAGTGTCTGGCACACTCAGGTTCCAGTTCTGCTGGCCCTTTAATGGCTGTTCTAACAAATCATTTTATTAATAATTATTATGGTTGACTTACATTGTCCCACTCCATAGTGTATGAGTTAGCCTTGCAGAGCAGTCGCTTGCAAGTCTCGTCCCCCGACACAGCTGCATTTTCCATGGTGTGCCTGATCTGCGTGTAATTCATGGCTCAGCTGGGATTTCTGTGACATAAATAGCATTACACCATTATAAAATGACAATAGATGCCAGAGCTGTTATCCGTCGAAGTGGAGCCCGAGAGTGCAACTTCTACCAGACTAGCAACAATTAGGTTTGCAAGTGTAACCAGATCCTATTGTTAATCCCAGCTCTGTTTGGGCATCTGTAACAACTGGTTATGTTGTAAGACCACGATGGCTTCCAAGTAAGAAATCACAGTGTTCTCATTATGTGCTGAGTGTTCATCACATCAGATCCATTTCTCAGCATTTAATGTTAATTACTAGCTTGGTTTTGTATTAGCTGAGAGCTAAATGATGTAGTACTGCAGAAAACTATTAAGATCTGCGTCACATAGGCAAACATAACCATCCACTTCCAGAATGTGAAATGGATAATGAGTGGGTATAAAGGAGTTCTCAGAAACCCCAGCTGAACGCTTTCAAGAGCAGCGCTTCCTCTTTAATGGGCTCTCTGCCAGAATGACACATCACTCTGCCTCACTGAAGTCATTTATAAACTGTCCTTCACAACACTCTTTTCTCTCCTGTGTGTGCTGCTTCTCCTCCTAGGGATAGTCGCAGAGGGAGGATGCACCTGACAGTAAAACACTGCACTCTTCGTAATAGTAAAACTCCCGGAGAAAGCAAGAACCTAACTCTCCTCAGGACTAAACCTAGAGGAAAAAGGAGAGCAGGGCGATGTGAAAAGCAGAGCTACACAGGAGTTGGCTACCAACCAAATTCCCAGTTCTTTGAGGCTGACTTGGGTTTTCCACTCGAAAGCACTGCCTTGGTTTCAGACTGTAATGCAATATCTGAAAGCATCCTGTGTAGTTCCCTGCATTCCTGAAAAAAGCCAGGCCAGAGCTGGAGGCTGAAGTAAAGGTCTGCAAGGTTTACACAGCACTCCCGGGGAGGGACGGTGCTGAGGTGTATCAAAGAGAGTGTTTAAAGGGAGGGAAAGGAGCTTCTTAAAATCTCTGTGTACCTTCCCCTCCCTTCCTCTCCTTCCGCCCAAGCACGCTTCCATACAATGAATCACTGGTGGTTGTCACAGACTTGGGATCCCCACTGTACTATTCAGCACACAAGAACACAGTCCTTGCTTACAACGCAAACATGAAAAAGAGACAGAGACAGAGACACAAGAGAGCATAGGACAATTTTAACCATCCTGCGGGTCCAACAAACTACTGACAAGATTTTGGCCTGCAGTGTTCAAAGGAGTCTTCCTGAAAACAGGGGCTGGAAGAAAGGGAGAGAGCATTGCACTTTTTTAACGAGAAGTTCCTCCCAAGCCTGAGGAGAAAATAGCAGAGGTGCTTGCTTGCGGTTGATGAATGTGGAAGTCAGCCTCCTGACACTGAATAAAGGTTTATGGGCAGGGTGGGGATAGGCTCTAATAGAGCTTGCAAGTGAAGAGAAATTATTTCTGCCTGATATCACAAAGAGACGAGAGCCAGCACAGGGATGTGATCACCACAGAGAGAAAGGAGCCGGCAAAGAAAAAGTGATGATGGAGTAGTCCAAGTGAAGGGCCAAGGAAATGACCATTGCAGCAAAGCTCCTGCTGCAATAAAAACATTAAGATTCTGGATACTAAGAAACTATGCAGACAGCCAGGAAGGTTATATGTAGATGGAGTATGAACAAGAAATCTGCAAGGCATACACTTGGCATGTTTATTTAAAGAGAAAATACTAATTACTTAGGTCATCAGGAAAAAAAAATATGATTCCACTAATATCTGAAAACCCTTATGCCAGAGGGACTGTTATGCCTTTCTCAGGAAGGAAGAGTCAGCTTTTCTTTTGGGTAACTTGCCCAGCAATTACCTGATTCACCAAAGCAATTGCTTTGTCCACTGTCAGCTCTTTATGTAACTATTTATACATAGCCCTACAGATGTTCTGTACTTACAGTCTAGATGTGAAACTACAGATTCACATCGAAAGCACAGACAGGATGGTAGCATGCAAAAATGTTCCTAAGCAGACAATTTCTAGGCAAAATCCTTTAGCAGAATTTTAAAGGATTGCTCTGCCTTTAACCAGTTCCTTGTTATGAGATGCAGCACCAAATATTGAATTTAAGATACAACAGATCTGGCAGCAGAGTTTAAAGTGCTGGGAGTTACAAGGGAAGCATAGCTGCTCAGTAGCCGACTTCATAAAGAGAAACCATGTGTTTATTCTTCCTTGTTCCAGTTTCTTGGGCTTTAGAGGGCCTTCCTTTTTGTCCCTTTGAACATCCAGTACTTCTGCCTAGATGCGCTAGAGCCCCTGTTACTTCAAAACCATTGTTGGGAATTTCCACAAATCGCAGCTTTCTCCTACAGTTGGAGGAAAGGATGGCTTTTGACAATGAACTTCACATACGTGCAGACAAAAAATGCATTGTGTGGCTTGCCACTTGCCTTTGTTTCCCTGTTTTGCAGAATTTGCTTCTCTCATCAACCTGCCTAGGGCTGCCAGGGACTAATATTGCCCGCATGGGGTTGAATTTGTCAGTCAAATGCTGAGCTTAGGACAGAGAACATCTTCCTTTACAATTAAAATGAGCTGCTAACTGGGGGAAGGTAAGGCTGTCAGCTCCAAGGGAATTTAACTTGTTCGGTAATCTCCTCCCTGTTTCAAGACTTTCTGACCTCCGTGAAAAGACCCTACAATTTTTTTTTACTATAGCCCTTTTAGTAGTTCAGCTAAATCCTATTGAATTACTTGAGTTACTTCATTTTCATCTTTAACAGCAGACTTAGACCTGAACGCTCCTGTTAATTGAAAACAAATGTAGGTTAAATACTCAGCAGGGATTTCTCCACCTACCCCAAAAGCTACTTAACACTTTCTCTCCTCCTAGAAGCACCAACAGGCTCCTCCTTGTTAGGAAAAAAATCTAGTAGGATCACAGATGAGCTTGCAGCGATTATTACGAGGTAATACAAAAATGCAATAGCAGCGAAGGATAAAGAGGAAGGCATATAAAGAAAGAAAACTTAAGTCAGAGCTTCAAAAAATTACCTCCAGTTCAGGCATACTATTTTTTTCATGAGCCTGTGCTCACACTAAGAGCTCTCACATAAGCATCCAGTTGCAGCAACCCATAGGACCAGTCAGATTTGCTAATAGCAAAAGTAAAATTGCCTGGAACTACTGTCATGCTTTGGGGTGAAGGAGGCAGCCACTGTAGGTGTTTGGTGTCGCTCTCAGGTACCGCCGAGTCTGAGGGAAGCAGGGCTTTCTGCAGCCCTCCATCACTACTAAAAACCACCACCTCCTTTGCGCAGCACAACTGTTTTGCAAGCATTGCTTTGCCCATCTGAAGAGCATGTTTTGTGTTTAAAAGATTGGCAAATCAGAGGTCAGGAAGCAATTTTATTCAAGCACTGAACTGCCAGGACTGAAAGGAAGAAAATAATTTTCCTTTTTTTTTTTTTTTTTTTAATAAATTATATACATCTTGTGAATATGTGTTGAAAATGCATTTGGGTCACCATTTGGGGCAGGTGGACATACTCTATGGGGTATCCTGTGAGGCGTGCTCTCACAGGATCTGGCAGCATGGGTGACCCCATTGCAGGTTACCTGCTTTCTGCCCCTGACTTAACTCTGGAAAATTCATGTTTTTGGAGACTTTTTCCATCCATCTCCAGAATCAGATGAAGTAATTTTGGATTGTTCCAGTGGTACATCACTTGCAATAGGAGTTTTAGAAAGATCCAGGAAAGGGCCAACTCATGGCATGCAGGTCCCTGTGGCATGAGGGTCCCTTTCAGGCCACCACGGTACCTCCATATGCCCTGTGTCAGGGGCTGTTGGGGCTGTCAGGGCTGCAGGGAGCTTGCTGTCTAGGGCAGGGCAGAAGAACTGCCTGGCTGACGAAGGAGTCCATGATGCTGAGCTCATTTCTCACATAGGTTGATGCTCATTAAGAAGAAAAATTATTACAGTGAGAGGGAGTCAAGTAAGCTTAAGGAAACCTAATTTTCTCACGGGTTACCTCAGTTTAGATGTACCTGAATCCCTTGCAACATCCATACAGAGATCAAAATGTAATGTAGTCAGTGAATTGCAATCTGCTCTTCATAAAACCACTGGAAAGTGGGGATGCCGTGATTGTGCTTTGTGCTCAGCATGGTGTGCAGCTATCATGGAAAGACATTACACATCATTTATTTGCAAGGGGCCATTATTTTCATTATTGCTGTATCACCTGCTAGTGTTGCTACCGTTAAATGTCTATTAGTGACAATGTCTGTTATTAACTTCTGGGTTTAGATGTTTATAGCTTGGCAACCGTGGTACTATTTGCAAGGGTGTTAAGGTTGACTTAAAAAAAATCTCAGCCTGGAAACATATTCATTTCCTAAATTCTGTGTTTTAGCATTGTCATAATTGTACTTTGAAAAATAATTTCACAAAGTGGCTTAATTTAAGCAAAGATGGCTTTTACCTTTTAGGATTTCTGTTCCATCCTTTCATCACCATTGATGGCTTCAAGGCTTCAAGATACGTGGATGAGATGGGAAGGACAAGAGACAGAAGTATTCACAAATGCAAGTTTTTGCCTCCTCTCTAGGCAGACTTCAGAGGCCAATTTCCCAATGGCCTGTCTGGAGTCAGTGCAGAAAAACAATTCTAGAAGGTAATTTGGAGGACCTTAACAGACTTCAGATCTGGAGTGTCTTCTGAGCCCTTGTACTCCAGCACAGCAGGAGTCAAGTGACACTGGCTTGAGGTACCTTTGATATTATCACCCCCCTTTTGTTATGGTAAAGCCTGAGAGAGAATCAGGGACAGAAAATTTACTTTTCTCCCTGGGCTGAGGGAAAGCATAGCTCTGCCTGCTGGGCCAGATGATTTATTTCCATGGGCTGTGCTCCTCAGGGTGCCTCCTGTGGCAATATAACCAGACACAAACTTCAACCCGGAAGAAACGGGCTCCTGAGGAACAGTATCTTTCTTGTGAAAAAGGGATGATTTCTCCCACACAAGTGAGGTCCTCAGATTTCCTGGTGTGGGACAGCATCATACAAGAGCGTCTCTGCTCTCCGCTGTGTGATGCTACCAGAGAGCTGGTGGGAGGCCAGGCAGCAACTGAGCCAATGAGCTCGAATCTTTTAGGCTTGTCCTGGGCCCAGTGGGTCAGCTCAGTTTGCTGGTCTGTCAATGAAAAGGAGCATAGGCCAAGCCCCATAGGCAGAGTTTGCACTGTAAAATGAAAGAGAAAGGGAGAGAAAGGATAAGCCACTTGGTAAAGTTGATAATGGAGTTCATAATTAGGAGAAACGATGTCAAACGTTTCAAGGCTCTTTGACACTAAGTCACCAACCTGGAACACCTTAAAGAAGAGTGAGTGTGGGTGTTCAGCAGACAGATGCCCCCAATTACTAATTATCCATGCTTAAAAGAAAACTGTTTAGTTTGCTGCCTTACAGATTTCACTGGTAGGGTTACTTGTCAAAGGAAGTACATATGCATAGTACTAATGTTAGCAATGAGTGGGATTTACAAATGACATTTATCTCCAACATTCAGAGAATAATAGCTGAGGGAGTGAAGGGCTAAGGAGTGCTTGTTTGGCTATTTCACTACCCTGGTATTGCCAAAAACTGGAGTACTTTATCTATGTTTTTTGCATTCTGAACTGTGACAAATTAGTCAAAAGACAAAAATTTATATATAGAGAGAGAGGGAGAGCTATATAAAAATATGTGTGTGTATGTATTCTAGCATAAACTGAAAGCATTTTCCCTGATTCCCCCTGAATCATTACAGTGATCTCTTAGTCTGGCTAAAAATATGAACATGGTGTCATCAAATATGACCAAGAGGTAGCAGTATCAAAGATGCTGCATTCTCAGAAGCAGACATGGAAAAAAAAAAAAAAAAACAAAAAAACAACAAGATTATAAGAACATTTGCACTGGAAGAAATGCTGGACAGGGAGCTGAGGTATTAGCAGACCGCTAAGAATATTCCTGGGCATGTCTGGCCCCCTGAGGAGCTTCTTTTGGGGTTCACACTTTATTAGAGAGCAGAAACTCCAGCCCCTGGTCACATTGTCATAGACAAGCAACCTCCCTGAGTTCTGCTCCTCTGACCTACTTAGTTGGGTTTGGGTTGCTATTTTCATGCGAAGTATTTGAAATCAGCCTCATCATTACAGCAAAGAGCATTATCTCTCTCTGTTTTCCATCTCGCCCCAAGAATAACTCTGAAGTCAGCGGGGAACTCTCTCTCTGGCAGCCATCTCCTCACTGCCAGCTTGTCAGATAAAAGGTCAGATGGCTCTGCCAGCTCCTCAGAGAGACCTAGCCTATGTGGTCCTCTGCTCACACCCAACCGCCACCAAGCAAAGCAGCCTCAGGAGAAGCTAACTCTCACTTCCCGCTTCCAAGATCCCATTCAGTTGCGAACCTACCCTCAATTATGCCAGCCAGCTGCAGCCCTCAGAAAGACATATTGCAGCTGGGGTGGTGCGGGTGCTTCACGGTCCAGCCGTTCCTCCTCCACAGCAAACATCCCATGTCAGAGCCACGGGAAGGGGGAGTACATCCCCATCCTCATGTCAGGGCTTTCCCAGCAAGCAGCTTGTGGGTGGCTTCCTCATCTGTCCCACCACAGGACTGATGTGGAGGGAGGGGAATAAGGCAAAAAGCCAGGACCCAAAGTGCTGACTGGTGGCCTCTGGGCATGTGGAGGGAGCACAGGCTCATATTGGCCTCACCAGTAGAAGCCAGGATATTTTGTCAGTCTCAGGCACTTTGTCCTCCAGCTGCAATACAGCCTAGAGTTCCTTACATTAAATCACAACTCTAGCAAGAATGTAAGAAATTGCAGGGTGATCAAGCGTGCCCCCCCCAGAAATCCAGCCCTGAACACACAGTCTTAGCAAACCTCATTCATATCATTAACCACAATGGCCATTTTGCCTGAGGAAAGACAGAGTTAGGACTTCAGTGTTTGGCACAAATCCTAGACTATATAAATAGATTTCTATGAATCAAAGCTCCATTATGTAAGACATAAAAATAAGAGAACAAATGAGAGGAAAAATAAGCTGAACTTCAGAGTCTGCAGTGAAGCATCAGCTTAAGAGTTTGGGCACTGAGTCAAGACACAGATCTTTTCTTTTTTTTTCCCCCAGTTTGCCTGCTTTGCTTTAAAAGTGACTCATCCACGCACTCCCCCTTTCACCAGCACTTTCCATGTTGTTTCAGACATGCCTGTACATTTTAAAGCTCCATCAGGACCATCAAAACTGCCTGTTTATTGACTGTGCATCTACATTTGCACTTCCAAATTAGAGGGGGTAAAAGGATGTGCACAAACAAAAAATGCCTCAAACACATCCCCAAGGTTAAAAAAAACGTGGTACAAGGCATGCTGCAGTTTACAATGAATTGAAATGTGACTAAAGGCAGCATGTGACAGCCATCTATATTTAGCAGTGGCTTTTGCTTTTACACTCTTTGAGATACCCTGTCAGAAAAGCATCTATGTTTGTGCATCTCAGCAGAAGACTGAGCCCCTGAAGGTGTAGGAAAACTCCAACAATGGCTTTGTACACATTCCAGTTGTCGATGGGGCATTTGTTTATACACGTTGCAGGCTCACCTCCCTCCCCACCTCTGGTACATTCTCATACGCCCTCTGCTCTGACCAGGGAGTATTTTTAGCTGATGTAGCACAGTCATTTCACCATTGGATCCCCATGTCACGGCTTTTCCACAAGCTGTTAAAAGAGAAGGCTTGAGAGCAAATCACTGTGCCCCTCGTAGAAGTGCTGTGGTTATCATCCCTGTAAGAGATGAGATACATATTCCATTTGCTTGTTTTCTTTTCTTGATGTATGTTATTTGCATAGTCAAATGAGTGAGGAGTGTGTGTTTTGTACAAGGTAAATTCATGTTGAACATAAATTGGTCTGAAGTGTTTTCTTTGGTTCAGAGAGATTCTGTTAGTCATATGTGCTCCCTTCCAGCAGCAAAAAAAAGGAAAGAACTATATATATGTTTTTTTAAAAAATTACCCTGAACTGTTGTTCTTTTGGGGGAGGGAGATTCTTTTCTCTTCTTTTACTGCAGCTTTTCTCTACTATTTGATAAATAAAAGAATTTCTTACTTGTTCCTGTATTACATACATCCTTTTAGATTTATAATAGTTACAGAAAACAATACTTTTTTTCACAGTCCCCTTTCTAGTCTGTTTAAAGCCTTGTCTGACTGCTTTTAAAGAGGACTTAGCAACATTTAGATAATATGGTGATGTATGCATATAAGAACTTGGGCAGCACTAATATTCTAGCTGGGATAAGCGTTAGAGCATTCCCAGTATTCCAGATTTCCATAAATAACATAAATTAACCTCCCAGCTATTTATATGCAGTACCAGCTACAATGGCCTTTTATTTCATTCCTTTTTTCTTCTCATTTGCTAAATCAATATTCAGCTGACATTCTGGGGATGGCATCCATTTTTTGCAACAGGCTGCACAAGCACAATGGATGTTGCATAAGTTTACTGGGAAACAGTCACCGAAATGTCTCACTACAGCCCATTGCTGCTCTATATAGGCCTCTCCACTGGGAGATTTTCAAAACAAAAGTAAGGCTTGTTTTACAAGAAGCTCTACATATTGTCATCCCCAACCAGGATGACAATATCTGCCACTGAAGCCACATCAGCCATGAGTCTATGCAATAGTAAAAAGATTTCTTTGCATAGGCCAGGAAGGGGATAAAACTCTCATTCTCCAGACCTTGCAGAGATTCTTGGTCCACAGCCCAGCTCTAGACCTATACTCTGTGTTTCCAGGGTTTGGACATAGTACTTTGTGTGCTACCATAGCAACTGATGCTCACATATCTGCTAGCAGATGGCAGTTCCAGGAAGGAGGCCTGAAAATGTCTGTGTAGCAATCTTTGCATCCCTTGGACATTTCAGAAAGACTCTTATCTTCCAGGCTTCTCTTCCTGATGTTTCAGACATCTCTGGCTGGCATGTGGCTTCATGAAGTAAAAATAGGGCAAACAGGGAGCTGCCCTTCCAGTAACACCACCAGCTGTACTGGACAAATTAATAGAAACTTTTTAAAAAGCATAGACTACGTAGATACATGGAAAAATAAGATATAACAGAGAAGAGTCATAATGGCTGTTGTGCTGGGAAGCCACATCTCACAAATTTTCTCACCAGTTTTCTAAAGGAGGTAATAAGCATGTAGACACAGCCCATTTGGTTGATAAAGTAGGAGTGGATTTTCAACAAGGTTTCACAATATCCCTTACCAAGGGCTCTTAAAGACTCTAAACTAAGGGCAAAGTCCTCTCATGGATTAAAGTTAAAGGAAACAAAGAGGAAGAATAAACCTTAAGGTCCTGTGGAGATCTGTTCTGCTTCTGTGTCATTAAACATATTCACTAACCACCTAGAAAAAGCAATGGAGAGTAAGCTGGTGAGGTTTATTGATGCTACTAAGCCACTGAAGCTGTAAAAATGAGTGATGACTGTGCAGAATCACAATTCAGTGCTATGATACAAAGCAATAGGGCAATAAGACATCAGATGAAATTTGGTGTCTATGAACACAACATCTATGCGTACAGGTAAAAGCAAATCTAACTTCAGAGATACAGTGGTGGGTTTTGAGCTACCTGTTACCCCTCAGAAAAGTAATTTTGGCATTACAACAACTTTTTCTACAAACATGATAGCTCAGGGTTTAACAGCACTGAAAGAGCAAATGGCATCTCAGAAACTATTAGGAAAGGTACAGAGGCCAAAAGTCCACGTTATTCCCATGTCTTGAACCCTCTGTGGAGTTCCAGTCCTTCCATCCATCTTAAAAAAAATACAATAAAATTACAAAAAGGACAGATACACAATACAAGGGATTAAAGGTATGGAAAAAAAGATTCAAGAAGCAAGTAAACAACCTAGGAGTCTTTCACCTAGAGAGAGCTGAGCAGGAAGATGACAGGCATCTAGGAAACCTTGAATGGCATGGAGGAGTTCAACAGGGAATGATTATTTACTCTTCCTATACAACGGGAAGTACACAGCATCAAATTGTGAACTTACTAGGCAGTAGTTTCAAAACAAAGGTGACACCTTTTCACAACACGAAGGTTATACTGAGGAATTAATTGGCACAGGATGATATAAATCCCAAATTTTGCATGGATTCCAGAAAGCAATTGGACAAAGTCATAGGAAAACACCATACTGAGCTATTACGCACAAAGATGCCACCTCCAGCTCAGGAAGTTTCTAGGTTAGAGATTGTCAGAATCTGGGAACGTACCTGTATCACTGTCACCCCAAAGCCATTTTCCTATCCTGTGTCAGTCACTGTTAGAGACAGGGTACTGAGCTAGCTGGGGCATTGGTCTGGGCAGTCAAAGTCCTCTCGTACTGCATCGTTTGAGCCATAGGAACTGATCTCAGGCTGTGCTAATGTGAGGTAACTCAATGTTTTTCGCTGAAAACTAATCTCTATCAGCTGCTTCAGATTTACCATGAATTTATAAGAGCCCACACACAGTTATGGAACTACTCCATCCTGGCTTAGCATTGTGTGCTCTTTTACTTTGAACTAAAAGGGGCAATTCACAGGACGCATGAAGGGAAGAAGAATACTTCGTATTAGGTTTTTGCAAACCCTTTGGTCCTTACTCTTTTTCCATGTTTTGTCTTCTTATTTTACCTGAAATGTCAGCAGTGATGCTTCCTTTATAGAGAAAATGAAGATATGCTGATCCGATAACATCCCTTGTCCATCAGCTGTTCTTCAGCTGGAAATGACTGCCATTTGGTCTGGGCTTTTATAGTGGAATAAGGAAGGGTCAGAGACTGAAAACTGGATTCACCCTATGTTGTACCTCACTCAAATACAAGTCACATTGCAATTACTGTCACTGCTTAGAGGATTAAAAATTATAAGGCTAATGAGAATGAGAATCTGCCTCTAATGTACCAAGTCTCTCTTTAAGAGTCCTATTTGGTTCATCTTACTGTGGCTGCTGCCCCATTAAAGCCTTAAAGAGAACTCATAAATATAAAAATACCCAAGAGCGTGGCAGAGAATCCTGCCCTGAATAATTGTACTGAAATGTTCTAAAAGGAACTTCATTTCCTTCTCAACAGCCTCAGTAATACTTTGAAGAGAGAAGAATGAAGGTGAGGACATGCATTACATTCTGTAGAGGTACAGAAAGAAACCTTTTTGCAGTGAATACGTCAGGGGAATATGTCTAAAAGGGCTTATATCTGTGGAAATATGACCTCTGATTTTGCCAAGGTCAATAAAACCTACTGTGATTCACTTTGTAAGTGTCGGTCACACAAGTTAAAGCTGCCTCAAGGCAACTTTAATTTCTGTACCCAAATGCAACAAGACGTGATGTTTCTGAAAGGTTTGCAAAATCCTCCTCTGTGTGGAGGAGCAAGATTATCTGGTCCAACATTTGTTTATGATTATTTATGGATCCAAAACAAGTCAGTTCTTTACTATAAATTCATACAGAATGGCAGATCAAAGAGCCATTAAGAGCTGTTAATCTAACATGAAACAGGCTTCCTAATTTCAGTTTCCTGGCTCACACTGTTCATGGGTGGGTGCTGTTCTTCTCTTAGCCTCTATGGCAATACATGCCAGAAGACCCTCACATCACACAGGCCTGCAGTGCCATTTGTTGAGAGAATCTGTTATAATTCTGTGTTACACAATTTACTGAATAGTTCTTGGGTTAAAGCTGAGAAGAAGAGAGGATGGATATTGCACTCTGCCCTGAATGCCTTTATATGGCTGTTCAGAAGCTGTCACTTCACCGCGTAATCACCGTTTTTGGAGACAGAGATGGGCATATGGGGTCACACCATTACCCATTCCTTCAAATATTCCTGGTTCTTAAGTGTCAGAAAAATGAGCTCCTGACATCCACTGCACATGGGATTTCTTTATTGTGCTAGGAATAGGAGGATTTCCATAGAAGGTTAAAGCATTTCATGTCCTGCCTGAGACTGGCCAGTTCTAGATGTTTCTGAGAAAGGTGCCAGGACTCATTAAGTAGTTGTGGAGTGGTGTGATCTCCAAAACAGTTTCCAGTTTACCCGCACCAGGAAAAGAAAGTGGTTTATCTTCTGTGATGTATTTGCCTCCTTAGATTTTCCAGTTATCCTACACAGAATAACAATACATATTCTTTTATTGATGTAAATGTCTAAATGCCTAATAGTGCCTTTACTTTCTTCATATCTTGTGGCAATGAGCTTGACAGATTGTTGAAAAAGTATTTACCATTTACTGGAAATGGTTACCTTTCAGTTTCACTTCATTTTTAACTCAGGCAGTGCTATATGCATTGTTTGTGTGCCATAGGATGCTCCTCTCTGTCGCCTTTTATTCACCTCTTGTCTAACTGAGCAAGCCCAGCCTTGTTGTCAACTTTCCATCGAGACGTCTCCCATCACTTTAGTTGTTTTATCACCAGGTTTCTGTATCCTCTCTAGAAAGACTTGCCTACCACTAAAGTGAGTACACCTTGCATGACAGATTAACTTATAATGTCTTTGCAGATATAAACGGTGTCCTCTCACTCATTTTTAAATTGTCCAAAGCATCTTGCTTGTTTTCTAATAGCTATGGTATATTGTGTGGCATCTTGATGTTGCTGTTTACAAAGATGCTCATAAATCCTCCTGGGTCTTTTGGAAAATCCCAGTTTGGGCTAGAGCTGTACAGCGCTCAGCGACCTGAACACCAAGCCCAGCCCTCCCATGGTAATGGGCCACAGAGGTGGTTGAGCTCTGGTGTGGCACCATGACCAAGCTGCAGTCAGACAGGGTCACTGCTGCCAGGAGGTGATGCCCCACTTTGTTCTCCTAACACCTCTACATCCTCGTCGTGCTGTTGCACTTATTCCCATCCTGCAGCACCGGTGTTTCTTGGATCTCTCACTGAGCCGAAGCAGCTCATGAAACAAGAGGAAAATGGACGTCAGAAGCAAAGGACATTTTCTGATGGATCAGGTAGCTGGATCAGCTCCACAGTTGGCCTGACAAGCAACGCAGTGTGTGTCAGAAAGAGAGTGAGTTCTGGTCAGCAGCAGCAGCAGCAAGAGGAGAAGGAAAGAGAGGGGAGAAGAGGAATGAGATGGCATCTGTCAGTAGCACCAAGCCAATAGAGGACCTCCAGGGAGAAGAGAGGAAACTGTGATGCTTCTGTTTCAAAATACAGGTGTCTGGACATTGGCAAAAGTGCATGCTGCAGCTCCAAAGCCAGAAATACTATTTAAACTACCTGACCCCTAAAATTAAGAGTGTGGAGACAGAAAGCTCACCTCTCCATACAGCTGCCAAGCAAGCACCCCAGCAGACCCAAGCATCCAAAAGGGTTACACCACTGTTGTCAACAGCACAGTTTCCCTCCTGCCATCTTGCTCCATCTTCTCAGGTTTCTTTGTTGCTCTTCACAGCCCTCTCTTGAGTCATGAACCAATGATGGGTTGTGTACATCTTTGTGGCTGCAGTGGTTTCCCCTCCTTTCCAGACTGACATATTTCAAACACTTGTGTTTGGAGCTTCTCCTTCTAAGTACTTAGCCACACTGAGACTTGCCAGCCTACTTCTGCCCTGCACTTCTCAGCCATCAAATAAAACTTCCCTCTTCCTGTGACTATTTGCTCTATTAACTTTTTGTCAGGGACTTTGTCAAAGGCTTCCTGAAAATGCCAGTACTCAGGGTCACCGTAGAACAACCTTGGACATGCCTCTAAGATCTTTGTGGAGCTGTAGTGTTTTCTTTTTGCTTTAAACTCCTGCTTTCTCCTGGGAGTTTCCTTTATATTCAGATGAAGAAGCAATGCAAAATTTCACAGGAGGGAAAAGGTGCACAGCAAAAAGAGATGAGATAGAGAGTATGATTATGCAGGAATCCTGTGCAACTTGAATTGTAGGAAAGTCATCTCATCTCCTGCACTGGAATGTCTCCTGCTGATGGGTGCAACCCTTTCCCAGTGACTGTGAAAATCTTGATAAGGAAAGTGATGAGACACTCAGCACAGCTAGAGCTCTAAGACTTGGGTTTGCCCTCCTACGCATTTTGGGTGGGCAGGCAAACCACAGACTGTCATCTGTGAAGTCAGAAAGCATCGGGTACATTTAATTACTACATTAGTGCTTGCTAACACTTTCAGTGCCAAGAACTGGTTCTAGAGGGTTTGGGGTTGTTGTTGTTCGGGCTTTGTTTTTACCACAACATAACTATTGGGGTAGGAGCTCACACATCTGAGAGCTCAAGTCAGCCCATTAATAGATACTTACTGCAATAAACAGGTCAGGAAATAGTTGTGGCAAAGCAAAGAGCTGAGTGGCTTTGGCTCATTCTCATACTTCTCATTGTTTCTTATTCTGTCTTTTCCCACTTACAAGGTTTTCTCTTTGGAAGTTTTCTATTTCCAACAATCTTATTTGTTCTGAAGAAGAATAAAATAATGTAAATAAAGGATCTTTTCAGTTAAACAAGGTCTTTTAGCCCTTGGGAGTTAGGCACCACAGAAATCCCCTCTGAGAATCTGTGCCTGACCATTTTTAACAGGACCTGTGGGTTGCTCACTGTACAACCCATTTATCAGCAGTGCCCAGATGACTGGCCACAGCCCCATGGTCCAGTCACCCAGAAATCCAGAGGACCGGGCCAAATTCGGTGGCAACAACAGCAGCCAGCTGCTGACCTCCCCCTTCCCCATGAGTGCACAGCCCTGGCACAGCCACGTGGTATCACTGCACATCAGGGGAGCGGAGAGGGGTCCCAAGATCCCAAGGAGACAAGGAAGGTTCTTGTCCCCCCAAATTATCTGACTCACACAATTGCCTGAATGCTCGCTTGTGGAAGCAGCTGGTTCAGGTCTAGCTGTATGAGCTGCTCTGAGCAAGCGCTGCTGGCTCCTGAAGCCCCTTTCCCTGGGACACAGAGTCTGAGTGGAATGTGCAGAGCATGCTCAGCACGTCCAGGAGCTCTCTGGGGCTGTACTTGCATCGCATGGCACAGCTTTGGCCTGCCACTGTCATAAACCACATGGCCTAGCGACCTAAGAAGTTTGGGCACTGCTGCTTCACACAAGAAAGGGAAATTATAATCACATTTGGCAGTTTCCCTGAGAACACAAACCGAGGCATGCAGAAGGGGTACACAGCTGTTCTGATGTGATCTAGTTAAATGTTTCAGTAGGCA
Organism: Strix aluco; assembly: GCF_031877795.1. Lineage (NCBI taxonomy): Eukaryota > Metazoa > Chordata > Aves > Strigiformes > Strigidae > Strix > Strix aluco. Next base: position 90,871,421 of record NC_133933.1, read on the forward strand.
AATACCTGAATCAAAATGAGCTTTTTGACAGATTTGGGATCTTTCAGTTATTTTTCCGTACTTGGGATACCTGAAATGAGTCAGTCCATGCAAAGTCACTGTTGCTTAATGCTAGGGGATCGGTGACAAAAAAAAACCCACACCAGTTGCGAACTCTTCTGTTAGTCAGCATTTCCTTCCTGATCCCACGACAGGAACCGAGGTATGTGTGTACCAGAGCTGTGCTTCACCCTCATGGTGCACACTTGCCTCCTGCTCACCAGGGGTGAGGAGAGTCTTCATGCCACTCAGGGTGTGCTGCCACCCTGCCATCTGCCCCGGGGCCATGGAAATGTCCTGAAACCACAAGTCTTCTCAAAACAAGCTCAGGCTTGAAGAATCCATCTTGTATTTTCTACCTCTGCTCTAAACTTTGTGTTGAATCAGATGATGAAGGATTGCAGTGCTTGTTGTTCAAAGCAAGATTAAAACACTACACAGGTCAAAATGAGAAGATCATTTCCCCTTTCACTTTTTTTTTTTTTTTCCACAGTGATCCCCTTTGACTAAACTAATAACTTTGAGGGCATTTTTTGTTCTTTTCTATTTCACCTTCAACTTCTGCCATCCGTATCCTTGTCAAGCACAAACATGACTGAACTCATGCATTGGGGCACCATGGTTTTACTCCACAGGGAGTTATTAAGCTTGATGTAAACACTGTCATTTTCATTTAGCTTATAGGTGAGATATTAAGCAGGTTTTGATCAGTGTGAATACATCTGCTCACTGAACCTGGGGTAGATTTTTGTACACAGGTATCCTTTATGGGACTTAACTCAAGCTTCTACACATATAGCAAGGTAAATGAGTATAACCACATCCTAAAGCAGTCCAGAGAAATTTGTACTGGTACAATTAAACTCATGGAGGTGTGGGTGTGGACAAACTTCCTAACTTCTAGCAACCATCTTTCTGCAGAGTATTTATATGTACCATTTTCTAGAAAGAAGAAGGGTGGTTGCCCCAGAAACCATTGGGTTATGCCTTACTGAGTGCAGCGGGCTCACCTGTTCTTTTGAGCTCTTAGCCACAAGCACATAGCAACAGCACCCAACAGGACCACGGAGACTCTGACCAAGGAGGACAAGCCCCAGGGCAGGGAAAGTGTTCAAAGGCAAGGGTGCATCAGCAGCTGCAGACTCCATGTGCCCACCATGTGGTGCTGTCAGCTGGGCTAACTGTACCACCTCCGAACCCTTGTCATGCTTGACTCACCCACCCCACTTCGGTACATTATCATGCAGTACACTATCGTGCGGTACATTATCGTGCAGTATATTATCTCAGTAGGAGCTCTTTTCTACACAGTGTCACAGAGTAAAAAGGAAGAGAAACATAAAAATACAGAAAGTCCATGTTTTTTCAACACTGACCTCATCAAAAAGACCCCTCATAAAAACTCCCGTCCCAAATAGCAGTGCAACTCTTCGTTAACTTTCTGTTCTGTGCAAGTTCTCAAGCATCATCAATCTCCAAAATGGCTCTGTCCTAACCTGGTCCAACCTCTGGGACACTATCTGGAAGTGCCAGAAGGCAATGGGGACCACTAACCCACAGAAGCACCAAACACACAACCCTTTGGAGTAAGTGGGTCTAAACCTGGAGGGAGAGACCTGACGCCACCAACAAGGTGTGCTCACTCCTGCTGATGGAAGTGAAGTTAGCTGGGGCTCCAGATACCAGGCACGTCACCCAAGGTTACTGAGAGAAAGAGGCAGATAATAAAAACAAAAGCTGCAAACCACATACAGCAGATGTTTTTCCTTGCAAATGACACTGGAGTGTTCAGGAAGGTTGGTGAGCGCCTGCTTATCATCTAATATTTATATACACTTTATTCTTATTCATATCATCCTCACAGGGTATCAAGCTCTCAGAAGGATTTTGGTTAAATCATTCCGTGAATGGGAATAATCAAATTTGTTTTTTTCTTTGCTGAAGCTTTTCCCAGCTTACTATAAACTAGTTCCAAGCCAGTATTGCTACCTCTTCCTTTTACATTAAACCTTCCTGTCACTCTAGTTTTACCATTGTGGATGTGAAACTCATTCACACAGAAGCCAACTGTGGACTGGTTGTTGTGTAATGTCCCTTGATTTTATTATTTAATCTTCTTTTCATCTTGCTCATGTACAATATCTATGGCTACATACATTCAGCACAGTTATGAAATATCAGATCCCGCCCTCTGCTTCCTGGAAGGGAAGGAGAAAGGAAAGGGGAGATTTCATCTCTATCCCTTGGTATCATGCTCCGAATATTATTCACTGTGCTAATAACTGTATCAGCATGTTTATAAGATGATGTGCTTTTAATTGTTTCACTCACTCTCTCATACACATGAAGTAAGCACTCTAATGGGTTCTGTACCTTTCATCCTTTATTTTATTGCTAATGGTATCTCCAGTAATATAAAATGACGGATGAGTGCAGTCTGAGAAAAGTGGAAAAATCAATGCACGTCCAGACTCCATAGGAGACCAGGCGAGGAGCTGGGGCTGCCAGGCACTGCAATACTTCTCGGGCCAGACAATGAGAGCCAGTTGGTGAGCAAGGAAGGGCACATTGACAAAACATCTCCTGCAGTGCCCACAGACAGTGGGAAGCATCAGAGAGAGGCAGTGCCCTGGGCATCTTGCACCCTCTGCCCCGTCAGCCCACCTCCCATTTGTAAAGAAGGTGGCTCCTGTGATATGTCTGTGATGTACAGACGCACACAGGGCAGCTGCCGAACACGTAGGATGCTTCCATCTGGCTGTGAGCGCAGTGCTCGTGCCACAGCTGGGGTCACACACAATTCAGGCAGCATGTGGGTGGAGTTACCCCAGCACCAGGCAAGCTGGGTTATCCTCTTCCTGGGCTCTGCCTGACATGAGATCCAAGGGATCTTGAGCAACAAGAGAAGCAATGGCAAGCCCTTTCCTTGACCCCTGAAAAAGAGGTGTTTACGCAGGCAGGATCTGTGCCCAGATGTGGGTCTGGGCAGGCCCACGTGTGCTTGAACAACTGTGCCCCAAAACACGTGATGGTGTCAGAGCGTGTCCAGCACAACAGCAGAGCAACTCTCGATGCCTTGTGAGGAACACCTGACAGTCCTCTGCGTGGCTCGAGGGGAGTGTCACACACATCCCCCAGGAACACAACATCCCCGTGTCACATACAGCCATCAGCCAGCAACAGTGTTAATAATGCACAGGGGCAGCCACTTGCCATTTCTAATTCTCTAGACATCTCTGTTTTCCCTACAGGAAAATACAGCTTGATCTTTGTCCATGAAAAAAACCTGTTTAAAAAAATCAAGATTTATACTCTTTTTCTTAAAGCAAAAGGAATGCAAAAGTCTAATAGATACCAACAATTTTTAATGCATTTAGGGAAAGGAACCCAAAGTTAAGAAGTATCGTTTTAAAACAAGATCCGACCCTTATCATCAGGCTGTAGCCTGGAGTGGGTATCGTACTGCCAGGTTATAGCAGCCTGTAATGGAAATGCTGACAGACCTTCGGCACCACCACAGTCACAGTCACTCTATAAATAGACTTTGCAAATGCCTGGCATGTGAGATGGGTTCAAGTAGCCACTTGACAGAATTTGGCAATTTGACCAATTATTATTTCGGAAAACAATCAGAGATGAGATCTGTTTGTCTGCTTATTCATTCTTGCAGGTGGTTTGGGTGCGTATCCTACATATTATCCAGTGCCAGACACGACACATTAAGGATGCTGTTCTGGCAGGTACAATGCTGCTTCCCAAACAAAGCTGTAATATGACCTACTTTGCTCAGTCTAGTACTATTCAATAATAAGTGGCCTCTATTGGGTTTCTACATGTGGCCAACATCAAACACGTTTCACTGAAGCATTTAGATATTGATTTTACTCAGCCTGGGAACTTCAAAGTGGGTTCTATCCATGTCATCTTGAAAACACATCCTCTTGCTCCCATGCTATAGATTCGCTGTTAGTGCACATGCATGCAGACTCCCCCAGCTGCTAGTCGTTCCTCTGCTATTTGTTTCTAAATTAAGGGCAATCGCTGTGTCCCTTTATCCCCTAATGGCAATAACTATTGTGTATAGTAATGTAGGAGCTGTCTTTGCTGCTTGGTTTCCCTGCTGTCACCCAGTCATGCCTCAAAACATGTTTTTTTAACCAGATTGTAAAATAAAACACTGGTCTCAAATAGAAGCACTGGGGACACTGGAGAATTGTTTAAAATTTGTAAGCCTGTTTCTATAGCTTTGGGGAGCGTGTTAAGTTTTCAACATGCATTTGTTCATCCCATCATGTGTTGTGGGGCTCTCTCTGCCTCTAGATAACAGCTTCACGGAGATTTTTTGCCATTCCACACCTATAGGGGTTGCACTGTTGGTTTCTTTTGCTTTCTGTTTTCTTGGTGTGGGGAGAAGATGTCTATCAATTAGGTAGAGAACCAAGTGCAACAGACATTTTGTTAAGATCTAACCAGAAACAGAAAAAGGGACATCAGATACACTTTCAGTAGTGCGGTTGAATTCCAGATTTCCAAGGACAGTGTGATACACTTTTTCCTTGAGCTCTCCCAGTAATTTTGGTTGTGGGGAAAGTGTCCCCTACCTGTCCCAATTTGTTACATTTTTTTTCTGCCCTTCATTACATTGCTGCCACAGTTCAATCCAAACCCAGTTGTATCCTGAGTCAGCCTCATGCAGAAAGTGGCTGAGGGCCTTTGGTCTTGAAATGTGGGTGTTTAAACAGGCTGTCCTGAACCCTACTTATTCCTGCAGCAGGAGAGACCACTGGCATCAAAGGGGATCTATGAAATGGAGCCCTACCTAGGTGTGGACCATGTTCTTGCTGCACATTTGGGACCAGAAATAGTCATTGCCTACCCAGAGTCCAGAGGCATTGGTGTTCTCTGCTCCCTGCCAAAGGGGCACAGACCAGCATTCCCCCGCCCTATCTATGGGCCCACACAGGTGCCCAAGTGAAATATCCATATGTCGCATCCACAGATCCACCCTTCAAAGTTGAGTGTGTGATACATAATCAGAAAAATGAACAAGTAAATGTTCTTTTTTAGGGTCTCAATTTTGAAGGAGACAGGGTCTTTATGCAATGTATTATTATGGTGCGCTGGATGTGATGTTATTATTATTCTGCCTAGACTAGCATCACTAGGTCAAATGAAAGTTATTTTCTTGTAGAAAATAATGACGTAAGAGCACCAGAGCAAATGAATCCAACAAGCGCATGAAGCAAAGGAGCAGCAACACTCTGCTGCAGGAGGTCAGCTCTCTTTCAAACACGGCACTTTTGCTTCTGCATTAGCACAGATGAGTGTTCTTGACCAAGTGCCATTCCTGATTTTTCAATAATCTTTCCTTCTAAAAAGTTAGGGCAGATAGCACATCATTTATATTCACAACAAGTATTTCCTGCAAATCTTAATTCATTGAAAGGCTGAACACAGAAGATGATGTCATATCCTGGTAATACTCGAGAAGGTTTGAACCAAAGCAAGACTAATCGCATGGGGCACCACATGAGGAAAACACTTCACCTAGGAAGCACAGTCGAGGCGGACAGTGGCAATGCCCATCACCAGAGCCCTTCACAGCACCTGGGGTTTCTGGCGCTTCCCTCGGCTTTCTGCCCAGCCTACGATAGATACACTGCCTGGGGCTCCGGTCTTTGCACAGACGCTGCTTTGGGTATTTCTGTGTTTTGGTATTGCCAAACGCCGCCCGCTCAGTCAGCACTGCGGAGCACACATTTCTTCACCAGGACTTTGATGACAGCAGATGGTTAATCAGCAAATAGTGCCAAAGGCAGAAAGGATGGGGTTGTTGTTTTAAGTCTGAATCCTTATGGTGATGGGGGATGTTAGAGCACTTTCAGCATATATTACCAAAAAAAATGAGACCATGGGTGAATCAGGACAATTTGATACTGCCACAGTCAAAAGCCTCAGCTATTACATTTCTTTATGCATCACATATACTAATTAACAATCATATGTTTCTTTCAAAGGAGCACACATGATCCACTGTGGTTTAAAGAAGGTGGAGGAAATCCTGACAGAGAATAAAGATGAGATACAAAACCTGTAGTAAAGGAATACCTCAGCAGAGATCGCTTTCCTGCATCCTTCCTGCTTTCCCTGGAGCTAAGAGTGGTGCTGCACTTAACTCAGGACCAGATACTGCTCATTTTTTCAAGACCTGTCATCTTCAGTTTCACTCTTTGTATACAGCAATTGGGATTCTGTCCTACATGTTAAAATAAAGATTTAGAAAGCAGAAAGGTTCCCTTCCCGAGCTGTGAGATAATGTGATGGAGTCGGTCTGCTTTATGAATGCTAAAAGAGAACATGCAGTGTCTGGAAAACACTAAACTGACCTGCAACATTTGAGACCTGCCTATAAAGTTTCCATTTAGATGAGATGTTTTCAGAGTGGGTGGGCCAAACTACACTCTTCCTAAGTGTCTGCTAATAACCTTAATGGAGTACAAAACCATGGAGAGGTACCAAAAGGGATTTAAATGCGGACAGAGCAGGAAGGGCAGGAATGTTGTTCCATATATAAAATCCCACCCCCAAATGACACAGAGATGCTGAGGTAGGCAGGGACCTCTGGAGATCAGTATCGTCTCATCCGTATCTCAAAACAAAACACTAAAATCTGCACATTCACATGTATTCAAAATGGCACTTATGGGCACAGATATCACAACATTATCATTTGACCAAAACCCTGGAGGAGCAAAAGCATTGTCAGGAAAAGAGGAGGTTGGAGTCACAGGATGAGATCTGCAAACATGCCTGAGGGCGTTGGCGCACCCGAGGCTAAATCTCCTCATGACTCAGTGCTGCTGCATGACTTAGCGGTTCAGATCAGTAGGAAATGTAGCCCCAGGGCAGAAACCCTCGTTCCCCACAGGTTGCGTGCAGAGGATGAAAAGCCTAACAATGGACTCTTGAAAAGGTGGCAAGGTAAGTGGGGAGTGAGCAACCAGCCCTGTGAAAGTGAGTGGCCATTAGCACCAAGAGCGGACTAGGCAAAGCCCCTCAAAGACAGCTAGTTTGGGATACTTACCTGGAGCTGGCTGCCAAAACCTGCCCAGGCATTGCTTACAGAAGGCAAAGAGCTTTCCTGCTCTGTCCCAGCTTTGTACGCCCATTAGCCCACAAACAGAGCACTGACTGAGGAGAGTAGCTGTGCTCACAGCCCCACACATCTGATGGAAGCAGGTTATGAGTCCAGGACACCCACCATGTACACAGGCTACCCTCTCTGCCAAACTATGACCACTTTGGATGAGTCTTAGCCTCCTTGATAAAGGACATTCCAGTTGTTATGGCCCATACCCTGTTGTGGGAGGTGGGATCCCACAGGATGCAAGCATTCAAAGTGGTTTCTCCAAATGAGGCAGCACAGGAGAGAAGCCTGGGCTTTGCATGTTCTGGGGAAATACTCCAAACACTCGGATGAGACGTGAACTTAGAAGCAGTGCTGCTCTGAGGGTTTCATTTGCACTGTTTGCCAAGCCATTAAGGCAGCAGTTTCTTTTGCCAGGGCCAGTGAGAAATTAGTACTACTCTCCCTCAGGGGAGTTGAGAAATCCCACCCAGAAAAACAGAAGACACCTAAAGGTCCTGCTGAAGCCAAGTGATGACAGTGGAGGGGGAGACATGAACAAGGATCTCCCTGAGGACTTAGAGCACCCTAATTGCTGCCAGCATCAACTGGGGGTGTCTCAGTACCAGTCGGGGAGGGAGGGGAGCAGCAAAAAAGTGCATTTGGCTAGGCTAGCCCCTTTCCTTCAGACAGCACAGCCAAGCTTTGAAAAGAGAGAAAACAAAAGGCTGACTGGCGAGCAGGGGAAGAAAGTGCTGGAAAGGAATTTGTTTCTACAGGAAGCTCAATGGCTTGTTGTAAAACAGACTGCAGTTCTGTTGTTTCCATGTTAAACCCTAGAAAGGAGTAGCTCCAGCAAGCAGCAGATTTTCTGGTGCAAAAACAGTGGAGGTTTGAAAAGGACAAAAGGCAACTTGAGCTTCCCAGCTGGATCAGTAGTAAAAAATAATAACCGAGAGCAAGGATTTTTACCTTTCTTCTCCTCCTTCCAGAAATTCTCTGGTTTCATCTTTTTGAGTCTTAAACATTCATTTAACCCCAGGCTTGCCTTTAAGAAAAAAGAAAATGTGTAGAAGGCCTTCTACACCCCAAATCTATAGCAACACTTCCAATTTTCATTACCAGAAATAGCAAAAGGAAATTAAAAGCAGGTGTGTGAAGGCTCTTCTGAATGATGCCAGGGCTGTGCTTTAACTTTTACTGGAGGGAAATACACATCTGTGCATGCCAGGCTATTGCCTTATTGCATAGTTCCCTTACAGTCACAAAAAAACTGACAAAAGCAACCAAATACTCTCAAGTTCTTCTAAGCACGTTTACTGACAGCCCATGCCACTGAAATATTTCACTGACCTTTGACAAAGGTAGCAAATATGGTTTGCCAGGCTTTAGTGAGGAAAAAAATCAGGGCATTGGGGATCTCAGAATTAAACAAAGAAAACGGTAACATGAAAACAACTTTGGAGACCAGTGGGAAGAAAAATAGGCATCTCATCTATCTCTCAATCATGCCATGCCCTTCTTGCTTTTTGCATACATTAGTGGTAATTTTTGAGTTACTTGAGATGGCTTTGGTTTGATCCTGACAGATGCTGAGCACGACAAGCCACTGCCAGGCTCAGCAGCTTGCAGTGATCGAACTGAGATTAGTCCCAGATTACCCCAGTGCAGCCCGAGAAAGCCAGTCATTCTGTTTTTCATTTCTGTGGCAAAACTGCAAGATCCTGGAATTTGTTCTTTCTCCTCCTATATACCATTCAACAAAGCAAGAATGAATGCCCCGGAGCTAGCTGTACACTGCCAGCTCAAGCCTTTAAAATGAACACAAAACTCACAGCCCAGCCTGAACAGGGAAATGTAAGCCTGAACCTGGCCCCAGCGACAGCGGCTGCTGGAAAGGCCCCCTGAGGCGACTCCAGCGCTGTAATAACCTACGTAAACAGGGATGGTGTATTTTTTTTATCCTCAGCCTTGCTTCAGTGGAAAGGGGCGGAAAAATAACTCACTTGCGTACACAGTCATTTAGGCCCAGTCATGATTCCTTTAGAGCCTGTGCCAATGGATTTTAGTCATTCTCTGGCAAAGATTTCTCTTTTAACCGCAAACACTGAATAGTTGCTGGGTGAGTCACCACCTTGAGTAATCTAATTCCTTGACCAGTACATGCTTGCTTCCTGCACTGCAGAGTATCTTTCTTCACTCAGATATTTTAATGTGTACCTTTCCTGCAGGGTTTTTCTTTCCTTCAGTGTCCAGCATTGCAGGGCTGGGAGTCCAGAGGAGTCCAGAAGAGTCGAGAGTCCAGTTCCCAGGGCAATTCTGGCTGCCGATCCCTGGCTGCCTCAGGGCTGGGAAAGGGACTGTAGCTCACTGGCCTCCCTCACTTCAAATCCAGCATGTGCTGCCTTTGGGAGAGCAGCAAGCTCAGGTTTGGAAGATAATTTTTCAGACAGTGAGCCTTTACTCAGCAAGTCTGGTCATATCTGGAGGCATAATGCAGCTATGCAGCTTTACCAGCAAATTATAGAACAGCCAAACCTGCAACATTTGCCTTGCACCAGTCTCCCAGTCAGCCCTCTGGACAGGAGCAGTCAGTGCCCGAGCGCTGCTCTGAATGACTTTAGGAAGGGAACACTAGTAACAACTGCAACCAGCGTGGGATGGTGTTGGTGCAGACCTTTTGCAAGGGCTGTGGACTGTTCTTCCTTTCTCGTGTACTAGCTTTACAAAAAAATGTACTGCTAAAAAATCATGGGGTTTAGAAACACCAGAGAAGAAAGGTAATTTTTTTTCCCCTTTAGAAGACATAATGTTTCAGGAGCACTTAAATGCTCCAGGATTAAATTGTGGTGAGTGTTCACAAGACATCTTTTGAAGAATGTTATTAAAATCTTTCCTAGCCCCTTCTTGCATGATTGAAGCTTTCTGTTTCATTTCCTATTTATGGGGGACCATGCTTCCTCAGGGCATCTTCTGGCCACTACTTACTCCTTCTCTTCATGGGAGGAACAGAAAAGAGAGGCAGCAAGAGGCGAGGATTAGATTACTCTGATATTTTCAAACCAAGAAAAGCAGACTATAATAAAAGTACTCTAATATAAATTTATGATCCCAGTAGAAAAGTGTCTCAGAGTAAGGTGTCTTTGTGCATTTATGTATATATATGTACTCCTGAAAAACAGAGCAGATCCAACTGCGGCTATGTCTGATAGCCTATATGACTGCTAGGACCATTAGGTCCTCTCCTGACCTAATCTATATGCACACCTACATTCAACACACATTCCTTGAACAAGGGAAGAAAAAGTGTTTTACATGAATTATGCAAAAATATGATTGATCCTGAACTTGGTGACTGAGCAAAAATATTGTTATTCTCAATTTTAACACCTGTCTCAATGCTTTTTAAATAATTGTACCACATTGCTTGTATGTATTAATACAAGTTTTTAATATTTCTCTTTTCTTTTTTAAAACTTGGTATCAATAATCTGGCCATTTTGGGACTAGAGAATGATGCTTGTAAAAACACAGGTCATTTGTGTATTAAACTGCTTAACAGTTATTTTAACTGAGAAAGGACATTTTCTCATTACATATGGAAGACAAACACCATCAAAACATAGAAATAATACAAAAAAGCAGAGCTATTCAGACACAACCCTGAGGAACCCAGTTAGCTCATCCAGCACCGTCTACAATACACCAGTCAGTGAAGACTGGGGCAAATCCTATTTGGTACTGTTTCCAACAGCTGGGGGTAAACCTTTCCATATTTGATGTGACACTGACATAAAGTATTGTTGCCTCTGCTCTTCTGCTGGCTGATGTTCTTCTGTCATCACCACAGAAGCATGCCAAGTCAGACTGGAAAAGACAAGATGATATCACCTACTCCAGTTGTTCTCAACCTTCCTTGAAATATGAGCCTTGAAAATCTTCCCCATGGTGGCAAGGTCTTCTTTTGAGGTTAATAGGTGGCATGGGTGAACTCAGGTGTCTTTTAAGCACAAGCTGACATCACACCTAAGGCAAATCACTGCCAAAATGAGTGGCCCTCCACCTCATCATCATCCCCATGAGTTACTTGTGTTTTCTTTTCTCCAGGGCACTAACGTTCATATGAGGCCAGAGTCCTCCTGTGCAGGAGCTGAACCCACAGGCAGCAACTCACCTTGCCTTCTGGGGTTAGTTTCCTGCTGACTTTCTGCCCCAGCCAGGTCACTGTAGGGCCAGGTCAGCAAACTGCACTTGGTAGCAGTGCAGGGAGCTGTGAGACCACAAAGGGCCGGAGATAGCAGGGCATTTTCAAGACATTGGCTGCATCAGGTTAGTTGTAGCATAAAACTGAGCCTTGGCTTGTTTGCATGGATGGCCCTCAGGCCAGCCTGTGAAAACCACTGTGCTCCCTGGTCTGAATCAGCCACGTCCACGATGTTTTACAGATTATTTTCAAACCTTTTTTTTTTTAAACTTCCACCCAGGAAGTTTATCATCACTTAGAAGTTATCTTGGTTTAGCTCCTTAAGACTCCTTATAATAAGACTAATTTTGTCCTGTATATAAACCTTAAGTAGCCTAAATAATGTGAGCAAGATAAGGCCTAAAAACTTAAATTAAGCCTTGGGACTCTCAGCCACAGGCTTAATGCAGGAAAAATGCCAATTTCCCCCAATGCCTGTGGAAATGAAGTAATCAGGGGGTAATGACCAGATGTGCCCAGCAGCAAACTTCTGCCTCTTCTGCACATCCCCAAGTTACCGACCTGGCTCTCAACCCTTCATGCCACCCAAGACCCACATCCCTCCTCTCCCTGCCTCCATCACAGCTCCGGTCAATCTCAGGTATGGGGCTCAGCCTCCTCCTTCCCAAAGCCAGAAATGGTTGTATCACTGTAGACTTTGTGACAGTAGTGGGATAAAGACACACCATTCAGATACACAACTGATGTCATCCTAAAGACATGAAGCAATGTCAAGCCCACCACCATTGTGGTAAGCTATTTCAATATTAATTTACCACCACTGCAAGGAAGCTGGTTTTATTTCAAGGTCGAATTCATTTAACTTCAGCTTACAGATATTGGATCTTGTTACATTTTTATATATGACATTAAAACATTTCCTTAAATCTCATTTCTCTGTGTAACTATCTATAAACAAGCACAGATCAAGTCACCTCTCAGCCTGCATAAGCCTTATCTTTGGGGCTTGCCTTCCAGCCCTTGGGTCATTTTTGTAGCTGTCCTTTGAATTCTCTGCAGTATTTCACATCTTTCTTGAAGCATGAAAATGAGAAGTGGACAAAGTATTGTAATAGCCGTCATTAATTCAAAATCACTTTCCTTCTTTTACTTCATATTCCCTTATTATACATCTATAGGTTGCATTGGCCAATTTTTCCCATGGCATTGCGTTAAGTGCTTGTAGTTGGGTAATTATTTGCAATGACCCCTGTGTCCTTCTGTTCAGTACCACTTTCCAAGAAAGTGCTCCTCATTCTGTGCAAGTTTTTCAATCAAAAGATAATGCGGTATTAAGTCAAATGGCTTTGAGAAGTATAAGCATATATATCACTGCAAATCTATGGGCCAGTAATCCTCTCAAAAAAGGGCAACAGGTTTGTGTGATGAGACATACCCTGAAACCATACTGACTGGCATTTGCTATAATTTTAGATTTAACTAGATATTAGTTTATTGTTTGTAGAGTCCCGAATTCACTGTTCTATTATTTTGACCAAGATCTTCATCAAGGTCTTATACATTCCTGAATCACACCGCTCACTCCTTGCCTAAGTATCCAAGCTTTTTCAAGCTCTCAGCACCCTCACTCACTCCTTTCAGCCTCTTGGCTATGCGTAATCTGAACAAGCTAATGTGAAAATTTTGATCTTTAGCAGATGCTGCTTCGTGCACTTTTTCCCGTACATCAGAGGTTTCCACTTCTGGCTATAACTTCATCTGAGCCGGGCATAGCCTCCTGCTCCACCCCACCTACAGCACAAAAATGTCTTTGAAAACATCTGCCTTTTCAAGATCAAATTTATACATCCACCATTTGCAAGCATCAGTGGACCTCTACCTGACCTACAAATTTTTTATTCCTAATATGACAAAAATACCTTCTTATTGCCTTTATCCATTTAATGCCAAGCTATGTGAGTGATTCCTTTAGCTCCCCACATCACCGTGCATTATTTATAGTTGTTATCTTCGCTGTCCATCCATCCTTTGAGCCTGGAAATCTTTCCGGCAGCACAACTTCCCCGTGTGACTGCAGAACCAGGGCTGAGGGACGGCAGTAGGATAGCACAAAACAATTCTCAGTTTGAGGTAATGCTTCCCACATTACAAATCAGTTATGTCAGCAAAAGGTTTGAGTTTTTGGAAAACTGTCCCTTTTGAAGTTCCAAATACACGTGATAAATGTTGGTACTTTCTTTACAAGGTCAATGAAACCAAGTTGCTTTCACTGGTGCAGGGGCAGCTGCCAATTTTTAGGTCAGTGATGATCTCATCTTCTTCAAGCAGAATGAGAACTGGTATGCAGACTTGTCATACGTTCTACTGATACCCATGCGGCTACTGCAGTACAGGGGTCAATACTAATTTAATCTGCTTTTGTGACTGCAGTGAAGCCACAGCACTTCTGCATTAAGAAATCATTCATCATTTCTGGAAACTCAGGAAATGTTGTTACTGGCCAGAGGAGTCTAGTCGGTGCATCCTGAGAGAAAGATGCACATGATAATGTAGTTTTACTGCACAATATATAGAAAGATTAAGAGCATGTAAGATTAGATGCACTTTAATAAATCCTCACAAACATCTCTTTAATTCACCACTTGAAAGTGTAGCTTATAACCTTTAGAAAGCCTGGTCATGATCTGTAATGGTCTAAAAAGTAGCAATGTCCTTAATGGACAGTACCTTAGGTGAAACTAATGTCACCAGTGTAGATCCCCACCAAATATACCAGTCTGGGATGCCCCACATGAATCTCCTTTATTATTGTGATGATGCCCTTCAATTCTGGACAGCAGAAAACTGCTGTGGGATCCACCTGTGCCTCCAAGATCCATAGGAACTGCCAGCCCCTCCAGTTTCGCATTGCATAGACAACTGTCTGCATCATCTGTCCTGACTGGGACCAGCCCTTATGGGCTTTTCCAAGGTTTGCCCAGCAAGAGACAAGCAGCATTTCTGTTTCCTACTTCACCACCTGTGTGTCCTCTCTTCCAGTTGATTCTTGCAGGTTCTTCATTCAGTTGTGTGATTCAGCACCTGGTGGTGATTCAATACCTCTAGATGTGACGATAAGGTTCTGGTTCTTCTGCTTCTGGTCATGACAAATTGCCAGCCTCTGTGTAGAAGGTCCGGTAGCTCCCACTTCAAGGAGACCATAGGTAAGAAGCAAATATGACATGTGGTAGAGATCAGAAGAACTGGTAATACTCTTCCCCTCTTGATTACTGCATTTGGAGAAGAAAGCTCTCAAACTCCCAGAGAAAAACCTCCTGTATGAGATGTCTGTGTTCAAACTTTATCTTTTTTCAAGAGTTATTGGTTCAAATAAACACTTCTACTTTTCTAGTAGAAGTGTTTCCACTTTTAAAAGATATACAATATGTCTTAGCAGTGTTTGACGATGATATAGAGTGAGAAATTGATACTATTAAGGTCTTATTCAAAAAAAAAGTTTTTAAAAGGATTAAAAGATAACTATAATAAGGATTAAGAAAAGAAACAGTACAATATTTTTTCTTTCATTTTTTTATTCCATGCTTAATTCTGCAGAAAGAAAAAATCAGACAAAAGATATTTATACTGCATATAAGCTTAGCTATGAAAAATATGCCTACCTTATTTTTATGGTATTTCAGCTTTTGTTCTGCGGTTTTCAGTTTATTTTTTTTAACTATAAAGACAAGCTTTCTATTGTTGTTTATTTCATTGGGGGTGAATATTAGAACTTTAAATGTTCTTTAATTTATGTCGTTATGATCCACAAACCAAAGAACTGACAAAGTTGTGTCTTTGTACAATAACTGGAAACCGTTGTGAGCCTCGTTCTGCTCTTACAGCTTAATCAGTGTGGTAATAGGACCTGGTTCTGCTCCCATTCAAGTCAACTGGATTTTCACTATTAACTTTTATAAGATTAGGGTCAGAATATATATTGCATGGAATTAAATACCTGACAGGGTTTTTTTCTCAAAGGGCTAATTCTTCACACCGAATTGCTGGGAGCTGCAAAGGAAATGGAGAATGAGCTGCTTCAACCTTCCCTGGCAGTGCCATGTTTTTGATCTGTATTACAAAGGATCACTGAACATGAACAGACCCGGTGACTTTGAAAACCAGCCCCAGAGTGGCTGTAAGCATATTTTGCCCCACATCCCACCCACTTTCAGTCCATACAGCTGCCTCGCAAATAGCTTGCCCTTGGCCTGTTTGAATGCACCTGGGAGCATCCTAGCCCACAGAGCAAGCTCAGGCAAGTGGGGTCCCTGCAGCTGCTGCAGAGAGAGCACCTTGAACCCAGGCAGGGGCTGCGCTTACAGACTTGCAATATGGAAAACAGTCAAGTCTGCTCTTGAAGGTGGTGTTGGCATAGTCAATATTCTCCCTAGAGATTTTTGGGGATCTCTGAATGCTCTCCATGACCCAGTGCAGTCTCTGTTGCACCACTGTTTGCCCATAGCATTACCCTGGTGTGGGTGAAAAGAAAAACATGTCTGTCAGGTACAGCTGTGGGAAAGGGCTACGTCCTCCCTGCTCTGAGAGTAGCATGCCCACATATTCATAGGAGAAGCCGTAAGGAGAAGAGCAGGGCTGGGTTGTGCAGAAATTAAGAGTTAAAGCTGCAGCTAGCACAGATCAGCACTAACATCTAGGGATGTTAGTGATGCTATCCTCACTTGTGCCAGCTGAGGATCTGGCTTATAGCATCCTTCTTGGCCATCAGGAAGGCACAAAATGGAACGTAGCCATGAGCAAAAGAAGAATAACAAAGCACTTTGTTAGCAGCACGGGTTAGAAAGCTGTATCCGTTTCTTCAATCACTGCCGGAGTCCCTGCTGCTGGCCTCATCACCTGCCTATTTCAGGCAATCTCTTCTCTAGGCTGCCTTAGCCATCTGGTAAGATTACAAACAGAACAAAGCAGCAGCAAAGGAGAAGAAGGAGTTTGGGCGGGGGGAGCTTGTTCATCCTGCCTCTCCTCTATGCCTCCTTTTCATCCTCTGAATGTGTAAATCCTGGCTGTGTCCTGGCTCCTAAAAAAATGTGTGTGCAGAGGTAGCCAAGGCCATTTGATTCAGCTCTATTGGAAATCTGATTTCTCGTTGGTCTTACACAAAGGTCTATTAATTAGGGCTCATAGAGCTTAGTAAAAAATCTGCTTGGCTAGCAAGGGCACTCTCTTGCTCGCTCGTGCTTTTCTTAGATCTTGCCAAGATCTCAAAAATAGAGGGAGCTTAATTACAGTCAGTGGATTAATCTCCAAGGGAAAGAAATTGTAATTAGCTCTTTGAAATGTGCCACTTCTTCTTCTGGGCTTTCAGAGTTTGTCAGTGTGTCTGTCTGTCCTTCCGTAGGACTAGAAAAAAGGTAATTCTGCACAGATTTTATGCTCTTTTTAACCCAAGCTGGAGCTGCAAATGGCAGCCTGACTTCATAAACATTTTCAGTTGGTCTTGAAGACACTGTTGTTTCCTCAGTTTCTCTCTTAAATCCTGCTTGCTGCTTCCTGTGGGGCTATTCTCTTTAGCTGTGGTCACTGGTGGTCCTGCAGCCAAAGCTGCAAAGGCTTTCTGGTGTCTCTTTGAACTCGTTCTCCACTTCATGAGAGTAACAAGGAAAACTTGGGGTTTGACTGTGCCATTTGGAGCCATTCATGTGATGGCATGAGTTGTAACAGTCCATCAGTGATCGATGGGAAGGCAATAAACCCAGTGCCCTGTAGTCTATCATTTATGTTCATGTGCAAGCAGGTTTGAAGGTGAACAGGAGTGTTGGGGAGAAAAGCTAAAGCCAGAGCAAGGCATTGCAAGAGATTTCAGTGAATTCCTGTTTCTCACAGATGGGAATTAGGCACAGGTTTAAAAACTACCTTGATAAATGAGAATGTGTCAAGCAAAGACACACCAAGCACTCTGATTTATAGCAGTCATTGAATGTAGTCATGTCCCTGATACACAGTGCCTTTGCTGTTGAGTTTGCATATATGCAAGCTTATTTTCCAGAGATGTACATTGGGGTACATCACACATTGGCAGGCAAGATCAAGCCCTTTATGTGTATACATTGGCAGTGTATCATGAAGAATAAAAAGAGGAAATGAAATACTCTCCTATGGGGGAGTGAGCATGGAGGGAGCCTTCAAGATGTATATCCCTTAATCCTTATGCCTAGTATATCATCATTTCTCAACAGTGCAGTAAAGCTATCCCTTCATTAAGACTCTCAGTCCTAGGGAAGGTGACCCAAACTCCCCTTCCATCCATTTGAATCTTGCTCTGACAGCCAGTGACTTGTTAATTATTAATATGAAATATTTGATGGTACATAGAGCAGCTGAACCCAGTTTAATGTATGCTCAGGGCAACTCTCTGAAGCTGAAATCAGCCATTCTGATGCTCTGGATTTTTCTACTGAAGTTTTGCCTTTTGCTTCCTCTTTTACTTCCCTGTCTTTCTTTCTTGTGCCTTTGTGCCTTCATGCTGAGCGTCTTCTTTCATCTCAGAGATGAACTTACAGGTCTCCATTTCAATTCTATTCCTTTACTTACTGATCAGGCTTAATGGAAAAATAAGAAACAGGATACAAGCCGTGGTTTCATCCAATCCCCAGAAACCCTATTTCTTTCTTCCATCTGAAATGGTTAGTCTGGCCAGTGGTACATACTTTGAAACACTGCTCATCTCTGCATACCCCTGGAATTTGAGCTGTGGTATTAGCTTCAACTGTAAGTGAAATCACATCACCCAGAGTTAAACATGTGCTATATGTGGTAAATACAGGCTTTGGAAGACTTATCTTCTGGCTTAGGGCATGCTTTTAGGATGTAAATCTCCTCTTTAGAATTATTTGCTTGCTAAGAGATTATGATTTGCTACCTGCGTGCCTTATCGACACAAACATACATTATGGGGGTCATAGCCACCCTCCCACCCTGACTGCAAACACGGTTACTTGCAGAATCTGTCACTTTACCATTCAAAACAAAGGGATGTCATCTGTTTGACTCCCATGCAAGCTCTTTAGCACTGATTTTTCAAAAGCATTTTCCTGTCTTGGGTCAGGTCACATTTGGCTATACCACTTTCACACTTTTGTTTGCGCAGCATCTTCCATGCTGACCAAGAGAATCACCAGGTTAACACCCCACACCTCCCCTCCATTCACAGCTTCCTATTTTTGTTCATCTTCTTGCATTTTGCCCTTTTGAGAGCCATGAGCCATGATAATACACAAGGGCTGTGCCAACATGGTCCAGAATCCAAGCTTAGCCCTGGAGAAAATCCCCCTCCTGACTGGCAGGACCTAGCCCCAAAGCACCCCTGTTATTATTTCTGTCTGAACATGAGAGTCAGCTCAGTTAAAGCCTCTTTGGAATCCTGGCCATCAGGCCATTCAGCAAAACGTGAGCCAGCACAGCTACTTCCAAATACTGCTAATATCAGCTACGGCAAAGATATCGGCATTTGGAAAAGCCTGATTGTCTGTTCTTTCTTGTTTACTGTACCACCTGTACTCATTTTACGATCACCAGAATATACACAGTAGCTATATGCTTACTGTATGATATACATCCATCCCTCTCTAGGGAAAATGTAAGCATGTATTTAACCAATATTCTGTTGTATGCTGTAATTCCAACTCATGGTGGGGACCTAGTAAGCAACACACAGCAGAAGCAACAAGCCCCATTCCTTGTTTCTCCTCTACTTATCCAGCAGTAGCACTAAATTATGCACGTTGTTTTTCCTGAAGAATCTCTTTAAGCAGCATAATAAACCAGCAGTATTTGCATCGCAGAGGCAACCTTTGTTCTACTTAGCACAAAGTAATACTCAGTATCTGCATGCAAATGCAGAAGGGGAAGTGATTTGGAAAGTATTTTGGAAGAGTTTAGAGAGCAGGATTGAGATTTTATTATTATTATTATTGGAAATTTGAACATTTTCTATCACATTAACTGACTTTACAGCAATTTATTTTGCTGCTATCATAAAGGGAGGTAATGAACCATGAAGTTTCTTCAGGAAATTGTCAGCATCTGCCTGCAAATAATTTTCAAACACATGTGAGCCATGAAGGAAGAACACAGTGATTCAAAGAAAACTGCTTGTTCTCATCCTAAAGGAAAACCAGTCAGTATCATTGGTGTTTGACACATTCAGGAGAAGGGTCTGGTTTAAAGACCTGTCACTGGTATGTAACAATGGAAAATGTAGATGCATGTTAGTCATCTCACAGATAAGACTATCATCTCCTTTGAAAGCATATGTTTTTGCAGATGGATAATCATAGTGAAAGGATAATCAATAAAATCAGAAGAAATTCAAAAACCTTCTTTTTATTCTCTTAGGGATCTCACTTTTTAAAACAATTATCTCTCTGTTATCTGTGACACCTCCTTTGTTCCTCACAGTAGGTGCCTAACGCTAAATCAAAACCAAAACCCATATCTAATCAAAGATAATAGGAAATGTAAAAGATTTCCTTATCAGTTCCAAACACATACAGCATCACCACGTAGTAGTTATCTAGGATTAGGTAGCTTTCTGGGTGTGATTCACTGATAGCATTTACATCTTATCTCCGTAGCTTTGGTGACAAACATGGTACTGAAGAATAAAGCAACATCCTCAGGTTGTGATATGCTGGAAATCTACGGGAAATGGATTCTCCATGCCTAGAGCCTTGTGTGGTCATTTATACAGGTGCAAGGGGAATATAAAATGCAACCAACTATATGTGAAGCATTTTATTCTCACTGTTTATTAGTGGATGTAGTTGACTGTGCAAAGTACGCAGCAGTGAAAAGTCAAGCTCATGTATGTTTTAATCTTTAAAAGTTTCTCAGTGATAGAAAAGTTGTACATTTCCTCTACTGAAGCTTTCATTTTATGCTGTTAGGACATCTATCATTATCTCTCTTGGGTCTTTTCTTCCTTGATGTAATAAGAAAAAAAGGGGTTTCATCTTTTTCTTTCTTTTTTTTTTTTCTTTACTGACATATTATAATTAAAAGTATCTCGGACGTTGTTATGACTTCACACAAAACACTGGTCATTGATGTTTCTCTAACTAGGAGAAAGCCAGTGTTTGTCTTCATACCAGGTTCACTGACCAGAGAAATCACTCACTAAACTCATCACAAGCAGAGAATTAGAATTCATGGATTTACTCATTTTCCCCTGTGCTCATCACTTTAACAGCTGAGCATTTCATAACTTTTGAATGGGTTTATCTCTGAAGTAGATCATCAAGGCAAAGAAATTTTATTTACTTCCATTTTACTGGCAAAGAACTGAGACAATGAGAAAGTGACTTGTCACAGGTTGCAAAGGAATCCAATAGCACATCTGGGAACAAAGACCAGACCTCTTTAGTATCCGTCCAGTGTCTTAGTCACAAGAACATCTTTCTTCTCCTTCTCCCTTAATAACCTCTAACGCATTTCTTCCACGGATTCTGTATCTTGCAGCAGTCTGTGTCTGTTCACAGCTTGCTTGCTTTTTACCGTAATCCCATCAAATTCTCCATCCTTATGGTGCCTTCAAAAACATTTTATATTTATTTTTGATATCAATACAAACAAACGATCGCAGTATACTCAAAGTAACATTATATCAAACCCAGCATGAAACAGATGGAAGAAATAAAACGAGGTGATGATATGCTACTCTAACAATAGTGAGAAGACAATATATTGCTAACAACACTCCCAGTCTGCTGCTCCTCCACAGTGAAAAAAAGCTTTGTTAACAGAAATCATAGCTAGTTATTTACCAGTATTATGATTAAGGTCTGCTTTTACTTGGTTTTCAGCTGGGAGAAGGACACGTAGCAATTATTCCCAGAGTACATATCTGTAGCAAAAAAACCCAGCAGAAATACCTGGTTTCAGTTATGCACTAGCAGTATCTCCTTGGCTGGGAAGAAGAAAAGGAGAGCTTGCAGCGCTTAGGCAAAGAGGAGAAACACAATATTCTGGATACAGTTTTATAGACGTCTATCTCATTTTCTAGTCTCACTGCAAAAACTAATAAAACGTAGCAGCCAATGCGGTAAATGAATAGTGTCCATCAGGATATCCGGGGTCAGCAACAGTCTCAGTTACAGTCATGTAACTCCTAGTGAAGTCGATGAGAGAGGGTGTCCAGTGGGCTGCAAGGTCATTTCTCTGGTGCATGGCTGGTACAAATTATTCCCATTTCAGAAGTGACTTATGACCAATTTGCACTGGTATCAGTAAGGAATGCAAAAAACCACGAAGAATTTGAAGGCAGAATTTATCTAACTGAAGGCAGAATTTCTCCCTGTTTAACTGAACTGAGATATTTTCAACCCAATCATAGGTCAGGAAAAGGGTCTATTCTGTATCTGAGACAGGATTCTTGAGGATTCCCATGTCCTAACTCCCAAAATCCTTACTGTGCTTACATTCAATCTGAATTTAAGGCTGCTGCAGCTTACAAATTCTGCATGTCCTTCTAGTAGCAATCTTGGACTCTTTCTGAGAAACACCGTTAAGTCTGCTCATCCACCCAGCCTCTGATCATGCAATATGGTTGCAGAGGCTGCTGGCAGGGGAGAGGCTGCCACACCAGGCACAAAGATGAAGGCCATTCTCTTCACCAGCGCTAGTGCAGCCCTGAACAGGTTCAGAAACATACCCAAGTACCCCTTCGCTTTGGACAGTTTTCATCTCACCACAACTTTCAGGATGAACACCACAGTTCTTCAGCAAATTTGGCCTCAACAGTAGCATCCAAAACCCTCTTGACGTAAAGTTTAGACTCAGCTGAGATATTTAGGATTAAGTGGTTCCCACTTAGATTGTTTATCACGCATTCAAAGTTTCATTAAGTTTCAAATCAACTGGTGTTAACTCTGTGTGTTGATGTTCCAGCCCACACCTGTAACTTGCGCCTCAGTAGAAAATATTTCAGTGCTTGCGCCCGAAAAAGCACTGTAGGTAGTTTCATTCAGCTCCTTCAGTCCTACTCATGTACTTTCAGCAGGGCAAGGAGTGGACTAAATATCTCCAGGATTTACAGAAGTCATGTACAGGCCAACTCTGTCAACCACTTTGATACAGACTTGGCAGTCTGTGGGACAGAAAGATGAGCTGCTGAAACTACTGAAACGTCAGCTTTTTGCTGCTGGCAGGAGGATTCTCAGGGACCATCACATGCCAGAGCCAATGTGTTTTCTCCAGCATTTTTGAAGGTCTGGCTTGACAGAAAACCAGCCCAGAATCAGCAGCAGCAGCCCTAGTGTGGATGAGCATCCATGCAGCTCTGCAGCCACAACTGCACCCCATGGCAGGGGAGGGCACTTCGCATGGTGCCGCTGAAGGAGCGACTACTGGTATATCACCACTTGTGGATGCTGTGTCAAAATCCATCAGAGAAAATCTCGGCTCTTGGCTTCAAAATCCACATTTCTGGAGAATATGAATATTCTTCTTTGTTCATCAGAGTTAGGAAAGATGGACGGTTATCCAGCTGCTCTGGTAACCTCTGTAACAGTCTGTTTTCAGGAACTGCATAGGTTTTTAGCAGAAAAGTCTAGAAGCTATAACAAAAAAAAATCCCAGATAATTAGAAACACTAGTATTGGGAGTGATGGCTTTCTCTTGTTACACTATAAACCAGAGAAACTCGCCTTTACATGAATTTCCAGTAACCTCTGTTTTTCTTACTCTTTTATACACGCTGTCCTCATAATATTTTTATAGGATGCGACAAAGAAACTATTTCAATAAAGCTCTTCTTTCTTCATGTACTGAGGAACTATAACTTTTCATTTAGCCTTTTAAGATATGACACATCTTTTGACACTTTCTGACTCCTGGTACAACGCAAAGGCAACTTCTGAGCTTGTTTTTTGGTTTTCCTTCTCTTTTTGATCTGTTTAGCTGAGCCCTTGTCAGTTGAGAAAGAATTTTTAACTCATACATTTCTGGATGCTGAAAAAAATTCTTCTCAGTAACACCAGGACTGCTGCAGTTAAGAGCTACAGCAGAGCTCTCTTTTCCACCACACAGGACTGGACTCTGTTTATCCTTTAGTCCTTCCTCAGTTTGACTATAATGCCCCACTTATCAAAGTTTTCCTATGATAAACTCTCTTTAATAACATTCTTGATTATTACTCTTTATTACTGTGGCTATTGGCCTTGATCAATAACATAATCCCATCTCCCCTAAAGATTTCACTAACAACTCCATAGATAAAGATAAGCTTACTGGTCTTTCCCTTCCTTGTTCCTTACTCATTTTCCCATCTACTTAAGAGCAAAATCCACAAATACCCAAGTCATTAATTTACTTTTTTTCTTTTCGCTGCTAACATTTACGTTGGCCATTTTGTATCTTTAAGACTGAAATAGTGAAATTAAATTGTCATACTTTTTCGTATGAATATGCTCCTAGAAAAGGCTAATTAGGAGTAGGCTAATTTGCATACTCAGCTAAGAAAATAAAAAAAAAACAAATATCCTTGCATGGATGTACAAGAACAAACATAACATTTTTTGCAACCGAATCTGGGTTTGATAGGTTCATTTTTCTTTCAGGTTAACATCGACAACATTTTGCCCAGTCACACCCATATTCATCTACAGAATTTAGCCCTAAGCCAATTCAGATATAATTATTATTATATCCTCCTACTTCCCTTTAAAGTAATACAGGCATAGTTTACTTTGAAATGAACTGGCTGGTTTTTCCCATGAAGTACATAAAATAATCCACTCCTTACAGCACTCACTTCTTTTCTCTCTCTACACAGCACATGTGGTTCTCACAACAAGAGAAAAGAAGAGATTATTTTTATCTCCTTTTTAATTAATCCGTTTTGTACCAAAGCCATAAAAAGCAGGCAAAGATAACTTAGTCAAAAGTTTTTTCTTTCATGACCTTCTCAGTGACAAGTTAAAATGAAAATTGCTTGGAATCAGAGGCTGGGTAAGGTAGTGAACTAGCCATGCATCTTTACGGTTTGGCTCATTGCTAGTTCACATCAGACATATAAACTAAGTTTGTGGTCTCATTCTGAGCCTCGTTTGTACAAATCACAAGCTCCAAGAGGACACGCTGTAAGTCACCCACGCAGGCAGCCGAGAGAGCCTGGTGGGTGCCAGTGCTTTAGTTCAGCTCGGGTCAGGCAGTCTCAGTATTTCCCACCAGCTCCTCATTCAGCCCCACTCACACCTCCTCCCTCACCTCCCAGTCTGTCTTCCTTACAAAGATCCCCACTTGTCTTCTTAAAAACCACATTTTTAATAAAAGAGCTTGACACAGAGCACAGAAGAAACCATCTGCAATTGTTAAAATAGGGCAGTTTATGAGCAGCTGACAGGATCAAAGTATCTGACAACCTTAAGTTAAAGTTGTTCTCCTGGCTAATATTGTTGTTAATTACAATAATATTTAAAAAATCAAATGCCTCACTGAATTATCACATCATACTGCATGACTACACTGAACCAACGCAAGCGAAACCTTTACAAGAAATTCTGAAGCCTTAAAGGCTCTTTTGAGGCAGGAGTTGCTGTAGTGGAAGAAGAGTGTGGTGCTGTGAACTTCAGAGACGTTGCCTCCAGGACAACACCAGGGGAGCTTTCACACAGACGCGTTAGAAATTCTGCCCAAACCAGCTCAGCACAAGTCACAAGTAAACTGTAAATAGATAGTAAATCGGAGGGAGGAGAGGGAGCAAATAGCCAAAGATATTAAGATAAACAATACATAATTATTCAAATAGCCGAAACATAAATAAAGCTGCATGTGTGTCTCTGTAGGCCCTCCGGGTCATTAAGGAATTAAGGACGCAATTAACAAGGATTAAGACATTTTCAAGAAGCTGAATTTATTATTTACATTTGTCTTCACTGTAGTGGGGAATTTGGAAATTTATGAAAATGATGAGTGTGATATTATAAAGATAAACATTTCTGAAGAAGAGGTACTGCAGCAAGTTGAGAAAACCCGAGCTGATGAAGTTAAAAGAATCCAGGAGTGTTCAGAAGCTGAACTTCAGAACAGAGCGACTGGCAAGAGCCTGCAACGAGACTTTGAAAGACAAGGGTATTTAGTGAGACTAAAGAATTTCCCTGTTCCAAAATATGCATCAGAAATTAACGTAGGTAATGCCGATCCCAGGGCCAAGGATGCCCACTGTGTGCAAGCATGGATGAGGTTAATTTGGGCATGCAGGATCAGGCCAGCTGGGCTGCAGCTCTCTCCCCTCAAAGCTGCAAAAGAGTCCCAGTGAATTAAGGAAGCAGGAAATGTCAGTGGGTTTTCAAAATGCTTTTGACAAAGCTCCTCATAGCAGAGTGATGGGTCAAATGACAAAATGTGGATTAGTACTCTGCATTATAAATGGATTAAGTGATAGGAAACAAATAATCTCGATACAGTCCTGTGTGACAATGGTAAATGCTAAACCCCTGGTGACTTAAAGGTTAACCCTCACGTCTTCCCATTTCCATCACATCTATTTGCTCATCATGAGGTTTTATGAAGAAGCTTTCTGAAGAAAAGGGGGAACATTTGCCTTCAAGAAAGCTGGGTTATCCTTGACTCTGCCACCCCCAGGGCAACACTGCTAGGTTGAACAGCCATGCCAAAGTTTGGGCTGAAACATTATCCATTCTAATTTCTTACTATTGGGGACATTATTTCACACCTTGCTGGCTGTGATTTTTCTTCTGCTGTGTCATCCTGCCACCTCGGAGACTGGTCCGGAAAGCGGAGCATGCAAAACGCAGGATGCCCTGGGTCTGGTGCTGTTCCTTGAATGATTTTTCAGAATGATTTAGAGAGGAGTGACAACATGTCGCTGAAGTTTATGCACGCTGCTAAGACTGAAGGGCAGCATAAATTATGGAAGATGGCGAGCAATCTCAGTAGGTCACATGTATACACCCCAGGCATGTAAAATGTAGTCTGAAGAATACAACATAGCACACGAGTAGGTGAAATAACAGTTTCTTGACATGAAATGGCATTCTTTTCGCTTGGTGGTTTCAGGGAAATTCAGTATAACTCACAGAAGGCATGCCTCCCACCTCTCCCAGCAAGCAGGTAGTGACACTTAAGCAAATAAAATAGCATGAGCCATGCTAGATAAACAGACTGACACACCACAGGCAGTTTCAGACCTCTGTATTTGGCAGGCTGTAACCCTTGTGTGGAGATCATTGCTAAACAAGGGCTGTGATTTGGGTTTTGTTCTGTTGTTTGCCACAGCTGGAACGACAGCTGAAGAGATCCTGGGAAACCTGATGGAAATGGAGGCATGGGTGACATTAGGTATGGTGAAAACATGAAGGGAAATGGGCCTTACCCAGCAAAACACCCATATGCCCATCTTCACTGCTCATGTAGGCTGCTTGCTCCCAGCCCTCGCCGTGCTCCCAACTTGCTTGGTGCCTCTGCCTCGCACAAAAGAGGCTCACAGGGCTTGAGAGTTTCCTGGCTCTCGGCCTGCAATGAGCCACCAGACTCATCACTTTTTCTTCTCAGTCTGAGCCTGCTGCCTGACCCTCTTGTCCCCCTGCTCCTCCCTTCCCCACCCCACCGACCTGCCATGCTTCCCTGCACTTGCAGCACTGCCCCTCGTTAAAGTGCAGAGGTGCTGCCAGCTCTGCCCCACAGCAGATGCTGGTGAGTCTCCACACTGGGGAGCATCAAGCAGACAGAGCAACTTCTTGTGAGGTGCCAGGCCGGGGCAGAGGTGCCTCATTGCCAGACTCTTGAGGCTGTGTGTCCACACAAGCCTGGGGTGCTCTGCCCTGTACCCAGTCTCCCATTCCCACTCCTCTCTTTGTGCCAGTCCTGGTCTCGTCTGATCTCCTGGTCAGCTGGTTCAGGAAGTTGAAGTGGCAGAAGAATAATCCTGCAAATAAATGTGCAGCCACTTTAACTCCCTAACAACTTTTACTCCAAGGTGGAACAAACACCAGTGCCTGCCCGAGGGGCAAGTGGCGGAGGAGAGATGGGAAAACACAGCCAGAGGTAAGGATGGGATGGCAGCAGTGCCCATGAGGGCTGTTTGGTGCTGTCTCAGAAGCACACCCTTAGGCACCAGTCTGCTTGCCACCATCAAAACCAAGGCTTGTCTGTGCCTGTGCGGCAATGACAGCCTCAGGTGGGGAAGGTGAAGCTTTGAGAAGAAAACCTACAGAGTTTGGACACCTCTTTGTTTAGGATGTACCTCTCTGTTTCAGAGCTCCAGGTCATACCTTTAGGCTTAAGCACTTAGGCCCCATGGGGAATAGTTAAGGCTTTTTGGAATCTCCTTTACCTCCTGGTATTGCTGTTAAGGTCCACGTGCTAGATTTAAATAACTGTTTTGTGATGTACATAGAAGAAACTCACACTCAATGGGGAAAGCACAGAGAGGATTATTGCTCTGCTGTAATGGAGCCAGGATCACTCTGCAATGATGCTTCAGGTCATTCAAGGTCATCAAAGGATGATTTGAAAATGTTGCTTGCATTCTTGCCCAGAGAGCAGAAAATCTGGAGTAAGCTGGGAAAGAGAAGGAGTCTCACAGGCTTTGCATGTTTTTCACAGAGTAGGCCAAGCAGAGCTCCTAGTACTTCATGAGGAAATGCTGAAATTGCAGAAAGAAGCTGGCACCACTGCTGCCTCCCGTGAGCCTTTCCTCTGCCCTGTCCCTCTGCTTGTCACTGCCCCTTCCTTTGCAACAGTGCGAGGCAGCATGGCCGGGCAGCATCCCCTGCCTGCAGGCAGACCTCTCTTGTACTGAGGTGAGATGCACAGAGGAACCTGAACAAACCTCCTAGAAGGATAGAAAGCAGGAGCCACTGCCCTGTGCCAGCAAAACAAATCTACCCAAAGCAATAGTTTTGCAAGTTGGGGGTGGGAAAGAATTAACTGCTTCAGTTAGGGAGGACTCAAGGGGAAAGGAGTGGTAGCTTGGGTATTTTTCATCTAGACAATTAGGTCTGATCCTCAGGGCAGTGGGTGTTAGGCCAAAGCTGGAAAACTTTCCCTAAACTAGCAAAGCACAAAGCTTCCACAGTGTGTGCTCAGCCCCAAGAACTTCCTGGTAACTCAGGTTATTGAGGCAGATTGTTGATTAGGATCCAAGAGAGGATTAGAAACTCTTTTAAGCATAAATAGTATTTGCAACTGTGTGAGTTAAGCAAACGGATACAAGGGAAATCAAACCTCACGCTTCAGGGCATAAACTGCTCTCTTGTGAGTCAGGATCAACCTTTTTTTCCTCTACGCATAGCATCTCATAATTAGCTAGGTGCTTGCTGTGGTTTTGATTTGCTCTGAAGCATCAGTTACTGGCCGCTGCCAGAGGCAGGATGCTGGACTAGATAGACCCGTGATGTGTTTCTGTAGGGCAACCCTTTTGTTCCTGTATTGGCAAAGCTTTGTGGGAAAGCTTTAGTGATTCATGTCTTCAGCAGCTCCTGGTCTTACCGAACACTGGCCTCTCATTTCCATAAGCACTAAAGTCACTCTGAATTGCTACAGAAATAAAAAGGCAAAGTTGCATGAAGGGTTATTTATCTACACAGTGCAGACAGCATTTATTTACTAAATGCAAAAATGCTTTTAGGACCTTCATGGGTCATTTTTGCTAGCAAGAAATTAATTATTTTCAGTATTCTATTTCAGCTGCAAAGAAGTCACATAACTTCCAGAAGGTTTTTTATTTTGAAAAATACATACTTCTGTGCACGTGTGCATATACACATACATGTATGCATGTATATATATAAATATAAGTTGGTCCAATGAAAGGGTTTGAATTACTAGCATTTCCTTACAAATTAAAGGCAGGCAAGGACCAGTAATGCAGGTGACAGAGCATGCACTAACAAAGTCTGCCTCTCCATGCTGCCTCTTTGATGTACCTCATCTTTGCCCTGAAGGAATTTCATTATCCTATGGTGAGCCGGTAATGAAATCTGTACTCAGAATCAAGCCTTCATAGGAAACGATATCTTGACTCTTTGTTCTGTACAGACTAGCCGTGTGTGGTAGGAATATGTTTCTATTTGTGTGTGATCTGAGTGTACTTTGAATACTGATCTCCAGATAAAAAAGATAGAGATCTAATTTGACAAAATATTAAATTCCTCTATCTTGCTTTATCTAACAAAATTCTGATGCTTATTATTGTGATGAACATTTGGGGCGATGCTTGTAGTGTTCAGCATGTGTGAGAAAAATCTCTCTGTGGAGAATCGAATGGAGTGTCAAAGACCCTGATTTATAAAGAGTGCAGAGGGCTCTTAAGTACTATTTTTAGAACAATGCCGCAACAGATTTACACACAGAGAAAAAACCCTCCTCTACAGTCACTTAGGAGCAAAGTAGCATTTCACTGCATAATAATGAGGAATTAATTGCTCTTTGTCATCACTTTTTATGCAAATTGCCATAGAACATTTGCCCAATGTGCATTTTACCTTTTAACAAAGAAAGTAGTCATGACAAACTAGACCAAATTTCATAAGCTAAAGACAAAAGTAGGCTGTACCATACATAAATTGCAGCTAGCAAGTCTATTCCTTTGAGGAACTCTATCAACTTCCCATGAAAGTCCATTTAAAAAAAAAAAAAAAAGGTTTCCTGGCCTACGCATCTAGTTAAATTAAATTAAGTTCAATTATTAGACAAC
Source organism: Strix aluco (assembly GCF_031877795.1). NCBI lineage: Eukaryota > Metazoa > Chordata > Aves > Strigiformes > Strigidae > Strix > Strix aluco. The sequence continues at coordinate 90,901,502 of NC_133933.1, forward strand.
CGAAATTTCTTCTTGTGGAATTTGCTTGTCACTCTTTACAGCCTTTACTTATTTTTTTTTATTTTTGCTTGGGATAATCACCAAATATCAACAATTTTTTGTTTCCTTACTGACCACTTTCAAGCTTTTACTCACATCATTACTGAATTTCAGACATCACACTGTTGCCAGTTGTTTAAAAATGTTTTGTTGGACTTAAACTTTAAAATTAAAAAAAATATTATCAACATTGTGTTTCACCTGTGTTTTCACAACATTTACATTTAGACTAAACTGACAATCCTTCAGAGAAAAACAGAACTGCAACAGCTATGGAATAGCATTTCCTTTCAGCGTAAGAAAGAGAAATATACAACAAATCATCTTTGTTCAACATGAAGCTTTAATTTTTTAGTCCAACTGACACTGCAGCAAATTTGATGCAAAAATTACCTAGATGGCAGACGAGGTCAAAATGTAGACATCCTAATGGGTTGCATTGTGTCAAAGCATTTTCTCCAGAAACATCTCAACATGTTTTCTTTTTCCTGAGAAACGTAGGAAGGATATCACTTCGCAAGGAGTTTCTGTCTTGCATGTGCAATGAATTCATTCAGTGAACTAGTGGGTCTTTTCAATCTCTAGTTTCTACCAACTTCAAACATAATAGCGAGTTCCAACAGAGTCCCTTTTCTATTCATATGCTATTCACAGCAGACCTTTGTAGTTCACAACTTCAAGTTAACATAGCAAAGAGCAGTTTTAAATCACTCCAGTAATCAGGGGTCACAATTATTTGCCGCAGCTACAAAAAAAAAAAAAAAATCACACATGCTGCAAGCCAATGCACTCTGCTTTCACCTCTAAGACAGAAAAATAACAGAGACTTGACCTCTGCCTTAAGTGCTAACACTTCAGCAACACTATCTATTAATCAAAAAATATATGAATGCAGCTTATAAGTCCCTCCGCATGGAAAGAGCCATCTTCACCCTTACAGAAATATATTTTCTGTCCTGGTCCTTGCTTAAAGTGCAAAAACATCCTGCAGCCTTTTTGAAAAAAGCAAAAGCCGTGGATGTGAGAAGTAAATGAATCAAATAGTTGTTATTTATGTGAGTAGAAACCCACAGATGCTTTGGGGGTCTCAAGTTCTTTGGTTAGTATTAGAGCTAAAAGCAAAATAAGTTGTCCCTGCAAAAGCCAAAGCCTTCAGTATAATACTGAAGTACCCCAAACCCCCTCAGAACTGCACAGTGTCATGGATTTAGTCTGGAATAACAAGCCCAAAATACTCCAACATCTACTCCAAGGCCATCAGAGGCAGTGGGAGCCACAGTGCCAGTACGGCCACTGTGTGCCAGTACATCTGCATCTTCCGTGTTCCTCACCTGCCCTCCCACCCGTCTTTCTCCAGCTTCTATTCAGTCAGGAGCCATCCCCAACCTCCACAAACCTTCTTATACTCCAGTCATGTTTCAGCTACATGAAGCACACGTTATTATTAAACTACACAACAATGAGACTTGACTCTTAAATTTTCCATTCCCACACATTGTTGCATGTCAACTTCTCACCCCTCCGACTGAAGGCACGCTGATGGGCACCTTGGTCATGCCCTGTAACACAGCAGCATCTACCACTGCCAGGTTCTGCCAAAGCTGGTGGCTTTGCACTCTGCTTCCTCCTCCCCTCCATCTCCACTGCCCACCCCCAGTGTCCCGGTGTCCTCTCCCAGTCTCAACAGCGCTGCATTCTCTTCATGGCTTTGCACTTCCTACTACCTGCTACATCCTGCATGACTCATCACCAGAAATACCTCCTCAGGTGAAGCAGCAGCGTGCTCGGCAAAGTATGCCTCCTCCTGCAGAGGCAAAGGGAGCGTCAGGACAGCAGCTCAACGCTGAGGACAAAGAGAGAGGTCTCCAGAGGCACAAGAGGCAGCTGGGCATCCAGTCTGACATCCCATCGCCACCTCCAGTTCTGAAGAAACTCCTTGCAACTTCCTTGTGACAACAGCAAGATGTCCTCTGATGTGGCTGCACAGTCCAGCCTGGAAGGAAAGAAATTTATTTGCATGAAACCCCTGTTACGGTTATCCACTGAAAGCAGAATCACAGGCGCTAGAAAGTCAAGACTTGTTACAAACTCAGTATCTCTGTTTGTGAGTAATAATTACCTCAAGGCTTTTACTCTTAATTAGTGGATTTGGGTCTAGTCAGCCACTGGTGTATGTGCAGAAACTCTCATTGATGTTAAAGACTATGTGGAGTAGAACACTCCTTGGAAATAGTAATTTCTCCCCAGGGAATAGTAGGGTTTTTTTCTTACCCGTCTTCTATTCCTTCCCAAAATCATGACTTCGAATTAAATCTTGCATGATTACTGGTGTCCTGTGACATGTCAGAACTGGGGGACCTAGACTGCTCAGAAATATCTCTGTGCTCTTGAATGGAAAAAGTCTCCTGCCTGTTATTTACTGTCTAGAGCACAAACACTGCTCCATCACATCCGGATTAACCTCCGCGTGCCCTCCTTGCTCTACAGTCCCAGACATTTTCCCGCCCTCAGCCAGTGCTCAAGGAGCTTTTTTCTAACACTCTGGTACATCCCTTGATTTACACAAGGACAGCCTTGCCAAGGCAGATGCTTTGTCCACACTCTCACGGTTTGCTGCAGATATTTTGACTTTTCTGGATAACTGTAAAGACAGAGGGTTGTTGAAAAAATAGATTACAAACCTTTTGAGCAAGCTGAGCTAAAACAACATTGAGCTTTGTCCACAATTGCCCTCAAACGACTTTTGGAGCTGATTTGCCTGCACTGATTCTTAGTGATAGCGGAATATGGACTGAGGTTTAAATATGTCATTATGGATGTTCTTGCTTTTGGAAGCAGACTCTGGGATCATCCTGACCTGAAGAATCAGGGAAATTGCCAGGTACGACCTTTAGAACACTAAATTTACATTATATGGTAAAATACAATTCTAAATGCAAATTCTAAAACGCTACAAACTGTAAATAATAATAAACATACTAAGTAAAAAATAAAATTGAAAGCAGTAATAGAGCTGATGAAGATCTCAGAAGGTGGTGCTGATTTAAAGACAAAATGGGCAGTGACAAAGCTTTAACCTCACTGGCTATCTCCGGGACTTGCCGTGGGCTGTATCCGGACTGCCTCTCACGGCACTGAGCTTCAAGACACCAGAAAGCTGGTAGGGTTTTTTGCTCTGGGACTGACAAATTCTGACCTTCTGTAGAACCAATGGAAAGAATTATCTTTAGGCCATTCATCCTATCTGTCTAGCATAGGTGTTGCAATTACTTTTCCCAAATTACTATACGTCAAACCAAAGTCTGGCAACCCCAGCACAGAGGCGATACTAACAGTTTACTTCTCTTTTTTTTACAAAGATAAACACCAGAGAAGACCCTACCTTTTGACTTAGTGACCACAGAACATGTTTTGGACATAGTGCATAAACCTTAATGATTCCTGACCCTCAATTTCTTGACATACAAAGTCAACAGCTCCTTAAATTCCCTTTCTGTTACGTTGTCTGCATCTATTTTTTTAAAGGTCGGTGCCTCCTATTTTTTCCTGCCTTGCTTCCTGACACTGTAATTTTAGTCCCAGCAACAACGCTTTCTTAATTCTTCAATATATTTCAAATATTATATCTCACCAGCTCCTCAAAATATCATGTTGGAGATCTGATGCTTTGTGCATGGCAAATGTTCCTTTGTGGAGCTTTTGATGTGATGTCAAGCCATGCTGCGGAGACATTACATTGTGGATCTTTGATACCACGCACCATGACAATGTCTCCTTCGTAGCCGTCACAGCCACTGACTCAGGGCGTGCTGTTTGTTCTGTCAGTGCTCCTGGAAACGCAATGTACCTGGGGTGTGTTAGAATCTGGTTGCGAAAAGACATATGGTGCTTGTAGTATAATCATTAATCAACTGTGAGTTTCTTAATCACTGCAAAGAAAATGATGCAATTTCATGAATTCTATCCACACGACCCAGGAGAATATGTGGATAATTATCAATAATGGCTTAGATCTATGCGCAGGACCAGGGCTTATCCAGGAAAGCTGATCTTCTTCACCCAAATGCTGCAGGGTAAAATGTACTTTGGGAGGAAATGACAATTTCCTCAATTAAAAACCGTAAGATTTGTCCTTATTTTTCCTTTTTCAGTCCTTCATTACCACTGTAAAGATCAAGTTGCCTAAGATCCACTAACATGTTGCTCATTCATAGAGACTTCAAGTCAGCGCGGTTGAAGCCGAGGCTGAAACAGAAGTTGTTCTGTGCAGTGCTTTCATCTCTTTCCATAGCACTTTAAATTAGGAATTACCTATCACCAGGAAAAAGCAATTTCTTTTTCTAAATACGTGATTGAAATACCTTGCAATACACAGAGCTCTCCAACAAGTGGCACTATTAAGACTATTCAAGTTACGAGATTGATATGCAAATGAGATCTCAGAAAGGGATGTTGGGACATGTATTACAATATTGGATTCTATTTAAAATCTTTTAAATTTACATATGAAATATGATTGAAATAGATATTCATAATTCAGATATTCTGGAAAGTTTTGTGTTACCCATAAAGAAAAGATTGAAAAGTGGGTCAAGTGCTATAAGCTCAACCAGGCAGTCCTCTCTAAAGGGATGAAGTCACGGCAGTGTGGAGAAACCACCTAATTAAGACATTAGTAAAGGTAACATGTAACCAGGAAATCTGTCCACAGAGTTGAGCTAATACCAGTTTGAATGTGTGGATGTAGCCTTTTCTCAAGGATAGCGTTGCAGCACTCATGGCAAGTTATCCCTCAAGTATTCAGGGGATAACTTCGAAATTGTACCTCTTCACATTTATTCTTATCTTATTTTGTTGTTATTGCTTGACAAATTGTGGATCATTTTGAGAGACCATACGTGACATCTTTTCAAATAATTCATATTTGTCTGGAATATATGTTTGGCTGTACTTCAAGAAAAATGGTCCAGAAATAGTTACATATACAAAAATTGAGGCATGGAGATAGTTGATTGCAATGGAAACAGGATCAGACTGGATTTGTTGCTGGAATATAAGCAGTTTGGGAATGAACTGTGAAGCCAATGCATTAAGATGTAAAACACACGATATAAAAATAGCATTTTTAAACAGTAGGTTTCATTTGGTTAGTGTAATATTTCTTCTGTCTTTGAAAATCAACTCTGTCAGTTTTTCCCCAGTGTTCTAGTGTTGTATAGAGATATAACGACCATAATAAAATCATGATCTGAATGATACACAGGAATCTGAACTCTGTCTTCCATTATGAGTTGGTCACAAAATTATTAATAGTATGTGGGTACCAAAAGCTGCATGGATGTGCTTGGTGAGTTTTCAAAAAGCCTATGTGCCCAATCCCTGCTTGGCTCTAGCTTCTTTCATTCCGTGGTGATCTCCGTCCTGCGCAGAGTGACCTGGTTCACACTGATGTCACTGTAAATTTTATCACAGGGTAAACAGAATAATAAAATCTAAAACGGATGTTTTCACTTTACGCTTCCTTTAAGCCAAATAGTAACATTCATTTTAAAACGTCAGCCAGTAAGATAAATGGCAATTATTGTGCCTTTCAGAAATGTGCGCTGTGGGCAGAGGTGTGTACAGAGTGCTTTGTTAAGTTTGCTGTTTGGCTGGCTTTGACTACCTGGAGCCGTATCTCCTGTAGTGTGTTGTAAATAACAGAATATGTGCACTTTGAATGCAGTGGCATAATATGCACGTAGCGTGCTAGCTAAAGCATTACAAATGCTGCATGGCTTATTTTTATCTCTCTGTCCTTCTCAATACAGTATTTTTATCTCTCACGCCAATACAAAATTATTTTTGTATCTCTAGGAAAAACAAGGCAACAAGGAGACTCAGTCCTGCTAGCGTTTAAACACATGACAAGTCCCCTTACACACTGTGGGACTTTACACGTGCTTAACACCATATATGTCTGCAGAACCAGAACCTAAACAGCACTTGTGAGCAAGGCTTTATATGAACATTACTTGGAAAGGGAAAGTGAAGTTTATGAGTCAAATTCTCCAGTGGGGTGCTATTCTACAGCCACACGTAGCTAGGAAAAGTTGGGGGAAAATGCTACTGGACTAAAATGCTTTTCACTTTACACAAGTGGACAACCGTACAAAATGCAAGCCAGGGGAGAACTGTGCTTTTGAAAAGTGACAATATATTTGTCATGACATACGAAGAGTTGTTTTTGTGTTGGCACACAGTATTTGCATAGTTTTCTGTAGTTTAGTAGACTTTGAAAACGCAGGTAGCCTGATGGAACAGCTACAATTTCAGGAGAAGACATCAGTGAAATAACTTCACAGAAATTGCTCCTCTCCAAAAGATATGGAAAACACTATATATCACCTGTCTGTACTGAAAGAGGGGAATGGATGATGAGAAGTACAGTAAAAACTGTCATAAACACAGAAAAAATAACAAACATGAATATGTTAATTACTGAATGTGCTTTTGTTAGCAGTAGGTCAGCATCATTCTTTATTGACACTTACTGCAACTGCAATTTCTTTTTCAAGACCACTGACCCAGGAAAATGTAACCCTCTAGTTATCCAACGCCCTTTAATTAGAGATGTCTCCAGAGATAATCTCACTCACAGCCCCTATTGTGAATCATTTATTTTCTAACTTTCCTTTTTATCAGCCGTCTTTCATCTTTATGTTTTTCCGTCCTAGCCTGGCTACGTAACGCGGGCTTGTGGAACACAGTTTATTCATTTACCAGCTCTCCCAATTGCATTTCATGGCTCATGACATTTGGGGTCTTCGCTCAGAAGCGCTGCTGGCTGCTGGCCCCAAGATAATTTGCAGGAATCAAAGCTTTCTGCTTGGTGAAAGGGACCATGGTGCCAAGCCTCGGGGTGGGAAAGGGCTGGGAAACGGGCACCTTACACCCGCTGAGGCAAGGCGAGGCAAAGAACAAGCAACTCTCGTGTGTTGGGAACACTTGATGGGGTTTTGTTTTTGTTTTTAGTCTGGGCAGCACTTATCTATTCTTGTGATGTTTGGCAGGGCTGACTCATGACTGTTGGACGCTTGCGGTCGGCAATATAAGTAGGATGAGGTTTCTCCGGGGGCGGAGCGCAGTAAATATCACCAGGATCAACACCGAGGCTCCGCCAGCAGCGAGCGGTGACCCGGTGGGTATTTTTCGCCCTTGCCCATCGCACTCTGCCCACCGCCAGGCCCCGGTCTCCCCCAGGCGCGCCACCCCGGGGAGGTGCACACCACACCTGGCCGTGGCCAGCGCGGCGGGGACGGGACGGGATGGGGCGGGGCGGGACGGGACGGGACGGGGGCGACCAGACCTCCTCGGGCCGCCGCCATGGCGGCCCACGCGCCGCCCCGCGCCCGCTCGCGGCGGACTACGGCTCCCAGAGCCCCCTGCGGCCCGCGGCGCGAGCCCCAGCACGGGGTCCAGCGGCGGCCGCGCGCGCAGACACACGCGCATACCCCCGCGGGAAGAGCGGGAGGGAGGGAGGGAGTGGGGCCGCCCTGCGCATGCGCCGCCCGATCCCCGCCGGAGGGGCGGGGCGGGGCGGGGCGGGGCGGGGCGGGATGTCAGCGGCGCCGCTATTCGCGGAGCGGCCGTACGCTGCTTTCTGTGCGTAGGGGCCCGGGCGGGCGAGGGAGCGGGCGCTGCGCCGTTGGCGTAGCGTTATTGTGAATGGAGCGGGCGGCGGGGCGGGGAGGATGATGTCAGCCTGCGAATGTCAACAATGTAGCGATTGAGGGGCGGGGGCGGCGCTGGGCCGGGGCGCGCGAGGCGGCGGCGGGCGCGGGCAGGCGGCAGAGCCGGGCAGCAGCGGCCGCGGCAGCAGCGCAGCGCCGCCTTCCCTCCTCCGCCGGGCTGCCTCCGCCGCCGGCCCCGGGTGCCGCTCCGGCAGCGACACAGCCGCCACGGTGCCGCTCCCCCCCCCCCCCCCCCCCGCCTCCCTCCCTCCCTCCCTCCCACCCTCCCTCCGCTGCGGCTTTCTCTCCTCCTCCGGCCCCCCTGCCAGCCCCCTCCCTCTCTCCCTCCCTCCCTCCCTTCCCCCTTTATTTTTCTCCGCAAGACTTTGGCTCTGGAAGCAGCTGGTTCAAAGCAATCGCCATGTGATGAGCGTCTGGGTCGGGTTTTTTTTTTTCATTTGGGGGGGGAGGGTGCAGGTTTCTGACCGCAGGGAAATATTAATAAGAATTTCCGAAACAACAGCAGCAGCAACAAGAGCAACCCCCCCCCTCCCCAAACCTCCTCAGCCGTAACAGCTCCCCCACCCCCCCCCACCCCCCCCGGGCCCGCTCCACCCCGCCCCACAGCCTCCCCCCCCTCCCCCTTCCCCCCCTCCCCCCCCCCCCCCCGGCTGCAGTGAGAGGGCGACCCCCGAAAGTTGCGCGGAGGCGAGGTGAGTGCGCCAGTTCCGCGGCTCGGCAGCCCCGCTGGGGACGGGGGAGGGGGGCGAAGTTTGGGGGGGGGGGGGCAGGCTGGCCGGCGACGCGGGGGGCCGGGGGGGGGGTAGCAGGGTGTTTTTTCTCCTCCTCCTCCTCCTCCCCGAGCAGCTGTTGCGCGGGGTGAGGCGGGGGGCTGCACCCCCGCCCCCGGCGCGGCCGCGGGCTTTGCAGGAGCGCTTATTGCTTATTCCTTAAAGTGGGAAACACGCGCGTTGCGTAACGGGGAGTGCGCGGCGGGCGCCGAAGTGTGCGGGTGCCCCTGTGCGCGCTCCCCCGCGCACCGCTCCGCGCACCGCCGACGGGCCGCGAGCCCCGGGGCAGCCCCCTGCGCCAAGGGCCGTCCCGCCGCCGCCACCTGCAGCCGCTCGGGGCAAGCGGGCACCGCGCCGCACCCCCGGGCGCCCGCCGTCCCCCCTGGGGGTGTGTGCATGTGTCCGTCCGTCCCCCCTTCCCCCCCCCGCCCCCCGTTTTTGTAGGTTTGGAGAGAGATGTGAACTCCGATAACAGTTTCTTGGATCATTAAAACGTAGCGTGTAGGCAAGGCAGCGCGCCGCGAAGACGCTGGCTGTCATGAAAGACGCTAAGTGTGAAATCATGCCTCTCCTTTTGTGGAGCAGGCTATTTTTGTAATGCAGCGGGTGTCTTGCTTAAAACGCTTCAGTTATCGTGAGATCATTGTGCCCTTGCTGCTGAAGCCCCGGCAGCTCCGGAGTAAACCCCGTTTCATTCTCCAGTAATAAACGTGAGGCAAGGGATGACATCTTCCTAGAAATACTCTATAGGATGTTTGAAAGATTGGGAAATTGCAGTGTTGCTGTTTGCTCTAGTTGAAGCCATGTCAGTGTTTTCGTGATGAAAGCTCATTTTCAGAGACTTTGGAACTGTCGCTAAACTTGTGCATAATTTAATTCGGTATTCTGGGGCTCGAGCTAGAAACAAGTCGTTTTTTTCAGGCTGGGAATTGTCCGAGATTCTGCTGTAGATGGTGGAATGCTCCGCAGTTTGAAGAGGGTGGTGGTGCTTGGGTAAATTGACTTCTTCAGGTATGTAAATACCGAAATTTAAGATAATTGTGTTTGATGAGAAGGATAGAATAAAATGATAAGCTTGGCTGTTAAACTGTTGTCTACGGGGCTGTTGTAGCAATGGCCTGAGACTGGTGTTTTAGGAGTCTTTACATCTGACAGATAGAAATAAAATTCCACTTCAGATGTGGGCTTGTTCTTTCAAAAGCCAGTTGTTGCCTTTTGTATCCACCCGCCTGCCCCGGTCACTGGGATCTGGGCATTTGTGCAGCAAAATGGATCGGTGTTGTACTTCCCTGCAGTGTATTGAACCTGTGCTTTCAGCATCGTTTTTCACATTTGACCCTCCAGCTTCAAAGGCTGTTCTGAAGGTGCTCTGCAAGAAATGGAAGGAAGCCGTGAGTAATTGGAAAAGTAGAGGATTGAAAAATCAGGGTCATGGGTCTAGTTTTGCTGTTAGTTTGCTCTGTAACACTGAACGAGCCGTTCAAACAAATGTACGCCAGTACACTGAGCTGTCAAGTGGGCAAGAAAGGTCCCTAGTGATTTTGGAGATAGGGTGGTTGTCAGGATATTTAGAGATCTTTTGCAGAAATGCTCCACAGAAGCAGAGTGTGCATTTCTGGGTAATGCTGGGCAACTCTGCTGTGTAATTTGTGCTTGAACAACTAAATTTTTTGAAAACTTTTGCAATTGTGAGGATTGGATGGGAAAGGAGCACACAGAAGGTGCACGGCTGATGCACGTGCTGACAGATCCCAACTGGTTAATCATCAGCAATTGTTTATGCCCAGATATCTCACACTGGCGAGCAGTGCTAGAACAGGTATCCCTAGTCCTTTTCTGACCTGGAGGCATATCTTGAACATGTCTTGGTATTAATGTCGTGCAGAGTGGCAGGATGCGCCGGTGATGTAGGTGGGAAGCGCTCCTCTCCTTCCCTCTTAGCTTTCTGTCGTTCATTTTGCAGCAAGGAAACATTGTCTGTTTGCTCTTCTGTGCTGGGCATGAAGGAAAGTTAGAGATAGCACCTGAGTTGCTAGCTGAGAATAACGGTCCAAATCCTAATAAACAGGCACTGACATGACGCTCCTAATATGAGGAGGTTCTGGTAAATCTTCAACATTGTAGAAAGCCTCAGAGACTCATTGAAATTAATGAGTTTAATAAAATCCCCGTACTGTATAGCAGACTTGCGTATCTCTTTCTGTGTGCACGTAATTAATGACAAAGAGAGCTGAAAATAAAACCCTGTATGGATAATCTGTAGTGTGGAATATGTGACTGAAGTTGCTTGCCTTTGCTTATTTTAAAACTTTCATTGCTTGATTTTCTGTTCTGAAGTGCGATAGCTATCTTTCTTAACAGGCTGCAGTGTGATTGCCAATTAGTTATTTTCCTTAAGGTTTTCTCTAAAATATCGCCAGCCATGAAAAAAAAAAATCAGCGATCACTTTTTTTTGTTTTAAAAATCCAAGAAGAATAAAAAGAGATGTTTTCTTATTGTGTGCCTGTGATACTCTTTTTGGTGAGGACTTCACATACGCACAGATAAAGAGGAGTCCTCTTAAAGCGTAGCTAAGAGACATTTATGGCACTAAGCTGAAAAATGAGATGTGTAACATTAATATATGTGAAGTAATCATTTTGGTAGTAATGACATTTTTATGTAATAAACTGTTGGTGTAAATTGAATAGCGTTTATTGTGTGATGTGAACAGAGTCTCTTGTGATTTTAATTTAGGTAGTATGAACATCGTTTATATATTCAAATCAAAATGTACGTGCTGTTTTACTCAAAGGAATGCTCTTTGAATGGCTTCTCAGTTTACAAGTTGCATGAACATACCTGTAGTGTTTAGCACATCCGACTTACATTTGAAGGCGTGCACGCTTCCTTCTTTTACCTCTGGGTCTGAATTTCCAGCCCATCTCATTTTCGGTGTGATGGTCGTGTATTAGTGGTTTCTGGGTTGAACTATGTTAGGGGAAATACACTGGTCATTTCATTAATGTGTTGAAAAAAATTTGGATTTAAACTTAAAGCTTTCTCTAAGTCCGAGTTAGTCCTGCTGTTTTCAGTGTTCCTCCTGACTACAGACGCTTTAAGAGAATGTAGAAGAGAGTCTTTCTGACGTTGCCGTTCTTTACTGATATTTGAGCAGGTGCCTAAATGATTTTGTTGTAGTAGCTGAATGGGCAGTAGATTTCTAACCCCAGTAACTCCCTAAGGTTTTCCAGAATAGTGCTCAAACTACTTATTCAGTTTTTTTCAAAAAATGGTCATCATTCCTTTACATTCAGCCAAAAGACATTAACCTTGGCAGCTGCCTGAATATTACGCATTCATTTGAAGCTTGCTTCAAGAAGATGTAAAATGTATGAATATAACCAGCTGAGTTGCAATGTGTTCATTTTGCTTTTTAGTTAGGCAGAAACATCTTTGTAGTGGATTGAAAAGAGCAGTACTTACTGCGCCACTCTTGGACTATGAATTATAATTTTAAAGGAGGCAAGCAGTGGAATGCATACAAATGCCTTTATGGCCAGTGATGGACTCAAAGCTCCTGAGTTACTAGAACTAATAGTATTGATCAAAGAGCAACCACATGTTCAGAACAGGTAAATAAAAAGAAATGAGGGAATAAGTTCAGGAAAACCTTTATGCTAAAAGTTTACATGTACGGCAGAACTTTGATCCATCAAAAATCGGGCTGGGAAGACTCCTCTGCTTGATTGTATTGATCTTTATGCAGAAAGAGCCACAGCAACAACCTGAAGAACACCAGCTGTGCTGCACTGGCATCTCAGCAGATCGATAGCTGTGTCCCTGTTTGGCTTGAAACAGGTTGCCTGCAAAGAGCTCCTAATGTGGTGGGGGCAGAACTGCAGCTCCTGCGTGCAGCCCCTCCATGCATAACCCCTCATCCCTCCCAGATCTCCTCTGCCTCTGCTTCCCCTTTGCTGTTTACACCTGCTTGGTGCAAACCTTCCCTCAAGAGCAAGTGGGGACACTTTAGATTCAGTGCCTCAAAGGAAGAAGAGAAGGAGGTGGTGGTGGCTGCAGGGACAAGAGGCACCGGCACCTGAGGTACACCCTTTTCTTCTTTTTAGTGTGAAAGGAGACCTGAAAGGGTCGGATCCTCCCAGATTTATTCCCAAGACCTACAATTTGCATACAACTTTCTCTGCTTTTATATCGACTGAACAGATGTTTGAAAAGCTTTTAGGAACGAAAAACCTGGGAATTTCCACTTTATCACTAGTAGTAGAAATGGAAGCTGGAAGCTTATGTTTTTGCTCCTGAGCTTTGAAAACATTCAGCCAGGCTGTGATGGGTAGGTGGGTTTTGGTGCATAGGTTCAAAAGGAGTCTCCTTGCTAAGAAAAACAGGAACTGTTTACTGCTTGTCACCGTGCAGGGTTTCTGGGCTGTGGAGCAGCAATTTTGTTTTTTGAAAAGAGGAGAAGCAGTTACGTTTGTTTAAATAAACAAAATGACCCTTGAGACTTAATTATAGCTACTTATTATAGCTGACATCCACTGAGGGTTTCTTCTTTTCTTTATTAGTGATCGCTTTAAAACTTAAACCTGAACTAGGAAAACAGGAACTGTAGGTGTGGAGGTTTTCCTTTACCCCGATTTGCATGCAGCCTGTTTTTTATTTAGCGGGTAGGTGTGTTCAGTGTATGTGAGAGCAATTGAACATGTCAGCAGTTTCCTACAAGCTGCTCTTGCTGACTCACGTGTCTGGTGCAGCTTGGAGCTACCCTCGCTATAAACTATCCACAATAGGAGGCGCAGGCAGAGAGGCGGTCAGTGCTGAGCCGTTGTTCAAAGGTTATTTTCAGTTCTCCGGTCACTGCTTTGCTGTGGTTTTCTTCCCCAGTAATATCAAAATCCACTATGTCATTTTGCCAGGCTGCTGTTCTGCTGGGTGCACAGCATAAAGCAGAAATTCGTTACACCGCTGTGGAAGTTGTGCTCCAAGTGCATCTAGGTGTTACGGATGTTCAGCAGGACTAAACCTCTGGGGCTTATTTTGTTTCTTTTTTGTGAATGGGACATTAAAAAAAAAAAAAAATCCCCTCAAGCATTGTTCCCAATTTGGATGTGGCAAGTCCAGCGTATGAATTGTATTTTCCCTTGCCAATTGCAAGCTGTACAGTCTCCTACCCTCTACTCCTTTTTATGGGAGAAATCTTTAAAGCCAGCAAGGAATTCTGATTAAACTTTAAAAATCTGGGTTTAGCTATCTTTAATTTTCAGAATTTTGCTATTTCTTAATCTGGTTTTTATCTCCTATGTGGCAGTATTGCTGGCTGTTAACATGAAAGGATTCCTTCATTTGCATCAAGATAAAAACTTACACTCTTCTACAACTGCTGCTTTATTTACAGACTCTATTCTGATTACTCATAAGGATCCTAAAACGATAGCTTCTGCTGACTGATGATTTTTTAACTGATCTTCTTGTTGTGGTTTTTATCTTCCCTCCTTTCTTTTTCCCTTCTTAGTCCATCACAAAAGCCTTTGCAGAAGCAGAGTGAATTATCCATCTGCAGTTGTGGATTTTCTGATACAGGGTTTAGATTCATAGTTGTCTTTTGTGTATTTTTCTTCTTTTTGTGGAATGGAGTGAAAAATAAGCAATCTCTAAATGTGTGATTAAAAAAAATCAGCTGGTATAAAATAGGTTTTAATAACAATAAGGTGAGTTCTTGTCACTTGTTTTGTTTTTAGTCAACTACTTTGACCAGTAATGAATAGAAAACCACATTGAGAGCTTTGTAACACATGAAGAAAATGGGTGTTCTTGGTTTCCGCCAATACAAATGACTCATCAGTATCAGTAGGGTTTCTACTTCTAATAATAAAACTGTGGAAGACCTTTAAAACGTGTGGTTTTGGCCCCTAGGCTTAGTGAAAGGTTGGAAAATATTACTTTGAGCTTTTTTTTATTTTTTAACTTATGGAAGCTTTAGTGATTTGATGTGCAACAGTGAAAGATCTCACACCCTCAAAAAAAATGTAATTGTACCACTGCTTGTGGTGCTAAAATCTTCCCCTCTTCTGTCTCCTCAGTGTTTCACGTTTCACCGCAGTGAGTATTGCCGACGCTTAGCCTCGATGTCAGAGATGCACATCTGGAAAATATAATCTATTTATGTCGAGTGGGGGAAGACTTGGCACGCTGCTTCGTCTTGCCGAGCTGCTGTTATCCACCTCTCTTCCACTCCAGTAGAGAGAGGACAGTAAGATTGCTGAGTGACCAGTGTTGCTGTTTGAGCTGGGGTCAGAGGATCTGGAGAGGAAAGTAAACATAAAATAGGAGTTGAAGAATAAACGACAACTGCAGGATGTGTCTGTCATTATCTAGGAGGAAATGCACATCTTCCAGTACTGAAAGTGATACTGAAAAAAGGGCAAATCAGAAAGTGATCTATTAAATTCTTCTCTTTCTCTCTCTCTTTTTTTTTTTTAAAGTAATAGTTTTCAAATGTGCTGACATCCTTTTAGCTGTTTACCTATGAGGCTGAAATCTTTTTGTAAAGGCTCTGCCCCATATTCAGTGCAATGAAGCAACCCCTGACACATAATGCATTTTGTTTGAAACCATACCTTGTAGAATGCAAGGTTATTTTGTTTTCACAGAAGCAGAACATGCCCTCCATGCTGTTAAGAGTATATCAAATTTTAATTCTTCTATGCAAGGTATTCTACTTTTGATGATAGTCCAATCAGTGTCGCCTGATCTGCTGCATTAATGTATAGTGTTGCTGCCTGCTTTCAAATTTCCTGTTTTTGTAAGATTTAAAGAGTATAAATGAGGCAGAGCTAGTCTTTTCTTCCCTGTTGGAGTGAAAATTCCAACATTTATGAAACCTCCATGTTTACTTTCTCTGTTTCTGCAATATTTATACTAGTACGTTATTCCTTATAAGGATGTGATGGTTCTTTGTTTCTTATTATTCTATTTTAAAAGCAGAGTGTGCTTTTTACAAAATCCATTCTGTGGCAGATCCTCAGTAAATCTAAACCTATCCCAGCTCCCTTGGTGTCAGTGAGCATCTTTTACCACTAAATATTTAAATATATTTATGTAGTTAATTTGGATTGTGCTGAAATACCTTGGATGTATTTGCTAGTTTCATGTATAACCAGACTGTGATGGAGAATCTTTGTCTTGTAGGTTCTTACTGGGAGAGGCGCACTAAAAATAGAGGCGCAGAAGCCTGTGGATATATAACTTTGAAACGTGAAAATCCAGTTGTTTGTTACATGGCAACAATAAGAGAGATTTTACTATTTTCAGATCGGTATAGCAGAAAAGGCCAACTTCAGGGATTTATTTATGGACAGTTCTTACTGAAGTTCACAGAAGGATAGTCAGTAAAATACTGCAAAATACAGTGTCAGTGGTTATTCAGAGTTCAAGAGGACATAGGTTCAGCGCTCTGATTTCAGCTTGTCTTTAGAAAATCTTGCCATCAGAAGTGTCGTGAGGGTTGGATCATGACGAATGAATAACGCATCTAAATCTCATCCATGTTCTGAGCTCTGCTGACTCGGAA
Source organism: Strix aluco (assembly GCF_031877795.1). NCBI lineage: Eukaryota > Metazoa > Chordata > Aves > Strigiformes > Strigidae > Strix > Strix aluco. The sequence continues at coordinate 90,917,612 of NC_133933.1, forward strand.
ACGGGTCTTCTGTCCAAAATCACTGAGGGCTGGACCTGTGAAGGGCAACAGACACTCGCTACTGAGTTTTGAGACTCTGATTCTGCTGTGCATCATCTCCTCCTCTTTCCTTGTGCTTGTCCTGGCACCTGTCTCATCCCACAGTGGGCCAGCCCTAAGAGCTAAATTGGCAGAAGATTATTCACTGGATGTGTAGGGTTAGTTTTCTACTGGTTGAGTTTACTGCAGCATCTGTCAAGGACCTGGGTAAAGGGTGAAGTGATACCAAAATTTGTTAAAAGACCTAGAGCTGACCATGGGATGCCTGGCCACCAAAGCACAATGGCCATCACACTATCATAGCACCACAGCCCATCTTCTGAAGGTCACTCTTGCCTTGCTTTTTCAATGTGGTGTTACTGCAGAAAACCATTAGCAACCTGTGCCCAGCCTAACCTGTAGCTTGGCAGTAAGAGCTTGCTGCCAGGGCATGAGAGGTTTGGGCCATTTCATTCTGGCTTGTGTATGCAACAGACAATTGAGAGAAAAGTTAGAGGAAAAGACAACTCAGTAAAGCAAGTCTTCTATGTTAACAAAATGCAAAAGTACTATATTTTGCGAATATTCAAATAACTGTTGTTATTTATACCTGATTCTGGTTGCTCCTGGTCTGATGTGACCTGGTTGTGTCACCTCTCTCCCAGCTGTGATAAGCTCTTGTGAATTTAGATTTTAAACCTAAGTTACAGCTGAGGAGATGAACAGACCAGGTGACCGTGGAGAGTTCTTTGAACCAGGTGGTTCTGCAATCCTAGACCCTCAGGTCTTCCTTGCAACCTTTTATCACTCTGGGGATGATGGCAAGCATGTGCACTTAGAGATGTTGAGTAACGGGTTCGGCAGATGATCAGAGCAGCCCTGATCAACTTGAATTCGGTCGGGTGAAGGAGGGAGTCAAATCTCTTCCTTTGTAATGAGAGGGTGAAGTTGGGAGTTGGTAACCTGTCATTCTGCTGGGTGCAGCACCGGAGGTTCTCCTTGGCCATGCGCTTGTTGGACTTTGCTGAGGTATGTCAGTGAGCTAATCTGAATGTAAAACTCATGGTAAATTATAAAATTGTTGCATAATTTGTCATAGCTGGAAGTTTAGGGACAGTGCAAATATAAGCACTCTGCAAGGAAATTTTTTGTTTGTCTTTTCCCCCTTCTTGTTCCTCTTCATTTGTCTTATTATTAGACTAAAAGTAGAGTCAGTGATTCATTCAGTAATCTGTTTCTTGGACAGTTAGTCATCTGCCAATTTGTGTTAACTTTCCACTTTGTTCAGAAAGTGAGTAATGCTTAATGCACTAACCACCAAATTCCAAGCTTAAAAAGCTGTGAGCATCGTTCGAATAGTCTCCAAACTTTCTCTTCAAAATTTTTACCATTCCTTAAGATCAAAGCAAGTAAGGTCTGGCATGCAGTGTGGTACAGCTACAGTCCAATTGTTTTGTCTAGCCCCAGTTATTAAAGCAAAACACAAGGTTGCAAATGTAATCCACAAGCTCTGTTGTTCACCAAACCATGTATTGCTTAATCAGTGTAATACTTTTTGTTTTTCTTCGCAGCTCCTACTTTCAAGGGATAAATATTGCCTCCTTATTTCCCTCCCTCCCTGCCCAGACTGCCATGACTTTTGTTAATTTATATTGTTCCCTACCTCAACAATTTGTGATGCTATCAAGACTAATTTAGTGAAAATAGCTTGCAAGGAAAGCTGGAATTGGTATTAGTTGCCTGCTGCAAATATTTCTGGTGCTTTCTGTGATTCTTTTTGGTGGAAAAAAAAATGATTTTGCTGTTGAAGCATTATCTATATAGAACTTGAAGCTATAAAGCCTTCCTATAGCGATCAGGTAGATATTTTGATCTCAAGGTGATGCCAGTCATTTCTGAAGATGAACGTAGTACTTGTTTGAATCACTTGAGAATTTTTTAACTAGTTTTCTTTCTTATGAAAACTGGAGTAGCGTAGAGTTACAAGGTCAGTAATGTCACAGGAGAACTTTATAGGACCAAAGTCTTTACAGTCTGCTCTAAAATAACATGAAAGGGCTGACTACCATGCTCAGCAGCAAAGGAATTCAAAGTACAGGAGAGACTTGAGTGCTACGGGGAGGGTGTGTGTGCACAGCAGGTAGGGTGAGGTGGGGGTGATAAACATGGGTACCAAAAGTGGTTTGCTTGGCCCCACACTTTCCTTGTTCCTTCTGCAGGCACCTGTCATCCTCCCCCCCTTCCTCTGCAACTTCAGTCCATTTCTAGCATCAAAGTCGTCATCTCTGTGTGTGATTACCCCGTGGTGCAGATGGTTTTAGGGTGCCCCTGGTGCCACAGTTCTGTAAATGGGGAGTGCGAAAGCCAGTGGATGGGAAGGAATAGCCTTTGGTTTTAGGGTCTGGAGGCAGCCTGTAGCTGCCTCCTGCTGCAGCGTAACGGGGTCAGAGCAGAAGTCTGTCGTGCTCTGCTGTTGTCAGAGTAAGAAGGAAGATGATTTGGTCTTTAGGAAAATGGGGAAGTGGATCTTCCCCTACATTCCTAGAATCCAGTTCTAGAATGTGTAAATACCCAAAATGTCCTGATGTCCGTGTTTCAGTGTGAAGAATTATGGCTTCTGAAAGGTTTTTTCCTTGCAGTCTGACTTTGCACACCAGCGAGTTTGAATAGTTTGGTTAAGCTTTGGACAAACAACATACTGGGTATGCTAATTTGAACACCAGCCTTTGAGATTTGCCCATCCTGATGACATGCAGATTTTCCAACATCAGCAATGTTAGTTAATGCACTTGCCTCTTCAGACTGATTGCAACTATCATACTTCAAAAATTACTTGTTTCTGGCTCAGTCTTAGGTTCAGCTGTTGAGCTTTACTTTTCAGGAGCGATGCTGGATCAGAATTTGAAAATTTCTTGGATATATCTCCTTCTCAGTTGGCTCAAGTGTGAGCGGAGCTTTCACCTGCTTTTGGTTGAAAGGCATCCAGGAGCCAACCTGTACGGGTGCTGCTCCCCTGCATGATTTCAAAGAAAAAAATGCAACCACGTGGGATTGCATATGGAGGGACCCAAAAGCTGTACCAGAATAGCCCAAGAAACTCTCTCTGTAAGATTAGCATATTATGAAATTGTTCCCTTGTTTTCCAAAATCAAAATTTCCACCTTTCTAGGAGGCATTGAACCAACAGAGGCGGCTCTGCTGCCTGCTGCAGCCCCATGCAGTCAGTGGTGCAGGTGGTTGCACCTGCAGCTCTCCTGCACTCAACGGAGAGGGAGCTGCTGATGGGCACCCAGTCAGTGGAGCCATCAGCTGCCAAACCCCCTCTGCTCTCCCCCACTCCACACAGGATGTCTGTGCCCACACCAGTGTTGCTTTTAGCTTTTAGATTTAAACCTTCAGAGCATTATGAAGAAGCTTGCCTCCTTGCTAGTTTTGTGGAGGGGAGAGAAGAGCAAGGGCTGAGGTTGGTGGTGCAACTATCAGTTGGGTTTGGTGCGCTCCCTGTGTGTGTGACTTGTCACTGCCTGAAGTTGGTTTGGGTTTTGTTGGGGGTTTTTTTGTTGTTAAGGAAGTAATCTGCCCAGAGGTGAGAATTGCTGCTGTTTTGTTGGATTATGAGTAAACCAAAACTGTGAGGAATGCCTTTGCTTCCAGCCTTTTGCTCCTGACCTCCGGCAGTGCTGGGTAACAGACCTTGAGTGTTGAACTGAGGCTGGAGGAGACTGGCACCTGCCTTTCACATGGCTGTGCACCGTTTGGGGGATTGCTTAATTTCTGGGTTTGGGACTTCGGGTTTCAGGTCACCTGGTTGGGGCAGAGGAGGCTGCAAGATTTATGTCCATACTTGGTCTAACACCTGGCACAGTTGCTGCTTTAACTGGTTAAGACACTGTGGGGTGAAGGAGAGATGACCGGACACTCGAGACCTTGTAGATGTTGAAACACAGATAAGGTCAGTGTTGACTGTTGCAAAGCTGAAATTGTATTCAGAGCGTTTTTATCTGAGGAAATTATTTTTTTTCCCTCCTTTTTTTTTTTTCCTTGACTACCTTCGATTTGTTTCCTGACTCTAAAGTTTAGGACATTCCCATGAAGACAGACACACTGTGCAGAGAGGTGCCTGAGGAGGCGCAGCTGGGCGAGGGTTCTCCCAGGTATTTATATGGGGTGTCTCCTGCCCCGACTCGCTCTGCAGGTGCACTGCTCAGTCAGTTAAAGAAACCACAAGTTGAAATGATCGCCAGGGTGAAACAGTTTACAAATAGCTTTTCAGTGTTTGTTTTTATTTTTAACTCCTTCCCCACCCATGGGCCCCTCCCCTCGTGTATTGGTGAGGCCGAAACGGCTCAAGGAGGGAAAGTCATTGTTGCAGAATACGCAAAGCACCCCAGGAGTTTCCAGAGGACCCTCAGAAAGTGAGCTTTCCTAAGAGCAGAGATCCTGCAGCTCTTCCTTCCCTAAGCCCCACTTGTTCCCTTCTGCTCTCTTCTTATTTGGGGTTTATGGGGGCGAAACTTCTTTTTCTGTGGTTGCTGGGGTTTTTGGGGGGAGTGTTGATTTTTCTTAAAGGGCTGACAACTGATGAAGATACAGATCACAATGTATTTGAAGCTGGTGGAGGCAGGGTGCCCTTCTAGCACCTGCGAGGAGAAACCCTAAGCCAGGTCCTGCTGCCTGGGTGCCGGCTCCTGGTGTCCCCAGCAGCGTGGTCCCCATGGCAGGGCACCTTCGCTCAGGCACTTGGCATGTGCCCTTTTTGCCCTAATTTTAGCTTATCGTAGAGAAGTAATTTCAAACATATTGCCGCATCTGAACACAAGAGGAAATTTAGATATTTCTCAGCTTTTTTTTTTTAATTTATTTTCCTAACCCGTGTTCAATGGCTTATGGAAAATTCTGGTCAAAAGGGTGAAATTTCTTTGCTGGGTTTTTAATCTCAAAACCACAGCTCCCAATACCCAGGACGCACTAGTGGTAATGCCCTGCTTACAGCCTTTTTCCAGCACTGCGTAGGTGTGGGTAAGTGCGTGGTGGGGAGAAAGGGAGAGGGCACAAATGGGATGGAGGGGTCTCTCTTGCCCCTTGGGCTGTTTTTCTGGTTTGTTTTTTAAATTAAAGAAGGGGAAAAGAAAGCCTGGCTGCCTGCAAAGTAGGTTAATCATTGCAGAAAGACTCGACGCTGGTACTTCATGTATGTATTTTCACACGTGTGCCGATGGCTGCGTGCGTACTTTGCGGCTGGCGCAGCGTAGCTGGAAAGTATGTGGGAGCCTGTCTGCTTCCTCCGAGGCTGCTACAGGTGGTCAGGGGAGGGTGGGGGGCGGAGGAGGAGATGCTCGGGGTGAAGTACGACACCCACTTCCTCTGGCATGTGTTGTCGTGTGTTCGAACCCACTGCCTCGCCGACAGCCAGGCGGCTGCTAGGTCGCGCCTGCGGTACTTCATCTTTGCTCTTACTGATTTGCTGTTGTAGGTTTATGACTAAGGCTGTGGTTGAATATGCCCTTTTTAGGTATGCGAAGTGTTTAAATTTATCTAGTGTTGCATTTCTTCTTTTTTCTTTTTTTTCTGTTTTGCCATGGCCTTTTCTACCTTTAAAAGTTTCCACAACTTTTAGAAGGCAAGAAGCATAACTTTATTTTGAAAGAAAAAGTTTTCCCTGATAATTACTCGTCAGCTACGAGTAGGCATTTTTTGCCTTTCAAAGGTCACTTTTTGAGATTAAATAATTTCATAGCCTTTAAGGTTTAAATTTGTAATACAAACTGTTGGTGAGCCTTAAAACTAAATAAAAAGAAAGCTTAAATACCTGGAGTTAGCGAGGAGACTCTCTCTTTAGACAAGATGCCTTTCTTCTGCAGCCATACCCCAGGAAGCTTGGTGTTAACATTTGCAAGTATAGATTCATTTCCTTCTAATTTTGAAATTTTTACTTGAGGGCCTGTGATTTTCCTTAACTATTCAGGTACTGATTAATGCCTCAGATATTTGTTGAGTGTATTGCATATGTGCTCATATTGCCTTAAGTTTCAAATGAAATGCTGTAGCCTAGCAAGCTACACTGCCACCATACTAATGGTGAAGATAAAATTTCACGTGCTGTTTTGGGGAGGAGGTGGGAATGGAAGGGAGTGGACCTATACTTATAAGTACATCTCATTGATGTAACACTCTTCTTTCTTAGTAGATTGTGCAGCTTTAGTGCCTACTGATTACCTTTTTTTTCAGTTAATGTCCTGTTTTGTCATGAAGTGGGATAGAATTTACCTACTTACTCCTTTTCTTACTGAAGAAAAGGGTGTTTTCCCTATGGAGGTACCTGGAATATCTGGCATCAGCTTGTGGTTGACAGGAGCTCCAAATGCTCTGCTCCAGAGGAGCTTGAGCGAGTAGTTGAGCTGTCAAATGTAGCTATTAGATATCAAGCAGAGGTGTAGAGCAATCTTTCTGATGTAAGTGCCACCTTATATCTCGTTGCTAATTGAGTCTGCAACTAAAGAACCTAACAGTAGTTCTAGACTGTGTTTGACGCTTTTGAAAACGTTGATATACAACCAGTGTGGAAGTGTTAAGGCTTGATGCATGTTTTGAAAAGGAGTAACTGCAGGGAAATCTAATGCCCCACAAATAGGTAGTGAGATATGTGAATGATTAGCAGTCATATAGAATGAAATTGATTTAATTTGGGAAAAGGTGCTGAAATTCTCATAGCACTTTGGCTCAAGTTCATCTCCTGCAGAAGGACTGCCTAGCTGTTGTTTCTTGTGTATTATTTGCTTTGGACTTGAGGTGGCTAGCCTTTGTAACCTTGCAGTCCACTTGCCAAAATCCTTGTATAGATCAGGTCTCTCAGGCGTCCCTCCTCGAGTGCTGCAGGAGCTCTGGGAACAGCTCAGGTAGAAAGGTGCCAGTCCTCCTCTGGACGAGTTGCTGCTCAGTGCTGCCTTGGGGCTGTCTTGCTGGTGGTTCTGGGGGCTCAGCAGCTCCTGTGGACTTCACCCGTCTCATCGCCAGCGGGGTGATGGACAGTCCCTGCACCAGCAGAGCCCTTGCACCTCTTGGGTGACACAGACCATGGGAATGGTCCCTGAATTGCTCAGGAGGCAAAGACTGGCCACCCTGATTTAGGGGCTGTTTGCAAAAAGGAACAAGATGAGGAAGGTTGAGTTGAAATAGCCATAAAAGTTGTGTGTAGCTGCCAGACTGGATCTGTTGGATTAGAAAATGAGAGAAAAGGTGGTGCAAAGCCAAAAAGCAGCTGAGGGGAAAAAAAAAAAAATCAGAAATACACAAAGAGTAAAAAATGAGAAGACAGTCAAAGCCCTGTCCTCTGTCATGTTGGAAAGGGGAACATAGAATTAAAACTCCCGTGTTGGAGTAGGTGATGTAGGAATTAAAATGCATACCTGTTCCAAGTTGCTGCTTTCTATGCAACCTCACTTCAAAATTAATTCTACCCAAAAAAGAGCTGCTTGCCTACAGGAAACCATGTTTTTGACTAGAAGAGACAGTAAAAGACAGGGTGGGGCATACATGTGCTTTATTGTATGAAAGCAAAAGGAGAGGTTATGCAGAGCATCATGAGTGAATCCATGTTAACTTCTCTCCCTTTTTCAAAATTAATTGAGAAGGTATTGTGCTCTCAAGATAGAGCACTGAGGCTTGAGCAGTTGTGAGAGTTAGTGTGCCATTTGAACTCTGCCATTTTACCATGCATTTGGTGTAAAAGGGACTTAACAGTTACAGGGAGTTTTAAAACACTTGAGTGCCCAAAACAACACAAATATTTAGTTCAGCACACAGAACTTGCGTGCTGACCAGAGGCACATGGCAAATACAATTCTAATTTATTTTATTTTTTTAGACGTCTTGCTGGTAGACATAAATGAAGCAGATCAAGATCTCACCATGGTTGCAAGCTGTGGCAGAAAAATTAGCACCACACTTTCCAGTGGAAGCAGAACAAAAATGTAAAGTCTGCCAATTAAATTGGAAACAGCTCTTAATTTCCCCTCTCCTCCTCCTCCCCCGAAGGATGAATGGCTTACTCTTCTGGATGGAACTTTGTGTAATGACTCATAGTTTTATATGGATTAGTGTGAATATGTAGGTGAGGGAGACGCTGGTATCTGAGAAACTATATATAGTGTCTAGAAGTGTCCTGGAACACACAATAAATGAACGTTTGATCTACTTGCTGAATTAATGGAAACATAAATGCAGAATATCTTCCTCTCTTTACTCCCTCTCCTCCCAGTTGTACTCGACAGATACAAAGGAGAGGCTTATGATGAGCAGAGAATGTGCCTGTATCGATAACTAAACTAGTCACTAAAATAAGGGTATCCCCTTTGCCTTGTCTGAAATACGCATGGAGAGGGCACCAGGAACCAGAGGCATGACAGTGCAGACATCATCAGTGAGCATATGAAGTTTCTGTGGTACCCTTTGTGAGGTTGTTATTGTTCCAGTAGGTTTCCAGCAGGGACAGAAAGGGCCTTCCGCCTCTTTACTCTTTGCGAGTTTGGTCTGATGATGCTGGTCCATGCCTTACTACAGGCAGCAGCCAGAGATAAGACCATCACACACCTTGCTCTTCTGGTGGCACCTTAACATGTCTTGTGTTAGTGTGTCACCATAGTACCTGCTGCTGTAAAGCCTTAGGTAGGGCAGCCGTATTTGTGCTGGGCTAAGCCAAAATCTCATGGGTCTGCAGTCATCTATAGCTGGTAACTTAAGCTGAAAGTGTGGGCTCACATGGGGCTTCTCCAGAGGATCGCAGAGTTTTCCATCTCGATGTTCCCATTTCATCCCTTCCTCTACAATCATTTACTATGCATCCACTTGCACCAGAATAGCTATTAATAGCGGGACTAAGGAAGTCCTCCTGTACTCAGCACTTGTGAGGCTGCACCTTGAATACTGTGTTCAGTTTTGGGCCTCACTACAAGACATCCATTAGGTGCTGGAGCATGTCCAAAGAACAACGAAGCTGGTGAAGGGTCTAGAGCACAAGTCTTACAAGGAGCAGCTGAGGGAACTGGGGTTGTTTAGCCTGGAGAAGAGGAGGCTCAGGGGAGACATTATCACTCTCTACAACTACCTGAAAGAAGGTTGTAGCGAGGTGGGTGTCGGTCTCCCAACTAACAAGCAATAGGACAAGAGGAAATGGCCTCAAGTTGTGCCAGGGGAGGTTTGGATGGGATATTAGGAAAAATTTCTTCACTGAAAAGGTTGTCAAGCATTGGAAGAGGCTGCCCAGGGAAGTGGTTGAGTCATCATCCCTGGAGGTATTAAAAAGATGTGTAGATGTGGCACTTAGGGACATGGTTTATTGGTGGACTTGGCAGTGTTAGGTTAACAGTTGGACTCGATGATCTTAAAGGTCTTTTCCAACCTAAATGATTCTATGATTTTAATAAAACCCTTATCAATGAAACATTCAGGTTGGAGGGGGAAAGGACAACTTTTTAAAAAGATTTTTTTTTTAAACTCTGCTATTTCACTGTGTTGCTCATAAGCAAGGGTACAGGAATTTAAAGTGGAAAAAGTGGTCAGTGGATTGTGGTAGAGGATAAATGGGATCAAGCAGACAGAGGAAGATGGAAACATGTTGAGCTGGCAGTGCCGCAGATACACATAGTGGGGTCTGCACCCTTCAGTGTTGTTTTCTCTTCTTAGTCTGCAGCAATGCTGTTTGCCTGGGGAAAATGGTCTTTTATGTGGAATCTCCATTAAGGGCAAAAGGGAGAGCGAAAACTGTTCTTACGTCCTTGTATGACAATCGTACCTTAAAATTAGGCCTTATGTAAGGAACTGCCCACTTTGAGCAGTTGTCCAAAAATCTGATGTAGTTGGGTCCTCCTTTTTAGATTGTTCACCACAGCTTATTTAGCATTTAATTGTAGGGATCTTATTTTTACATCTCAGACTTGCAAACATGTATTGTGGTAGCATACCAGTTACTAGGTAGGAAGACTGAAAATCCTGAGGTCAGTCCTGAGCTCCTGGCCTCTGCTTTTCCCTGGGAGTGTGTTACTGGTCTCTTCTGGAGGGACCCTGACTGTGGAGTCTCCTCAGTTCTGTGTAGGAGAAAACTTTGGTTTTCCCTTCGAGCAAGATACCATGCAAGGCTTACTCTCAGGGTGCCATGATACCCTGGGAATATGTTCTGGAGAAGGGGAAATCCATTTACATTAAAAACACACAACCAGCAACAACAGAAAAAAAGCAGCCGCTTCTCATATAAGTGGGAGGGAATCCCACAGTGTCTTCAGAGAAGTAGACTTATTTGGTCATGTGCAGTATCTCAGACCCCCCACCATCAGATGTCAAGGAGGTCTGACTGCCATTTTAAAACCATCAACTGGTGTGGAATAGCATTATACTAAAATCTTATTGCCTAGAAACCCAAACATGGAGAAGTCGAGAATTCATGTCATTTGGTGTAATTTCTTGAAAAGACATTAAAACTCCAGTGTTTATCTTGGATCCCCAATGCAAGGCGCAGGAGAGAGCACTGAAGGTATTTTATGATTAATGAGCCTGTCTGCATATGTTTCTCATGCCTCTTGGCATTTAGTAGTCTTAGTGACCTAGCTTTTTATTTCATTTTTCTCTGTTTGGTGTTCTCATCAGTAGTCTCCTGAGATGCAAGAATCTACCCTCAACCAGTGGGTCTTCTGTTGGCTGTGAGGATGTGGGCCAGTGTACTATCCTTGGACTCCACCAGTCAAGTAGATTAGCGTTTCTGTCCCATTCCTACCATCACTTCTTTTGTTCTCTGCTTTGGCACAAAACAATTTCTACAATTCATAAAGCCATCACCCTCACCTTGAAAACAGGATCCAGTTAGGATGGGGAGCAGTGTTACACTGAAATTGCCAGCCTAACCAAGAACAGGTTATTTTGGGTACCATAGGAGTCTAGCCAAAGAAAGGTCATAAGAAGAAGCACTCTTCAGCTGCCTTTCTCCACTCTCAAAAGAGGAGAAACCCAAGATAACACATGGTTCCTGGCACTTACATGAGAGAGGCAGCAAGGGGGAGAAAGTGCTGTACAGACCAAGCAGCACAGTCTGTTGCAATCAGTTTTTTTCCTTTATGGATCTATGTGATTTTTATGGATAGGGAGGGGTTTGGCATAGACGTGGGGCTGATCCTTCATCTAAGACAGTGCAAAGAACATCTGACACTGAAGATAAGCAATTTATCCTCTCAGATGGGAGCTTTCTCAACTGGTGGCAGGCCGTATATGGCACATCAATAGCTCTGCCTCCCCTGGGGTTTCTCCCTGCAGCTGCAGACCATGTGCTTGTGTATGTGAGGCAGGGGGCGGGGAGTATTTAACCAGCTGCAAATCAGTGAATCAGTGTAGGGGAAATGATTTCCCTTGGGCAGAGGAACTCGATGCCTGAGCAGAGGCTGAGTTTGGCAGGCCCTCCAGCGATTCAGGGAACCTGTGCCACCACTCTGCCATGGCTCACCTGCGCTGGAGAAGGGACTCCCAGTTGCCAGGTCCCACTGAAGGAGTCCTAGGTGCTGTACAACCAGTACACAACCATTTGTGTTGTTTCCTCTGCTGCTTTGACCAAGGTGTGGAAGGGCTGGACAAGAAACACAGGGACAGAGGGCTGGAGTATGAACTGATGTCTCTGTAGAGCAAGAGCAGGGCAATGGAAGACTACTGAAAAATAATGGTGTGCTGCAGGTCAGGTGGCAGCTCTTCGGGCACTGGAGCATGAGAAGAGAACACTTTTGGTCTTCTGGCAGCAGGGTTTATGCTTTCTTTCTTGCCTTCTTACTTGGAGAGTAGTCAAAAGAGAAGTCATCTGATCAACCTGCCAGAGGCCCTTCTTGCTTCTGCCTGGCTAAAGAGGCAGCTGTAAAAGTTTCCCCATTCATTCCTAACTCTTCTTTCTTGGCTGTTGATGCATGAGCAAGTTCGGTCTATACCAGTCTGCTTTCCTCATATACAGGCAGTCTCTTTATATAGTAAATATTTTTTTGTCTTTCTCGAAGCCCTGGGTACAACACACCTGTTTTCTACAGTGATGCATGTCGTTTCAACCAATTGTGCTTAAATGGAGGAAGTCAGCGAGTAGATGGAGGGTTTTAATTTCACTGAAGCCATTCAGGAAAAGCAGCTGGATTTCTATTCTGCATATGTCCTTATTCCACCCCATGCTTGACTTGTTTGGGAAGTGCTGTGGTGAGTACCCGGCGCGGTGAGTTTTGTCACCTGTGTGAGTGGCTGGATGCTCATCACAGAGGCTGTGGAATGAAGTGTGCCTAAACATCTGGGGCAGAGAAAGTGGCTCAGTTTCGTTTTTATGGAAGAAGCCTTAAACGTTTGCATGAGCCTTTTCTGCATCCTGGTGAGTAACGCATAGGGACGAGGCCTTCCAGGGTAGAAGCTATTGGAGAGAGTTACTAGCTAGCAGGCTGGAGCTTTGGGTCGTCAGTATCCTCCTAAGAGCTTGGTTTCTAGCAGGGTGAGCGGAACAGAAGAGACTGGATGAGGAGGGTTTTCCTGTGACTGACCAGTGTTAGTTTTCTTGTGCCTTGCCCTGAAGCTTCTGCAGCAGGGCTGCCCGATGGTGAGGTGGACCATGAGTGTGATCTGAAAAAGCGTTTTCTTGTGTACAGTATATCATACAGTTACTACTAAACATTGCCAGTATTTCCTCTGAATGATCCATATGGAAGCCTTCTAAAAAAGTGTGTAAACAAGAAGTACCACTGTGTGGGGAACACTTAACTTCCACAGAAATGAAAATTAGCAAAACTAAGTGCAGTGTATTACATCTGGCAGACCGCTAGGCTGTATTCGGTGAAATAGGTGAGGGGCTTGCCATTGATTGACAGGGTTATTGATACACTGTATTGACCTGTGCAGATTTAGGGCCCCATCTCCTCCAAATGGAGTGGAAGAGCTACAGTGAACATTAGGACAAAAACTGCCATTCTTTGTATGGGACAGCTAAGACCATACCTTCAAGCTCTGACCCAAATAATGAAACAATTTTCAATGTACTTTCTGGTGATTATTTTCTTTGCCTGGGAAGGGCGTTGTTTGAAAATCGGCTGCTCATAAATATGTAGTGAGGTCTTGGTGCTCTGGACAGTATTGTACTGCTCTGAAAATCTTATGGCAGAGTTCTTCCAATATGTTTCCTCTTGGATCCTGAATATGAGGAATACCATAGAGTTAGGATGGTACATCGGATGTGGCCCTGTTAGTGAAAAGAGGAGGATAATTGGCCTAGCAATGTTGATGTAGAAAAAATGACCCCTTCGGTGTAATGCTTTTGATAGGTCAAGGGGATGGCAGAGAGGTTGGGGAAGGTCATAACGTGGAAGTAAAGCATGAACGTGACCATTAGCTGTTGAGTCCAGCAAGGAAGGTACCTTGTTTGTTCATATTGCATATATTGTACTTTTCATTACTTAGTAAAATCAGATGTACCGATTTTAATGTACCGGACCTTTGCTTAGTAACATACCATTTTTCTGGGAAAACCTATACATAATAGCATTGTTTTAGTGGGCACAAATCCTTTCTTGGGCTACAAGCACATGTTTTTGACAGGACATGTTTTAGGAACTGTGTGTGGAGTTTTATATAGCAATTGTCCTCTTTGCGTTTGTGGGTAAATTTTTAGCACTAAAATACTGAGCTCCAACACTGTGCTTCATTGTTAGACTCGCTGACCTTTGCCTTTAGTTGGAAAGGGGGCAGGAAATCTGTTTCCTAAAAGCTGCCTGAAGTCACAGAAGAAAGCAGTATCCCTTCTAGCAGCATACGAAATGACCTCTCAGTGCAGACAGAAATAACTGTGGCCACATGAAAGCTGTATGGAGGCTTGGCTGTGGGAAATTGACGATGATGGGAAGCAAATAAACAACTGGGAACTGGATTTTAATGTTGGTTGTCTCAGATATGTAAACTTGTGTAGGTTGCAATAGTTCTGCTTATCAGGATCCACAACCCATCTCTTATCAGAGCAAGCATAAGCCCATGGAGCAGATGTATACTCACTGCTTCAGCGGCAAGATCCAGTTGTGGGCAAAAGAACGGTGATCTTACAGGGAAGGGATATCAAAGCTGTTGCATCTTCACTGACTCTTGGACTGTGTAATAAAACAGAAAGCAATCCAGAATGGTGAAGACAAAACATCTCAGCCTCTCTTGCCAGTTGGAGAACTGCTAATGTTTATAGTCTTGAAACAAAAGACAACAAGTAACTTAAGAAAAGAATCCATCATTCTGACAAAAATAGAGCTTTCAGCTGGTTGATTTTTTTTTTTTGTCTGAGCCTGTGTTTCTCCAGCCAATCAATCCTGTTACTGAATAAAACTCTGGAAATCAACTTAACAAGATTAATGTCTGTAAATATTTGTAAGACCTATGTGTTATAGTCTCTTTAAATGAGATTATGTCATGTTTATAATACTTCCTCATATTTTGTACCCAGTCTGGGCTAAAATTGAATAGTTTTCATTAATTTTTCTTGCTTGTTTAATTTAATGCTTAAACCAATAAGTTACAAATCCGCATGACTGCCCACTTATTGTTACACACAGAATAATTGCACTGAGTCACTGTGCATGGACTTGGATTGCCATAGGGTGTTAATACTTGATATTTAAGCAAGCATGTTTATCTGAAAGCTGGCTCCTCAGCCTGTGGAATGCAGTGTTTACTACATGAAGTTCAGCCTAGAATGATTGCACTTAGGAGATACAGTCTGTGATCCTTAATAATGCCTAGAATTAGTGTTCGTCTTTTCAAGGGTGTTAGGGAAATGATCTGCTAAATGTGAGAAAATAAATGCAGGGAAAATAAGTGTTAGGCTTTGAGAGAAGGGATTTTGTGTGCATTTAATACAGTGTTCTTAAAAGATTCTTTTTCTTCCCTTTGCTTTTTTTTTTTTTGTCCCAGTAAGTATCTGTTTTTTGTCTATGTTCTGTCTTGAATGTGTTGTTTAACCAGAGGAGAATTTAGGATTATGCAAGCTAATAATCAATTCCCTTCATAAACTGAAAGATCTGTTTTTTCCTGTCCAAGTTTATTTCCAAGGTTTAGTCCAAGTGTTTAGTTCCAAACACTGATGTAGAGTTTTTTTTTTCCTAGTGAAATTTTCCTCTGTGGCAGAAAGAACCCCAGGGAAACCAACATTTGAAATGCCATTTCACCTTTGTTTATTTTGCTAATGTGTTTGCAGGTAGTTAAAACGCTGAGAAATTTAGTGGCAGCATCACCTGCTGGAGTGTGTTCTACAGAAGAAAAATAACAAAGGGGGGTAATGGCTGTTAATTTCCTTTGTGCCTTCTGCTGAGAGGCAGTTCACCGGTCCTGAAGGAAGCAACCTATGCTCTGCAAACCTTTGGCAGGCAGGTGAGAGCAGAAAACCCTTCCCCGTGTAGCAGATAACTGCACCAGCAGGCGAGGGGCTGCTCTGCTGTTCCGCGGGGCGTGTGCTCGGCAAAGCCTGCAGAACTTTTCTTCCTCAAGCGAGGTGGATGATTTCATGTAGGACTTTGTCAGAACTGATACGTGGGTTTTAGCAGGAAAGCAGAATTTCTTTAAACTGCAAAGGGTCCACATTTCTTGCTTTTGGGATTACTAGTGAAGTGTCAGCAGCAGGCTGGATTTAATTTTTCATGGGAGAAGCATCTGTGCAGTTCTGCAGACTGAGATAAAGCAAACTTTAGATTGGAAATCAGATGAGTTTGTCAGTCAGAATAACTGTGTTGTGGAGCTACAGGTGAGGAGTCAGATGGCACTTCATTCTTTGCAAAAACAGAGGGACGTATTTTATTTTTATTATTATTCACCACTCTTTCACGTCAGTAGTATTTATTGCCATTGAGCACAGTTGCTCCTGACCAAGGTGGTTTTATTAATTGATTTCCTGTTACTGCAGTTACTTGCAATATCCAAAGGAATCACTGTTATTCGGAGGCCACTTCTGGCAACTTAGTATTTTGTGTTTCAGGTGGTATTTGCGTGTCTGTGTATCTAAATAACATTTATTTTCCTTTTTCAGTGTATGTATTGTAATAAGAACATAAGGAAAAAGGACCAGAGGACATGATAGTTACAAATATGCTTTCATTTATAATCTCTTATTTCATGATCTCTTTTTGATCTGTTGCTATCTATACAAAGAATGTTTTAGTAAACAATACCGATTTTATAGAGAATGAAGAGGAATATGTATGTGTGCGAGAGGCTTACCTCTTCTTTTTTGTCAACTGAGTTAGAATTTTTTTTAAGATTTTAAGTACTTCGCATTATTCTTTACAGCAATAATACATGGAGCATACTGAGAAATATTATATACATATCATTTGTTCTTGGGCACCAGTATAACATACGTGGGTGTCAACTGCATATTGCTGTGGTTTTTAACCAATTTATGGTAGTTTTGTTCTGATGCAAAGCTTAAGTATGCTAGAACCAGGATTGCCACCCACTTTAAATGTTGTTGTTAGCAGATAGAATTTATTTCAGTCACTTTAAAATCTTAACATTATGAAGAGGTTTTAAAAGGTTTATGTCTTTTTAAAGCAACTCTTATATTCCATCTGGAAAATATGATTCTGTGATTGTATATCTACCAACTTTGGTACTGGAGGTCATTCTTCTGTAACATGCAATGAGGGTATGGAGTTCTACTGCATTAATTAATTAATTCCACTGAGGTTTTGGACCTCCTAGAAGAGTAGGGTCATCCCTGCTAAGTGTCCAAACAGGATACAACCAACCAAACAGCAGGGTTCTCTCAAAGCTCTTCTTGACCCTCTGGATGGAGTCCAGGGAGCCCATCACTTTGAGGAATACACGTGTCAGGCTGTATGACCTTACATAATAACCACGCATGTGAGAAGCCCAGAGGGCAGGTAATCCGTGGGATGTCCAGTGGTGATGGTGGCAGCAGGCTGGCAAGTTCCTGTGCCAGAGAGGTTTGCAGCTGGCTACCTCGTGGTTTCTGCAAGTGGCATTCGCCAGCTTTTGTTTGTCCTCCTGCCTTTCTTGTTTAGCAGTTAGGCTGGGAGAATGGGAAGTGCGGCTTGTGTAGTCCATGAAAAGTTTTCTAAAGGAAGCTCACAAGGCTGCATGGATTGCTCCTGTTGCCTCCAGTCAATTCTTGGGCTGAAATTAGCTTGAAGATTAGAGGAGAGGATACAGCCACAAGCGCGCACGCACAAGTTTACAGAGCAATGAACATACCCAGAGAAGCTGCCCAGAGTAAATTTTTTGTGTGTCACGTAAACAAATATATCATAAACATTCAGTACTTGCTTGTTAGGTTTATTTGGTAGGTTACCCTGTATGGCCTAAGAGCTTAAGTTAAAATGCTTACCAGTGCTGTGCTTTATCTTTGGGGATCTACTAAAGAAACAGGTTGAACTTCTTCACCCCTTCTTCCATTTCTGTACATGTAAAATGGAGGCTACCTGCCCTCACAGGGCTTAGAGGATTAGTTACTCCTTACAGCTGGCTTTGGAGAGGAGAAGCACTAAGCAGGGTGACGCAACATATGTCCGCTCTGATGGAGATGGGAAGGGAGGAGGCACTGGGGTGCTCCTGGAGAGGGAGCGTTAGCTAGTGAGGATGGGGTCAGGAGAGCCCCTGCGTAGGGGTGGAGGGAAGGCCACCAGTGGCCACAGGGAGACCAGAGTGGCGTGGGGCTGGCTGGCTCTTCTGGGATGCCTGCAGCCTGCTCTTTAAAGCAAGCAGAGTGAGACAGGCAGAGGCAAAATACCCAGAGCATTTCAGTAAATACGAGCACAAACCTGTTGGCTTTAATCAGCTTATGAGAACAAACTGCACCTGGGACCTGCACATGCTGGGCTTGCAGGGCGAGCTCTGGTTTGGGTGTGCGCATGTCCCTGCGTCCTCCCTGGGGTGGGGGATGCTGCCTTCAGGCTCCATCGCACAGCCTTGTGCCTACCTGGCCTGTGCCTCCCTCAAAAAGCCTGTCAGGAAAGGAAAGCCTCGCCACTTACCGCCATCCAGCACAAATTTGCGTTCACCTGGAAAACTGTGCTCAGTGCCTGCTTCCAGACAAATTCAAAATCTGGTTCAGGACAAATTACCCTCACATAGCAGAATCAGTGACACGAATGTCTGCCTGCTTCTTCCCACTTAGCTGAGCACGTTTCTTTCCTCGTGTGCTCTGTGTTGTTCCCGTTACTCCCCACTGATGCAGCCCCACACCATCCTCCTGATTAATAGCTTCCCCATCCTCTGCTTAAGAGTCCTGGCAGTGTCTCTGGCAGGGGCTTATCCCCTGACCCATTCCCCCTTCTCCTTCCTGCCCATTCCTCTCTGCAGCCTCCGGGGTTTAACTCAACATAGTTGGGCTGCATAACACTCAGCAGATAAAGCAGGGTCTGAAATTGGGGTACAGAGAACTCCTGCACCATGCAGATCAAGGGGATGCCCAAGCGCATCCCTGCCTTCTAGAGGACCCTTCGACCATTGGTTAAAAAGCAATTGGTTTGTAACATTGCCTCAGATTTGTTTGTCTTTTTTTCTAAGTTCCTCATCCCTCCAAAGAAGACAGAAGGCTGTAATATTAAAATATAACTTTATAAGTCCAGGGAGAATGCATTTTTTCTTGTGCAAATTAATGTTCTGTAATAACTGCTGTGTAGGAATTGATTTTCTGCAGGTAACAACTTTGTGGGCTTGATACAAAAGTAGTAGAGTTATGTATGTTGTATGTAACCCTTGCAGTATTTTAGGGCTGAGATAGGAACAGCCTTTATCATGTGAGAACAGCAATCACATTCCAAAATTTTCAGGTTCCAAAGTGTGAACATCAAACAAGAACAATGAAACAAAAATTACCTAAATTTATCAGCCATTTTCATGCGACTTTGCCAGGCCCCACACTGTAAGTGTGGGGGTACTTCAAAACCCATGACAGTTCAGTTTGGAAAAAAAAAATTAATTTCAACCTCTTGAAATACTAGCATAGGATGAAAACAGAGGAAAAGGCTCTCTTGGTATCTGCGATGAGGTGGATGATTTCTTTGTCATCTTGAAGTTCTACCTAAAGTCGAAACAGAAAACTGGCACTTCATTATCATCAGACTTCTTGCTGTCTCTTTCAAATGTAGTTGGCAAGCTCGTTTTCCCTTGTAGCACGAACAGGGAGTCTCCAGCTTGCAGAGGCTCTGGGAGAATGTGTAAGCAATTGCATAAGTCCAGAGAGGAGCTGTGAGCTGTAGGTCTGTAGTAAACAGGCTTGCTTGAGCCCAGGGGCTTGTTGCAGCGAGAAGCAGGGCATGAAGGGCAGTGTTGGTCCCTGACATAGAGGATAAGCCCTGGGATTCTGGACTAGCAAGTGATGTCCAAAGAGCACTTACTGTATCACCCTCTGCATCAGCTGAAAGAAAAGGTAGAGCATGTAGGAAACGGCTCTTTTGTCTGACTACACACAGGTCTGGTACTTTTTGAAGTAAAAGTAGGTTTCTGGAGCCCACATAAAATCCATAGATATCATAGAACCACAGAATGGTTTGGGTTAAAAGGGACCTTAAAGATCACCTAGTTCCAACCCCCCTGCCATGGGCAGGGACACCTTCCACTAGACCAGGTTGCTCAAAGCCCTGTCCAACCTGACCTTGAACACTTCCAGGGAAGGGGCATCCACAGCTTCTGTGGGCAACCTGTTCCAGTGTCTCACCACCCTCACAGTGAACAACTTCCTTATATCTAATCTAAATCTAACCTCTTTCACTTTAAAGCCATTACCCCTGTCCTATCTCTACATGCCCTTGTAGAAAGTCCCTCCCCATCTCTTCTGTAGGCCCCCTTTAGGTCCTGGAAGGCTGCTGTAAGGTCTCCCCTGAGTCTTGCCTTCTCCAGGCTGAACAGCCCCAACTCTCCCAGCCTGTCCTCATAGGGGAGGTGCTCCAGCCCCCGATCGTCTTCATGGCCTCCTCTGAACGTGCTCTAACAGGTCCATGTCCTTCTTATGTTGAGGGCCCCAGAGATGGATGCAGGACTCCAGGTGGGATCTCATGAGAGCAGAGCAGAGGGGGAGAATCACCTCCCGCACCTGCTGGCCACACTTCTGATGCAGCCCAGGATATGGTTGACTTTCTGGGCTGCAAGTGTACTTTGCTGGGTCATGCTGAGCTGCAAGTCATGTGCTGCAGGGCTGCTCTCAGTCTCAATATGTCTGAGTTACTCCTCGGTGCCTTAGAAGAAGTAAACTTGCAGACCTGAAGTTAGGTCTGAATTCTGGCTAAGCATGTGGTTAAGCCTGCTGGGAGCCTGAGAGGACGGTGCTGGTCTGGGGACAGAGAGGAGGTGGACTATGATGTCCCATTTTGAAGGAAGTCAGTGGGGAGGGTGACTCAGGAGGTGCCAGAAGAGAGGCCAGTGTTGATGCCTCCCTAGCGCAGTAGAGTGATCGCTGATCAGGTGCTGTGATTCTGCTGTTTGCACAGGTTGTGGTTCTCCTGGTTTTACTGAGGTGCGTTTCTTTAGGGGGAAGGTAGTTACCAAAGCTGTAAGTACCCTTCAGACTGATAACAAGCAGATGCTATTGCTGCCTGGGCAGAGACAAAGGGCTGTGTATAGCTGTTACCTCCTCAGCAGTAACAGCTGGGGTGCAGGGGATGCACCTCACTTGTGCCCTGTCCTTCCCTGCCTGTGCTACCAGCGCTGCTGTTCTACAAGCAGCTCTCCTCAGTGTGGCATTGCTGGTCTCCTCTGTTTTGATGGCTGCATTTGAAATACCTTGTTGCTGATTATGCAAAGTTTCTGCTTTTCATCACCACGTCTTTTTGTGTGAATGCTGAGTTGAGTCTTCAGTCTGGATTTAATATTTCTTGAATATTATACGTTAATTGCTTCCAATTTTGTATTGCTTCATCTCTTGCCCACTTCAACTTTGTTACTGTTACAGCCACCCTTTTATGAAATGTGTTATGCCTGTACTGATTTTTCTTTTCTGTTTCATTTAAATATTTGGCAGGTTAAGTAAACCTTTTTGCCTTACATATTTTGTTTAGAACAACAGATTCCCATTAAATCAAGTATGGGAGTTTATTTAGTTAATAGGGAGACTGTATAGCACTACTGAGCTGAAAATACACTCTGTTGCAGCCTTCAGCACTAAACTGAGAATGGTGCATTTCTTGAAACTTGAGGTTTGTGTCTTAATTCTTATATAAATCAGGTTCTCAAAAAATTTTATTACCACTCTTCATGCAGAATTTCATCATGTCAGACGACGTCTGCTATTCACCTAGATCTTAGCCTTTGTATAGAGGAAGAGGTATAGAGTTCTCCATACTCATGTTGAATGAAAGGGTGCTTCTTCAGAAGGCTGCTGAGTAAAACTGGACAAGTTTTTTCTTTTTTCATCAAGAAAAATGCATCAAGGTAATGTGTCCTTTAAACCCTGACTCTGAAGTTTGTGCGGATCTTCCTTCAGTGGAGCAGGAGGAGCTGCTGGAGTCCTTCTGAAACAATACCAAGTGTCCTCATGTCCAAAAGAAAACTTCTTCTGGAGGACAGATGGGGAGAGAGGATGGTGCAAAATTTACAAGTTGCGAGGCACTGTGAGATGGGAGTGACAGGCACAGAAAGCTGCGTAAATGGTGGTGAGTTTTATCTCAAGCCTCTTGCAGATCCTGAAGCCCTCCAGGGTGCGTTGGTGACACAGTGACAATTCTTCTGAGCTTGTCCTTTCCTCCAGGTAGCGAAGGATGGGAAACTTCCGCTTAGGACATGCAGGAGCCAAGCCGGGTGAAACAAAGGGTGGTGCGAAGGGTCCCCATTGAAACGTTGGATATTTTGTTTAATGAGATGACTGCTTGAACTGAAACATGCTGATGCTTCCCCGCAGTCTCAGACCAGTTCTTTCCTGGCTGGCTGGCTGTGCGAAGCCAGGTCCTTCTGTTTACCCCGCGCAGAAAGTATTTGGCAGTAAAGGCGATGAGCCCACGTGAAGACTTGTATGAGGAAATGCAAGATCTCCCAAAGATAGCACAAAATTGTTTCTTAATGATTCTTCGGTGCAGTATTTCATAATGGACCTTCAGAAAAGTATGAAAAGTATTTGCTTTGGTGTCTTAATAATCTCTCCGGGGGAGGGAGCGGTCTCCTTCCCATGCAGGGCTCCTACAAGCCAGAGCCTTGGGCTCTACGATGGTGAGCAGCCCCTCTGCCTCCTGCACATCATCACTTCCACCCCTGAGACTTTGTATTTAATAGTGAGGCCACTCACAGGCTGGGATTTGGCAGTGTGTTTTGTAAACTAGTGTTTGGAAAGGAAACCAACAGGCTTCACTGGATGCCCATGAATTGATCCAGGTGCTTGTTTCTAATGCAGACAGCATCTCATTCATGAGTGTAACCCAAAGAGGATGTAGTCGGTTGTATCTTTTTTTTTTAACTGAAAAAAGTATTTTTGTAAGTGATTTAAAAATGGCATTAAGTTAAAAAAAAAAAAATCAAGCAGGTGTTATGTTAAAATGTGAAGTGCTTTTATGGTTTCACAGCATATCTGGCTTTTTTCCTCTGTATTATCATTCTCTACAAAAGCAAATGGATTGAAGACACCAAGCAAACAGCTGATCATAATAGACTTTAAGGTGCTGGATTATTTTTCAGGTTTATTTTGCTTTGGGGTGCCTGTTGGTTGCAGGCCAACTGCAAAAGAGTTTGATTATCTTAATAGTTGCAAAGAACTGTAGACCTAAAGCATGGCTTACTGTTGAGATATTATAACCCCAAAATTAAAAACAAATACGCTAAAAACGCCTTCCATTTCCATTCCTACTTAGCCCTTCTTAAAATAAATGAAAACAACATTAAACAAGGATCCATTTATTTTTAGACATTTCTAGAAAGCGCTGGAATACGAGGACATGAGCACGACAGTGCTACCAGCCTGCTGTGAGACCACATGGAAGCATTTAATTGAGTGAAGAGACCAGTTTCTTTTGTTTCAGATTATAGGATATTATTTAAAACTGATTGCAGCTTGTTGTTTTTGAAGTTGGTTATTTTCAGCTGTTAACCTCAAAACGCTGCCTATTTCAGCTGTCTGCTCTGCACCCGCCCAGGCTGGGAGAAGGAGAGAGGGGCAGCCGAAGCTGGGGGTATGTGCCCTGTACTGCCGGGGCTTGTATGCACCAGATGTTCCCACCCCACAGCTTATTCGCTGCTTATTCTCTTCAGTTTCCTAAATCTTACTAATTTTCTCTTCCATAAATCATCAGTTCCCTTTCCTAGCAATTAATCATTTCGCTTATTTTTTGGTTCTATATTTAATCCTTCCTATTCATCAACTCTCGCATGTTAATCTTCCAATATTAGAAGAGTCATATGCATTTCTGTGCCAGTTCAGATCCCTGTCTGTATACCTCAATTTCCTCTCTCTATTTTGGTGACCAGCAGCAAGATGCTTTGGAGGAAGGGGCAGTACTCCTGCCCCACCTCAAATGGCAAGTTCAACATCCTGATAGCCTGTGGTGGCTTTACCCTTTAATTATTGGGTCAAGACTGGAGCATGAGATTTTTATGTTATTTTCCAAAGTCTTGCTGAGATGGGAAGCTCTTGTCCAGTCCCTTTTTGAATCCAGCTGGACTCTTGGCCTCACTCGTCTAAAGGGGAATGAAATACTCTTAGGTGAACTGCATGTTGCGTGGAGAGTATTTTCTTTTACATGTGTTGAGTGTTTATTTGGTTGAAATTTATTTTCTTCTTGTGTTACAAGATAGAAAATAAACTGGGAGATTGTGCTTCTCGAAAACATATTTTAAGCAGACCAAATGGGGCATGTTATCCAGAACCGGAGTGCATCTTCCTCCTGCTCAGCAGCACTGCTGCAAGAGTTTTGGTGTCTCCCCTTTCTTTTTGCCACCCAGTGCTGATGTTCCCCTGTTCAGAGCAGACATAGGGTGGCCAGGCATTGGCCATGTGCTGTCCTGCCACCCCAGGAGGGCAACCCAAGCCATCCGCAGTGGTGCCACAGACTGTCACTTAAATTGGAGAGGTGTTTGGTGTTTGTCAAATGATTTAAAAGCCATCATGGTGTACATGCATTTCTCGGGGGGGTGGGGGGGTGGGGGTGGGGTGGGTGGTGACAAAGCACAGGAGTCTATCAGCTGAGCAGTCTGATTGAATGATAACTCTTTTGTTCCAAGATATACCTGCAGCACATACGTAGACTCCTGTCTGCTTTATTTTACTTGTATATATGCATTCTACAGAAAACTTCATAAAAGCCACATTGAGTTTAAGTGATTCTTCGAATCAGACTTACAAATGCTTGGCAAGAAGGGTGAAGGGACATGCTGAGGAGGTGTTGACACCTACAGCAGCAGTTGGAAATGAAAGATCTGGAGCCCCATATCCAGCGGTGTACGACTCCCTAAGGGAGAAACGTGGCCCAGAGAACCTAGGAGAAGGTGTGTCAAGGGCGTTTATAGCTCTGCGTTTGAATGCATGTATGCGATGCTGTGTCTTTGACAACATGTGTTGCCTGCACCTCCTGTCATTCCAGGACTTATTCAGACGTCTGAATAACTTCCCACCTCCGGAGGTTGATAGTGGTGCCCTTTGTGGACCTGTGGGTAAATTCTCTATACTACGTAGTGTTGCTCTGTCTTTAATGTGTATGCATAACTGTTCAGATAAAATAAATTAATTGTACGTTGCTGCAGCTGTCAGTGAAAGGAAATTGTGCATTTTTCCCTTGAGTGTTGGGATAGTTTCTCTCCAGTGTTTCTTTCTTTGAAAGCCCTAGTAGCATGCTACTTTTTAGATCTTTTTCTTTCTTTATGGAGGAAAAATCACTTTCTGCTTTTCTTGTGTTTAGAATTATGCAAAGTAGTTGCCGAACATAAACACGCAACAGTAAATGCCATAGAAATGTACTCTACAAAGATTCCACCATTAACCACACCAAAGAAAACAAAAATGCAAGGTTCTTCAAATCAATGTCACATGCAGGAAGTGACATTTAAATTCTTACTCATTTAAAATTAAGCCATCTTACATTTTCCTCTTCTGAAGTGTTGAAGATTTTCCATTCGTTAAAGGGTTGTCTTGCAAGCATTCAAGAATAAGTTTTTCCGTTTTCTTTTTTTTTAAGAGGCTTGAGCTATTGGGCTTTTTTAAGATGATGGTATACATGTGAGTGTGAGGACTGCATACATTTAATTGGCTATTTGAGAACCTGTGTTAGAGGACTGACCTCAGAAGCATTACGAAATGGTAGTCCCACTGCTTATCTTTACACTTCATAAAAAGCATTGTTTAATTCTTGGAAGAAGAGGGTGTTTCAGTCTTGCTCAGGTTTTTTCTTTGTTCTGGTTTGCTTTGCTTTTGTTGGTGTTTTTCCTGGTCCCCCCAGTGCTGGAATATATTGAAATAACTGTGTGGTTTATAGCTTTTACTCCCAATTTTTCATTTTTTCATAATGTGGAAGCCTCATGTTCAGCCTCCAGTAAACAGATTTTCTTGAATCCAAACAAAAAGCGAGGCCTACAACATGCAACCAGTTTTGGCTGTGAAATCAGGGTCAAAGTCACTTGCACACATCCAGTCCTGGTGGCAGTGAGCTTGGGCCTGCCCAAGTGTTGATCTTCCCACTGCTTCTGGCTGAGCTCGTGTCTCAACAGCAAATGACGTTCAGGACTCCTCTGAAGGGCAAGCTGAGCTGTCAGTCCCCTCCGCCATTCGAGTTGTCCAAACAAGCTTTTTCTCCTTCTTTTTTGAAGGAGCATTGCTGCAGTAAACATTGGACCTTCCTCTTCATTTGAATTGCTGATCCTTTTGCATGCTGGTTGTGCTGTGGATTGAACACAACTGTCGATGCTCTTCTGAAGCATGAAAGGACAGTGCGTTTTGTTTCATTTCTTAGGTATCTGCCAGAAGTTTTTGATAGCGCTGAAGTGTCGAGATGTTATCTTAATCACTGAAATTCT
This sequence comes from Strix aluco, assembly GCF_031877795.1. NCBI lineage: Eukaryota > Metazoa > Chordata > Aves > Strigiformes > Strigidae > Strix > Strix aluco. Next base: position 90,943,601 of record NC_133933.1, read on the forward strand.
GTACTTTCTCCATTGCTAGGGTTGAAAACAAAACCACCAGATTTGAAGTATGAACTCCTTTCAAATGTTATATTTCATTTAATGTACTTTTAGCTGGTAAAATAATCACAGTTGATAATTGGTATAATTTTTATCGTTACTGTCGAATCTTCTCTATCAGAATGTGTTTGTGTTCCTTTTATCTACCACTTCTCCACAGCATTGTCGAACAATAAGTATCTCCTATGCATCTCCTGTATATTATTCTGTCAGCCAGAAGTGTCTCCTTGGTATTCTGGAAGTATTGGAAGATTTTAAAATTCAGTCTGTTAAGGAAAAAAAAAAAAAAATTAAAAGATACTTTGTTAAGGGGAAAAAAAAAAAGTTAAAATCCTGTTAAATAATTAAGATGCTTTGGGCTTTATCAGGATTGTCAGTGTTCTTGCCATAATATACATATGCAAAAACTGTAAGAAGTTTAATATTTTATAGCAAGGATAACTCCAAAACCTAAATCTGCTGGCTTGTTTCTATGGTAACAAATATTGAAATATGTCTAGCCAGCACTGTAGGTCCCCCCCCATTTAATTTCTGTCTGTGGGTTCTAGGAATTCATTAAAACTGTAGAATCCTTTTAAAATTGGTACATTCTGTTGTAAAATTCCCTAAGATTAATGTTGAACATAACTTTAAATTTTAACATAAACATTTCTTTGAAAGAGATTTCTTAGTAAGTGAGGGATTAGAGTTATATTTCTAAGACTGTATGCCCATTGATCTGGTATTTTTGTTCTTCATTGGCAAGTTGAATTATATTTTTTCCTGTGCATGACTATACTTAAAAAATGGAGTTTCAGTCTATGGATTCTGCTGAAAATATTAAAGGCTGCTTAACTGGAATGATCTGGCTGGAAGACGACAACGGCATAAAGTCAGCACCTGCAGGATTAAATTAGTGGTCAGGGCCTCTTGGCCAAAGCTGCTACATAGGGATCTTGTCCTACTCTTAAGATTAAAATGATGATTGACTGGGAGCTTCAGCCTTTATTTCAATTAATTGCACTTTTTGTTTATTACAGAGTATTTTCTAGGTATCTGTTTTAAGCCATTTTATGTCTGACAACTTCTGGTTGTTTTTCTTTTGAGGGCAGCACAGCAGCGCTGGGAAGTAATCTGAAGTGTTGGCTATGAGTTTCCATTTCCCCAGTGGTAGCTCAAACCACAGGCACCTAGTCCCAGCAGCAAGAGAAAAATTTTGAGATTTTGAAGTGAAATATCAGGTTGATGCAACATTTTGCATCTGCTTGGCTAGCCAATATTAGATGCAGCTGTAAGCATAAAGACTTCCTCCCTCCGCCTGCAGGGACTCTGGTTTCTGCTGGGATGTAGTAAAGATAATGAACCAACAGAAAGAAAATTTCAGAAACTGAGATTTGTGCTTAACAGCTGTGTTTCGGGAGCCCATGGTTATGGACTAAATGCATATTTTTTCATGGGACTAATAGAATCCAGCCTTTTTTCCCCAAAGAGACTTATAGCTGGGGGCTTGGAAATCAGACACAGCAACCTTAACTGGTGCCTTGAAGGGCAAGGAGGTGCAGCTGGAACCAGTAACTGAAGTACTCAATAAAAGCAGAAGGTGGTGTTCAGAAAAAGTGCAGTTCATTCATTCATATCCTTCTGGAGCAATAAGGAAGAAAGTGGGATATTTAATGGGCAAAGGATTATCTCCATGGTCCCATGTGGGAATGAGTGATTTCAGTGCTGAGCTCGAGGCTGGCGTAGGCAGCGCTTTGCTCCGAGAGCCAGAAGGGTTGACAGTTCTGCTCCTCAGGCAGAGCCAGGCTGAAAGAAGCAGGCAGTATATGTGCACAAGGAAACGTAAAAACAAAACAACAGACATAAATACTATTCAAATGGATTGTGAGCAAAATATCCTGTCATCTCATAAGCCTTAGGTAAATCTCCAAAACCTCCTTTTATGGTTGCAAACATTATGTAGAAAAAGAATTGAGGCAGCGTTCAGTGAAGAGGTTGCTTTGGGTTGGATATGGGAGGCTTGTGAGATCCCAGCCCTCAGCTTGCTTCACCTGTGTATACGTTTACCTGTCCCTGGCCTGAGATGCTTCTTTTTCTTTCCTGCACATCCTGTGGTGTTCTTTGAACCACCATGGGCTATGGAAATAGGAGCTGCAGAATCACCAACAGGAAAGTTATCAAAGTCTCCCTCCATCTTAGGTGAGTCATATCACCATACTGTCTGAAAGCTCTTGTGAGCGTGCACTCTCGTGGTACCAGTGTGCCTCCAGCAGCACCTGGGCTTCTCATGCTGGGAAGCGTTATGGCTGATGGAGGAGCCTTGCCTTCACACACCTCCACACCATGCAGTCAAGGACAGCGATGTCCACTCTCAGCAGTATTTTGAACTCTCCAGACTTCATCTCAAGTCCATGGAAATACTTTTGACCTCTGCAATGAGCTTCACCCAAGGGGTCAATGCAAATGATAGATGCATGTTATTCCTGTTCCTCAGAAATAGTGCCTTTCTGCAGGGCTGCTTTTTTTTTTTCTTCTTCTTCTCTTTTTGTTTTCACGATGAAGTCTCCCTTTTTTTGAAAAAGAAAAGCAAACAACCTCCAGTCTTGTAACTACAAGATGAAACTTGACTTTTCAGGACAGAGATGTGAAGTCTCTGTATGCATTTGCAGAGTACCTAGTGCAGGAAGGGTAGTGGCTGAGGCCCCTTGGATCTGAGGTGAAAGATTTATTTATTTTTAAAATCCAAACACAAATTCTAAACAAAAATTTCTGAAGGAAACTGACTCAAGACTTGCTACAAACAAGTGAAAAAATTTTGCACTTTTCGTTTCTGGTGTTGAATGTGGAATTTGGAGCACATCTGTAGTTTCACCAGTCCAAACTTTTTTCTTTAAAATACACCATCTTTCTTAAATAGGTACAAGAATATATGTAACAAAATGAGTTCTGTTTTGAGACTTTCTCACATCATATTGATGGACTTGTTAAATTTATTTTCAGGAAAAGTGAGCAAGATTGAGAGCAGGATTATACATGTGCGTGAAAGCTGTGAATACTCTCGTTCCATTAGGCTTGTAATCTTCCACAGGCAGAGCAAGCCTGCTCACTGCAGAACAGCCAGTTGGTAGCTGTTGGGAAGCTTTCACGATGGACAAATATGTCCACACCAGTTTTTCCACCTTACTTTAAAACATCTGGTATATATCAGGGTCCTACACACCCCTTTTGACTCTCGGAGCTGTGAAATGAAAAAGCAACTTATATTCTTCTGTGATCAGCTCTCACATTCTCATATGGTGTCTGTGCAGCCAGACACATCAAATTATACTTTGACTCGCTCCTGCAGTTTGAAAAATACTTACCATCGGGTTTAGATGAACTGCTTAGTAAAATCCTGCAGAGAGTGAGCGTGAGTTGAGGGGAAGAGTGCCTGAGAGGTAAGATGCCAGCAGTTACACGGTCTGCTCAGCGCAAGGCAAAGGCAGAGTTCAAGCCACTATTGCTGCTATTAACCTTCGTGGCGTTTGCGCAGAACAGGAGTCAGTGTTTTTTGCAGAGCTAATGTCAGTATTTCCCTTAACATAAGCAATCCTGTAGAAAGATGCGATACCAGACAATTAAAAAATAATAGGCAACATGAGTTCATGCAGAGAAAATCTGCTTTGATACAGGAGTGTTTTCTGCAGGAGTTATATAGCCCCTTGCAAGAGGAGAAACAAGGAATTGTAGAACTGTATTAGTTTTAAATGTCTCTGAGTGCTTAGTGCTGTCCTGATAGTGGGGGGGAATTTTTTTCTGATAAGATTTTTTTGAGACCTATAGTTTGGAACAGAAGGTGGATGGTACGACCCTATAATGCCTTTTATGTGATATTCCTGACCATAATGCTACCAAGAACAAGTCTCCCTGCCCCATTTCCCTGCTGATTAAAAATTCGGTTTCTTATTCTTGAGTCCTCTGGAGGCAAACTTTCAAGAGGTCAGGGGTGGCTCTGTTGCAGCTTCTTTTCTGTCCTCAATTCCCTAGCGTTATGGCAGAGTGTTTTTCTCTATAGTTACTTCTGCCGTGGTGGTTAAATACAGAAAATGTTTAGCTCAACCCTGAGGCAGCTCCAGTCTTGTGCTGGATTAATTAAAAAATAGTGCTATGCCCTCCACGGCAGCAGAGCCGTTGTTTGGGAGGGGAGCGAAGGGAGGAGTGCTGTGCTCTGGGGGCAGGAGGACCCATCCTGCCTGCCAAGATCCCTGCCATCAGCGGGAGATCCCTGCCTGTACAGGGAGCGGGTATCGGCTCCCAGATCTGTTGTGCAGCTCCCCGAGCTGGGTTTTGCCTGCAGCCCTCTGTTTGTAAGGGAGCTTTACCACCACCAAAGTGTTTTATTTTCTAAAGTTGTTTCAACGCCCTTTTCCATCCTGGGGAAAAAAAAAAACACGCCCTTTGTAAGAGGGGCTAGGTAACAAAGCTATGCATTTCTCTTCCATGTTATGTACTTTGTATAAGTTAAAAGGCTCATTCTGCCTTTCATCTTGCAGACTGTTTTCTGCAGATATTTCCTAACTTTTCCCATGACGTTTTCGCCTGGTTCTTCAGAAGATTGTATGGACTGAAAGAGACTATTGTTTCCGCAAGAGCTCAAGCATGTGCACATTGGCTAATCTGGTTGGTACAGGATTTCAGGAGTGGGTGTTGGACTGAGGAACAGGATTGGGATGTGTGCAGCTACGAATTCTTCCAAACGACATGCTCTCTTGTTCTGTAAATAATACCGCATTTCACGTTTTAGGTTGAACTCCAGTACCATGAGACATAAACAAGGAAATGGCATACAGGAGGATTGCAAAAGCTTTGGTTAGCAGAGATTGGAAAGCTGGTTTGCTTTTCAGTCCTGTGCCTGGGTAGGTATCAGCCACTTGATTGCCTGGAGACTCAGCGCATTTATTTTTCACAAACATTGTAGGTTTAGAATTGATACTTCATTGTCTTTCTTGCTTTCTCCTTCCCCACGTTTGGGTTTTCATTTTTGAAGTACAGGATAGGCAAATAAGTACTTTTTAGCCTGGCATTTAGGAGGCAGACTTCAGCAATCGAGATGTGTTTGCCAGCTCTTGACACTGCAATCTGAACCTTGCATTTACAACTGTCTGCAAAGTAGTTTGCATACAAGACATCATGCGATGCAGATTTTTTTTTTTTCAGTCGAATGTTATCACCAAGGCTCAAAGAAACCACCGCTGGTGGTTTTTGTTTTACACCCAGGATCTTGTCGGATGCAACCTTGTCGCAGATTTGTTTCTCCTTTCGGGAGCATTACCTAGAAGATGGTGCTGGGATAACTCCAGCTTCCTGGTGGTGACCCAGATCTCTGTTGACGATGAGATCTCATCTCCGCTGGGCACGGAGAGAGAACAGTGGTTGTGTTTTCAACGGCTGCTCCGCGGGCGTGTTCCCATACGGTGTTTCCAGGCTCGTCAGCAGCCTTGCAGCACCTTGGCTATTGCTGCTGACTTGCCCGTGTCTGGTGGTGAAAGGCGGGGTTTTCTTCCTCGGTCTGGTTTCATGTAGGTCTCGTAAGAGGGTGTGAGGCAACTCCAGGGTGTTTTTACTACTTTATGTATGTGTGAGACAGTATAAAAATCCTCAGAGTTTTTTTATCAGCAACAATGTATAACTGACAATTCATTGTATCTCTATTTTAATACAGTTTCCTTGCTTGGTCAGGAATAGTTGCTGTTTGTGAATAACTCCTTGGAACTAGAGGTTGCAGGCTGGGAAGGCTGAGACTTGCTGGTAATTTAAGAATTGATGAGGATTGATACTGTGGTTTGTTGATGGATTTTGTCTGACTGAGATGCTTTTTGATGGATGCGCAGGGATCCACAGGTGTTAATAAAAGCACTTGACCATATCCAGTTTTGTAAGAGGATAGGAAAGAGAGATTGTGAAGTGAGGAGTCAGGGGTTTGTCCGGTTTCTTTTCATCTATGAGCTGTCTTATTTAACAAAGCGCTTGCTGCCTCACCCTCACCCATAGTCATATGTGTTTTTAGCACCTCTGGACCAAACTGCTGTGTTGGCTATCCTTGAAGGGTTTTTCTGATGCTTCCATGGGCCACAGCATGGGTCAACTGCCTTGCTTTACAGACCACCTCACTGCTTGCCCAAGTGATGTTTCTGAAATTGCACTTCCTTTTCAGGAGTTCACAGGCACAGTACAGAGCACTGGAACCAGTCTCTGAAGTTGCCTTTTCCTATCCGAGACTCCTTTTGTGTTAGACAGGGTCCTTGCTGCTATAGCCAGGAATATTTGAGGCATCTTTTTGCTGACAGTTTTCTGCTCTGCACTCCCGAGGATTGGATGTAGGGCAGTTTGGAGGGTTCCTAGCAGTGGAACTCCCTATTTACAGTCAGCGAGTTCATTAGAGCCCTAAATTATTTACCTTAAAGAATTCAATCCCTGAATTATTTACCGTTAAGGTCTGTCTTTCTGCGTTGTGCATTTGATTGACTGTGGACCTGTGCTCTGTTATATACTATGAATGTCTAAGGCAACATAATATCTAGGGCGGTTTCAGCTATTTGCTGTTAATTTTATTTTCATACACAAATACATTACAATATTATAACTAAGGTCAGAGTGCAACTCAGTGAGATATAAAAAGGATTTGTGCAGACCTAATTTTAAGTCTTCTGAATGCATGGACAGTTTTTGATTATGTGATTGTACTCGTGTCTTTCTGCAAGTCCCCTGCCTAGTGCCAAGCGTACAGCTGTAGCTACAAGCCCTGGGCGAACACCCTGTTCAGCATCTTGGTTTTTCCCTGCTGTTCTGTGTTTGGCCCTCAGGTTTTTTTTATGGCACACTACTCAAATCCTACTGAAGAAGTTTATCATTTCCTCATGAACTTACTCTGTTTATCAGTGTCAGACTTGAGGGTTTGACAAATGATTTGGGAAGCATTGCTACTTCTTTACAGGAAGAGAGTTAAAAAAAGAGCACAAAGGATCTTACAGCCTTGCCACTGAGATGTCTCTGTACTACATAGTATTTCATGTGCTGGAAATATGGTTCCCTTTTGCTGCGAGTGTTCATTAGTTTTGCTTGAGAGAAGACAGGGTTTCAGGTTGGTTAGGAACTTACCATTAATGGCCACTTGGGAAATGCTGGGTTTAAATGACTGGAGTGGTGCTGCATCAGAGCTGCATGGCAGCTCTCCAAGGCATGGCTCATCTGCCTGAGTGCTGAGAGGGGTGGCAGGGAGTGGCGGGCTGGCTGCTGTCATCTCTGCCAACAACTGTCAGAGTTGTCCTGTGATCTTGTCCCATAGCCCCGATGCACAGCTCGGGTACGTTGCATGTGCTGAACACAGCAGGAGAGGACGAAGTGAGCCGCTGCGGGCAGCACTCACCCACCACATCTCCCTCTGTTTTCAGTGCTTTGACTCATTGATGTTCTCTCTTGTAACATAGCTTTGGTACACCCGAGAAAAAAGGCAGGAAGCAAACAAATGGCAAGCAGTGTCCACCGGTGTCGTAGAGGCTTGAACACCGCTCACTGGCACTGCTGCAGCTGCACAGCTGCCATGCAGCCTTCTGTGCCTAATCGGGTTGTTGCTCTCTCCCCACCCTACCTCCAATTCTCCATCCCCATTAAGTGAAACTTCTTTATTTGATGTATTTTTCCCCGCTGTCCCCTGGCCCAGCTTTTGGCTGCTCTGTGTTGAGCGTAGATGGCTCCAGGGTGCTGGGGCTGTGGCAGGGCAGAGGTTTGATCCTTGTCCTTGCTTGGGAGGTGGCCCTGCCTGGTCAGGAGCAGATGCCAGCAGCAAAGGCCACCTGTCTCCTCAGCCCTGGACTAGACTGTGCTCTTTGCTTTGTGTGGCACCTGGCTAGTCCCAGGTTTAAAATCTCTGTTCCAAAGGTTGCCAGAATTTATCGAGTCTTTCCAGCTACTTTTTCAGGAATGGCTCAGTCAGACCACTGTGACTGAAACCTTGCAACAGCACTTTCTGGCAGACATCCATGTCAATGATGGACAGAGTATGCCAAATGCCTGAGCCTGAAATCGCAGGAGGGGTATTGCAGCTATATCTCCTTCTCTGTGCTGCGTGGCTGTGTTAAATTCGTATGCCCTTGTGGAGATAGGCAAGGGATGACGTCCAGATGGTTGAGTTGCATCTCCTTAAGTGAAGGGGTTTGTTTTGTTTGCTTTCGGAGAAAACAATGAAATACTGGCATTAATGGCATTTCCAGTACTGAAAATCCAGTTGCATTTTTTCTTATGATGTGTCTTCTGGACATTCAGAGAGGCTGGTGGGGTTTTTCGAGGTTGTATCTTCAGTTGGGTTTCTACCATATGGGCTTTTTTCTTCCTTATTTAAGTGTGGGAATTTCTTATATGAAGTGTATGTTTTGGTTCATTGGTGTATTGGCAGGACAATTTGACTCTGAAGCTTAAAGCTACTAATATGTGAAGTGAGGGAGTAAACAGAGACACTAAAAGACCCTTTTGAGAATTTTGAGTGGAGTCTCTACTTAAATAATATTGTAGGTGCGAAGTTCAGGGAAACTGCAATTAAGTAATTTACTGTTGATGTAATTTTGCAAGTATTATTTTTACATTGCTGCTGCAGTTATTAATGGTGTGTATTTACTGTTGAAACTGAAAGAAACTTGAGCAACTCTCTCTTCCCCCGTATTTCTGCTTTTGGTGACACTGAGTGTCTGCTTGGCGTTGGTCCCGGTGCTGCCAGGCAGGATGCCCCAGGGAGAGGGCAGAGGATTTGGGCGCAGGAGAGCCGCATTCTCCTGCGCAGCTCTACAAGTGATGGGCTGTGGTACCTCGGCCACCCCTCCATATTGTTCTCTGTTGCTTCTATTTGGTCAATGAGCAATTTTGGGGAAAGGACTTTTTCTTGCTTGATATATCTTTATGACACATGGCAAAAAACAAAAGACCTAAAAATCTGCTGGGAAAACCGACTGCTGTAATGCAAATAATAGGTAATTGTGTGCAGTTAATACATTTTCTCTTTTGTATTGTTTTTCACACAGAGCAATGAGGCAAGAGAGAAGTTTTTAAAAACAGAAAAATGTGATTGCGTAAACATCATTGTTGGCAGAGGACTCGGTGGATTCAGGTAATAATGTGACACCGCTTGTTATTATGCATTAAAAACTGTCTAGGTTTCAGGCTGACAGTGGCCCTTTGTCAGGGATTGAGGAGTAGCAGAAGGTGACAAGGTATAACAAGACCCAGTGACTGGCTGTTAAATTAATTCAGACCAGGCAAGAGGATATGAGTGTTCCTGCAGCACGGGTGATTGCTGAGTAGGACAGTGTTGCTGGGGCTGCAGTAGCTTTCTTCCTTATGTCAGGCTCTTGAATCTGAGGCTGTTCTTTTTTTTTTGTTTTTTTAGTGTTTTTTTTTTTTTACCCTAAGAGATACTCTAATTCAGCCTCATACAGCTGCGTCAATGTAGGCGGGGAAGCTCCATGCCTGTTCTGTGGAAGAAGGTCAAATGATTAGCTGTCCCTTCAGACTGCACAACTCAGAATCTATGAATATTTCCCTTGAATTACCCCTTTTAAAAGATTTCTGGATCAGAGCAGATCATTATCTGCTAAAAGACCCAGACCTAGACCTTTACTGCTTTAGAGGACTACTGCCAGTTGTTTTCTGTGTGTGAATGAAGACAATTTCTTGTTGCATGGTTGTAGGAAACCTAATGTGTGATGTTTAAGTATGCTACTAATATGTTTGCAACTATCTTATCTTGAAATAATGGACTTGAACATATTTAGATCCTATTTCGTAGCAAATGTAAGTTGCTAGTTAAAATGTATCTCTTATGTTTTTAATAATTTTAAGTATTTCCCTCACTGAGGGGGAGTAGAAGATGAAGGGGGGGAGTTTACAGTGCTAATTGCACTCCACATTCGTAATTAGGGCCAGATCCTACCCTCAAACTTCTTAGGCAATCCCAGTGAAGTCATCAGGCTTTTCACAAGCATATGGGTTTTCCCCACATGTATTTGATTCCAGGATAAAGGCCTACACCGTGCTTTTTCATGCACTGATTTTTCACATGTATGAGGAGATTCGAAAAGCATGCATTTTTTTCAACGTAGCCTCTTGGTTTCCAGTACTGATTGGAGAGGCTTCGCAGTATTTCATCGAGAAGCAGATCGACAGAGCTAGTTGCCTTAGACTGAGCTGGCAAGTCCTTTGCATTTTCTTTGTTAGGTGCTAGGTGGGAAAAATGCAGTTGTGGCTTTGCATTGCTATAGTCATGACCAAGAAGGATGTTTAAATAGCATGTGAATGGGTGTGGATTTGATATTTCCTAGAGCCAGCTTCTTTTTAGTATTAAATTGCATACTCTGGGAAGATAGTTGCTGTATCAACATTGGTATAATGACACATTATTAAAAAATCAATATCCAGTCATAAAAACGAGTCCTGGTGTAAGCAGTTGGGTGCTTACAGCTGTGATTTGTATGTATTTGCAAATGTAATGGGCTTTTTTTTCTTGTAGCACTGGTAACTTGGATAAACACTGTATGTGTGACTCATTGCAGAGTATAAACTTATTTTAAAGGGGCAAGTGTGGGATTTGCTGGATATCCTATTGCTTGCATCCCTGAATACTTGCATTAGGTCATGATTAATCTTAAATTGGCCAACCTGAGAGGAAAATTATTGCTGATCTCCCATAGGTGACTTCAGAAATAAACAGAAGGATGGAAGTGCTTTAAAAACATAAATAGTAGTTAGAATTCATAAAATCATAAAGCAAACATATGGTACAAGGTCTTCTAAAATATAACACTTGAAAGCTTTTTTTATAGTTTCAGAAAGAGCTTGTTTAGTGATCGCAGGAAAAGTAAATATTTTCATTCCTTTTTCTTCAGCTCACTTCCATTCCTCTTTCTTTTTCTCCTTTTCTGCTTTTTTTTCCTTTTTTTCCCCCCAGAATCTTCTTAATTTGATGTGAGGTGGGACTGACACCCCATGGCCTAGAAAGCCCAGTTTGGGGGCAGGAGATAACACTACTAATTGTCCTCCTGTTGTTAGGCTCATTCTCGAAGTCCTTCTGCAGTATCGGTATGGAGTTGATGTAATCCCAATTGAACGCTCTCTGTGCATGCGTGTGCATGAGCGAGATGTGATGGGCACTGCGGCGGCTCCTGGACCAGTCAAGAACAGGCCTAGTTTTTAACATGGTACCCCAGGCATCGGTGATGAGGAATGTGACCCCTCTGTGCATGTGTGTGTGGGTGTGCACGCAGGGGTGTGAGCTCACGGGGGGCGGCACAACACAGCATCCCTGCTCTGCTGCCACACCCTCCGTGGGGCGGCCGTGGTCCCCAGTGCGTTGAGCATCACAGCGTGGAGGCAAGGCTGCTGCTGAAAGGGGGCGAAGGAGGAAGACAGGGAGTGGAGGAGTGGGGGGCCGGACAGGGAGGGGGAGCCAGGGAGGAAGACACAGCTCCAGAGGGAAATACTCTGTGCTTTGCAGTTGCTTGTGTGGATAGAAACCAGATGGTGCGCTGGAACACCCGCTCGCTCGGGCGGCGGCGGAGCCAAACATATGGTTAATGGTTAGGAGAAGGAGCTTTGCGAGCCAGGGCTTTGCTGACTGCCTCGCATTACAGATTGTTGCAGTGTGTCATTACATTGCCAAACTAAGTGCTTAATACCCGCTGCGGGCGCTGGGCAAGCATTTGCAGGGAGGATGCTGAGGCTCCCCGGGCAGGGCAGGAGGCTGACATCACGTGTGTCCCCCCACCACACCCCCCCACGCCCCCTTTCCCCACTGGAAACACCGTAAATCTCCCCTTTTACAAGCTCAAAACCTACAGCAGGCAGTTTTCCCCTTCTGCACGTCTTTAATCCATTTATTTCCAACAGCATATGGTTGGTTTTGCCCTTTTTTGTGCCTTTTTTTTTTTGGTCCCCGAGCAGCCAAGTTCACCGATGCTGCAGCACTGCACTTACATGCCCGGCATCTGAAGTTCCTGCTCTGGGATCTTTGGGCGACACCAGGCCCATGTTATCTAAGGAACTGCTGAGCTCATTCATCTCCTTTTCACGGCCCGCTTCCTTTTATTTTTAGCCAAATCCGTCAGGCCTGACAGGCGGGTAATTTGAGCCAGAGAAAGGGCAAAGCTCCAGGTCCTTTCCACAAAGCAATTCTTCTCCTCCCTCCTGGGAAGGCTCCAAACTTGGCCTGCTCCAGGCAGATGGATTTGTTGAGTCATGTGAGATCATTTACACAAAAACACAGCGAGGCAGTGAAAAGGAAAAAAAAAAAAAAAAAAAGGAAAGAAAAAAGAAAAAAGGTGGGGGGGGAAGGGGTGGGAGAGTGTGCGCTGCCGGGGCTGCTGCGAGCGTAGGAAATGTGCTGCGAGGCAGCTAGACAGAGGAATGCAGCAGATTCATTCTTGTATAAGGTAATGTCTCGTTTACAGTACAGGGTGGAGCCAGCGCGGAGGAGAAATCACTCAAAAACAGATTACTAGTTTAAAACAAAAATTCTCCATAAAATAAATAATAATAATAATAAAAGCCAGCAAACCAACCGACAAGCAAGGCGCGCGCACAGGCGCGCAACAAAGGCGGCGTTGTTGACAGCACCGGATTACAGTAGCGGTAAACTCTGGGCTGGGAGGTTGCTGGAAAATGAGTTTGCTCCGTGATGCAACCGGAGTTTGCTTTGTCTGGCCGCCAGTGCGAGTGGGGCATAGGGGATGGGGAGCCCAGCGGCAGCAGCGCGCGCGCTTCGCTCTGTCCAGGGATGGTTTCAGGCGGTGGGGAGGGATGGAGGGAGCTATACAGGATCCCAGCGGGCAGGCTGCGCTGGGGCATCGTTAAGAGCGAAAATGGTGGGGAGTTGTGCATGGAGGGAGTGCAAGAGAGCCTCTTCTTGTTTTGGTTTTGAACTGGTTATGGCATGATCTTCATTACATCAGGGAGTAAATTGCATTTATTCAGTTGAGTGTTGATTTTGTTACCATTTGTGACCTAAGCTAACCCCAGCATGTTGGTTTTGGGTTTTTTAAGTGGGTGGTAAGAGAGAACATCAAACTTGGGGCTTTTTAGATCTTGATGCATCCTGGAGAATTAGGTTGGGTTAATTTATGCAGTGTTCTAACAAGATGCGTTCAAACCTTTAAATAGACATGGACTGTATTTAAATATTGTTAATATAACTTCCAGTTACTCCAGATCTTTTAGCAAGGCAATATCTGAATGTTAGTGTTTTGTCCCGATGATGATTAAAAATCAGAGTAGGAGCAGAAACTGGAACTGGAAATTGGTGGAAAACATATGCAATCAAACAAGTCCAATGCAAAGCATATCATTAAATTCTCAGCTGCAGTTAAGGAACTCATGGGAGCGTGCAAACGTGGCTTTGTATTTTAATTTGACCCTTTCACCCACTGAGCAGCATCTTTTGCAGACTCCATAGTGGTGTCTGCTGAGGTGCTTTCCTCTGGGGAGGGGAGGGTTTGTCTGGAGCCTGCCTCCCTCTGCTTGACCTTGTCTTCCCTTTTTTCTCCTCCCGCTTCTTTTTTACACTTTTGTCTGAAAGACGGCTGGCTTTCCCAGCCCGCCTGCCCTGCCGGGCTGTGCCTCTGAGCACATTCGGCGTGGGGAGAGCCTTAACTTCTCACGCATAAGAGTTTTCCCACTTGGTGGAAACCTTTGTCTTCTGTGTCTCTTGATCGGGCCGGCTCGTTAATTATGTTGAAGGAGTACTTGGCAGCACCCTGAGTCCCGTCTGGGGTCCTGCACTGCACAGACCCGCAACAAGGTCCCTGCCCCTCAGCTTACAGCTAATGTCCAGGGTGGGGATCGTCAGGGGGATGAGTATAAGGATGACAAGTATGGCCAGGCTTGGGACCTAGACCATGCAATAAGCTGCGGCCATAGCATGGCACCTTTTAATGAGGAATGACTGTAGATTGCTCTGAGATCCTCGGAAAGGTCCCAGAGAAGGACAGCATTGTTATTTATTCTGTTTGCATAGTTACTGTAACTTTATTTCCCCTCTTCCCCAAAATACCTAATTATCCTACATTTTCTGTTGCTGTGAGCAACATTTCCCGTAGTTACCCAGAGCTGCAATTCCAGTTAAATTCTCACTTTATAAAGCTAATCTCCCATCAGTGGCTGTGGGATTTCCAAAAGAAAAGACGTTTGTGAGGAGCCAAAGTTTTTAAGATTTTTGTCTTAGTGGACAATTCTGCATAACTCCTCTGTTAACTATTCATGTTCGTTATCAGTTGAGAGCTCAATAGCTTCATCTGTATTTATAACACTTTAGAAGACTTGCAGTTTTTTTAATTCCCCTGCAGAGTGCCCCACTCCCCAATATCTCATTTTTCTGCTCCAAAGATGCTACTTATGTTGCTTTTTGCATGTTTATGTCGGACAACTAGCCCAACTAGACAGGTTTTGGGAACTGTTCATGACCTGACTATCAGGAAAATCAGCCTTACTCTTCCTTCCCCCTCTTTCATGGCCACTCAACTTCCTCCCCTTCTAAAAGTGAGTTGTCTGTAAGATGGTATCAGCCCCATAATTCTGTTATCTCGCTTCTCCTATCGTTTCCATTCTTTTGCTCCTACTGTGTCTTCCTCTTATCTCACAATTAGACCAGCAGTTTCTCTGCTGCTGGCATCTTCCCTCCTTGCACATACTGTGGCGCTGCCTCCTTTGGGATCTGAGGAAGGATAAGCTTGGAGTTCATACATGTTGTGTCATGTCTCATGCTTGGCTTCAGTTTGCACAGGCAGAGGGCATTGTCTAGAGTAATTTTTCTTTCATTGTCTCCTTAAGCAACCAACACTCTCTCCACCTAGGTTGGAGGGTGAGCAGGAGGTCCTTAGTGCCTTCCTCCTGAGGACCTTCTGCTGAGGTTGCTCAGCCTCCTGCTGAGGTTACTCTTTCCAAAACGATGCAACTCATAACCAGGGGTTTGCTTGCTTTCCTCCAGGCTTGAGAGCGACAAGTTTTCTTCCAAAGATCTTATTCTGTGCCCTAATTATATAAACTTCCTAGATCTGAAGTTGTGCCAAGGAGAGACTCTCTGGGAGCAAGATAACCCTCTACTTCTGAACTCAAATTATCCTGCTTGACAGGATCAGATAGCAATTCCCTCCCACAGAAAACTTGGGCAAACTTTAATAATTCTCTGCAGTGATGCCTAAGATGAGCGGGGTGGTGACCTCCCTGTATTGTACATGTTTGTTTATGGGACTTATGAAATAACTTCAAAATAAATAAATCACTAGCCTGACAGCTTCCCCCTTATAGAAAATCACAGAAGTTACGGTGTAGTGGTGGCAATTTCCTCTTCTTCATGTGTGTGTCTACAGGGCATCCCAGGGGAGAGGCGAGATTTGTTCTAAACAGATTAATCTAAATGTCCATGGAGCTTTTTAAGGCATTAAATCTATGTAAATTTTTCTCATCCAGCAATGAACTGGTGCAGCAGTGAAGCACAGGGCTGTTTGTAATGTATTCGGAAACCTAGCTGTTTTCTGGTTGTGGCCAAATCCCATTAACTGTGATTTCCCTTCTTCCTTTTTCCTCCTGTCGAGCCTTCTGGATAGCGGCTTCTCTTAACAGCTTGTTTGGAGAATCTGCTCCGAAAATCTCCCAGCCGCTCCGTTCCTCTCAAAGCAAGTGAAACTCTGGGAGCAACTTATCACCTGCTCATCGGCTGACTTCCATTTCTTCTAGAAAGTCTCCATCAGCCGTTGACCAAACAAGCTTAAATTTCTTTCCCTTCCATTTGGTCAAGCGCAGCAGAGGTAGAAGTCCTTTTGGAAATTAAACTTTGCCTGTTGGTTTAGTGAGACATCAATCCAGACAGCACAGCATGTATAAAATTGGCTTCTTTACTTCCCTTGGAGCATCCTTAGGGATCCTTGAGAGTTGTCTGAGAGTTTCTAGCAGGAATGTGCAAGCACCCTCTGGCACTGCCCTTGCAGAAGCAGGTTTTTCAATTTTGTGTTAAAAAATATCAAGTTGTTTTAAGGCTCTGTTCACTCCATTAGCTTTTCATTGATAGTTCCTGTAGCATTACTAACTGCTAACATGATCCTTTAGTTTTTTGCCTTGGTTCTGTTATAAATTAAATTGGTGTTGGTAAAAGCTGCCTCTGATGACATGCTGTAAAAAGAACTTTTTTTACCTGTTTGCAGCTTTTGTGCAATCAATTGGAACTTACTGTTGCTCCTTGATAAATTCATTAATGTTTGTTAGATATTAGTGGGCTGTATTTGGCTTTAAGTGGATATATCACAGCTCTTGAGGCATTTTGGTGGCTAAATAGCTGGGATTAGACACTCTGGTTACTCATGCCAGCAGTTTTCCTGTGTCCATACCGAACTGTGTGCGCTATACAAATATTTTTAGTTATAGCCTTCCAGTTTGTTTAAGGAAAAGAGACGTCCTCATCTTTCAGAGATGTTTATCTGTGAGTGGAATTATATTAATGGCTTTTTTGCAGTTGATCAGATTCTAAGTGGTAAGATGAAAGGTCCACTATTACTTGCAAAAGTAAGACTTGCCTTGGCAGGAGTAGGGCAATTTATCTTCTGTATCCTCTTCTCTAATTGCAGCCTGTAAAGACCCTAAAGAGACCTGCTAGTCAACAATTTCCTTACTGCAACCAGTGAAAAATCAGATTTAAAATGCATTTAACTGATGCTCAGTTCCATGTTTAATACCTCTTGATAACTATGGTCACAGCATAAATAAATGCATTCGATAGCTTACTTGATCATGCAAATGTTGAATGTCTTTCTCCTTCCTCAGAATACTCCTTTTATCAAAGATATTTGCTGTCATAGAGCCCCAAGCTGTTGATTAGGTAAAAGGGAATGCCGTATATGGGAAGATAAACCAGCACCCGTGAGGTAGCTTCTTACTAGAAAATAATGAGATTTCTTTTTACCAACTTCAGCTCATTCTTTTCTATTTGAATACCTTCTTAAAATTACTAACGAAATACTGAAAAACAAAGTTGTTATGCCTTCTGGGAGGATGACATAAATAATTAACATGGGATATCTGTCTACTCGTTTTTGGGTTGATTGCTTACTGGCTTCCATGTAGTACCATGAATAGGCCCTGCGGTGGGCTTGGACTGTGCTGAACTAGCTCGGACTTGTTGCTGCACTTCTTGATGCCATTCACTGTGATTAACAGTGTCTGGATGGATGGCAGAACCCAGATGGTTATGACAAAATAGTTGTCTTCTCATTGGATGCGCCACTTGGGCACAAGCGTCAGTGAAGCCCCTTCTATAGCTGGTGACATTGGAGGCGGCAGGACCGCATGCTGCTTGTGGGGAGGACATCTCACATGGGTAGCACTGCACTGCTGAGGGTATGCGTGGCACAGCCAAACGCTCTCGGCTGTGCTTTTTGAGAGCGAGAGGTTAAAAGGACAAGGGTAAACCACGGTCTGAAGCAGACTCTTGCATCTGGCGGGTCTGTTCTTGGGTGACGCTCATTTGGTTACGCAGCTCAAGTGCAGCAAGAGTTTCACCCCTGCCCACGGGCTGACAGTCACACGCCCAATGGGAAGTTATTTTTCTGTTGGGTTTTGCCCTTTTTGAGTGTTGTCATTGGAAATAACAGCAAATAAAGCGATGGAGGTTTATGGGGCATCATGACCTGTTCACCATTTAAAATAAATCTGCTGTGATTAATTCTCCATGGGGCAGAGGGAGAGAGGAGTTCGTGCCCTAAACTCTGAAGAACTTTAAGTATTTAATGCTAATTATAACCCTGACACATCAGTGAGTGAAACAGAGCTCAAAGTGGTGCATTTAGCCTTCATCAGGAACCGCTGGGTAGCATCGCTGGAGGAGTTGTGACAGCAGGGAGTTCCCACATGCACACAGTGGTACTTCTAGAAGAACTAAAGGTTGGTATTTCCAAATAGAACTGAAGACGCACGCGAGTTGGTGACATATACTTTGATTTTCAGTACAGTAGGTGGCAGGAGAGACAAAGCGACAGCTTGACTGAGGTAGCTGCTTGTCCACGTGCTGCAATAACAAATGGAGGCCGCACCACGTCTACACCCAATACCCTGGAAAAAAAGTGACGTTGTATTGCCAGGTGTTTTTGTGAGGTCTGTCATCTAGTGTGATAAAACACAAGGACATAAGAAGATGGGAACATTAGACACATGGATTGCAATGCCCGTGTTAAATGCCACACTGTACACTGTGTCTTGTGTTTCTGCAATGTTTTCTGGTAGCATCAGGGACTAAAGGTTTCATGGCAGCCTAAGCCAGTCCCAGTTTCAGCTGTTCATCCTCTTTCTCTCCCCACAGTGTCCTTGGCCAGGACCCCATTCCCTCTTGTGCCGGTGTTGGTGCTTATGAAGCTGTACCATGAGCTACTTGATGGGGTGAATCCAGCCAACAGCTAGCTAAACTAAAGTTACGGTTGGATTTTGTGCAACTCAGCAGAACCATCTCATCTCATGCTCGTGAAACTAGGGTTGAGACAAAGGAGCAAGTGATAGGAAAAGGGGACTGATGGCTTCAGGCTGCAGTAGAGCTGTACCCTTGATCTATCACCCCTGTCAATCAGGATGGAAGAGGTACTTCTTCAGTTGATAGTGAAGTAGATGCTGGAGACTCTTCTAAGCCAATATCTGATATTCTTGGACCTCCAATCCGCAATTGGATAAAGTAACCTCCAATCCGCAATTGGATAAAGTAACCTTAAAAGCCTGAAAAACATGTCCTTTCTAAGCATACAAGAGTCTTTCCTAATGGAGAGACAAACTGAAGAAGTGAAAGTAGTGGTGTTTTCCCTTCTGTCTCTTAGACATATGTCTTCATTTTAAAGGTGAAAGGGATGTTCCTCATCCCACTTCAGTTAAGATGAACAGATTGTTTCCTTTCTTATTTATGAGAGATTTGGCCTCCCATTGCATGCAAAGACAAAATCTGCTCTGGTGCATGTGTAACTTGAGCAAAGTCAGTGAGGTTGCATTTGTAAAGCAGAGAAGGTGATTTGGCACAGGGTTTGTAACTGGAGAATGGAAGCAATTTTGTCCATTGATTTATAGGGAATTAGTATATGGCTAAAATAGGCCCACCCATTTGCTGTGCTTGTTTTTCCAAGGATTGTTCTCTGTAGGACTTTTGGTCATGAGGGAAACAGCTTCACTGCGTAGGCCTGCCAAAGGGCATTGAATTTGCCTTAAAGACTGTGGTGGTTTGACCTTGGCTAAATGCCAGGTACCCACCAAGTCACTCTGTCACTTCCCCCCCCCCGCCCCTGTTTTTCTCAAGGACAATATTTGATGCATACTTTTCAGAGGAACCTTTACTATACATACCAGCTTCCAGTGGTGACTTTAGTCTTCCTTTTAACTGTGCTTGGACATAAATTTTGAATTCTGGCATATCAAAACATGCAGTTGTATGATGGCCTAAATTCTGCACATTTATTTGATGTGAAGTCCTGTTGAGCAACTGCTCTTCATTACTTGTATTCTGCTTCTGTACCCACTGGTTTTATAAGATTTTTGTCAGCATTTTTTCGATACCTTGATGTTGTTTTTATCATTGAAGGTGACTGAGAATTGAACTGGTGTTGAAGTTGTAAAACTGTCAGTGTGATGTAGTGGCAAGGACAAGACATCTGTCTAGGTACTTGCCTGGTTGTCTTTGCTGAAGAGCCTGACTGCCCCATAGATAGAACCTGAATGCTTCTGGGCATCTCAAAGAGGATGAAATACCACTTTTGTACTGATGAGAAATAGGGGCAGGAACACAGTGATTTATTGAATGTCATGGAGGAAATCTGAAAGGATGGGATCTAGGTCTCTTCTATCCCACCCCAGGAAGCTGAATCCTGTGATTTCTAGTATGATGTAGTTTACTTCCTCTCCCCTGAGAAACATGAGACTCTTCCCATTGGAAAAATATCTGTTCTTATCACAGAAGGCACAGGCACACATTTACAAATTTGGAACCAAGTTTAAGACTCACTGCCATGAAAACCAGCACATTTAGTGAGTAGCTAGCTATAGTTGTAGTGTGCAGTTTTAAAACGGGAAAGGGCCTGAGGGACACAAACAACAGTTAGTAGCTGCTCTGTTATTTTGCATGCAACTCAGAGCTTAGTAGCTGGACCAGGGGAGGGACCTGGGCGTATACCAAGTTTGAGCAGCTTTTGGCCTGCTCCGTCCTTGCATCCATGGTCTGCAAGGACAGCTCCTTTCTCATAGAAAAGCCATTTGTAAAGAATGGGACCTTGTTGACCAAGTTTTCCTTAAATATGCTGGTATCTAGCACATACTGATATGTTGATACAGACTGTATGGCTGCAAATAGTTAATTGTTTCAGTAACCAGGTTTAACTGGAGTGCTCTGCTTGGTGGAGAGAATCGGGAAGGAGTTCTTATTATTTTAAAGCAGTAGCTGTCTGAGGCTAGTTATGAAAAACATGCCAAGTTGAAATACTCCTTTTTTTAACTGAATTTCCATAAGCAGGTCATAGACAGGTTTAAGCTGTGCTGGAAGAATTCTGATTGCACTTTAATGTAGATACCTGGATTGGTGATTAGGAAAAGATTGTTAAACAACTGGAATTTAAATACTGTACGGCTTCATTGTAATCATTTCCCCAAAGACACATTGGTAATTCTGCTAAATAGAGAGTTTAATAGACTTTAATAGTGTGTGCTTTGGAGACCCTATACACAAAGGAATAATGCATAAAACATTCATTATGGTAAACTGCTACCTTTGCATGTAACAAGGAATCTCTTGAAACGAAACTGGTGCATTGTCTGTGGCAACACATCGTTGACTGTTAACAGACAGAAGTCATTATTGCCACATTACCTATCACTTCACCTGTTGCTGTCAAAGTTGCAGCCTGTATCATTTTACCTAACAGTGAATGAATTATCTGAGATAGACATTAGTTTATTTTCTGAGAAGTCCTTTGCTGGCAGGAGGGCCATGGTGGTTCACAGGGCTTTGTTTCCCTTTGATGTGCATGTTTGGTGTTAAGAAAAGAGATACCTGGTAGGAAACACAGAATAACCCCCTATAAAAAAAATCAAAATAAAAGAATAACAAAAATGCAACCTTAGCAAGTGGCTCTAAGCAAGTTTAGTGTTGGGTTTTGATTTGATTTCGCTGTGCTGCTGCTGAGGGCCCTGCTGGAGAACAGGCGAGAAGGAGGAAGGAGCAGATGCTTTTGGTAGAACGGTAGGGCATTTATCTCTTTTAATGAGGTAACATCATTAGTGCTGACAAAGTGCTGCAAATCAATACGTGTAATGGACTGCTGCTGTCTTTCAGTAGTGCACAGGCTGTTGTAACTGAGCATTTGAATCTGCTGAATCACAGGTCAGGCTTTATCTCCTGTCTGATGCTGGTTTGGGGGGGGGGGGGGGGGGGGTGTTAACCATTTTGTTTTTCCTGTCCCTAATCTCTGCCGTTGATCTCCAAGAGCTGGAGCACACCTCCAGGATATGTGTTGGGACAGGCAGAACTGTACTGATTTTACAAGCATGGGAGTGCATTGAAATGCCACATATGTCTATTGCGGTGCAAGGACCTTCTCTTTAATTGGAAAGAGTGAGGTTACTAATGTCTATTTGAGCCTGATTCCTTCTGCCTAAAATGGCTGCAGGTTTTGTTTTGGGTGTTTTAGGGATTTTTTTTTTCCCCCTTGCCCTCTGCCTGCTTCCTTTAGAGCAGTGGTGTAATGTCAGCCACACTAATCATGTCAGCCGATGCCACTGATGACCCTGACATTCAGCAACAAAGGGCTGCAGAAGAAAGGAGAGAGTGAGGTGGCTGCAGCGCTGGACAAGGAACGGGGTAGAAATCTGCAGGTCAAAGCACTTCAGTGTACAAAATCCAGCGGTGTAAAATTTGTATGTGCAGTTGTGTGCAAGGTGACCAAGGGAAGAAACAAGATGGATATCAATAGCGATCCATCCTTTATTCCTCATTTTTCCGATGGTAAACATGACAGCACATGACTATAATAGTATGAAAATAACAAAAAAACCCAGCAAAACTAATCTAAATTTGAAAAAGCCTGGAGGTTTTAATAATGTCTCTGTTAAAAATTGCTTAATTCCCCTAGAACTCCCATCAAAACCATGTCATCCTCCACCACAAACAGGTAACATAAACAGACAGCGTTACCTCAAACGTTTAGGTTATCAGAGGGCCTGAGAGTGACATTTGTGAGTCTGTGCTGATTCCAGGAAAAGAGTGTGTCGGTAAAAAAGCTTCATCTGAATAGATCACACACATCAGAAAAAAAGTGGTTCCTCTTTCTTTTTTTATCTGTATGCCCCTCCCATCCTGGGCTTCCCAACACCTGCTTGTGGTGAAAGAATATAAACAGAATTGCAAGATTCCTTAGCATTAACTGTTGCCTGACAGCTCCAGCTAAGCACTGCAAGGTCATCCGGTTTTTCCTCTTTATTTTTGTTTCTTGTTCTCTGCCACACGTCCAACGAGGCTCTGCAGCATCCCCAGGTGGTACCATTCCTGGTGGAAGACCTCCATGTGTTTTTTCCTTGACATAATCTGAAAGTCAGTCATGTTTGCCAGAGTTGATACGAATCTGTAGTTGGGGTCTTTCATTGCCCACCCGTTGCATGTTACCCTTGGACCGAGTGGGGGGACATGACTGAGAGCCAAATAAAGTCACAGCTGGTGGGGCCACAAATTAGCATGTACTGAAGTAGTAATAGTCCAGTAGTAACACCCGCTGGGTGTAAGTTTGGGTCAAGACTAGGAGAGGCTCAGTTAATACTTGCTACTCTTGTTAAATTTAATTGGTGTTCCTGCTGGAGAGATCAGAGTGGTATGCTTCAGTGACACTCAGGGTACATCAGCATTCCTCACTGCTGAAATGAAAGCATCATTCTAGCAAAGCAAAAATCTCACTAGCAGTTTGTTACCTCCTCATGTTCTCGACTATCTTGAACTGGCAGAAAGTAATGGCCAACAGATGTAGAAAAGGTATCATCTTGAGAAAGCTCTAAAGACCTTTTTTTGGTTTCCCCCCAACACCTCCCCCCAGACATCCCTGTTATAAATCAACGTTTCTACATCACATACCACAGGCTTTCTGCGCTATCTTATTCCAACAGTGAAACCAAAGTTCACTTACCTCCTTTCCAAGGTTGCGATTACAGAAACCTTACCACGTCTCGCCCTCCTCTTGCTGCAGGCACTCCAGTCCAATGAATAAATACTTGGCTGAGTTTTACTGCCCTTTACCCAGTTAACTAAAAACAAATGCCTTCTGCTTTGTTAAAGGCAAGTCATGCCTGCTTCTGTTGCTCCAGCCAGCAAAGTTTCTCAACCAGCTTGGCCTCCAAGAGACTGATTCCTTTTTAGTGACTCTGAAACAGTTACCAAATCTTTCTGTGATAAACGTATGAAAAGAAAATAACATAGTCATGGGCTCTAAGGAGAGGAAATAGCTGGTCATACCCTTTCCCAAGACTACAGATGACCCACCTTTGCTCTTCTTTCCTCACTAAAATTGGGGCGAAAGTATTGTGATTGGATGGAAAAGGGACAGGGGATGGAAGGGTTTGAGAAGTAAAGAGCTGTTAATATTACAGGCTTCTGTATTAAGATTATCTACTTCTTTCCCTTTTTTTCTTGTGAATGGTGTATTCAAACTGTTTTAGCACTGCCTCTCAGCTTGGCACAGCTGCTCAAGAGGAGAAAATGCAGGGCTGCTCGTTAGGATTGTTACGGAGGAGGCGTAGAGGTGATCTTGCCGCAGGCTTGGCTGCTCTCAAGGCTTGGTGGTTACCTCTCATAGCAAATACAGGGCAAAGCATTGATGGAGAAGGGCTGCTAGTGCAGGACTGCAGCACTGGTGGGCCAAATTGTGTTTGCCCGACTTTTCCTGGGTGGTCGCCTGGCTTGTACGCAGCACATGGAAGTAGATCTTCTGGAATGTGAAACCGTGCCTTCTGCATTTCTCCCACAAGTATTTTACAGTTTTGACTGGCATGCACGAAGGAAATGGAGAATAATAGAAGAAAAAACTTATATAACCCTTCAGCTGTGCTTCCTTTCCATACCAAGGTTTTGCATTTAAAGTAAAACAACCAGTCTGTGTTACTGTGTAAGTCTTTTTTTAGTGATGAGGTTTTTGGTAAAGTGAGTGAAAGGTTATTTTTTTTTTTTTTTTCCTTAAACTCATCTCCAGTTTAGATAGTGGATGCTTCTGTGTGTCTTCACTCAGAGGTACTGAATCGATGTGGGTTTAGTGATTGGGTAATCTGATTCTTAAAAATTCATAAGACCCCTTTGTCCAACATAGATTTATTTGATTTCTGGTTTTACAGAAACAGGTTGTGAAAGGATCTTGAGTGTTTGGGGATTTTATTTTTCTTTTTAGTAGTGATACTATAAACCGGTAAGTATCCAGGCTTTTGTGAGTGCTGTACATGGGATGAGGAGAGAATGTATGCCAAGCATCTCTCTTTCCTTGTTCTCTAGATGTGGCTGCCATCTACTCACTAGCTCTGTGATCATGTCTCTTAATGTTTGGTGTGAGATAGAAGCAGCATGTTTTTTCAGTCCTTTCACGGAGAGAAAAAACCAGATTTTTGCCAGCAGAACTCCTTTCTCCCTGGGGTTCAGCTGCACAGCCTGGAAAAGACAGCCCACACACATAAGGAGTTGTCCTTTCAGAGTATGTTGAGGATCCAGCTTTGGTTCAACTGCAAATCAACTACTTGAGGCTGAGGATCCTTTGCACTGCTGGAGAAGTCACCACCCCATAACACTAGAGTCTTTGCCTGGGAAGCAAGAGCTTGACACACATTTGGAAGGGGCATTGAAGCAGTAACAGTACATACATTAACAGCAGTAAAGTTGTGCAAGAGCATGGGGGGTGAATGGGCATGTATGAGTGAAAAAGAAAATGCTTGCTTTTCCCCAGCTCTGCCCTTGGAGGTAGCCTCATCCTCTGGGGGTCTGGCCCCAGTTTTGTGAAGGATGGCAGAGGGCTCAAGTCACTTATCTTCTGAGCTTTGTAAATCTGGGGATAAGTGTTTTGTTGCTTGCCAGGTGCTTTGCTGTCCTCGCTTGGAATGTGTAAAAAGTATACATGTAAAAAGTACCCATGCCTTTGTAGTAGCTTTCAAATTAAATATCTTTTGTTTCGTTAACACAATGGCTCCCTAGCCTGCTTTGTCAGCAGCTCACTGAGACACTTCCCAGTGGTTTACAGCTCTTAGTTTCATCTGGCAAGAGTGATCTATAATCCAGGTGTGTACAGGTAAGGGAGCCCTTCAGAGGCTTGTGGAAAAGGAGCCATGCAGTTGGCTTAATACTTAAAGAAGGTGAATATTTTGATGGTTTCCCACTGTGTCGCGCTATTCAGTTTTGAAAATTGCGGTCTGCAGTGAGAATGAGGCACTCCTCTCGGGCTCCTGGAGGAGACCAAGAAGTGTACACTTAATTGCTTTGTGAATGATGTGAAGTCTTGGAATGCAATCTAGCCATTGCTCATTAACTAGCTGAACCTATTAAACCTGGACGGCAAACAGGACTGAGTCGGCCACCCTTGATTGCAGGCAGCTAGTGGAGCTGTGGGAGCAAGCTGTGACTGCAGAGCGGAATTGGCAGTAGACTCCCATCAGCCTTCTCTGTTTTGAACTCGCCCTACACTCCCATTTAGACTTCTGGCTTGGAGACAGATTATTTCAGAGCAGCACGGAGGGGGCGAAGGCAGAGGATGGAAAGCATTGTCTTCCCAGCTATGTTAGCTTTGATCTGAAGTTAAAAGCAAACCAGAATTCAAATGGCATCGGTAATTTGACATTTAAACCTGCAGAAGCAGAGAGATTTGTCATCTGGCTAGGGCTGGCTTTGATTATTGATTGGGTCTCATGCAGATGGTTCCGTTACACAATGCTAAAACAAAAGAAAATGCCCAAATAATGCAACTTGGCATCTCCTTGGTGTTTTTTAGCTCTGAGCAAATCAGCTGCTCTTACAAAGCACACACATAGGTGGTTTGGTACTCGTGAAATACATCCTGTCTTGCAAAAGAGCATGGTAGCACTTTCTTGGATCTTGATGCCACACTAACAGCACAGAAGAAAAAAAAAATCATTAAATGTTAACTGGATAATTGAGGGTTTGTTGGGTTTTGAGGTTTTTTTAGTAGCTTGAAGAAAAATGAACAGAATTGGGATTTGCCCAGGAAATTTGAAGCATTTAACCTTTTAAACTCATGAGGGCCTCAACTGGAGATGTATACAGCCCTGGCTATGTAGCATTTACCTCCAGAGCACTCTGGGCATTGCGCTGAAGCATTGTTTCAGAGCAGTTTGTGCTGCTTGCTAAATCGCCGGCATCTCATCCTTCAGCACTCACATGCCTCCTATCCAGTTGCACTTTGTGCCCAACTTTATTTACCTTGTGGGTTTTGCCAGGATCACAGCTTGGTGGTGTGGCTTTGGGCCCAGTCAGACCGTCTGTCAAGGAGAAGAGGAGGAGAAGTAGTGGTTTTGACATGTTGCTTGAAGAAGGGCATGTCCAAATGTGCTTTGAAATCTTTGTTCTACTTGCTTGTTCGATACTTTTAAGCTGCTGTATATTGTGGATTTTTTTCCATTGTTTTGCCTTAATTTCCCCGTTGTGGAGAGATTGTTTCATTTCTAGTCTGGATTCCTACATTTTGTTTGTGCTGCTGGCAGATCCTATCAACACCCACTTTTCTGTGATACTTAAACTTCAAAAGATAAAATAAAAATCTTTGGTGTCATAGAACACTGACTTGCTTGTAAAATAGTTCCATATACCGGAGATGCTATTTAAAAATATTGTAGGAGTCTAGTAATACATTAGCATTTTATACGTTTCACTCTGAGCGGTCCCAGAGTACTTAAACTGTAGTGCACGCATGCAGCCCTGCTGAGATTTGGTCCCTAGGACAGAGTCTGTAAACCAGCCCTGCATTGCTGAGGGTGCAGGGAGTGATGGATGCGAGCAGCTTGCAACAAAGCAGCCTGAATAAACTACCTTCTGGAGGAAGATGCTGTGAAAATCATCAGTCCTGATGTCCGACAGCCAGGGGTTCAGCTTGGGATGCTGTCAGAGTTGCCCACCCTGGGATCGCTAAGCTGTGTGCGGACCCACACTGGGACTCCCCCCAGCCTGAGCTGCCCCAGGCTTTGCTGCAGCTGCAGGTATGGCCCTGGACCAACATTAGAGGCCAAATATTTGAAGGGGCGACTGTTGAGCAAGTGTCCACATGGGCTCTGTCTTAATAACTTGTTGCCCTTAGTAATCTTCACTGCATTAAAAGCAAATGACCCCTTCATTTGTCAGCAGCTAAAAATGGAGTAACCTGCTTTAGCTGTAGGCTAAGCTGGGCTGAGTTGGCTTGCGGCGGCCACGCACCAGAAGCAGTGTACAGATGGGCACCTGCCACGGGTCCTTTGGTAGCTGGTGATTTCTTATGCGATACCAAAGCAGCTGTGTCCCCGACGTGTGTGAAGTGTGTTTCTCTGCATTGTCCTTGGTATCCTTCAGCCCATTTTATATTTGGATCCCTTTAAAACAAACGTGTGAGTTGCTCTAAGATAGCTATTTTATGGAGTTCTCAGCAGGGGGGGGATGTAGAGCTTTAGTGTGAGAACAACAAAACTGTTTTCAGATGATTTTGAGACACCAGTTACTTCATTCTGGGAAATTCAGCCCGGTAGAGGCTAGCAAAAACTAAAATTCAAGCTTTTATGTTATCAGAACTAATACCACAGTGTGTTTTCTGGTTATCATTTCAAAACCTCGGTGACATTTTATCTGAATGTTCCCATACAGGCGCTGTCATTCACGTGTGAGAATCTCAGGAGCAGTTGAGAAGAGCAGCAACCTCACTGGTATATAAGAGATCTCAGTCTTCTGAAAGGAATTGCATCATGGCCAGCTGTGATGTCATAGCTCAGGGTTCAGTGAGCTGGCAGCAGCCTCCCCAGTTTGGTGTTTCTAACCAAACAGCATAGCAACCTGTGCTGCTTTTTCACTCCTTGAAGAAAATGAAGTGATTCGTTCTTTCAATTTTAAAATATATCATGTCTAAAAGAGAGAAAACAAAAAAAAGGAAAAAAGGAACTGTTTTTTTTTCATTTGACATGACTGTTAGGCAGAAAGAGCCTTCCAATACATTGAGTTGGAAAGTAATTCGTTTTGGGAGTGTGAGATGGGTTATAATCTTAATGTCATTTTACCATTACTAAAATAGGCTAATTTTGTCCTTTGGTAATCCATGAAAATCCCATTGATTTAACAGTGTTGTATGGATGAAGATAAAAAATGCGTCTGGCCTATATTTTGGAATCTCCTTGACTAGTGTGAAAGCTTACAGAGCATGTTGTTCAATGAAGCAGCCATCCCTCTTGTATGCTGGAGCACTGCTACCAAATGCTGGCACAAGCCAGAGCATTGCGTGCAGCTGTTGCTGTTTCAGAGCTAGCAGGTGAAGCACAAAACCTTTCATTTCTCTAGATTCAGCAGAATATGTGTATGTGCAATTTGTCAGTGTGTTTATAGCAAAATAGGCTAAGAGCAGAAAACATTTATAGAGATGGTGAAACCTGCTTTAAATGAAATGAGAGGCTTTAAAAGCTTACACAGATCTTGAAAAACACAAATGGCTGGACCGAATGTTGCCATTTCGGTCAAATTTAGAACCTTCACCTACTTAAACAGGAACACATTTAGGTCAGTGCTTTGTGCTTCACAAAATTGTCTCCCTAATCTCCTTCTGAGCATTTCTGACTATGATTTAGGTGGAGGGGGGAGGGAAGTGCTTCCAGGCTGAGGCTTGTAGCTACGTTGTCATACGGAGTTAATCTGTTGAAACACTGAAGTGGTGTAGATACATAGGCACTGAATTCTGAAACCTGCTATTTACTGGCAAGTATAATTGCATGCAGGTACTCGTTATTTGGAAGTATTCAGCCAAGGTATCCAGAAACTTTTGGGTTTTAAACCATTTGCCTAAACCGTGGAAGCAAATTCTAGTTACCTGGGTTGATGTCACTTTGTGTGTTTCGGCGAGATTCAGAGAGGTTGTGTCAGATGATCTCTTCTGTACACAGTTTCTTGCATTTGTCAAGTAAGTGGAGCAGAAATACCGTTTCCTCCTTTCTCCACCCTCTTTTTCATTTAATGAAATGGGAAATGTTGAAGCTAGTGGAAACCTTGATGTGTCATTTCTCAATGCAATGATGCTGTCTCTTAGATTTGGGTCCTGTAAGCAAGTTGCAAATATCAAAAGCTCTTGTATTGCTGGTCTTCTTTAGAGCTGCTGTTTTATGAAGTTGGTAAGGAATAAGCAATCAGGCTAATATATCAGACTAATATATATTTTAGAACACGTAACAAAAAGTACTTCCTTGGCAGATGATATTAGTGGTAAAGCTATTGGTAAAGCTCTCCATTACTAGTAAAGATTCTGAGTTTGAGTCTGCTGTCAGAGGACTTAGGTTAATGGTTGGACTAGATGATCTTCAAGGTCTTTTCCAACCTAGATGATTCTGTGGTTCTGTGACTTGGGATAATGGGAGATGGGATTGGGAATTAGGATATCTTTAACTAGCATCCCACAAGCAGAAGCTCCAACAAGACTGTAGCTGGTGCTGTTTTGATTGCAGTGTGAACGTGGGCGTCATGTAAGTGAGACTGAGCCTCCTGGGAATGAACGTTGGCGCTCTGTCTTCCATGAAACCCCCATGTGCTCACCCACGTTGGTATGTACGGCTGTCGCCCACCCGCTAATGAAGAACGAAACAAAAATGTTCTGCAAGGAAGTCTTCCCTTGGCGTTCATCCCCCAAGTATTTCTTCTTTTGTCTGCTCAGCAAGCACTAAAATGGAAGGCAAGAGTGTTACAGAAGTGGAGGAGTTAAACTAAGGAGGAGGTGACCCTGTGTGCTCTCCAGGCTTCCCAAGTATCTCAAGTGCTTGCTTTTGGGAACAGGAATTGGGTCCCATTGCTGTTTGGGCTGATGCTTCAGTCCTTGCCTCTCCATGTCTGCATTTACTGCTTTTTCACAAGCAATAAAATCAAAATCCGACAACAAACCCAATGTTGATAGAGCACTGTGGTGGCAGCCTGACTTATCTGGAAGTGCAGATAATATTAAAATATGCTCTGTCAAAGAGGGCTAATTGTCAAGAGGTAGAAATGAAACTGCAGGACAGTCATGCACAGATTTGTCATCTAGCCATTATGAGGTCAAGCAAAGAAAGTTAGGCATCACAAGATATTCATAATCAAAGCAAATGAAGCAGTATTGTAATTACTTGGGGCAACAGGAGATAGCTGTTCTCTTGCAAATCAAAATAGTTATTTCAGACTTCCTTCAACTTCCTCTTTTCTTCATCTGAGACCTAATAGCTACAGACTTTTGTGACACCTATGTTTACTCTGACACCTGACCTTCTCTAGAAGAAAAGTACATTGGAAGTTCTCTCCTGGAGACTTGGTGGGGAGTTAGCACAGACAGGTACTGGCCATGTCCTGTATCCGCTTGCTTGGAGAATATCCGCTTGGAGCATAACTCTGCAGCGTGATGGTTCGCATTTCAGAAGGTCTAGGACGTTGCTTATGGCATTTTAAAGTCTGAGTTTGAACAAGTGGATTCAAGAGTCACTTTCAGAAACACAAGGCACTTTTAATGCTCTTTGTGTTTTGGAAAAAACCTGTGTTTTCTGGGGAGAAATTATGTATCAGTTAACCGCAAATGGCAAAATTACTTAACTTTTCTCAGAGTTTTATACTGGACAGTAGTTTAACCACCAAATTTTAATTAAACCCATCTTACAGACACCTATTGAAGTATACACAGCTTTTATGTATGTGTAAGCTGAGGCACAAAGAAGTTGCTCAGGGTTATACGCGAAGGTTTTTGTCACAACCTGGGTCCCTTGTTTGCTTTAGCCTTTACATGGCTGTTTGTTACAATGTGTTAACAAGAAGAGGTGAAATGTGGATGGTTTGTCTTTTTTAAGGCAAGCTATACATTGGTTGCACCTGCTCAGTCTGTATTTATACTACTTGAGAGCTGGTTATCTGCAAATATCGTTAAGTCATCTGGTTTTTATGTTCTTCTGGACATCTCTTCTTTGTCTTCCATGTTTGTATCTTCTGTCTTGATTTGGCAAGATTAAAAGGTTGACACTGGTTTCTGAATATCTCAGATAACAGCATTTTTTGTCTCATTTTTTAACCAGAAGACTTTTTTAAACCTGAACTGTTTTTCTCTTCTCCACTCTCCCCACCCTGTCTCCCGCCCCATTCACTAATCTGACTGCTGCCAAGGATGCACCACTAGTGAGACAGTGCACTGACCTATTCCATTGACCATCCTGCAGATTTACAGAGCAGCTTATAAGACCCCGATTTCATCTAGCTTCTACATCTCTTGTTTGATTGATAGGTACCTCTCCCAGTTCTACTATGAAAAAGTAAGTTAGCAAGTTCTAGGTACTGGTGCTCTGGGTTAAATTTCTCCCCTCTGTGGAGCTGTCTCCCTGAAGGACTGGGCTTTTTGCAATGACACATTACTGTTCTTTCCAGTACTGCTGGCCCATTTTGTCTCTCTCTTGAATCCTGACTTTTGAATGTTAGTATGTCAGGTCTGTGGCTTGGCCATCCAAGTGCAAAGTCTGCTCTTCCCTTACAGTTTACCCACTGTCAGGTCTAGAATGACTTCGTCACATGGAGCCCAAGTGTAGATAACGTCTCTCACGTGAGGTAGTATAAATTTTTGGCAAAAGGGACCTTCCTTTTCATTCTCCATCTGCTGAACCAAATAGCACCATAAGTATAGAAGAATATGAGCTAGTTCTGTAGCCAAAAAAAAATTTTCTGAATTTTTTTTCTCCCAGCTCTGGTAGGTGTTAAGTTTCTGTGTTTCACTGTATTTAGGGAGTCCTAATGTGAACCTGCGTAAGATTCAGGTGGTGATAACTGCTAACATATTAGTGTGCTGGGGATGAGGGAGGGAGGCAATGCAAAATGTCGTGCTGGAGAAGGTATGAACAATTCACAGCAGCTCTGGAGACCGAATGCAGCTGCTTCTGAGGTATAAGATGTGGTTTCTTTTTTAAGCCAGGTATTGAAATGGCTGCTGTTACTGTAAAATGTGAGTACTCTGCAATCTCTTCATCTTGCAGCATCCTTATCAAGTAGAACGTAGGTGACAGGAAAACTGCTGTGTTCCCTTAGCGGTTAGCGGTGCATGGGTACCACCTAACCCAACGACCAAAACAAGGGTGCAACCGAACTCACTGAGGGCGAGGTTGTAGAGTCTCATGACCCAAACCAAAGTGGCCAAACGACACGGTTGAGCTGAAAAGCAGTAATACGACACTCTGTGTTTGGGGTTCAGCTGCATGCAAAAATCTGTCCTTGGAAAAGAGGGAAATTAGAGGAAGATGGTGAGATAGCTGTTTCCGCAAAGTGTGTACCAGGTAAGTAACAGATTCTGTCTTGGGTGAAGCGATACAACCTCCTTTGGTGAAAACCATGAGCCAGGCAAGCCTCTGAGAAGTGCTTCAAGGGAAGTTTCGGGAAAAAAAAACAGCTACTGAAACTAGGTTTCTGGAACACTGGAAGAAAGGCTGCAACAACCAGAGAGGTGCAGGTGAAAGAGATGGACGAATACATTAAGTAAAATCCTTTGAGTAAGCAAAATGTCTGTGACCAGGAATTGATGAAGAGCAATCTAAGAATGAAAACAAAGCTATAATATATTCATGAAGCAAGGTGATTATAACTCAGAGGGAGTAGCATTAATGATGACTTCCAAGGCAGAAAAATAGCTTATAGACTGGGAACCAATTAGCGGTCAATTGCTCTGAACTAGATTTCAAACACAGTACATGAAATGACAATTACACAGTGTTACCAACAGACAACTACTATGATGAGATAAGAGCTATCAGGAGATTTGGACCAAATTCCTCAGCCTGACATCTGCTTACTAATGGGGAGACTTCTTTCTCAGGGTTAGGAACGGTAACAGAATGGAGGAATCAATGGCCAAGCATCATCTTCTGTCTCCAAAGCAGTAACACGGAGCCTGGCAGAGCTCTGCCTGCTCTCAAGGCTCTTGGTGATGCGTGGGCATGGTGTAAATATGTCCCCAGAGCAGCTGGTGGAATTGTTGTGGTCTGAGTGTATTGGAGGCAAACACAGTGCATATCTTCAGCAGATGTCCACGTGCAGTAGAAGTGATTCTTCATTTCTGTGATAGAACCAAAAAGAAAAAAAAAAGTCTACAGGAGAATTAATGAGAGGTGTTTCCTTCGTTTTTACTACCAAATGAACAAGGTATAAGTTGCAAAAATGTAACTGGTTTTCAGCTAGGCAAGTCCGAATAGTGGGCATTCCAAGGATGGAAATACCAAAGCCAACACCAGACATTTGAAAGCATCCAGCAAAAGCAGCAGGAAAGTGGCTTTCAGAACAAGAGTAGAGGGCCCCAAGACAAGAAGGATAAGCCTTGCCCAGGAAGCTGATGTAGTTCCTGAAAAAGCTATCCCCTTTGCTATTGTCTGCATCAGCTCAACAGGTAAGGTGTCAACCACCCAGTGGGTGTGTCAGAGGTTAACAAGTGGAAACCGTTTAGTGACAGGAAAAGAAGGACGATGATGGGAGGAGCACTATGACTTTGCCAAAGGAACTGAAAATGCCAGCTTAGACATGCTGTCTCGCAACACAAAGGTGAATGTGAAAAACTCACTAAAAAAAAATTTTGAGAAGCTGCAGGTAGAGACTGTTGCTGAAAAATGATCGCATGAATAGTTGTTGAGTTCTTCAAGAAATATGGGAATATGGAAAAAGTAATAATCTGACTGATGGAGAAATTACATTCTAGTTAAAGTATCCTAGAAAGGTGATATAAGCAATTGCAACAGCTGAAGAGAAGTTCTGTTCCTTTCAGTGATACTGTTTCTCTTACAGCTTCAGCCATTTCAATTCAGGAGATAAAGGAATGGCCAGACTTCTGGATAGCTTCTGCTCCCTGACTTGAGGCAGATTACCTGCCTCTAGTCTAATGCAGTTGTTTGGGTTCTTGGGGAGGGTATTTTTATTACTTTTTTCAGGAAATTCATCTACTCTTTTCAGGTATGTATTTATAATATTTGCAAAGTCTTGACAGGCTTGAACCACCGCAGTGGAGAGCTGTGTGAATGGTTCATTGTGGATAATGCTGGTGTAAACCAGACATGGTTTCTGTCACCTCTTCACGGTTGCTGTTGACTTGATGTTGACATGACCAAGTCACCATGAGAAAAAGTACAGCATCAGTTAGATCCGGCATCTTGAGCATGGGATGCTTAAGTGACAATTCAGAAAACATGTAAGTAAAGACTGTCTGGTGTTGCAGGGCCAATAATTACTTAGGAAAACAAATCTCAGGAGACCTTCAGTAAATCCCAACTGAAGCGTTATATAAAAAGGCAAAGGAATACAAGGAATGAGTCAATTTACATGTCTTGGCAGAAACACACCAACCAGCGGGGAAGTCCAAAAGGAAATGTCACCAACTGGCAAGGCAACAGCTGCGTTTACCAACTTAAACAAAATTAGTCATTGAAAATACAAATGTAAAGACCAAACTAGGAGTCTTCCACTCAGATGTTATTTCCATTTTAACATGTGGATGTGAGTGTTGGAAACTCACCAAAGGCACAGACGCCTCATGCCTCCAGAAGTAAATACCTGGGGAAAATACTAGGTAACAGACGGAGTGAATTTGTCACAAATGCAAAGATCTGTCACTTTGTCACCAGTGTGTCCCCCAAGTTCTCCGGGGTAAGTGATAGAAACACTTGGGTCGTGTGCTGAGAGTGAAGCCAGCAAGCCTGTCCGAGCAGATGGGCTCTTGAGCAGCTGGAGGAACACGCACATGGTCAGACCAGATACTACTTGGGAGTGTGAATGCTTACTGGCACTCAGTGATACAGAAAATTGCCGAGAGCAGCTAAAGATTGGTGTAGACGGTGGAGCCGCATTGGCTTCTAGAGCAACATCTGTGGGTGCAAGAAGGCTTTGGGGGAAAAAGTTACTCTTGGTTCACTTGAAGGGGGGCTTATGTGGTGTTTTCTCCTTTGAAAATTTAGACTATTTAAGGTTAGTTTACTGAGAGGAACCAGAGCTTCCCAGTGACTGCTTTTCTGTCCCCGGCTGCGAAGTGTTGCATTGCACATATGAGCCAAGAGATCTGTCATCTCTGGTCTAGTGTGCTTTTTCTGTCTGACCTCAAGCAACTCACGCGACCCTGCCAGTTCTCCACAGCTCTCTGACCACAAGACTATGGGATTTTAATTAGGAACAGTGGACAGTATGCTACTTTTTCTGGTTTCACAGCTGCCCGCAGGGGCTAGTAGGGTGAGGCAGGTTGCTGTGGAAATAGGAAAAAAGCACGTGTTTTGCACACTGCACTGGGAGTAAAGATGTTGCTTGTAGCTTTATTTAAAAGTGACCTAAGATGATGTAGCTGTAGCTACAGATCATCTTCAGAAGTGAATGCTACCCCTTATCTTCCTCATTTATGGGTCCTTGCATGTTTGGCTTAATGCAGTTTTGTGGTTTTTTCATCTGGTGTTTTAGATTATGGCAGTTACTACAGTAAAAAAATGTTTAGGTTACTGAGTTTTAGACCACTTTTTAGAACATGGGGACAAAAATAACATCCCACACTCTTTTTTCATCCTTTCTTCATGTGTACAAATAGCACTTCAATTGTTTGTTCTTTATAACTGGTTCCTTTATGCAAACTCTGCTTTCATAGAAAAGTTATCAGACCATGTTCATTCTCCCTGCTTTTATCACTGCAGCTTACCACCTTCTTGTGCATCAGGGTTGAAGCAGTTTGCACCCCTCTTGCTAGGCCAGTTGTGCTGCCTCACCTCTGCTGCTCCTCTTTTGACATCTACACTGGGGTAAATAGCCATCATTTTTATTCCTAGTGGCAGTGTCACCAGCCTGTTGGATGAGAAGCTGATTTTTCAGAGAGTTAGAAATATAAGGCGGAAAAGGCTTATTTGATCATCTGCTCACACTCTCCCTGCCAACCTCCTATTCTTTCTCATCCAGCCTAGCTTTAAAAGGCTGAGGTGGGAAGATCCCAGCCCTGTGCCTGGGGAGGCGGTTCCAGCACCCAAACCCAAGCTTTCTGCTATGGAGTTGTTCCCATTGAGAATCCCAACGTCTTCCTCACGGATTTAATCTTGTCGTTTTACTTGCACATGCCTCAAGGGCATTTATTACCATTTACCACAATCTTCAGGAAGGCCAGGTTTAGCCCTTCCAGTTCTTCCTCCAGCCGTCTTTCTCAGTAGCCATGTAGAATAACTGAGGCTCCTGGCAACGAGAAGCCTGTGGCTGAGCATCGCTTTCGAGGGTTTGCTTTCTGCCAGCTCTTTTCCCTGCAGCGGAGCCCCCCTGCAGCAGGGCGAGCTGTGGCAGTAGGTGCGGACAGACCCACCCGCTTTACATGACACCACCCTTAGTGTCTAGAGCCACTGGATGACAAAGTACAGTCATCTTTTTGCCAGCCGAGAGCAAAGTCATGCGTTTTCCTTGCAAAAACTGGTAGGTGTCACAAGCAGCTATGTAAAGACACAGCATTTTCCTGTGTTGTTGGTGGTGTGAGTTATGCTGCCCTCCCTCTCCAGAGATGCTCAGAAACCAGGGTCTGAGCTTGGGAACGTGATTGAGGAGCCACTTTCCAACCACGATGAAAGGCAGTCTAACTAAAATGATTCTGCTCCATTTTGAAAACAGTCTGCTAAATGGGCCTGCAAACAGCAAGGGCAGTCACTGCGTGTGCTATCCGCGCCAAGGAGCTCATCTGGATTGCATTTAAGAGGGAGTTTTGGACAAGAAGAGCCTAAATGGAGCACAGGACCTGCTGTATTTGAAATCTTGACATCAGCAGATGTGAGAATACGGGTTGGCACTGAACCCCATAGGTAGATTGGGATGCAGCAGAGGCCAGTTATGAGAACTGGGGGCTTGCTGGGGGGCAGCTCCAGATGCCTGAGAGCTTCCCCAGCCAGTGCTCCATGGAGCCACAGGAGCGTCTGGCAAGGCTGCTCAGCAGTTTCTGCAGGGAGGTTCACTTGCAGGATCTCAGCTGGAAACCCTGTTAAACTGGTAGCCAGACTTCTTGAGACCGCTTCTCTTCCCTCATGACCCGATGTGGACATAAGCAGCACCACCTACCTAACTAGGCTGAATCAAGTCATTTGGGCCCTTTCCATAAGTGGTTGCAGATATGTCCTTAGAACAAAGTTGTAGTACAAATTGGTCGTGGCAGCGGGGATGGAGTTCAGCAGGAGTTAGCCTTTGGGGTATTTTATCAAATTTTTGAAGCACGAACTGTTGGTAAACCAGAGCTAACAGGGCAGATTCATAACCTGCACCGAGAAGCAGTGTCAGGCAGCTGCAACTGTGCTGCCAGTGCCCAGCGTTAGATTTCTTCTGCTCTTTCTCTGCAGACTTGCTGTTGCTGTTGCTATCCTGCTCGGGGGCTTGGGGCACACTGAGCACCCCAGTCCAGCTGGGGATGGCAAAGCTGCTGAAATGCGGCTGTGAGCCACCTTGGCCCAGGAGACCAGACCCAGCTCTCCTGCTGCCAGCCCCCTTAGAGCAAGGGTTCCAGGTGCAGGTGGCCACAGCGGAGCTCTTAGTCCCTTCTGTAGTCAGGGAAGGGGTTTGTTCACCTTCTCAAAGATGGATACCTGAAATGGTACGACACGTGCCCTGGAAGGTACTGTCACTATGCATCAATGGGAGAGGAAATCTGAAGAGATGATTGTCTCAGCTGCAAGTTTCTACCTTGCGTCTGAATCAGATGAGATTAAGCCTGTTGTAAACTGCTGGAGTGATGGGGCCGTAAAAGTAGTTAGATAAGTAGTAGACAGCTAATTAGATAATATTTTGCTTTGTAAGGTGCACTCTGTATGTGAGTATAGCAATCAGCTGAAGTCAAGAGACAGACATAAAAGGCATAGTAGTACTGAGCTTCTTGTCTCTTTAAGTGTGGTGCTTGATAATGTTGTTTATTAACTGGCAGCAGATAGCATTCTGTGGTAGTCTTGCACATTTTAACAGAGCAAAATGTTTTACAAATAAACGTGTATGTTTTCTAAAAATATATTCATTTCTGCAGGAACGTTATAGGTAGCTTTCTGTTTGCACCTAGCCGTTTCAGGATTGCATCAAGAATGACTGGATCCTCAATTTGGCCCAAAGTCCAGACTTCTTCAGTTTGAAGAAGACTTTTATAAACTTAAAGCCACAGGTTTTATCATCATCTTCTCATTCTCTTAAATGCTATGAAAATGTTGTTTGTAAACAAAAATAATACATGTAGTGCTTTAGAGCCCAGCTTGATTTTCATAGGTTGGCTTACTTATTTCTTGTATTCTTCTTGATCAGGACAGCAGAAAGAGCTTTAAAGATATTTTCCTTTGTATGAACCAATATCTCTGTTATGGCTAAGACTCTAAGGACTTCTCAGTTCAGTTGGCTTCCACGTCCTTTAATCTCTCCCGGCTCCGCCTGTCTTTTTGGATTGTCTCAAGTGGATTAGATGCAAAATTGAAAGTTTAGTTGGCAATTAGAAGTACTGAAAAGTGTGTTGTATTCTTTGACTGACTTGCTTCCAGGAGGCAGTGGGTGGGAAGGAATAAAAGCATACCTTAATTATACAGTCTAGCTGTTTATTTTCACAGCTGTAGCACTGCTTAAATGTGCAGCAGACATCCTAATTCCACCGAGCGTGGTCCCTGGATGTTGCACCTGCCAGTCCCGCAATCTTGGTACTGGCTGGGGATGTGTGTGTGGCTGAACAATGCAGGAAGACTACAAGAGGTTTATCCCATTAGAAATAAATTACAGTGTAGTGTAGCATGAAAATGATGTGTCAGTGAATACAGAACACAGGATTACCTTCTGTCTCTTCCCTTTATCATAGATAACAGTAGCAGTATGGGAAGGAGATTTATAGTGCACTCATTTGAAGCTGACCAAGCAATTTAGATGAGATGAAATAAGGATTTTACTTCTGGAGAGAAGAATGTGTTCCTGCTAAAATGCCATTAATTGCTTTATTATTTAAGGCACAAATTATATCCAGCAATTTATTGGTCGCCTATTTTTTCCAGTGCAAATAATTCACCATAGAAAGATTATTCTGTCAAAAAATGATGATGAACCTACTAACAAATGCAGTTGAAAGAAGCTGAACTTTCAATTCAGCTTCTATTTTCTCCCCTCTCTCTCTAAGCACCATGTGTGTGTGTGAATTTCAATAAAAACAGTAGTGGCTTTGCTAAATATGAAAACGGTAACAAAAATCATGGCAAGTACCATTGCAGCACTAGAATTATGGACGTCCTCTTACATGGGATGGGAAATCTGCTGTCACGCTGTAGTAGCAGTGGCACCATGCACCCATTGCAAGCAGAGCTTTGTTGTGGTGGGTGCACATAGAGAAGAGGAGCTTAGGAAAGCTCCCAGGCTGTCCTGGAGGCGGAGGCACTTGCCAGGGTGGACCAGTCCCTTCCAGGTCCATCACTAAATTCTGCCTCTGCTTCCCTGCCCTTGTTTTAAAAATACCATATAGAGCTTCCTCCGCAAGCCCTGTCCCTATCTGCCAAGCTTCCCTCCTTTGGCTCTTTTTTTTAATCCTAGTCTCTTTGCTATCTCTCTTTGCTCCTGTTGACGCATTTTTGTTTTCCTTTATCTGGTTCCCCCGTCACCCTGCCGCCAGCAGGCTGGTGGCCTGTCTCCATCACCCAGAGCTGTGCTCTTTCTCCCATGTCTTCATGCCTGGAATTTGCTGTGCCAATATTAACCCAATAATTGCCTGTGGCTAATTTATTTGCCATAAAGGCAAATCAAGTCGAGCCCAAAGGAGATGCACCTCCATGCAAATCACAGTTGTCTTGTGCAAGCACTGCTTGTAGGAACAGTCACTTCTACAAGATTTGGGATTTTTGCTTTGCCTCAAGCTTGGGATTAAGAAAGATTTGGAGGTTGCAAGATGAGCAGGGTCTTTTGTACCGTTAGTACGCTTGGGTCACCTATAGAGACCTTGCAAGCATTGCTTGCTTTGGTCATGGCACCAGGGATTTCCTTACATCTGGGGGGCACAAGGAAAAATGCGGCTAGACGTGTGCATGACATGTGTGGGGACCCCATCCTTGCTGTGCCTGGATCTCAGGTCTGTGGGCTGCAGCAGAGGAGTCCTCTCTGTGGCAGAAAGCCCCCCAGGTGCAGGGCCTTCTGGGCCTGAGGTTTAACTCAGCTCCTTACCACACCACGTTAAGGTCTTTTGGCTAAAAACAGGATTCAGTCATAACCTAACATGGAAGCATCCCAGTCTTCTATGCCCTATTTATATAGGGTTTTTTTCCAAGGGAGGTTTAAATCATGCTTCATGTGGTAGCTGCCCTCATCTTTCTACTACTACAAGCTGACCAGCGATCGTGGTAAATTAGATCTGCCCTCTCACTGATGGACTCCGAGGTTTTTTCTGGAACGAGGTGATAATTATGTTTTACTTTAAAAAATAATAGTTGTTACATGGAACAAGAGCTTTGAGGGCATTTCTTGTATTTCTCAGTTCTTCACAAACAGAAATGATTCCAAGAATAACAGTTTCATATATATATATTAAAAAAAAGTTCCATTATTTCTGTTTTCCTTGTGAGACAGAGCATTGCTCTCTGTCTTGGTCGGTGTTTAAAGCTGCAGCGAGACCCCTGATTTGCCAGTGACTCTATATCATTTGTGTCACTATCGATAGGGAAGAAGAATAGCTTTTAGAAAAACTATTTTTGTTACAGATGTGTAGACATGAATTTATAGCTTCAATCATGCTTCCAAGAGAGCATCTGTGAAAGTGAGATAGAAAGCTGGATGAAAGAACTAGCAGGAGGAGTAAAACATAGCGGGGGACCACAGGGGTGGGTAACACCTGAAAACATCCATTGGGAGAGTGAAGCGGGGAGGGTTATGGGGTATGCAGCCATTAAACCTCACCAGTCCCAGACAAACTACTGGCTTCTTGCCTGCTTTTATTTTTTTTTATTTTGATTTGGCATTGCCTGGTGTATTTATTCCCACCCTTATTTACAACAGGCGTTTTTTATAAGGCTCGGAAGTGAGCGAGCACTTTTCCAGCTCTCTGCTCTCCATGCGTGCTGGAACATCTGTACGCACACACTTTTCCTGTCTAAAGATAGTTTGAGCTAGCGTGCCCAAAATACGGCTTCAGGCTTTGGTTTGTTGTTGTCTTAGTAAGCATAAAAATATGTTCTAATATTATGTCACTCCAGTTATGTGTTTCAGCAGCTGCAGTCTATCTGTGTCCAGTTTGTCAGGAATGGCCTTGCTTCCTGGGATTTGTTTTTCCATAGCCTGAGTCCTGGGTCGCTTAGGTTGACTGAGCCTGTGCATTGCACTCTTTCTTTGAGGTTGATGGCTCTTGCCCAGTAGGATAATTCCGGCAGGGTTTTCTGCAGGAATGACATGACCTCCTTTGACTGACCTCACGCTCTGCCAGCAATGCCATCTGAACAGCATCCCTTCCCACCCCCACTGCTTCCCCTGCATGTTCCTGTCCCTGCAGGCTTTGCCATGGTTGTGCAAAAACATTCCCTCCCTCTTTTCTGCAGTGCCATCTCCATGTCAGATATTCCTGCTTTTGATTCCCAAATTTCTTGACTTGACCTCTCCCCCTCCCTCCATCTAACACAGATGCAGTACACTAATCCCTTCTGCAGATACATATGTTCCTGCAGTGTGCATTGGAAAAAGGGAATTTACTTACTGCGGACTTTTCCTTATTTTTATTTATATTTTATTGTATTTAGTTTAATGCGTTGTAGCCTGTGCTCTGTGGTCACGAGGCTTAACCTTGCCCTCCCATCGTGCATTCCCAGGTAGGAAGCTGGGATGGCAGCTTTGTGTAGCCTGGAGATCCAGTGAAAGGAAGCTCTGCTAAATGGCCAGTTGTGCTCCAGCTGAAGTTCTGAGTTGGCTGGTGTTTGGAAAGCTGAAACATGCTCAGATATTTCAGGGGAGGCTGGTGGCAAAGGTAAAGAGGAGCACAGAAGTGACCAGGATCAGCAGATGTTAGATGTTCAGACATTCGTAAATGGATATCACAGTCCACGTATTTGTGTGGAGATGTTAATTTGTGCTGAAAAATGAAAAATACACTAGGAGCTTTTATATATGAAGCAAAAAATGTGACATGATCGTGCATGGTTGTAAAAGCTTTTACGCTGCAGTAAGTTTAGAAATGTTAAGTGGCAAAGTGGATGAGTTATGTGGGTCATCTCAAGCGAGTGCCTATAAAAAAGGACTTTGCAGCTCATTATCAGGTATTCTCTGTCTATGGCTTTTTTTTTTTATGGAAAGGGAACTTTTGTAACTTTGAAGATTCTGATTTTTATTGGTGATATTCTTCATCTGTCCTTGGAGTGGCAAAGGCAGGCTCTCCTCACTGCAGGAACCCAGCACGCTTGGTCTGAAGGAAGGTGAAGGCATCAGAGCTTCCCAAGCAGAGCAGGCGGGTGTTCTCTTGCCGCAGCTGGCCAGTTGGAGCCAGGAGAAGGAGGCAAGAAACCGTACAGCTGGCATCCTGGTTGCTACTCTTAGTGGCTGCCAAAATTGGTTTAAAATAGCTGTTATTCAGAGAGTGATATTACAGATTTGTATTTGAGCTATTTGGACTTGACAAAGGTTGAAAACCGAGATGCCAAACAGTGCAGCTTGCTGGTTTTTTGATGCACAGTTTCACGTCGTGAAGTTTTTGTCATATAAATTTCTATTTCATGCTCTGGGCTGCAGGGCATTTGCTGTAAAGCATGCCATTGTTCCAGGATTGAATATTTGCCCTTCTTTGGTATTTGGCTTATCATCATTTATGTTGCAGTGATGCCTAGAGGCCGAGTAGGTCAGGGTCCTGCTGCGCTACGTGCTTGGGTGAACGCATGGTGACAGCCCCTGCCCAGGGAGCCGGTGGCAGCCTGATTGACCGGCTTCAGGTGGCTGCTGCCACCAGCCACTCAGGAGCGTCGTCTGCTGGGCCAGAGCTTACCAGGGGTGGAGAAAGCAGGGATAATTCAGGTGAGGCAGTCAAACGTGCATTTTAAAAGCAGTTTACATTCAGGACATCAGTCCTGCCTTCTTCGCCTGAGTCAGCAGATACAAACGCACAGCTCATTATGTCGGTGACTATTATTATGTATTGCAAAGCCTTATAAGCCCCGGCCTACTGTTCGGTCTCTGCCAACACCAGTTCCAGTAGGACCAGTGTGAGAACAAACTATTAGAAACAAAAATACCAATTAGAGAGGCATATTTTCTCCTTTCCAAAGGGGAATCCCTCTGCTCTGTCCTTCCCCATGCTCTGTGCACAGCATCCCAGGGTGAAGGACAGAGAATGGTATCCATGGATTGAAGGGAGAGGTTGAACAGTAACTGTGAAGTGCTGGGAAATTTTTCCATGTTTATACCATGCCTCAATCCGAGGCACGTACAGGTTGGAAAAGAAAATAGGAAAGTTGGAAAGAAAATGCAAGAAAACAATTGAAAATTCTCAAATATGTTTCAAAGCCCATTGGATGCTATTTGTACATTGTATGGGAGGGTGTGAGATGGTTTCTATGGCATGTAGTCTCAGCCATCACTGTGATTCAGTTGTGCCTTTGCCACTTAGGACTGGTGTGCAGTCCTTGGGAACTAGGGCTGGTAAAGCCCTATCCCCCACCTTCCATCACCAGGCAGCATGTGTGCTGTACGCAGCACCAGTGTGGGTACAAGCTGAAGGAAAACTTCATTATATTTGACAGTGCCTTTTTAGCTGAAGTACTGCCACGATTGGCATGACAGCAGTGAATCCCAAAATTGGTTGATTGCCGAGAGAGACTTTAAACTGTGAAGACAGCCATGAGGGATAAAAAGAATTAAATGCTTAATTAATGGGTTTATGCTTCCTGTTTCTTGGAGCATGACTGTTTTTCCACTCTTCTGTTTTGGTTACTTTAAGGTGC
Organism: Strix aluco; assembly: GCF_031877795.1. Classification (NCBI taxonomy): domain Eukaryota; kingdom Metazoa; phylum Chordata; class Aves; order Strigiformes; family Strigidae; genus Strix; species Strix aluco. Next base: position 90,987,773 of record NC_133933.1, read on the forward strand.
CATATGTTCCACTTGAAGCTGTATAGAAATTTGGTAAAGAAATCTGCACATCAGAGTTAAGAGGGTTCTGAATCAGGTGATCTGCTAGTTGAATATTGGACCTTTTTAATAGGAGAATGTTTTGGGTTACTAATATAAAGAGGTTATTTGGCCAATATTCTGTATGCTAATGACAGCACCTATGAACAGTGCAATTACTCTTGCTCCTAAGGGACTAAAATGAACCTGTTGCCTTAGCTTCAGCTTCTCGTGGCAGAAGTTCTCTCCTGTTTTCATGGATTCCTGATAACATTTTTCATTAGAATTCTAGTTACGAATGTCAACATTTCTTTGGTGTCTCCTTCTGTTAGTTCCTTGCTTCCCACATGCTGTTTTATGTGAAGGTCTTTGTGAGTTGTTTAAAGGAGTAAAATCTTTCATGGCAATGGAGATGCTAATGTGCATGACAGTTCTTATCCACCCAAAAATGGCAGCAATTGACTTGTAGTTTTTCATATAAACTGATTTTTCACTCAGAAAAATTTTCACTTAGAGAAGGTAGCTATTAATTACTTATCTATCCATGTTTCAATATGCCACCATCTCGTTAAATAGCTCCCTTGTCTATTTCTTTCTGAAACTATAAAGCACTCTTTTCTGCAGAACAAGCTCAATGACATCTTGACACTTGCCTAATGTTTTCAAATCCTGGTGGGTTTGAGTGAATTATTGGATTTATTTGAACTTCAGATTCAGGGCTTGTAAATATGCACAGATGAAAGCTAAAAAGGTTGACAAAAATGCACTTGCAGTTGCAAGTGCTAGGTTTGGCATAGTTATCTTTGGCAACATGAGCCTCATCAAGTCCAGGAACTTGAGTGATCATAAATCTGTTGTGATACCAATAGTTGTCTCGTATTACGATAGTTAGTACTACCTCCAGTATTGTTAGATTGGACCCTGGGGAAATGCAAAGGAAAGTGCAAGTCTCACCCGCAGTGTTTTGGTACTAAGCAAGCCAAGCACTTGGAGAAGATCCTTATCTTTACTTTGCAGATGGAAGGTGAGGTGAATGTATGAGACCAAGTTGCTGAAGAGGTCTGATGCAAGTGTTAATTGGTGGGGTTTCGTCTTCCAAATGTTAGTCCAGAGCCTTAATGCAGAATGGCCCTGCTTTCGCAGATCAGTACACAGCTTTTCTCTTTCTAAACAGCAGTGCTGCTACCCGTGGGAGACCTGGAAAGATGGCTCCACCCAAGCAGTGAAGCTTTCAATTATGGCAGTGCTAAGGATGATTTCAAGAGCTGATTTCTGATATTTTGAAGGTCCAAGGTTTTGGAAGATCTGTGAAACCTTCAATCATGGTTTTATTTTAATGAAAGGAGTTGTGTAGTGACATTAGAGCTATGTGCATGTAGCCATTAAGCAAGGAGAGCAAGTAGGTGCACCTCTTTTGCTACTACTTCTGCCACTTCCCTTTCTGTGTATAATGCTTTAGTTTAGTGCTCCTACCATACCACCACCTCTCCTGGTGAGCACAGATGTTTGTTAACTGGCTCTGTGCAGGGGATGATTGGATCTGTAGGTGTTTAGTTTATAATTTTCACCTACTCATCTTGTTTTCTATTAATAACTTTGTGTTTTAATCCTATAAATATATTGTGTCGTGCATCTGTCTATTTGGGGAGCTAATCCTGTTGTGGTAGGCATCTATTTCAGGAGCAGCCTAGACAAAGCACAGCATATTCGAGTGCTAGCCTCCGTTATTGTCCGTAGTGGGTTATGTTGCTGGTATTAGTGTAATGTAGGAGTTCAAAAAGGAAAGATGTTATTTGCAGCATCAACTCATTAAAAACATTCTGTACAGATTTTTCCAAAAGAATAAGCAAACCAAGCACAGTGGGCCCTGTGCCAGGGTATGTAATAGCCTTGCACAGCATCAGCTGAAGCTCCAAGTTGAATAAAAGGCAGCTTTTCATGTGTTTGTTGAGTATTCCTTTAAAAAAAAAAAAAAATGTTTGTGTACAAAAGTAGCAAATTAATTCAGTTCTATCAGAAAGTAGGTCAGTGACTGACCTCTCAATAGCATGAGGCAGCAGTTTCTAGCAGAAGTGACAGCTCAGCAGCATGAACCCTCTGTGTCTCCAGGAAACTTGTTTTGACAAATGTAAACACATTATATCCTGTATTCCTCTTACTTATTTATTTTTTTGCTGCTGCATTAGAAACCACAAACTGTCACTCTCCATCCCCTTTCTTCACCCTTTCTGGTCCCCAAAGGGAAATGCCTTGTAACGTAGCTAATAATTTTTGCAAGGCTGCATAGTGAGTAAGGCATTCCAGCAGGGTTGGGGTTTTTTTGACAGCCGAAGTTGAGCGCTGTGAACCAGACTTGACTAAAATCCAAACCAAAGTCCTTCCAATGGTGAGGGAAGTCTTTGGGAAGACAGGAACTGAATTAATTCAGGATTCTTGTGTCCTGGTCTTGCTTTGCTTTGTGTTGAATGAAATTTTTGCATATACCCATGTGCTTCTTCAACATTTGTATTGCCAACGTTGGCATCCACATTGCTGAATGGACAGCACTTTGAACACATCCTCACTGCGGCCCAGCAACTCCTGAAACTGGGATGCTTTTGTCATTTTAGGGGAAGTACCAAAGAGTTGATGAAGGGGATGGTGGCTCCTTGAACACCGCATAAAGAAATACTGTCTCAGAGGACATGGGGAGTATGTTCATCTCTTCATTGAGTTGTCTTTATCAGCAGGTGTAAAAGATGGATCATACACTACTAGTTAACTACTTTGACTGGTGCCTTTCCTGCAGTGATTTCTCCTGTGGAAATCACTGTGGATCAAGAGGTCAAGGAAGGTTTCCAGCTCCAGTGCTGTAGGTGAGACCAATCTCAGAAAAACTCTCAAGCTGGTTCTTTCTCCTGACTTGTAACCGGGTTGCACACACAAGGTAATGCCACATGGAGTAGATAGGAGAATTTCAGAATGTACTAGCCAACATGGTCCAATTTAAACATTTTTGCTAAAGATCTCATAAAACTGGACATGATTTTCTTCATTACCTAGGTGCCTTTCTGGCCTGAGGTGGCTCAAAAACATCCAGAGAATCCTATGGTCATTTATACAAATGCTGTACAAAGAGTGTTTTTTGCCATGTGATAGATAAACTTCTAGACCCCTTCAGCTGCGTGTTGCCGTTTAACTGAATTTTTAAGTTCATTTGTTTAGAAGCATTGCACTACAGTAAAAGTTGGATGACATTGTCCCAGCCAGAAGTAGAGATATGTTTTGGGAGGATGGAAAGATATTTGTTAGAAACAAAATCCTTCTAGATTTGGTAAAGGTTTGATCTGAGTAGACACAAGTCAAGCAAGAAATGAGATGGGTTTATTTAACAAAACTGACTATGAGAAGTTGGGGAAGAAGAAAGCCTTCAGTGAATTACATGCTTCTGTGCTAATGCTATTGGTAATGTTGACGTTGATCGTTGTGCACCATAGATCATTAGATGTGATGCTAAGAAAGTAATGAATAATACATTAGTGTATACAGTTAGAAAAAATGGTAAAGCAAAGGAGAGGGATGCCCACGTGCATGTGTGTGAGTCCACTCGTGTGCAGGGGGGCAGGCAGTTCCCAGCCTGCCTCCTGATGAGAGATCCTTGTGCTTCCGTTTTGATGGAGTGGCAAAGGGGGAATATGGATGCTGGCTTTAAAGTGATTAAACCTTTCATAGGGCCACCAAGTTTCTTCTCCTTGAAAGGGCTGGAAGCACAAGGTGTACTCCAGAGAGGCACAGACAAAAATCTGATGCTTTCTCCCACTGTTTCATGCTTACAGAGTTATTGCTGCCCATTGCTCCCTCTCCTGCACCGAGGAGGGAGAGTCAGAAAGGGATTGACTTACTTAGGGCCTGGGCTTTGCTGTGTAAAGCTGGTGCAGGTTGAGATCCTTTCAATTCGAGGCAATTTGAGCATCTCAGTCCCTTCTTAAGGTTTAAGAACTGGAACCATTTTTGAAGCACCCTCACTCCCCCTCCAAGTGGAACGCTGCAAGGTTTCTCCCCGCCCCCAAATACTCACAGGAGGTCCTGCCAGACTGTCCAGATAAGCTGCTTCCCTCTTTGCTGGTGGGTGGCAGACCTCAATGAATAGATATGATGTGGTGACCTTTGCAGTGACGTGAAGATGGGTGTAGAGCAGAGACAGGAAAATTGCCCACAGTATAGTTAGTCACTGGTGCCACTTGCCTTGGTAGAGGAGAGGAGAGGCCCTCTTAAACCCCACCCAGCAGCTCTAAAGTGTTTGGGATAGCATCCTGTCCTCACTGGTTGGAAGAGTGGTACCCAAGGAATAAGAAAGCTGCAACCCTCCTTTTTTTTTAATTTCTAGCCAGGGGAGTTTCCTTCACATAGTCTGCATCCCATGCAGGCAGTGACTACCCAGTGCATATTCAGTATATAAATTCAATATCTATATGTTTACCCCTTTGGCTGCATGCATGCATCATCAAGAGAGCAGGACAGCTTCATATATTCCCTTTTGCTTTCGAAGGCTTGATGAGGGCTTGCTGGGGCCAATGTCATCTTTATGGCTTTCTTCTAATGCCCTGCAAATAACAGTGAGAAGGAGAACAGCTGCGTGATCAGCCAGGACTCTGCCATCCTCCCATGATGAAACCTGAAGGAACAGAGAGTGTGGTGCAGGGAGGCCACAGGAGATGCTTCATCTGCATTTCCCCGATGTTGAACCTTCCTGCACTGGCCCTGCATTGGTTAGAGCAGGCACAAACAAGCTCATGCAAGGCACTTGGCAGGAAAGGCCTTTCTGCTTGTGGGTGGTTTCTTCACACTAACAAGTTGGATCCATCAGGAAAAAACTTGTCATAAGTAAATAGATACTTTTTCTCAAAAAAAACCACGCCAAAACAACAGAAAACCCCAACTTCCACTTTTTTCCTAATAGTATTCTTCACTTGGTTAGTGGGGATATCTTGGGCTTTTCCTATCCCAAAGTAAGAACTTGGGGAGTTTAAGTTCCTTGTCTTTACTTCTAGACAGTAAAGAAGTAAAAATGCACAGGAATTTGGGCAATTGAGATAACTTACAGTAAAACTTAAGATTTTATTAGTTTTCCTCCAAGGTGGAGGAAAATTAGTGTTACCTTCTGGATAGTTAGACAGCTGAAGTTTTTGACTTAATAGTTGAATCATCTTTATTTCAACCTCATTGACTCTTGGACTGAATCCAGTGAAATAATGCATTTCATGTGATGCACTGAAAATATTTATACATTTTTGTTACTTTGGGGGAGGGAGGTAGGAGTTGCCACTTGAGTGCTTTTCTAAATGTACAGCAGTCTGAGCTAATTAAGCATGGATGATATCATTCCAGTCAGCAGCACAAGATAATGTCCATCCTGACTGTAATGACGTAAACGTCCTTTGCTTTCATTAGATCTATCAGAGGGTAGTATGTGTCATTTGTCAGAGTAACATCTCAGATGATGAAGAAATTCTGTACAGGGTGTGTGAGATGTGAGCAAGTGAAGAGTCTGTATGAAATTTCATCCCCCCTTAATGTTTTGCAGGAGCTCTTTTTGTTTGATGTTATGTGTTTTGAGTTTTGTAGAGAAATTACATGGATCATTCCTGTACCAATGCAGGCATGGGGCAAGTGGATTGGTTCTGCAATGGTACAACGAACCTTTGGTACCTAGGAACCACTCCAAGCATCTCTTTTCTGTACAAATGTTAGGGGGGAAAAAAAAGAACATTAATTCCTTGTATTGCCAAGTTAATTCCTGAATGAATTTCCTCTGCATTCTTGCACGGTGTGTGCTCTGAGAGGTGGTGGAGCTTAGGGAGAGGTATTGAGGCACTGAGGTCCAGGTCACTGGTACACAACATAACACGTTGGCTTTCAAGTGCTCCTCATGAAGCCCATTTGGCAGGCACTGAGAGTGCTTATTTTGCAGTACTGTGCTTTGCTACCCTGGACTATTCTTAGCATTTCCATTTCTGCCTGGGGTTGGGCCCAGCCTGACCTTTCTCTCCTGCATTGGCAGTCATCCTGTCCTGACCATCAACAACGCTGGAGGTAATACCAACCGACCGCTTGGTTTGGTTGCTGGATGACACTCCCTAGCTTACATAGGTGTCTCTGCAGAAGTGCAGAGGAACTTAAACCTCAGAAGACAAGAAAAGCAAAGATAACTTGAAGTTGCTGACACCTTGACCAAATGGATGCCTTAGTTATCTTCTGCTGGTTTGGTTCTCTCCATCCTTGGCCTTATTTCTTTACCTCGGTTTAGGCTAGTGCGGGGCTAACATTTTAAGTTGGCATTGCCACCAAAACACTGCTCATTTTGGCTGAGACCACCTTTGTGTCCATTACTTATTCCAGTGTGTAAACTAAAGACATTATTTATCCTACCCTGAGGAAGAAGAGGAGGAGTTAAAATTAAGAGCTGCCACTCATGGGCACGAGTGCTGACTAATGCTTACTATCTTGAGTACACAGAAATCAATTTGGACCTTGTCTTATGAATGCCATGGCTTTTTTTTTTTTTCCCATACAGAGCTATATAGAAGAATTGAGAAATAAATGCGTTTGCTTAAGATAACATTGTGTGACAGCTGAGAACAATTAAAACTCTTACTTGCAGCTATATTTTTTTTTTTCCTTCCTTTCTACAGTAGGAGGGTGATGTCTGCAGCTCGGAGAAGTTGATACAGGGTATTTGTCACTGGTCTGATCTTATCTAGAACAAGTATCATGCAAGGTTATTTATTTTACAGCCTTTTCTCCTAGTTTTGCACAACACACAGATCTTGGTAGATGGGAAAGGATTTTTTTTTTTTCTTACTAGAGTCTTTTTGGCAATAAACACATGCCTAACTGTAAGAGAAAAAACTTTCACAACCGAGCTTGTTTTGTGAAGCCCAAACATTTGTGAAGCTTACATACCCTCAAACTTTGCATAATGTGCCCATCCCTGGTCTCAAACATGAGGTGGCAGAAGAGGGAAGTGTTACTTTTTTTAACCAACAACTTATGACTGTGTCAACACATGACAATTTGTCAAAGCTTGCTGTAGCGGTGCTGTAAATTAATTTTTAGCATCAGTTGTGAGTGGTAAACACTTTGTGCGGTGTGAACAGCTCTTAGTACAGTGTGAGTTGTCAGCAGCTTGTGAGCTACCCTAAAAGAAAAAAAAAAGCAAAGGAGGGAAGGATAAAAGCTCATATACTAGTTCAAAATGGATCTGAGTCTGCAAAAATTCGACATGTGGTGGTATTTTTTTTCTCCTTTGTACCAGTCAGCTCAACCTTGAAAATTTGTTTCTTCCATTAATGATAATCACCTGCACAGTTGGGAAATCACAGTTCTCCATCCCGTGCACCAAGTAGTGCCTGATGGCAAACAGGTTTGTCAGGTTCATGGCTAGATGAAGTAGAGCCCTCTCTTTACTCTTGGGTTTTGCCTTCGCTTGCCTGCTTTATAAGCAGAACGTGTCCTGTGAATGCGACCATACTCATTTGTTGAGAAGTCTTGCATAAGTGACATAAAATGCCTGGAAAAAAAAATAAGATGGCAGCCCAAGAGAAATGATGGGGACTGAGTGCACTCTCTTCCTCACTTGTCCCCTTGCTGTTTCTCCTTGCCTATCCCAGCTGCTGCGGTGAAACTGGCAGTGATGGTTCATATAATAGGAGATGACATGATGGAAGAAAATAATTTGGTACGAAAAGCCAGGGAATATGTATTGTAGAAAACAACTTTTCAGATACAAACCTATTTTAACCTGTCACTTCAGGAGAACAGGCAGTAATAACCTCCCAACCTAACAATGACTGTTAAGTTGAACATTAATTCACTCAGTCGTTGAATTGCTAACATGTCTACAACTTACAAGTGAACACCCACTCAAGAGAGAAAAAAGAAGTTGGTGCCTGGAATTCCTGGCCTTGCTGAAATCACCTACATTTTTTGGCGCTAGTGCCAGTATTTCATCTTGCGTTTCCTGCAAATGTTTTAAGTAGAACTAGATGAGAAAAACAGCTGTGCACGTTTGTTCGCTGCTTTGATATGCTCAGCATGGGGCTTTTTTTCTCAAGCACAGTCACTCTCAGCTTCAGCACCCTAGATAGGCTTTATCTGCACCTTGGAGCTTGTTCCTGTAAGAGGGCAGCATACATGAAGCTTGGCGTGAGAACTTTATTGAGTCCTACTAAAGCTAGTTTTAACCTGGTTATGGTTTTAAAAAGAAAGATGACTTTATTTGCGTATTTGCTCACAAAGAATTACTGGTTTTATTTCCTTTCCTAGATATAACTGTAGGTGCTGCTTGTATGAAAGAGCTGAGCCACACCATCCAGTAAACAGTCTAGAGCAGCAGTCAGCTTGCTTGGAAATCGCTTCCCGGACTGTGTTGTACGTAAGTATTTTTGCAAAAGCAGCATCAGATGGTTTCTTCAGTTTTGGAGCATTTTTCAGATGTTTTGTTTGTTCCTTATAATTTCATGGTTTTACTCTTAACTTCTAGTAGACATTAGCAATGCATGTGGAAACACGAGCACTCCCATGTCTGATGCATAGAGCTAAAGCCTTTTAAAGCCTTTTTGCTTGACTTGCTCTAAAGCTCCCCAGCACAGTACCTGAACACTTCAGAGAACAGACAGCTACATATAAGCCTAGGAGGAAATTTGGCAAAATATGTATTGATCTATATTGTCATTCACTCTGTGGCATGCATGTTTTTTGAGTGTTCATTCTTGCCTGCATTTTTGCACTTCAGCATTTTAGCTATGCTGGTATAGCCCTGCTAGGGCTTTGTGGAGATTTTCATAAACTCTGATCTGTCTAACTCAATTTGAAACAGCCCATGAATAGCTGCCCTGACTGATCCAAAAAGAGCACTGGTTTGTCTCTTTGGACATGCTGTGGGTGTGACTAGGGAACCTCAGTAGGCCATGAACAGCAGTGAATTTGGTCAGCTGCCTCTGTCTCTATGATGAGTGTGTTGATGAAAAAGACCCCATTTCAGGTTACAAGCTAATTGCATTGAGTATGGCATTGAGAACATGTTTGTGCTTAAAATGAATAACATCATCCTAGAAAACTTCAAGATGTACACCAAGAAAACCTTATCATGCCATTTATACAGTTCCTTTTGAAAGCATAATCCATTTGGGGATGTTTGTGACCTGAAATTTTATAACTTTTATTTCTTTTTATATTGCCTTCATTTTTCTGCTGTTGCTGATGCAGGTTATGAGAAGTATGATATGAGAAGTATTTATGACTTAAGTGCATTTCCCTTGAAATGGCCTCTGATATTATGGTCGCTTCAGAGAGCAAGGGTGGGAGAGTTAGTGACTTAGGGCCCAAATCACTTAGTTAAGCATATTATACAGGCTGTTCACAGTCCTCAGCACCTTGCAAAATATTCCCTAGAAGTTACATTTGCTGTACATAAAGTCGATTTAAAAAATAGCTATATGTTAATCCCATCACTGAGTCCTTCAAACCCAATGGTAAAGCAATTGAGTCAATCTATTGGAATAGATTTCTTGTTTGTGGATCTTTGTTCTGTGCAGTGACACCTCTGGGTCACTCTCCAGGTGAGGTTGTGCTGGACAAAAATCCTTGGCTCAGCAGTGCCGGCAGTTATCTGCCAGATGCCCTGACTGACATTTGATCCTTGCTCTGCGTCTGCCGGACTCATGGGGTGCTCAGCCCAGTTCTGCATGGATGCATCTGAATGAGATGAAAAAAGGACCCGGTTGCTGTCAGTAATGGGACACATCAGCTATGGCACATGGGCAGAGAACATGTGAGGGAATTGCTTGGGAGAAATTAGGACTTAGAAAAGTCTTAAGTTCTAAAAAAGTTTTCTAATTAGAAATTTAGAACAAGACAAAACATTTGTTTTCAGCATCCTGCTTGTAAATGATCTATCTGCTTCTGGAACTTACATCCTGACCCAAGCCGCCATTACTTTCATAGAATTATAGAATAATTTAGGTTGGCAAAGACCTTTAAGACCACTGAGTCCAACCGTTAACCTAACACTGCCAAGTCCACCACTAAACCATGTCCCTAAGTGCCACATCTACACATCTTTTTAATACCTCCAGGGATGATGACTCAACCACTTCCTTGGGCAGCCTCTTCCAATGCTTGACAACCCTTTCAGTGAAGAAATTTTTGCTGACAGCCAATCTAAACTTGCCCTGGCCCAACTCAAGGCCATTTCCTCTTGTCCTATTGCTTGTTACTTGGGAGAAGAGACTGATGCCCACCTCGCTACAACCTCCTTTCAGACAGTTGTAGAGTGATAAGGTCTCCCCTGAGCCCCCTTTTCTTCAGGCTAAACAACCCCAGTTCCCTCAGCCACTCCTCATAAGACTTGTGCTCTAGACTCTTCACCAGCTTCGTTGTTCTTCTCTGGACACGCTCCAGAACCGAAATGTCTTTCTTGTAGTGAGGCCCAAAACTGAACACAGTATTCAAGGTGCGGCCTCACCAGTGCTGAGTACAGGGGGACAATCACATCCCTAGTCCCGCTGACCACACTTTCAGCACAAGAGGCAGGAACCTGGTTCATCCAGGGGTGACAAGCGCTTCTGGTCCTTTCTCATAGGCTTCTGCAGCACTTGCCAGCAGGAAGCCCTGCTGCCACCCGGCCCCAGGCTGGCAGTTGCCCATAAGCCTTGCAGCTGTTTCAAGGGGAACTATTGCTGTTAGTGCTGGATTTTCATCCAGTTTATGTCATGGTGTTTGAATCACTGTGGCACCAGGAGCTGGAGCTGTGTGTTTGTTTAATTTACCCTGAGGTAGTTGCTATTCATTTGTTAAAGTGTGTTTGGACCTGGTGTCCTGGGGCGTACACTACTGAGACAATCTCAGTTACATCAGTTCCTTGAAGGATTCACTATTCCATCGTGGCTTTCTGCCTCATATCCTTCCAATTTAACTGTATTAGTCTCTTTAATGGTGCCAGAAGGCCACATTTTGGCTCTCTGTGAAGCCTCAAACAGTAGATGCATGCTTTTAAATAGTTAAATAAATGTTAGTTATGATTCACAAATAGTTTTTCTCCAACTATTAAGTAATATCAAACTGAATTTTTCAGTCAGTAATTGTTTTTCCAGCTGCCAAGTGGGCCCAGGTATTCAGTACTTTTAGAGGGCTATTTTTACAGCTGCTTGACTGCTTTAAGTGTAAAAGTCCTGTTATTTTGTAGGGCTTGACAACCTTGGATGCACAGGGGGCACAAGTTACTGAAGGCCTGTGGTGGAAGTGGAATGATGACAATCTTCTGATGCACCTTGGTTAGCTGTGGATAGTTTGGGCTGCATCCAGATAAGCTGAAAATAGCATATTGGGCACTTTTGAAAGTTTGTGGTTTTGCAGCATTTTCTCACAGGAGTCTGAAGTCTTTTTCTTTCTCACTGTGTTAGTTATTACACAGGTGGAAATTAGCTATTTTTTCCCTCTCAAGGTCTTGAGACTTTCTGTAAAGGATTCAGCCAGTGTGAATTATTTAATGAAATAACAGTCTGACTTGTTGCATCTCCTTGCGAATAGTATAATACCACAGAATTTTGCCTTTCACTGGAAGATCTTAGGATGTTTTCAAATATCAATTAAACCACAGATCATGATGATAATGGAAGAGACACTGTTCTCACCCACCATGAAGTACCTTGGCTGTGAGCACATTGCTCACATTTGCCCAGTGATTCATTTGCCAAGTCAGTAAAGCATTCTAGGCAGTCTGATGTGGTGGCTTACTGGTAGCTGTTCTTCAGCTGATTGCTCATTTTGATGTGATGCATAGCAGTGTCAGAACATTTACTTTGGAACTTACCTTTTTTGTGCATCTCCTTTCTCTGGTTTTCCCACCAGATCTGCTCTGCTGCCTCACAACACTGCTGTTTGCATAAGCAGTTGCTGTAATTGTTTGAAGCTGTGAATAAGATATCTCCTTCTAAATATCACTGATGTGTTACGATGAAGCCATAGTTGTGAGCGTAGGTTACACAAACAAAAGACACTTAACACTGAAAGCTGGAGAGAGGCTGATGTTGGTAAGGGAGAAGACCAAATAGTGAAGGTTAAATTCTATTTAATGTTCAGTTGTGTTGGTTTTTTAAGCCAAAAGAAAAAAGAAGCAGAATAAAAAGCTTCCACAAAGCAGAAGTGTGAGTGAAATGAAACGTAGTGGCTAGACAAATGAAAAAAAAAACACATTCATTAAAAAAACGACCAAACTTAAATTTCAAAGCCCCGGTAGAAGAGGTGATCTGTCAGCCACCCAGCTTGGACTGGGCACCCAACTGGAACTCACGGTCTGGGTTCAGTTCCCTGCCTCAGTCACAGGTTTCCTGTGGTTCTCAGGCAACCTCCTTCATCTGCCCCATGACTGACTTCCTCATTTGTGCAGCGGAGATCATCCTCCTCCTATCCATTGTGAGGGTGAAGCCTACTGATGCTGCCGAAAGATATGAATGTTGCGACGGGGAGAGCCACCCCGGGGACTGGAGCGAGAGGGATGCCCTTCCTTGCAGGGGATAATCACTCATACTGCTTGCATTTCAGTGTTAAAGAGTAGAGGAAATTATTTCCAGATCTAGAAAGGGCTGTTTTTTTTCTTTCCGAGTCTTTCAGGCCTGTTTCTTGTGGAATTTGGCTGCCCCGGTGCAGCAGCAGGCATTTGGAGTATTCCCTGTCTCTCACCTTTCTCCACTCAGTCTGTCTACTTATGTCTTTGAGTCATTCCTGTCTGCTTGACACACGCGACCCACGCAAACCCAACGGGATCAGAAATGCAGCTTCTGTCATCTCCCAAGTTATCTGGAGATCTCTTGACATTTAAATACAGTTGTGTGTAAGAAAGAGACCAACGAATGCTTGAGCCTGGTCAGAGAGTTACTAAAGATGATCCTAGCAGTTGAGGAAGGTGGTGTGAGGGAGCAAGCTGTCACTTTCACAGCCTCCTGGCAAGGTGTGTGCTGGCACAGCATTGTGGCATCTGCCAAGAGTGTCCAGATAGCCCATCACCACTGTTAGCCTTCAGCCACTCCGCTCCTCCACACAGACCCTGATAGACAAATATTCAGTTAAGAGGTTTTTATATGAATCTCACCCAGTGCCAATGCTACTTCTGAGTAAGGAATCAGAAATGACAAGTCACATGCATTTTGATGTGTCCTTTTATCTCCTGTGGGTTGGTAGTTAAATTTTTCTCACCCCTTACGGCAACTATTTTTCTCTGGGAAGAGTGTGTGGAGCCCCATACACTCTTTTTCTTCTCCAAACATTAGTAATGCTCTTCTCCAGCCACTGATGAGATCTTGAAAGTACAGACAGGTTCATATTCAGACCAGAGCCACATTTTGTTTTCTGTTTGATTCTGCTACAACAGTTCTTGCTGTTTCCTGTCCTCCCACCTTCTTACTGCCTTCCCTTTTTTTTGGTCTTACTTTCACAAACCTTCCTTTGACCTTACCCTCAACTTTCTCCAAGCTGCCAGGGTTAATTAGAGATTCTCCTCTTTGGGGCCTGCGTAGTCCTTCCATCCCTGATGTATTTCAGTTCTCCTCCTCCCGTGGCCACAGAAACGCTTCCCCAGCCTTGAGATCCATACTCATCTGGACCTCTTTCTGCCGCTCTTTATCTTGGCCCTTCCATGAGTATTTTCCTTACCATCATGACTCATGTCTGGTAGGATACAGAAGTGACACAAGGTGTGCTTTTTCCTCCCAGCTCCTCTTTTCTCTACTTGTTCCTTACTCTCACGTGATAGCCAGCCTTTGTCTTGGGCAGGTTGTCTTTTCTTGAGTAACTCTTTCATGAAGTTACTTTCCTGTTTATTTTTCCCCACCATTTCACTACGCCCAGTTTTTCCTCTCTCCTCATTCATGAAACAGTTTGGTTTGGTCTGGTTCTGGTTTTTCATTCGGACCCTGGTTGACAGCAGCACACAGCAGCCTAAATTTGGAGCCCACGTGCTGAATGAGGGTCAGACCAGAGGTCCACCAGCCCTGTCTCTGCCTGTGGTCAGAAGTGAACATCTGTGGAGAGCACATGAGAAGGCAGAAGGCAGGTGTGGGTTGTTCCAGGCACTGAGGGGATGTGCTGGAAGGGCTGCGATTTAGAGCCCTCCATAAGCCTTGGTGGACCCAGGAGCAGCCCCATTGATTTTGGTTGAGGTACTGCCATTTTATACCACTTATGACTTGGAGAGACACAATGCATCTCCAGGTTGGCTGCTGTGTTTAATCCAAACCTCTAAGTACAAGGACTTCTAATTACAGGAAAAGTGATGCCTCATCTCTTCCAAGACTGGTTAGCTCAGAGTCCCCTGCCATGAGAAAACACGGGTGGTTTGAGACACAGTCCTGCTGACACTGGATGTCCCCTCTGCGCCTGCAATGCTTATCCCTTTTCCTAACTGGTAAAACTGGGAATTCAGTTTGCTTACAGTTCTAAAGGACTGATGCCTGAAAACATGGCAACCATTTAGTTGTCCACTGCTGTTTCAGCACCGTGCCCAAGCTACAAGTAACGAGTTATTGAGGTAATTTAGTTTTATACCGAAGAAGTGATTTTCCTCCTGCAAATCAGGAAGGCTATTTAACGCAGCGTAATTGACTTTAGCTGTAAGATTCAATATACTTATCTAGGATTACAGTGCAATAAAATCTAATTGCACCCAGAGCAACCGGAATTGTAGAAACACCCAAGGACTGTTTTCTGCCTTTCCTGTGGACAAACTGAGTTGAATGTCCTCTGATCCTTACAGTTTGGGTTATGCTACTGTTTGACCTGCGCCTTGGCAGGAGCAGCTTGAGGTTCCACCATTTGGCACGGGGAGGTGAAGCCAAGCAACTGAAATGATGGGTAGCCTTCTTCAGTCAGTTTTACGTGAGTGACTCTCATTTCAGCATGCCCTGCCGGTGTTGGGCTGGGGAACGGGAAGTAAGCTGTGTCTGGTTTCATTATGATGTTGATGATAATAGGATCCACAAGGTATATGAGATTAAAAGCCCGACAACATTGCAGGCCAAATCATGCACAAAGAACAAAACCTGAAATTAGTTCAGTGCCTAAACATCCCTTTGTCTTGCCTCACCCAGTGCAGTACGGGAAAACAAATATTTATTCAGAATTTCCTCTCACTGTTTACCAAGTAGGAAGCTGTATTAAGCCAGTTTCTACAT
Source organism: Strix aluco (assembly GCF_031877795.1). Taxonomy (NCBI): domain Eukaryota; kingdom Metazoa; phylum Chordata; class Aves; order Strigiformes; family Strigidae; genus Strix; species Strix aluco. The sequence goes on from NC_133933.1 coordinate 91,002,997, forward strand.
AGAAACATTCACTGGCCATCACGCAGTGGCTTTTATAACTCTGTGCTATAACTGTGGAGAGCCTTTTTGCTCAATTATTCATTAATGAGCTTTTCATCAGCCACTCTGAACAAATGGGAAAGCATTAGATTTAATTTTTCACTTGCACAGCTCCAGAGAAAAGTACAGACTTTTTCAATGGGACAAGGATGCTGGCAGAGGTAATGAGTGATTTGGGATGATGGCGGAACAGAGCGTGTGGCAAGTGTCTTTGTTGCATGCATAGGCACCAACTTTGTTATTCTTTCTTTGTAGAGATATGTCCCAAACCACAGCCCTTGATCCAAACGTGAGCTTATGTCATTAGGAGTACTTACCTACCACCATGCTTATTTTCTGCATTACTTCTTCTGAGTATTAATTATGCTGTTGCAAGCAGGAAAGGAAAAATACACTTTCATACTGAACTAACTGATTTGGCTGGTTCTGATACACTGACTTCATAAGCAATAAAATACGTAACATTACTTGGTACGGCACGTGCTGTACTAATCATTCTCTATGAACTGCCTATTTTTCACATCATTTTCTACAAATGCCATGACTACAGAGAATAATAAAACAAGATAATCAAGGCAGAACAGGCGTGTTTTGTGGTATGAGTTAAAAACAAAACAAAAAAACCCTCCAAAAGCTGTGAGAATTGGAAAGAGAGGCTCTTTCACATGGCAAAGTTAAGCTGTAATTACTGGGTGCAGAGAACATTTTTCTTACAGGAACAAGTGGTGACTGTGGATCATGCCAGACATCCCTGAAGCTGGCATAGCCACAGTTTAAGAGCAGAGAAGGGAGCTTGCTAAGAAAATAATTATTTTTTCTGGTTATGGAGTTGGCTTTGATTCTGGCCTCATGTGTGCTGGTTCTTACTACCACTTTGGGTGATAGTTAACTGGGATGGTGACAGTACTGATATTAAACAGCTGTTTTCAGGTGGCATGAAGCTGAAGAAGAAATTTGTGTAGTGCCTAAGCTTTCTGTTTGAGTTGAGCTGTTAGGGAGAGCTAGATAGACAATTAAAATACAATCTTTGCTCGTTTAGTTAACTTTAATTATGAGGTGATGAACCCTGTTTTACTTTTGTTTCCCGTACCTTTATTTGTTTCACTGTGACATTCAAGAGTTGGTGCAAAATTAACTAAAAAGCAAATACAAGTGGCACTTCAAATTTTGCCCATTAGCTTGCATCAAAACACTCATGTATGTTTGTACATGACCTGGTGTCATGTACAAAGGCAGCAGCAGACAGCAAATGATTTGTTGGTATTGGCAATGCTCTCATGAAGCCCAATATGATTCTTTCACTTGCTAGCTTGAGAATGCAAAGTGCTTTTAATTCCCATTCAATTTTTCTCTGCTTCCTCTGTCTTCATATTGCCACCCTTGTAATAAAACTTCAAAGACTTTATAGAGTCGCGGTCGAAAGCATGTGTTATCCTAGATCAGGCAGATAAAACCAGTGCTACCTAAGTGCAGTCTCTTCTCAAATCTGGCCAAAATAGTGTGTCTCCTCATATTTTGGGAGTGTGGCTGTCCATTTCTCTCTGAAATAGCTGAAGCAGGTAAAAGTGTTGTTCACAAAAATATGAGCTTCCCAAAAAAAGTTGCAAGGTTGATGATACTCATTGGATTGTGTGCTGAACAGAGCTAAAGCTATATGCTTCTGGACATTATTTCTAAATCACAGTTGAGATTACATCTTGTTTAGCATTGTCATAGGTTCATTTCCGAAGTGTAGTTTTGCAGTGATTTCTTATTTCAAAAGAGCTGTGTAAATTGTTTGTGTGAAGATTTTTTTGTCATTGAAAAGCAAGACTTCCATTTAAATCCACTTCTGCCCCATTCAGAGGAGACAGAGTACAGTATTTTGCAGATAATTTCTAATTAATAGTTTTGCAGATAATTTCTAATTAATAGTTTCATGTCCAACTATCTACCATAGTTAGGGAGATAAAATCTAATGTCATCTTTAGCCAGTAAATAATTTTCTTTTCCCTTTTTATGCCATTTGTTTCATCATTTCTTCTCCTCCACAGCTTTGGATTTTGTCTGTCGTCTTGTTTTAAAATCTACCACTGTCTTTATTACTCTCAGTACTCAGTGTTCAGATGGGTCCTCCTCCTTCTCCAAAGTATATTGAGGTTCTCCTCCTATCTCCATGCCTTGTTCTTAAGAAATAATAGTATGCTGAGTAATCCATGTGTTACTGATATAAGCTGGGAGTTGTGCCTCCGGCAGCGCTGCTGATGTACTCCCAACCGTTGGTGGTTGCTCAGTCTGCAGCACCAGGCTGGACCTACTGCCAGGCAAAACACAAAAATCGGACATCATGTCAGCTCCACAGTACTGGTGGTTTCAGTCTACAGTCAAAGGCTAATATAGACATGGCCCTTAATTTCTCATCCATCCAGGGACATAATTCTAATAAGACAATGTATCCACTGTTAAATGTTTCAGATACTGTCCCCTTAATCTATAAATTACTGGTCCATTTAGCAGGGCTTTCTGTTCAGTCCCAGCCCTGATACCAGAGTGGTACCCACACTGAGCCTGATGCTCCTGCCCCAGTTGTCTCCTCTCCATTTTTATGCTAATGTAGTAGCTTAATCCTCTTTCTGATAAAGTCTCACACCTTTTTCTTTCTTTGGTTTCTGGGTTTGGTTTTTTTTTTCCCCTAATGATTTTGCTATTTCAGGGCAGATTCCCTGGCAGAAGGCCCACAGTACGGCTCTCTAGCATCACCCTTATCCTGGTAGTAGCAACCACCCTGTTTTGCGTCACCTTTTCTTCAGAAAACACCACTAGAGGCAGTTGCAGCCTCACTTGATCTTTCTGTTTAGAAGATGTGAAAATAATTAATGAATTGTTCTGGGGAGGTGTGACCTGAGGGATGCAGACGTGTGGGAGTGTTTGTTTGTTGAAAGCGTCAGGAGGGGAAATCACTCTGTTATCCGTACTGGTGTCGAAAGGTGGGAAATGACCGTGCTCTGAAGTTTCACTCAACCTTGTTTCTTCTCCTATCTCTCTCTTGATAGAAGATACTTCATTTTGGAAAAGCACAGGAAGAGGTGAGAAAAGCAGCTCTTAAATTCCCAGGATTTCCTCTGGGGAGAGATCCCACAGGGGAAGGAGGGAACTCTTCTAATAATCTTTGCAGCATTTAATCCCAAGAAAATGCAATAAAATCAGTGCTTCCACTGAGAGTTGGCAGAGTATTTTTTCCGTAACAAGACCTGATTTTGGTTTCTTTGTAGTATAGTCTGATTCAGACTGTACTGAGTTGACTAAGGAGAGCAAAATCTGGTTTTGACAGATGTTTCCCGTGATCTGGCAAACACAAACACTCCTGCAAGATAACAGGCAGCTTGTTTACATATGAAATCTATTTTTTTAAATAAATAAATAACCAACAAAAAGCATACAAACACAAAGCAACATTCGGATCAGTCATTCTGATCAAGGCAGTGTCAATTATTAGGCTGTAAAGGGAACTGATGACTCAACTTAGGCACAGCGCTGCGGCGGTCTCCGATTTTCGGTTTCATAATAGATTCTTTTCAGGAATGCTTTTCATTCATACCTGAAGTTTAAATGGGTCTCTGGGAGCGTGCATCATTTTGCAATTGGGATGCAAGAGACCGATGTCAGCATCCTCTGAGCAGCTGTGTAGAATTTGAGAGGCATCCCTGTTCCTTGGTGGGATGCCCAGTGGGATAGGGATCCTCTGACCCATCACGTCGCACACCCGGACCATACCCGCATACCACCAGTGTTGTCAGTCACCATGTTAGATTTATAGATAAGTTCGCATCAATAAAATTGAGAAGCACTTTGATTCAGAAAGCAAAATGTTTTGATCAGATCCCATGCTTAGTAATTCCAGCGAGCACACTTGTTAAAATGAGTGAGTCAGAAATGGAAATGCAAAGCATTTCTCTCAACGGTGGCCGGAAATTAGCTCTGAAAACTGAAACAAAGCCCAGACCGCAGTTTTATCTATTCACTTAACAATTTTAGATCTGCGAAAATCCCTTTTGTCTTTGGGAGACATTTTGATTCCTCTCTTGTAGCGCTGGTGCGATCCTTAGGGTGGATGATTAACCGTGTCAGGACTGTCTGACGTGTCTTAATGTTTTGGTTTCAAAAAATCAGTTCCCTATAAGTGGCTTCATTGCCTGTGGTGCTGCCTGATTCTGTCACCGTGTGTGGTAGAACTTGGTAGAAGTATTAGGCAGGATGGGATGTTGCAATATTTGAGGTCATGTAATACTGAGGAAGAAATCCAAGGTAATTGAGTGGAGTCACTCAGCTGCTTATTACCCAATGCACAGGTTACATATGTATGTATATAGGGGTGTTGGAAGTGTGGGAGACGCAAACCAGTGAAAAAACGCTAAAATACACATTTCCTTAACACATGTTGCCCAGAACAAACACAGGACGAAGTGAAGATCCGGTGATTTGTGTTGCCATGGCACCAAGGAGGAATGCAAAGCAAGGTGGAGGCCGCGCGGTCCCGTTCTTCCACTTTTCTCAAGGAATATTTGACACAACTATACAGACTTATCTCCTGCTTTTCCGCTTTTCCCAAGGAATGTTTTGTACAACTCTGCAGACATTATCTCCCGTTCTTCCTCTTTTCCCACAACAACTGCGCGCACATTGCACCAAGGAATGTGCTGTGTCATTACTCAAGAAACAATGCCTTGACCACAGTCCCACCCACTCACACATACATGCTTAGATAAATACTACCCCAAGCTTGTATCTAACTTGGAGGGATGAGAATCCAGTACCAGATTGGAGGGACAGGTTGATGGGTTTGTGCTTCTCACCCCCCCCAGAAGGGATGCCTTTTGGTAAGATTTGTGCCCTTGGCTACACCAAGTGATTGCCCAGGAATTAAGTGTGTGATTGCAATTGTTTTTGTCTGTAGTGCTATATAGCCAACCTGCAGTTTGTGCATTTATCGTAGGCAATCTCAAAGAATCTGTAGATGTTGCATAAGAATAAACCATACTGTTTGTGAACCTGACTGGTTCTCTTGAATGCCGTCGGACCTACAGCACATGGGCTGTTCATGCCTCTGGTGTCAGGCCGATAGTCACGGCAATAATTGGCATACTTATTAAGAGATAAGTCCAGCTGCCTCTAGCCCCTCTAATCTCTGAGGACTGGCTAGAACGCAAGGGAATTCATCTCTTACCAAATTAATTCATCACCTTAAATGCAACAATGGCACACGGGGCTATCTGACTGCTCTGGCAGCACTCATTGGTTTGGGGCTGGCTGCTCCCCACCTTAGCATGGAGAGGCTGCGGTGGTGACAGCCCGTTGACTTCTAAGGACATAGCGCTCTGTCCATGGAGAGAGAGCAGAGGGGAGTCATGAGTGTTTTGATGTTAGTAGATGTGGTCTTGGTGGAAAAAAAAAGTAAAAATCATCATATCGGGTGATAGATAGCAGTGTTCTGGTCCTCATCCTGCAGGCAAGATGTTGCTACTTACTTCTCTACTGGCATCTGGGTACCTGCTGCTCATCCTTGAGAGTGAGTCTGGATGCTTGACTTATTGCATGGCCTTGGACAGCATAAGGACTGCTCTCCTGGCAGCTGTTATGTGGTCTGAGGCCCACAAATGTAAATCATGGTGGAGGAGGACAAAGTAATATATATGTTTAAGGGACTTGCAACTCCCATGGCAAGGTTGGTGAAGTAGTGCTCGTTTCAAAGAGAAGACGGTCTGGGTGATTTTTCTTAATTACTGTTTACCTAAATAAATAAATAATGCATATTCATGGATTTAACTAAAGTAAGTCATGTTGAAATGTTTACCTCACCCGAGGATAATTATTAAGGGTGGGGTGCGGGGTGCAGCAATTAATAATAAAACATTTAGATGAGATTGCAGAACGTTCTGATTGGAATAGTAAACATTATGCCAGAAATAAAAGCAAATACATGGAGCTGTCTTGAATTTAAAAAAACCCCAGCTATGCTCTCCTAAGAAACACGCTGAACAGCAGCAGTTTGGGTGAAGGGTCTGTGGTCTTGGAGCTCTGTTTCTTCAGTGTAGTGTTAGATTTGTTGGTAGGTGCTGCCTCAATTCCAGTCCAGAAAAAAACGACACAAATATTGGCATCCACACAGATCAGTGTGACAGCAACAATACCCATCAACACCACTTTGAGGTTGGTGTGCATTGATTCTTAAACCGAGCTACAGAGGGTGTTTCACCTGTTTATATCAGTAATAAACAAAACCTTTGTGTTGTGAACCTTCTCGACTCCCTTCTCCACTCCCTCCATTTCATACAGTCCTTTGAATGAAATTCTTTGCTCAGCTGAGAATTTGAAATTTGGACCCATCCTTTCATGTCTTTTGGCTATGGTTCCTTATCTGGTTAATCAGCTAAAAGAGAGCCAGTGATGTGTGCAAAGATTTCTGTGACAGCTGTATACCATTAGGCTGAACAATTAAAAAAAACCCCATAATTGTAGTTTAGCGCAGTAAATACTGATTGGTCTTTCTGTTTAACGTACGGTAGCAAGAGAACTGAGCCTCGGACAAGACAACTGCTGCTTAACCCCATGCAGGCAAAGCTTGCAGGGATGGTAGAGCTGGTCTGCCTCATAGCCTTAACCTGCCTCTAGTTCTTTAGGACTAGCAGAGAAGCGCATTCAAGCAGTGTGCTGTATCTGCCCTTTTGTACTGGGTTGGGGATGAAAAAGATAGGCAGAAAGTAGTTAGGAGCACCAAGGCAGCCTGCGGGAGCTGTAGCCTCGGAGCTCCTAGTGCAAACAGCTCTTCTTGCTCACCAAAGTGTCTCCCAGGCAGTCTTGGAGCAGCAGGCTGCTGTCCTCTCCAGACTGTCCTGCTGGCCGTTCTCTAACTCAGGCATCTTTTGGGGATGAAGGCTTCCAGATCTCCTCCTGTAGACCAAATTGGTCCCTTCTAAGGCAGCATCAGAAGTGCTGGGGTCACTCGTCGGCACCTAGCACACCTGGTGTGCTGCTGGCACATGTCCCCTGGATACCCTCTCATCTAGAAATCGAAAAGCGGCTTATCTTTGACTGGAAGTGCGGTCTGACTATTAGATGCCGTGGAGTCTTTGCTCACATCTGTCACTAGTGGAAGTCCCTGACTGTGCTCTGAAACAGAGCAAGATGTCAAGGAATGAGCGCTGGCAGATGGGCTGCCTTGTTCCCAGCACAAGGTAGTAGGAATGCCTGGTTGACTTGAGTCCTTGCAAGGTAGCTCCACAGCTGCTTCTGGCTGATGAATTTCCTTGACCACATTTTCTTTCTCTGCTTCGGTGGGTCAACCTTTTCCCTGACTGGACTGCCTGCTCTGCAGGATCTGTGAGTGGTATCTGTACCCCAGAACATGAGGGTGCTAATGGTGGGACCAGGTGTCCTGTTGGTCCATCTCCCCTGTAGCAGAGGGGGTGGTTTTATAATCATTTTCCCCGTTGAAAAATTCTTTCTGGCTTAGCTTCAGAAGGATTTCTGTGGAGCAGAAGTATCCATCTACACCTTTTATTAATAAGGGTTGCTGGGAGTCTCAGCCACACACCTCCTGGCGAAGCCAGTGGCAGCAAAGCAGCCAGAGCCTCACGCAGTGTTTTGCAGATTGAGAAGGCACTGCACATGCGGAGTGCACAGCACAGTAAACCCCATATCAGCTCACAACTAATTATCTGTGTATAAAAATTCCCCTGCTCGCTGTTTGCCGTTAGAGGCTCGCTGGTAAGATTTATGACTCTGGCTAAAATGAAGTACCATTTCCTTTTTCTCAGCATTACTGTGCGTGGCCTCTCTGGCTTTTCTTGTTAAACAGACTTGAGTTCACCCAACAGAGAATGTATTTTTGAAGCTCTTTCCCATCATGATTCTGCCTTTCTCTTTTTCTGTTTGTTACAACCAGTGAATATAACCCACAAAACATTTTCAAGTCTTTTGACTTTCCCCTGCTTGGTGTGAGGGTGAAGACAGAGAAGCTAAGAGGCAGCTCTTTCACATGAGGTGCAGTGTTGGCCCACTCTCAGCCCCACCACAGTTTGAGCAGGCTCATGTTAGACTCATACATCCATCAGCATGGGCTCTCTCTTCATAGTTTGATGCACAACTGTTGTATTCAGCATTTGTATGAGCTGAAGGATAATTCCTTCCCTTCCTGCTAGAGCATGGGGGACCAGCTGTGCAGCTCAGAGAAAGGCTGCATTTCTCCTGCCCTCGTGTTGCTCATGTATATCCTCATTTCACAAGCTGATGAAAATGAGACCTCTGACTGAACTTTCTGAACTGACATCGCTGACTTCACCCTGATCTGAAATCACCTGAAAATTAGTTTGTCTGATGTTGTAAGAGGGTAGGGTTTTTTTCTGAGTACAGAGAAAAAAAGGGAGCAATGTTGAGCTGCTGCCATCTCTCCCAGTCGCAGTTAGACATAGTTATTTTTGTATTAGAGCTTGGAGGAAAACCGGTGGAGATGCCAGATAAACCTTCCCAAAAAAAACATTTGTGTTAATACTTAAATATTGTTCATCTTTCACAGCATTTACTTATCTGTTTCCCACATGCTGAACCTTATGGGGAGTTTTTGTAGTTGACTGTGGCCCATTCTTTCGTTCTGTATTTTAACTGTTGTCTTGATTTGCATTTTTTAAAAGAAACTGGTAGTAAAAGTCTGACTGATAATTGTTTAACGCAGGAACATCCTTTCGGCAGGACAGGCATGTGTTCTTGTGGTGCACGTGCATTGGGGCAGGAGTCCTGGAGCACAAACCCGGTGAGCTGCATCACTTCGTGCCACCCTGGGAAGCGTCCTTACCCAAGAGACCCAGCACTGGCTAGTCTGGTATTGTCTTCCAGTGTGCCAGGCTCAGGGACAACAATTTCATCCTCATCACTGAACCATCTTATTTTCTCCTGTTTGCATGTGTGTTAACCAAAATCTCCAGTCCTTAAGGAGAAATAAGCCAGATATCTGAATTTTCATCAGATCTGACACAAAGTATTAGGCTGTGACTTTTGCTGTGTATTGGCTTTACTGCATGGGGCATAAATATCTTGTGTGTCATTTGATAACGTTGTTGTGTGGGGGTCTTTCTCACAGCATATATTAACTTTTGTTTTACACTTAGCCATTCTTTCATGAGTCATACCACCAAGATAAAATATTTTCGATGGTGGCTTTATTTTAAGTCAAGTATATTCCAATGATAAAGTCATTCAGATTTTACATAAAAAGTTTTACAAGTTCCTGTGGTGATGCTCTTGAACTACAGTCTCCCGCCTTTCCTAGCCCAGCCTGGTTGATGTGTCACAGTTAACTGCAACCAGAGGACAAAAGGGAGTGGAAAGTTCCCCCCACGCACATCCCCCAGCTCCTCTGAGGGTTTTCCGTTTAAGCCCAGTTGGTGTTGTTAAGTGTAGCTGGGGAAAATCCAGTTTGCAGACCCTGGAGCACTCCCCTGGCCAGCACAGGGCAGCAGCAACTGCCTTCCCCTTCAGTTAGTCACCGGCAGTTATCTTGCTGCTTCTCCTGATGACTTCAGTCGTGGTTTCTAGCCAGACTGATTCCTCACGTGGTTTTGCCACTATCTGAGTGAACAGCTCAATCTCATCTCCGCTGACGGTTGACACAGCTCACCCAGATAGGGACGCACCGCAGAGCCGGTCCTTGTGGTCCTGGGTGGGTACCCGCCTGCTTCTGGTCCACACCTCCCCAGTTGTGGTGGTCTTCTGCATCCCACCTCTGGGCACCGGGGAAGAAGCTGCTCTGCCCTTTGAACTCCTGGTTTTGGCTGCCCCTGGCCAAAACGGTGCACGTGAGCGCAAGCAGAAGTGATGGATAAGCATGTTCCTTCTCTTTGGAAGAACGAGGCAGGTTATTAGGAGGAAATGAAATGCACTGGTAGTGAAGCAGGCCATGCATTTTTTCTGACATAAGTATCGATATCATCTTGGGTTTAATTTACAGATTTCAGGGAGAGATCCTGCACTAGATGTCAGGAGCACTGCAAATGCCTTCTCAGCCTCAGGCAATCCTTCAAGCAGTTGCAAGCTACAAATGTTCCAATGAAGCTGTTTCAACCAGAGAGAAATATTCTTCAGCTTCACTCAGAAACACACACATTGTAAAGAAAACACATTTGCTAATCTGTGATGATATTGCACGTAACAGACTGGGATCCTTGACTTCATTGGGACTAATTTCTGCACACGTTTGTGTAAGAAGCATTGCACTCCACCAAGTGAGGCATCGCTTCAGAAAACACCAGCTCTGTTTGCACATCAGTGCTCACTTCTCCCTGCTCGCTGGTGCACAGCCTTCCTTAAATATTTTTTTCTCCTGTCTGTGTCTGTGAGTTCACCAACTCATCTTGTCATGTGTGTTCATTTTACTTAGTCCTAATTTTACGCACCCATTGTGAACATTGGTGTGTTTGCTAACCCCACTATGTATTTGTTGCTCGCCTCCCTCATTGCCCACTCAGCTTCTCAGGTTTTCTTGAGCATGATTACATGATTTTCTGTGTCTGAAACATCTTTCATCCTAACTGGAGTAATACCCAGGTACATTCATCATGTTCTTCTCAAATTGTGTTTCTTGGTTTGTTCATTGCAAACTGAAGAACTTAACAGTTTTCCTCCTCTTAAACATCAAAGCTCTTTGAAATGCACTCTCCGTGTAACAGAAGTCCAAGCTAGAAAGTATTTTCTTGAAGTAAATACTTCTTTAGCTTCGTGCTTCCTTCTGCCAGTTGTGGTGTCTGATGCATCTTCCTTTACATTTGCATTCTTCAGTGCTAACTTGAGCCACCAAGCAGTACTGGAAGCCCTCAGAAAGGGGAAAAAAAGGTAACCTGGTTCAAAAATGTACAACAGGTTGTTAAACAATGTAAGTTTAAAAAAAGCAAACTTAATGTTCAGTTTGAAGTATTGTTATTTTTCTAGCTTTCTCTGCAGCTGCGAAGGCAGATGCTTCTTTTTAAAATAAAGATAAGGTTTCCATGCACCTGCCATGACTCCAGGAGCTGGGTCTTCAGGTTGACATGGAACAATGATTTGGTGGCCTCTCATGATCCTGTAACTGATTGCCCAGGTATGCAGGTCTGTGCTGAGAGCTGAGACCTTGATGTGGGCAAGCTTTGGAGTCGAGAGTACATCTTCCCCTGCCTAGGATCCAGCTCTTCCCATGCTGTAAACCTGGCCGGTCAACATGTTAAAATGCTGAAACTCCTCTTCAATTAGATGCACCGTTGGCTCTTCATTTTATATAAGTTCAGTTTTCCTGCATTCCTTGTAAGATTACAGCTGTAGTGACAGTTTTGCTTTTAATAATTCGCCCGTTTCAGAAAGAAAATTCTTGTATCGAATGGAAAGCATGAAGAAACCCTTGTGTTGAGCGTAGGCGGAGGGTTAGGTTTCATTCTACCCTAAGCTGACCCCTGAGCAGAGAGATTCCTGCTTTCATGTTTTAGATCATGTGTAAAACCTGATGCTGGCTGGATCATCTCACGTAGGGCAAGAATATCTAGGGAACATGGGGCGAGATACAGAGTGAGACATTTGCAGAAGGGTATGAAATGTTTGGGATGCAACCTCATGCTTTCTACAGCAGTGACCATCAATCAGACCTCAGAAAAGTGTGGCACTGAAAGTCTTCCTCCCCCCTCTTTTTTCTTGTTTCCCTGTTCCCCACTTCTGTTTATTCTCCTTTCCTTCTGATATGCTGTGGCAAGTGCAATTTTAGCTCAGAAAACTAACTTGTCCTTGAAAACACAGAGCCTTCCCTGGTTTTATTCCTTTGGCCATTGAGTAAGCAACAGTTATTTTTGTTCTACCAGTGATTTATGATTGAACAGATTTGGAGTTTATATTTTTAGTTTTATAGGCAATCTAGATAATGTATATTTGTGATCATAAATATTTGGTCCTCTTACAGTCTGCCAATGAATGTTATGCTCAGTTGGAGAAAATTATATAAACTGAAGAGACACAAGTATTGTGTTCTTAGCATAGCCTCATGATTCTTTTCAAGCACCCGTATAGATAATCCTTAAAGGTAGCAGTATTTTGAGCATCTGTTGGTAAATCATCTAGGGGGATGCCAAGAAATAACCTACTTTTTATAAGTGATCCAGTTCTCTACAAGGCTTGGAGTAAAATGCTGTAGCATCAGTGCTCAGAAAGTATTGAACTTTTTTTACCAGGAACTGCATACTTATAAAAAACAACCAAACCGCTTTCATTTGCACTGCTTTGTGTTGTTTTTTGACTTTTTTATGGAGTCAGTAGACATTTTTTGAGAAACCAGAAGTTTTTACGGAAGAGTTAATTTTGCAAGTTTCAGAAAAATACTAGTAGTTTTTAAAAAAACCTAAACTTCTGGTTTTTATTTTCCTTTCCCTCACCTCTCCCTTTTTCTAACTTTAGTTTGTGGTAATTCTGCAGACACAGCCCTTGCAGTGATCCTGGGCAGATAGATACATGCCACTGCTTGTACTACTGCTGTCCCCTTCTGTTCAAAAGAAAATCGTCTTCCTTTCCGCTCCCATTTGCCAGTTTTATTCAAGTAAATAGTAGTTAGGCATTCAAGTATTTTTTCCAGGAAAAGAGTAAAGTGTTGGGCACAGACAACTTGAAAGCTTCAACTTGAAAATCCCTATAACTTAAAACTAATTACTTCTCCTTCCACAAGTATTTCCTTCCCACCCTCCTCCCAACCAAGTGGGACTGCTTCCTTGATAGATGGGGGAAGCCCTTTTGGAGTCAGTGGGGACTGGCTGTTGGGTGGGATCTGGGCTGTGGGGGGAAGCCAGAGCTCGGCTGCTGGGGGCTTCAGCCCTTCTTCCAGCCCCCCAGCCCCAGCTCTGCTCTCAGCAGCCATCCCCATCCCAGAGTGCCTCCCCTCCAGGGACTGAGCCCCAAGCCCCTTGCACGGCAGTGGCAGCACGATGAGTTTGCTATGGGCACACAAACGTTTTACACCCTCTCCAATTTTCTTTTGACACGGACTAGCATGGCAGGTAGCTTTGCTTTAGGATGGATGGAGGAGTATGACACACACTGCCTTAACCGGGGGTACTGAACCACGCCAATGGTGTTTGTTCTCTGAAGCTCCCCAGAATAAAGTGGAAACAAAGGGACAAATTTGACGTTCCTAACTTAAATTCCTTGATAAAATCAAAGCGAAGCTTTGACAAAAGCCAGTATTGTTATTTAAAGTCTGTTAGATCATTCCGCTAGTTTTGTTGGGACACCTTTCTGGTGTAATGTGCAGTTTCATAGAACGACAGAATGGTTTGTGTTGAGCTTTAAAGCTCATCTAGTCCAACCGCCCTGCCCCATGGGCAAGGACACCTTCCACTAGACCAGGTTGCTCAGTGCCCCATCCAGCCTGGCCTGGAACACTTCCAGAGATGGGGCATCCACAGCTTCTCTGGGCAACCTGTTCCAGTGGCTCACCACCCTCACAATAAAGAATTTCTTAGTATGTGTGCATAAGTATGCACATACATGTGGTATGATCTGATAGAATAACCACAGAAGCATTACTTTATCGGTTCTGTAATTCTTCTCAGGGAACTCATATGTCTGGGTGCTATACAAATGCAAGAAAAACATAGTCTTTGTTGTAAGGTGTCTACCGCTTAAAGGTAAGAGGAGGTATGTAGTGGGCATAATGTAACTGTCATGTTTCACATAAAGACCTTCTGTGTTTAAAAAAAAAGGCCCTCAAACTGTTTTTAGAATTAGAAGGGGGGGGGGGGGGGGAGAGAAAGGAGGGGTTTTGTGAAGATTTAGTGCTTGAATATTTTAATGCCCTTATTTTACTTTGTTTTAGGTTGCTATTGACTGAGTTGCCAGAACATTGCCCTACAAAGCTGTGGAGGGCCACTTCTTAATGGATTGCTGCAGCCTCTTAATTTCTCCATTGACCCTGTTCCCTGCATCGTGAGAACATTTTAGCCAGCACAGAAACTAGAAAAGTTACATGTAAGTCATGATTCAAATTCCTTTCTATTTAAAGAAAAAAAAGAAAAACAAAAGGTCTTGGGGAGGCAAGGTGGAGGCAGTAAACATAATACTTTAGAAAAATACTGTAAAAGCTGTAATTCAACAACAAACATTAGGTGGTGAATAAATTGTTATTGAAGTAGTTACTTGCTTTTTTAACCTAAATGGTGATTGTCATTTTGAAGGCTTTTCTAAGTGTTCTGCTACTATAGTGAACCATAGCGAGAAGTACTTAAAATAGCTCTCTTCACCCCATCCCCCTAACTCCACTTTGTTTTTCTCCACAACCAGGTAAGTATGTGTACACTTACCTCAGTGTGCTGTGCCAAAGCCGCACGTGCTCCACGTGAGTTTGGAGGCCATCCATTGTGAAGCAGGACTGCAGGCATCCCTGTATTTTTCCCATCATAAAGCCCATATCCTCCTCCTTTGGGGTTTCCAGAATACTTCCCTCAGAGGAGCCCTGACGCTGCTTCTCCTTCCAGCGTGCTACCCCGAAAGGCTCTTTAAGCATCAGTAGTGTCTTCATTGCCACCTCCAGCTCCTTCCAGGTGGAATTAGCTGCTCCACTTGGCTGTAGGAGGGTGGAGAAAGCCATGCACAGATCTGCTAGGGACAAAGGGGATCAAGGGGGCTGCAGACCCTTTCCTATTTCCTCAGCCTGGGTAGTAGCTCCTGGTGAGTGTTGTGTGCTTTGATTTTTCCTCCCAGGACAGGGAGTGGCTTTGGTGCTGTGCACACATTTCATCCCCCACTGTGACTAAATCCTCCTCTGAAACCTCTCATAGCATCGGCCTGGCATGGAATCGGTGGGCCATTCCAGAGAGGAGAGATTGGTTTGACCCTTTTAACTTATCAGTGGTTCTAACCCCAATTCTGGGATGGATCTGCAGGTAGAAGCAGCCTCTGGACTGTTTGAAGGATGGCATGGATGTGGTGGTCTGTGCTGTCCAGAGGGTGGGACACCCCAAAGCTGCCAAGTTTGGAAAAAGGCTTGAGCACAACTTTATTGCATTAAATTTTTAGATAAAATCAAATCTCATGGTTAGAAGGTTTTTATCTTTCAGATGGTGGTATAGAGCAGCTTGGCAAAAGGCCGCCTGAGTCAGAGATAATACAAAATTGTGGTTCACAGTGTGGTACTGTGCGTGTTCCTGCCCTTGTTCGTTCACTGCAGTAACAAATTCATACAACACAGTTTAACAATCAATCAGGACAGGACAGTGAAGCTGACCACAGCACTCATTGCTGGTCAGTTTTTCTTACTAACACCGTTTTTAATCTTAGGAACTGATTTGTAATACTGCTTCTAAGAAAACATTGTATTTTGCAACTGAAGAGTTTATATTAGAAATACACTTTCATTTGAGGTACTTTACTTGCTTATGTGACACTAAAAGTATTATTTAAAACAGGAAAAATCTATTGCAAAAGGATGGCAGGGTTTTTTAATCCATATGGAAATTAAGTTTTTAAAGAGAGGAGAAATTTTTTTCTGGTGTGATAAATATCAGCAAAAATAATAGTGAAGTAGTAGGCAATGGATAAAGGCTGTGTAGTAACAATTCACCGTCAAAGAGGCCTTACAAGGTGTTGGTTTGATTTTGTTTTCCGAAAAAGGGAGAGGGTTGCCATTTCATTGTGGGCTTGGCAATATATGGTGCAGTTATTAATCAAACCCCTGATAGCAGGAATCATCTGACTACAGGAGAATTTTGGATCTGGCTTGAAACTTGTTTCTAGTGCTTGTCTTAAGGGAAGAAAATTTGAAAATATGAGTTGTAACAGCAAGGCAGGCAGAAGCAACTCGTTCATTAGTCCTACTTAGCACCATTCCTATGAGGTTTGGAAGCCTTATTCACAATTTTTTGCAGGCTTTTCTCATGATGTTTGAAAAGCTTATCATTAGGCATCTTGCAAATTCACTATTAAAAACCCTTTCAGAGGAACCAGCTTTAAAAATGGCATCCTTCTTAGGGGACTTGAAAAAGCAGCCAAAAAATGAATGGACATAAATGGAAAAAACCTCTCTCATTCCAAAAAGTGCATAGCAAGTTTTGTCTTGCTGCTTTTTGTGCTGCAAATAATCAGAAGTCTCCATTTCCAACAGTTAAATGAGGTCTGAGGGCCAAATAAGCTTGAAAACAAGTGAAAGGGTATAGGTGCCATTGTCAAATATGTACTTTCCTTACTTTTTTTTTTCTTTTTTTTTCTTTTTTTTTCCTTCCGTTTTTCTTTTTTTTTCTATGATCATGTACTCGAGATATGCCAGACTTTTAAAACATGATGTGTGCTGTAACTCCTAGAAAACAGGAGGTTGTTGGCCAGGGTTGTGCCCGTTGTGCCTGCAGGTCCGTGCCGGCAGAGGTAGATGCGAGGGCAAGCTGCAGGCTGCTTACTTAATTTCTCAGTGTTTCCCACTGTTTGGCTTTTTTTGATAACAAACTCTGCTTGTAACAATTACCTTGTTACAGCAATTCCCACAGAAAGAAACAAACTTCCCTTTGTTAATTAGCCCTGCTGGAAAGAGCAGTTCGACAAGGTTGACCCAGCTGTAACAACTGTATTCTTCTTGCTTTTCCCAGGGTGCAGTGTATTTTGTAAACAAGTATAACCTCCCCCCTTTCCATTTATTATTTAGTTTTTATAATACTATTAGAATGCTGCTGATGTGATCTCCATAAAAATAGTATGTATTCATGTTTGAATTCAAAGCAGAAGGTATCTTCCTTGTTCTGACGGAGCAGA
This sequence comes from Strix aluco, assembly GCF_031877795.1. Classification (NCBI taxonomy): domain Eukaryota; kingdom Metazoa; phylum Chordata; class Aves; order Strigiformes; family Strigidae; genus Strix; species Strix aluco. Next base: position 91,019,806 of record NC_133933.1, read on the forward strand.
TTGCAAAACCCTGTTATGGTGCATGTGCTGAGATTAAAAAAAACCCCACATTTCTCCAGGTCCCCTGGGAATTAATCCTGAGCAGGTTAGACCACATGTATTATAATGAGGGAGTACAGGAATTAGGGAGAAGCTGTGCTGTTCGCTGAGCTGCTCACAGTTCATTATCCCAAACGGTTGCTAATGGCAGAGTACACATGGGGTTGGGCTTGGGCGCTGGGGACGTGGCCATGCCTTGGAGCAGATGCTAGGGCAGGGCTGCTGGCATCCCAGTGGAGACGGGTGGCAATTCCTAGCAATTTCCACACTCTGTTCGTGTTTCTCGCTTTGCTTGCCCCTGCGTGTTTTCCTTTAAAAGCAGCAAAAATAACATCCCAATCAATGGCATTCTGCGCCTAATAAATTGTCCTAATTTGTAGTGCTTATGCAGTGTTGAGAATTCAACAAGGACCTTTAAGTGCTTTGTTCAGGAAAATAAAAAAAGCAACCTAAAACTCAGAAACCTCTGCACACAGATTTCGTATTTGCTAGGTATGAGTTCTTCAGAATATTTCAACATTTTTTAAAAAAGATTTCTTGAAATCTGTCCTACGACCATCTGTAGGCAGATGTAAATAATGTAAAATTTTAAGATGCAGATTTTGGTGATTAAATGTCTGTCACCCGCCTACCATCACAGCTTGGGAAAAATGTATCTTTTTTAAAATCTTCACTGAAAGGTCAGGTAACTTGACTGAATTAAGAAGGAAATCAGATTTCTGAAGGCAAAGTTGCATCCTTTTGAACATTGACTTACCAAACACTCCTAACTCTTGGTACCAAACCCACTTCCCAAGCGCCATGGCTGTACCTGAGGACATGGGTGGTTTTGTCCTACTGGATTTTGATGTGACATGTGGCCATGTCTGGATTTTATGATATTTCTAATATGTTTTCTTGTTGGAGTGCTGGTTTTATAGCAGAGAAGGCATTTTCTTACCCATTTTATGGTACTGGCATACCTTGTGCACCATCACATGGGGCATCTCCTGCCCCAGGGAGCTTCACGACCTCCGGTGGCATCCTGTCCTGGGCGTCGTGTTCACAACTGCCAAAAATCATTTTCCTATGATCTAGGAGAAATCTTCTTTGCCCCTAATTAATCTGGTTAATCCTGCTGCCCCCCTGTTGAGAATGCATAAAGGCACTGACCACTGCCATCACTGCGTTGGTCCCTCAGCATGATCAGGTGCTCCTCAGCACCATCAGTGCCTCTGTACCCGAGGCAGGCTACACCCCCAGCCTGAGTGAGTGGGGACAGCTTTTGATAAGTGTTTGCTGCAAATGTAACTGTTAATTAAATAGGTTTTTGAATTTATATATACATATGTTTATATATATAAAAATAAGGTATATATATTTATATATAATAGCTCTCTCTATATCAGTATATAGTTTTTTAAAAAATTAAAATATGTATGTGGACAAATTTATTCAGTATGGTCTGAAAAGCACTGGCGTAGCTTCATGCACAGCGGCTGTGTGTGCACACGTGTGTGGGCAGTGAGGTGACATCCCTCTCTGGGTGTTTCTGACCAAACGCCCTGTGCCGGAGGCATCCCCGTCCAAGTACCCACGGCGACTGCAGTCCATATGGCCAGGACAAGCATTCTGCTTGTGTTTAGCTGTGTTTAGCTGGTACAGTGGAGGAGGACGATGGTGTTTGTTGCAGTGTAGCACACCGTATGAAACCAAATTGTTCCGGCACGTCTCCCCTTTGCTGCCATTGACCACTGGTTGGTTTGTTCATCACCCCAGCAGTGCGACAGGCTGCGTGGGCGCGTGGTGTCATTCATCTGTTTACTCGGCGTTTCCCACGTGGCTGCCGTGTTGTGGAGAGGACTTTTATTTTTCACTGTGGCAGGTGACAGCCCGTGTGCATGTGTGTGTCAACCCAAGGGACTGAGTCACAGCCCTCCCTCTGCCCGGGGCCGGTGACACTTCCCCTTACCGGGGGGGGGGTGGGTCAGGGGAGATGCCAGCCCATCTCCACAGGACAGTTTACCTGCCCACGTGTTGCCTTTTTTTTTTTTTTTTTGTACAGAAAAGACTGAGAGATGGTGACGGCAAGATCAACTTTCTCTGTAACCCAAACCAGTGAAAAGTAAAATCCATCTCACCACATCAGTTTTGTTTTCACTGCTGGTTCAGCCTATCCTCTCTCCCTCTGGCAGAGCCCTGCACAGTCATTCAGCGCCCGGCTTGGGGGTGGTGTGGTTGTTAGCTCAGTGGTGTATGACCTATTTATTTTCATAATACTTAGATACCCACTCTTCTGCTGTGTTCAGCACACGGGTCCTACAACCTAAATCCATGCCAGAGAAGCACACACCTGATTTCAGCAGTGTGCACAGAGAGCAGCCGACTGTGCACTCGGCTTGCCAGGAGCTGCGGGAAGGCGATGGGCTATTGGGTCTAGCTGGCAATTAATGAGCAAGTGCAGGTGAAGGTACATTTTTCTGGAGCTGGCACTTCATCATAGATTATTTTGTTAAGTATTGATTGCTAGCTTACGGGACGTGTTTCCTGTTATGATTTGCAAAGAGTTGAGAAGTAAAAGTGTTGTAGTAGATGCTTTCCTGGCTATAATCACTTGCAGTTTTAGAGACGGCAAGGTAATTAATGACATGAGATTGTTCACTCTTCTCCCCATCCCCAGATGTGGCATCAGCTATACTCTTGTTGAGTCTGGTCTTAAGACGGACCTTTTTTCTTTATTTCTTTTTTACTCAGCTAATTGAGTTAGCTTTCTGCGGTTTTCAGATGATAATTAGGTTCATGCTTGTGTTGCTTTTGGTAAATGGAAAGAATCAGGCATAGGACAGGCAGGAGAGTAAACTGGCATCGTGGACAACTTGGGAGTTTTAGGTATAATATTAAAGAGTAATTTGCAAAGCGACTTGAAGTGGATTTAAACACAATGAAATCATCCTTGACAGCAATTTGTTTGAAGTTCTTGTACTATTATGAGTGTAAAGGGATTTTTTTTTTTAATTGCTGGTGTCTGGGTAGAGTATTCAGCATAATTTCTCACAGGTAAGTGAAGCGTTAACTCCTTGTACCTCAGTAGTTTGGGCAGTGGGGGGAGAAACTGAGAGTTAGGGAGAGACACCTCCTCCATTTCATCATTTTAAAATCGGACAGTGGTCAGCAAAGTTAGAGAAGGACTCTACCAGGTAACCGAGAGAAAACAGTTAATCAAATGTATGAAAATCCAGCAGGAAACTGGACAGTAGATACGCACTGCGTGCAAATATCTGTCCTTGATGTTTAAAAGAATATAATGGCACTCTAAATACAAACTGGAAAAAAAGTAACAGCAATTAGCTAGTTTGCATCCCCAGTTCAGATGAGCTGGGGTTTTTGCATTTATATACTTTTGCTGTAGGTGTTGGAAGTGTGGGTGGCCATGAAAAAGCGGTGGTTACAATAAGATTTTCCATTTATTGCCCTTTGTGTACAACTAAAAATAAGATTCAAATGCTTCAGCATTTGTAGAGCAAGCATAATCCTTCTCTTAGCTCTGATGACTGGCTCGCCTGCAGCTTTGGCTCTGTCTGGTGAGTCCTAGGCTTAAATGATTGTAAATGGGTCTGTGTTGGAAGGAGAGGCAGTTTACTTGCGGTGTGGTCTAGCTATGTTAATTCATCAACTTCTTATTTAAGAAAAAAAAAAGGAGTTAGGCTTAGTGCATAAGTAAGAGGTGGTGATGAAAGAATTTTGGAAGCAGAATTGTTCTGCTCTCTGGAAAAAGCAGCTTTGGAGAGAACTGAAAGATCTTTAAAATCAGCCCTCCAAAACTTCACTGGTGTAACTTGAACTGTTGATCCAGAACTTCATCTTTTGGCAAAGAAAAAGAAAACAAAAAAAAGGAAATCTATACAAATCTGCTGAGCATCAAGAAACAAATTCTCAGGGTTAACTTTTAGCACGTAAAATCCTTTTGGTTTGGTTTTTAGGGTGACAGTATTGAAATATGCTGTCTCAGTAGCTTTTCCAGGTAGTTGCACTGGTTAGGAATCCGCTAAATTAGTTGCAGTATCTTGAGCTACTAAATCTGTTCTGACCACATTAATTGATATGTCAGCTTGTGGCCAAGAGAAACATTAAAGAGAGATATTGTCAACGTATGCAGGGAAATTCGTAACTTCATGGTGTCAGGTTTGGTGCTGTCCCAGCTTCACTCATTAAGTAGCCGTGGCATTTCCAGAGAATGAGTGTGTCTGTGCATGTCAAGCTTCTCTGTTTGATGTCATTCTTGCGATGGATGAGTAGAGAGAGCATCTACCCAAGAGCTGCAGAACCTAAGGTAGAGGCTGAAAACTTGCTTTCTACTGCATGTCAGCTTGAGCTTCACTGCTTTCTTGTTGCTTTGTGACCTTTCCAGGTTTTCCAGGCTTGGCAGGGTAGCAGAGGTGTTGGTCTTGAGAATCAGGCTGCGTAAGACAATAGGTTTTCACTCTGAGTAATGCTGCGTGGCACGGAGGATGTGAGGTGCTGGGGGCACTTAGAGGCACACGTGCTTGTTCCAGGGAATAGCCATGCTGTCGGTGGTGAGTCTTTTATTATGCAATATGAAATCCCTTTAAATTAGCTTGGTGTAACCCTCCCCCTCTTCTTAGGAGAGCTCAATGCCAGTTGGTGCTGCCTTACTTTTGCGTCAAATGCTGAAACTGCGCATTTCTGCATTTACATCTGTGCCGCTGTTTGGACTGGCTCCCACCTTGATACAAAGTACAAAAGGCAAGAGAGCTAATCAGTAATCAAGGTTTTAAATACCTCAGGCGGGAATGGGCAAAACTTCACCAATAATTAGTTTCTACGGCGGTGGTTGCTGCAGGGAATTACATTACGTCTGTTCTAATTGCCTGCATGTCTCAGTCCTGTTAGGTGACCAGATGCTGACAAGCGGTGTAAACATTTGTCTTTTTTTTTTTTGTGGAATTTTCTCTTTTTGGTACAGATGTAGAGGTGGGTTTTTTCTTCTCCCCCCCCTTCCCCCCCTCTTCTTTCTACCGCTGCACCTGATGCAGATGAGTTCAAACCTGATGGCTTTGAAGATAACGACAGGAGAGAGTGCGTCATGCAATGATGGCACTCATGCGCCGCTCACTGCTGCCTCACTTTCCAGCTGGATGAGGCACCCTGGTCTTTTCCAGGGGTATCGCCGCACGAGCTATTTTTAGAGATGGCACATAGGACGCGTTGTGCAACTATCAGTACCCACTGCCGGACTCTTCATTTTTTCCCTTGTATGGTGATGAGGTTTTTAAGGTGTTTACCTTTCTCTTGAAGAAGTAGACAGATCTCTTTTTTATTCTTTTAACCACTTGCAGTGCTGCTCTGTCTCTGAAGTTGTGTTTTCTTTACACAGTCTGACAGGAACAGTCCTTCACGTGGCTGCTAAATTAGGATTAATATAAGTGACCGAAGCAATGCGATTGAGATTTTCAGCCAAAGAGCTGTAACAACCTGTGGGGTTGCGTAGCAGAAGATCTGTTACCTCAGGAAACCCCCAGCTTGTTGGATTTTTAACTTTCCCACAGCAAGCAAGCTGCACTCAGACATTTTTACAGTTGTCATAAACTCCCTCCATGGGTCTCAGTTTCTGGAGTCCTTTATAAAAAGCCACCTCGGCTGTCGCTGCTCCCTGTGATGTACAGGAGGTCCTGTGAGACAGCGGTGGCAGATCCTGGTCAGCCAGTGATCCCCTCCTGCGCACCCGGGGGGGACAGCAGATGCACAGGGATGTGGTGCAGCCTCCCGATGGGAGCAGAGCTGGACATAGCAGTTGAGTGCTGGCTTACGCCTGTTGCTTCCTGGAGGAACAGAGCTGGCTGGTCACAGGTTCCTTATTGCATTGCTCGAATAATGCAAAAACATTAGCAATGGAGATTTGCTGTAATGGTGTATTTTAAGTGCGTCTCTGCTCTGCCAGCTTCACTTTTAATGCTCTCGGTTAAGGAATGCTTTGGAGGTTGCTGCTAATGGATGAATCTCCCGGAAAATTGGAATTTTCAAATAAGATTGACACTTCGGAGTGAGAAATATAAATCTAATGAGAGTATTTCAGCAGAGGTTTGTAATTAGGAATGAATGGAGGGAATTTGTACGCGCAGTCTGCAGAAGGGCACAATGGAAGGTGAAATTGCACCCTCTGTGCTGAATGAGGGATGAAAGCCAATGTATCAGTGTCATGGCATGACAGTGTAGGGTATAAATGATACTGTCACTGAGTGCTGCAGAAGGTATCAAGGGAATTCCACTCCAGTAAATTACATTACTTAGACAGACCTGAAGGCATTGTGTCTGAATGATCGGAGGGAAAAAAGGTTGTCAGCACAAAGCAGAAGATATTATAGAACAACTGGCTGCAGGGTTGGAAAGCAGTGTTTTTCTGATGTTTACCATGAAAAGCTCTTCAGATGCTTTTTTAATTTTTTAGGTTGAATTACAAATGTATTGATGAAGCAGTAGTATTTTTTGAGATGGTGTTTGGAGTGGATACCAGCCTGTAGCTAAAGGTTAAGCATGCGCAACTCCTACTTTTTCAGTAGGAATTGGGACTCCTTCAGACTTAGGAAAAATCTGGTCATGTGTTCCCAGCTGAAGTAGTGATCTTTATACATTGCTTCATTTGGCTGAGGACTTGCTTTTTGGGCTGGATTTTGGTTATGGGGTAATTCTAGCATAGGTGTGTGGGGAGAGGAAGGTTGTTACAGTTCTCACTAGCAGTGTCTGGGGCTAGATTGTGGTAAGCAGCAGCAGATCATGGGACACAAACTGTATGGTCTCATTTAGAAGCATGCAGACAGAATGGTGAGGTCTGTGATGCAGGCAGCTAGGAGCATGATGTCATGGTGACAGTGCAGCAAAAATCCAGAGAATTCATCCCTTTCAGCAAGCATGCACTGCCGCATCATGTGTATGTGTTCCTCACACTGTTTTGTTCATTGCCCACCCAAACCCACTGCTAATGCTGCCTTGCTTCCCCCAGCCATAGTGATGGTGTTGAGTGGAGTAGTTATTTCTCATCTTTGTTTTTCTCTGTAATGACCTATTACATCCACCCTCACAGGGGCGGTACCTCAGAGACAGGGCTTAGCTGCTTCTCTGTCTCTGACCTTACATGCAGACAACACCTACGACAGCCCAGCTTCCACAGTTTTCCCAAACTGCCGCTTGATGATAAAACAGCTTCTCCCCAAAGATGCTACATTTCATTCCTGCGGCATATAATAAGCCCTGCCTGCCTTAGGGTTTCTTGTAAAACTTCAGCAGACATTGTACTGCTTAAAAACATATTTTTCCACTTGCCTACTCATGAAAAGCATCACTGAAAGTGCATGCTGTAAATAATTATAAGGGAGCGGGCTTCGCTTCTCCTCTGCAAAACTTGATTTTCAGCAAAGCCCACACATGGCAGGAGGATGGACATGCAGCACAGTTAAATTGGCAGTCCTTAGCGTTGGCTTCTTTACCTGGAAATACCATTTCAAGTTGTGGGAGCAATAACCAGGAAATACAGACAAACTGAAGGGTACTGACTCTGAGAAGGTTGTGGTTCAAATGCTTCCATGGAAATGGCCCATCCTCCTCAGGATGCAGGATTCAGTCCTTACAGCCCGTAGCTGGAAACCAGAGCATCAAACCTACAGGCAGTGTGAAAAAGCAGTGAGGCATCCATGGAAGAGAAGATTCCCTACATGAGATGGGATTCAATAGTAGAGCAATTTATTAACAGGTCCTGATCATAGCAAAGGTGAGTGGGAGGAAGCAAAGTGTACTTTGTACCTATACTTTCCACATTAGAACTGGACTGGAGTGGCCCAGGGCATAGGGCTATGTTTGTCTGTCTGGATAAAAAGGGGAGTTAAGATGTAAGAGATGTAAAGTTTGTCCTTAGACCAACATTGTCATGGGAAACCACTATGCCTGCTTAAGCACCCGTTTGTAGTATTATTAAAAATCTGCCATCGCTCACTTCTCTTGTGGTATTTTGTGTCAAAAGCTGGCATTTTGACACATGGGTTGGGGGTTTTTTTGCATGTTGGGAAAGCAAATGCTTTTTCTTATATTCAGTGTCATTCCTGTGGTCATGATTGAGCCACATTTTCAAAATGTGGCTCTTTGTAGTCATCCATCAATCCACAGAAGACCCATTTGTTCTTGCTGCCCTAGCTATCCATATGATGCTGTTTTCCTCTTCCCACACTGGCCCTGTGGTATGAGTGCCTATAACCAGCACCTGTGAAGTCACCAGGGTCACTCATGGATACAAGACTGGTCTTTAAATGCTGCAGAGTACCATGATTGCAAGAGTGGGGTAGAGCAGGAGAAGGAATGACCAAACTCAACGCCTTAGGGAAGACTGAGAGACTAACCAGTATTGCTTTAACTGAGAGAGACATTGAGCCTGCTCAGTCAGATCTATATCCCCTGGCAAATGTATTTTGTTGTGTAAATGGCTCCCTGCTGTCCCAGAAGACTATCACTATCTCTTCCTATCTTGTACAATGGATTTCTAAATAATCAATCCTTGTGCAGGAAAGTTGTGGTTCAGTGAGCCCAGCTTGCTAACAAGTCGATGGTTTAATCTTAATTCTCACTGCTAGTGCTTTTGATAACACAGGGCTATAAAGTTTGACATAGCAGAAACTTCTCTATAAACTCTGATTTGCTTGCCAGAAAGTCAGCCCATTACCGTTAATTCCCCTCTTATCATTAGTGTTATTAAACTGACGATTGATGTGTAAAAACTGCCATTTGCATGAAGTTCCCAAAACTGCAGTAAAAGAGACTTTTGTTCTGACTTGGTAAGGAGAGAGGGGAAAAAAAAAGCAAAATAACACTGGTTCTAACAGCAGAGATGTTCATATAAAGACATGTTCTGAACAATAAAATCGTTTATCCATGTATGACATAAGTACATCGGAATTTAAATAATGAGAGATCTTGTGAAATGCAGCAAAACGCACACCACTGACATTGTGAAGTTTGCCTTCTCTAAAGCCCTATTCTCAGGGAAAAGCAGATTTACTTTTGCTTTGAAAATCCATTATCATAAGCCTTTTTTTAAAAAAACACTTGTCTTAGTGCAATATTAAAGCAATTTTATACCCTAAGAGCAGCTCTTTCATAAGGTAAAGTGCAGTCCCGTGTGTGTATGTAATTGCGGTTTATAATACCTCTCACAATCCTAATTTCCCCAAAATTAAGAAAACCACTCACCTTTTTTAGGCTTTCCTTTTCTTAATTATTTTTAATTCTCCCTGTTTTTCTTCCCCGAAAGATCCTTTTTTAAAAATCCCTTCTTAGGAGAAAAAAAAAGAAGGCACAGAAACGCTTTCTGGTTTCATTGCAAAACACTGCTTGAAGGAAGCATTTTAAGAGTTTAGGTTAAAAAGTTTCTGCCTCTTTCAAACTGCATGGGTGACATTGCTATTTTGGGAGGCAGTGCCATCTGCTTGTTCAACCAAAAAGCGGGGAAGATGTTCCTAGTTCTAGCATAGACTTTTGGGTTGATTCCACATAAAATTCCCGACCGATCTTCGCATGCGCTTGCACCCTCTATAAGCTGGGGAGAGCAAGGCCACTCACCTCTTCCAACTTCACAGCTCCCAGGGGAAAGGTGTTCAGCTAGTGGTCCGTGATGAGTGAGTAAGATGCAGTTGTTCACAACAGGCTCATTCCATTGTGACATATGAGGTCCATAATTCCTCTCTGTGGGTGTTCATGTCATAAGAGATATAATGAGGAGAAAAAGAAAGTAATATAACGCCCAACACCTGACATGCCACAGGTGGCTGCTACCTGCAGGTGAAGAAGAGGATGTCTGGGGGAGGCTTGGTTGAGTTTTTGGAGGACTTCGGGTTTTGTTTGCTTTTGAGTAAGGAAGAAGGAGGACAAGTTTTCTGGGGTTTTGCTTGCTTTTGAGGAAAAAAAAAAAAGCAGTAGGACAAGGTTTCCTGGAGCACAGATCAACCCATCCACCAGCTAATGCAGGTTTAAAGGGTGCAGGAGCTAGAGAGGACAGTAGGACTATGTGGGGAGGAATAGCAGGACTTTTAGGGAGTGCAGATGGGTTGAAGGAAGAGGTTGACATGAGTAGGAGCAAGGTGGAGTCTATGTAGTATGTACTGCAAGTCCGTGTAAATAGCACAGGGGAACATGGAAATGTGAGAAGTTACTGTAGTCCTCCATAGGTGATGAAGACATTTCTCTGAGATAAGAGAGATTTAAGTCTATGTTATATTGCTGGGAGTATTTGCAAATACATATGTATCATCATTACAATATCTTCCTGACTGGCAAAATGTTTCATCCAATCTCTGTTGACAGAAAAGATTGCCTACTGATAATTGCTTTGCTTAAGTGTCTGATAATATGCCAGAAATGAGAGCATTCTCTGTTAGGTCATCTTTAATTATGCATGTACCACCTGTCAGCTTAAATCTGGAGAAGATTAGTTTTCTCATTGGATTTAGAGTAGGGAAAAGAAGAGAGCCTTCAACAAGAGAACCAGGCTGTTGCAACAGTGTGCCTATGGGGGAGTTTCACAAGCAGTCTCCTCATCTTCCCTAGTCATGGATACCGCTGTTGGCACATGCGGAAATACTTGAAATATTGCCTAAGCTAGCTGCTGTAGTGATGGTTTTCACAGGAAGAGGATTTCAGACCATCTGTTGCGTTTCCTAGTTTTCCTTTTTGCCCATTTCAAAGGGAGAGGGAGCGCTGAGGTGGGGGAGGACACACGGCAAGTCGTGGCTCCTTTGGCAGTGCTGGGAGGAAATCCCCCCCAAAAGCATTGCAAGGGGGTTATTCACTTGCCACCGATTAAAGCACACAATAAAACTAGTCAGGCTGATGAAGATGTGCCAATCTAATAGGAAATTAAGGGCTCAAAAGACTGAAAAACTATGGGGATGGGTGCTTTGTGGAAAACCTCAACAGAGAGAGATGGTGAAAGTCTCTGAGGATATTAAATTAACAGGGTTGCCATTACCAGTCCTACTTATGATATTAAAAATTACCTTGGAGAGAAAATTTATCTTTGTACAGGGTGGGGAGGCAATAATTGTTTGGGAATAGTTGAAGGGATTTTCAGTTCAAGGGAGAATACTAGCTGCTTATTTGGTACAGTAATAGATTTTAGGAATCTCCTGAGTTTTCTGGCCTCCTTTACTCCGAGGCTAGTCTGGAGAGCAGGGAAAGGATGGTTAGTTGTCCTCTGAAATGCACTGTTTGTATTGGAAAACAGGAATGGTCTCTGTCAAACTTCCTACCTGCTTTCTGCAGAAGTTAACATCACTCGCACTGTGAAATGTTGGTCCTGCTGCTTCTCGCCTATGTATCTGAGTGGCCCATGCTTTTCCCTCTCTGGGATTTTGTTTTTCCAGCTTCTGTCATCACTGCCTCTGCCTCCTGGAGAGAATTCCTCAGTTACACTGGTTAGCTGACACTGATTGTTTTTTCTGGTAATACCTTCAGCCAGTGCTATTTCTGAAAATCTGGGATTTGGAACAGTAGGTCAATTTGTAAAACAACAAGAACAAGCGAAGAGGGACAGATGGCTCTGGATGTGAGAGCATGTTTCTGTTCATCGCCCATTTGGCTTTTGCTGATGCTTCGTCATTGCGCGAGCATTTGAGGCTGTCGTTTTGCATTGGCTAAGTGGTAGTTGCTCCTTTGCTGCAAAGATTGGCCTATGGCACTTGTCATGTCCTCCCCTCTGCTCCCATGGGGTGCCAGGGCAGGCTCCCTCTGAAGAAGCTGTCAGTGCATTTGCATCCAAGGACATGGAAAGAGTTTGGGAGATGAGTGGATTTTCTGCTTGGAAATCTGGCTGTGTTTTTCCTGACCTTTTCTGCCAGTGACTGCGCTGGATGAAGCTTGCCTGATTATTCCTTTCCTCAGGATAAAGTTGCTGGACTCACCTTTCTTTGTTACTCTTATTTAAATGATAACAACTTCTCCGTCCTCTGTTGTGCTGCAGGATTTTGCTCAGTTCTTAGACAGAATCTGATTGATTCAGACTTGCTCACTTTTCTCTCTCTGGACAGTGGTTCCAGTAGCATCACCTGGACATAGCTGAACTTTACAAAGCTGAAATGGAAAATTGTGGGAATGTGCCACAAACTTTTTTGCTCACTCATGATTCATTCAGCCTTTCTTTCCATCTTCCTATTGCATGATAAAGGGCTCTCCAGTCTAGCAGTGGTCACTAGAAGACACCTCTTTCGTACAGGCTCCTTCGTTAAATATGGGGGAGTATGCATCTCATTATCCTTGTGCTACTGCTGAGTTGTGCAGCACCACTGGGCATTGCAGGAGATGTCCCATTCACCAGTTTCAGGGACAACCATACTTGAGTGAATGCAGTACTCTGCTTTTGTCTCTGAAAAACGTGACAGCTAGATGAGATTTAAGGATACCTTTAAGGATTAAAGAAATACTTACTTAAAACCTGACTTGAAATAATGAAGCAAAATTGCCAAAAACAAACAAACAAGAATAATAACAGCATGCCCTAGCAACGATTTTTCTGAGCTCTTCTGGCTTGCGAGATGTGACTTACATAGTCCCCAGGTATGGCTGGACCTGGGGGATCTTTCTTGCTGTATATTTTACAGATGATTACTTAAACTACGCAGAGCAGTTTTTCTGGAAAGCCTTCCTGTTCTCGAACCCAGGATGGCATTGGCTCCCTTGTCCTCTCCTATGACTACTTGCCCCTTTTCTCTTCTGGACTCTTCATTGGAGCTTACCCACTGCTTGGTCACAGAAGGGGCTTTAGCTATCTTCTCCATTTCTCATAGGGACACTTGTTTAGCATTTCTCTTGTAACCTTTGCTGTGTTGCTGATTTTAGGTTTCATGCTTTTTCTCTCTCATTTCACTCCTTTAAAAACACTACAATAAAACTTTTCACATCTCAGATTTAGTGTCTGTTATAGCAGAGACTTCGTACAGGATTCATGCTTTTCTTTCCATAGCAGTGCAACAGTGCTTGGTAGTGAAGCTGGTGAAATTCAGAGTGATTTGTTTACATTGAGATATCCAACTGTATACACTGCTAATTTTAAGAGGAAGGGGAACCCCTCTTGGGATAATTAGTTTTGCCATATTTATAGACATGACCTCTTGTTGAAGGGTGTTTTTCCTGACTCTGAGTTGGCTGCTGACAAACGGTATTACAAGAGTTCATTGGGAGTCTCATGGTCTGTGTGTGCTTATGTATACACAGCACAGACAAGACAAAGCCATGGAGAGATAAGAAGGCAGCAATGCCAGACCCTATAGCAGTGCCCAGTAGCGAAGCTTTTGAACGACCAACATGGGCCAAATTCCAGCTCCTGTCTAGGTCATAGCAATCAGGAAGATAGCCTTGTCCTTTAACTGATTTTACCAGTCTGGACAAGTAGCCAAGAAGCAAAGGTAATAATTTCTCCCTTACCTACAGCCATGGCAGTACAAGCTCCTAAATCAGGAGGTTTGCCTGTACCCCCACAGCCTGCCGGTAAATGGGGATAATGCTGTATCTCCCTACATGCCCTTTGGAGACATAGAGGCAAAGCAGTGTGTGGATCGTTTAAGTACCACAGTCAGATTTTGCAGTCTTTCCACCACAAGTCAGTTCGCAACACAGTCCTGTAGATCGACGGTAAATACATGCAACCTTCTCAAAAAGTTCAAGTGAGCAATCCGAGCAAGGCAAGTGGTTGCTTTTATGCTTTGGTTGCAGAGCATTTCTGGAAATCCCAAGGAAACCTCTTGGTAGCAGGAAACTGCTGCTGCAGGTATTCAGTAAACAAGCTGCATAGTCAATCTTGTGTGCCCAGTGCCTCCTTCCCTGGGCCACTTAATAAATACGTGAGCATGGCCATTATCAGCCAGGCTCTGTTTCTTTCGCCTGTGCTAATGTGCCAGTATTCTACGTCATGTCAAGTGAGGAGGGAAAGCGGTGATATGAAGCCTCTTTTCCCTTCCTTACATAGCATTGGTGACCACAGCTTAACAGCATTCCGAGAAAAAGACATTTGATCAATGGTGACCAGAGCCTCCCCGGAGATGCTGTATAAGGACGTTCGTCCTGATAATAGTTTGCCTTTACCATTTTCAGAGCAGACGTTCCTATTGCAAATCCTGTGTTAGCTTGCTGCAGTTAATGTGCGCACACATATATGAAAGTACTTCTTTGATTTCCCTCCAGGCTGCCTCCCCCCACCTCCCACACAGGCCCAAGGGCTGCATGGGATGCCCATGCTGCCAGCAGCTCCATCTCGAGGGCGTTCCTCTAACAGCACCCACTTGATGCCCTTCGGTGCCCCTTGAGCCATGGGCGATTCTGCTCTGCTGGTAAGAGCACCAGCGAGCTTTCTGCACACCGCAAGCTGGAATTCCCTCTGGGCTGCTGCAGTGAATATTGCAGAAACCTTGCCGAGCAGGGGAACACATCGTGCTTTTACGTGCAAGGGCTTGCCAGTTTGAATCACATCTGTTGTGTTGCGGAGGAGAATATTGCTCTGTTTGCAGTGGCTTAGTGGAGTACTAGTAAGTCTCATTTGCAAGGGGTCCCAGGCTTCAGTCTTATCTCATCTGTCACCAAGAGAAGGAATCTACTCTGACAACTTCTGCAAATGCTGGTTTCACTTTTGTTTTTTGTTCCCCAGCCTTGTCCTTTGTTTCTGAAACACTGTTTATGTACTGCAGATTTTTTTTGGGTGCAAATCGATTAGCTTTAATTTCTTTCTTAACTATCTTGATTTTTATCCCATTGCTTCACCATCATCCTGTTCTTAATTTGCATGATATATGATAATGTGATGTGATATCCCTCCCTAGTTAGCAAAATGTTAAGAATAGCTGTTGGCAGCTTCTGGAAGAGTAATTAGCAAGTAGGAATTACTCAAAGATGTGCACACTAGCCTAAGTAAGCATTTTCCAGCTGTCTGCAAGTTCAAAAACTAGTAGGGACTTTTCAGCCTCTAACACAAGATTAATTACTTGCTACTAGAAAATAAAATTTACAAAAATGTGTAGTGTTTAATCAGGGGTACTGTGTTTTGTTTCTTAATTTGGAAGTGGACTTCTTTGACACAAAGAACAGGATTTTTACGGTATTTGGTAGTCATTTTCCTGTGGAAACGAGCCTTTTCATTACAAGGGGATGTCAAGCTCAAACTCAAAATAGTAAGCTGCCTAAGAAAGCACTTAGGGCTTTGTGTACATCATCCCTCACGCCGCTGGGCGTAGCACTGCCTTGCATGGGGATGGCGCGATGCAAGCGCCTTTGTGCTGGCTGTCTGAGCCAGGATCCCCAGCTCCATATGCATCCTGGTGTAGCCCAGGACATCAGCATTTCCTTTCTCTCTCTAATGTGCGGGAGTTTCTGTCCACGATGCTTTCTTTAGAAAGCCATTTGCACTGCTGTGCCTCTATTTTGCATGAAGAAGCCCACGTAAATCAAATATAGCTGCACAGCTGTGCTAAAAGCCTCCTTTTTTATCCACAGGCAGCTATTGTCAGCCAGCTTTTATTTCTCCTCTTTCCTATTCTGTTGCTCCTCCAGGATCAGCCTGAGGGTGGCTGGATTTTTGTTTGCTCCCTGCTGTAAGGTAGTCGGTCTCTGACGGTGCGATGGAGAGAGGGGGCAGGCAGAGGGGAAGCGTACGGCTGGTGCATTTGGACTGCTTGACAGTTTTATTTTAAGCTCAGGCTCTTCGTGCCACCTCCGTAGCCTCTTCTGCTCTCTGCCTTTCGCTTGACATCTCTTGTGCCTAATTCTCTAATCAGCTGGATTATCGTCTCTTGGCACTGTGTCCTCACCCACTCTCCAGCCTCTCACCAGTGATTACCTCTCCCCTCTCATCTCTTCTCCGTTCTGACACTTCCCCCTGTTAGCTTCTCTGAGTGCCTGTGACTTTCCCTCCCCTCGCCTTCCGCTCAAGAAGCATCATCCCACCTCCAAGTGGGGGAACAGACAATTTCCAGGAACCTTTTTTCTCAGTGTCGCCTCCATTCCCACTGCTCTTTCAAGCTCCTTGGCAGTCGTTCCCCTCTCTGTTCTGGGCAGTGCAACCTCTCTCTGCTGCCTGCCCACTCTTTTCTTCTCGAGACCTCCTAGCATCCTTACATACTTGCTGTAGTATGCAATGGCTTTATCTCCGGCTTTGGTTTCTTTTTGCTCACTGAAAACACTGGAAAATAGCCACTCTTTCCCATGATTTGTTCCCCTGTTCTCACCTCTGCCCCTCTGCGCCCCTGGAGGCAGTGAGTCCAGGACTGGACTCCTGCCCCCTTACTACAGGCCCTTTTCCCTTGAAACTTCTCCAGCCATCCCTCCTCCCCCTTTCCTTTTAACTCTTGATCCATAAGCCCCCAGCCTCTTCAGCCTCCTCTCTCTCTGAGGTAAGCCTTGAACCCTTCCACTCATCCATAATAATGCAGTTTTTTGCATCCTTGTGGATGTTGCTCTTGACTCTTCCCTGTCCCTTCAACTTTTCACCATTGCCTCTGGATTCGTCCCATTTCAGAGCTTTTTTCACACATCTCTTTCCTCCTTTATTATTACTAAAAACATTTGTACAAACATCCTTTTCAGGATTTTGATTTCTCCTCTTGTTTATGCTCCTTTTGGAAAAATTCTTGCTACATGCAGTACAAGAATGCATGTGTGCATATGTAGTTCAGGTGAGAAATGCATGGAATAATGGCTACAAATAATACTGAGCCATGTAATTTGTACAGAGTTAAAGGAGCTTTTCCTCCTTGATATATGTCTGGGTAGCTCTATTGATAGGACTGGCCCAAGGACCCTTTTAATAGTGATCGTGTCATTTTTTGATGTTTGGAAAGCTCATGCCAGACAACACGGGCTATTCCAGAAACACACAGTAACAATAATACATATTTTCTAAGATATATTGATTAAACATTGTGCACGTGCGTGCACATATATATATACACACACGTACATGTATACACATATGTAACTATATACACATGCACATACATGTCTGTTTTTAAGACACTATATTGGAGCACAGTATGCTGTGATGGAAAAGCATCATGTCATTCATAACAAAGTAGTGACTGTCCTGTGTTTCATCAAGCAACAAGTATTTTCAAAAGAATTTTAACATTCCTTTGGGCATATAACCAGACTGTGTCTTACTAGGACTTAAATTCTTGAAGTAATAGCATGAATCTGTAGATATACTTACCTGATCTTGACTTCCGATAAATATTAACTATCTGAGCCTCTTTCTACAAGACTTGAATTGTGCTAATGGCAAAATCTTCATTTAGTCTGATAGTGGAAAATTATCTCTTCCTTCCATGAAGCTATGTCACTATGTGGTCAAGTTTGTCTAAAAAGATCTGCTCCTGCATGACAATATTTGCATTCTTCTGACAGTCCAGAAAACACAATGCATTGGTTTAGTTAGAAGATTTGTGGTGTGGGTTTTTTTAATCATTTATTTTTTTTATTGCAGCCTGCAATGTAGGTTAGGTACAGTTAGGGTAGGCAGACGTTGAGGGGGAAAAAGTAAGAAAAAAAGTATGCTTGCTTTTACATTGCGGACTGTTCTCTTTTACATGTGTACAGAGAGACAAATTTCCTGGCAAGCACTAGAGTTTGCCATCTAGGCTGGTCCCCTTTTTAGCACAAAAATTGCTGTAGGGGGTTGCAAGTGCTGGGTCGTATTGATTGTTTCCTAGCACACTTATTTGTATTACATATTTTAGTTAATAATTAGTAATGCTTTTAGATCAGTTTCATTTGAAATACAAATCAATGAGCTTTATATATTCCCCGCTTTATACATAAATATGTCAGTCTCCAGTGGAGCAAGAGAGTTATCCCAGATTGTTTATACTGTATAATTATTAATCTGTAGTTTAATCTCCTTGTCTTCATGCTTTTATGGCTTGATCCCACTTGTTTCAGGGGATCTCAGATCTCATTAAAGGCACTCAACACCTTGCCAAATAAGTGCTGGAATGTGCCAGCTAAGTCCTGTTGCATGTAGACCTCCCAGTGCTTCTCTACACGTGCACCAGAAATAGGACTGCTTGCCTTGTATCTTGTCATTTCCCCCTACAAAGCCTTATTTTGAACCACAGTAGGTTTGCCAGACTTGAGGTGCATAGGGTCATAGTTTTCTTGCTGTGATGTTCGTTCAGCCTGTAGTTGGAAAACCACCACCAAAGTGTCTCAGCTGAGGGGGAAGTAAAAAGGAAAATAAAGCTTGAAATTATGTGTAATTTTCCTATGTTCAACATTTTTTTGAGCTCTTCTGAAGCTCTGGTGCCCTCATGCTGTGGAGCAAAGACATGAGATCTCAACTGGATAGTGGGTTTGGGGCCACAGGTGCAGCTGTTGCTGTTGCTATTCCCATGGAAACCCATCTGACCAGCCAGAAACTTCGTAAAAGAAAGCCCAGGGCAGCTGATGGCTTCTGCTTAATGCTGCCTTGGAATCTGGTTAGTGACGAATCAGGGGGACCTGCAGACCTGCGCTCTGCTCACACCACCCATATTTGGCGCAGCATTGTAGGCTGCTCGGTTGTGATTTTGCAGACCAGTGGTGGTCAGCCAGCGCTGCTTGGGAAGCAGAGATCTTGTGACTCCCCCCCTCCTCCTGACCCACGTGGGCTCGAGGGTCAGGTTACACAATGGCACCTTTAGTTTGTTTAAGGTAAGGAAATTATGCACAGAAGCTGTTAAAAGAATATAAGGTTGTCAAGTCAAGTGAGAAATGTTATAACATCGCCTGCTCAGCCTTCAATTGGATCCTGTGTGCATGCAAATTTGACAGTCTTTAATTGCATGTCTCCAAGATCTATGGAGAATATAGCTTCTCAATTCACATCAGAAAAAGCACACAGACTTTTTTCTTCTCAGTAAAAAAGCATTTGTTCATACATCAAATATCGTTATCTCTTAAAGACTGTGCAAACTGTAGGTATGGGGTACATTCCATCAGCCGGGCAAAGCTTCCATAGGTCACAGCTTCCTAAAACACAGCCCTGAGCAAACCTGCTATGGTCCTGAAAGTAGTGTGGCAACAGTGATTGCCACCTCGGGGACAAGGTCCTCTCTGATTTGTTTTGTGTTGCCCTCAGATATGGTATGGTCAGGTGTCCTGAGTGTCCATCCCCTTCTGAAAGGAGAGGGAAGGCAGAAGATAGCAGCAGGTTGCACTCACCACGCTGCTGACAGTGGAGAACAGCTTGGGATCTTGTGGATCTCCAAGCTATGGTCTGCAGAGACTAAGGGGAATGTCTGGTTTTGGTAGCCTCTTTCTCTACCAATAATACGTTCCCCTTGAAGACAAATGGGCAAATGAGGGCTGTAAACTAACCATAGAGGGAGAAAGTGACATCAGTGAATACCCAATTGCATAAACCAGCCCTATGGTGCTTTCAGTATAACGTAAGTCTAAACCATTAGGGTTGTACAAGAACTACATTGTTTTTGTTAGCCAGGCTCTTGCATTCTGGGAGAGGCATTGGAGAGAATGACACATGAACAACAATCCAGAAGAGTTTCAGTGGGAATGGTTCTCTTAAAAACAGACTGGAAAATAAACATTTACAACTTGTTGCATGAGAAAATGAAACAAGAAGGGAAGCAGTTTGTCAAACGCTGTTATTTGTGGACAGTCTTAAATAATGTAAATCACGGGGCCTCAAATCCCGTACGGTGACCTTGCGCAAGCAGAGTACACCACCTACCAGGAGATTATAAATTTATGCATGCACTGTACTCAGAACTGAAAAAGATGTTTTCCAAAGTTAGAACCTGTTGTGTTGGCATAACATTACATTTAAAGTAAAAAGTGTTGAACGCACTGGGAATTGTTGAAGAATATTCTGCCAGCTGCTCAAAATTATGATTTTACACTGCCATCAATAACAAAAAACGTTACTCTAATGAGAAGCCATTCTGGTTAAATGAAGAAATAGAAGTAGCGATAAAACATTAATTAATTGAATATCAAAAAAGGGGAAATAGAAAAGGCAGAAATGTTCCCTAGACATTTTTTGTATTTGAAACGGTGGAAGAGGATATGTCCGTCCTGTGTGATGATGTGGAAAGAAGAGAAAGTTTGCTGCTTATAGCATAGGAGGATCTGAGACAGGCAGGAGTAGTTGAAATTAAACATTTTCACATCCTAGTAACTTTTACATCTAGGAATCTTAAAGGAGGTAGCTGAAAAGCTCTGTTAAGTGGCTGTTAATTTATAATAAATCTTGGGAAACAGGGGAAATTCCAGAAAATTGGAGGGCTGCCAACTGTATTTCCGATATTTCAAAAAGATAAAAGGGATGTCCCGGGGAACTGAAGGCTGGTTTAGCTTGACGTCAGTCTAGGGTAAAATAGCGGAAGAGCTATTTCAGGATCTGTCAAGAGAGGACTTGGAGACTAAAGGTATAGATAATTCCAGTAACAGTTGAAGAGAGAACTTGTTAAACAAACCTCTGGTTTTCTTTGCTCTGTCGGGACTGCAAGTCTGCATGATAAAGGCAACTGTTGAGATTGCCTTTAGGAGGCCAGATTAGGTGGTCCTTCCTGCCTTTCGGGTTTGTGAACTGTATAAGGAATGCCCTGAGATTAAAACTCCAATGCCAGAGTGCACTAATTCAAACAGAAATAATCCAGCCACTCTGTTTCCCTGGGATAAAGTGTGTCTTAGTTCTCGGTTTTGCATGTTAATCTTCTATTTGATTTGATTTGATGGTTTTTGCAGCTTTAAGAGTGTTGAGTACAGTGTAGTTCTGTGGGGGGCAAAGAAACCAAACAAACTTCAAAAAGCTGCATGAAGTTCAACAAATAATATGAGTATCCTCAAACAAAGATAAAATCCAAATTCTTCTTATAGCAGCCTTTGCAGCTTTAATCCCTCATTCTTTACCATGGCAAAGAAGCTTTCATAAGCTCCTCTGGAATTTACAGGAAAAGAAAAGCTTGTCATTGCCTTCTGCTGTCTTTGCAGTCCTCTAAGAAATATGTAGGTGCAGATGCTACGTTGGCTGTACTTACCCTCAGAACCAGGACCCAAATGCATCACATCTTTTCTTTCTCTCCTGGGCTCCTTCAGGCTGCAGTTGCACTTAGTCAAAATGCCCATTTCTGTCTCACAACCTCTCCTTACCTCAGCTGTAGCCTGGTCCTGGTAGGTGTTGGCAGCAGAAGTGATTGCTTTCTGTGCGCCTTTCTCCATGAGGTGATTTATTGTCTACAACAGGAAAGGCAGTTTAGTTCCAGAATAAGGGGTGGTCCACAGATAAAGGGACTTTAAATAGGAATCTAGGTACATGCCAGACTCTGAGGATGGTGGGAAGGCTTGCGACTCTTGCTTAAACCTTCTGATAACAAAATGGCAATTCTCAGATTCTCACAGGATCAAAATCACTGTCAGAATCCCTTGGCATAATCCAGGTGTCGCTTAGCACTTGCTTTGAGAGTTGTTAAATAGTCTTTTTAGTGACCTTCTGATCATTTGATGGTTAGTAAAACATGTGAAAATGTTTTTTTGCATGTGTTGATAGGCCTTCCAATGTTCAGACCTGTAAATCTGTGGATCCTAATGCAGTAGTCACTAGATTTTATTTATTTATTTGTTCATCTATTTTTAGATTAGTAAAAATCTATGATTTAACCATAAGGAAACATTTTTCCTTCAGTAAATATATTGTCAAAGGAGAACATTATTGTTGGTATCTGTTTGGTTGTGGAAAATGCTGCACAAGCAGATAGCGGCCCAGTCTCCAAGGAGAATGCAACACCTGTATTCTTTCCCAAGAGCAGAAGGTGCGAAGTTATACCCTACAAAATTCTGTCCCAAATTTAACCCAGTGACCTACTGCATGCATTCCTGCTCTTCACACATTAATCACAACAGACATGTTCCAAAGGACATGACAGTTTGTGTCCCAAGGAAACATGAAGGATATTCTGAACACCTGCTAACTTGCAGCAAAGATGAAGAGCTTGCATTTTGGAAAACAAAAAGGGACCAGATTTTTTCCCATAACAACTATGTAGTATGACAGGAGAAAATGGGCTTTTGTCATTTTTGAGTAGATGAAGATGTTAGCAGTGGTTTTGGCCATACTCTCCCATGCAGACAGAACTTCTTCTACCAGTTCTGCAGATAGACTGGAAAAGCAGTAATTAGTACACCTTGAGAAGCAAAGAAAATTTAACCAGGAGACGTAATTTTGAGAGAGAATTTTTCTGTTTTCCTCTGGAAAAAAAAATCAAAAGCAATGCTCATTTGATAGGAACCAAAAATTTCAAGCACAGAGCTTCAGCACTGAACTCTGCTGGAGTTTTTTGGGCTTCCTTGAGAATAAAACATAAAGGGAATTAATAACTTTTACTCAGATAATTTGTTGGCATAATCTTTCACATTAAAAGGCTGCTAAAAGGAGCAGCAGTGCCATTATGCATTTGTAGTTTCCAAACAGTGGTAGTGTTGGGTCAATATCGGCCTGGCCTTTGTTCTCATAGTCATATTAGCAAAAGAGATTTCAAATAGAGAGGCACATTCTTTACTATCCTGAAGTATTGTCATACTGGAAAGTAGCCTGGATATTTGACCAACTATTTATGCTTCAGCAATTTCATAATTTCAGACAGCATCGTAGTGCAAATTATACGTACATACATGTGCACATACGTCCATAGAGGTACGTGTAAATTATTTAAAGGTTTAGGAAAAGGAGGAAAGCTATATCACTGTACCACTCCGCAACCAAAACTGCAAAATGCTCATTTAAAGCAAGGAAGGCAGCACCTAAATCTGGTGGGCCCTTGCCAGAATGTCCAGCCTCCATTGGTGTGGAGACCTTAAATCTTTTCAGAGAGGTCACCAAGCTGGAGGGCAAGTTAAAAAAAATCACTAGTTCATTTTTCCCTGTCTGATTCTTTAATCTGGCAATCTGCTTTACCCAAGAAGAACCCAAAAGGTTGTGTCTTTTCCCCAAGGTCCTGAAGCCATTGACCACTTCACAAAAACATAATGTGTTGTTTGTTTTGCTTGGTGGTTTTTTGGCACTGTTTCAGTGTTGGGCATTCCCCATTCTGCTTTGAATAAGCTATTTTGAGTAACAGACTTGGTTCCGGTCCCCTTCACCGTAGCCAGCTACTGTACAGAGCAGTGTGAAAGCCATGAGAAGAGACTTTATTGGGGAAGAGTTCTGTGTTTCTCACTTTCCACGTACATATGTGTCAGTTGAGTGGCTTCTGAGAAATAAAGATAGAGGACAGTTCTTCTGTTGTTCCTTGTGTTTTCCTACCTGGGCTGTGTCTTCCCCCACCCCATCTACTGTGCCTCTCTCCTGAAGACATCATCATTTCTATATAAAGGACATTGAAAATGCATGTTAAACTAAGACTGACTTACTGAGTGTAGGACAATTAGTAGTATAATCATATAGTTGAGTCATAAAAAGATGCCCATGTATACTTTGCCTAATAGGCCTGTATAGAATGTATATGTCAATGCATGTACCATGTGTAAACATTATTTGCATGTTAACTAAAGACTGTGAGCTATCATTACCTTGTTCAGCTGGTTTACTCCCTCAAAAAACAGTAACAACACAACCCTCTGAAGTCAAGAAATAGGTCTTATCTGTATGTGGAACATAAATCTATTTGGACTCTTCAAAGCAACCTCCACTGGGAATCCCTGCCTCCTTATGGTACCAATCTCTGAACAACCTGAAGCACAGTTTCTTTAGAGTAGACACCTGGGGTTTAAATAAACATTCATCATGGAGACCTGGGCATCCTGACACTAATTTAAAAGAAAAAAAAAAAACTAACAACAAAACCGAACAAAAACCCAAGATCCATTGCAGAAATGAAGCCGTGGTACATTTCTGTTTGTGTGTGCAATCTGCAAATCGCTGTAAGTAACCAAAATGCTGCAGACAAAAGCTACATTCAGCAGTTCTGTTTAAAGGTCTGCAAGATCAGAGTCCCTTTTTTTTTTCCGCTACTCTCTGTCCAGTATAACAAAGCCAGTAAGTGACTTTTCCAGTGGGACTTAGTTCCTACATCAAAGCCTTTGTACTGTGATGACGTATAGGCTGTGCAAACACAGCCATTCCACGATCTAGAGGATGCATCCCCATTCCTGTTGGTTTAACCTAAGGAATGAATTTCCAGTATTCTTGTCTCTACTTCGAAAGCATGTGAAGATTGCCGTACAGAAACAGAGCTCATGGCCCAGCTCTGCAGCCAGCCTAGGCACTGATGCTTCTGCTCACTGCCTGTGGTGTAGGTCATCAGGGACCAGTTTGTGGCCCTTGAACCACGTGCAGCTGTTTAGCAATTCAGAGGGTGCTCCCTGGGCTGTGAACGCTTGATATGTTGGAGCCATGTGGCCTCCTCAGCAATGTGAATTCTTGCCTTTAGGAGATGTTACAAGATGTCTGCAGGGCCCTGCTGCGTGCCCAACCAGACCTGCCTCTCTAGAGGGCTCATCATTAAATCCTCTCTTGGGCTTCTCTCAGCTATCTCCCTTCCCACTCATGGTCAAATGAAGGTCTTGCTTTGAGGCAGTAGGTTCAGAAGCACCAGCCATCACTATCAGCAGCAACATGTCTATAGCGACCAGCCAAGAATGCTCTACAGTGTCTTTTCCACTTGCCCATGTATCTTCTGCTTTACAGAAGATGTTACTTGAACAATGTGAAAAGCTCATTTCTGAAGACGTTCTTGCTAATGGCCCTGGCACCCACAGTACATTTGGCAGGAGGCAAGCCCATGTAGCCTGGCAGCCCGCTAGTCTATTTTCAATTATCTGGGGTGCTCAGAGAAGAAGACATTAATATTGCTGAGGATGACATAGCAAATTACTACTGCTCCCTAACCTTTTTAAATTGCTAACACTGTTGTAATCTGTAATTACAGAAATCAGTGTGAGAATTGTGGCACAGTATAATTATCTTTCCTGATACTTTATTGCTGTATGAATTATTAATCAAAATCAGTCTTGTATAGTATTTGCAGCAACTAAGAAGAATAATGTATAATTAAATTTAGTTATTTCTATTTTTGTGCTGGTGTTTTATGATGTTGTAATTGATAATTAATTGGTTAAAAATTCATACAGTTCTTGGGAGTTTCATATGACTATGACTGCTCAGTATTCAGCATTTATTAATTGAATAATGGGCTCACTGAAGAGACCTTTGTATATAGTCTTCTGTCATTACAGTGAGCTCTCAAAAATGGTGAATTAATCATTAGGCCTTTCAATAGTTTCTTTTTAAAGGAAAGCAGTGACAATATAATCATATCCTTTGTTGTTACAGCTATAATTGAGAGATCGTAATAACCAATTATAAGGATGGTCATTTTAGGAGCTCCGAAATGTCACGTTATTGATAAATTTCTTTAAAACCAAAGTGTTGATTACACAGAACAAGTCTTTTCATAGAAAAAATATTAGGAGATGGGGAAGGAAGCCTGGAAAATTATTTTCCTCCCACTTGCCACTTAAAAACAGTGAATGTTTATCCCTAAAAACTGTCAAGTCTGATGTGCTTTTGCTGCCATTTGTCAGAAGTACAAGTTGCTCTCAACTTTTTCATTATTTTATCATCATTCTCCCCATTTTTTTCCTAGCGCCTTTTGCTAAATTGTTAGGGGAAAAAAAAAATCATAGAAAACCTCAGAACAAAAGAGCATTTTTTCACGCTCTCCGCATCCTATTGAACAGAAATACTGTCAGACGTTTACATGCAAATCTGCTGTGCAGACTCTCCAGCTACCTCTGACCAAGGACCCTTAGATGCATTCAAGCTGACCACTTCAAGTTATTCCTAAGTGTCTTTTTTTTACTGTTAGTGGAGCTCATTGGAAGAATGTGAACTGGAACTAAAAATAACCCAGTTCAGTATTGATCCTCTCTTAACACGATCAGGAGAAAGCTGGGAGTCACCTTGTATAGCAGGATAAAATGTGAGCTCCAGCTTATGCTTCCAGACAAAACCTGCAGTTCATTTTACACCAGGTCAGGTACTGCAATTCCTAAATGAGAAATCGCACAGCGTTGCCTGTTGGCTTCCATACTAAAATGTAGCGTTACAGGCATAACGCAGAAATACTGATAAACCTTCTCAGGCCTTTACCGTGAAGCTGTTGGGAGTCCTCTGTGCTGTTGTAGATCTGATGTCCTGCTTGCACCTCCTGGGATACAAGTGAGCTTTTGTCTCATGGGATGAGATGATGCCTTTAGGCTCCCTTTTTCCCCCATCCGCTTTCTCACTGGTGCTTTGCCATGGAGAGGCTACAAAGATGCTTCCACTGCAAGTCTGTGCACCTTTTATGAATTGAGCTTAATATCTGATAGTTTCTTGTGTCCTAAACCCCCCACTCCGCTAGAGCCAGTGGGAGCAGGAGCCCCTGGTGTCAGTGACACCCACCACATGTAGTCTTTGAATGAATGTTTTGTACTGCTTGCCCTCAACAGCTTGGTCCCGTGCAACTTCAGTGCCCATTCAGGAGAGGGGCATGCAGAGCAGCATGCCCATCATTGTCTCCTGCATTTGGGGGCAGGTGAGGAGTCTAGGAGGGGCACGTGTGAAGGTGTTTCATCTGTGTTGACATCCATCAGATAATTTGTTTCTGAGACAATGGTTAGTAGGTTAGGAAAGACAGATAATCCAGGCACATTCCTCTGCCCAGGCAGTTTGTTGTTGGCCAGCATGCTGAAGCATGTGAATATTCAACCTGTGTAAACTTGTACCCTGAGTAAAGTGGCCCTGGATATTTTTATTAGGAGTGACTAATACTTTTACAAATCTGGTGTGTTCTTTTCCCGTTAACATGCAGCAGAGGTCAGTTGTACATGTGGTTTATTGCAGTGACTGTGAAATCTCTCATGAAAAACAGAACAAGCACCTTCCTATGAGTACAGGATACTATTTCAGTTCATTTCTATGGTCAGGAATCACAGCTCTTCTTTTTACAAATTCCACATTTCTCTTGCTTCTTTTACTTGGGTGTCCTCTCCTATTTGCACCAGAAACAATAAATATCAGTGCTGCTTTGACCTTTTTATTTTGTATTTTTTGTATAGTGTTTATTGAATTGATCATACATGTTGAGGAGGGCTTTTTCTCTTTCCTTGCCAATAATCTTCGCTGTTCTCCTGAGGATTTCTTGTTTCCCTGTTTCAACATCAATAGTCAGATGCAGAGACTACACAACAGTGTACTGTACCAGAAGTAACTAGAAAATATATCTCCTTATTAAAATATTTCTCTCTCTCTAAAATCTGTCTTAGGTGATGACAGTCTGTCTGTCTCCAGTCTGTCTTTTTCGTGAGACTTCAAATTGAAATTGAGATTCCAGGTCAATAGGTTCCTGTTTAGTGTGACGGTGGTCAAACACTGCAACAGGTTGTTCAGAGATGGTGTGGGGTTTCCACCTTTGAAGAGTCCTTAGCAGACTTTTCTAGGTCACCCTGCTTTGAACAGAGATGCTGCACTAGACAATATCTAGAGTTCCTCCCGACCTCAAACATTCTATATTTTTTTTTCAGAGTGCCCTGGATTTAGTGTGTCACCTTGTTAGTGTCTAAATCTTTTTTATATTGTCTTTTTTAAATTCCCAACAATCCCTATTACCTTTGACATTTGAACTAATTTTATTAATTTCGGTCTCACTGTGATGGTCTGTGGACTTCTTGATCGCTAATCAATGTAGGATCATCAGATAATTCATGTTGGAAGGGACCCGAGGAGGTTCCTAGCACAACCTGCTGCTCAAAGCAGGAGAGCTCTGAGATCAGAACAGGTTGCTCAGCACTATATCCAGTCTGGTCTTGAAAACTTCCAAGGATGGAGATGACACAGCCTGTCCAGGCAACTGTTCCTTTGTTTTCCTTACGTCCAGTCTAAACCTGTGTTGTTTCAAATTGCTCCCAGTGTCTGGCTCCATCTTCTCGATGACCTCACTGTAGGAGAAGCATGCTGATGTTAGGACCCTGGTACACCTGGGCAGTCTCCCATCCAAGTACTAAGTGTGCCCAACCCTGGTTCAGCTTCAGAGACCAGAGGAGTCAGGCGTGTTGCATGGTGTGACCATAGGCAGATGTGAGCCAGTACTGCTGCTGTTTTGTTTCTGGGGGAATTTCACTGTTAACCTGCCGAAAATTGCCTCTGCGTCCCTTCTCTGTTGAATACAGTTTATCCTAAGTGATTTCCAGTCTGATGCAACTTCTCACCTTAAGACAACTAGCAGCCTTTTGTAAAGGTTTTGTCAAAGGATTTCTGAAAGTCAACACTAATTACATGTACCAGTGTTCCTCACTGCTAATATGACACACTTCAGGAATTTTAATAGAGCCCATCAGAGACATGACTTCCCCTTGCAGAAGCCATGCTGCTTTGTCACGATGATAATTTGCCTGGTTAAGCGCTCTGTAGCTCTGCCACGATCAAAATTTACATTTTCACGTAGTTAACCCAGTTCTGATGCAGGACTTTCTGGTCTGCCTTGATAAGATTTTCTCTCCCCTAATGTTTCCCTTTAAAAACGGACACCACATTGCCTGCTCTCTAGTCTTGTGAGGCAGGAGCTGGTTTTTTTCATAATAGGTAATATATTTTTGGTAGCAGCTCAGGCAGTGTGTTTATGTGTCTTGGAGAGTTTGGAGCGGGTGCCAGGCAGTAGAGATGACACACTACAAACTGAAGTGATTCGGATGTTCCATGAGCAACTTTTTTGGTCTCCTGAGGTTTCGTGTGCCTCCTCCATGCTGCCCATGCAGAAGGGCTTGGTGGGATCTCCCACCCATTGCTGTGGAAGGACCGTGTAAGCAACGTTCCAATTTGCTTCACTGCAGTTGCTGGCCTTTACCAGCAACATTTTGGCGAGGTTTCAATGGTGCTTTCCTTGCCCACAATAGTTCGTGCCAGTTTCTGGAAACTTTTGTTTCAAAGAGGCTTTTTCTGGCAGTATGGTGACCTATATGCAAACAAATGCACAGCATGTTCTTTTGAGCCAGAGAGAGGCTTGCTAAGACATTCTCTCTTCAGTTTGAAGAAATACCAAGCGTGTAGCAATGATTTCCATGAAGAAGGTTCTGCAAACTCGGCATAATACTGAGTTCAGCATAAAAATATGTGGTTTGAATTAATACTGTATAAAAGCCTTCCAGCCCGGCTTGCCTCAGAGTTCAGAGTTAATACCCGATCCCTGCTTTTCTCTTCCGAGGAGAGGGAAAAAAAAAGCTGAATTCTGCTAATTTTCTTGCTACTACACGCCAAAGCCCTACAGTGACCTTTTCTCTTTGCACTCTAAACCCATTCTCTGTGAAAATGAACAATATACTTCCCACTTTCACCATCTTGCTCCTGTCCTGCAGGATAAAGCCCTCTTGGAGAGGAAACACCTCATGCCTGGAGGTCATTCAGTCGATGGCAGATCGTGGAAAAGGGAAGACTGTAAATCACTTGTGTTGAAACATTGGAAGCTGGTAAATAGGTGGTCCTGAGCTGTAGCCCAGCCCCAGCTTCCCTGTGCGCAATGCAGGGCTCAGGGTGCTTCCTGGAGCAGGCAGGGGCATGGCCAGGGGAAGTCTGTCTCCAGCTGAGGTTGCAGCCGCCAGCCAGGGCATCTACATGCGCTCTCAGCAGCCTCGGAAAGGGGCACGGCATGGATCCACTTTCAGGAAGCCCCTGGAGTCACAACAGTAGCCTCAGGAAAGCATGGTGATATAAGCAGCTGGGTGGAGGTCCTCCCCGGGAGCATAGCTAGGGATCCGCTGGAGCGGATGGTGCAACTTACAGCCCCAGCATCTCAGTACATCGGTCAGGTTTCCTAGCACAGAAGGCAGGCTCGCTCACCAGCGGGGAAATACACCGTGGTATTTTCAGCACTTCACAGGGCATGCAATGAATTGTTTTAAAAAATACACTTGATAAGAGCTGTAGTTAAAAAGTGGGAAATTACTAATTAGTAACTTAAGCAATTCAGGGTTTGATTCACACAAATTGCACTATTACTATAAAAAAGAATTGCAATTTCAGGTAAACAGTGTTTTTTGTTTTTTAAAAAGGTACTGAAAATATAATTGATGGTCTGTTCATTACCTGCCAGGTTTCAGGTTTCTTGTACATTTTTTCATCATCTGAGACATTACAGGCATAAGACGTGCCTGGAAATAAAGAAAAAAAAAAATAACACTTTCCCCTTTGCATTGTCATTTGCAACTCTCAGATTTTCCCACTAGATTGTTCTTGTAAACTCTTGCACTTCATAGCATGCAAGAGTGACCACTTAGAACATCATTATAATGCTATCGTTAGCATCAGAGTTCAGTTACACAGAAAGCTATGAGTGGGATGAGCTAAGTATCATTTTCTCTTTTACCTTACTGGAGTGCTAATAAAATGATTGCTGTCAATTCTTCTCGTTAGTCTCAATTTATGAGGAGAAAAAAAAAGAAATTTCATCTGGTTAAGAAATCCAACCGATAGCATAAAAATCCCCAAAGTGTCTCCCTCCCCTACATCCATATTTATGCAGATAAATAAGTAGCTATGTTTCTTCTCTCTAGACATGATGTCAGTGAAGGGCTAATCTGGGTTGGTTGGTTGGTTTTTTTCTGTTCATATAGGTATTTCAGCGGGGTACTTAGAAATGTGGCATGAGTCAGCAGTAAATGTTGAAAATACCAGTAAAAGAAAAGCTGTAAGCATCCCGGTAAGACTTCCAGTAATATTATAGTTTTGTAATGTTGACAAAAATACCTATTTCGTAGAAAGAGTCATCATAGCCACTGGCTTAAAACACTACCATAAAGGTGGGAAGATGGAGTTATCATTGAGAAATCTAGTAAATACTTAGAAGTAAGAAGCGAGTCCTCATAGATTCATTCTTGTCTAGGTTACCGGTATCTTTTGAATGACACTGTAGGAAAATGGTACCCTGATTTGAACTCATGGCATGAGAAATGGTTTGAATTCATGCTGTATCTACTCAGAATCACAGAATCACAGAATCGTCTAGGTTGGAAAAGACATTGAAGATCACCTAGCCCAACCATTAACCTAACACTGACAGTTCCCAACTACACCATATCCCTCAGCACTATGTCAACCCAACTCTTAAACACCTCCAGGGATGGGGACTCCACCACCTCCCTGGGCAGCCCATTCCAACGCCTAACAACCCGTTCTGTAAAGAAATACTTCCTGATATCCAGACTAAACCTTCCCTGGTGCAACTTGAGGCCATTCCCTCTTGTCCTGTTGCTTATTACTTGCTTAAAGAGACTCATCTCCAGCTCTCTGCAACCTCCTTTCAGGTAGCTGTAGAGGGCGATGAGGTCTCCCCTCAGCCTCCTCTTCTCCAGACTAAACAACCCCAGTTCCCTCAGTCGCTCCTTATACGACATGTGCTCCAGACCCTTCACCAGCTTCGCTGCCCTTCTCTGGACACGCTCGAGTAATTCAATGTCCTTTTTGTAGTGAGGGGCCCAAAACTGAACACGGTAATCGAGGTGCAGCCTCACCAATGCCGAGTACAGGGGTAAGATCACTTCCCTGTCCCTGCTGGCCAGCTATTTCTGACACAAGCCAGGATGCCATTGGCCTTCTTGGCCACCTGGGCACACTGCTGGCTCCTGTTCAGCCAGCTGTCAATCAACACCCCCAGGTCCCTCTCTGACTGGCAGCTCTCCAGCCACTCCTCCCCAAGCCTGTAGCGCTGCTGGGGGTTGTTGTGGCCCAAGTGTAGCACCCGGCATTTGTCCTTATTGAAGCTCATCCAGTTGGCCTTAGCCCATCGCTCCAGCCTGTCCAGATCTCTCTGCAGAGCCTCCCTACCCTCGAGCAGATCAACACTCCCACCCAACTTGGTGTCATCTGCAAACTTACTGAAGGTGCACTCGATCCCCTCGTCTAGATCATCAATAAAGATGTTAAACAGGAGTGGCCCCAAAACCGAGCCCTGGGGGACACCACTCGTGACTGGCCGCCAACTGGGTTTAACTCCGTTCACCACAACTCTCTGGGCCCGGCCATCCAGCCAGTTTTTTACCCAGCAAAGCATGTGCCCATCCAAGCCATGAGCAGCCAGTTTCGCCAGGAGAATGCTGTGGGAAACGGTGTCAAAGGCCTTACTAAAGTCAAGGTAGACAACATCCACAGCCTTTCCCTCATCCAATAAGCGGGTCACCCTGTCGTAGAAGGAGATCAGGGTGTATAATGTACTAGCAAAGGAAAATGCTGCAAAGATCCACGTTAAAAACTGACAGAGGAGGAATTTTGCTTCTATGCACTAAAATGGTCAGATCTTTACAGTACAGCAGTATTATACCAAAATACTGCTGTCTGTTGCCCCTAGCCCTGTATGCCTGTGAATCTTACCTCTCAGAAGGCGGTTGTTCGCAATAGGGAAAAATAATTCCTTAAAATACTTGAAGTCTGTGCATTTGCATGACTTTCAACAGCAGATAGAATAATACATACAAATAATCCTTTTTCCTGTGTAAGCCCTAAACCAATCATTTTTGGTTTGAGGTACATAGTGTGTTCAGACACAGCACAGGCTTTTACACTTCTCTACTCAGAGAAATTGAAATGGGAAAATAATGCAGAGGATTCAGTCTGGTGCTGAGCAAAAAGTTTGGGGTAAAAGAATTAGTTCAACGTGTTGAAGTGCGAAGTTCGTGTGGTGTCGGGTGTTGGGGGAAGCTGATTACCACCACCATGACCACTGCAAGTCTGATCCCCATGTTCAGAGACATTGCCAGTTCTACATGTGTCAGAAATTGCAGAATATCAGGCAGAGAAATTCCAAGCTCAGACAGTTGTAACGGGTATCTTACATCCCTCCAACCTCTGCCCCGCTGTCAGGAGTGGGAGACTTACCTGCAGGCAGGAGCAGCCCCAGCACCCACGTGCTGCCCTGCCACCCACAGCTGGACTTCGACATGGGTCAAGGGATTTTCTTGGGTCTGTGGGTCTGGCATTCAGAAGCTGCTCTTTTCTGTAAATGTCATTAAACTGCTGGTGAAGGCATGTTGCTGTAGGCATACCTGGAAACAGATTTCTTCTGAAGCCACTAAACATCTTTCTCTCCCCCTTAATGCTTAAAATCGCTTTAATTCTGATTGAGAAATTAAGTTGCTGTAGTTAGTGGCTTGTCTTTGTCAGGTATGCTTCAGCCAAGGTCTTCAGTGTAAACATGCAGTACTGCCTGTCTGCTGGAGAATAGGCTGGGGTTTTGAGGGTTTTTTCCTTTAATCTGAAAATAACAGAAGCAAGCACTTTTTTTCATCATTAGATGACCCAACAGTCACTCTTGCATTTTTTGTTAAAATCTTCTAAAATTTCCCATGTCCCCATGTTATTGCCTCTACTAAATTGAAAACCATAGATGCATAGCCGGTGGTTGAAGGAAAGCACTTTGCAGTCCTTCTGAACCCTGTTTTGGTTTTGAGAGGGGAAGTTGTGGGGGAGTAGGTAATCGAAGCACAGTGGAGTGAAAGCTGGTGGCAATGAACACTCTTCCCAATATCTTTCCCAAGGAACTTGCTTGGTTTTAAGAATTAATGGGCTGCTTGGCCATGGTCCTGTGGTATCCAGAAACTGGGCAGCATCCCACCACACCACGTTCACCCTGTGACTGTGTTGCTCCTGACCACTTTGTTTGTGTTTTCCTCCTCCCTTCTCCTCTGCAGGGTGTGAACGGCATGTCTGTGGATGAGAAGACTGACTCCCCCATGTATGTGTATGAGTCAACGGTGCACTGTACCAATATTCTCCTCTGCTTAAATGACCAGCGGAAGCAGGACATTCTCTGTGACGTGACGTTGATCGTGGAGGGGAAGGAGTTCCGCGCCCACCGGGCTGTGCTGGCTGCCTGCAGCGAGTACTTCTTGCAGGCCTTGGTAGGGCAGACGGAAAATGACCTGGTGGTCAGCCTGCCGGAAGAGGTACAGTATGTCACCGTGCCGCTGACGTAAACACGAGCCCCATCCATCCCGCGTGGTGAGGAAGACCTCCATGGTCTGCTAAGGTGGCCAAGGGGAGCGTGGCGCAGGTGTCAGTGCCTGCCCTGGCACGGCTCTGGATGTGATTTTTGTGTTTTGAGTGGGTTGCAAATCACTGGAGGATGGACGTGTTCGTGTCAGCCTTCCTCACCAGCAGTAGCTCCTAATAGTTACGGTGGCAAAGCTTCAAGATGCTTCAGCTCGCTTTTGTCGCTGCTGCTGAGGGAGTCGTACCCAAACACTTAATTACCATAGCCTCGTTCAGGGCATTATCAGGACCCTGATATTATTCTGCTCTTCCAGACAGGAAATTTGAAAGGGGTGATGTGGCTTCTAGGCGACAGGTTATTGTTGAAAAATCATTTGAGCTGTCATGTTGTTGGGAGTCTCATTGCTATACACCCCTCTCTGGCAGTTCATATCCTCGTCCTCTTCTTTCCCTGCTCCTGGACCTCATTCAGCCTTGCTTTCTCTCGCCTCCCCTCACAGCGAGTTTGGGATTTAACTGCTTCAGGCCATGTATTTTCCACCAAGAAACCGTGAACACGGTCTGTCAAAAAGCAGGGTTTTTCTCATGTGGCATGGCTCCCACAGCAGGAAGCCAAGGGACGTAGAAAATACGTACCTCACTGGAAAGTTTACTTTATTTTACCACAAAATCTCACTGGCTGGCTTCCACCCCCACTGTAATTTCCTCACAGCCATGCAGCCGTGACAGCACAGCTACTGTGGGGCCCGCTGGTGGCTTTGCTGCCCACAAAGGGGAGACGTGTGCCTGCTGGCCAGGGCTGCCATCACCCTGCTCCTTGGCACTGCTTGCCTGGTGTCTCTGGCTGGGATGGGCAGCACAAGAAGGGTGGTGATGTACCCAGGGCACAGGACAGCAGTCGCTCAGTGGGAAGGTACTCTGGTTTTTCACCATCATTTGCTTAACACCCATGAAGAAGCATGGTATGTTTTTAAACTATGACACATCCCGAAGTGTCACACACCATTTTTCCCCCTCTGGTTTAGCTCTCCAGAGACTTCAGTGGTGTTGTGATGTTGTCATGACACAAGTTGGAGAGCATTACAAGAAGTAGGTCACTGGGTGTGATTTCATGAGTCTTGACACTGAATATTACTCATGAAGAAATTTCAACCCAGACATTTTGCATAGGAGTTTAGAGATATCGCAGAGGATGCACTAGGATGCACACTATGATTCTGCAGTGTCCGCTAATAATTTCCAGTGGAAGAATTGAGTCTCAGTTAGTGTCACATAGCTTTCACACCGCAAAGCAAGGGCAGGAGCAGAGAGGTGACAAAACATGCCCAGGGCTACACAGTTACCAAGAGGCAGGAGAGTATCAGCACTCTTCTGCAAAGCCTTGGTGAGACCTCCATGTTTGATTTAGGTCCTGTCAGATACAGACAAATAATTGAAATTCAAATAAGCATATACATGAGTGACCAAGATGTTCAGAAGAAGGAGCCTGGCCTAAAGGAGGAGAAGACAAGACCATGGCAGGTCCATACTGCTGGCGTGACAACTGCAACATGCTATAGGTCTGCGTAGGCAGAGGAGATGAAACGGCTGAGAGGAGGAGTTTCTCTTTAATACTAAAAGACAGTGTTGACACAAGCATTGATTGGTTTCAGCTGGCTTTTAGTAAAAGTAGATTGGAAATTAGCAGATTTCTAGTCACGGCAGCAATGAGGTGCTGAGCCACAGTCCAGTGGGCGGAGCAGGGTGGTGGAGGGATCATGATGTGTCTGCACTTGGTGACCCAGTTCTATGTTCATATGACACTAAAGATTTAAAACACAAAGGTTTGTCTTCCTGTGTGTTTTCTATGAGATACTATGTAAAAAAAAAATCCTCCAGTCCAACCTTAAATGATTTCTATTTAAGTGAATCCTCTTTGGATAAATGAAGTATTGGAGTTTCACATTTTGGAGTGTATCATTGCAATGAAAGATCAAAAATTTTAGTGACATAGGGTTACACTGGCTGCTGTTACAGCTCCAGTGAAGTCCATGGATTTGCAGAAGCAGTGAATCTAGTTCTTAAGGTTCTTCCCAGTACTCTGAAGTTGTCACGCTTCACCTAAGACCACCACTGTTATTTCGCCACGTGCTTCTACTAGTTGCAGAGCGCCAAGGCTTTAACTTTCTCATCCTGGAAAAGAACTGTCTTAGCTTATTAAAAAAGATACATACAGTTACCAATGCTTACTTGTACAGATATTTTTCACATGCAAATTAATTGCTGTTAACTGTATTGAATCTAATCTGCTTGGTGGCTACTCTATTTGAATAGCTGTGTGTGAGTTGGTCAGTTAAATAATTTCCTCACAAATGCTAGTCACTTGGGATAAAGAGAGCTGCCTGATGCACTTCATTATGTCTCAGTTACTCCTTGGTTAAGGTACATGCCTCTGCTTCTGGCATTGCTCTGCTTCAGAGTGCTGGGCGCTTTGGTAGGTGCCTGTACTTAGATATGGGAAGCGCCTCCAACAAAGAACAGTAGCGGAGCTCCCCACGAAAGGAACTGAAACACTCCTGGTTTTTAAGAGCTGATAGAGCAGGGGAAACACCATCTTAGTTATATTACGTTAAAAGAAGTTAGCAGGGTCTTTTTCGGTTCACAAGCTAATGGCTCTTTCCAAGGTTATTACTTTTAGTCCATGGTCTGCAGATCTCTGGCAGCCCATGAGTTATTTCTAAAGGTATCTGTGAAAACTGATTTAATCTGTCATGTAGGGAGTTATTCCTCCAGTGGAAAAGTTTCAAACAAAAGTTGAATGTTAATGCCCTGAGCCAATACTTTTTTCAGGCTTAGAGACAATTTACATTGGCATATAGTTGTTACAGAAAAACAGAGGTTGAAAATAAATTTTAGATGTAGTCTTCACAGTTCAAAACTTTTCCGAAGGTGACGATGACTCGTAAATTGACAAAGCTATTTTTAAGCCAACCATACAAGCGTTGCATTTTAAATTCTGGCGTGGTTTGAAAACTGCTAAAGTATGCAGTTGTGGAGAAAGGGCATTGTTATTATTATTTCTCAAAGGTTTCATGTTGGAGCTGGATAAAGCTGTATATATAAAGCTTTTGCACTCATGTAATGTTGGTGTGAGGGAGCTTAACATCAAAACAAAAGAACTTATTTTTGATTATTCAAAGCGGTAAATCTGCCTCTGAAGTCTAAATTGCAGCCCTTTTTTTTTGCTTCATAGCATGTTGGGGTCTTTTTGCTAATCTGGCATCCAGACATTGTTAACTGTTGTCTAGCTGAACAGTGAACAGATGTTTTTTACATTATTTCTTGTTTATATCCAATTACAAGTGAGAGCAGTCTTTATGATACGCCAGTCATTTCAGTACAAAGACATTGTGCACACACAGAATTGGGACTAGCTGAACTTACAGGGTTATAAACCGCTGCAAAACTTTTGTGTTAGACATTTCAGGTCAGTTCAAGCATGACTTAAATATGCCTCAGTTCAAACCTTTCCCTGATCAACTCACTAAGACAGTATGGAGCTAATTCTGCACTGATTGAAGAGTTTCCATAAACCCTTTTGTGCTAGCCTTGGTAATTTGATTTCGTACTACACCTTTTGTTAAAGCAACGTATTTTAGTGTGTAGATAAGCGCTTGGAAAAACAGCCGTGTAATAACAAGGGCTCAGATGTGGCCATGGTGTGTGAACTATCAGCCCTCAGAGCAGAGTTAGAGGAATGAAGTATGTCAGCTGCCTACAGCTAATAAAAAAGGACCCCGTTAGCTCTTAACTTCTGCGCTTTTCTCTTCATTTGCAGTTTTTTGTAAACAACTAGAACCTTGCCTGCTTTTCACCCAGGGTATTTTTCAGTAATTGTGCAGTTTTCCTCTAGCAGCTGCTGTTAAATGCAACCCAAAATTAATATTTTCCAAGAACTGAGTTTAAAGCTGTAAAGTTAGTCATTCACTCCATACCCCTAACTGTTGTTTTGTTTTATTTAATCATGAAAACTGGTCTTCCTTCTTTTAACAAGGCACTTAATTAAGCTTTTAATTCATGATAAGAAGTTAAATGGCACTTAGGAGGCTTTTTTAATGGTTTCCACTTCCCATCCAGATTACAAAAAAAGGTGTGATAGAGAGAGAGATACGGCTGTCAGCCAGGGGTATTGTAGGTCATGCCAATATTAGCTGGCAGCAGGCCATTATCCAATTAACATTGCTTCATCGCTGCAAGTAATAGCTCTCGAGTAGATGATTGAGTCATTCATGCTGTAGTGGTACTCTACTTGAGAAGGAGCCAGTGCTTCGTCAAATAGGCTTTTTATTCACTATTATTACCTGCCTGGCTTTGCTAATAGAAGTGCACAGTGCGTCTGTATGGGCAAGCTGAAAACTAGGCACTGGACAGAGCAGCATCATCTGTGCAAACACCTTATTCACTTGGTTTTCTGAAAGCTGAGGTTGCAGTTAAATGGTGAAAAGTCAGAAACAGCAACAACAAAACCCCTCAGTTGCATTAGATTCCTGCAGCTTAGAAATGAGATTCCTGACGTTGCTTGCATTTTTTTGACTTTGGGGTGTACATTGAAAAAACCTTTACCTGGTCATTCCAGCCATGAGAGCACCAAATGCCTTTCTCTCTGGTGAAGTAAAACACAGGTGTTCTGAAGTAGTAGAACAAGCTTTCTCTAGCACTGGTCTGCTAGTATTCTTTATGTTATAAAACCAACCTGCTTCTCAAGTAGGTTGGTTAGTTTTACCTGTAACCCTTGAATTTCTTGAATCTGTTTCAGGGGGTGGTTACTGGTGACTTTTTTTTAGTGCAATGAACTATCTGCTTGAAATGTTGCCTTCCAAAAGGATTAAACGGAGTTGTCTGTGGCTTACAAATCTTCCAAGGGGCAAAGGGAAGCAGCATCTCTTTTAGAAAGAGAAGGTGGGATGTACTTAGGGAGGGTTTTTTTTTGTTTATCTGCACAGCTCTCTTCTTTGCTATTAAGAGAATGGTGTTCAAAGGAGACGCTAGCACACACCACGGGCTGAATTTCTCTGTGTTCTTACTTCTTTACTGCTCTTTGACGGCTGCTGTGAAACCTGCCATTTCCCCATGAGGTCTGGCCCTGTGAAATCTGTCATCTGCTTCTTCGGTTGACATGGGTTAAGTCCCTCACCCGGTTAATCTTTGCAAGCAGAAAGGCAGGACAGGACCTCGATTCGGATTCAAAGCTGGCAAAAGCTGAGTATGTTGGAAAGCGAAGGCATGCAGCACCCTGGGTGGGACTGAGCCAGGCATCTAACATTAGTATGTCTCGTAGCTGACAGGGAGGAGAAATACTGGCAGCTGCTAACCATCCATGCCAACCCACCAGCCTGAGGGAAAAATGCTGGGAATTAGCCAACAAAAGATGATTACGATGAGGAGAAAATCAAAGGCAGGATGCAGGAGGTCAACTATTACATACCCTGCTGGCTAAAGGCGATTCCTATTCCTTTTAATCTCACTAGAAATAAACTATATTCTCTTACTTTGTCTCTTTCCTTTCTGTGTACTGTGTATATGTATGAATATAATATCTTTAAGGAATGCAGGGACTGAATGGGGAGTGGTCTGCACAGGAGCGTGGAGTGGAAGAGGTGATAAATGTGGGAAAGAGGAGCAAGAGAGCAAGAAGAAAATGTCTGCTTGGAAGTTTTTTTCCCAGCTGGACGGATGTCATTACACAGTAGGGAGGCACGAAAGACCCTTTTTCTTTGGCACCCCAGAGATGTATTAGAAGTAGCTAAGCTTAGTTCTTAGAGAATGGGAAGCATTAATGTGATTTTCTCTTTACATGACTGTATCGGCCATTGATGTTCCTCACAGATTGCAGCACTGGCCGGAATTATTTCTGCTTTGGCTCAGGAGGCAACAGTGACCTGAAAACCTTCCTGAAAACCACCCCGTTCATCCATGGAGCTTTTTGTAGTCACAAGAGGTTGTATCCATCAGGCTTCTAATAAAGTCAGGCTTCAAACTTATTTACACTTTAACCTTACCTCAGCAATGCCACTTCAGTGAGTCCATATGGATGGAAGTTGGGTATTTAGTTTCCTAAATTCTTCTTAGGGAATGTGTTATTTTTCATGCTGACCACACAGAAGGATGACTGGAGGCTGCAGATCTGTAGTGAGAGTAAAACTGAGCATTTGGGTACTTTCTGAGGCCTTACATGGATACTAATTCAGGAGAAACCATGAGACAGAAATGGAAGTTGTTTTCTGTGTGTTGCTTATGTACCACAGTACAAGGTACAAACAACGTGTTTTGTTTCTAGCAGGTGAGCGATAAAACAGAAATGAGATCATCAAGATGTGCTATGAAATTCCATCCATGTCTCACTGCAAAAGCTTCCGGCACTGCCTGATTTTTCATGCCTCACATATGATGAAGAAACTAGCCACATGCTTTTTATCCCATGCACTGTAACGTCCATTATTTTCTGATGAGGGCTGTCTTGCTATTGATAATGCTTCTCTGATCTCTTCCAGTGGAGAAAAGCAAAATACATCTTTGTCATGTTGTGGGGAGAGCTAGGCTTAAAAAAGCAAAACAAAATCCATGCATACATGCATGTTAAGGAGAAAAATCTTGCAATAACTCCTTTTCCTCCCTTTGGAGGTAGCTGTACTATTTATTTATTTATTTGAGTAATTATATAAAAATGTACTGTCAAAGGGGATATGGAGATGAATGTGCAGAATGAAATTCACCACTGTGATAAGTGGACTCAATTTCATTGCCTTTGTTAGACTCCTGCCTGCCACTAGTGCTAAATTGGGCTGATTGACTGTGATTGCATTCTCTACTGAAAAGGCAGTTCAGTGTGGAAACTTTTTCACTTAAACATGACAAACATAATCTAAAATGTAAAAGGTGTCCGAAAGAGCAAGTTCTAGAGGTGAACTATGCTAAGGGCATCAGCAGAAGCAATAAGGATGTGTAACAGGGGTTTGGGATTTTTTTTTTTTTTTTTTTTTTTTTTTGCTGTATTGAAATATATATGTGGTCATGAATGAAAATGAGGTGGCTGAGCCATGCCTGCACCTCAACACTGTGAGCACTCTGGCCCTGCAGACTGAAAGATCTCCTCCTCTCCTCCCCCTCCACCTTTGATTCTCTTACTTTTGCTTTTTCTCCCTCTAAAAAAGCTTTGAATTTCTCTAATGCCAGCAAACTATCTGCTCTTTTAAGAGTCCAGAAATACAGGCTGAGCATTTGCCATTTGAATAAACAGACAGATAAGGCTCTGATAAAACACCCCTTAGCTTCACCACATCAGAGACCACAACCTGTAAGGTACTTTCTGATCCCAGTACCAAGCTTTGTTTCATTGCTGTTCCCAAGACCCAAAGAATATAAGGTTTTATCTCCATACAGCACTTTCTGACAAGGATTCCCCAGTGAATAATGTCAGACTGACTGTTTTTCTCAGCTACCAGTGAAATTGAGTATGTTATGGGGTGGAATATGGCATGTATTCAAATGATGCATTGCAGCAGTCAACAAACATTAAGGCTAGGAAGTATGGTTCAATTTGGAAGTGAAATATGGGGTTTAGGTGAGCAGAAGGCAGTTGAGTAGTACTAGGATTTGGGAATGAGATGCTCTTTGTGAATTTTACGGGCAGGCTGCTGGGTTTTTTAGAGGAACAAATAGTCACACTCTGTTACATGTTCCATGCAAGCTCTGAAGAGAGAAATGGCTGGTTTATTCCAAGACTTTTGTGCAGTGCTGTATTTTCATCTGTCCCACTTTGATGGGGTACCGCCAGTGAACACCTCCGAGTCCCAGTGCAGTCTAACACTACTAAAAGCTGTGTCATTGGGCGCTTTATTTACTTTAATAAAATAAATAAATGGGAGCAACTGTACTTGGTCAAACTACAGATCTGTCTAGCCCAGGCTTGGTTTGTTTTAAAAATGAGATTTAATTTCTCTGAAAGAGCTTGAGAGAAGGCTTGTGTGGTTGTTTAAAGACTTAAATGAAAAAAAAGTATCAGGCATATCTCTAGGAAGCACGTTTTAATTTGCTGGGAAAAGATACCTTAGAGCCACTGGCAGTTGTTTTGAAGCCAGATTAAAATCAACTGAAAAATTTGGCATGTGTTTTTAGCAACAAACTCCTCAGTGATGTGTATGACTGTACATTGTTTCATCATTGTAAGGAGAGGGACAAGCTTTAGACACTCCTTGAAGAAGTTTGATGCTCAGTGCAAATATAGTTGAGTGGAATTTAAGATCCTAAGATAACATAGATCAGATTTGCTAATAAATCTTCCTGTCCTTCTCTTTGCTTAATCTGACCTTATAAGAGCAGATGGCATCAAAGTGTGCAGTTAACCGTAACTGTTTCCTGCACACAGTAGTTGAAATCTTTTTTTTATTTTTTGTTTTATATTATGGGATTTTTTTTTTTGGCATAAAGTTTGCACAATATATCTTTT
This sequence comes from Strix aluco, assembly GCF_031877795.1. Taxonomy (NCBI): domain Eukaryota; kingdom Metazoa; phylum Chordata; class Aves; order Strigiformes; family Strigidae; genus Strix; species Strix aluco. The sequence goes on from NC_133933.1 coordinate 91,062,354, forward strand.
GGGTCACTTAAGAGTCAGCAGTGGAGGCTTTAGAAGACTTTGTGTAGAAGAGAAGGTTAATTGGTAATTGAAGCAGCACTGGGAATCTCTTGCCATGACCCAAGGACTGCTGCTAGCTGGAGGTCCACAGTTAAAATAGCCGTAACTGGGCTGAGAACAGGAGAGAATCGTGGTGCTAGCACTTTCAGTAAAACCAATATATAAACAAGGTGTCACCAAACAGCTGGAATTGAGAGGTAACAGCTCTGAACTTAAATAATGGTAACAAAACCTTCAGTAGTAGTTTTTTGAGGTCTCTTGTGAACAAATAAAACATTGTCATCACCCCTCCGCAAATGCTGGGGTGGAATATGATGCATCGGATGGGCATTACAGCGCAGGTCTGCGCATCAGGCCAGTGATGATTAAATTGCCTTGTGTGAACCACTCAGCTGTGTTTAACTCTCTGAATGCTCTGGTTCACATTACCTCACACGGAGGTGAACAGACTGACTCACAGCTGGCACAGCTGCTGGTCCCAGAGCAGCCCATGTATCTGAACTCAGAGCTCCCAGTTTATCACTCCTCAGACAGAGTTTCAGTCTCATTTTCTTCCCTCTGTATCTTTTAAGCATCCAGGAGGCATTGAGGGGGTTTTCAGACTAGTTGCAGCATTTCTCCAGGTGATTGGGGTAGGATGGAGCCACTCACTGCCTTATGTGGCCAATTGGTCCTGTGACTGATGGGCTCTACTCTGTGTCCTCTACCTGTTCTTCCTGCATCACCTCTGCAGTCCTGTCGACTGCCATTGATAACAACTGCTGAGACTACCAGATCCAAGAGGAAAGTAGACTTGGAGGCATGGAGCAGATCAGAAAGAGCCTGTGAATTGCTACAGACTTCTAGTCCCTCACCAGGAGACTGGGGCACTTTGAGGATGCGTAATTAGAAATTTTTGCTTAAGTGACAGAGCTGTTGCAGACCCAGGTTCAAAAAGAAATTCTTAATTTAAAAAAATATCATGATACTTAGAGCAAGATGGAAGAACTTTTTTCCTGTATTATTGTAGCTCTTGGGCATCCCCTTTATCGCAAACAATAGGCAAGTAGGTACCTAGCAAGATGTGATCTCTTCCACAGAGAGCTAATCAGTCTTGGTAGATGGGAGCTGTAGGTTTTCAGAACCTCAGAAAATGGGCATCTTTGTTTTGGTGTTGAAGCTACCATATTTAGTTGAGTTATATATTGCAGCTGGTCCACATCATTCCCTACAGCAGCTGCTCATCATTTCAGAACAACACTTTAGAGAAATGGAAGTGTACAGACTTACTGTAAGGACTAGAGAGAGACCTGACAGGTGTGACCCAGGATGGATTCAGTAGCAACATTGTATTCTCAGTGCTTCCTTCTGCTCCCGTGGTGTCAGATGCACTTCCCAAAGCCAGGGCTGAGGTGGGTTTATGCAAACAATAAAATGGAACAGAAAGGGAACTGAACAGTGCTAATAGTTTAAAGAGGTGTGGGCATCCAGTGTATTGTGCATCAAACACCAGATAGTACTCTACTTGAAATTTGCTTGCTTTGAATTGTGATAGGACCAAATTCCCTAGTCTGTGCATATAGCTCTTACTTTATTTTCCCAGAATGAGTGGGGATACAGTCTGTGGTAGTGTTTCAAGGTAAAAAGAACAGATTTAAAGAAAAAAATTGTCCATGCAAACTTTACCAGTACAGTTCTCGGTTTCAGGAAAAAATGCTTTTGATGAAGTGGTCCAGGATTTTCATCAAACTGTCAACTAGGAGACTGAGTCTACATTTTTGGCTGTGTAAAGCTTTTACTTGTGGGAAATTGGTTGGGTTTTTGCTTACCTTTGAAATTCAGACCTGTGGTCCTCTGTTTCAAGAGCCTGCAGCTAGTAAGAAACAAGTCTTACACAACTCTGAAAGCAAAATATCTTTCCATCTCTGACCACACAGCAGTAGTACAACATGCCTAGCCACCTCTCTCCCCTGATACACAGGCAGCCTTCAGAGAAAATTTCCCTGTCAGGGGATTCTTGTTCAAGCAAAACCAGAATAAGATCAAGTTATTTCCTGTTTCTTTCAAAGGACAGGGTTGGAGCCAGTAACCTTTCGAGACAGGAAGAAGCTGGGGAAAGACAAATCCTGACAACTTCCCTTCTGCTCTCCACAGAGGACTAGTGCTCATTTCTGCTTCCGGAAGGGGAAGCTGGACTTGAGGTGGATGGGTCTCTAGCCATTCTATCTGCCTGTTGAATTGAACTATTTTTTAATCTTATTTTTATCTGACTGCAGATTTCCATGTTCCCCCATGGATGGCTTTCTGCATATGGCGTTTTTTTCTGGACATAAAGCCAAATCAAGCGGTTTCTGTCTATTGCTTGAACTTGTTAGCTTTCAGGAGGCTGGGCACATCAAACCAAGGCTATGTTTTAAATGTCTGAATTAATTTGTCAAATACAAGGCACAAAAAGAAGAGAGTTGCTTGTCTTTTGTAAGAGCCATCTATCCTTGTCATTTTTGCCTAGTTTATATAAACAGTAGCCATTGAGGACAAATAATATCTATACCATTGTCCAAGGAAGTAAAGAATGAAAAGCTGTCCTTGACATATACAGGCATTGAGGTATTCTACAAAGAAACTTGTTCACATTTACAAAGTTGTCATAGCATTCAGAAAGCAGAAAGAGTTGCTTTCAGTATGGCAGAAACCTTTAAATCAGTAACTCCTCCTTTCGCTGTCTTCAATGTATCTTGCAGTTGGAGGACTGAGAAGAACACTCAGTAGGAGCTACCTCGGGCTTGGTTTAGTTTTGCTTCCTTTTCAAAAATGACCCTAATCATTCTCTTATGGAATTTATTTCACTATTATGCATGAACTTTCCAATTGGAAGCCTCAGTTGAGAGGGCATAGACAGGTAAATTGTTAAAACAAGCTTCTGATCATGTTCTGGCCTCTGTCTTTAGCCTCTGGTGCACAGCTGAAGTGACCCTAGCAGGAGCCACTGTCAGGATTGCTGTGCTGGACCTCCTCCAAGCAGCAACACAGAGCAGACCAGTGCTGCACACCATAAGCTGCTCTTCATAGCAAGCTCAGATGTTTCAAGTCAATCCCAGCCTTAGGGTCCCAGACTGTTTGTATCATCTGCTCTTGCACTCTCAGTTTAGTTCTCGTATACAGTTTTAATCTGAATTATTTGGTGAGATTACAGTCCAGTTCTGAAGCTGGTTTTCTGAAGAGGAATTGCATAGCTAAAGGAGTGTGAGAATTCATGGTCATTTCTTGTCACTGTGCTTTCTACCTCTTGGTCGAATGGTAAGGTGGTAGTAAAGAGGTCTCTAAATATTGTCTTTCCAGGATGGATGTTCTACTCTAACTAGGCTCTTCTTTTCCAAACTGCTCTGATTGCAGGTAGAGGAAAAGAAAGGGTCAGGTGTCATATGTGTTCTTGAGAGACTTCAAAGGTATCTTTGTTATTGTAAAGAGCAGAGAAAATCAACATCATTTAACTATTTGACCAAATTTTTTCCCTCTTGATATTAAAATTTCTTAAAGCTGAGGTTTTAATGAGGACTTTTTGTAACTAATTGTCTGTGCTAACTTTGGGGTTTTTTACTTAAAGGAAGGGAGAAAGTCCTGTTTGCAGTTTGCAACCCTTGTCCGTCTGTCAGAAGGATGTATATTTACAGGAATTAATGAATGCCTGTTTCCGATTTCTCCCCTTAGAACAAAGGTTACACCATCGTTTACTTTGGAAGGCTATTGGACCAGCTTGCTTTTGTGTGTGTGCGCCATTTTTTGATACCATGCCATGCACCCTGTTGAGACTCTAGTAGTGATGGAAGGAACAGAAGGAGATTTTGAGGTTTGGAGATAAACCCTGTTCACATGGCTAAAACTCTGTAAAACCTCCACAGCGGTCTGCTGGAGAGCAAATGGGGAGCTGGGCTCTATTGCATGCCCTCCGTGCCCATCTCTGCTGGGGTAAAACAGCTTCTGCCCTGCTGCCTCTGAACATGGGGTCCTCCAGCACCAAATGTGGGAAGGACTTGAACTCTACTTGCTCTTCAGGAGAGCAGCCTCCCCTGGGCAGGATGGCATTTACTCACCCTCTTTATGCGTGTAGTCCTGGCATGTAATTGCTCTTGTTCAATGCCATCAGCTGCATATCATTCTATTCTGGGGAAGGTGAGAGCAGTGCTGGAAATGACACAGCTCCAAAAGGTATCAGCTTTACCCCTCAGAGTTAGCCCTCACCTTAGGTTTGTATGTACAAGGGGGAAGCATCACTTTTTTAAAAAACAGAGCAGTGAGAAATGCCTTGGCTGCCCATCAAGTGAGCATATTCGTCATTTGGTGTTTATATGGCTGATGAGCTCTCTGCACTTCAGCAGTGTTCTGTTTTGCCAGGGTTTTTTAAAGGTCTTTGAGAAGCCTTTACAGCAAATGAAGTAACCTTGGCAAGATCCTGTGTTACACCGTGCCCTGCCCAGCATTCCTGTAGTTCTTGCCATTTCCTGCCCCTTACAACACGTCTGTGGCTTTGGACAGCAAGCGCGTTTTGTATTTCCCAAACGAACAATGTTTTAAATGTCTTTATCTGCGAGGTTTTTACTGCGTGCTGTGGATTTGCACAGGGGCAAGGGGATTTTTGTTTTGTGTGATTATGTGCCGTTTTGTGGCTCTGTTTTATTTCCTCTTTCATCCTCCTCCCCCTCTCTCTTACACCTGAAACGTTAAATTAAATCTAACATAGCAATACATTTAGACAGAGGCGACACTTGGCTCTGCCAGTTCCCCAGTGGCCTTAAACTGCTGGCTGCAATACTGCAAACAAATTCAGACCCTGGCTTGGCCAGCAGTTCCCCCAGCTATCTGTGTGTTCGCTCTCCAGGCTTTATTTTACCTACTCTATTGGAGACTGCGGAGTCACAGCCTGTGTCTCATTGTTATGCATGGATGGGAAATATTCCTGTACTTATTTGCATTCATTAGCTGTTGGTAGTTCCTCTGTTGAGGTCTCTAGCCTTGTTTTTACAGTGCTTTTGGCAGTGTTTCTGCACTTGGTGTGTGAATTTTTATGATCTGTTGCATGTTATTCATGCAATTTCCTGCCCTGTAATGGTATCAGTTTTCCAGACACAGAGGAATACAAACGAAAACCCAGGAGCCTGCATTAGCATAAAATGTCCCAGTTCTGTCAGTTTGATTAATTTGTCTCTTTGTCTCCACTCTATATGATAAGTGCTATTAATGGTTGCAACACTTCATATGTCAAAGTCTTTCTTCCTAATGACTTGAAAATGTGGTTTATTTCCCCCTTTTTTGTATTATTTTTCTCATTTAGCATTCCACTCAAGTATAGATTTATGCCATGCTCTTTCATTATCTTACTGGTTGCAGCACTGGAGTGATTACATATGGTACAGGGTATGAGCAAAGATGCGATCCCAGGGGCAGCAGCTGCTGATGCAAGCTGAAAATAGATCCAGCGTATGCTCAGCACTTTTCCCACAGGTCTTTTATTTATTAGGAACAGTCTTGGTTCAGGACAGCTCGGACCCTCATTTAGCAAGATGACTTTTTGCCTTTCAAGAACAGTGCAATGACTTTGCTCAATTTACTGACTGCTGTGTAATTTTTTTCACTGCCTCCTATCGAAGCAGTGACTTTACCTAACGTAAATTGTAATATAATCCTGATTTATAATGAAGTCAAGAAACGACAGGCTCCATTTGAAGTAATGGAACTTGACAGATCTAAGGTTTAAATTAAATAATCCTATTTGTAAGACAGCATTTGTACATGGTACACTGATTTAAAATGAACTTCAGTTCTTCTTCAGCAAATCCTTTACCATTCTCTATGTTTTGACTTCCACAGAGGCTTTTTGGGGAACAAAATTCATTTTGAGGGAGCATGTTAGTCTTTGTAAACATGTGTGGAACAATACATTGTGTTCTTTACCTTAGCAAAGAAGTTCTCATAGATTGTTTCACAGAAGAACTCTTTAATTTAAGAGGAAAAATTAATGTAGGTCACATATTCAGGGCAAGCAATGTCTAACGTGCTTCAGTGGCCAGAAGAGGCCAACTGCTGAGAATGACAAGAGGGAGGTTGCTGCAGGGAAAATAGTAAGGAAGACTGCAGCTTGACTCTTGCCCTCCCAGGAGCGGAGGTTCATCCTAGCAGTGATTTGTGTGGAGGGAGAAGATCACCTCCTCCGAGCTGTCCTTCCCTCACAGCTGGCAGAGGGGGATGCTCGAAGATGGTGTTTCCTCCAGCCCCTGCACCCAGCTTTTCTTCCTCTGCCACTATCGTACCAATGAGGACAATGAGAGCTGCTTCTGTTGAAAGGTGGTCCTGCCGTGGCTGGCTGCTTGGAGCTGGCAGTAAGCACAGAAGTCGGGTTTGGTGGAACAAAAGGCTTGTAGATGAGGAAAAGAGACCAGGCAGGGATCATGAGTTGCTGGAGAAATGATGGAAAAGGGCACAAAAAAGGGTGGTGGGATAAAAACACTAAAGGTAGGGTGCAGGATCTTTCTTGCGTAGATTGTGGGAAGCTGTTTTAGAAAATGCCCCCTTCCTTTTTCTTTCACTCAGCATTGCATTTCTGTCTTCCTTTCTGGCTGCATTTAGTTGCTGCTGCCCCCGTCTGTCATCTTTCTAATTTTCCTTCATACCTCACTGGGATGCGGCCCTTTCCCCAGGAGCCTGACAGACGCTCTCACCCTGGGCCGGCCTTGAACGCTCAGGCAGGAACAGCCCAGCTTGTGCATTCAGCTTGATAACATGCCTCGTGCTAGCCGTGTCACCCTCCTCTCACCCCAAGTCATCAGCTTCCCCGCAAGCCCTGGTAGAGAAAGTGTTGCTGTTGCATCCATTGAGTTTGAGCAGCGTCGGCTGCCCCCCGTGCTGGGGGCTTGGCCCTGCAAACCCTGGGCACGGCCCACACCGCTTCCCTGCCAGCAGCCTGCCCAGGCCTTCACCTTTGTCCCACCCTGCCAGTGGTCAGGTCTGTTGCAGTGGCCTGGTAGGGAAGAGCTGAACAAAGTGGGAGCTTCACTTAGCACTTTCCTGGGAAGACGTTAAAGATGTCTTGGGGGTGGGTGGTTACTAATCCACAGGGCCCAGCTCAAAAGAGGGCAGCCTCTCCCGCATTGGGACCGTGAGAATGGGCTGCCTGGACTGGAGCTTCAGTGTCATGTCTGCCCTGCAGTCAGTGTTTTCAGGCCAAAGTAGCTTATTTCTCCTCATTTTAATGAGCTCCACTAATGAACTGATGGTGAAGAAGACAAGATGATTGCCGAGGCAGGTGTTGCTCAGACACGGGGGCTGGAGCCCAGCCTGGGGACATGGGATGAGAGGCTCTTGCTCCCATCTCCTGCTCTCCAAGCGATTAAGAACTTTTTTCCCAAGTGCTTGCAGGGAAGTAATAACTTCTATTAATTAGAAGCCCGAGTCCCCCACTGCTGTCAAGAAAGGACGGGACTGGGGAGTATCACTGGGAAATGTGAGAAGAAACAAGCTCACAAGACCGAAGCAGTGCAGGCCAGCAGAGGGGGCGAAGGCGAGGAGGATCACAAGCAAGCACGGCATTGATGTCGTGTGTGCCCTTGATCCTCATCTAGGGAGAGAAAACAATGAGGCCCAAGAATGAAAGTCCATCAGGAGGTTTTAGAGTTGCTGCTGGTAGCTTGCACACTGCCCCATCTCCCTCCCCCAACAGACATGTGCATGGCTATGGGCATGGCTTTCTGTTCACTTGGAATTAATGGGATTATATACAGCGGGAAAAGAGGCGGGGTACACTGAATTCTGCAAACACAGAGCTTCAGCCTGTGCTGCTTGATCTTTAGAAAAATAAATAAAATAAAATAGCAAGAACCAATTCCAGGATGATTCAGTACACAAATAAACTGTTTTTCATTACTCACAGCACACATAAATGCGCACTGGTAACTGAGGCAGCAGAATAACACTTCACTGTTCATTATTTTATCAGACAGTGATAATTGTAGTTAATATTTTCTTAGTAGTGTCTCTGAGAGTTTATTTATACTGTTAATAATCTGAGCAGCTGTAATGATGCTGGCTGCCAGAGCTGTAGCATTTTAGAAGCACTCTAGTGTGGCAATGAAACAACGGTAATAGAAATCCAAGGAGAAAATGATCTTTTTGGAGCAGATGGGGCTAATTCAGTCCCTTTCACACACATTCACGTTCTCTAGTCTCTTTCTCACACTAGCATGCGTGGGTGCACGTGAGCATATGTAGACACACACACACACAAATAGCTGTAAAGTCCCGACTTCCACCCTCCCAGGAAGTCACATGTCAATCTGGAAATGCCATCATTTTTCTACATGGAGAGTATTTCTAGGACTCCTAGGGTAGATGATGTTTTCTACCCCTCACTTTCTGGGTAGATCTTAAAAATCTTGTGTATGAAGCGGAAAGGGTGAAGTCAATTCCTTGGGGACAGCCCAGAGCCAGGCACGGGGTTGTGGCTGTGCTAAGATGTCATTGCCCATCCTTCCTGTCCTTCCCTGCCTTTGAACACTTTGCTGTGGGGCACTCCTGCTGAGCCTGCACTCCTTTAGGGACTAAAAGATCCATTTACCTTTACTCACAGCAGACATGAAATCTCAGCAAGAAGGCAAATGCCTCTGATTTTTTCTGGTGGGATTTGTGGAGCCTAGCTAACCTTTTGGACCACCATGGGAGGAGTTAACTGCTCCTCGTGGAGGGCAGGAGGGGACCAACTTTGTCAGCTCAGCAGCGGCTGGTTCTCCTTGCAAACCTGCTTTGCTGAGCTGAGCAGACATCATTGATGAAATGTGAACGTCAAGCAGTGGAACAAAAGCCACCGTAATCCTCAGATCTGTTAGTAGCCATGCAAGAACAAAAACGAGGTGAACACAGAAAAATTGTGTCCAAATACCGGAAATTAAAAGGCAAGGTGGGGGAGGAGGGGAAGGAAAACTGGAACAAATGCAGCATTTGGCAGGTTTTGTTTTAAAAATATGATGCCTGCAGGAAGCTGGATTATTTATACAGGGTTTCAGCCTACCAGTTAATAACTGTAATTGCCTGGTTACCTCGTGAAGCACAATAGTAAAGCCCTTGACATTCAGTTCCTTCTACAGCCCAGCAAAAGCATATCTGGATTTGAAATGTTACAGTATTTGCTGGGCTGTGCTCTCTGCTACACTGGCGTAAGAATGCCAGTGATTTTACATGCTGTGCCATGCCACTGGAAGTGCTGGCATTGTCAGCCCCGTGGAAACCATGGCAGAGCATCCGTGAGTTTCATCGGATGTTATCCGGCCCCATCTCCTGAGCCTGCTTCTTCTCCAGCTCCTTTGTCTTCTGATTTAGTTCTCTTCCTCAGAGTGCAGCCTTGTGTTTTCCTAAATCATATCTGACAGAGCCTATTTCTTCCTCTCCTACGCTACGCAAAGTATAATAGTAGGGCTTGTAGTGAGATGCCTTGCTGTGAAGTATTCCTTGTTTTTATAAAGTAATTACAGTGTATTTAATGCACTGTGTATTTAATACACTGTATTATATAGTTTATTTGCATAAATAAATTCTGACGTGCTTGGGAAAGAGGAGTATTGGTGTAATTTACACGTCTCTGTAATTTTTCTGTATTGTTGTGTTTGCTTGTGTAGTAATTGCAGTTTCAGAAACTCTGAACCACTTCTCTAAGCACCTTCTGAATTAGCAAATTTCTACACATATCTTCATTTTCTGCCTATTTGATATTTCCTAATGTAACTTGGAGGCTTCTAGAGTTTCTTTCTTCTTTCTAGAAGTTCTTAAACTGCTTTTTGTTTTCACTTTTTCTCCCCACTTTGGCTCATGATAAGCACCTAAACAGATATTTCACAGACTCTTCTCTCACAATTTATATTCCGTGAAAGCTTTCCCACTCCTTCCTCCCCTCTCCTCACTACTCAACACTTTCTATCTTTTTTTTTTTTTTTCTTTTTTAGTCTGGGGGTCAGTTTAGTTTTCCTTTTGCAAAAATACAGGACTGATTTTAATTTTAAATTGCAGTTGCACTTTAGTTTTGATGATGTTCTTGGGTTAAAATCTGTTCATTTCTGCCCATTTCTTCCCTGCTGGTTTCAGCATGGCTTGCACGGGCACACAAGGAGAGAAGGTAGCATTTCTGCTGAGCCACCCTCCTGTGTCATTCTTCATTACTGCGTTCCAGGTTTCTTAAGGTGCAAGTTGCATTGAAAAAACGAATGTATTGCAAACTGCCAGATCACAGCCGTATTTCCCTTTGCTTTGTCTTCCAGTTCACGCCTGAGTGCTTAAACTGCTAATTAGTGCCACTGGTTTTTATGTGTTCTTTGTTGATTCAGTCATGTCGTAGCCAAGTTGTTCCTTCAGAGAAAAGGTTATTTGAAACCTCCTTGTCTCTAATTTTTTTTCTAACACCTCCACCCGGAGTCTGACCTCAGCAGCCTGAAAGTTCTCCAAGCTTTTTCACCTATACTTGCCTGCAGGTACTCTCTTGGCTGTAATTATGATTTTTCTGTGTTCTCCAGTTATGCCCTGAACAGCCTTTAACATCAACAGCATACCCCAAACCACATAATTAGTTAGTAAAAATTTGTCTTCTTCTTCTGAAGTGCATTACGGTGTTTTCTCCAAACAGCAGCACTTCAGCTGTCATTCCTCCAGTTTGATGCAGAGTATTACAGGCAGTATTCTCTTCATGGTTCAATTAACTAGTGTTTGACCTCAGTACAAGTTACCGAGTGAGGTTTTAAAACAAGGGCTCTGACAGTTACTGTGTGGCAGGTTTGCTTGCAGGGGTGTAAGAAGTTCACCCCTCCAGTCCAAGAGCTGTTTTGCTGAAGGTGTTTTGCTTCAGTGGGGTGGCAGAGGGTGCTGTGCCCCAGTGCCAGCACAGCTGCCCCACCGGCAGCCTCTGCGCAGACCTGCCTCGCTTGGCTGCCGTGCTTCTCGCGCTGGGCTGTGGCCTGGAGGAGCGGCCATGCAGGCAAACATTCCCTTACACTCAGCAAACCGCTGCGGAAGGTAAAACCCAGAGCTGCCCAACAGAGTGTGCCAGGGGACATCTGCCAGAGACCGATGGTTGGAGTGGGTGTGATCCAGGTGGTCTATCCCTGCTGAGGAGAAGTACTGGATCTTCCAGCTCTATAGCCTTCTGATTTTGCAAGCATATTCATCTATGTTTGGTAAAGATGCCTGCTGTTTCCTGCACTGAAATGTGTCAGCAGCAAAGTATTGAGCCTTATGCCTTCCTTCTCAATAAACAGTGTGTTTTCTGAAAGGTGTGGCAAATTCAACACACTAATTTCCCCTTAAAATTTTCAGGGATGGGAAGGATGCTGAAAATTCCCAGGGATACTGTCAGGATTTCCAAGAGTAAATTCTTTGTTTTGACTTGAAACCAATCTCACTTATGAAAGGTCAAAAGAGTTTCAGTTGGGCTTCAGTAACTCTGAGATGAAATAAAACTTGAAGTTGTGGATTAAAATAAGCGTTGCAGTTGGATCAGAATTACTTTATTTTTACTTTTATTACTCTTTTATTTTTTTTATTCCTTAGACATCTTCTGATTTTGTTTCCCCCTTTGGTTCATCTGACATTATTGGCCCCAGGCTTGGGGGCTAGGATTTTTGAGAATGCTTTGAAGTTCAGGCCATTACCTCAGTGAATTTGATTTGGAAAAACCCCGAGTATCCGGGTACCTTAACTCTTGCGCTCCACCCATAAGTCACATGCAGTCGAATGCTGACATAACCAATAACATGAGCATCGATCCACTGGCTGTTTACGCCATCTTTATGCTTGGCAATCAATTCCGAGCTACTTGCCTCGCCGTCAGCACTGGCACACTTCTCACGGGGCAATGGACGCAGTTTGCAATTATTGCTCCCCATCCTCGAGGCGAGTCTAGCATGAATGACCTCTCCTTCCTCCCCATCTCACCTCCTGCAGTCACACCTGCCACCCGGCAGCATCATAGTGCTCTGCAGACATGGAGGGATATCAGTCTCTCCCTCCCTTTGAAGTGGGGAGGGAGGAGGCCCTTTGAAGTGTTGCCCCTGGATGTGTTCATTATGCCGAAGAGATGAAAATGAGAAGTAATTTGGTTTCCTCCTTCGATTTGTAAATACTCTCACATAGGCAGTCAGGGCTTCTAGTGTAAATCTGTTGTCTGGCCAAAAGCTGGAACTTCAAGGAGGAGGGCTTAGGGAGGCCCCTAAGCTTTTTTTTTTCCAAAAGCACACAATTGGAAGTTGGACAAGAACTTTCAATGTGGCGTATTTCGTAGAAGTACCGCTAAATGGAGTTAAGCATCTCCTTGAAGCTCTCAGCCTGACACCTCAAGAGGCTGTTATGGAGGATGCACTGGAAAGATATCGTGATACCCCTTAGCCCGGCCTCACTGTGACTTTGCAGGTGGCAGCTTTTTCAGTGGGACTTTTTACTGAAAAAAAAAAAAAAAAAAAAAAATCAGGTAAATCAACCCTCTCAAAGAAAGAAGCTGTGTGTCCAGGTTCTCCCTTCCCCTGGTGTGCATTTGAGCCCAGGGGTGTCTGTCATGGTGGCAGTGTGGTGGCCTTCCACCCCTGCAATGTGATGCGATGTGATGTGATGTGATGTGATGCAATGTAGGACATGCCAGACTGTCACTTGGACTTCGGGTCACTCTTCAGCCCAAATCTGTAGGCGCTACCTGAAGTGACAGAATGTTAAAATGGGGCTCACAGGGTATATGCTTAATTAAAAAAGTGCATTTAGAGTGAAAACAAAGGTCTCTTTGTCAGTTTTCTCCATCAGCAGCTTGTACATTCATCTCCCATTTAAAAGCCCAGATAATACAAATACCTGCATCTGATGCTTCTCACCCAAGCTGAATTTTAAAGAGTGATTACTCAGTTTAGGAGCTCTGTGGCTTTATGAGCAGATAGGGGAAATGCATTTGTAAGATGCTGAGGAGAGAACATATAAATGCTGTTATATTAGAGGGGAAAATGCAGTAAAATACTGGCGTGGCATTGGTTTACAAAAGTACTCTGACGTTTATCATCTCTTCTTCTGATTTCTCCTGCCTCCTGCATGTTCCCACCCTATGTAAAAGGGAGTTGTTTCAAAACAATTCCCGACTGTGTGCAGGCTTACTTGTGCATGTATAGGAACCATGATGTCGAGCACCATTGATTTTGGACATGCGACTGACCTGTTTGAGCCTAGTAATATATTTAAATCTTTCAGAGAGTTTTCCTAAACCAGATAAGCTCAAGCTAGGAAAACCAGGATCTGCCAGGCTCCATGATCCCAAGTAAAAATAACTAAGTAAATAACCAGGAAGTCTCTTAACTCTTAATGGAATAACAGCTTTGGTGACTCTGGTTATCAGATTACGTTCTGAAAATAACTTCTGTGCTAAACTTGCAGTTGGCTGTAAAAGAAAAAGAATACAGTGTGCGCTAAGTTTAGCAAATAAGATTAGAGTTAATATTTAATCCCAGAGACCTTCTTCAGGCTGTGGAAAAAAATAGCAGCCGTTAACTGTCACTAATCTTCCATCCTATTTCTAGCTTGTGTTTGATTATGTAAGTTGTAGTGTTAGGAACATGCTGGCCAAGTGAGAAGATAGTAGTTTGTTTGCTACATCCTTGGGCTTATTAGACAAACTTCAGGGCTGAGATGGATTTACAAGGTCTCCACACGTGCCTTTAGACTGCAGTAGCAACACCGAAAGGTTAACAAAATGGGTACCACAGTAGGCCCGCTACAAAACAGTATGCGAATAACGGATTGACTTTGAGTTCTGCAAGAAACAGTCTCATTTCTTCTATGTTTGTATCCAGTTGTTTTAAATTAATATTTAGTTTGGGATTTGATATTCAGCATGTGAGGTTTTATTCAATTTTCCTTTCTTCCTTCCCCACAAAATGGCTTAATAATTAAATCGATGTTTGGAGATTAGAGATGAGGGGTTTCTAACTGTTTTTAGGTGCCTGGTGATGAATTTAACCTGAAAATCAAAATACTAAAAATATAATCCATAATACTACAAGCAGCTTGCATGCTTCACAGAAAACCCATCAGTACTCCTATTGATTTCAGTAAGACTACTCAAATGCATAAAGATAATAATCTGTGCCTGTGCTGCGCTGTCAAGACTTCTGCGTTCTCGGTGAGTCTGAAGGTCTGACCATCTAATTTACCCCCAGTTCAGTGGGATTTAGCAACTAATGCTCTGCAGATCTCATTGTATCCACAGAGGGGAGGAGGGGGCTCTGCCCTCCTACGCCACCACCAATGAGCTTGGTCTTTGTATATGCCCTGGGTATGCTTTATTTAAAAAGGAACAACTGCATGTACATTGGCTGTTGAACTTTGATGCTGTTTTCTAGAAGATCATTGGCTCTGTGCTCTCATTAACACAGAAATTAGGCCTGGAAAAGCCTATCAAATTTAAGCCCACCTCGCAGAAACAAGGTTGTGCTTTGTTAGTTCTGCTTTGCAGTACTCAGACATAAAGTATCCATCATCTCCCCTGGAAAGCCTTCCAAGATCTCACTGAATTTGCTGTTAGGTTAAGAGTCAGGAAGAAATAATTTTCATTTCTTCAGTTTCTTCTCACTGTAATCAGCAATAGCACCGCATAGCAAACTAGACAATTCTTCTCTGTTCTTGATGTTAGTATGCACTAGATTACTGTAAACATTCTCTTGCTCCATTTTAAATATTGTCTTGCCAAGTTTTACATTCCTACATGTTTACAGTGATCTTTCCTTGCCCTTAATCACTTTTCCCTTCTTTAAATTGAACTCATATTTGCTGGCATTTTGCAGGAATTGACCTTCCCCACTCCAGATGCAGCTTTTCAAACAGATGCCATTCAGAGCAGGGTTACCAGACATCCATCTTTCCTTTGGAAATAACCCTTTTTTCCCCCATAAGAAATACTGTCTGTGCAGAATTGGAGGATTTTGTCTGTTTGTCTGGGATTTTGAGACATCTGGAAGTCTGGGCAGCCAGCTAATGAGCATGCACTGATGAACTCTGCAGCGCACAGCGAGTCCAGCCCATCCACAGAAATGCCAGACCTCTGCATGTGCTCTGAGGCCACGTCCCATGTGTTCAAAACAATGCGGAGGCCTCCCCAGCATGCTTGATTGGCTGTCATGGAGGAGACCCCATACAACAGGGAGCCAGAGAGAGTTCACCCACAGTGCTGTGTCTCCCGTGGCACCTGTGGGTGTGTGTACAACTACAGTTAAAATAGAATTTCTGCCCTAGAAGTCCCTTATGAAAGTACGATGTTCCTAGTATGGAAGTGAGCTAATCCTCCTCCTAATTTTAGAATGGTGCATGCCCAGTACTAGAAAAATGCTGCACTAAAAACACTCTATATTTGCATCTGTAATGCCTTCTTTACTAGCATTTCTCATTGCTGACTCTCATCTCAGCTTCTTATTTTGCCATCTGACAGTGATCAATATTATTTTCCTTGAATTAGCCAGTTTTTCATTAATGATCTGTACCAACCAAAGGAGAAGGGAAGGTAGAGAGTATAAAAATGATACAACTTTTTCTCTAGAAGGAAGAAACATTGCCCGGAATTCATCGAGAAAATACAATGAGAGGTGATGGAGGAAAATAAGGGAAGGAAGATTTCCTCACAAGGAGGTTTTAAGTAGAGTCTGGCAATCGTCTCCCAAAGGAAGTAGTGGAAGCCTGGTCACTTAAATCAATTAAAGCTAACCAGAGCATCACACTCCACAGGACTCTGTGAGGAGAAAAGCAGTGTTGGACTGAACTAAAATAGATTTTGCATGCTTATTTTCTGCAGGACTGCTGTCTGTATTTTGCCGGTAAATTCAATATGGCTAATGCTGATTAACAGCTCTCTTGATGGTGATTATATCATTGCATTATTTCCAGCCCATTCCTCGGTATCGTAAACTCATAAAGGTATGGACATACAAAACACATCCCCTGGCTTGGCTAGCTCGATCTGAAAGACAAGTAGCAGATAAAGGGCTGAAGAACTTTCATTCTTTCACCTTAGCAGTGGTCAGTCTTGTTATTGCCACAACACTGAATTGATGTAGACCTCCATACCACGTGCTGAGTGTGGTGTACTTGGGGCAGCACGGCACAGGCAGGAGCTGCACGTGGACCCCCAGTGCTTGATCTCTTGGACTGCTGTAGAGCAAGAAGATGTTCCAGATGGCTTAGGTAGGGCTGCAGTACCTGTGTCCACTATGTACTAGGTGTGCAGATGGGTTTTAATGCATACAAGACCAGCTGGGGACAGCGGCAAGACAAATTAAAGATTAATCCTTAGACTTGGTGGGGCATTTGGCATGTTTCAAGTACACAGAAATCCTCTCCTGGCCTGCCTTGAAAGATAAGGAAAGCAAGTCTCCAAGAGGCTCAGATCTTTGCTTTGCTTTTCTTGTCTGTGTGGGCATTGTTTTGTATGTACATTTTACCTTTTCTCTGCCTGGTTTCCTTGTAGCCAGTCAGTTCCATTTAAACAACAGAAATGGGTAGAAATTGGAATAAGGCAAATGATTGGAGGGCCGAGAAGCAGGGGCTTGGCATATGAGCTTGGACAAGGTGCCCAGTGGAGGTTCCTGCAAATTGACCAGCCTACTTAAACATGAATTTACATGGAAAATAAGGTTTAAAAGCAGACAAATTTTGGACATATGGCATCTTATTTACAGTAGGGGAAAAAAATAAACTGAGATTGTTGCTGGCATGTGTTTTACCCATCTCACGTGTAAATGGAGACTTATATCTGGTGTAAATGGAGAAATGATCTGTTTCCTTCTGCAAACACAGATCAACTTGGTTTCACTAACTGTTTTCACTAGGATGCATCAGTCAGGTCAAATCATTTCTTACCTCTTCCTACAGAAATGCGTGTGTGATGGTAATACACACAGCTTCAAAGCCTTTTCTTTCCCAGTGTGCGGTGCTCATAGGCACACTCCAGTGCCTCAATTCCAGCCTTCTTGCCAGAATGCATCAGATGCAGGCAGTCCCAAAGCTGGTGGGGCTGAGGCAGGGACCCACCACAGGAGCCAAATCAATATTTAGACAGCTTCAGGCGACAGAGATTGTGCTGGCTTTCACACTTGGCAGCAAGCTTTGCATCCATTTGTTACCAAAGTTATTGTTTGTGCAGTTTCAAGCATTGGCACTTGAGAGATTCCTCCCTGAGGGCAATGACAAGCTCTGGGTGCCTGAAAATAAACTTTCCCCCTCTGGATCTGAAGACTGTGAGAGTGAGGAAGGTTGTGTCACCGGCTAAGATCTCGTGTGCCTTGACGTTTCACCAGTGTTTTCATCATCCTTCATTTGAGGCATCTGCCGGGCATCATGAGGAGTCCATGGCGCAGTCTCAGGCTCTGCTTCCAATACATCCAGTGCCGAACAGCTGTAACAGCTGTCTTACTGCTGTTTGTTATCACGGTGGTTTATTGGGAGCAAAAACCTGAGTCAGCGTGGGAGACAGCCTTGCTGTGTGGTGTTATGAGTCAGCCTGAGGCTCTGCAGAGTGCCTGCGCTGGGGCTGCAGTCAGGCAGGTGAAACCCTGGCCCAGCACAGAAAATTATTTTAATTTGCTTTCCAGTCATTCCACCTAGTGGCCAAGTGACACAACTACCAGGAGAGCGGGGTTTGTGCTCCATAGTCCATCCTCATCAAAAGGGACCCAAAAACCCCAGACGGTGTTTATGGCTGCTCCGACGGATCTACGCTGCTGCGGAGCTTACAAGTTGTGTAGGAATATGTAAGCCCTAACACTGAAGATCTTATCAAAGAGAAACATCAGCCTGCAAGTAGCTCATTAAGTTTCCAAGCAATTTTGTTAATCATGCTGCATAGATAAAATGCAGATAGGCCTTTAGTGAGCTGATAATCTAACAAATAGGCAGAAAGTGTAACACTGATAAAGCAGAGATTGGTTTAATAGCCAGCTGTAAATCTAGGCAATTCTGTACCAGAGGCGTATTGTGAAACAGGAATGTGCAAGTGCGTAAGTATGTGCATGAAAATGCACTGTTTCTTAAAATAGCAGATATGGCAGTAATATTATGTATGGAGAACTATTGGGAGCAATTTTAGAGGTGTTTTAAAATATTTTTCTCTCCATCAAAGTCTGCACCACTTGTGGTATCCTCATAATCCAGCATCACAGGTGCAGATCTATGAATAACAAAGGCTTGTTTCTGGAAGTCAGGATTTTCTATAAAAATCTGTAAACTCTACCACTCGTCCTGAGGCAGTATAGGGAATTTAGAGGCTTTTCAGTGGGATGAACCAAATTATTCATTCAGATTTATGCTAATCACAAATAAGACCATCACGAATTCATGGCCTGATGTCTCACCGACCTCTTGAGCAGCTTCTTGCTCAGGGGCATTAATTCAATTGGAAGGACAGGGAGAAGCAGCTCACCTTCAGGGTATCCCATACCTACTGGATAGGATATCCTTCTGCGGAGCTTGGAATTTTGAGTTTGAATCCCCACAGCCTAGGGAAGGGACCTGGCCTCCTACTTCCTAATCCCTCTTCTGACCTTTAGGCCATTTTATGAAAAGGGGACAGCAGTGCTTCCTTTTTTTGTTTGTTTTAAAAGAAGAAACTGAGCTGGGAACACCTACCAGAGACACCGACAGCAAGAAGAAGGTTGCAGGCTGTGCATCCCAACCTGACGTAGGCATGCATGTGTTTGGCTGCTCTGAATACGAATCCCATCTAGATGCCTTTCCTTGATATGCAAAGCACAGGGAACTCAGATTTGTGAATACCACTTGCAAGCAGGACAGGTGTCTTAGTGAATCGAGACTGAAGTGACTTGCCAGGGTCATGTAGAATGTGGTTGGTGCAACGGGAAATTGAGTTGTGGTCTCCAAATGTCTGTTTAGTGGTCAAACCACTGAATGTCCTTCTTGCAGAGAAACCTTTATCCTTGATGGTGAGCCCTGGTTTTGAAGCAGCCTCTCACTGCTTCATGAAGAATAGAGTTTTTCTAGTACCTTTGTTTCCTGCCTATTGGGGGAAAAAATGCAACAGAAGTTAGTGCCAGTGCATTTTTGGTCAAAAAATAGACAATATCTACAGTTTACCATGCAGCTTAGCAAGTTTTTTGATAGTTATGTGTGAAGATAGCACTGTGAAAAATCCGGGGGGGGGGAGAAAGTGTGTATTTTTTAATATATGATATGTGAATGTAAAATATAGATGGTATGATGAGAGAAAGGGATGAGTAGTGGTGCATAACTCAGACCTGGAACAGTTGGTTGGAGATCACTTTCCTGGAAACAGTTGTTACTCTTTCTACAAAGAAAATTAAGTACTGGGATGGGACTCTGAGTGATTTGTATCACTTGAATTGCTTGAACTATGAATATGGCTTTCTTTCCTGTTAGCTGTACCTTAGACTCACTAAAATCAGGAGTGTGAGGAGAATAATCTCCATGGGCTGGAGAAAAGAGCTGTGCAATCAGTACTAACCTATTATTTATTCAGCAATGGCTTGCAAAAATTTGAGAAGAAAAGAAGAAACCGGTTTGCTCTTGAAATATATTTTCTGTTGAATTTTGCTATGCTATTAAATGTTTCCTTCCCAAAACACTTTTGGAATTTAAGTGGTATCTTCAGCTTGAAACCGCTGTTCACCAGAGCTTCCATCAGAGCAGAAGAATCAAAATTAAACTGGTACTTTCATGGTAGTGTGCTGCATCACAGTTAAAATAAGATCCATCCAAGAATTAGCAGTGTCCCCACCAGTCTGGTTTTTTTCAGTCTTTTATTAGAGCAGAGACTTAGTTCATAGGTCTGTAAGATATCTGGGAAAAATAGTGTGCAGCTCAACCTGCACAATGATGTACAGGAGCAACATAAAGGGAGTGGTTCTAGTTACTGGATATAGCATCATTGCTGGCATGGTAGAAGAATAACTGTTACTGAGCAGTATTTACTTCTGGATGCTAGATCTGTTAGGTTGTCTAACTACACGATGAAGGACTTGGGATGATAGCAAGAACTGATGGTAATGCTGGCAATTTCCCTCTCTTTTTTTGCAGGTCACTGTCAGGGGATTTGGTCCATTGTTACAGTTTGCCTACACTGCTAAGCTGTTACTTAGCAGAGAAAACATCCAGGAGGTCATCCACTGCGCTGAATTCCTGCGCATGCACAACCTGGAGGACTCCTGCTTCAGCTTCCTTCAGACGCAACTGCTGAACAATGAAGATGGCCTGTTCCTGTGCAAAAAAGATACCACCTGCCAGCGCATGCATGATGAGGAGAACTCGGATGGAGATGAGGAGGAGACGATGGAATCGGAGACATCAAAAATATCTTGCCCAAGAGAGAGGATGCACCAAGAGCCCTTCAATTTTGAAACCACTGTTGCTGGAGCAGAGAAAGGTGAAGGGATGCTGCCTGACTCTGACATCCTGAGAGATAGCAAGGACAATTTGGACAAAGATGCAGTAACACGGTACCCCAGATACAAGAAATACCAGCTTGCTTGTACCAAGAATGTCTACAACACATCACACATCAGTACCTCAGGTTTTGCAAGCACATTCAGTGAAGAGAGCTCTGGAAATGGCCTCAAATCAGGACTTGCTATGGGGCAGATAAAAAGTGAGCCTCAGAATGAAGAGAACGATGAAGAAAGCATCACACTTTGCCTGTCTGGAGATGAACCTGACATCAGGGATAAAGAAGGGGATGTTGAAATGGACAGGAAACAGCCAAGCCCCACTTGCGTTGACAGGCCAAAAAGTGGGTCCTCTCCTTCTTGTTTGCGGTCTTTCTTCAACAGAACAAAAAGCATAGATTTGGTTGGCTTCCCCAGCACTTCCCAACAGCACTTTGGCAGGAGTCCAGCATGCCCTTTTGAAAAAGGGACAACTCAGGGTGACCACAAAACTGATTACGTCCCTTTCACAGGGAACTATGGACAGTCCCATGCCATGCAGAAGGATGCTTCCAACTTCACAGTGGGATCGCCACTCAGGGGGCCCGGCTTTGAAACTCTCTGTAAGCAAGAAGGGGAACTGGACAGGAGGAGTGTTATATTCTCTTCAAACGCTTGTGACCAAGTAAACACTTCGGTGCATTCATATTCTGGTGTGAGCAGCTTGGACAAAGACCTCACTGAGACTGTGCCAAAGGGTCTGTGGGCTGGCAGTAGCCAGTCTCTCCCCAGCTCTCAGACCTATTCGCACAGCGGACTGACAGCTGATCACTTGCCGGGAAGGATGCGGCCGAACACCAGCTGTCCAGTGCCAATTAAAGTTTGCCCTCGCTCTCCTCCTTTGGAAACCAGAACCAGGACCTCCAGCTCGTGCTCTTCCTACTCGTATGCAGAGGATGGCAGCGGCGGCTCTCCCTGCAGTCTGCGACTTTGCGAGCTCTCCTCTTCCCCTTGCTCCCAAGGCCCCCGATTCCTGGCGCCCGAGCACCAGGAGCCCGGCGTGGTGGGGGATGGATTGTACAACCCGGTCCGAGCCCAGATTAAATGTGAGCCATCCTATGGAACAAACTCCAGCGATGAGTCTGGGTCATTCTCAGAAGCAGACAGTGAATCATGTCCTGTGCAAGACAGAGGGCATGAGGTAGGGATTTAAGATAAGTTCATATATCACCGTTGTTGTGACCCGATTAATCGCTCCTTGATTCTCTTGAATGACTTGGCATTTCCCCCACACTTTCTTTGTTTGTAGAGGCAAAGAGTAACTTCTGTTTATTCCCTTGTCAGTTGAGTGTGCATGGTTGATTTCATGTAAATAGGTCTGCTTGACCTCTGAGTTGTTTGGCGCTTACTGGAATTTGGGTATGGGACAATAGCAAACTGCTGAACGTTGAGAGCGCATTGGTTAGCTTAGGAGTCTGATGGCAGTGTCCTGTCCTCCTCCCTCCCTTCACCCACTTGTGCAGCACAAAGCACCATTCCTCATCCTTAATTTGCAGGGGTGATTCCAGCTCCGCTTGTTATTGCTGCTGGTGTGTTTGAGCAACCTTGAGCCATGCCTTTCCTGACACTGAGGGTCCGGCAGCCCGCTCAGAGAGCCCCTGCTGCATATTGCCAACAGCCCAAGTAGAGGAGGCAGACAGAGTGGGAAGAGAAAGGGGTGTGAAATGACTTTAACAGTTGTATAGCTGGCCACCCTTGGCTGTGGGAACAGTATTCAAGTCATCTCCCCTCACTCTGTGCGTGTGTGTGTGTGTGTGTGTGTGTGTGTGTGAGTCGCATGTGCAGGTAATGGGTTTTGCCTCTGTTAAGTGACAACTGAGATGATGTTTCCTGCCTGTGACCACGCTTTGTTTGGTGGTGAGCTCTAGCTGCTGTTGCGTAAATGGTTTCAAAGAGAAGTTATCTTTTAATTTCCAGGGCTGTTAGGAGAACGGCAGAGGCACAGTCTGGGTCTGGAGAGCAAGCTGTGAATTTCATGCAGCTCTCCCGTGAGAGGGAGGAGAAAGAGGGCCCCCTCTAAAACTAGAGATGGGCCAGCTGAAATGCTGTGGTGATAACTGGCTAACCATGATCGAATAAATGGCCTATATAAAGTCACTAGTTTGAGGGAAGACTTCAATCATGGATATGTGTTGTGGAGCCCAGAAAATGAAAAAATACTGGATGTTTTCATCGAGTTTCATTAGGAAACTGCATGACCTGGAGAGCATCTGGGTGAAACCACATATCTGGCTCTCTAGTAATGCTGAAATGCTCCACTGAGAGCTTGTACTTTAGCATGGGGAGCAGCAAGTGCAAGTTTGGAGAGGTCACATGCTGTGGGTGCCCAGTTCAGAACCAGGCTTAGTTGTGGTCTAGGGATGAAGAGAGTGAACTTTGTTTTATGCCTCGATCCTTATGCTAGCTACATCCCAGGCTCTGAAAGATACCTTTCAGGCAGATGTGGGTGGTTCCTTTAGTTGGTTGCTTAGCTCTAAGGAAGGGCTGAAGAGCCCAGGGAGCCTCTGGTCTCCTAATCCCTGTCATGCTGTACCAGTGGTTTTGAGAGAACAGTTCTTGTTTGTTCCCATGTTCTGAGCTGGGGACAATACCGAAGACAGAGGAGTCTCCTTGGGAGGCTGCCTGGAATACTGTGTGTAGGACCTCATTCAGGAAGCCCTACAGCAGAACCGCTCTGCTTGGCCATACTTGGTGAAGTCCTGCCTTCAGGGGCGGAAGGGAGCAGGGAGTGGGACTGAGGGGAACATCGGATCTCCACCCACGTGTGCTGCTTGCTCAGCCAGGGCTAATGCACAGTGTGAGGCAGCAAAGAGGGCGGGAGGTTAGCCTTTTGGGGTTTGATGATTAATTAGCTGTCATAATTGGCTAATTGTGTGGAGATGCTGCAGCAGAAATGAGCCTGGGAGAGTCAAATGAGAAGGTTATAGGGGATTGGTGGTTTCCCAAAAAAAATATGTGAATGTGTGCAGAAGACCGTGGATGAGAGGAGGGACATTTCACGACACGAGCAAACAGGTGGTCTGGGGGAGGCCATCTTGGTGTGCCGTTGGCAGGCAGACATGTCTGGCTCTGGGGCAGAGCTGGGAAGGAGGGTTTGCTCCACTCCTGGTTTTGCTGCAGGTGTCCTCCAGGGAAGATTTTCTGCACCATGCTGAGCAAGTTTTCTCCCTGGGAGTGCTGATAAGGCTTTTTCTTTTTCTCTTTTTCTCTTTTTTTTTTTTCTTTTTTTTTGCAGGGCATTTTGATTAGGACTGCTAGGCATTAAAAATGTGGTGAGGGAATTAATGCTCCATGAGGTTGCACTGCACTATCCTGAACAAGCCAAGGGTAAACAGATCACACTGGTGCTTCGGTGCAGATTTTGTCTGAAAAATGAATTTGTAAAGGTTGTTACCAGTACAAGAAAGGACATTGCAGCCTCATTAAACAATGCTGTATTTATATAGCAACTTGGGGTGTGTATCCTGCAAGATCCACTGCTGTGGAAACCTCAGTGAAGGATATGTTAAACTAGGCTGTAGAAAATACCTAATAGCAGCAGGAAGTTCTCATATAAGTCATTCTACCTACTTTTAGCAGTTTGGCTGCCATTAAAACAGCAGGATTAAAACAGTCTGAAATGGACTGCTTTCTGTCCTTTGCCTCCCTGAAAGTTGCATGGGAATCTCTCTCCATTCCCAAAATTGTCAGTTTGCCCTTGATGTCCTGATGACTTCCCAGACAAGTCCCTTGCCACCTGCCATATCTGATCACACAGTGTTTGCTGGGCTTCTCTTCAAAAAGCACCTGATAAGATATCTGGGGGTTACACACAGGTGCTCACCCCTCCAGAGAGCCACCGTGCAGGCTCTTCTGGTGTGGGTGGGCTTTCGTTTGAGTGGGATGGCCTGATGGGAATAAGCCTTTTGGACTCTGACCCTCAGTTATCTCATGGGGCTGCTCAGTTCCCCTGGAATTTGGACCTTGTTGGTCTTGATTTGGGTCCCAGAGTGCTGTTAGTGCCCGAATTAATGTCAGAAAACATCATTTGCTGGTGTATTGATTGTGTGATAAGTAGGTGAAAGGTTTCTTCTCTCTGCTTTTTTCAGGCACTCTTACTTTCCCGCAGACTGATGCCATTCAGGATGCCCAAGTTCGATGCCAAAAGTGGGGTGCTAGGGTTTGACATGAGTGCCATGTGGGTGAAGGTAACCCCACTCTGTGGCCAGCCTCCCTGTCCCATAGCGGGTGCAGACTGCAGTCGTGAGTGTCAGAGGAGGTAGCAGTCCCCATAACACCGCTGGTAAATTCTCTCCGGGATATCTTGGACTTTTGTTTTCCTTCCTGTTAAGGGAGCCACCCAGAATCTTCTGAGATTTCCCTTTCTTAAGGCTTTGTGATAGAAGCAACAAGTGCAATGTGGGGTATCCCCATGTTACAAAGTTGCAGGAATGACGCTGTTACATGAGCTGCTGGGACTTCACAAAAACATTTCACAGTTTGTGTTGCTCTTTTCACCCAGGTCCCTCAGGCCTCCACAGGTTGTTAAAAATCAATTATTGGGATATAATACTAGAGAAGAGACTTACACTCGGTGCTTGCAGGCAGGTTCTGACAATCCTGCTTAAAATAGCAACAACAAAACAATAAGCTCTGAAATAATGAATTGTTGAGAAGGAAGTAGTCTGTCAATCTGTTAACCTACTTAGGAACAGTAACTTCAGCACTGCCTACTTTTCTTGATATTCCTTTTCTTCAGCAAGTATCTATGGGGTTTTTTCTGCTAGAAACTTGTAAAAAATATTGTACTACTAAACCAGTTAAGAAATCTCAGCTCAGTCTAATTTGATAAGTGAGTTTTCTTAGGAAAAGAATAAACAAGGGTAGGAGGAGGTAAGAGGTGGAGTTTTCCAAGAACTATTACTATCTAGAGAATTGCATTCAATATGTCTTTCATTTATATTTCAAAAGAATTTCCCGCCTGGCTTAGTGACTCACTTTTCAAAGGAAATTTTCATAAAGGCAAAGCTAATGCAGTTGGACAATTGAGGATATTCTAGGCAAATAACCTTCAGTGAGAGTCCAAACCCCTTCATGTTAAGCAACAGGCAGCCACCCCTTCTCTGTTCATCTGCTGATGCTTAGCAAAGTACTAGAAGTCAGAGCCCCACAAAAAGGGGGTAAACCAAAGCTGCTCTACCAGAAATCTACTGGAGCTGTGCCAAGTTACCTAAGCGGAGTCTTCTTTGCTGCTTAATATGTCTACTTGGTGAAGAGTACTGCATAGAAAGAAAGACAACAAAGAAAAATACACGTTAAGGTGTTAACTTGCTTTTGTATGTAGTTCCTGCCCAGAATTTGGAGATTGGTCACCCCAGATTTCCTGATCTTACTAGGTTTACAAATTTGAAAATGAGAAAGTTACTCTCCACATTCTTTTCTGGTGGATGTTCTGCTGACCAGTATCCTCAGCAGCATCAGCAGAGCACTGGGAATTGTGTTTAGCAACATCTGATTAAATGGAGTCTTGTCAAACATCAGTCTTGCAAGATAAACTTCATGCCAGTTTTGTTTTCTTTCATCTCTTCAGTAGGAGTGGTGTCCATGCTGGTAGCAGAGAATTGCTGGATTACAACAGTGACAGTTTTCCATTACAAGCTTGAAATTTCAGGAAGGTCCTTTTAAACACTGTATTATTTCATCACAGCCTACAATCAATTCTGTTATGTATGCCCTGAGCTGAAGACCTTGCTGGAGCTCTTGAAGGACTCTCCAGTTCTTGAATTTTTTCTGCAAAAGCAGATTTTTCAGAGAAATACTGCACTTCATCCCCCCCTCATTTCACTGCCTGATCTGCCCTTCTCAGATGCACCTGTGGCTTCTGTCAGGGTTTTTGTGCTATCCCTGGTCTCACAAAAGCCCATTAATGGGCAGGAGTATTGCACTGTTGTGCCCTTTGGAGGGCTGGAAGCTGGAGGCACTACAAGCAGTGAGTGGAAAGAGGTCAGCCCAGCGTTTTAAGTACCAGCAGTGTGTGATCTGAATACAGGTCCAAGTCATGGGCTAAAGGATGAGAACTCCATCCACCTCTTCTGGTTGTTGGGTTAAAGCCCTCAGCCATGGGACTAGCCCCTTTCCCCAGTTCTCTGAGATAGGTGGCAAATCAAAAAGTTACCCAGGCTGCCTCCACTAAGTGCATAGCAGTGCCCTCTCAGGCAGCATTTGCTGACCCAAACACCTCTCATGGCCCTCAGGAGGTGAGGCTGGAGTTGACCCTGGGCAACTACATGGCCATCAGTTGTGTTGTGGCAGATAGGACAGGCTGTTTGCAGTGGGACCTGCTGATCAAGGCCATTTCAGACCTGGTTTGTTGACACAGTGGTAGATCTTCACTGCCTGGGCTTGCCTCTTAGAGTCCTCTGCCATCTTGGTGTGGCTGACACGTGAAGAGGTGCTTTGAAGGCTCTACCTCTACCAGTAGACAGTGGGGTGAGGAAACCAGTGAGAGTGCATCCTGCCTGTACTCTCTCTTACACAAAGTGTCGCACATTGGCTTTGTGCTTCTTAGCCTAAGTTTTCCAACTGAAATCAGGTAGGGACCTATTCTGTGGGACCACAGGTGGTGCCTGAAATAATATGTAGGCAATCAAGCCCCTAACACAGGCAGACACACCTGAATTCCTGTCCTCAGATGAATTTCTTCCTGAGCATTTGTGGAAGACTGACTTGCATGATAAGGAAGATACAAGGAAAAGCAGGATTAATGTGTTGGGCTCTTCTATGTGAAGCAAATTACCCCTTTCTATATTAAAAAAGCATTGCTGTGATTCAGCTGCTGTGCTAGATTGTTTGGGTGCGTCCTGAGCGCTTTCCAAGGGCTGTGCAATTTTAAGTGTCAGAGGCCTTCAATAACTCTGGCTTTCAATTTAAGGGCATTAAGGCAACAGGTTTATTTCTTACAACTGTGGAGCAGCTGACCAAGATTTTGAACCATTTATAAATCTCAAGGTGGTACCTTGAGTTCTGCCCTCCTATGCCCATTACATAATAATTACTTTTTCATATGGATAATACATGAATCTTTTTAGTTACTGTGATGTTAAGCCAGGCTTGGGAAATTTGTTGTCTTCACTAGCACTTGGCAGCTCAGGGAAGGTGATGTTGAAATTCAGATATAAAGGAAGAGCGAAAAAGCTAATGTTACTCATGAGATAAATTTCCAACACTTGACATCTATATTTTAATGTGAGTGAATACAGGGCCTTGGTCCTTTCCTTTATTCCAAAGAAAAAGAGAAGGGGAAGAGCAGCAGCAGCAGTAACTAGTACAGTATGTGAGCAGCATATGACCCAAGCTGGCACTAACTAGTGAAGCTTGAAGGAGTTAATTGGTTATGTATGGGCCTTTCATGTGCTGAGTCAATAGCCATCCCTGCTGCTGTTACTTAGCCACTCAAAGCAGTGACATTTATACTGGCATCCTAATGCGAATACAGGGGGGGAAAATGCCACAAAATCATCAACAGGTTTTTTTTTTCACCAGGGTGTGTTGGCTGTCCTCTCAGAGGTGCATCAGCCAGAGTTGGAGGCAATAGAGGCTGCAGTGGTTGCAGAAAGTGCCAGTTTATTTGTTGTGTGGTAGAAGCAGAGCTTCTGCTGTGGGTGTAAAAATGCAGGGAAAGAGTAGCCGTACTGATGGGGAAGATTTTAGAACTCTGAGAGGCAAGCTCTGGCTGGAGCAACTCCTGGAAGAAGTACAGGTCCCACTTACATTTCTAATTTGAAATAGTCCTAACCAAAGAGTACACAGTCATTTCCTGTATAAAATTCATAGTTATTAAAAAGAAAAGTTTATGAGAAAACATACTTGCTGGGTTTTTCTTACACATCTTAGAAAATACTGACTGTGCTTCTTCAGACCCCTCAGGTAAGGTTTCTCTCACCTACCTTAGATACTGTAAGATGCAGCACCTTTTCTAAGTCTTATCCCTGCTCCTTCTGCATCCAGGAGGAGGGAGAAGCCGTGCAGGATGCACTGCCATCCAAAGGCCTCTCTGTCCTCAATGCCAACAGCAGGGACCTGGACACTAGCTAGTCCCTCATTTCAGACAGTTCTAAATGTGTCAGATGAATCCCACCCATGACACAGTCGTCGGCTCTTGCAAATTGAGTTACCACTCTGTTGTGATAAATACCAGCTGAGGGTCTTGCCCTGTGCCGATGTAAAACACCATTGGCCTCTCACTGTAGCAATACCCCGGCGCAGTTATTCACTGTGTCCGTGCCAAAGGCTTGGTGGGGTTTTTTTCAGTTGACAGCTAATTGCGGAGAGGGAGACAGGCAATAAAAATGCTGTGAATGGCGAAGGAAATGAGTCTGACTCACTTCCACTCTCCCTTTCACATTTTTAATCCTGTGCAGTGCTGCCTATGACAGGAGTGGGATTATGCTGGGTTTACTGATAGCAGTCTCTGGCCTGCTGTGTAGATGGTTTTATTTTCAATCGTGGGTTGTTTTTTTTTTTATGAATCTGTTTCTATTTATTTTCCCATTTCCCTTCAGCAATTTCTACCTGACAGATTTAAGTTGCTTCCCTTTCATTGCCATTCCAGCTGCAAGCACATCTCCTCCTTGCAAGTAAATATGTTTTGAAAGGGAGAGGGAGGGAGAAATAAAGTTAACATTGCTTTCCGCTTTGGACTTAAGAAAATAAGGCAAAACTGGAAATGTGAAAGGACTGTTTTTGCAGTGAAACTGTGGTGTCTTTCAGAGGAAAGCACAGGCTGTTTTTGTTTTCAGACCCTGGTTGAAGCTTGAGAGAGAAACAGGTGACACCGAGTTTATGTTGACCGTCCAAAGGCTAGGGAGGGGAAATCAAACAGGTTTCATGTCATTAGTTAGCAGACGGTAAACAAGGTAGTCCACATCACTGTGCCTAAGGTCAGCCTTTGTGTGTACAAGCAGGAATTTGGGGGGATTAGGGCAGTGTTTGGTGTTACTTGCTGGTTTAAATTGACCTGTCAAGTAGTGTGTTACGAAGTGGTGCCCAGACACATGGGGCAGAGAGGCAATGTTCAGGGCACGAAACTGTCTGAAAGGATGCAGTGGGTGTTTGCACTGAATTTCACATGGCCCAGACTTGGAGATGCGCAGAGCAACGATAGAAGAGCACAAGAAAACACAAGCTCATAAACAAGACAAGGAGTTGGTTATCAGCAGGTCCGGGTGCCCAGTGAGGGTCCATGACTGTCAATGCCAGAGGCCACCGCTGTGCATTTGTGTACATGCATCCTCAGCAGATTGTTCTGCATAAAGAAACTCAGCTCTCCAATGAAAATAACTGATTTCTAATCTGTGCTGTTATTTTATTTATCTCTGAATAATTGAAGTGCACCGTTTGAAGACAATAACTATGTTTTAAATATCAAAGGAACCTTTTCAACCTATATCTTTTGCTCGGCTTGAGCAACTTAAGTTGTATCTTCTTTGGTAGCCTGCATGCAGAATAGTCTCCTTGTCCAAGAGGCTAGATTGTACCAAATGAGGACAGAAATGTAAATATTTACTGCCATCTTTTGGGCAGTGTGGGTATGACTCAAAAAAAGAAAGGGGGTCAGTCGAGTTGGTTGTCATCTCCTTCATTCAGCTTTGTCAACTGATTCTTATTTGACCACCAAACACAGCAGTCCACTGTGGAACATTATTTTTTTGATAGTCATGTTATTGGTCCCAAGCTACAAGCTACTTTGATTTGAGCAAGCTGATAGGTTTTGGGGAAAAAAGCTAACAGAAGTTACCCACCATTCTCCAGGTTTTGAGACAGTGTGTGTTCATCACTCCAAGCTGTCAGGAGCTTTGTGTTTTGCTTTGCTTTAATGCATAATCGGTAGGAGTTGGTAAGAATTCCTGAAGGCAGAACCTGGAGCTACTGTCGGATGGTCTACGGTGAAAACAGGATGGCAGTTTGTAGCCCGAAGGAAAAAGGTTTTACTGCAAGTAACTGAGGTTTAGACTTTTTGGGTGTTTTTTTCAAGAAATGCAACTTGGGTGCTCTTCAATCTACAAAAGTAATAGAATGTCAGCAAATATTAGCAGGGTAGGATATGTTGTATCATGCTCCTCCTATCCTTTCTTCTTATATGGTGCACTGCTCAGTTGAAATGCTGATTAGGCAACCCTTCCTAATTGCAATATGGTGTTTTTCATCCACTTGAGGTGTCAGGTTGCATTTTTAACCTCACACCTAATCAAACTTTCAGTCCTGCAGGCCGTGCAGAGACAGGTTTCCTGCTGCGCTAATAGTCTGTTCCTTGAAACTAGTTCGAAATTAATAGCAGCGAGATACTTCACTGTTTCCAAAAGGCTGAGTCTCTTAGTGGACGGAGCCTTCTTTTAATGCAAGGAGATCTATTATTAGATCTTGTTAGAAAGATTACATTTTTAGCTGAGATTCATCTATATTGCTGATTTGATCTGATTCTTACCAGGTGGACCTCCACAGTGTGGTACAAGGGAGTGTTAAAAACTTGCTCAATATAAAACCTGGTCTGTTGTTTATTTAGGGGGCAGCAGCACCAGCAATCCTCCTTCCTCTCACTGTTGTTCAGCTTGCATTCAGCAAGCAAAATATGACTCTTTGCTCTTGTCTTCTATTTGTTTGTTTTAGGTGAAACTTCCTTTTCCTGTTGATCAAATCACAGATCTTCCAAGGAATGATTTCCAGATGATGATAAAGATGCACAAGCTAACCTCAGAGCAGCTCGAGTTCATCCATGACGTCCGCCGACGTAGCAAGAACCGAATTGCAGCTCAGCGCTGCCGCAAGAGGAAACTGGACTGTATTCAGAACCTAGAATGTGAAATCCGCAAGTTGGTGAGTTGTGTGCTCTCGCTGTGGCCCCGCTCACCCTCATGCCGCAGCTTGCAGGGCACTGACAGCAATTTCTGTGCAGTTTAGTGGGTTCAGTCAGTTTGTAAATAAGTCAGCAGAGCCACTAGTATGAAAATGTAATATACAAAAAAATATTTGTGTGTGTGTATATAATATATATGGAAAACACAAGATTCCAGTGGAATGAGACCTAGATATCTCTTTATTTTGATATCTCAAGAGCAGATTGTCAAGTGAGTTGGAAGAAGAGGGAAGCCTGTATCACGGCTCCCTTCTTGCAGTTTATCTTACCCCCAGCACTTACAGTGTATCAACAAAGGCATTTCCTCATCCAAGCCTCATTTCCATGCCTAACTACCATAACAGTCTGTTAGTCAGGGATTCGTGGAGTGCTCGAAACATAGGTATGAAGAGACCTGCAGAGGTTGTCTGGTCCAAACAATGTTGTGGCAGTGCCAGCTTCATCTCTACACAGAGATTTTCTTTCTCTTTGGTGTGCTAGAAGGCAGCTCAGTGTTTTCAGGATGTTTCAGCTTGCTATGCCTTTTCTTCAGCTTTTTCATTCACTGAGCAAATGTCAGAAATGGCAAGGGAAGTGAAAAGCCAGAAATGTGAATATCCAGACAAGTGGATATTCCTTGGTGTAGGTCAGTGAGATGGCAAGGGTGTATTCCACCTTGCTCATACTGTCTTCTTCCCTCTAACGCTCCCAGTGTGCCATGGACTGAAACACCCCCATGATTCAAGGACCATCTAACACAAAAGGCCTGTTCCCACTCCACAATGCACCAGCCTTTATGTCACATGCACCAGGTTCAGGTGGCAACTGTTGGTTTGCCCCAGCCCTCCTTGATGTATGTCTCTGGCAGTAGTCTGCTGTGGAGAGGAGAACAAAGCACACCCTGCTCACTGGCCAGAGCACGTCTGGGGATGGGTCTCCTGTGTGCCAAGGTGTCAGTGGACAGTGCTCCCACATTTTAATCTAAGGGAGTGAGGTGACTGGAGCAAGGCTAATTGGCTGCTCAGGAAATTTCTCTCTCTTTCAGTCATGGTATGGACACCTCAGGTGTGATTTGGGTGGCTAAACACAGGTGTCTACCTGCACTGAAGCTAGTTGTCCTGGTTTCCTTTATAGTCAGTTTAGAGAAGTAGATACCTGTCGAGTCTTATTTGTCTCATTCTGCAGCAGAGGAGGTGACATACAGCCCAGAAGTGCCTGTTTCTCTCCCATCACTAAACAAGATCACCTGGAGAAGCCATGTCAGATGTAGACATCTTAGCTATAGGCATCTTATCTGAAAAAACTCCCCTCTGTGACAGTGCCCCTGGTGGTCTGAGGGCCCTGCTCCTCTTCTGCCATCCCTTGCCCATTGAGAAAGCAAGCTGGTAGACAACAAAAAAAAGGCTTGAGAAAAGGGTCAGGGAGGAAAATGTGTCTACAGGGTGTCACTTAGAGTGAGAAATGCAACACTGGAACTTCAAAATGGGTTAGCACCTCCTCATCTGTTCAGAAGTCCTAAAAGCTTTCTGAAATGTCAAAAATAAGTAATAATCCCAGTTCAGCTGTTACAAGAAGCGTGGGTGTGCAGCATGCAGGACTGGACAGTTTAATTGCATTACGCAGCATAGATTTAGGAGTCCAGCATTAAACCCAGTCTTTGAATATCCAAGGGTTTGAGTGATAAATTAATTCATTCACACAGATAAAACAAAAGGAGCTGAAGTTGATTTCCTTACTGAGACCTCTGTGTACCTAGCTTCCATTAAAATTAAAGGTTATTTGGAGTCTTTGATTTAAATGTCTGTGTGCACATTTAAAACATGCTGTTGAACTTGGTGGGTCTGGGGAGTGGGGTACTTCTTGTTCTTGTCATAACAGGTTGAGTGTTGAAAGTGGCCTTAAGTGTAGACTTCATTGTGCTTCATTCTCTGTGCAAGCTGTAGCAAACGTAGTGTGAAAGAGGCAGGGATCTGTTGGAAGAAGCTGAGTTACCGTCACCTCACAAATGGCAGAAAGCCGCATGACTTTGGGTTACTCACTTACTGCCTGTGCCTGTCTGCTTCCCATCTGTAACAGGGAGGTGACCCTGACCCCACAAGCTGGTTGGGAGGCTTAAATCATCAAGGCTTGCGAAGCCTTCAGATGCCATGCTGCTGAAGCCCTGGGGGAAAAAAAGAAATGAAAATCAAAACACTGTTCAGAGTAGTGTTCCACTGATGCAAAACAAACAAAACATCAAAGATAAACAAAATAGTGAGCAACTACTTCCTCCACCAAGAGTAATCCACAGTGCGTGCAGGGTGAGTCAGAGATTCTGCAGGGTGAAAGAGCAGCTCCTCATCCAGGTTTTCAGGAGAAGCAGGTCCAGTCTTGGCTGCATGTGCCCATCCCTCTACAGTGAGCTGATGATGGGGAGGAGTACATATCTGTCATCCAGAGCAGAGCACCAGAGGCAGCACTCTAAGGGCTGGACTAGCTGTGAGGAGGGTCTTAGCTTGATACCTGTAGCCTTCATTTGAAAGTTAATTTGGGTTCATCAGCTTTACACAATCCTGTGACATTACTGTTATTGTCTAACATAATCAACTGTGTATAGGCAAAATTAATTTTTTAAGTCCCCTTCTCTTCCCAGCACACATGCACATCTCAGGAAATGAATGAAAGGCATATGAGTGACCTTGTGGGCCTGATCCATGCTGAATTTCAGGAATCAAAAACCCTTTGAGGTGCAGGATTCTTCAAATGAAATGTTGAAGTTTCTAATTAGCAAGCTGTACTTCAGTAAGTAGCGATATGTAGTGAGTAAGCTGACTAGGGAGAATGCCCTGCTGGACCTGTTGTTTGCAAACAGCAAAGGACTTATGGGTGATGTGATGGTTGGAGGCCATCTTGGGCATAGCAATCACAAAATGATAGAGTTTTCAGTTCTTGGAGAAGTAAGCAGGGGAGTCAGCAGAACTGCTACCTTGGACTTCTGAAGGGCAGACTTAGGAGCCTCGTTGCCAGAGTCCCTTGGGAGGCAGTCCTGACGGGCAGAGGCATCCAGGAAGGCTGGATGTTCTTCAACAAGGAAAGGAGCAGGCTGTCGCCATGAGCCAAAAGACAAGCCAGCAGGAAAGAAGACTGGCCTGGATGAACAGAGAGCTTTGGCTGGAACTCAGGAAAAAAAGGAGAGTTTATGACCTTTGGAAGAAGACAGGTAACTCAGGAGGACTGCAAGCAGGTCGTGAGGTTATGCAGGGAGAAAATCAGAAGGGCCAGAGCCCAGCCAGAACTTAATCTGGCTACTGCCATAAAAGACAATAAAAAATGTTTCTATAAATACATTAGCAACAAAAGGAGGACTAAGGGGAATCTCCATCCTTTATTGGATGTGGGGGGAAACATAGTGACAAAGAATGAGGAAAAGGCTGAGGTACTCAATGTCTTCTTTGCCTCAGTCCTTAATAGTAAGTCCAGTTGTTTTCAGGGTACCCAGCCCCCTGAGCTGGAAGACAGGGATGGCGAGCAGAATGAAGCCTCCATAATCCAAGGGGAAATGGTTGGCAACCTGCTACACCACTTAGACACACACAAGTCTATGGAGCCGGATAGGATCCACCCCAGGGTACGGAGGGAGCTGGTGGAAGTGCTCACCAAGCCACTTCCCATCATTTATCAGCAGCCCTGGCTAACTGAGGAGTCCCAGTTGACTGGAGGTTAGCAAATGTGATGCCCACCTACATGAAGGGCTGGAAGGAGGATCCGGGGAAGTACAGGCCTGTCAGTTTGACCTCAGTGCTGAGAAGGTTATGGAGCAGATCATCTTGAGTGCCATCACATGGCATATACAGGACAACCAGGTGATCAGGCCCAGTCAGCATGGGTTTATGAAAGGCAGGTCCTGCTTGTCTAACCTGTTCTCCTTCTATGACAAGGTGACCTGTTTAGTGGATGAGGGAAAGGCTGTGAGTGTTGTCTACCTAGACTTTAGTAAAGCCTTTGACATGGTTTCCCACAGCAGTCTCCTGGAGAAACTGGTTTGGACAGGTGTACTCTTTGCTGGGTAAAAAGCTGGCTGGATAGTTGAGCCCAAAGAGTGGTGGTGGATGGAGTTTAAATCCAGTTGGTGGCCAGTCACAAGTGGTGTTCCCCAGGGCTCAGTGTTGGGGCCACTCCTGTTTAACATCTTTGTCAGTGATCTGGACGAGGAGATCGAGTGCACTCTCAGTAAGTTTGCAGATGACACCAAGTGGACAGGAGTGTTGATCTGCCTGAGGGAAAGAAGGCTCTACAGAGAGATCTGGACAGGCTGGATCAATGGGCCAAGGCCAATTATATGAGGTTCAACAAGGCTAGGACAAGATAAGTAATGGCTTTAATGACAGGACAAGGGATAGTGTCTTTAAAGTGAAAGAGGGTAGATTTAGATTAGATATAAGGAAGAAGTTTTTTACTGTGAGGGTGGTGAGACACTTGGAACAGGTTGCCCAGAGAGGTGGTGGATCGCCCATCCCTGGAAGTGTTCAAGGCCAGGTTGGACGGGGCTTTGAGCCACCTGGTCTAGTGGAAGGTGTTGACAGGGGAGTTGGAACTAGTTGATCTTTCAGGTCCCTTCCAACCCAAACCATTCCATGATTCTATGAAGGCTCAGTGCTGGGTCCTGCACTTGGGTCACAACGACCCCCAGCAGTGCTACAGGCTTGGGGAGGAGTGGCTGGAGAGCTGCTCGGCAAAAAAAGACCTGGGGGTGTTGGTCAACAGCCACCTGAACATGAGCCAGCAGTGTGCCCAGGTGGCCAAGAAAGCCAATGGTATCCTGGCTTGTATCAGAAATAGTGTGGCCAGCAGGGACAGGGAAGTGATCTTACCCCTGTACTCGGCATTGGTGAGGCCGCACCTTGATTACTGTGTTCAGTTTTGGGCCCCTCACTACAAGAAAGACATGGAGGTGCTGGAGTGTGTCCAAAGAAGGGCAACAAAGGTGGTGAAGGGTCTAGAGCACAAGACTTACAAGGAGCAGCTGAGGGAACTGGGGTTGTTTAGCCTGGAGAAAAGGAGGGTCAGGGGAAACCCTATCACTCTCTACAACTACCTGAAAGGAGGTTGCAGCGAGGTGGGTGTTGGTCTGTTTTCCCAGATGGAATGTTAGAAAGAATTTCTACACTGAAAGGATTTGGAACAGGCTGCCCAGGGAAGTGGTGGAGTCACCATCCCTGGAGGTATTTAAAAGACATGTAGATCTGGTGCTTAAGGACATGGTTTAGTGGTGGACTTGACAGTGTTAGGTTAATGGTTGGACTCAAAGATCTTTAAGGTCTTTTCCAACCTAAATGATTCTATGATTCTGTGGGATCTGGTGTATCATTCTGAAAAAAGGGCATTTGTAAAAAAGACAGTCACAAGGTGTGCAAGAGTATAAAGCTACAAAATTAAATTCATGCAACTTTCACTTTGCCTCTCAAGCACTCCTGCCCTCCACCCATACCCATGCTGTCCAAGCAGATAGTCTGCTTCAAGATATTACTTTTACGAAAACCAGCAGTGAAACTCCAGTTGACTTCACAGAATACATGATCACTGGAAATTCCTTTGTCATCTTCTGTCCACTTTGCAACCAGTAATTTCCAGTCTCCTGAATTATGTAATGGTACTAGAGTTTAAGGGTTTTTCACTTGGCTGGGTTTTTTTTAATGAAAGACCCCTTTCCCCCCCTGCACTAACTTCCTGTAAGTCACCCATCTTGACACAGATAGTTTCACAGCAGACAGTGAGTGAAATGGTTGTATCCTCCAAGTTTGATAGGTAATTTTTTTTTTGTCTGCTTTTCCTCACTGATCCATCTACCCACTCACTTTCCCTTTTCTCCTTGCAAACTCACAACATATTCTCTTCCATAATTCATTATCTCAAGATGTACTTGAGCATCTGTTTATTTTTTTATTATTTTTATGCTTTCTTGATAGATTTGTCAATATTTTAGCAGTTGGTTCTTTTCATGTGCACTGCTCTCTTTCTCATTCACACAGCTGTATGCTTCCAGTCTGGGCTTTGGACCCAGGGCAATACTATCCACTGTTAACAACCACCCATAGTTGGATTATCTGAGTTGTGGAGTTTTCACACTTCAGATGCATGGCAGCTTGGGTTTATCAGTGTTACTAGGTGAAGTATATGGCTGCACTGCTTTTGGGGCCAGCTCAGCTCTGGAAATAGCCCTGGTACTCTACAGAATCCTTCAAGCTGTATGCCCACCCTCCTGGGACAGAACGTGATGCAGGAGGACCATCCCAGTCAGTCTGCACTGAGTCAACACTAGTTTTCAGAGGTTTAACCCCAGGCTGGGTCTGACTCTGTGTCTAGACCCCCCACAATCTGACTCCTGAGCACAGAGGGGTCGGTGCTCACCCCAGGGTGGGGCTTGCTGACCACGTGAGGTCCAACCTGGAGACAACTTCCACCACAGCACATCACACAGCACTCTGCACTAGCTAGGGCTGGGGGCCTTACCAGTGCTTTGTTGGATACAGAGCAACCTGAGCTTCTTTTCCCAGTTTTTGAATCCTGCATGAAAAAATGAGTCCCACCAGACTCTCTTGCTCTTCCTCCTCACCAGTACTGTCTGCTTTTCACCTGGCCCCCTCCTAGAGCAGCCCGCTGACACAGTGAAACTCTGAAAATGCTCAAGATAGGTGTCGGTAGGGGAGGACATTTGGGACCACAGGAGGCAGAGCCTGAGCAAAACAAGGGGGAAATGACATTGCTTGTTGTACTGAGTGTTAAGAAGCCCACCAACCTTCAGGGTTTTCACATACCTCTTCATAAAAATATCTTGATTAGGTCAAACCCAAGCCATTAAGCACCAGGACATAAGAAAACGAGCCATGGTGCAGGCCACAGAGCACACACTCAAATCATCTCCTCTGAATAACACACCTCTCAGTGGTAAGGCAGGTTCAGCTGGCACACGGGCCAAAGCACGTGCACCCAGCCTGACTGACCAACATGGCAGTTAGAGGGTGAACTGAACTTCTGCAGCATATCCTTACTTCAGGAACTAAACCCTGGTTTCTCGCTGTTTAGATAGATAATGGCTTTTCTCCATCAAAATGTTTCTTTCTGAGGTTTTTTTATATCATTCATCAAGCAGCCTTAGTCTATAAAGGGAACTAACAGTCTCTTGGGAATAACTTCTGACTCTATCCTCTCCCGACGCAAATGTTTTTCTCCAGATGTTGCCCAAACTGCAGCTCACACAGACCTCATGGTGGTCAAATACCTGATGTATTGTGACTTTTCCTGTGCCCATATAAAAACAGCTGTGCACGTGTTGGTGTTCTTGGGTACTGCTGCATATGTGCCTGGAGTGTGCAGCCAGCGGATGGCCCTTCCTCAATCTAATATGCCTTCTTTCTTTTTCAGGTGTGTGAGAAAGAGAAATTGCTCTCAGAAAGGAACCAGCTGAAAGCAAGCATGGGAGAATTGTTAGACAACTTCTCGTGTCTTTCCCAAGAAGTGTGTAGAGACATGCAGAGCCCGGAACAGATCCAAGCTCTCCACCGATACTGCCCCGTTCTCAGACCCATGGATCTACAGCCAGCCACCACCATCAGCCCCTCCCCAGCTGGCGTGGAGCAGAGCCTGGTGACCTCCCAGTGTGTCGGGGAAAGCATGCAGTGCTGCTCGGAGCAAGGCTCGGTGCAACTGGGAGCGCCCTGGCTGCCCAACAACATCTCGGAAAATTGTTCAGCTGGCGGGGGGTTGGATGGAGCCGACACAGGTACTTACCCCGAGAGAGAGCTTCCACCAGAGCAGAGCAGCCAAACGGTCACAGTAGACTTCTGTCAGGAAATGACTGATAAATGTACAACAGATGAACAACCTAGGAAAGATTACACCTAGTGACTTGTAACCTTAACGTTACACCTGGTCAGGTGTTCTTCAGTCAGCCAGTGGCAGTGTTCATTTGTTGTCTAGAAGAACGTATTTGGTGCACACTACAGTGGTCTTAGCAGCAATACTGTTTTTAAGTATTCCCTCCTCTCTACAAGCAGGAGTTCTCTTCACAATGGTGCTATCCCTTGCTCAGGCAGGGAACGAAGCAGTGGCAACACTGTCTGTTTTTGTATGTTGATTTCAATCTTAACAGGGATGGACATAACACCTCTGAGGACCCAACCGCAGCTTTTTTCTCAGTGGCCCATGTCACAAAACCCTAACTCAGGAATTTCCTCTGAATGTTCAATTTTTCATTGAAGACAGCTTCTTTACACATCAAAGTTTTATAGCTAAACTGTACATATTATATATAATATATATAAAATATATATATCCATATGCAAAAGTCCCTGCATGCCTCAATTTTTCTCATCCTACAAACTGGAAGCTTTCATTTCTATTGTATAAACAAGTTCCAACATTCCTTTTTGTCTTCGATGCTAGAACTAGTTTGGTAACTTGTTACACAATAATTTTTTTTTCTCGGTTCGCAGTTCAGCAATATCATTCGATTTGTACTTATTTATAAAATTTTAATGTTGGAAACTTATTTGAGATTTTATTATAGACAATTTTTTTGGCACAGCCATTTTGTGCCACTTGAGCAATGTGGAGTTATTTTATTTTCTTGCAGATACTGTACAGTAATGGTCAACTTTGCCACTTGCACTGAGTTTCTGGTCAAACCTCTTTTCATAAATGAAGTCATGACTTCAGTATAACTTGAGTACATGGTTTTCTTTGCTTTATGGCTTAAAGAAAATAGAAAAGTTTTAGCTAATAGACAAACACTCAGGAGCTCATTATGTAGTAAAAACGGTCTTGCCAAATACTGAATTCACTATACAATTTGTAAAGAGAATCTGCTTGAATTATTTTTATATTCAGACTTCTTTCTGTTTCACAAACCAAGTTTAAGTGCTGTTAATGATGCTTTTGGATTCTTATAGGGGAAAGTATATTTCACTCTTTAGAGAAAAAAGTATTTGACAACTGGATCAGTTCATCATACGTTCCACGAAGTAAAGCAAACGGAGATCACATCAATACACTTGGGGGGGGCTTTTTCTCCAGCCCTGCTCTGCATCCTTTACTCATGGAAGCAACTGCTGCTCCGGCTAGTCTCCAGAGCCTCACCTCAGCTGTCCTCAGACGTTACCTGTTTTCCTCACCAGACCCGAGCTGCAGAGGTGGGTCTGGTGAAGTCAGTGATCCTGCCTGGGTAGGCAGAGTTGCAGGATCAGACCCCTAGTTGTTGACTTTGGTTTCCTTACAGAAGTCAAGTTAGCACTGTATCCTCTAAGAGCAAAACATACATCTGCCAACACCTGATTCGGTTGCTTACCCATCAAATTCTTGTGTTCCAGGATCCTCTCAGCACAAACCGCAGCTAAAAGAGTGCTGTCTCAAAGGAGACTACTCAGTGAATTGGCTTAGTTGTAACTGTATTGGATTTGTATCTTAAGCAATGTTGACTCATGTTATGACTGTGTGAGACAGCAGCTTTCCAAGCATAACATCTGTATGTACAGTGTAGACAGAAAAACATCCTCCTAATGCTTTTTTAATAATTATTATTATTATTCTAAGTGTACTGAGTTTTTATTTTGTGGTTCTTTGCCCTATGTGTGCCAGGTTGCGTGGCTTTATCGATGACAACTGTCATGTGCTTTACTGGCTGATATTGTTTGTTCTCGCTGAAAAAAAATGACCAGCTGGTCACACCTATTTAAAAAAAAAGTGTGGGGAAGCAGCTTCTCAGAAGCACTAAGCGATAATGTGGTCTTCTGCGCTAACGTTTACACTAGAGGTGTATGCTGGTGGTTTTTTGAGGCACTCAGTAGATCAGCATCTTGACCCTGGAGGAGGAATCAGCTCCCTCTCTCCACTTCTTCCATCTTCAGACTGTGCTTATGGACCGTTGCCCACTCACCACAAAGTCTTGCTTTTATCCTCTTCACCCAAACTCTTGTAGCCAAGCTACCGAGGAGGAAATGCATATAGCATGTGCCATGTTTGTTGAAAATACGTTTTTCCCCGCATGTACAAAGAAAAACTAGTATATAATGTAGGAAAATATTTATGTTTAAGTATTAATCATTACTGTACAAAATCCTTACTTTTAAATGTTCAAAAAATATACAAATGCCATAGACTCCTAATTCACACAGTTGAAAAAGGGGGAGGAGTTGTCCTTTCTTTTTAAAAGAGCTTAACCTAAAAATACCTGAACCCCCTCCCAGCCATCTTTTGCAGGTAACTGACTGAGAAGCTCTTTGGCAGGGAGGGCGGGATTTGATTTTCCTTTGAATTTGTTGACGTTGCAAAGCAGTTCTGTGCTTCGCAGAGAAGTTTTGTTTCTATGAGACCATGGTGAAAGCTAGAATTTAAAACTAAATGTGAATCACATTATAGAGTCATAGCTACTTGGGGGGGCTGGGGGCGGGCGGGAGGGAAGGGTCAACTGACACAGTATTTTAAAGATGTTTTTCTGTTGCCTTTTTTATTTTTAAGTGACCTCCTATATATATGAATAGATAGAATGTTTTATGAGTATAAAACCAAGTTTTAACTTGCTTCCTGACATGAAGATTTACTCTACTAACAACTCATGTGCAACTGGTACTCTTGACCTCATTCCAACGGTTTAAAAAACCCACCCACACAACCCATTGCGCTGCAGCTCTTAGGTTTGACCTGGCTTCATACTGGTGCTGGGTCTCTTGATTTCCTCTACCTTGGGAACTGATATTTAAAACCACTGCTCAAATAAGTGTCTCTTCCTCAACCTTTCTCTCGTCTCTCTCTTTCCCTCCCCCGTGAACTTTTCTGGATGTTTGATTTCATTCTTTCCCATTAGAAGTGGCTGATTTTGTGTCATTGCTTCCTATATTTACATGTATCATGGTTTTTCAGTGGGGTTTTTTTGGTGGTGATGGTGGTGGTTGTTTTTTGTTTCTATTTTGTTTTGAGGTTTTTTTGCTATTCCAAACCACGCTGCTCTCAAAGCGATTACTGGGCTAACGTTAAAGGTAGACATTGGGAGAATTAGTTTCAGACCTGGACGCCAGTTGACATACCCAACTGTTCTTGTCTCATGAGGTCAGAACAACACCATTGAAAAGAAAAAAAAAAAAAAAAAACAAAACCGACTGACTGCAGTATTTATGAATTTTAAGACTTTGGCCAGTGGTCACCATGATCTTAAGCAAGAATCTCTTTGCTTTTGCCAAAGAGGATACATGCAGCGTTGGTCCTGTCAGGCATTGCGTGGGAGTGGCGTGGTGAGACCCCATCTCCCCGCTGGGCACTGCACCACTCTCATGGGCATGTGAGTCCTTGAAGCTTCGTCCAGTCTGTATCTAGTCCTCCTTTTCCTTTGCCATTGCTATACTTGTATTGCCAGGAAACCTCATTTCATTTAGGCTTGTTATGCTTTGTCAGGTGAGTACTACACTATATAATGTGTTTGTTTCTCTGCGTTCTCTGGGGGTGCCTTGAACACAATTAAAGCTCATTGCAAGCTGATTCTGGAACAAAAAGGTAGTGGAAAAAAAAAAGGAAAAAAAATGAGAGAAAAAACAAAACAGAAAACAAGCAAAACAAAAGCAAAAATGTTGGCTGTGTTATCAGGAGATCCCAGTATTTATATCACAGACTTCCTAACGTGATGACTCAGGCGTCAGAGTTTGATGCTGCAGTATAAAACTATTATTTTATATATTGTACAAGTAATTTATTAAATGTCTTTCTAAGGGTATATGCTGCTTTTAAGATGCACTATATTTTTGGATCTAATCCTTATATTATTTTTTTTCCCAAGGAAGTAAAATGTGCTGCAAAGGCAAGCCACAGTGATTAGTATGCTAACTGCTACTTCTCTTTAAAAAGGAGAGTGGGAACTAGATATGTAACTTTGCTAAATGGATTAACTGCTGCCAGAGACATGTTTAATGCTGATAGCGTGGTCGTTAATCTGGAGTCCAACTTCATCAAGTCTGTATTCTAAAGAGTGCTTAAATAGAAGTTAAAATGCCTAGATATATAGTTAGGTTTTTTAGTATGTAACTTTATGATTGCCTAATAAATAAAACAAATCTGCATGCTGGAGTCACTATAATCCTATAATAAAATGAAATGTGATCCACTAGGAGAAAGCACGGTGAAGTGTTGCAATTCCAGAATCAACACCACATCCTCACTTGTGTCTGGTAATCCACTGCTGTGGGGGTGAAGAGAGAGAGAGGGGGGGGTTGCAGAATAGAAGACCTGTAGTGAATTTTGCGGTGAGACGAGGTGAACGTTTTCCAGGTTCCACAAGCTCACATTTTGCTCCACTTCATGTCCTCTACCATTGCAACAAGGAGCGCTGCTTTCACCTTTTTTTTCTGATCTGAGGTGCGTTTGGAGGTGCCTCCGGGTGAATGTTGTAGCCCATGGCTGCAGCATTTTAAAAGTCTCTATTTTAGGGCTGCCTATAGAAGGTTTAGCTCCGTATGAGCAGCAGAGCTGATGGCCTTGCATAAGGAGGGGATCTGCTAAGTATGGAGCAGTTTATTTTTATCGGAAGTGAGGTGAAACTAAAACTATTAACATAAAGAACTTATGCTCTCTTTCCTGCTAGAAATTTTCTCAACAGATTTTGACTTCGTTTCAGTT
Source organism: Strix aluco (assembly GCF_031877795.1). NCBI lineage: Eukaryota > Metazoa > Chordata > Aves > Strigiformes > Strigidae > Strix > Strix aluco. Next base: position 91,106,376 of record NC_133933.1, read on the forward strand.
TTGTCGCTGCCAACACAGTCCAAGTTAATTTTACATCCATATATATATAATATGTGTGTGTATGTATGTATGTATACATACATCTATAATTCTAGTCAGAGTGTGTGTTTGTGTATTTTCCTGTTTATAATACATATATGTATATTTATAATACTCCCTGGAGTATTTAATGACTCAGGCATCAGATCTGATGCTGTAGAATACAATATATGTGTATATGCATATGTTCAAATACTGTGTGTATATTTAAAAGAACTATTGTTGGTGGTCTGTAGAATAATTATTCCTTTTACTCTCAAAATTTTAATGGCATTACTTGCAAAGACTAAGTGTACAGTATTTTCCTACACTCCACCAAGATAGGTATTATTTATATCGAAGTCAAATATTGATATGCATTTTAAGGTATTACACAGATAACGTTGCCATTTTTGCAAATAAAACCGCTTTTTGGCAGGAAGGAATGCTCAAAATACCTTCTAACAAGGTCATTACCCCAACCAAACGACTGCTAAAAAGCCAGTTAGATGACTCCTGTTCTTGTATGAATTTTTGTGACTGTGGGTAGAGCCCTTTCTGTAGGTGAAAGTCACTGCGTGGTTCATACAGTGCCACTGTTGTCCCTTTTGGCTAATTAAGGGCATGCAGAAAGAAACTAGCATCCTAAAATAGAAATGGCAACTGGCAGTGTTTGATTTCATTGATTGCTTAGAAGCAGAGATGGTCCCAGGCTTCGAACCCAAATGACCCCTCCGTTTTGGAGGGAGCCAAGCGGGGGCTGCAATCACTGGCTGGGCTCATGCCTGCAAGCAGAGGAGCCCACCCTCAAGAGCGTGGGCAGAGGAGGGAGCAGCTACCCCACGCCGGGGGTTGTGGCAGGGATCCCCTGCCCAGGCTGACGTTACCCCTCATCTGTGATGTACCCAAGAGAAACGTGCATGGTTTCAGTCCTGTTCTCACTACTACGTTTGCTCTGCCTGAAGCTATCTGGATCCCTCAGACCAGCAGGAATGATACTAAACACTTTGGTGATATTCGATGCGTGGCTGTTTACTCATAGTTCCAAGCATCACCTTTGATTTCAGGGGTGGGGATGCCCTAAGTTTGTTCCAGAACCAGTGGGTTACAAGTGCACCTCTTATATATGCCTTACAAACTTCAGAGGCCATATTCAAAACAGGGTTTTATCAGTGTATGCAAGGGGGTGCAACCCCTCTTCTCTTCCTCCCCAGGTCAAACAGTATGGACAGTTTTCACACATATCTACCTGTATAACCCTCTGTACCTCTCATAACTGGTCAATGACTGTAACAGGTTACATCAGGTGTTTTTTCTACATACTTTTTACACAAATTCTATGCGATTAATGTAACTTAATTCAATGCATCATTTTATTGTACTAGTCCTTAAGCTTGTCTTTATTTTTTTTCTAGGTGACTGTGGTTTCTTGTGATTTTTATTGTATAAATAAATGAGGTGGCTGTTGATGCTTACTCTCTGTTACTAAGAATTTTTACCTTTTTGGAAGAAAGCATTGCTATGAACTAATGAATTTAAAATGTCATTTACTCATTGTAAATACAGTATTGTGCAAAAAACAAAAATGAAAAAAAAAAACACCCGACCCTTTTCATTCATTTGAATTGCTAGTGTTAACTGAATTTTGTCTAGACACCATTTCTGTTGATGAAATAAAGACATATCATTATGTATTGTAAATCGACTCATCTTGACTCTGAAATTGATGTTGCAGTGCTCAGTTAATGTGTGGGTTGTAGGTGAGATTCAGGAGGGTAGGCTGGATGTGGTTGATCCTGCCTGGTAAATCTCTGGACTGACGAAGAGACCTCCACTCACATGGTCCCATTGCTAATTCACTAGTCATCTTTGATCCAGGGATCCAGTTATCTTTGATCTGCTGCAGGAACAGCTGAGGTTATTTCATTGCAAAGATGAAATAAGTTGTTTTGGAAGATCAAATAAGCTGTATTTATACCCATTCCCCTAGTGCTTGACTTAAGGCAATTCTGCTAAGTCTTTGCTTTGGTCTTCTCAAGGGTCAGTGTATGTGTTGGGAGGCCAGGGGAGAGGTTGGAGTTTGTTTCCCCTTTACAGAAAAACAGAAGTTGAGAGAGGTTTCTGTAGAAACAAAATAGAGCTGAAAATCTCTGTGTGTAACCCAAATACGGTAGTGTTCCTCTCTGAAGGAGGAACTTGTGCCATGGACCGTTAGCATCACTTAACACTGCAGAAGATCCAGAAAGGAAAGAAGAAGTTAGAACAGCCTTAGGTGCCGTTAACACAAGCAGGGTGCGGGGTCTAGCGGGGAGCATTTGCTCTCTGGGACTTCCAAATGGATGGCAGCCACCTCTCTCCTTGGGTTGGATGCAACCTGAGAGCCTGCTCAACAGCTTGGCAGGAGGAGACCTAGGACGGGGGGAGTGGTATGACCAGTTGTCCTACACCAGTCCACACACTTGCTGGGATGCTGCTGTGTGGAGGCAGGCAAGCTGCTAGAGGGAGGTCCCCAGACTCTATTATCACCAGACAGGAAACCCTAGATCGTGTGCTTTGGGCCACTATCCTTAGGGATGCAAACTGCATCCTCCTCCATCTGCAGCAGTGAAAGTTGCCTGTGATTTTTTCAGCCTTAAAATTCTCATGGAAGCAAATCAAACATGTTACTTTCCAGAGTTCCCCAGTTTTCTGAACCCTCCTGTTGAGCATATATGAAGAAAGCTTCCCACCCCCTCAAATCTGTCAGAAGATGTAGCATCCACCACATCTACACATAGCCTGGCAGTAGAGAATGTACTTTAGCAAAGCTGTTTCTCCATCCCTGATCTGTTGTTGCTGGCACTTAATGGCCACCATCTTAAGTATTTACTTTTTTTGCCTTAAAATACTAAACAAATGCACAAGCAAACTGTCAGTGAGTTTGTAGTGAGGCAGAATGTGAATTTAAATCGTGTACTAGAACAAAACCACTGTAATCTCAAACAATCTTTATGCTTGACTCCTTTTTTCCTGCTGTCCTGCTTTCTGCTAGCCTTGCCTTAGAGTCACGGAGGATTTTTATGCTTAGGGAAACTGGCATTGCAAACAAGCTTGTACCAAGTATCACTTGCCATTGAGGTGATACCAAATGCAAGCTATGATAAGCTTGACTGACAAATAAAAGCAGCCAAAAGCATGTGGCCAGAAACAGGGTCAGGGAGAGTCAGAGAAAGGTGCTTTATTTCCCAGATACACAAGTGGAAGGACTGCTTTCTTGGACCACATACAACCCAGAAATCCAACCCTCCAGAGCTAGACTGTCCTGGCAAACTGAAAATGAGCTCTTTTTGGCTTTGCTTGGCTTTCAGCTTCTATATATGAACCAGTCAGACAGTGAAGGGTGTAGGATTTTCATGACCCTGAGGTGATACCTTGCAGATCTTCTTGAACAGCAAACTGAAGCAATGCACAGATGTTTGGCACTTAAATAAAGTTCTTGATTTTACCTCATTTCAATTTGGAAGCCGAAAGTATTAGCTACAAAGAGGCTACATTAGCATGGAAAGCCTCTATCAGAGCTTGAGGACTGCATTAGCTCAGGCAGATGGGCAGCAGCATATTCTTCAGCCAGTTTTTATTCTCTCTCAAATTCTCTGTGCCTTCAGATTCCTGGAGTGTTTCTTCTATTTTTTGTTCATTGTCTTCTGAAGCCTTGGCAGATAGAGGCCACATAGCCTTCCAGGTTACTTTCACATCAAACTAACCCTCTCTTGTAGGTGCCTTGAGTTTTCCATTGCCTTGAAGGTCTATGGTTCAGGCTGGTTTCTGATATGAACACTACTAGCATGCACAACAAGTTGTACATCGCAAAATGTTCTCCCAAAGACACAAAGCTATTTCTGCAGTGGCAGCACACACTAACCAGATCTGGCTCAGTCTATGTGAGAAAAATCTTGAGTGGTGGAGCGAGCTACCCATTAACAGCAGCAGAGTACAGTATGGTTGGGATTGGTGTTAAAAAGGAGGAATAAAGGTTTTGCTTTCTTTATTATGAATTTAGCATTATAGCCACAGGAGAGGGGAACAGCAACAGATAGTCTGTTTAAAGCAGTTTGTCCATTAATTTATTTCTTCTCAGAATGTCGTTACTTTTTCATGATAGATGATAGTTCTAGGAGCATGCTCTGAAAGATAACAAGAGAAAGAAAGCATGAAGTTGAATTGGCTTAAAGAAGAAATAGAAATGTTATCATAGTAATTAACGCCAACATATACATAGTTGGGAAGGTGGGAATCTGGTGCTTAGCTGACAACACACCTTGCAGGGCTTTGTTCGATGCTAAGGGGAGGGTGGGGAGAGGGGGAACACCTTGTTTTTAAACCAAAATAAACACATTAATCCCTGAAGTAACTTACTTGAAAACAGTGGACCCATCCTAGAGCCCTTACTTTGCATGTTAAGGGGTTTTGTGTATTTTTGCTTTAAAACCTTACAAAGATGGACTCAATTAAGTGAGTTCCACTTTCTAAAATCCATCTTATCGGTTTGTTGCTGCACAAAGCCTCAGAGGGGTTCATTAGTTGTCAGCTGCTGCTGACCCCCAAAGTTCGTCTGTGTTTGTGCAACTGGTGAATGGTTACCTTTGGGTGATCATGTAGCTTTTGCAGAATAATTGGTACACTGGCTGTCATCACCACAAGCTTCTCCTGAGTGCTCCAGGGCAGAATAAAACTACTATGGAATTTAATTTTAAAAAAAAAAAAAAAAAGACTGGTGTTTGCATATAAAAACTATACGAAACCAGCAGTAGTTACCAGAAGGTGTAAATGTGAATACCTTTAAGGTTTCTCAAACATCCTAGAGGAACACAGGGTTTCACCAGTCCCTTACCCGACCTGTCAGTTTTCCTGGCAGAGCTCAGCTGTCTAAATACTCCTCCGCAGTTATGAGGTTTGTTATTTCAATGTACGTGCACTCAAACTGTTCCCAGCCCCAGGAGCAAGGGCGGGTGAGCAGCTAGTTAAATGAGTGGATATTTATTCCTCAAGTGTTGTTGAAAGGGTAAGTAAACATTCCTTGTTCTGGAGAAGACTGCAAGCATTCAGGCTGAATAGCAGCAGCTCTCTCTTTCATATCCTGCTCACTATGGAGTATTTTCCCAGTGGGTAAAAGGCTCAAAGCTGAATGGAGAATCGAGATGTAGAAGAGGAATTGAACAGCACAGAGGAATAAAAAAGCAATGCAGTGAGGGAAACCGGACTCATTTCCCCAACTTTGGCAGAGCCAGGAGACTTCAGCCCCAGAGACTTTTCTTTTCTGCAAATGAATAAAATCAGCAGCCCTATCTCAGTCCTGCTCTGTGAGCTGAGAGTATCGGCTTTACCAGCTGTTTCATTATCAGCTTTATCCCCCTCATTCACCATGAGGAGGGGGCCTTGCTTTTAAAGATACATTGATTATTTTGTAACCAAAAATAATAGGCTTAAAGAAATGACAGTTGAAAACACAGGGCTCTTTGGAGAAGAGGGTGGTCTAAAGAATAAGGAATGGACGTGGGGGTAAGGAAAACTCAGCACTTCCTCAAAAACAAAAATCTGAAATAGAGGTTCTAAAATGCCTAATTCTATCTGTAATTTTGGTTTCCCAGGAGAGTGGTTCAGCTAAAATATTGCTAAGAATATTATAGATCATCTAATGACTTCCAATTTTGGTTTATGATTCCAGGAATTTATCTTGGCTCAATGAAGAAACAAAACCATTAGATTATGTCAAGTCTCCCTATCTTCTTGGTGTATCCTTGGGTACTCTAGCAAGAGGACTAGCACAGTAGTTCTCTCAGTGCAAGTTTAGGCTTGGGGTGCAAATACGATAACCTAGTTCCAAATCATCTGCAGGATGGTGCCTTTGTGAGAAGAGTTGCCAATCCAGCGTAGATACTCCCAATCCCAGTTAGCAAAATTAAAACTCATAGGTTTTAGAGCACACATTGGGATTCTTTAGAAAATTATTATATATAGGCCAAAAAGAAGTGTTGCTGGACATGCTCAGGTAGCATGTAACTGGAGTCTTCTGCTTTAGAAAGGCAGAGAGAGACACAGCTAGCAAAAGACTTCAAACACAGCTGGCAATGAAATATCACACAGCTTCCAGTTTGTAGAAATGTTTGCGTTCAGCTGTTGAATTGTGATGACACTGTGACACTCTGAAGATGCAATCCCAAGTTGTGGCCAGACTCAGCTGAGCTTTCTGATGTTCTGCAATCATTCTTTTGGTTTGTAGAGAATGGCCAAGGAGGAAGACTGCTTGATGCTGGCAAAGGGTGAATTCAGAAGTGAAGTTCTCTCCCTTTCTAACTGTTCAGTTAGAGTGCTCAGATCTCTGATTTTCATCCCCCCAGAGAGAAAAAGAGAGCTATTCGATGGTCCCAATGGCTTCACACAGTCTTGCACGCATGAGGCAGTGAGACAATACCCCTTAGTGCAATGCTCCAAGACCTAGATGACTATTATAGGCTGTAATTCCTGGCCCTGCCTATTTTCAAGAGTGCACAGATTGTATCTGTACTAGTTATATACCGACCTTTGACTGCATCATCCTATTAATTTTATCAGACTTAAAAATGTGTCATGCACCAGTCAAGGGCCTGATTGGTGCAAAATATGGGTTTTTTTTTCCTCATAATGTCATTTATGTGCAGAATCCTAGTGACACCAGCATAATTCCTACACACCTTTGTGAATCCAACTCCCAGTTGTTGTTTGTGATTGCAGTTATACTAAATTCAGTGCAGCTCTCTTCCCTGAGTTGTGAGTGAAAAGCAGCCATTTAAGGCCTGCTTGCCTAAGGGAGGCTGGCAGACTAGGACCGTGCAGAAGGTGCCCCCTGGCTCCATAGCTGTATCTCCCCTTAAATAAAAGTTAAAATGTGACAAGAGATTAAAAACTTAGGGCAGAACTATGTGTATACCCATGATATCTCTTAGAAATAAGATACCATATATTCTCTAGTATGTGTCCTCTAAGTGATCCTTGGAAATGATTCGCTTGGAGACAGTCATCAGTGAATAAATTGTTTGCTATCTCTTCAAAGCAAGCTGACTGTGTTCCTCAGTAGCGAGGTTTTGGAGGCTTGCAGATAACCTTTTTTCAGCTGTACACAGATGCTGAACTCCCCAGTCAATGTAGAGTTTTCTAATGCTATTTATCCCAGATCTCCATCAAGTTGAGATTAGCTCACCCGTATAGTCGGTGATGCTCTTCTCACTATGTTTAGGTGGACTGAAATCAGCTGGAAATTATCATCATGTCATGCAGTGGCTCCTTCTGTGCTTTGCTGTGTGTTTTCCCCAATGCAATGAAGGTCCAGTTTTGGTGGTTTGTCCTCAGACCTTAATAGATCTAAAGTCTGACCAGCAGTGGCTGAAAGAAAAGGGATTTTTTCCCAATGTCTCCCTTGAGAAACCTTTAGCCTAATAAATTTTTCAAGATTTCTACCTCTCTTGTTTTTGCTTCCCAATCTGAATAATGGATAGCTTTGGACAATGCGATAACCAAGAAACTGCATAGAGTATGAAGAATGAGTGTCTTGGGTGTAAAACTAAACAGTTGGAGCGTAAATATTTTTTCAAGGTTTTATGCCACAGTTGGACATGAAATGAAGAAATGGCTCTTCACCTCCACCAGTTCCAGACGAGGACGTTTTAAATAACCTTGTTAGTTTGCATTGTGGCCAAACATGGTTGGTCTGTACAAATGCTACCAATGGGAAGGACATTTCTTCTTTTATATATATAGCTGGTCTGGTTTGAACAGAAGTCTGAAAAGTTGAGGAATCCTCATGTCAAATATGCATTTTGTATTCAATATTCTATTGAGTTGTTTCATGAGGGGTTTCAGTGAAGGATTGAATGCATTCTCTCTTAAGGGTCCAAAGTAACCTTTCCTCCAAAGAGGAAGTCCTAAGAAGAATTTCCAGTTCCCTTTTTGAGGGATGCAGTTTTGTACTTCCTTGGAAAAAATCACTTGATCATGACCTGGCTAACTACTTACTACCCACCACCTAGTCTTCATGGTTTGATCAAGAGGGTGCAATACATCATGAGAGATAACTTTTACAACGTTTAGTCATCCCTAACAATAATTATTTATCTGTTAGAAACTCAAGTTTGGTGCGGAAATGGCATTGGTAATATTGGTCAAAAAAAATCTCATCACTGGCTTAAAGTCAGGCATCCATAACTATACCATTAGATTTGTTCAGTGCTTTCAATGCCATGACTCACAAGATGCGGCTGACTTGTATGCAGACCCTTGCAGTATCAGATGGACTGATTCTGTGTAGCTTTGAGATTTTCCTTTCAGCTAAGAAAGCTACAGTGGTTGTGGGCAGCTGCAGTTGTCCTGCTGTCTTAGCACGAAGCGTGGGTATGTGTTTGATTGGAGGTTGCCAGAATGGTTGTTGAGGTGAAAGTGATACTTTCCGCATTGAGTTGATACTTCTCTTTCATTGAGCTAATGCAAATAATGCTGCAGACAAATTCTGGCAGAATGGTACAGGTGAAGGGAGAAAGAGAACATTTGAACCAGTGTGGAACTAAAGATGATAGTTCAGGAAAGTTATCAAAGAAAATTGAAGAACAGTGTCAATTCCGCTATGGTTTTGCTCCATTTGGCTATCCAGCTTAGATTAGTAAAATCCAGGTTAGAATAGACTGTATTTTGACTGTTTACAAAATGTTTGTGCATGTAGATTCATTGTTATGTTAAAAAGTGTCTGTCCTTTCTCTGCATTACTGCTGCAAGTCACTACTAATCAGTCATGGCAGTAGCTAATATTTTTTTGTGTGCATCATTTGGAATTTTTTAAATACAATTCATTTTAAGTACTTTTTTTTTTAGATAGCATCACTAATTTTTGGATGCTCCTGTCACACAGATAAATCTAATCATACACAACTCTAATCTTTTATCTAAACATTAATATGTGACAATTGTCTCCTGGAAGTCAAATTAAAACAAATCAAACCAATCCTGAGGGTCTTTGACAACCAGAATTAAATATTGAATATAGGAATTGGGAAATACAGACCAGAAGGATATACAAGCTTTAATGCCCAGATTCAACATTTTTGTGATGCACCAGCATATTTATGTTTGAATTGGTATTCATAGAATGCCGTAGCAATGCTAGCAGTAAAGTGCATTTGCCAAAATCTTGACTCAGTTGTCTATAGAAGCACCTTTACTTTAAAGTATCATGTGCTGTAAACAGAAGCAACTGGTAGCATACCTACCTGAGTCACATTTTAAAATGCTAGTAGCAGTCCCATACATAATGATCCCCAAAGGCAGCATGCCAGAAGAGTGTTACTTTCAAGAGTAATGACATTGCTTTGCAAAGTGACTATGCTCCTCTGCAAGATCTCCCCTGGAAGATAGCATCGTTGTCATTAAACAGTAAAAGCTGCCAGGCAACTTCTGTGAGTTCTCAACAGGGTACTACTGAAATTCTGTCTTGCTTGAATAACATTTTGCACTTCACCTTTTTAAAGAGCCTTCTCGCCTGCGTATCAAAAACCAGCAGATTGACAGATTGGACTCTAGGCTCTCTCACTGTGTTAGAAACATCAAAGTGGAAAGCAGTTAAATTGCATCTAAGTGACAATTTAACATGGCTTAGGCTGACTATATATTGTAGAAACTGTAACTCCATGAAAACTGGAACCCACAAACAGGTTTGTGTTGAGCGATGTGTAACAGTGACTTCTGCTTCTTACCACAAAAGAGTTGAAGTTGTTTGTTTGGTTTAGTTTGCTTTGTATTTAGGAAAAGTATTTATTTTTAGGAAGAGTGAGAAAAAAATTCAACAGAAGCTATAACTTCGAGTATTGTGTGAAGTAATCTTCTATTTACTACATGCCCTATAAAAAGGATTTAAGGGCTTGCTCCTGCAAGGATTTGTAAAGGAGCTGTTTTCCTCTCAGAGGACAAATCCTGTGATCTGAGGCAATTGGAATTTAAATTACTTAAAAAAACCCTCTTCTTGGTTCTTGAATGCAAGCACTGTATCTTATCAACACCAGCTGTAAGTGAGCTTAGAGCGTGTGGCCAAAGAATAAGAACAGCTGCCGAAAATGCGATTCTGCAGTCGCTGGCTCTGGCATAGCAGTTAGTTGGTGCTTTACATGCAGATCTTTTGATTTATTCACTGAGTAATTATTCAACTCGGTGGCCACCGCTGGGAGAAAACTCCTGGAACTGAGAGAAGTTGAGCCATGGAACTCAACGCACTCAAGACTTCTCTTTCTTACAGCCTCAAGCAGGCTGGAGCTGAACAAGTTTCTCCTGGGACGGTCCTCGTCGAGCCTACTGGGATGATGTAACGAGTATAAGGGCGCGGAGATGCGGTGACTTAGAGATCCTCAGGACTCGGTGATTTCCTAGTGATGTTTTTGCTTTCACTGTAGAAGGGGACCAAGCGCGCGGGAGCTCGGCTTGATCCGGGAGGGTGCGAGGCGTCAGGGAGGTGTCGGAGGACCTGCTCAAGCCTCCCTGCCCCCTGGCTCTCCCCCTCCTCCTAGGGGTCGGGACAGGCAGTCAGGGGCCCCCGCCCCGCCCGGGACCCCTCGCCGCCCCCCTCCCGCGGGTTGTCCCGGGGGGTCGCGGGGCGCTACTTGCCATCGACATGCGGCGTGACATGGCGGCGGCCGACGGCGGGCTGCTGGGCGAGCTGCCCTCGTCGCGGTGCTTCCCCTCCGAGCCGAAGCCGGAGCCGGAGCCCGAGCCCGAGCCCGAGCCGGGTCCGGAGCGGGGGCCGGGCCCGGAGCCGCCGCGGGAGGCGGCGCTCTCGCTGCCGCTGCCCGCCCGGCTGCCGGTGAGGACGCGGGAGAGGAAGCTGGACTTGCGGGTGCCCGGGCAGTGCCCGCTGTCCGGGGAGTCGCCGTGCCCCTCGTCCAGGTCGCGGCAGATGCTGACGAGGCTGTGGGGGCGGGGCACCCTGCGCGGGGCGGCCGCCGCCCCCCCGCCCCCCGCCGCCGCCGCCGCCAGCGGCACCTCCTCGCTGCTGGAGGAGGGCGGCGGCCGCTGTCCGTGGTGCTGCGCAGTGCCGTGCCGCCGCCGTGGCGGGGGGGCCCCGCGGAGCTCTCCGCGGTGCTGGCGGCCCGGCGGCCCCGCCGCGGGAGGGGGAGCGGGAGCGGGAGCGTGGGGCGGCGGCGGCGGCGGCGTGGCCGCGGCGGGGCGCGGCGGAGAGGCGTCGCCGGCCGGGCAGGCCGGCAGCATCACGGAGCTCTTCTTGGAGTTGAGGAGGCTGTTGTCCTCCTCGGCGGGGCCTGCCGGCCGCCGCCGCCGCCCGTAGAGGCTCTTGTGGATCTTCTTGAGGCCCAGGTGGGCGATTTCTAGGATGTTGAGGAACAGGGAGACCGCAGCGATGCTGTTCATGAAAACCATAAAGATGGTCTTCTCTGTGGGTCGGGACACAAAGCAATCCACGGTGTTAGGGCAAGGGGGCCGAGTGCATTTGTAGAGGGGGGTCATGTGAAACCCGTATAAAAGATACTGACCTATCATAAAGCCCACTTCGACCACCGAACGGGTCAGGATATGTAGGACATAGGTGCGCAGCAGGGACCCTCTCAGGGGTGCCTTATTCACTTTCTTCTGTTCCTCCAGCTTACGCAGTTCCCTCTCCAACCGCCTCTGCTCCTCGGGCATGGGCTCCAGATCTTCTAGCTGAGCCCGCAGGTGGGCTTTCTTCTTCTGTCGCTCTTTCTCGAGAGCTCTTAGTCTGTAGAGCGCATGGCCCATGTAAACTAGAGATGGAGAAGAGACAAATACGATCTGCAGTACCCAGTATCTGATCAAAGAGATGGGGAAGGCTTTGTCATAACAGATATTGCTGCAGCCAGGTTGCTCTGTGTTGCAGATGAATTCAGACTGCTCATCGTCCCAGACATCTTCAGCAGCCACTCCCAGCACCAGCATCCGGAATATGAACAGGATTGTGAGCCAGATTTTGCCAACTATGGTGGAGTGGATGTGCACTTCTTCAAGGATGCTGCCCAACAGGTTCCAGTCTCCCATGGTCAGAAGTTCCTATCTGAAATGTGAAAAAAAAAAAAAAAAAAAAAAAAGTTATTTTCATACAATACTGGATTTCTTTTGGAAATGGCCTTTTAACGTATTTTTTTTTTTAAATAATGATCGTTCATATACATTCTTCTGATAACAAGGGAGCTCTTAGAAGTTCATCATTATTTTCTATTTAATGGGTCTTTAAATGAAGGCAGACTTTATGATTACTGGTGAAAGATGCAAATGTGAGATTATTTTAAGCTTAAGAGAGATTGATTTCAGCTGCAAGCCACAGTACTTCTTAACTGCCTACAGTTTTACACTATTTTCTTCCCACTAGGAAAGATAATTTTTTTCACTTTGCAAATCCTTTGCCAATTTGTAGTTGAATTCTACACCCACTCCATTCCACTGTCTGTGGCTTTGCCGTAGTTTTGGGTGAAAACCAACTAGGATAATACATAACACTCATGGCTTTCATTTGCTCAATAAAACTTTGAGAAGTATCCTAGAACTGCAACAGAAAAATGTTTGATTTTGTACCTCCAGGTAGCAACATTATTAGTGCCATCCATCCAATATTTCCCCATCTACCAGAAGTTTCTCCCTTGGATTCCTAAAACTACAAATACACAGCTAATTTACACATAGCTGTACATGCACAAGTAGTCTAAATTCTAGGAAAATGTTAATAAATTAAGAGTGCTTCTAGGACTAATATCTTCAATTTTATGCATTTAAAGTCTTACTGAATCACCAAGACTTTGTCTTAATTATAAATTTCAACATATGTGATAAATAAAACAGGGATTACATAATGGAGTGTGAGTGTGAGATGATCTTTTTAACTACCTCTTTCCCAGAAGCTCTTTGATTCACCAGCAAATTGATCTACAATCTGCTGTCAGATGTTTGATTTCCAAGTCACTTCTCTGGAAACTGTTCAGGAGCTTCAGGTAATGTGGAGAATTGAAATGTAAAGTATTTGTCTCTTTATTTGTGAATGCCCTGCACATTCAGTGTCGTGTCCCTGGAATTCTTTCTGCTAACGTGGTAATAAAATATTGAAAGCCACACATCTACCTTAGGCTTCACACTTAAATATTTTATGCTACTGTATTTTCAAAACTTCCAAAATTCCACTAAACCACAAAGTGTAATTTCTAAGAGTTTTAAGAGTGGCTGGTTGCAGTACCCAAAATCTTACACAGTTTTAATTGATAGCACAGCTGGGTGATATCACCATTACCAATATAGCTTGGTTATGGTTTATGATGTGATCCCCCATAGCATGATTCTGCTTGAAGGCTGTATTTATCCACACTGCAATTAAAGATTTTCAATTGTAACCAACAGTGCAGTCATCCTCTGCATAGGCATCCTACAGACTTTATTATTTCTGCAAATTTGAATCTATACTATGAACTTCCCTTCTGGCACAGGGAACTGGTTGAGGAAACCTATCCAGTCAAGCAATTTCTTAGGTGCTGAGACATACTTGGAATATCTCCTTTCCTCCCATGTATATCATTGAAATAAGACACATGAAAAAAAGTCAGCAAGAATTATTGTAGTCCATTTTCCTCACCTTTTAAAGAACAATGTCAGATCTTTCTTCTGACTTCATATGGATTTTATTCAGCACAGATATCAAATTGTTGCAATGTCATAGGTCAGGTAGTTGTAAAGATGTTCATATGTTGAAATGTTGACGGGAAAATGTTACATCTCGAGCTAACAATGTTGGACCTGTTTTTTCAAGCTTGGGAGTGCTGATACAGAATAGTTCACCTTCGGTAAAGCCAGTAGCGATTTACACAGAGCAAGCTCTCAAACCCAGAGTACTCAAGAGGCCAAGTACAAGTGGGTGACACTTGCTGATTGCTCTGTGCCACTTCCCCTGAAAGGGAACTGAATGATGGCAACGCAACAGTTAAGCAAAGGAACACTGAGTATATTTGCTGCCTTTGTGAAAGGCTCATCCTTCACTGAAATTGATAGACTCCACAAAAAAAAAACCCAAACCAACAAATAAGTGAGATGCTAAAATGTAAATGCAGGAATAAAAGGGAAAGGAGACATGTTTTAATCCCAGAGATGAAATGCTAGCATCCCTCTAGAAGTAGGAATTATTATTGCCCATTTTGGAATAGAAAGTAAATGTAACCATTTGGGGTAAGAGAGGACAAGAAGAGGAGTATAAACATATCTCTCTGGCTCTACAGGTGTGTTTGTTTCTTAAGTTGTTTTTACCAGTATTTAAACAACTCTGTCCTCACCTTTCCCTTATAAGAGCCGACAGGAGAGTAATTGTAGGAGTGGTCTAATTCACTAAATGAGCTTATTATACCAAGACACTTTCCCTCAAATCTGCACTGGTAGAACCACAGTATAAATACTGACATGCAGAATGTTGTGTATAAAGTAAAGAGGTTAGTCTAGAGTCATGAAAGTCAGGGTTTATAAGAAATCAGACAAAACTACTTTACAACCTTGTCATAGCAATGTGCTTCCAATTTTTCCATCTTTCCCTTTCTTGGTCTTATTTGAGTTCTGTGTAACAGAGTAATTTCAGTTTACTGTAAGAGAGTAATTTCAAATATCAAAGTTATCATTATTTCCAGTCTACTAGTAGTCTAGAAATTCTAGTATCCTAGTATGTTAGTGTAGTATACTAGAAGTATACCATTTTTAGTATAGATAGTACATACCTGAGACATTTCTCATCATACCATCCGACTACCTTTGTGTCTGTCCAAATATTTTTATATGGTTATTTCAAACAATAAAAATTCATGCATGTAATCAGTTAGAACCAGATGGAAACCCACTATTTCTCTTGGAAGAAGTTTCGTTATTTATTGTTTTTGTTACTCCTTTATTTTAAAGTTCATTTGGTCATTTGCCACTTTTCAAATCACTTCTATATTAAATTTATGCCAGGATTTCATCATCTGTGATTTGAAAAAGCAGTTAAATCTTAGATTTCTCATCAGAAAAAGTTAAATGCTAGGATGCAGATACTCCTGAGTTTAATTCATATTGCTTTGAGTCTGGCAGGGACCTGCCGGCTCCATACTGCCCTAAGAAGAGTTATTTTTCTGCTGCTTACCTTAGAAGAAAGCCCTTGGTTAGTCTATCTTAGAGCATTGCAGAAGGAGCACGAAGCGCTGCTGATTGATATAGCTCAGAGACCTTCCTTCAATGGTGCTAGGACATCTTTTTTTTTTTTTTTTTCCCAAGAACCAAAGCATAGACGTGGTACGCTGAGCAGATTTCTCGGTTCTTTGTAGCTGGATGCCAAGATCACTCAGTCTAAACTATCCATGCACGGTTTAAAAATCATCAGATGATAGGATGGTGCCTCTAGCCAAAATTATCATGTAATTATTTTAGTCATTGGCATCTAACAATGCCATTCCCTCAAGGCTCAATCTGTACGGCAAAAGTTTGCAATGTACCCTATGCCTTGTTTGAGTTGGTTCTTCAAACGTTACGCCTCTACCCAGCTCCCAGATGAAATTTTATTTTGTAAAATGGCTAAATAGACATCCTTTACAGTATGATAGATTCTTACATTTTCTTTACATTCCATTAGTTTCGCTTTGAATCAATGCCCAAGAATCGATCGGTCATGTCCGATTTCATACTCTGTTGCCTGGTGAGTTAATTTAGGATGCGTTAGACTGAGTCTTTGAAAATGGAGGCCACAGGAACCCAGGACTCAAGTCTTCAGTTCTTCAGCTGGGTTAAAAAGCCACCCCCAAGCCCATTCAGAATTTATATCTGTAAAAGACAAGATCTGAAAAAGGAAGATGATTTGCCAAAATAGGATTTTGTGAGAAATCAGGGCCACTAGAGCTGAGGTTCTGATACTAAGAGCTTCTGCTGTCTACTTCTGCCCAGGCCGAAATTTTATTGAAATCCCAAATACCCATTTTTTTTTCCTCTTGCTCCTGAACTTCTGGCCCTTTTCTTCCATCCTACAAGGTGCGTGACTGATTCGCACTTCAGCCTCTTCTCCTTAAAGCTATTCCCACTAACCAGTGGCCAGTTCTCAAAAGATGCTAGCCATACCTCTTCTTTGGGATTATCTCAGATTCATGTAACAGTGTGTCCTCTTTTGTACAAGCTGTACTCATCTTCCTGAAAGTCTTGTTTAAATGTGCCTGAGCCTTGCCCTGCAGCAGGTGAGGGGGTTACAGCATTTTCCTCTAGCCTCAGTCTAACGCAGCAGATGTATGGTTTATGCATCGTTACAAATTATTTTGGGGGCAGTAGTACTACCCTTTCTACTCATGAGAGATATGTTAATATTCATCCAAACCATCCAGACCTCCACAGGCCTTTCTCATCCATATGCTCTCACGCTCTCTCTCAAGCCCATGTACGGTCATACACCTGTCATTGGCATTTTATTTTCATGCCTCTTCTTTCCAAATTCGGTCACAAAGTCCCTAAGGCTTTACCTTGCTGCTTCAGTTGTCTCGGAGCTTCAGCTCAGGCCTGGGTGCCCTGTGCTGCCCTCACCAGAAGGTGTTATTGACCTGACATCTCCAGTGGTTTCCACAGCTCCCGGGTGTTTCTCAGGAACACCCTCTTCAGCTCTGCTCAGTGTGGAAACTTGAGAACTGGGCAAGAGCTGCAGCACCTACGATTTATTTATTCTGTTAGAAAATGTGCTTTGTCACTCACTGCAGAAGCAACTTGTTCTTGGCCCAGCACATTTCTGTCTCACCCCTTCTCCCCCTCAGCAGATCACAGCAGCAGAACCACAGGCTGCCTACCTCGCTCTGCCCTCAGAGTAACCTGGTTTAAGGTTCTAGTTTTCTCAGGGGACAGAAGAGGTGATAGTAGGCTGCTCAGGGGCAATTTGCCATGTTTCTGCTTTAGCAGCAGAATAATTGGTGTTAGACTGCTCATGCAAGCTTGTTAGTAGACCATACAATTAATTGTATGTGAAAGGGAAGCAGGGTCAGGGCACGGAGGTGGTGGGAGGAATCGGAATGAAGAACAGGAGTGTGGTGTAGTCCTTTGCATTTGGAGATGAGCAAGAATCTGTGGTGGCTGAGGACACTCCCTTGCTATAAGCACCTGCCCTAGGTGAAATCATCTTACAGTGTGAATGCTAACAGGTCGTGGGGGGACGGGGAGGTGTTAAGGGGAGCAGGGAATATCCTGGACATCAGAGAGATGGGACCTTAGCCAGTGACACCTGAGATGGGTAACTATGAGCAGCGGCAAGCTGGAACCAGCACAACTTCATGCCTGACCTTCCTGGACCAGAAGCAACCTCCATGCTGGGAAGCAGAGACCCAGGGAACAGAGTACTGGGGCGGGAGTTGGAGACAACCACATAGGGTAAAAGTACTAACCTTGCTGGTTCTTCAATAAACCCCAGTATCCAAATCCAGTATGGGGCGTTTACTCTTGTCTTGCCTGTGAGAGCACCTAAACTGTAAGTGGCAGCTATTACAGAATATCAGGTCCAAATACACTTTTTATAGCATTGTATCTTTTGATATTCTTGTCAGGGATTCACAGGTCTGAAAATCAGAAAAGGATCTATGTGGGAACTAATTGTAATCTTCTTGTAACACAGAGGGTAACATTTCTGATCCAGGGAGGTTGGAATTAGATGACCTTTAAGGTTGCTTCCAACCCAAACCATTCTATGATTCTATGATTTCCTTGTACTAATATATCACTATTCTGACATTCAGAACAGCTAACATTACAGGGTCAAAACTAAATCAAAGAGCACATGCTTTTTGCCATCTCACTGAGCCTCTGAAGGCAATGCACATGGAACAGTGAGCTGGACAACAGGCTGCAGCTGAAGCAATTCAAGCACAGGCATACTGAAATGCCAGGATGAGACTGCAGAATTTTACTGCCTTTAGCCAAAACCACTCCACGTACAGCATAACCTGACTGGCTAGAAACCCCTTGGTTTATTAAAAAAGTCACCTCACACTTGAACTTGCAGATTATTCCAGTTTACTACAGACAAACATTACTGGCACTAGACTTGCTCCTTCTGGGGCAAGTTGCCTTTCACAGGAAGATGAAGGCTACCTTACCTTTACAATATGAAATAAAACAGGCCAGGGACATCTTTGCAGCCCTCAGCACTGGCACAGCAGTACCCTCGGATGCCCCCATCCGAACTGCCTACTGAGACCTGCCCCTGCTCCATGCTGCTGTCTAAACTGTGTTAAGGATAGCTGCACGGTTTTGGACTGGGCTAATTATCAAAGACCACACTAACTAGTTTAATAATATGGACAACTATACGTTCCAGTTTGCAGATTCAAACCACGGGCCTCTTTAGTTTAACAAGAGGTGTGCAACTTCTTTTTTGTTAAGGTTATTTCTCTATTTTATTCCCCATATTATCTCTTGTGACTCAGATGGGTTTGCTTTTGGTGGCACAGCACAGCACTTTCAAGCTGATGGGAGAGGACCTGCCAGCCACCACCGAAACTTTATCCATCTTTCCTATCAAAGCCAATTTTGCTCCTGAAACGTCTCTTGATTGATTTCATAGATTCTTCTAAGAAATTCTTAAACCTGTTTCTTGGCATGCTTCATTACTGCTGCCTCCCTTCATGAAGACAAATTGCTGAAGATTATTCTGCAGCTGGTTTTAGAGCAAAGACAAATAGAGGAAAGACTTAAAGGAAATAGCTATGGGTTGCTGGATTGACACCTAAGAGAAATGTCTTTAGTCCAGTCAACTATTTTATGCAGACAGTTAGCTGGCAACAGACTATACCTCAGAGAAAAGCCCTCAAAATTCAATACCTAATGCTCTATGATTTCATCATTATGTACATCTCCAAAAACCCTGCTCTCTGAATTCCCACTTTGGAAAATTTTCCAATACTTATGTCCATTAAGAGGTGTTAAACTGAACCCTGTACAAATATGCACGTTGGATAGAAGCAGACCTAGTCCTCAATGGCAAATTGGAGTAAGCCTCTAAAAGGGCTGCCAGCTCGCTCTTCCAATGAAAAGCCTTGGACAGAAAAAGGTCTTTCTCCTTTGCAATGTTCCACTCAACACTAACCCACTGTTTCTAGAAAAGAGGAAAGTTGTAGGTTCTAATTGAGGTTTAGAAGTTTTATGTGGTTTGTGAAATTGTCCAATTTCTGATCCAGTCATGTCCACTAAGAAATAAGCAGTACGTATCAGGAGCAGTAATTGCATCAGAGCAGCAGCTAATTACTTCCATGTTTATTGGCCAGAACATCAACATAGCTACTCATTTATACAGACTAACAGAAGTAAATTTTAATGCTGCTTCACAGCATTTGTAGTTGTCAAGTCATTAGACAACAGTTCTAGAAAATGTTTTCATTTACCTGAGGTTTCACAAATAGGACTGTAGATTTACATACAGTACATTTTGCATATATGTATCAAAATTCTTGTCGGAGAAATAAATTACAAACAATGGTACAAAACCATTCCAAGCCAACCTCTGTTCAACAAGAACATGTGTGTGAATTTTACAGTTTTATTTTTTGCATTACTCTTACAGTAAGCAAACTATTTAGTTTATACAAAATAAACCTGGAGTTTTATATAGTTAAAAAAATCATCTTTGGCTAAAGAAAGCTCTCTATTTTTATACATATATTTATATATATACACACATCAGATATTTTACATGACCATGTAGGAACCTGTACACTTACTTACAATAGACAGAACATTAAAAAAAGTTTCATAATTTACAAAAAAGGAATCCCAAGTCAGAACTGAAACAGTCAAACCCAACCCCCCCATCACCTGTACAGATAGAAAGTAAACACACACAGACAAGGAATAAA
Organism: Strix aluco; assembly: GCF_031877795.1. NCBI lineage: Eukaryota > Metazoa > Chordata > Aves > Strigiformes > Strigidae > Strix > Strix aluco. The sequence continues at coordinate 91,126,280 of NC_133933.1, forward strand.
CAACTTTGCAATAAAATACTGCCTGCTTTTCTGAGACAGAGAGGAAGCACTTAAGCAGAGAGAAGCTACTTCCCTCAGTGCCTTCAGTACTGTGCACATTTTGATCTCTAAGGATATGGTTAAAAGAATACTCATAGGAGAGCCTGATTTTTCCACAAGCAAGAACGCTGCTCTGCAAACTGACTATTCTGAGAACAGAATCAGCTAGATTTAAATCTCCAATAAGTAAACAACTGTCTCAAACGTTTGTTAAGAACAAGTATGGGTAGGTACAGCAATCCGCCACTGAAATCACCAGACGCTGCCAGCGTAGCGTGGAAGATGACACTTGATCATCAGAAGCAAACGTTTCAGAAGCAAGCACGTTAAGATGGAAGACTGCCAGAACTGACATCATCACCTACTGAAGTCATTCCTTGTAACAGTTTCCAGAGCACTGCCTAAAACGAGGACGATGCACTGTTTGGCAGCATGAGAATCCATTTCATAGGTCATGTTTACAATACTCCAAAGGTGTCAGTGGCAACATTGCTGACAAATTATCTGATGGTTTATTAGAATGAGAAGTCTGTCCCATTAGTTGGAGAGGGAGCAAAAAACCATTATGCTGAAACTGAAGAAGCAGTCATTGGATTCTGAAAAAAAGCCAATTTAATTGAAGTTGAAAGGGAATGCACTTAGGTGGGTCTAACAGATGTTCTGTTTGAATAAAGACTACAGCAATTCCGATCCTCAATAAAGAATAAAACCTCAAACTTCAATGAATCTGTAATAGAAAAATGTGCAACTTCTAGGAATGTTTCTTCGGTGAAGAAAAAAAAGCTTTTTACAAATTTGGGATAAAGCAGCAAGATGTATGAGATGTGTGTGCATACGTATATATACACACATACACACTTTTAGTATGTACTAGTAAAACTGGAAGCAATTATAAGAGTTCTTTAAAATAGAACATAATGAATTTCTAATGTACTAAACAATTTGTAAAGATAGATACAGTTGCTGTCAAAACATGTCAAGTTGACAAGCTTTTGAAATTGCTTGTTTTTACAGAAAAGTTTTTCTCCTGGTTAGTAAGTATAAATTCACATTTTATAAAACTGTAAAGGTCTGTTTCTAAATTAATTTTAAAAAGAAAATCACTTGTCCTTTTTTTTTTTTTTTTTAGCAAAACAGAATGTTCATTATATTGAAGATCTAAATTAAGTGCCTTTCCCAGATGTAATCTGGAGCAGAAAAACATATTAGCCTTTTCCAAAGAAAAAAAAATGTGAAAAAAATTCAATACATTTTTAATGGAAAAAAAGAACCCCAACTATTCAAAATTCAATACCAAGCCTTTTTAAATATCATCAGAACTGCAAAATGTTTTTAACTACAAGACAGTTCTTTGTAAATGAATACTCATTACGGTATTTCACAATTTAAAAGAAACTGGAAAACTGGTCACTGCTTTAATGACTGGCTTAACTCTCAGAGGTTGGGACTCATTTTATTTGACTTTGAAAACTGGAACACTAAACTAGACTTAGATTTTCCCCATTGTCAATGACAGACGGGCACCCTCAAAGAGAAATTCATCCATCTCTGTTGAGCGCTGGTGGCCGTGAAGAAATGGTTTAGATAACATGCTTAAAGTTGAAGACAAACCCTCACTCAGTGACAGATTCTCTCCTTGAAACCCACTATGAGCAACTGACAAAGCAGCAAGAACCACCTATTCCTTACCATCAAAATTCCATTACTAGATAAGCAGCTTTTGGAATCATTCTTATCATTGCCCTGCCTTATTTTAAAAGAAAAAGGCCTAACTTCTTAAAATATGTTTCAAGGTAACCAAGACGACGCCCCTGTCATTTTCCAGGATTATCCATCAAGTGGATTTCAAAGCACTCTTACTTTTTAAAATCATGGTTTGACACCATCATACGCAGTACTTCCGACAAGTTAAGCAAGAGCCACCATTTCCACTTGACTGCACGCCCATGTCTTTGCTTACAGAACACGTTTAACCAACAGGAGATGTCACCCCCTTGAAATGATACTGTTCCATTTGTACATGCCCAGTCTTCCCTAGCCAGTTTGTTTGTAAAGTTCCCTCTGTGTTATTCTAATAAAGCAGTTCAGAGGAAACATCGACAGGGAAGTAAATAATTAACAGTGCATCAAACTTAGTATTTTGACTTGGATACCTCCCACTAGTCCCATCATATGAATATAGTGGTTGTAGTCCATCGTAACAGCTAAATCCTGTAACCATGAAGCAACTTGGTGGTAAGTTTACTTGCACCTGGATTTCTTGAACAGCTTCATTAACTGCTTGAATCTTTCTGAAACCTAATGGAGGACAAAAAAAAAAAAAAAAAAGACATATCATTAACACCCCAGATTTCCATACCAACCACAACAGACTGATCTGACAGCATAAAGTTTTTTAAAAGGATCATTATTTTGTTTTTTATTTGCTTCCAATTTATTTTAGCAGGAGAATTTTAGGAGCACAATTAACAGGTTAATTGGATGTAGGAAGTCTTCCTATTCTTTTGACATGTCAAACAGCCACCAGGTTAATCACAGAGAGCTAGAGCCAACTACTAGTTTAACACAGGTTTCTTACAACAAGGAGGAAAAAAAAAGAAGGCTTCCAATTCAATTAGACTTGAATTTTGCCAAGTATAACTGTGAGTAAGATTCAAACATAAGGACAAAAGCTTATTTTGTACTCCACAAAAAGCCCAGTTTATCAGTTATTTTCAATCCTCTTGTACAACTTTTGCTTCAGGTATTTATGACTCATCATGGAGTAATCTACCTACTAGGGATTTTACAAAACTGGTCTGTAGAGGAGTCAAACATCTTGTTGAGCATAGCTACAGCTTGTATAGCGACCTCATTCAATTGTAACTATTTATCGCCATATGCATATTGCTATAGCACATCTCCCACCCACCAAGTAGCTAGCTAGGAAGAGTGGCATAAATGTACAGGTAACACTGTTTTATCCAACGATTCACCCCAACAGCTTCTAAACCCCACAAAGACTCTGTAACCATACAACACAACACCCTGAAAGCCAAATCCCGAGCACGCAGGATTTCCTAGCTTAGTCAAATGGGTGTTTCTCCCTTTTTAGATTTTCAGGATAGAGATTAAGATAGCAATTCAAGACAATTACAAAGTTATATGCAAACCTCTGAAAATATTCTACATCAATTTGACACCTGTGACTCTTGAAGTTTCTTAATTAAAAAAATGAAAGAAAAAAGGAAACATTTTCATGTAAAATGTCCTTTCTGCAAAACCCTGGTATTTTTTTTGCAGCTCTAATTTTAATCCTTTTCTAACTTATTAAATGTGTGCAAAGGCTTTGCACCTCTCCAAATTGCCTTTCTTTATCTACGTGCTGATTCAACAATAGAAACAATCCTGTTGTCCCTGGCTTATGATTGGACACAGCAGTTTCAAGGTACCAAGAAAACAAGTACTGAAGAATACCTGGACCATAATATTCTTATAATGTATATTTTTAAAAAGTAACAACTGGGAGAATATAAGATTATTTTTTCAAAAACCTCCCCCAACAAAAGACATGAGGAAAAAACAACTCCAAATTAGCAGAAGATCTCCAAAGGTTTTTGTTCAACTGCAATCATAAACGTAGCACATAGTTGTTATCAAATATAAGAATGATATCACCTACCTGATTCGGGCTTTTGTTCAGCCTAGTGGCTAAGGAAACAAAGGTTTTGCTCGATGGTCCTTTTCTCTGACATTCCAGTAAAATTTCTCGGTCATCGTTTCTATAGTAAAAATGCATTTAAAAATATTAATACATATATATGTGTACATGCAAACAAAAAAATACATACAGGCATATATAAAATTCTGAGTATTTCCGAACTATGGGACATGAGTTCAAACAGCAGCAATGAACTTACGGAGGATCCTCCCCTCTACCAGCACAGAGTAACAGTCAGTACAAACCAGTGGAAGTGAAGATTACACTACCCTATTAGTAAGGGCAGGATTACTACAATAGAGTTAGCCCTAACCCAAAGTCATCAAAAAGAATTTTAAACTTCTAAAGCAGACATTTAAACTTGAATTGAAAAGAACTCAAATTCAACAGGGGCCAGTAGTTCTAGGCAGACTTGTCTCAGTTTCACTGGCTAGGCAGCGGCTTTCACCTAAGGCCCCCACTGATGTTCAAAGACTAAACAGAGAGGTATTTGACTTCTGTAAGTGGCTTAATATAACAAACGTACTCAGAGCACATCTACTGTTCACATGACAATAAAGGACCAGGAGTCTATTCTTAGTCTAATTGTTGTCTCATTAATGAATTTAGGTATATGTAAAATATATGTAAGACACAGTCATTATACAGTAGCTACTATGTATCTTTGGTTGAACCCTGCCATATTCCAGTACATAATTTAATTTCCTCCGTTTCAAAGAAAAATGTAATGACTAGTTATTTAAATAAACTTTTTTTTTTAGGCATAGTTCAAAGATAGACAAAGACTATGACACACAAAACCTAGTCATATTCATAAAGAAAACTGTAATAATCTGTAAACTGTAACTTCCTATCTCACTGGTCTGCACGTTAAAAATCATATTAGCTTTTGCAGTCTTTTTTCCATGAAAGAGCTTTCCTTTTAAAATGCTACCTACAAACTTACTTTATATCTGAACTACAGGTCAGAAGAGTCTGTCCTGAATGTCCTGTTGATTGTATCAAGTTGTAGCAAGAACAGCAAAACCTGCTAACTATAGTTTCTTAAGGATAAGAATACACCACAATAACTTTGCACATTTCTTCGACACACACAGTCACCTCATTTGTCACCCACATCCTACTAACTGCAATACATGGGCTGAATGGCTGACTAGTACATTTCTGCAGATTGAGCAGTGTTGACCCCAAACCAGAAAACTGTTTGCTCTGATGCCTTCTTTCAGCGGGGGAAATATTTAGCTGCTCTCCTTTACCCAGTCACCGATGCTTCCAGGCCTTGTAGGAACATCAAATATCTCCATTCCCTACCAAGCCTGGCTGGAATTTTTGGGCAGGAAAGGAAATGGGCAAGGGAAACAAAAATTACAGACAATGCAATACAGTAAGTTTTGTTACCTTAGCATACAAACTTTAAAAACAAAAGCAGAAAGAACTTGCTCTGGGAGATCTGGATATGTGGTAGAATTTGTTATGACGTATGGCAGCCACCTTCCTTAAGGCGAATCTGATTTAACTTACCTAAGAAATGACTAAAAATTTTTCACTTCCAAAGGCTGCTAAGAGGATTAGATGAAACCAGTTCGGCTCTTAAATTTGTTTTCCCCTGGACAACTGTTACAGAAAAAGGATAAAATAGACTTGGGCATCTTTCAGTGGTACTCAAAGAGAAGACATCTATCTCATAAAGCCATCCTGCATAGATGGAAGGAGGCTCCCACTCCATTATCTATAGAAGGATGTAAAGCTATCGAGTAACTTCAGCCATCAGCTAAATACCTTTTTCTTTCTACTTTTCAGTATATCATGTAGTTTAAAAAAAACCAAAAAACCAATCAAACAGATCAAATCAGAAATTACCTCGTCCAGGAAACTACTACTTCTCCCTTCTTTTTAATGATGTTTTTGGCATACAGACTAGGTGATGATGCAGATGAAGCCAAAGGAGAAGAGTCTTTGTTCTGCTGCAATTCATTCTTCTTATTGGAACATCGTTTGGGTGCTGAATTTACCTCTTCAGACTTCACATCACTTGCATCACTCCCTTCAGCTGCTGATTCAGTTTCTTTTCGTTGCCTTTTTGAGTTGGAATTCTCTCCAACAGTCTCCTTTTTCCTTTTCCTACTAGTTTTATCATCTATACTTATCTGGCATCCTACATCAGTATTTGAAGTGGATTTTGTTTCAAGATCACATTCACCTGCTAGTGTCTCATTGGAAAGCTCTTCTGTTAAGTCGATAAATACATCGGAGCACTCTTCCAGTTCTTCCTTTTTATCACCGACTTCTGAGTTTCCTGTAGAAGCTTCCCGAGTCCTATTATCTGCAGTGGATTCCACTGCACGACATGAAGTTTTACAAACAATATCATCTGTTAAGTCTATGTATGACTCTATACTGCACCCAGCAGGAAAAGCAGCTTGAGATCTAACGCCCATTTCATTTATGTTTTCAGATACTTTCAATTTGTGTGCCTGAGATTGCTCAGCACCTTCATGTGGGCTTTCAGTGTCGTGGTTCTCTGGGTTTGAAGATTTTCTACAGGGTCCAAGCAACCCAGTAGTTTCTTCCTTTTCAATACTATTATGTGACTCCTTTGGCGGGTGAGGGAAGGCAGGATTTTGTTCTTGTCCAGTCCTGACATGAGGCAACTGATACGTCTTAACCAGATCTGGTTTGACAGTTTCTTGCACAGTGGCTGCTGTGGCACTCTGACTGTCCCTGTCTTTCTCCCCACTTCTCATTTCTTCTTTTTCAATCTTGGCTGAGGGTGCCCGCACCTCCTTCACTGAAACCATCTGATCAGATGCTGGTGAGGCAGATGGCACTGCACGCCTGATCTTTACAATAAAATGATCGTTGGACTTCTCCATGATTACTGCCTGCATTGGTAGGCTGGGGCGACACTGAAAACCGGGAGCAACAGGCCGACTTGTCCATGATGAAGAACAACTTGATTTACTGCTTGAGTTATCAGACTCTAAAGCCAAATGAATGTCTTGTTCAGTGGCATCCTCCTCTTCAAGAAGTGCATCTTCGCTGTAATGTGCGCTGAGAACACCCTCGGGAGTGGAGCTAGAATTATTCTCAGGTTTTAGGAAGCTGAGGTGAGCATCTGATTTCAAAGGTGATGGAATAGTTAAGGAAACAGCCAAATCTTCAAGGAGGATAGAAGAAACACATGATTTATTTTTTTGTGAATTGCATTCATCTTCTTTGCATGAAGTTGCATTTGTAGGAACCTCAAACATACAGCTTTCATCTAGCACATCGGGATCAACAGACATCTGTAGCCTAGATGCTAAAGAGGGAGCTCTTACAGGTGAAACAATAGGCCAGTTAATATCCTCTACTGGTCGAGATTCCACACAAGCCTCCTTTGCAGCAGTCTCTTGCACCAGTCCAGCAGCATTACCTCTGCATTTATGACTGTCTAAAAACTGTTTTTCTGGAGTCCTGAATTCCCACTCATTTCTGTCGATATTGCCACCATTTTTTCCCAAGAGGTCAGAACCTTGCAATAAGCTTTTGAAAATTTCACCCATTTGAGCATCACTTACAAGATTAAACGTAAGACTGGAAGCTTGTTGCTCTGTGAGAAGCTCGTAACTAAGATCAGACTTGTTAGCATCTCTGGACAGCTGGAGTCCTTCCTTTTCGTATTTTACACCCTTCAATGGAGTGAGAGTGCCTTGCAAATTATTCTCTTTAGAGAGGTGCACTTTGGTTTGGGAATTCCTGGTGTTATCAATGGAGTTAAGACATTTTGTAAAGGCAGCTTTTGGTGCATCTGTTTTATTCTTCTCGTGGTGACACTTAGGTCGTTGATAGTCCACAATTTGCTTCGAAAGGATATATTCTTCAGGCTTTTGAGATCTGGCTTTCAGGGACTTTTTTCTAGATCTTTGCACATCATTTTTATGACTCATCTTGTGTTTTTGCTTTCCTGCTCTTTCAAACTTCCCTTCCTCACTCTCATTTCCCACATTTCCCACATCACATAGTTTTATTATAATTCTCCTTATCTTTTCAAATAAGTAATCGAGCTGTTCATCTACAAATTTCCATAACTGTTTTTTCATATCTGATACTTGTTGTTCAAAAAGACGGTCCACTATTGCATTCTTTTTAACTTGCTTAAGTTTGGACTCTATAATATCACAGATGTTCAATTTTAATGTCTCACCTAATGTAGACATCTTGGAAAAGTTCAAGTATTTTATTAATGATGTAAAATTTATGATACCAGATTCTATAATTCTGTGAAAATGCTGAACTGGGAAGTGTACCTTGAACTTCATATAATTTTTCCTCATCTGTTTTCGTATAGCTCTTAGCATCTGCATGATTTCTTGCACATTTGAAGGTTCAACAATAACATGAACTATTTTTTCAAGACAAGCAAGGCTCACAGTTTTATTTTTCTTCATATCCTTCGAAGATCTAAAAGTCTGATTTTTATGCCTCTCTCTGTTCTTCTTTGTACTTACTTTCACAGAAACAAATTTTCCATTCTCTTCATTGCAACGCACAGTTTTGCTCTTTTGATTCTGTGGACTGCTGGTCAAATTTCGTGTCTCAGGAGAAGCTTTTGGTCTTGACTTTTTTGTATTTTCAGAGCCTCTTTCTGGTTTAGATTTTTTTTCATCTTCATCGCTGCTTATGATTTCTCCTTCTTCTATTTCATCTGAAGAGATACTCAGCTGGGACTCCATCTCTAAGTGTTCATCAGACATGCTAACTGGCTTTTGATTTTCTTTGTTCACCTCCTTTGACAAATTCTTTGAGGGGCAGACAACTGTGCTTTCAGGAATTAAATCTATAAAAAGAAAACAGTTTGCTAATCACCATAAAGAATGCAATTATAAACAGACATTTTCAGAAAAAAATGGAAGATTCTCTTCTGTAAACTGACTGCTCAGAACTGTTTGTTTGAAACAGTCAATGATAACGCAGGAAGTTTGAGCTATAACAAGTTTGGGTGGTTTACTTCAGCAGCTGCTAGTTTAAGAAATTTTTCAGAGCTTCAAAGGGCAAATAAGACCTCAACATTTCACCAAATACATGTGATCGATCTCACAAATACATCCATTGAAAACAGAAAAATCTAGCAGTTTCCATCAGTTTCGAACTTCCTTCCATTTACTTTAACAAGTTTTCTGAACACTGCACAAGCTAAATTTTAACTTTAACATCGTTACAGACTAACATTTACATACAACAGGTGCCTTTTTTTTTTTTAACAGTTTCACACTGAAAACAAATTGAGAAGAATGCATGACCTATTCACGTTTGCATTCAACTATCTTTTCCAGGGCTGATAAAAAGGTTTGAGTCTTTCAATAAACTGACTTACTAAACAAAAAAGAGTACTAGGCACCGCACACGTGATAAAACTCCTATTTCTGTTTTTGATGCACTTAAAGATTACCAGCACTGTAACTAACCACAACAGCATAAAAAGCTTTTTTCCCAGAAATTTTGGAGAAAGCCTCCAGTTCAGATTCCTGAATGACAGCAATGAGAAATGAGATATGTGAGACGAAAGGTTAAAGCTCTGCCACATATGTATGCCCTATTCTGCCTCACAAATAAGTTTATTAAATGTTTTATACTTTTCAGATATCATTAAATGTGTATTTAATAATCATTTAAAATTCAAACCAAATGCTATTTTGTTAAGAAAAATAAGCAATTACAGTTAGCTACAAAGCAGCATGTTACGAAAGATGAAAAGGCAAGCTCATTTCCATTGTACAATAATTCCACTGAAGTGCGTATATCTTGTTTAATGAGATTTGCAGTTAATTTTAGGCTTGCTGGGCACTCTAGTTAATAAAACACTCTTATGTTCAATCGCACATAGATTAGACTGCTTAATGACCTCTAACAAACATTCAATCTCATAAAAGAGCATATCTAAGTTGATCTCTGTAGAAAATGAACTTGTGATTAACACTTCAACATTTGAAAATGTTTACTTTATACAGATTCTACAGGAGCAAAAACATTCCATCACTGCCTCCATTTTGGTTTTACAAGGATCAATACCATCTCAAACCAATCACTTCAATATTTTGACAAGCCAAAGTATAAATGAAAGTGGATAAAATATAGCATCAATATATGTACCCCTGTCCTGCAGAACAGTAGGAAAGTGAGTACTGAATTTCAAGGCCAAGAGAAACCATACACTCCTGCCAATTTAGCAGATGCAGAACATTTGACATGTGTATCATCAGTCGGATCGCAAAGACAACTAGGCATCTAACTTCAGAGCTGAAAATCACTGCTTTAGAATTTAGTAGCAAGTTCTGGACAGGATGGATTCCTCTAATAAGTAATTCAGGGAAACACTACCAAATTAGAAAAACACTTATTTTATGTTCATCTAACTCTGATTCCGAAGCTCTTGTGTCCCCCCAGATATTTCAGATATAAACTACTGTAGGAATGAAATATAAACTGCTAAAGAAATTCACACGTAAGAGAGTAGATGTCTCAAGCACAAGAGACAGAATTCCAGAGTAAACCACACTAAGATTTGCAAAAAGACATAAGGATTATGCTCCAAAAAGTAAGAAAAAGGATTTAAATGCTACTCTACCATTCCTCTTCTGGCAGGAAATCTAAACTTCCACAAAAAATGTTATTAGTTGCAGCATGATATTACAGGAAGAGTTAAATTCACACAAGTAAAAGATTTAAACTTTGGGTCACCTATTTTCCTGTGAGTCATGTCATCCTATTTTATCTCCCTGACATCTTCTGTAGGAGTTAGCTCTTCCTTCATTAATGATAAATCCTAATGTTCTATTTATTCTACCTTTTTCCCACTCACCGACTCACAATTATAAAATATATATAAAAATTCACACTGAAATTAATTCAGATGGAGAGCACAGCTTTCTCTTAGCGGACATTCCCAGAAATTAAGTCTCAGGTACTCTCTCCAGCTTTCTCACAAATAAATACTTGAAATCCTAAGTAACTTTAGCCTCTACAATTTCAGAGAAAAACCAGTGAGATTACTTAGAACTAACTGCAATTAAGAAATCTAGATGTATTTTTTTCAGGAGTTAGTACATAACTCTTATTTCAACCACTCACCTGTCACTAGTGACAAACTCCAGTTTTTATAGCACTAATGTTCAATTGGCTACAATCTTGGCTGCACTGTTAAATGGTTCCACTACAAACAAAAAGGACCACTGAGACTTATACAGCTTAAGAAGAACCAATTTAAGTTAAAAGAAGTTAAAAGCAGTTAAAAGTGATTTCTGCTTTCCATGAACGGATCTTTTAAGCCTTTATGTAGAAAAGAAATTAGAACATATATATATAAATACCTTTGTTATAACTCTTCACAAGACCTTTGCAGGGACTTTCCATCTTAAGTGCTTTAGCCAAAGGGCGCATTGGACTGTTCAGTGGGCTGATTGCCTTCGGAATATACCTCAAGTGATTGAGATCAATGCTCAGTATTGAGCTGTCATCATCAACAGGAACTGGGTTAGTTTCTCTCTCTTTAGTTCTAGGATATATCTCACCACTAAGAGAAGGTGCTGCAGTACTGATTTCAGTTAGGTCTGGCTCCAGATCACAAGCATTCTGGTCAACTAATGGTTCATCCTTATCAGTAAGCATAGTTCTGTCAAGTGACTGAGATGTGCTCATACTTATTTCGCAGATACTCTTTTCCTCAACGTGACACTCAATGTTTTCTGAAGCCAAGTGATCACTGTCCTTCACTACTTCCATTAAAGAGTCTGGTTTTGTTTCACTAGGATCATCTGCGACATCACAGGACTTCAGGTCACCAGAACATTTGGCTTCTGAATCATTCAAGACAAGGTTTTGAGAGCCATGTTGGTCTGCTGAGCTTTCTATGTCAGCAGCTAGCCATATTTTATCTTCCTCTTTCTTCTCTGCTGCTGACTCTGGAAGGGCTCCCGTACTTTCACTGGCAGGTTCAGATTGTGCCACTTCTGCTGCTGGTACGTTATCATCCTGCATCACATTCACTGTCACAGGCAAGTTTTCACACTCTGACACACTCCCTGCCACCTCCAGGGGCAAAGATTCAGTGTGATTCAGATCCATCACTGTTGTTATTGAGGCTTCCGATTCAATCAGACCACAAGCCTCTGCTACTTCTGGCATTCCAGCCTGCATCTCATCAGGAGTCAGTACCTCTGCTGCTTCTGGCAAGGCTTGGGGCTGTACCTGATGCACTTCTGTTTCTGGTAAGGTTTCTGAGCTCAGTTCATCAGTTGCCACTGCTGGCAATGCTTCAGACTGTGCTGGATCTGCTGCTGCTACCTTCAAGGCTTCATTTTCAGAACTGACAGAAACAGGCAGTGCTGGTTCCACGTTGCTTTGAGCTGCACTGTCCAGAACTTGTAGTGTTGAATTAGTTTGCTCTGTGGGACCACAGTTAACAGGGTGGGCAGAATCTAACAGTTCTGCCTGCAGCGTGAGCTCTGTACTTCCCTCATCAGTAGCCTTTTGGGAAGGTGTTTTAAGTCCATTTGTTGGAGAGAGACATTGTTTCTTAGCAGGAGAAAGAGTTAAATTTAGCTTCTCCATAAAGCTAAGTTTTAAGTCTTTGCTTTTTGTCCCAGTGTGATCATCTTTAGTTTTGGGAACTTTATGGTCTTTTAAGCTATCTGCTACTCTGGATGTTTCTTCTAGCTTATAGGACTTGTTTCTCTCACTTTTTGTAACATCTGTACTTTTCTTAGATTCTTTTGCAGATTGGTGAGAAATCTCTTTTGCAACTTTTCTTTCATTTCGAAAATGTCTGTTTTCATCCTGATTCTCTCTTTCTCTTTTCCTTTTTTCTTCAGTTCTGTGTCTTTCCGATTTGGAATGTGCTGTTTCCCATTCATATCTACTACTATTTTCCTTCAAGCGTGCATATTTATGCTCTCTGCTGCTGAAATTAGAAGGTGAAGTCCTTCCTTCTCGAGAAGTATGATCATTTGTTCCCCTGTCTCTCTTGCAGTCGATGTCTTTTCCTTTTCTAGACTCTTCCACACGACACTTACGTGATTCATGAAGACTCTTTGAATGTTCGTTCTTTGAGTGTGGACTACTCCCTCTACCAGACCTCCTTGCTTGCTCTTGTAGCTTTTCATTTGGTTTATTTTTTTGGCCAGCATTTTTTTCATCTTTATCATGTGTTTTAAAATCTTTTTTTAATACATGTTGCGATCTCTCATCAGTGTACAATTCACCTCTTGTTTGAAATCTGTCTTTACCAGTACTTTGCTTCTCCCAGGAAGAAACACCCCTTTCTACTCTTCTTTCTACACTTGGACTGCATTTGAGTTTTACGCTCTGACTTTTTTGTTGCAGCTCATTTTTACCAGCCTTCTCTGAAAGGGTTTTCAGCTTTTGTTGAGGATCTGAATTCCCCTCTTCACTGTCACCACTGTTCCCGCTGTTCTGATGTGCTTCTCTTTTGTATTTGTTGACATTTCCCCTACTGTACTGTTCATTATTTTTGATTTCTTTTCTCTCCTTTCTGTTATCCTTGTTGGAACTATGGTCATAGTTAGGTAGACATGTATGAGTAGTATTGTTGCAGAGCTCTTCGGGAGGGTATCTCGGTAAATATGGAGTGTTTCTTTTTTCGGAGCTAGACTTCCCATTGTCCGTATTATGAGATGAGTAACTGTGGCATGTATCTTTTGAACAGTCATTTTTCATTCTATGCTCCATCTTTATACTATCACCTAAATCAGAAGATCTGAATTTGGAATCTTTTGTTTTACACATCTCAGAGCACCTTCCATTAGTTGATCCTGGAAGGTATGTTCTGGTGAAACTACTTCGATGATTGGGAAATTCTGAAAGCCTGTTTATAAAAAGAAAAATAATTACACTATTTTAAAATTTATTTAAGCGTAACTAAAGCTAAATTGCAATGAATCCATATATCTCAAAATTTTTCATGCTTTCTTTCAGTTTCGAGTTGAAAAAATGTGAGATAAAAAAGGAAGTTTATCAATTTCTATTAGCACTCAAAAAAAGAATATAATTTGTATATGTATTTTCCAAATTAAATTAATCTAAAGAAAAAGCAAGATCTGTGGAAAAATACTGGTTTGAGTCTAATTAACAATTTCAGTAATTTAGATTAGTATTTCATTGTCCAGCAAGAAAAAGAGCCTTCCCCTAGAAAAAAAAGTTGTTCTTTACAGCATTAGCGATTTAAAAAAATAATAATAATAAAAAAGAGCAATTCAATAGTTTACTATTTGGCAAACTGGCAATCAAAATAATAGGTACAATGTGACTGTGCTTACTCTACCCAATAAGCAAATAAGCTTCCATGTTTGGAGCTTGCTGCAAGCTACAGAAAACAAGTAGTTAATTACAATAATCAAGCACCATCAAGGCCACATGCTACTGCTGCAAGGTCATAATAATAAAAAGAAAAAAATAATTTAAAAAGGGCACATGTAGCCTGCATGGCCTGAACCCTTACTCATTACTGATAGAACTCAAAATTACCTCACCATAACAAAAAAACCCCAACCAAACCAAAAAGCAAAAAAGAAACACTTTTCTGCCATATTAAACAAATCATTTCATTAAAATGACATGATTAAAGACAACGGCAACCTTCTTAAATACTCTCCACTATCTAAAAAGAATCACTGTGTCTAATCCATGCAGAAGGAAACAGAAGTAAAAGTCACACCAACAAATGACGGCAGCAAGCCACCAAACATCTGACTCCTTTTTAGATAGTCAAGGATGAAGCGGCTGCTGCACACAGACATTTGGTTTTGGCCTGAAATTCTATGTTGATTCAGCATCCAGTTGTAAGGAATCAGTTCAAGTGTAAAATAATTCTATATTTATCTCAAATACAAAATGGAGTTGGTTTTGCTTTATAAAATTGAACATTTCCTATGGGCTAACACAGTAAATTTAAATATGTAATGATCAGCTTATACAACTGGCTCTACTCCAAAAATGTAACATTGTGATGTGAACTGAATGTTGAACTAAAACAATGCTGTGGCTGTTGTAATCCAAAACCCCTTCCTATATTTGTTTAATTTTTAACTATACTGACAAATTTTTGCCGTGCTTTTGGATGGTTATTAAATCTACATACATGTGTGATAAATGTAATTGTATACAATTGGGCGGGGGTTTTTTTAGTTTGATTTTTTTTTTTGAGATAAGGACCTACAATTCCCCTCAAAGGTATTATCTTTGAAGTAGTCTTTACAGATAGGTAGATTGCTTATGTTAATTTATGATAGACCATACGGCAGACAAGGCGTGCTTCTAAGACCTCAAAGGGATGATTTCCCCACAATTTTCCACAATGGATGCCTGCAAAATACCTAGATAAAATGCCTTGCTCATAAATTTTCATCACCATCAGAACGTATTGCAATGGAGTTTGTAAACTCTTGAATGAGGTTGAGTATTCAAAACAAGAAAATATTTTCCAGACAATTTAATTTAAAACCCAGAATACTACACTCAAAGGTGTGAAAATGACAGCTGCCATGTCAAAGCCAACAAACTGGAAGAATTACACGTAAAAACTTCTTGACCTCCATCAGGTCATATCCAGTAAATTTCTGTATTTAGAAAAAAATTAAAAAATCACATTATGCATATAGCCTCTAACTCAGCAACATCAAATGAACCTTCTTTATGACACCTTTTGGTGCAAGAAAATTTTAAATGGTCAAACTGAAACACAAACAAACCAATGGTGTGGCTGATGTCACACAAGCAACAAGCAGGTGACTTTGTGATAACCCAGGGGTCCTGAATCTTGGGCACCCGCTCTGGTTTCAAGTGGTTCAGAAACCTCACATGCAGCTAATCTCCCATCCATACTTCAACATTTTCAGCTCCTTGCAGCAAGATTAGTAGTATACAGAAATTACCAAGAATTCTCTAGCTGCTATCCCCCACCACTGGAGATAGGGCTTTCATATCCTGCCATGAAAACATTATATAGTGTCTTTATTTGTTTTCATTTGTTATCTGAAAAGATCCATGGAATTCATGTCTGAGAGCATAAAACAGACTAGTTCTGAAGCTGAACTGCGTAAGATAGTATCTGCTTTGAAACATGCACCAGGAAGGGGCAATTAAACAAAACGAACAAAAAAAGAATTCAGGCAAATGGTCACCCTTTGGATTCCTCCTTGTTTTCTTAATTAGAAACCGAAGACTTCATTAAGAAAGAAGATACTTACCTATTTCTTGACTGTACCTGTACTAAACCATACAAACAGTTACTTGCTAACTAATTATTTTCTTCAGTAGTTTTACTTACAATACACGCAAAAGTTTCTTACAAGTATATAAACATGATCAGACAAAAAGCATGTTTCCAGTCCCACTGTCTAGTTATACCTTTGATGGAGATTACTGATTTCTTCATCCTTACGGTTAATTTCCACCCTCGCTGTTTTGATAAGTGCTGAAATATTCTTTTTGAGAGCTTGGTTTTCATTCTGTAGACTGACATTCTATTTTAAATATATACAAAAAAGAGAGCAATAGAGAGAGGGGGAGAGAGAGAAAAAACAAGAATTAGCTTGGGTATCCAAACATGTAATGAAAAACAGTGCAAGACAACAACTAGAAAAAGTCCCATCACATGCAAACTGACAGTAGAACACACAGAAACAATTTTAGAGAAGTCAGAATTCAAGTCAGAATTACTGAGATCCAAAGGAGCTCTTTTTTTTTTTTTTCCCCTCCCCCTTTAAACAATGCTTATGCTCCTGTTTGTGTTCCTGGTAATTATTTAAGATGTTTAAAGCATACAATTTATTAAAACTGAAATATGCCATAAATCAAGTAGCCATAGAGCTGAAAAATTATAATCCACCCCTTTGCTTTATTCTTTTACTCAATTTCTTTCTTTCCTGGTCAGTGTGTCAAATGAGAGATGTAGCTTTTAAGCACTTTCAGAGAAAGAGGGTAGTTGTATTTCTTTCAAGGTATCAAAACCAACTTTGGGTGCTCTAGCATTCTAACGTTTCTAGATATGATGTTCTATAACCCTACCTACCAGTCCTAGAGATAACCCCTTCT
Source organism: Strix aluco (assembly GCF_031877795.1). Classification (NCBI taxonomy): domain Eukaryota; kingdom Metazoa; phylum Chordata; class Aves; order Strigiformes; family Strigidae; genus Strix; species Strix aluco. The sequence continues at coordinate 91,143,108 of NC_133933.1, forward strand.
CTTAATAACTGTCCTCAGCAAAATCTGCTCAGAAAGGTAAATTTCTGCAGAAAACAATACAGAAGTGTCAGCTTCTGGGCAGAAGCTACTCACCATTGCAAAGCATGGAACCTTTGGGACTTATCTGTAATACACAGTAGAGTATGTTGCAGAATTGCCCGAGATAATCTAACTATATAGAATGGCACAGCATGGGGATACTAGCTCAAGTTGAAGAGCAGTTCAGCCTTATCAAAATGGCAGTATGCCCAAAGCAACACAGACATCCTCTCCCAGCTCAGGTACCTTTGCAACCCTCTCCCTAGCGCATTAAAGACTGATTCTTTAAAAAAACAAGAGAACTGGATACCTTTCTGGTAACTATTCATTTGACATGCTTATTTTCTAATTAAGGAGATAGATAGAAGATAGCTTTTAAGCAACTAAAGTCTTACCACACATAACATCATGAAACAAGTGAATTTACCTACGGATTTTGTCACCAGGCTATCCTCGCAACAATCCTAGGCAGAACAAGCTCCTAGCACCTACAGAGTTGCTTTACAAACCATTGGCACAGTGGATCAATTTTGGAAAGCATATGAAATTAACTCTCAAAGCAATATTCAGTTTGCTTTACATAAATCTTGACAATGTTGCCCTTTGAACTACAGTACCTGTGCCTGTATTTCCTTAAATTTCTTCATCAACTCTTTAATTTGCTGCTGACATTTTCCATATTCTGCCTGCAACTGTCAAAGAGAGAAGAATTCACAGCAGAGAAGTGAACTTAATTACACAGAAAAGTTCTCCTCTAGATTTATAGTTAGTTAACACAGTAATTTATGTTACTGTCCTGGTTTCGGTTGAGATAATTTCCTTCCTAGTAGCTGGTACAGTGTTGTGTTTGGAATTTAGTATGAGAGTAATGTTGATAACACACTGATGTTTTCAGTTGTTGCTAAGTGGTGTTTACACTAAGTCAAGAATTTTTCAGCTTCTCATGGCCTGCCAGCAAGAACGCTGGAAAGGCTCAAGAAGTTGGGAAGGGACGCAGCCAGAACAGCTGACCCAAACTAGCCAAAAGGATATTCCATACCATATGACATCATGCCCAGTATATAAACTGGGGGGGGGGACTTGGCCAGGAGGGGCAGATTGCTGCTTGGGGACTGGCTGGGAATCAGTCAGTGGGTGATGAGCAATTGTACTGTGCATCACTTGTCTTTTCTCAGTTTTATTTCACTCTCTGTTATCTTCCTTTTCATTACAATTACTATTATTATTATATTTTATTATTTATTTCCATTATTAAAGTGTTCTTACCTCAGCCCACAAGTTTTACTTGTTTTCAGTTCTCCTCCCCACCCCACTCGGGTGGGGGGTGTGAGCAAGTGGCTGCATGGTGCTTAAGTTACTGGCTGGGGTTAAACCATGACAATTACAAAGTTGTTTTTTTTCCAAAAGTAACACATTAGAGCCATATTAAAACAAAAAGCTTCAATATGCTCCAACAGGTACAAGTCTCTAAAACATCACAAACACTCAGACAAGAGGAAATCTATGTGTGCTTGCCCAACAGCAGCAGGCTAGAGAGTAACAGGAAGCCATATTATTGTGAAATTAAAGACACTATTATCACGGAGCAAGAGTTCTCAGAGCCCTACAGATTTTATATAATACAAAACAGATAAGGAAAAACACAACAAAAAGTTACTACAAACAAACCTGGACTGCAAAAATAGACTGCAAAGGACATGCTCCTGTTGAGATGACAAAATTAAATAAAATACATTTGGCACGAGCCCTTCTCTAAAAGTAGATGGTAATAAAACTTTCACAAAAGAATGGACAACTTCCCTATTGTCATACCTAACAGTCAGCTGCTTTCAAACTTTCAAAGTGACATTTTTGCCACTTAGTATACTGAGTCCTGGCAGTTTTGCTCCTGCTTCTTCTATAGCACACTGTATCTGTGGATATCTGTCCCTTTTACTCCAAAGCTCAAGTTAATTAAGATGTGTCTTATGGACCAGGATAGGTGATGCTACATGAGTAAGTGTTCTGCTGATTTTCTAGAAGCAGTTATCTACTGCATGGTTGTCTTCAGTCTTAAGGACAAAATTTAATGACACATAAGACTAATCCATGACCTATCTGCTTTAGTCTGGTAAAATTTGTTGGGAGAAATGTCATGACTAGCTTTGTATCAGATGTCTGAACAGATATTTAACTAGAAGGAAACTATAATACATTTTCCCATAACATAGCTGATACATGAACTGTGTGCAAAGGACGTTAAATGAGAACAGGCCATGTCACAGAGCAAGAATTTCACTTATTCTGATAAATTATTGATGTAACAGTTTATTAGCACACTCTTTTTACTTACTTAAAAACAGGTTACCTATTTTTCCAATAATGTGAGCATATTGACAAAATTTTTTGCACTTTACACAAGAAAATTTGGAACAAAAAACCTCCAACACACCAGAATTATTTTGTCACATTAATACACACCTCGTTGTAGGATGCTTCCTTTGCAGTCCCTTCCTCAATTAGTATCTCATCAAATAAATTTAAGCTGTTTCCAGCTGGTATAGAATTTGGAGCAGAATTGTCTGTAGAAAGAAAATCAATTACATAAAAGAAAAAGGTATTCTTCAAAGCCAGGTTGCACTATCTCTCTGAGGAAAACACATTACCTTATTTGGAGAAATTCCTATCCTGAATTTCACCATTTATATTAGCTTTACTGGAAATACTTGATCCAATTAAATCGACATAAAAGGTAACGATGAAAGTTCAACTGAAAACATTGTTAGAAAAATTAAAAGATGTACAGAACTCCTAGCAACAAAGATGGGTGCATTTTATGACTAATAAGTAGTTTTAAGTCAAAGGAGAGCTAACTCACAGAAAATCTACCTAATTTACAAAACAAGAAGAGCTACACCTTAGCAGTGATCTGAGGTTCTGCAATTCCAGAGCCAGTAGATAGCAGAAAGCTAGAATGAATACGTGCATCCTACAATTCATTCAGCTTCTGGCCAGACTTTACCTTGGAAACATTTGCAGTTGAAAAAAAATTACTGAGAAGATTACTCAGATGCCAATCACCTACACATTCACAAACATGGATCTGTTGATCAGAATCAAATGGAGTTACTGCAGAGCTGGTATGGGGTTGAATAAACGCTTCTCGTGTTGAATATATGCTCTTTGCTGCTTTGTATTCTGTCATAAACATAAACTCTCTAGCTTTAGTTCCAAAGAAATGAAAGAAAACAAAAACAGAACAAAAACCAACCCAACACCCAAACACCCCAATTATTTAGGTAACAGTGGTTTTTCTTCAAATCAACCTGTGTGCTCTGTTTACAAATACACATTACTGGCAGGACCTGAATTATGACACCTCTGAAACACAGATTTATTTGCAGACAAATAAATGAAGTTAGCTGTCAAAGCTGTGCTTCAAATCCTTTGGACAATACCATAATGCAAAGAGTATTATTAACACAATGCAAGACATCGTGCAAATAACATCTTCTCTGTATAGAGCAAAAATCTCACCAATGCTCCTTCCAAATTTAAAAAAAAAATCCCTCAGAACTAGACCATATAAAATGTTTGCATTGCATTGTTATTGCTCCTTGCATCTTTTGTTTACTAAATGATGCATCTCAATATGTGAAATATACTTAAGAGAATACTCATATATGCTGTAACAAATACAAAATGGAAAGAAAGAAAAAGATGTATAGATGCTTTATGTCTGTAGGATACAGTATAGTCCTTCCATAAAAATTCAATGGTCTTACAGTAGTAAGGTCAGCAGAGAAACACTTGTTTAAACACTAGAAACAGCATTTTATTAAACAGTACACTAAGACTTCTAAAAAAATAACATGCTGGGTCCATTTCTTTCTTACTTTCAAAGATGTTAAAAGAGGAAATTAATTTGTATTAGCATGTGAAATTATTGAGAAAGTAACAAAAGGTTAAAAGGATCTACTGAATGTACTGTATCACACAGAAAGTATGTTTTGGAGCTCTCACTGGGCATTTAGTGATAAGTGACTGCTGGTTCTGGTACTGAAGCTATTTAAAAACCACAAAACAAAGGTGCTTTTTCCAAGGTAAAGTGTCCTATATCAAGGCACAGAGAGAATAGCTAAGGTTTCTATGCACCCCTTTAAAAGCCAGTATCACGTGAAAACTATCTTATAATCATTCAGCTAATAGATTTAAGAGTCCTTTGTTGTGTTTGTACAGTGTAACATATGTCTTGAATTTAAACAAGTAGCTCACTGAAGCATATGTTAGACCAGCTAAATGTAAATTTAAAGCTAACTGTTGTTTTACTTGAAACCACCTAAGAAGCACAGAGACTCTGTAACGCTCCAAGCCAAGCAGCAAGATACAATCAACCTACCAGGAACTGTCAAACTGTTGTCCAAACCATCGTAAATATCCACTGAGCTCTCATCACCTTCCTTGAAGGGGGAAGCTTCAGCTAAAGCAAAGGAAAAAAAAAAAAAAAAAAAAGCCAAATTAAACATTTAGTAAACTCCAACCTCTAACTTTCTCCTAAAGTAAGTGCAGCTGTGATCCTAGACCAGTAGAGAGTAGTAAAAGTAGTAGTAGTACAGACTAAAGACAGGCAAGCTACTGCTACCATGGAGGAAAGATCTTTAGTCACCAAGAAGCAAAGACAGTCTTGTAAGATCAATTCCTAAATACTACAGGAACTGTGCATGAAGATCATATGGCTTTAAGTACAAATAAATTTTAAAATTTTAAACAAAGACAACTTGATCTGATTTTTAAACTGTTTTCTAGAATACACTGAATACGAAAGTTATACAACTCAGAAACAAAAATGTAAGAATTAGCATGATAAAACCACTACTCTTAAAAGAAACATTTCTCACTAAACAGAAAGTATTGTAACAGTCTGTACCGTAATTCAGAGAATTTGCTTTAGTACTGCCATCTATTCACACATTAACTGGTTCTGTAAAAGTATTTTAATCTAAATCTCCTCAGTCTCTCTTCACAACTTTTTCCAATGCCTCTTATCAGTCTTGTCTCCTCTATGTGAATCTCTCCAGTTCTGCAACAAATATTACTGCTATAAAGAAAATATCAATATCCACAGTCCTTTTGAGGCTGGGAATCTCACAAATATGCATCAGATCAATCAACTGCGGAGGGGGAAATGATGTTAGAGTACCTTGATTGCTGGTACTATACATATATTTGCTCTTACAAATAGCCATCAAAGGAACAATCCTCCTAACCATCCAAATACACGCTTCATTAAGATACAGAGAAGGTTAAATTACATACTGTAGAACACAGGGGAGAGACCAGTTTCAGGCATCTCCTCAAAATATAGTAGAAATCCAAAGTACACAGCTACGGTTTAAAATCCAAACTTACTAATGGGATATGGCTTACAATGATTCTGTGCCACAGTCATTTAATTACAGCTGAAGTTTATCGGTATTTGCCCCAACTTAAATTGTTTCCATTTTGTTTTCTCTGTTATTTTTGGACCTATTTATGTTCATAAGACTGCCTGTGTTATTTCACTGCAAAACAGAAAGTAAACTAACATATCTTACCACTGTAGCGGATATCAAACAGTTCCAGTCCATCCTCATCTGTTGCCATGATACAAACTCCCTATGGCTTCCCCATCTGAGTAAAATATCAGAGGAAAGACGACAGATTAACCAACAATTTCAGAACAACATCGTAAAATAGAAGCATCTTGAAATAAGTCAGTTACATGTGAGCTACATGTGGCCCTTGCTCTTCAACAAAATCCAACACTAGAAGAAAACTCTTACATCAAGATATGTAGAGCTCTATCAAGAAAAATAAGAAGTTATCTGTCCTGTAAATAAGCATTCTGAAGAAGATCTTCTGCTGTATCATTTATTCATATGGATCAAATAAAGATCCTACAAAGAAATTTTGGTATGAAAACAAGCACTGCATTCTATGAACAGGTTATCTGAATGTGTATCTTAACCAGTTAAAATAATTTGATTTGGTAATTTGATTTCTCTGCTGACCATTTAAGAGCAAGTTTCCCCTGACTGACACCACCAGCCAAAGCAGTAATGAGGGTACCAGGCAAGAAACATTTTGCCTGCCAAGGCATATAGCGATGCTCGGCCACAGGACCATGCTCGGCCACAGGACATACAGTATCCGCCACAAAAGCTATCGCAGAGTGACTACGAGCACACACACTGGTACTTGAGCACCTCTGAAGCGAGAGCAGCAGTCTGCAACACCAAGGCATCCGCTCCGTGGAAAAGAGCACAGGAAAAGGCTCGGGTGTCGGGGCAAGCTGAGGCACTGAGCAGTGCCGAGCAGCAGCCTGCCAGCTCAGAGGCAGCGGCCCTTACCCGCTCCCCAGGCCTCGCCCTCACTGCACAGGCGGGAAGGGGCTCCCGCCCACCCCGATTCCTGTCACGGCGGAAGCGTCCAGGACCTCTCGGGGGTCACGGCGGGAGAACCGCCGATCGCGGCCCGGCCAGCGGCACCCCAGCTGCCGCCGCACGGGTGGCACCCCGCAACCACCGGGGGAGGGGCCGGCAAGGCGCCGGGAGAGCCCGAGGTGCGCACGGCCGGGCCGGGCCGGGCCGGGCCGAACCGGGCGGCGGGAGCCGCGCGGGAGGGCGGGTGGGGGGGAGGGGAGCGGCACCCGTGCGGGACGAGGCGGCGCCGAGCCCCGCACCGGGCCGGCGGAGGAGAGGAAGGGGCGGAAGGGAGGAAGGAGGAAGGCCCCGCTCCGCAGGCCGACGCGACCCCCAGCTCTCACCCACCGGTCAGCCGCCGCGCCGCGGCCCAGCCGCCCCCGGCCCGCGACACCCCGCAGGTCGCCGCCGCTGCTCCCGCAGGCCGGGCGCCGAGGGGGCGGAGCTCCCGGCCGCGACAGCCAATGGCCGCAGACGCACAGCACGTCCCCGACCGCGACGTATGCAGAACCCGCCCCCCGGCCTGAAGCAGTTGGCGCCAAAGCGAGGAGCGCGAGGCGGCAGCGCCCCGCCCCCGTCATTGCCCCGCCCCTTATCCCCGCCCCCGCCGGGCTGCGCGCCCCCGGCCCGGCCCGGCGCCCGCCGCAGCCGCGGGGCCCCGAGCGCGGGAAGCCGCGCTGCCCCCGGGGCGCCGGGCGGGACCAGCAGGGCTCCTCCCGCCGTCGCCTGCCTCGCGGGCTGAGGGGCTGCGGCCCGGCGGTGACGGCGCTGGTCCCGCAGGCCGGTACCGTCGCCACCCGGCCCTCCCGATAAAGGCTGCGATGGGTGGAAAGGGGAGAGGAGTGGCCGGAGGAGGCTGCCTGGGCTGCGCTGGGCGGCCCGGCCGCAGGAGCGCCGCGCTAGCTCACCTGGTGCGAGTGGGGGCGCGGAGGGCCGTGCCTCGCTGCTGCGGTGGGACGGCCGTGAGGCAGCTCAGCCGTGAGGCAGCTCGGCCGTGAGGCCCTGCCGCGAAGGCCGAGGTTTACGCCCGGCTGCTGCGCTCGGGGATCACGCTGTCACACCCCGCCGGAAACATCGCCAGTGCCCGGGATCCGCGCTCGGGCTTCGTACGCTGGCTGCGGACGGCGAGGGGAGCTGGGGAGGGTGACGTGGGAATGCTAACGCAACGCCGGCCGCCTTCCTCCCGAGCCTGAACCACCTGTTTGGCTTAGTCACCGCCCGCGCTCCTCCTCGGTCGGGACTCCGGTGCCATGACCTAGATTTAAATGGCTTGAGGGCGAGCACCGCGGCCTGGGGCCCGTGACCAGGCCAGCTACAAGCAAGCCCTGCAGCGGCAACGGCCGCGCACTCTCCGCGGGGCAGGACGGAGCCCCGCACGCTCCCGCTCCCAGCGCCGCGAGACAACGGCCGAGCCGCGCTCCGCTGCCGGGCGGCTGCCTGGGACCGCCCGGGGCCGGGGGGGGCGGCGGCTCCGCTCCGCTCCCCTGAGGCCACACCTCCCGGCGGCCGCGCGCAGCGGCGCGTGCTGGGGGCTGTAGCATGGCGGGGGCGCCATCACGTGAGGGGCGGGGAGCGGCAGCGCTTCCCTCGGCTCGCGACGTCGCGGGAGGGTGACGTCGCCGGCGAAGCGGAAGCCGGCGCTGAGCGGCGCGTCCGTCCCGCGCCCCACGTGCCGCGCGGTCCGTGCTGCCGGCGGCGGGGCACGCGCCACCCCTGCTCCCTCCGGCCGCGCTCCTCAGGCGCTGCCCGCGCTCCGGTGGAGGAGGAGGATGGCGGCGGATCTGCGGTTCCGCCTGGCGGAGCCGCTGCAACTGGTGGCGCGCAGGAACGAGAAGAGCAGCGCGGAGCTGAGCAGGTTCCTGGCGAAGCAGGTGAGCGGCCGGCGCGGTGGCCCCTGGGCGTCCGCCCGCCCTCCTTCCGGGCGGGTCTCTCAGGGTCCGCCAAGGGAGGAAGGGGACGTACCGCGCTGCTTACCCCCCCGCCCCGGTCCCACGCCGCCATCTCCTCCCGCAGCTTTGTCTGCTGCCCGCGCCGCCTGGCGACCCTTCCCGCTCCCCCGCCCTGGGGCCGTCGGCGGAGCCGCTGTGCGGGGCAGCTCTCCGTTCGCTCGCTCTGTGTGTGCTTGGTGCGGTTTCTTCCCCTGCTCGCTCCTTTCAGGGTTGTGCGAGTGGAACGCCGTGAGGTAGATCCTCTTCTGTCCCCTGGTACCCCTCCTCTTGCGCTTCCCGAGAAGGCAGTTTGCCCCGCAGTTAAAATCTTCAGTATCTTCCTTAAGGTGATTCTGAAAACGTGATAGCAAGTGATGGCACGCTGGGAGCTAGCACTGAGACAGGATCTAGTCCCTTAGCTGCAGCATCTTACCCTGATGGTATTTGCATGTCTTCTTTTAATTGCCTTAAAACAGTGTGTGGGGTAAAAAGGCAGAGGACTGGATTTTCTAGGGTTCCTTTTTTAAATCACAGTGGTGCTGGAAACACGTTCCTATTCTCACGGGTTTCATGCCTTGGCTGCCTGAACTGTGAAAAGCACACCTGCCATTTAGGAGAGTTGAGGCCTAGATCATTTCTGTCTCTGAAATACTTGAAGACATGTAATATCATCACATCACATGTAATATTATTAACACTTTTCATGATAGAGCTTTTGAAGTCCCTACGTTGTGTACACACTTTGGGGCTCAAAATCCATATTTCTGTTTGAGTGTCTAGGAAGTGTCCCCGGTTGTTTGAGGATGAAAAGTCTAAATCATCCTATTTTTTCAGAATACTGGCTTTCAGTCTGAATTACTGTCATCCTAGTTATGTTTGGGGAAGGCTTTCATACTGGTAGTCAAGGTTCTGTGTTGGTAGGCAGATGGCTTTTTCTTCTGTCACTACAAATCATAGGATCAAAGAAAAACTGACAGGAATATATATTCCTGCGTTGGAGAGTTGATGCTAATTGGTGGGAAGCAATGATGAAGAGCTGCTATTCAAGAGAAAGAAACAGCTGAGAAATAGAGACAGGGATGATGCAGATATGTGATGTAGCAGGCATATGGAGCAGTGAACCAGAAGTGAGTCACCAAGATCTGAGACTGGGAAAGAGACTGTGCCCTTCTGGCGACTGTTTTGAGATACCCTTAAGGTTTAAAAGTCTTGCTAGGTGAAAATTATTAGAGTGATAATATGCAGAGGATTTGGAACAGCACATTAATGAACCATGACACGTTCTTTTGAAAACTAAATTGCTATTTCCAAGCTTGGAAGCTACAGATCTGGGAGTATGTTGGGCTTATCTTGCCACTGAACAGCTCCAGTCATCGTACCTGATTTCCTGCGGGTTGCTTTGCACGTAATTTAGCAAGCATGCATTCTGGAAATTGAGAGCTCTTTGCTCTGCAGTTCACTAGGTCTTTCTGCTGACTTTAACTCTGCAAAGGTACATCAAATTTCTGTGTTCTTAATGAGGAAAATGGGATGAAAAGCTCTCTTAAAAGTCTTTATTTCTTGCCTTTCTACTTTTTGGATAATTTAAGCAAACTGTATAAGCAGTGGAGCTCCACAGACTGCTGGAATGTGATTTTGATTTTGTGGTGTTGTGGTTTGTGCCCAGAGGGCAGCTGAGCACCAGGCAGCCGTTTACTCACCCCTTCCCCCGCCCCCCCAGTGCTGGGGAGGAGAAAATAAAGCAAAAGGCTCAGGAATTGAGATGAGGGCAGGGAGGATTAGCTCACCCATTTAACAGTCACAGGCAAAAGACAGGCTTGTTAGGGGAAGAAAACAAGAACATCACTTTAATTCAAGCACTAACAAAACCAACACTTAACAGACAGAACGGGACAGCTAGAAGCGTCCTCCCTCACATCTCCTTTCTTCCCGGGCCCAGCTTTTGTTCCCGATATTTCTACCTCCTCCCCCAGCGGCACAGGGGCAGGGGAGGGGGGTGCAGTCGGTTCCCCGAGTCTTCCTCCAAGCAGGGGGGAAGCACTCCTCTGCGATTTTCCTCTGCTCCACGTGTTCCCCTCTCACGGGAGACAGTCCTCCACAAACTCTCTCCGCCCTGAGTCCTCCCCACGGGATGCATTCGTCTCCAGATGCTCCGGCGTGGGTCACCCCTGCGTGTTGCTGTCCTTCCAGCGCTGAACTACAACAGTGGGGGCTCCTTCTCCCCTCAGAGTCCTGGGGGTCCTCCACAGGCGGATCTCTGTGACCCCCATGGGTGGCAGGGGCGGCCCTGCCGTCTCACCACGGGATGCAGGGGGGCTCTCTGCTCCGGAGCACCTCCCCCCCTTCCTCCTCCTTCCTTCCACTGACCTCGGTGTTTGCAGAGGTGTCCTCCTTGTAACTCATTCTCAGATTCTCCACCTCCTCTCAGGTTCCCCTTCTTAAATAATGTTATCGCAGAGTCACAGCCACCATCGCTAATTGGCTCGGCCTTGGCCAGCTGTGGGTCTGACTTGGAGCCGGGGTGGGGGGGGGAGATTTCCAGAAGCTTCTCACAGGAGCCACCCCTGTAGCCCCCTCCTCTGCTACCAGAAACCCTGCCGCACAAACCCAGCACATGTGTATTACCAAAGGTCTGTTTGAATCAGAACATCTTCCTGTGTAGAATTCCAAATGCAGATTTTGTGCAAATGCATGTGTTTTGGCTCCATGGGATGGTGTAGTTTCAGTAGAGAAGTTCATTAATGTGAAGGTTAAAATGCTGGTAGGAATGGAACTTCAGTGCAAAATTTCCTTATTTGTTTCTCCCCTTGGCATCTGCCACTGTGCGTATATGGAAGGATATAAATCAGAAAAACCTGACCCCTCTGGATATTTTCTCGATTTAGTCTATGGAACCATCTTAAGTGAACTGGAGATCTCGAGCATGCCATTCTGGATCTCCTGGTCTATTCTATTGGTGTTTTAGCTTGGCATCCTTCATTTCGCCTTTCATTTTTCTATGTAGCAGCAAAAATTGTTTTAATAATAGCTCCAAGCTTTTATTTATAGCCCATCGGTCTTAGCATTTGATGTTGAGAAGTGCCTTTATTCCTTTTTTTTTTTTTAAAAATAAATGTAGGAAAAAAGAGGTGACCTAGCTGTCCCAAATTCACCCAGCTACTCATTGGCTGTCAGAAAAATGTTGTGACATCCTGACAACTAAGGCAGACTGTTTTTTTCCTAAATTATGACATCAGCTTTTTATTTGAAAGATTAATTAGGCTTTACATCATGTAGCATTATAAATAAAGCAAGGTATGTTGCAGTTTTGCTTCCATCCTGGAGTGTATTCTCATATTCTGCTTCTAGTTTTTGAAGAGCTGTGATTTTTGGGAGACAGTATGTTAATGAATACACTGATACAAAGAGAGAACATTCTCACTACCCTTGAAAGAGTGGTCTGTCTAACTCCTACCAAATACGTTGTGGTGGAGGAGGTATAGGAAGTTCTAGCTTGTTCTGCACATAGTTGAAACTATCTTCCTGTGAGACTGCATATCCCCCTGCCGTTTTAAACTTTTTTCTTGAAGTATTTGGCTTATAAGAAGAGTGCGGGCTCATGTTTTGCTTTACCTTACTGAATTGGACAGCTGCCAGAAAGAGGGGTCCAACTCTGTTTTCTTTTGCCTGTTCCTAATGCCAAGCCACACCTTTCTGTTGCTTCTCTTATCCTGCACCTGGTGAGTGTGCTGCTGATATGGAAAATCCATTCAACTTTCCCACCCAGTGGAAGACTTTGGAAGAAGGATTAATGTGGATCATCTTGCCAAATTGATTTCTGCACAGTCGTACAACGGTAGAGTGGCTGTGTGAGGGAACAGAGCTGAGAATGTGTATTTGAGTGAAAGAAGGATTTGCCATGCACGGCCCTTATGCCCTCTCACTCCTAAAAAACATTGTTAAATCTATGTATCGTGTCACATTCTGTGGAAACGTGTGAGCCATGATCAGAAATGTAGCCTTCACGTGGGCCCAGATTGTTCCTTGCTATAATCCTTTCTCTTGGTAATCTTGGGGTTTGGATTAAGCTAGTTCTTAATAAAGATTTCTGTACCTTGTGAGCACTGAGTAAATGTACTGTGCAGGTTGGGAAGGAGGTGTGCAACATGCTGGTAGAGGAGCAACTGGGATTGTGTTTGACTACAGGTCTCACTCCTAGCTGTGCTTCTGTTTAAAATCTCTTGCGTTAATAATACACAATGTGTATATATTCTATATTTGGAGGGACAGTCTTTTGTGATGCTTTCTTAAAGCAACTGTTTAGAACCACAGGTGCAGATTTACTATCCCAGATTTGAACACAGAATTAAACACTTTCGGATCAGCTGTCCTTTTCTACTGATTCAGAAAGTTAGGTATTTCACAAAGCCACCTTTAGTTAAAAAAACCCTTCTGACAGTATTCTTCTTTTCTATAAAATTTTTAATTTAGACTCTGAAAGGCTCTGAAATCAGACAGTCTCTTTGTAGAATGAGAAAGTTGCTGTGATTTTTGAATAGTTTTGTATGTCCTAAGGTGATTAAAAAACTGCTTGCTCTCACAAAATTGCTAATGGAATGGATTTGTTGTACAGTAGTCGTGTAACTGCAGAGTTTTACTGAGTCAGTCACCTCATTTATTTACTATTTTATTGTTAACTGTCTATTTGATATTGAAAGCTCTGATTAATAAATTAAGCACCCTGTTGTGCCTTGTTTGTGTAGCCAAAGATGTAATTGATTTGGAAACCGAAGTTACTTTTTATTTTTTACAGTGGAGTTTGTCTCCAATTCCTTTGAGCCTTGCTGCTTTTGAACAACTTGTCAATCATTTTGCCACTCAAAATCCGATGCCCTGTAATGGACAGTGTCTTGCTTGCTCTGTGATGAATGCAGACCTTCAGCTCCATTTTTAAAATTATTTTTGATGCTGCTCTGATAGATGAAAGATAAACTTATATCATGTTTCATAAAAATAAATGCAAAGCATGTAAGAAACTGCTTGCAATTAACACGATGGTTTTGATGTTTGTAGTGTATATACTGCAGTTTCCCTGATTTGTTACAAGCTGCTAGGGAATGAATGTCTTTTCAAATTCAGGAGACCCAAGGAGCTTGAACAAGTATGCATGTATTGTAGAAGGGTGTCCACAGTGGTGTAGCCTTAGGAGGTCACCTTTTCAAAGTCAAGGCGTAGGACCTCTGCAAGTCTATTTATCTTGTAACAATGTGTCCTGGTTTCAGCTGAGATAGTTTTCTTCCTAGTAGCTGGTACAGGGCTGTGTTTTGGATTAATTGTGAGAATAATGCTCGTAACACACTGATGTTTTAGTTGTTGCTGAGTAGCGCTTATCCTAAGTCAAGGATTTTTCAGTTTCCCATGCTCTGCCAGCAAGGAGTTGCAAAAGAAGCTGGGAGGGAGCATGGCCAGGACAGCTGACCCAAACTAGCCAAGGGGATATGCTCAGTATATAAACTGGGGGGGGAGTTGGCTGGGAGGGGCAGATCACTGCTAAGTCATCGGTCAGCGGGTGGTGAGCATTTGCACTGTGCATCACTTGCCTTATGTTTTAGTTATCTCTTTTTTTATTATATTTCTTTTAATTACAGTTATTATTATTTTGTTATTGTTATTATTTTGTTTTAGTTTAGTTATTAAACTGTTCTTACCTCAACCCATGAGTTTTACTTTTTTTCTGATTCTGCTCCCCATCCCACTGGGAGCGGGGAGAAGTGAGCAAGTGGCTGTGTGATGCTTAGCTGCTGGCTGGGGTTAAACCCCAACATAATTAAACCACCCCATGTGCAGGCCCAGGAGCAGGTTTTACCTGAGTAACAAAAGTCTAGGAGAAGCAGAAATTGGCTGCTGGTGTTGCTAAAACAAAAAACTACCTGAATCGCAGAATATTTTTGTAGAATTGTTTTGTTTGGAAAGTTGCTTTGCCTAGCTGTATTTACAACTGTTTGCCAAGAAAGATAAAATCATCTTGATAGGAATCGAGTTCACTCATCAGGGAAGGGAAGAGTGGAGCATCAAAGTTAAAGGCAAAACCACTACAGTGCAAATTCATAATCCTGATTTTTCACAAATCAAAATTATTTATACTGCATTATATGCGAAATCTCATGGAAGTGGAGAAATGCTTGGATAATAACATGAGCTCCAGACCAGAGAAATTTAAGCATAAGGCACAAGAAATGGGTGGTTGTTCTTCAGTAATAAAGTTAAGAAGGTTGGGGGGGGGAGGGTGGAGGGGGGGTGGTGGTGGTGGTGGTGTTGTGTTGTTTTGGTTTTTTTTTCCTACCAGATATGAATATGTTTTCTATCTATGCTAAAGTGCAATATTTTGTTTTGCACTAAAGGACCATACTCTTATATCAAAGTAAGAAAAAAAAAAAGTCTCAGCTTCAAAACTGTTTCTTTCTTGTTAAGAGCATTGCTCACTATAATTGCTGTCAGAAATACAGAAATAAGTCTGTGATCATGAATGATTGAATGCTTCTTTTTTGAAAAGAGATAGTGAACATGATGCAACTCAAAACTTTTTTTTAAGAACTCGAATTCTTGAATGTTTTGTGGCTATCGTGAGATGGAGCTGTTGATCAGTAGGAATTCTATTAACAAAAATATATTAGTTGCTCTAACATTCTCCTAATTTTTTCTTTATAAAAATATTAAAAATTATTTGCTTTTATCTTTCAGGTGTAAAATGTAATTTAGGATTTTGGGACTTTATTTATAGTTCCTATTTAGTGTGCCATTCTGCATGTCACTCATTCTGTTTCCCATTTTTTTAAAATATGGAGAGCTGTGACAATTAGGTACTTCCACTGGGAATTTTGGACTCCCTTCTATTATTTGAAAGATCTGTTCCTGTAAAACTCATTGTGAATCCTGCATGAATAGTTCTGAAGTCCAAATCATTTCCCATTTAACCCATTCTTACTTTTCATTTCTCTAGATTTGGACTCAGCAGGATCGTCAGTGCATCCTTGATACTTTAGCGCAGTTATTACTGGATAAAGAATGTACTTTGTTGATTGGCCGCCAAGTTCGGCCAATCTTGTTGGATTTGTTGGAAAGAAATGCAGAATCCATTAAAGCTGGTGGCCAAATCAACCATGATCGGCATGAAAGGCTGTGTGTAGCAATGAGCAAGCTGGTTGCTGACCACCCTGATGTTTTACCGTGAGTAATGTAATATTTCTCTGTACAGTGTTTGAGTTTAGGGATTATATGCTTGTCAGTGGTCACTGGTAATGGGAGGTGGTGTTACAATTTAGATTGTCTCCCAGAGTAACAAATGTGTTTTGAATTGAAAGAATGATTTAGAAAACATGAGTCTTAAACACAGCTTTTTAAAATTGTGTTGTACAATCTAATTTGATTTTCATCTTAATGATCAAAAGAAAAACAAAACAGCCGGCATGAGTATTTCTCACGACCAGAATCTCTGCACTTAAGATTAGACTTGTTAGCCAGTTGAATACAAGTTACATAAGTAAGAATATCAGTATTACTTTTTCAGTAAACAAGAGCAATCAAAAGAGATTTCACCAAAGGCAGTACAGTTTCCCCTTGATAATTAAGTAATGATTTCTAATAAGGTAAAGTATGTGTTGTCAGCTGATTGCTGAAGTGGTTGTCTTTCCCAAGTGTGGACAAAGTTAAATATAGGCCGTAGTTCTCACTATACTGTCAATTACTGTCTCGGGACCTCTGTCCCGATGTTTTTATTAGTGACTGTTTTCCTTTCTTCTGGCTTAGATGTCTGTGTTCCATCTCTTTCCCTCTCTCTCTTTCTTCTACAGATTTGCTTTAAGATACTTTAAGAGTACATCACCAGTTTTCCAGAGGCTTTTCCTGGAGAGCTCAGATGCAAACACAGTCCGATATGGGCGCAGACGAATGAAGTTACGGGACCTAATGGAGGCAGCCTATAGATTTTTACAAAAGGAGCAGTCGGTTTTCCGGGAATTATGGGACTGGAGCGTGTGTATTCCACTCCTAAGGAGTCATGACACTTTAGTCCGTTGGTAAGTTAAACCTCTCAGATCATCTCCATTGAAACGATGTATCTGTATCTACAATTGTATTTAACAATGTTCACATGCAAGTAGTAAAGAATCTTCAAATAATACCAGAAAGATCTGTACCGATGTTATCTGTACCTGTGCTTCTTGCGTCTTCCTGATCTTTTGAAAGCTGTAGTGATCTATCACAAAGTGAAACTTAGGCTAGCTGTTAGTCGTGCTTAAAGCTATGGTCTGAAGAATTTTTTCAAATAACTGCAGTCATTTGGATTCATCCAAGTTGGATTCATGGGAGATGGTGAATTTATCACTTCACCTCTACTCTAAGCCTGGTGGTGTATTGCATGCATTTTAGCATGTTATCCTAGAAAAAAGTAGAGATGAATCTACTCTCACTCCAACTTACATTACAATGATATATTATAATATCCTGCATTGATATGCTATTAACAAGTCGGGTTTTTTTCTGTTACTTGTATATAGACATCTCGGTCTCTGTAAACCTTGTCTTATTTAAGCTACGCTTCCTAATTGGCCTTGTTCCAAACTTTGCATGTGGTTTTGGTCAGATGTTTTATGTCAGGTGTCTGCCTGCAGGGCTTCAATTTAGTCACCTGATCCACCTCATTTATGTGAGTAGCATGACTGATGGTGCCTTTTATTTAAGAAGAAGTCTTTAATAGTCTTTTTTTTTAAAACAGAAATTCAAAATTATGTTACTAATGCCTAATTTTAAAATAATGTGTATAATTTAGGAAGGATGGGAAAAAGTGTTATCATATCTATCAGCCATTTGTGAAGCTCTTCAGGATGACATACACTTAGTCTTATTAAAAGAAATAGAATTTCTAATTCATTGACTGGAATTGGTTTACCTGGTGTTCAGCTAATAATCTTAAGTAAGTGGATGAGCTGACTTTTAAATTTTTTCCTGAACCAGTCTTCTTCTGGCAACTATTTTTCTTCCCCCTCACCAAGCTTATTGAAAGCTTTCTTGGAAGGTAACAACAGTGGTGTAATAAATGAGAAGTGTTTTAGAATTTGTATAAATGTCCTTTTGTTGTGAGACAACTTTATGTAGTAATGAAGTCAAGACTTCGGAGTAGTTGGCTTCTTTTGACACTGAGACTTCAGTTCATTGTGTTAGGGTTATTTCAGAAATATTATGACGTAGAAGGCATTTTTGAAAGGGAAAGGGTAGGAGGAGAAGAAAAAATTGGGCAAAGAAAACCTGATTTTTCATTGTCTCATATGTTAACCTTCATTTATTTGGGAAACTGCTGCTCTTTACTGTATTTCTGTTGACCAGTCCTTCAGAGAAAGATTAGCTAGTTGGTGTATATATAATAAAATATGCCATGATAGAAGTGCTTTTCTCATGTCTGAGATATTTCTCTAATCTTAAAGAATGTTCAGCATAACACTAAAATAATTTCTATGACGAAAGTTTTCTGCAAGTTTTTCCAAACTTGCTATTTTGGTTTGCAATTGACAGTTGTCAAACTAAATTTCTTAAGACTTATGTTTTGACATGTTTTGTTCTAAAAATAATTTTTAGGTATACTTCAAACTGTCTTGCTCTGGTTACATGCATGAATGATGAGCATAAATTATCTTTCCTGAAGAAGATATTCAATCCTGAGGAGCTGACACATTTCAGACTCAAGTAAGAACTTTTAAAATCTTGAACGCTGTTTGTTGATAGCTTTCAGTTGAGTTAATAAACGTGCATTTCACAGGCTACTAGAAGAATCTCAGCTGCAGAATGTGGAACAAGCCCTTGTTTTGGCCAATCCGGACTCCTCATTTTGGCAAAAGGAGAAAGAACTACAATATACTCAAGGACATATTGTATCAGGCGACCTCTCTGCAAATGTAGTAGCTGTATGTGGTATTGTGTTGCCTAGACTACAGCTTGTTTCTGAAGAGCAGGTATGTAACTGAGTTAAGTCTGTCCCTTTTTGTTTTGTTTTGCTTTTTTTTCCAAAGAATCTCTAAATGTGGTGAACTGACTTTATTTCCTGCTTGAAGGGTATTGAGATACTATGGGTAATGTGTGTATCTTTAGCTTTCTTGATGTGTGCTGTAAGATAGTGTTGCATAATACAGACAGTGCAAAGAAGTTCTGCAGTGGGATGAAGTGATGAAGGCATAATAGTGCTGGTCATTTTATCTTCTTGTAGCGGTTCTTATGAACGTACTACAAAAGAATATTCAGCCTTACATAGTATCTCCAGTCCAAGTTAGGCTGATATTCCATAGCTGAGTAAATCCAGGATCTGGCACAGTTGCTTTTACTTGTATGAAGTAGGTTTTTTGTGCTATAGAAACATCTTATAAACAACCTTTGTTCAAACATATTCTTAGTTCTTTTCTTAAAACAAAAGAAAACAAGGCTGATACTTTTCTAGAAGGCAGAAAAAGGGGAGAGGAAGTGAGGAAGAACTTACTTTTCCATTTGAGTGAAGTGTAATGCAGAATGTAGTGCCTTATAGTTTTAGGAAGTCCCTCGAAGGCATAACCATTTTTGAGCAAATGGTATTTAGCTTTTTTTTCTCTTGAGATGCTGTTCATCTTATGCTGTTCAGGTGGTTCTTTGTAGCTGCAGCCAACGTTTTCGACTTGTTTTCTCATTTAGTTACAGTTTAGCTCTTAGGTGAGTTTTTCTATTTAATTTTGTGACACTGATCTACAAATGAAAGACAAAGAAATGAATGAAGACTACCAGTGTCCAGAATTTCTTGAGTAGCAGAAGTAAGGAAAGAGGAATTTCCTCCCAAATTTCCCCCAGCCCCCCAACTTCTGTAGTCAAATTTGCTGTATTCTAGCTTTTTTATAGGATTGAAGGTGTGGTTTGAAATTCGCTGCAGCAGGGGAAACTAGAGCTGTTTAAGGAGATTCTTACTCCCATGCCAGTGTCATAGATGCTGCAGCTGTGCTGAAGCTTGGCTGTGCTATAAACTGGATTACTGAAGGGATATTCTTTGTCTGTGAGAGAGGAGAGAACTTCCCAAAAAGGCATGCTTTTATTTTTTTAATAGCTATAGATATTTCACTGACCTGGTATACAGTGTAGTTCCAGTTACACTGGAGAGGTTCCAGTTACAGCTGAGGAGGTCTGATGAAGAGGTAGGAGCTAACCGTGAGGGAAAGCAGGTACTCTTAAACAAAACTAGCAGTGTTACCAGAGAAGTACACGAAACTATATCTGAAAAGAAGATCAAATGTAAATACACTTGTTTTGGTGCAGTATGTACTCTGGTTTCTTTTCTCTCTGCCTTCTGGCTGGAAAGCACTAATTTTTGTGACATATACTGATATATAAGTGACTGTAGCAGAGTCAAAATATTTGGAGAGTATCTGCAGCGTTGATTAATTACCATTCAGTAAACCACATTCATTGCGCTTCTGAATAAAATAAAAATGTTACTGAATTTACCTCTTTTTCTTGCACTGAATTAATGATCTTTGACGTGTGCAGAAAGAAGTAAATAGAACAGTTAATATTCATTCTTGCGTCGTCTGAATCTAACTGCTGGTTGGTTTGTCCTGTGATTTGGATCCATTCTGATGACTTAGTTTCACTTACATTGCAAATTGTATTTGATTGACATGTGTTATGATTGAACAGTTACTATGCCTGTACTGACAACTTAGTGTGAACTCCCTTTGGGAACAAATCATACACATACTTTATTAAAGTGTTTCACCTATATAAGTTTTTGATGAGATCTATTTTAATATCTGTCATTAAATACAGCTTTAGAATCCTTTATTTTATTTGATATGTGTTGACAGATCTGCAGGCCAAAATTTTCTAGTTGTTAGACTTGCTTTCTTAATTGTTCTGTGTTGTACAACCTGTGAAAAAGTAATGATTTCAGCATAGTAACTCAAATTTTATGTTTGAACAGGAAAATAACACCAGCCGTTTTGTTTTGGTTGAATCTGCCTTCACAAATCTTCAAAATCTTGCTATTGCTGTAGCATATCAGAGTCCTGTTTTATTAGAAGGACCAATAGGATGTGGCAAAACTTCTTTAATTGAATATTTAGCAGCTGTTACAGGAAGAGCAAATCCTCCTCATATTTTGAAAGTCCAGCTTGGGGATCAAACTGATAGTAAGGTAACCAATGAAGTTGTTTTATGCTTGGGTGATCAGACATAATTTTTACTTAAAGCATGAACTTAAGATAATGTTTAATTTTTTACCCAAAGACCCCACAATCCCCAACACTGTAGTATTGGTCTTACTATTGATGAGAGTAAATAAACGTTAAGAAAAATCACAGTTAAGCTTCCATAGGTTTTAAATTCTGTGCATAATTGTGCTGTATCTGTTTCATTCAAATAATGTTTTGTCAGGGTTTTTCTATGTGGAAGAGCCTTACTGATTTTTTTTTTTTTTTAATTTAAAAAATTTAATTTTTATTGGGGGGAAAAAAATTATTCTAAAATGACTCAAGCTGGTGCCAAAGACTGTATGGACACATTTCAGTTTAAGTGGTCTAATGTCAGTTTCATCTGATCCCAGCTTTCTGTAGTAAAGGTGAGATGAAGTAAGGTCCTGGGATGTTGAGGGCACTTCAACTTAAATACTAGTGATCTAGGTCTAGCTGTAGAGATAAAACAAGAAGTGAAGATAATTTCACATTTTTCTGTTTTTCCTTATATAACTTTTGAGCTTGAATTGATTTATGTGGCTTGGCTCAATTTATGTTTAGTTTTCCAAGGTGGTTAGTGTCTACCAGAAGTGCTATCTGAAAGTTTTTATTAGGATGCATAAGCACCTTCTTTACTTGCATAGAACAGCTGATTTCACCATCTCACAACGGTTCTCCACAAGAGTATCTTTTCATATATGTGAGTGAGACAGCCATATTAAGAAGTGATAAAGTTTAAGGTACAAAATGTGTAATAGTGAAACCATAAACATAGGTAATTAAGGAATGCTTAAATGTGGAAATTACAACTTTACGGAGAAGCAACACTTGACTGGTTTTGTATCTTGGAATAACTTGCTTTACAATTTCTCTTCCTAGCTTAGTCGCAGACTTCAAAAATGTAAAAAAAGTTCAATGTAACCCTAGGCAGTTTTGTTATACTGTTGATTGCTTGTTAATTGTGGTGGCATAGCTGTGTAAATTCACTTCCACTTACCTGGTTCATTTTAATTACTATGTTTCAGTTATGTTATCATGTGGAGGGGTGTAACTTTTTTTTTTATTAAAAAAGGTGTACTGATGGGCACATATTACCAGATGGATTGTTTAGTAATGTGGAGGCTAAATAAGTGTTACAAAAACTACCAAAGTTGGTATATTAAGTTTTTACTCTTGAGTATTTAAGGGATGTAGTGAGCAGGTCTCTAATTTACTGATTGTTTCCATCATAGACGCTGCTTGGTATGTATCGTTGTACAGATGTACCTGGGGAGTTTGTATGGCAGCCTGGAACCTTGACACAAGCTGTTACCAAAGGTCATTGGATACTTCTGGAGGATATTGATTATGCTCCTCTGGATGTGGTATGTAGGTTCATGTTCACTGTAAGGCACTGGTCTTAAGGCCCATACTAGCAATTTTTGGAGTCTAATCACCATGAGTTCTGCAGCAGCATGCTGAAAATACTGCCCCTTTAAAAGGGGTTAGAAAGCATTAACTTGTCTGTCTTCGTTCATATATCAGCACTCTGCATTAGTTTTTGTCATTGTTTTAGAGTAGTGATGACACTGCCACTGATGCCAGATTTCACTCTGAAGATTTGAACTGACACTGATCATGAGCTATGGGTCTTTTAAATCATGTTTTAACGTTTGAAAACAAATGTGGCCCCAAACACCACAGCACCACTCTAATGCAGCACCACTGTATTAGAGCGGTGCTATCAATAAGAATTTTTTCAGTGTTTTGTGGGTTTTTGGCTCTTCTTTTTTTTTTTTTTTTTCTTACCCATTTCTTACTTCTGGCTTGGATATTAAAAACGTGTTGTTACATTAAGCAGTGTAGGTTTTAACACATTTCCCATTTTCAGCTCCAGAACAACTAGTCAGACTGTCATCCTTCCCTTTTGAAGTGATGGCTGCTGAAAACACGTCTTCAACAAGAATGATGCCATAGAGATGTTTTGCTCTATAGGCGGCCTGGACATTCTGCAGATAGTTGTTTTCTTTCATATCTGTCTGTAGAGCATCTTTTGTGTGACTAAATAACTGAAATAAATGATCTGAAATAAATACAGGGAATTTACAGGAAAGCCAAGAAATACTGCTTGTATATACCAGAGAGTTTTTTCACTGCCAGAGGGTCATGCACTTAGTTGCTTCTGTGGACTCAGCTCCTTGCACTCAGCATGCCCTGAGTAGTATCCTTTATTCATCTCCCCTTTTCTTCAGGTCCTCCCTGCAGGCATCCTGTCTTCTCTCTCCATATCAAAGTTGCCATGCTTGCCTCCCTCTGTGCTGAGGGATGATTGTGGTTCTACCTCCCTCTTTCCTTTCCACCATTATTACTGTCCTTCTGCATGGAAGGATAGATTCTTTAAATAGATACCAAATTCTCTTGTGGATAGCAGGGTATACACTGAAAAATGTTGATGTTTGACATCTTTTGAGATGCAGGTCATCTTTGTCTAGACAGATAAAGAAAATAAGATGTTAAAGTGTCTAATAATTCATTTGACAATTCAAAATAAATAGTTTTGATTTGGACTTGCAGTGTAAAGACTGTCATTTCCATTGTCTTATCATTAAATCTGGATATAGAATAAAGAAGATAGGTAAGCATTACACCTCTGACTTCCACTGCTGATTAATATTATGGGGAACTCTGCAATTCCTCTTAGCATCACTTGAAAGTACAGTCTATGGGAACTGCATTTTTTGACAAGGTAGTAGTGCTTAGTGGAAGTGCTCTAGCATCTCAAGTGTGAAATGAGTGTGGATGGGTGTTACAGTTTCACAAAGTCTTATAAATTTTCTTCTCTTCCCCAGATCTCTGTGCTGATTCCTCTTTTGGAAAAAAAAGAGTTGCTGATCCCTGGTCGTGGTGACTGTTTAAAAGTAGCATCTGGATTCCAGTTTTTTGCAACCAGGAGGTAGGCTTGTAAAGTTAAATGAGGCTAAAGAGCGTGGATATCCTATTCTTAAGTCAAAGACAGGAAGTACAAGGTACTTGGGCAGGAGTATTTTAGCAATTTCCAATTAACAAACAATAGAAGCCATAGAAGTTGTGAAAGGAATTTTTTTCATTTTAGAGCAGCCTTATATTACTACTGGGTGAATCCAGTCTTTGTACAGAAAGGTCACTTCAGCAAGGCTGAAGGAATGAAACTTGCTGGGGGAAACCGTACAAAACCAGCCTCTTGCCAAAACAAAGTACCACTCTCAGCAGTTACTGTGTGAAGAAGGTTTATGACTGATATTCACAAGGTGTCTTGACTTGCTAGTTCTAACAGCGCCTATGTAAAATATTTCTTAGTTTTGCTGATCTTGGGGTAATTGGCAGACTACTGGATGATTGGTTTTCTGGGTTTTGTTTTTTGTATTCCACCTCCTTGAGCAGTTGTATACATGTGTTCTCTGGAAGATATTTTTTTTTAAGAGTTTCATGAATAATTGTAACTGAATCCTGCATCTATAACAAGATAAAGAAATAGAGGGAAATTTTTTTTTAAGAAAATCTGGTTTGTGAAAGTCTTGTGTCAATACAGATGGTTGTAATGTTTTGTAACCAGAAAAAGATTTAAGGTACTCTTCCTGTTGGTTTCACTGTAGTAATGGCTCATGCATCAGATGTCAAATTGTCTTCTTGTGTATTAAAACATAATATTATATCAAGATTAAAGGTTAGGATATCTGGAAGGGAAATGGTGACATGGTTTTCAAATGTTTTGTAGTTTACTTCAAAGCCTTTAACAAATTTTCCTGCTTTTGTCTTCCTTCCATAAATTTGTTCTTTTCTGTGATTCATCTGATCTGTTTTTTTCTGGAATTGAGTCTTTTGGATTCAGCTGTCTTTTGGTTGCCTCATCTCCTAAGATTTTCTTCTGTATACGTGGTCAAGAGTTTGTATAGCAGCAAATTATAATTTCCATTGGGCTAGGTAGAACAGATTCAGTAAATCCGTTGCAGTTTCCAGCTGTGGAATATTATTTAAAAAAAAAAAAAAACAAACCAAGACACAGAAAAGCAATGAAAACCCAGACAAGCCTAAAAAACAGCAGAAAACAGAGACCAAACCACAAACCCAATATCTAATTCTTTGCATGTGCAAGGGTACTTCCACAGATAACACATGGCTGCATAGTTATTTGTGCAGTAAAAAAAAAAAAAAAAAAAAAAAAGACCAAAATACATGATGGAAAGGAGCGTGAGACTGAAGAATGAGGAAAAATAATCAGGAAAGACTGTGGAGGGGACAGGGGCTGGAGATGCTTTTCCTGCATCTTTGCAGTAGAGCACAGATCCTTTAGGATCTGTGGAAGATACTTTCTGAGCCACTTCTGTCAGGCTTCTCTCTTTACAAAGGATTCTGTATGTTGCTTCTGATAGACTTAACTTATTGTCAGTCATCTTTCTGCAAGTATCTCTAAGGAGATTTTGCGCTACAGGGGAAAAACACTGTGGTAAAAGAACATAATTTGAAAAGCAGAGATAGGCAAGGTAGGGTATGTGACAGGATAGTGACAAACAGTGGGTGATCTATGCATGAGCATTATGCTGTAGCAGCAGTATGTAACATGTTCTTTGATGCACAGGAATGCACTGTAAATGTTGAATTCTTCAGCGAGACACAATATGCTGTGTTTCTTCATGTTGTTTTGATTTAGGATATTCAGTTGTGGCGGAGGTTGGTACAGGCAGCAAAGCAGCCACGCTGCTCTTTTGGACAAATATTGGACCAAAATACATCTGGATAACATGAGCAAAGGAGAACTCAAGGAGGTATGGTGTGTGTCGCTCTATTGTGGCCTGTGAATAATTGTTTCAGTTAAGGGTAATAAATGTTTTTCAGTAATAAATTTGATCCTTATTTTTATCTCAAAGTTCCACAACACACCCGTATCATTTCAGATTTATCCTGCCAATTTTGAAGTAAATGGGCAGTTTTTCAGGAAAATTTGAAGTGAATTGGACAAAGATTCCTGGAACTTGCCTTGGGCAAACACAGTTCTGCTTTGAATGTGTCTAAGAATCAAATTGCTTTGCCATTTTGTAGCCCACAGACATTTAAAAACAGAGAAAAAGAAAAAAAAGAAAATGGAGCTTACTCTAATCCTGAGCTCTAAGCTTTGAGATGAAAAATAGTTGGTCAGTTGTCAATTACAAATAACTATTTCTATTACCATCTTCTGTTAGCATCTCTAAGGAATGTTTGCTTTGTGTAGTCTTCCAAAAAATTAAAGGAGCCTAGGGCTTAAATGAAAATAGAATTCTCTGGAGATTCTCCTTGTGATACAGAGCTCAGAATAGTATCTGATTTTACAAGGCCTTGCCTAAGGGAAAAGGAGAGTGAACAGTCTCTAGCAGAAGAGTTGAGGAGAAAGTTCTGAATTTTCTAGAATGAAAAAGATAGTTTTTCAATAGGATTCATTTACTCTCTGGGACTTGTTCAGCAGTCAGCACAGTTACGAGTGACCTTAAATATCTGTGTGTTTTTCCATTTTGTTAGTTATCAGCTAATTGTTAGGAATGGGGCAAGAACAGCACTTTACTTCGTACTTGTAGATCTAGTTGGAGGAGAAGCAAATAGATACACGGGGAGGCCTCTGCAGACAGTTTGCTGGAGATATGCATGCTTGTGTGCTGTAGCTGCTTCTACTACAAACAAATCCATGTGGGCAGGGAATTTTAGGAAGCTCACAGTTGCAGTATTACAAAAGGCTATCTGACTGAACTGATGTCTAAGATGACCTCCAGAAAGGACCAATATTCAGGCAAAGTTTGGCTGTCAAAACCTTAATTAAAAAGGAAGCTTTGATGCTAAATGTGTCACCACTAGGTTCTTTCTATTATTTTTTGTAACTTTGTACCTCAAGTCACAAAAATAAATAAATCAAACTGGTAAGATTCTGTAGTAGTAGAAGAGGAGACAGTTGTAGAAAACATCCACTTGCTTGTCTTGCAAATAGACTCATGTTCTTCTGGTTAATCTTAAAAGTCAGTCTGGCAAGGAAGGACCGGTGTTCCTGGCCTGTATCTGTGAAAAGCTTATTTTGGGGAAGCAATAATTTTGGTTGGCAAGCTTTAGTGGGGAGAAATGAGCTGAAAGGAAATTACAGAAGAAAAATTAGCCCTTTAATGTATCTTTGTCAGCACAGTGAATAGACAACTTGAATGCTCAAAAGAATTCAGTCATAGAAAGGACAGGAGGTAAGAACTTCTGTTATTGGTTGTGATTTGGGTTGAATATGCCTTTTGTTCTTCCTGTTGGTATTTGTGTAAATGTATTAAGTGAATTGGAGTAGAGGTTGAGTTGACAAAATTCACTTTTAGCATCCACATTGGTATCGTACAAGTCACAATAATTTTTATTTTCTTCAGATGAGAGATTTCAAGAGAGTGGTTTTGTGCAGCTTGATAGCTGGAGTATCTATTGAAATGTATCCTATTTAAAATTTGGGGAACTGGTGGCTTCCTTCCGATGCTAAAGATTTTGTTTTGGAGTTTGTTTTTGTTTTTTTCTTTTTTCAGGTTCTTCAAAGGAGATACCCCAACCTTGCTCTTGTAACTGATCACTTGCTAGACATTTATATTCACCTTACGGGAGACAAGTACCAGGCATCAGAAAACAGTGCTTCTGGCTCCAGACACATGCCAGAAGATTCATCAGAATCAAGATCAGAAAATAAGAAACCAAATCTGGAAGGACGAGAACTATCTCTAAGGTTGTCTTTTCTTATATGTTTGTTAGAAGGAAATTTAGTCAGCTAGCTGCAGAGATAGAAGGGTTTATCTTTGTTATTTTTCTTATTTTTTTTTAAATAGTGATAATCAGTTAAATATCACTTATTTATCACTTAAAATAGTAATAAATAATTGAACTGGAATGTCATTAAAATGGGAAAATCCCTTTTTCATTTTAAAATAATGATTAATGTATCTTTTAAAAAAATCTCAAGCTGAATTATTTAGGACTTCCTATGCCGCTCTTTTTGAGGAAAAAGCGTAGGTTTTGTCATACGTGGTACTGAGCTGGTATCAAGCCATATGGATTACTTCTCAATTCACTTCAACACAAAATATCAGTTCTAGTTAAGAACTGAAATGTACTGTATAATGTTCTCACAATAACTAGTAGACAGTGTTCTCAGCAATTGTGTATATTTGCTTATTTGGATAATTTCATATTAGACACTCACAGCATTCTAACTTACAGATGACTGAAAATAACCAGATCTGTAGTGTGTACTATTAATTTCAGAATTTTTATGATGAAATGCAGCTTGACGTTCAATTATTTCTTCCTCTCATACCAAGTGTCAGTTCTACTCATGTGGAATTTCTTTAACCAGTAGTGCTTTGTGAATTAGTCAGTAAATACTAGGTGTGGGTAGTACCTAATATTTTTGTGAAGCATCAGAATGACACTAATTTGAAAACAGCAGTTGTTTTTCTAGAATTAGATGTTTCCTTTTCTTGCCTTTTGGAAGATTTTGTTGTTGATAAGGAATCAGTATCTTGAAAAAATAGTTTTTTATATGTTTCTGGATGAAAATTTGCTGCTTTTCAATTTTTCAATTTCATAATTACTTTATGGTTTAATGGAATATGTATTATCTATTTCTAAGCAACGTGTCTCAGAGTAACACTGTTGGTCTTCATCAGCTCAGCTACTCTTTAGAATTAGCATCCTATTTATATGTGTCTTCCCATCTACAATTTGTACAACTAAATGTGCAATTGCCAGAAGGTGACCTAATGACCTAAGCTGAACATTAAAGAAGGTGCAGCATTTTGGCTTGATTATACAAAATCTCTTTGTTTTTCTTTTTAGAGACTTACTGAATTGGTGCAGCAGGATTGCTTACAACTTTGACAGCAATTCTTCAACCACAGCAGTAAATATTTTTCAGGAGGTGCGGTAAGACTTAATCCAGAAATTGCTTAACCAAATTCTAGCATTGTCTCACAAACCTTAAAATACTCTGTTTGGGAATGTGAGATGGGAATTTACGTTTAGTTTTAACTGAAACAATTGGACTGTAGTTGGAATGTTTGTGATTTGTCTGTTGGAGGCTTTCCTCACTACTAGGAAAGTTGTTTGCAGTAATGTGCTGAAAGCCAATCCAGACTTACTAATGTCATACAAACAGCATGCTGCAACATAATTTTAACCGATAGGAGATGGGACTGTATATGACTAACAGTAAAAGTTTTAAGATCTTTCCTTTTTCTTGTAATATGAGGCTTCTTTCCTATACATCGATTTACATTCCAGGTTTGGAATTTTTCAGGTGTGCATCAGTGGGGTAGTTTTATGTTACTTCCTTCTACATTTTGGTCCATTCATCTAAAAATAGCTTCTGTGACTGGGCATTGAAAAGTTTTTACTTTCAGTAGAAACCCACTACACTACAGAGTTTAGAAGTTCTTATTACAACTTTTTTAACTCCATTGTTTGACTTGATCTGTGGACAGTGAAATAATTTTATTTATCATGGCTGGACTGGATTCAGGCTCTTGTAAATTAAGATGGTGCTTGTCAGATCATATCATAGAAAATGTATATTGAGGAAGTTGGTTTGTTTTCCTCTTGACAGGCATTGGACTGTTTCACAGCTATGCTGTCCAACCAAGGGAGCAGACAGAAAATGGCTAAAGTTATTGGAAGCAAACTAAACATTTCCAAGAAAAAGGTATGTTGAGCTATAATTAACATGATGTTTATTGGTGATAGTCTGTAACTTGCAATTTTTCTAGTGATTAATTTAAATGTCTGCTATTTTTCTTAAAAATTATGCCTACCTCTCTGTCCCAAACACTTTTTTTGCTGTCTGTGCTATCCTGGGATCTACTTTTTTCTCCTGTTTTATTTTCAGCTGCATTTTTTTCTCTGAAAGTTCCTGTGAAACTGTTTTAGAGTAGATTGCAAAAGGCCTCATCATGCAAAAGAAGGATCTCAGAGTTGGAACAGCACAGTTGCCTAAGCACACGATACTGCTAGATGCACAATGTAGTAAAGACTGTGTTTTTTCATTGGCGGTTACAGAGAACTTTAATCACTTAAACAAAGAGATCAGAGAGAAACATGAACTTCCTTACTACTTGTTCTGTAATCATTGATTCCAAAATCAAGTACCTCTCTAGAGGATAGTAACTCTCTATGTATTAATAGCGTGTGACGTAAATGGCTGAGTTAAACTAAATCATTACTTTGTCAACTATTTATGACTACAGAAGTTTGATTGCAAAGAAAATTCCCTCCTTTGTTACTTTAAGATGGAAAAGCTTGTCAGCTGTGTGGACAGACAGATCCCTGAAACTTCTATGGATTTTTCTATTTGTCATTCTTCCTTTGCATTATTTCAATACAGGAATGTATTATCCTCTGCCAATGGCGAAATAGCCTTGTTTACACAGAGATATTTACCAAGGTTTTTTTGAGGGAGGTTGTTTGTTTATTATTAGTTAAGATAACTGTTCCCAGGTTCAAGTTTATGTGGTTCAACTACCATGGAAGTAGATGAAGTAGAAATATAGTGGTGTAGACCCATTAGCAAGTTATTAAATGGTAAGACGCTGTTTGTACAGACAATAACACTTCTGAGGTCCTTTGGTATTTTAGGTGACAAGTACATAAAACCTGCAAAATATGAAATCTTACCATGAAAAATTAGCTTGCTGCAAAGTAATACTGGTAGCATGGCATGGGTGTTCCTAGTGTGATGTTGTAGGCAAGATTAGAGTTGGAAATGTTGATGCTTTCTTCGCAGGTGGAGTTCTTTTGTGAACTGTATAAACCGGAAATTCTAATACGGGAGCAAGAAGTCTCTGTTGGAAGAGTGCATCTCATGAAGAAACAAACCCAGGTTCTCACTGTACAAAGGTAGAATATCTTGTAGCTTCCATATGAATCAAAATACTTTGTGGTGGGATAGAAGAGATTGGAAGTCACAGGCTTAAAACATACAAATTGGATAGTCTCACTCAAATGAAAGAAACACGATGATCTCAGTTCTACCTTGTGTATCTTTAAGGCTGTCTACATCACACTTCTGGCAGCCAAAGCATGGATATTTTCAGCTTCTCTTAAACTAGTTCCTTCAAAGCAGTGTGGATCCACAGCTCTTATAATAAGATTTTGATGAACCTATCTCTGTAAAGGGAGATTTTTGTAGTATGTGGCCCTAACTCCACTGGCCAAGACATTCTTCGGAAGCCCTGAATTTCTAGGTTGTATCTTGAGAAAAGTAAGTATCTTATATGGGTATCTTGAAACTAATTTTTTCCAAACCTATATTTAATTAAAAAAAAAAAATCCTAAATTCCACCACCCCTCTAAAATAATGAAGGTAAAATTGAAATGAGCTACTTGATAGATCAGGGTCTTGAGTTGCTTCCTTTGTTTTTTCAGAGCAAGACAAACCTTTGCTGCCACACGGCCATCTGCAGTATTGATTGAACAGCTTGCAGTTTGTGTTGTCAAAGGAGAGCCTGTTCTTTTGGTTGGTGAAACAGGAACTGGCAAAACGTCAACTGTTCAGTATCTTGCTCATATTACAGGTAAATAAAGTTTGAAGACTAACTTGTATGAAGAGTTAAAAAACAGCAAACAAACAAAAAACCCTACAAGTTGATGGTACTTTCTATTTCTGTTTCAAGGACACCATTTGAGGGTTATCAACATGAACCAACAAAGTGACACTGCAGATCTGTTAGGGGGGTGAGTCACTGACTACTGTTTGTTCTGCGTAACAAATTGGCAGTATCGGAACAAGCTTCTAACGCACGTATAGTTGTGTTGTCACCACGTATCTGTATCATAGTAGTAGCATAAATGTCTTAAGAAACGTGCTTGCATGCAGAAAGCTCCTTGTCCTTGCTGAAGAACAGGGTCAGTTTCACTGAATTGTCTGCACATCTGTATGTGATGAAGTCATTTAAAAGCAGAACCCAATGTCTCTTTAAAAATGGGTAAGCTGTTCAGTATAAATATGATGTAATATTCACTGGACATACTGGTTGGTAGTAGTAAAAATATTTTACTTGATGTAATATTCACTGGACATATAGGTTGGTAGTAGTAAAAATATTTTACTTATCAGGGTGGTCCTGTCTTTATAAAATCACTGCATAAGGTGCATTTAAATATGTGCAATTTTACTTTGTTAGTTGAGTAAAATGCTGAAACCAGGATTCCTTCATGCGTAATATTGTTGTTTCAGTAACTGGGTTTTTTTTCATTCACAGATGCTAGTTTCTGTGTCACTAATAAGTAATTACTCTTTTGCTTCTCTTCAGTTACAAGCCTGTGGATAACAGGCTGATCTGGCTACCTCTGCGAGAGTCTTTTGAAGAACTCTTTTCTCAGACATTCTCTAGGAAGAAAAATCAAACATTCTTGGGACACATTCAGACCTGCTACAGGCAGAAACGTTGGCATGATCTGCTAAAACTAATGCAGCATATTCATAAATCTGCTATTAATAAGGAAGCAAAAGAAAATGCATCTGGTGAGAACTCAGACTGATCAAACACACATCATTAGTGGTGAACCATTGCGGAGTAGATAAATAGTGGTGAATTTTTTGTTCGTTGAATTTGGGTTTGTTTATGGGTGGATTTTTTTGGGGTTTTTTTATTCCCCCTTTATTACATCTCTTCTTCTGGTTTCAAAAAATGCATTCTCTGTCTAAAACAAGACATTGAAAATACTGTTAGAATAGTGGTTGTTTTTTTGTGTTTTCATTATTTTTTCTCCGTTTTCAAACTCGGCACTGCTGTTAGCTGTGTCTGACAGTGTGAAGGTTGACTTGTCTGACCTATGGTGCCCTTGACATCTGATCTTCATTCAGCACTTACTTGTTGCTGTGTTGGTAAACAGTCGAGGTTGTTTGTGTGTCATTCTTCCTTGTGAATGCATTCATACTTTCTTTAAGTCCTGGAACCTCCTTAGGTCTCACAAATACATCCTATTTTAAAAACACCAACAACCAAAAAAACACAAACCCAAAGTAATAGCTCTTTTAAGGTGGTAATGACTTTTAAGAGCTTGCTAATGGCTTGATTTCACTGTCAGTGATACTGATTTGCCCAGTGCTTTACTTTGTTTCATTGTGGTTGTGTCTCCAAATAACAGTTTTTCTTGTTTTGTACTTCACAACCCATTTGGGACAGAGGCAATATTGATACTTTGCCTTGCACAGAGTGGTTTCTGTTTCTAGACCCACTGAACGAGTGAGGTTGTAGCTTTCATTCAGGGTGGGCAAGTAAACTTAATTATGAATTTTGTCTCCCCTATTCTTTTAACTGTTTTTTCTGAATATGCAGATATTAAAATAAATGCCTAAAAATGTAAAAAAAAAAAAAAAAAAAAAAAAAAAAAAAAAGGAGGTTTTAAAGACTACTTGTTGCAAGTATTGGCAATCCTCAAATAAAGACAAGCTGAAATCTGTAACCTGCAAAGCTAGTGACTGAAGTCATTATGATGCTGCATATACCTCAGGCTGTGACTTTAAACAAATAACTGAAATAAGTGCAATAGTAAGTAATGTCATAACTGATAAGCAACAGTGGTTTTACTGATGCTGAAGTGTTCGTTGTTAATCTGTTCTGTCATAAGGTTTGTAAATTTGGATTTATTTTTCTGAGATGTCTCTTTCTGTCTCTGGGAGTTGGAGATTGGTAACAGTCATGCTGGAACCAAGTACAGCATAAGTATTTGTTCCTAAGCTAGGACATGCTGGAGTGAATAGCAAATTATCTGTACCCATATGTCAATAGTGTTCAGCTAAATTAAAAGAAACAAAAAACCAAACAACCAAAAACAAACCAGCAAAATTTATTTATTTTTAATTCATGAGATGTCATCTGTAGAACTTGAATGTTTTCTTTGTTCAGCCAAGTTTACTCTTGTATCACTGTGCTTGAAAAAGCTTGATTAAAACACTGTTAAACATTTTTTATGCTGTTGTTCTGATGGTACAAGCTTAATTTTTTTTTTCTTACAGGCTCACCACTGAAGGAAAAGTGGGAGGCATTTGGTCTTAAACTGAATCATGCTCATCAACAGATGAAAATGACAGAAAATGCTCTGCTATTTGCATTTGTTGAGGTATTTAGAGATTTGCATTTTGATGCTAGGAAGATTAAGGAGAAGCATTTAAAAGACTTTGCAATCAGTATTATATAAATAACTTCCTGGCAATAATCCTGCTGTGAAGTAAAACTTGTTCCATGCTAACTCTGTGGAATGAAGTGTGCTACTTCAAGGAGGCGGTGGTTAGATGCGGAGTGGGAGAATGTTTTGTGGTAACACATTAATTCAATGCTGTATAATAGGAATTAGAACTGTTATGATAAAAGAGTATCAGCAGTATGTCATATCATCTTGACCAGTCTCTGCCTAGGGATTCCTGTGAAGGATTTAATATTAAGAATCAGTGCTGTTTATCTAGAAGTGATGTTTGTTTTTTTTTTTAATGTTTCAAACCCATGGTATAATGTCATTAGAATATTAAGTGTGATTAGGGAAACGGTGATGGCTTATGCGTGTTTCTTCCTTGTCACTCTGTTAGTCTGAATATATGCACTCCAATTTTATGTAAAATACGTAAAACATTGACCAGTCCTTTTTCTAAAATATGGCTGTATGAATAGTTGGAGAACCTTAGACTTAAGTATAGTTATAATTAATAAGATATAGTTCCCTGAGGAATGTAATATTGCTTGTGTCTAATAATAAAGACAGACTAACTGTCTTTATTCTCATCGCGGTGTCAACGAAGCTTATGCACCACAGTGATAGATATCACTGACAGGCAGCATTGCACAAATAAGAGACCTTAATTCTGTTCTATCTGAGCCAGTCTAAATGGCAACTGATAATGGTGATAACTGTCTGGCTTCTGTGACTTGCAAAATAATTGATATTATTGAGGGAGAGCAGTAAACCTGTTATTTCTGTAAAAGGTCTGGAATTGCCATTTGTCTAATCAACCCATAGACTGCAGAACAAGTATTTCCAGTACACAGATGCTTCAGCTGATATTTCATTGCTGGTGACGTGATTAACAAATTGATCTTATTTTTAGGGTACTCTGGCACAAGCAGTAAAAAAAGGAGAGTGGATTTTATTGGATGAGATTAACTTGGCTGCAGCAGAGACTTTAGAGTGCCTGAGTGGATTATTGGAAGGATCATCTGGGTCGCTGGTGTTATTAGACAGAGGAGACACAGGTACTATTTCTGTGCTTGCTTATGCTATACCTTGCAAACCAGGTAGTTGAATTCCCTGTCCTATATGGCTCAAAATAAATTGAGAACATTTACTATTAAAACGAATGTGTGCAGAAGAGAATAACGTGTTCTTTCTAGACTTCATACTTTTATTCAGGAAGTGAGAGTTTTTATTCACTGTGGCTCAGGAGATTTCAGCATGCAGAAACTTTGCTTCTTTGGACTTTATAAGGAGCAGATCTCCCTAGTGCCCTCAGTAAGCATTGCTGTCTCTGAAGACTATTGAAGGAATGTAACTTTTTCTTAAATAAAGCTGGTTAGCTTGACAGATAAGAGCATGGGACATGAGGTTCAGTTGCTACTGTAGTAACTGTCTTTCACTGATCCTGCAAATATATTCTCTAGCTAGAAATATGCGTACAAAGCCTTTGCTTTTTCTGAGCCCTTGTGGGTTGATCCCAACCAGCAGCTAAGCACCCATACAGCTGCTTACTCACTCCTCCCACCCCACCACCCCTCAGCAGGATGAGGGGAGAAAGTAAGAAGAGCAAAACCAATAAAACTGATGTGAAACAAGTAATGCAAAGCCAGTCACTAAGCAGCTTCCACAAGCAGACTAAAGTCCAGCCAGTCTTTAAGTGACAGCCACCTTGGAAGACAAAAATCACCACCCCCTTCTTCCTCTACCCCAGTGCTTATTGCTGAGCATGATGTTACATGTCAGGAAATACCACTTTGGCCAGTTTAGTCAGCTGTCCCTACAGTGTTCTCTCCCAGCTTTTTGCTCACTCACAGCCTAGTTGCTGGGGGAGGAAGGGCAGAGTGGGGAAAAAGAGAAAGCCTTGATGCTGTGCCAGCACAATTCAGCAATAGCCAAGACATTGGTGTGTTCTCAGCAGCACCACAGGGGCTGCTCTGAAGAAAGTTAACTCCTTCCCAGCCAGACTCAGTACAGATGTAAAGGTGAAAAATGCAATTGCAAAATATTGTTTTCTGAAGCTACAGATAAGAGACAAGTGTTGTATGAGCTTCCTAGGCTGGGTTTTCTTCCTGGCCGAAGGAAGCACTGGCCATTGTTCTGAAAGAGACAAAAGGAGTTCCAAGTTAGGGTTTATATAATTTTTGAAATATTTTGTGTTGTTAAAACATCCTGCTACGCACAAATAAAAGTTAGGGTTTCACTTGCCTGTGGCTGTTGTGAAGATGCAGAGGTACTTCTGATAAAATTAACATGAGTTTATTATCTAAAAACTTTTCACCCTGGCATTTTAAGAAAATTGAGTAGTGCTATAGTAGAAAACTGGCTTAGATGAAATATACCTCATTTAACATGATAAATATCCTTTGTTTAGCATTAACCTTTTGTCTTTTCTTTCTGTTTTCCTTTAGAGCCTCTTGTCCGTCACCCTGATTTTCGCTTATTTGCGTGCATGAATCCAGCTACAGATGTTGGAAAGAGAAATCTTCCTCCAGGAATAAGAAATAGGTAGAAAATAATGATTCTGTGACAAAATACTTAGTCACTGTCTATTTCCGAGTTTAACTAGCTTCGTGAGTTGACCCAGTGAAGAATGCCTTATTTGAAGCCTGAGGATATAAGTCTGTACTCAAATTAACTTCCTGTGAGAGGTCTTTTCCACACCATGGTGAAGGTTTTTCATTAAATAACATCAGGAAAATAATTCTGTAAAGTTGCTGAGCATGAGCAAATGGTCTGGCAGTAGTGTAGAGTGTTGTCACTGGGGGTAGGGGAATGATCATTCTTTACAATTAAGCTGTCACTGCCTGGGAATGCTACTGCAGCAGTTTATGTTCCTGATGGGGATAATAAAGACAAGTGCTTTGTGTCTGTTCAGCAACCTTTCTCTTGATAACTCAGAAGTGTTGATGATCGTTGCAAAAAGCTGTATATCCAGCCTTGTTCACTCAGAAGGAAAGTGGTTTGCATGGTGGAGCATGGTGTGACATTCCAAATACTTGATGTGTGATCTTCAAACATTGAAGCTGTGGCCAGGAAATGGGAGTTGTGGCAAATCCATTCTTCAGTACTACCTGTTCCTGAATGCAAAGATACTCTGCTTGTATTTGATGCAGTTTCCCTCATGAGTACCAAAAGTTGCAAGTGTGTAGTCCCTTACCAGATTCATAAACACTGTGCAAGACTGTGGAGACGCACTGACTATATGTAACTACCTGTTTGTAGTTGTCAGTGACAAAGTAAGGTTTTATTGCTGTTAGCTCTCCTTGCTTAGTAGTGAAAGGAAAGAGTGAGTATAATACAGAAGAAAGGAAACTTCAGCTTCAGCATGGCTTGTTAAGTTTAAATGAATTTATATTTGCATTTGGCAAAAACATCCACCCCTCAGAAGTTAATGATATTGCTCAATTGGTTTGGGTTTGCTGTGGTGTGTCCTGAGCTATTGTTTGCAGTTGTAATGCATGGTATGGAAGGGCTGCAGACTCATATTTAACACCTGATGCAAATAGGCTGGACTAACTAATGGTTAGAAAATATGTTTGTTAACTAAAACGTAGAGCTTCCGGTGTAGTGTACTAAATGTGAAACACTCTGACGTATTTAAAGATACTCAGAACTTTTCTGAGTACATATTTTTCTGCTAATTCTCCTTGGCTTATAGTCAAGTTTTCTCATCACTGCTGAGCTGGATATTTGTAAAAGTAGAAAACAACCTGGACATGCTAGTCATAACAAAACTAGAATGGGAGATATCTCATAAGTGTCCACTGTTTAAAATAGAGATCATTAGAGAGTCCATTTT
Organism: Strix aluco; assembly: GCF_031877795.1. Lineage (NCBI taxonomy): Eukaryota > Metazoa > Chordata > Aves > Strigiformes > Strigidae > Strix > Strix aluco. Next base: position 91,180,747 of record NC_133933.1, read on the forward strand.
GAAAAGTGCTCCTGCTGTGTCTGTGCTCCAGTGTTCAGGCTGTAATGTTTGGATATCTATTGCAAATTGTTCATTTTCAGTCTAGTGAAAATAATTCAGATAAATTACTTGACAGTATTAGTAATACCTTTATTTTTATTACTCCGGTTCTTGAGTCTATCTCTAGGTAGTTTGACAAGTCAGTATTCTGTTGCTTACAAAATTTTAAATGTTAGGTACTATGAGAATGATATAACTTTTTTTTGATGTGGTCAGATGTCTAAGCGTTATGGATTGATTTGATTCTTACAGGTTTACTGAACTTTATGTAGAAGAATTGAGAAATGAAGGAGACTTGCAAGTTCTTATCATGGATTATCTGAGAGGCTTGAATGTGAACAAAAATACGGTGCAAGGAATTGTGAAGTAAGTTGGTTGTAATCTCTTCAAATCCTTGATGGAATAAGGCACAAAAAGAAAGAATATAACTGTAGTCTGGTGTTAGACTGTTTTGGGAATCACTAATGTTCATTATGCAGCAGTTTGCATAGTCTTAGGAAAAAGAAGAGGGTAGGCATCCATCCCCTTTGTTCTGAGGGTTTCTGGACTTGTGGGGAGATTTACTCTTTCTTATTCAGAATTACTTTCTTGGTGGCACCAGTTAAAAAGCATTGTTGCAGTCCTCTTTCCCATCTGAGAGACTAAAATGGTTTGTTTCTGTAGATCATACCAGTGAAAGTCTTGTGTGTTTTATTGTTACCTCTCTTTCCCCTAGTTTAAGGCATACTATCTCACTGCATTAACCTGAAGAGCAGTTACGTGTTTAGGACACTTAGAGTTTATAGTCATTCTCTGGATATCAAGCTCTCTCAAAAAATACGGTTCTAAAATATTCTATTGCTTTGCTTCACTGATTGTACAGATGGCAGAGTTTGGCATGGCTTTCCTAACCTGGAGCTTTTAGAAAAAGTGGCAGTTGGAGATAAGCTTAAGTGTTCATACTTTGTGTTTCACTCCTTAGAACAATGATCTGATCAGTAACAGCACTATGTAACTCTTTGTTTTTGCAGTTTTTATTTGTCTGTGAGAAAGGAAGCAGAAACAAAGCTGGTGGATGGAACTGGCCACAGACCTCACTATAGTCTCCGTACACTTTGCAGAGCATTGAGGTTTGCAGCATCTAATCCATGTAGCAGCATACCACGCTCACTGTATGAGGTGATTACCTATGTTGGGGTTTGTTTCAGTGTGTATTCACTAAGACTGTTTGGGTAAAGGATAATCCTCTCTTCTAATTGCAGTATTGAACAGAAATGATTCTTTAATCTGTTATGGTCTTTTTCCTAATGATTTTTCATTTTATCACTGAAAATAATTATTCTTCTTAGGGCTTCTGTTTGAGTTTCCTGACACAGCTTGACAGAGGTTCTCACCCAGTAGTTCAAAAGCTAATTTGCCAGCATATAGTCTCTGGCAACATCAAAAGCCTTCTCAAGCAGGTAGGTAACAAAGCCTATACAGAGCTGTTCAGTATTCAGAGTAGAATTTATTCTGAGTTGTCTTCTCTGCCTTTTTCCTCTATGTTTCCTTCTCACAGTTCAGTTTTTCATCTTGTAAAGATAAGAACTAGGAAAAAAAATTAATACTGCTCCTTTGTAGGTTTTTACTTCTGCTTGAAATGCCCATATGTTAGCTAGTTTATTTGTTAATTTGAAAAAATGTGGAAGTCTGAATAATTACAGCACTGTGGAGTGTGGGCAGCTTAATACAATGACTCCAACTGTAAAGCTTTCACAGACGTTTAGAGGAGCTCTCACAGGCTTTTTGTTTTTGGACTCCGAATGCAGAACATATGGATGCAAAGCAAACATCTGTGCTTTGTCTCTAATGGGAAAAGACGAATCTCACTAGTGCTGGGAGCCCAGCATGAGTTTGCATGGGGGACTGGGCAGGTGGAATGGGGAAGCCAGTTGTAAGAGATAGGTATTTATTTCAGAATAAAACCCTTCATATTAGAAAACATGTATGAATATAAGGAGATAAAAGCCAGTTTCCTGCTTGGAAGTGTACTTCAAAATTCAGTGCTAAAATGTCTTGAGACATTTTTATCTTCATGGCACCGGCAAAGATTCCTGCTTTATGACCTTGAAATAATCTGGTCAGGCTTTTCCTGTAATTTGCATTCTGTGACAAGGGCACAGTGTTTACTGCAGAAGTGCTCAGGGATTAATTTAAAATGACTTCTTACAGAATACGTTGCAGTGGTGTAACAGTAGTTGTCTTCATTAGCAAATTGAAACCTATTTGTATAATCTGTTATTTCTGTTGTGTCTCCTTAGCAAATACCAAAACCCCAAGGAGGGAGATTTGTACTTATAGAAGGATACTGGATTTCAGCTGGGGATAAAGAGCCTGCTGTAGATGAGACTTATGTGCTAACCCCTTCAGTTAAGCTTAATCTGAAAGACATTGCCAGAGTTGTGTCTGCAGGGTAAGTCTGTTTCAACTTTTCCGTTAAAAAACAAAGTTAAAGGTGTTTATTTGGGCCTCACATGTTGGTACCTGTCTAGCCTTCATTGTTTGGCATGAGTAATGTCTAATTTTCCTTCTACTTTACAGTTAACTTTTCATTATGCAGTGACTTGACATACATACATGTGTTTCTTGTCTCCTTAAACCATCTTACTGCCATACCTAGCTTTATTTAAATTATAATCTAGAAATTTGCAGTTAGAATAACCTGCTTATCTCACACTGACATGTAAAGCTTCAAGGGTAGCAGTTAGCACTTGAGTGTACAGTTACTTATGTTCCCCTCTTAGTGTATGATATTGGATACTCCCAGTGAATTAAGTGGTGATACTTTGGTAATGTAGTTTGGTGATGTAGATCTGTGAAAATTTCAAATAATCTTGATATCTTGTATATGAGAAACATGCCATGTGCTTCTAAACCACTATTTTGGTTATCCCTTTTAGGACTCATCCAGTACTGATTCAAGGAGAGACCTCTGTTGGTAAAACCAGTTTAATTCGCTGGCTGGCTGCTGCTACTGGGAATCATTGTGTACGGATTAACAACCATGAGCACACTGACATCCAGGAATATATTGGCTGTTATACATCGGACGCCTCTGGGAAGTTGATATTTAAGGAAGGTGGGTGGACATATTATGTTTACTTCAAATTCCTGTCTCACTTCACAGCTTTTTTTTCTTCTTTTATGCTTAACTTGTCTGTTTTATGACAAAGAGATGACCTGTCATAAAGTTAGTAGTTGCATATTAACGATAATCACTTATGTGAATTTCAGTGAATTCTTAAGGGTTCATGTTTGTCTCATTGTACTTGTCCTATTGGACGTACAGAAGATAATTCAACAAATTAATACTGTTGCTTCCGTCTCTGGATTAGCATTTATACAAAGTGAAAACTGGTTGCTAAAAGTATCTGAATGCATGCTTCTGTTAGATTTAGTTTGTTAGATGTTTAACTATGATTTTTTTCTGTTTCCTCCAAGGCATTCTCATAGATGCAATGCGAAAGGGTTACTGGATTGTTCTAGATGAATTGAATTTGGCTCCCACTGATGTTCTGGAGGCTCTCAACCGTTTGCTGGATGATAACAGAGAGCTGTTCATTACAGAGACCCAGGAAGTTGTCAAAGCTCACCCTCGCTTCATGCTGTTTGCTACACAGAATCCCCCAGGACTCTATGGTGGCAGAAAGGTTTGTATGATCTCTTCCTTTGAGTAGCTACAACTCTAGGGAATGAATCTCTCTTGTACATAGAAGTGTGATGTGAAAACTTTCTGATGCATAGCACAGAACTAACACGAAACTCTCAAGAGGTAGAGAGTTGAGGTGGCGGTGGACTAACTTTCAGTACAGCTGGGTTCTGTTTAGGTTAGTTGCTTGTTTTCCAGGTACCAAATTTCTAATTCATTTTGCGTAATTGAGAGTTAAGTGCTTTACTGAACTAGAGTTCATGTATATTATATTTGACTCAGCATCTCTTGCTCAAGAGCACCAGAGGAGAGATTTGACTTAAGCTACTGATGTCCATTTTGTACTGATTTTGGCTGGAATAGTTAATTTTCTTCATAGTGACTGGTATGGTGCTGTGTTTTGGATTTGTGACCAGAAGAGTGTTGATAATACAGAGATGTTTTTGTTATTGCTGAGCAGTGCTTACACAGAGTCAGGGGCTTTTCTGCTTCTCACCCCACCTCACCAGCGAGTGGGCTGGGGGTGCACAAGAGGTTGGGAGGGGACACAGCTGGGACAGCTGACCCCAACTGATCAAAGGGATATCCCAGACCATACGATGTCATGCTCATCAGTAAAAACTGGGGGGAGAAGGAGCAAGAGGAGTTTTTTTGGTATTTGTTTCCTCATATAACTATTACTCATGATGAAGCCTTGATTTCCTTGAAATGGCTGAACACCTGCCTGCTGATGGGAAGTGGTGAATGAATTAATAATTTTGCTTTGCTTGTGCACGCACCTTTTGTTTTACCAATGAAACTGTCTTTATCTCAACCCACAAGTTTTCTCACTTTTACCCTCCTGATTCTCTCCCCCATCCCACTGCAGAGGGAGTGAGCAAGTGGCTGTTAGGTACTTAGCTGCCTACCATGGTTAGAACACAACAGGTTTTAAAGCTCTTGTCCTCATACAGACTGTCTCTTATGCTTGCTTTCAACGTTTCTGTCTATGTGCTAATTTGTATGCTATGACACTATCCATATTTCCTTTGGATGTGTAGGGGAAGATATATAACATGAGGAATATCAAAGGAAAAGGTTCAAGCAGTAGTATGTTCTCATATTTTAGGTTTTGTCCAGAGCCTTCAGAAATCGTTTTGTGGAACTGCATTTTGATGAACTGCCAAGTGCTGAACTGGAAACCATCCTTCACAAGCGATGCAGTTTGCCACCTTCTTATTGCAGCAAGCTTGTCAAAGTCATGTTAGACCTGCAAGTATGAGAGTCTTTCTTCTCTTTGTAGAAGACATGCAAACATATTTCAGCACAAAGTAATAGACATTCCTTTGTGGGAGGGAGGTGTTGCTAACTGACACATATTTAAAAACTTAAACCATAATTGATGGAAGAGAACCGACCGAAGTACTTAGTTCAGTGGTTAGGATAGAGAACAGGGAAGGTGATGTCAGACTTGAGAGAAAGTTAGCAGCAAAAAAATTAATAACCAAAGGCCTTGGGATTTGATGTGTAGAATAATCCCTTGCTCTGGATCCAAAGTACAGTATTGGATTTGTAGCTGTCTTTAGGTTATGCTAAATTCGGTGTTATTTTTAAGCAATAATTTTGAATGTGTTCTGGCAGTCCTGTGTTTAACAGGCATTTAACACTTAGTATGTAGCTAAGACTGTCTTGTATTTAAAGGCAATTGCAGCAGCACAAACAAGAGCACACTTCAAAGTGCTAACATACATTTTGGTGTAAAACCTAGTCTTTTGCTTGGATTTTATTTTATTTCAGATACCTATTTTCTTCTTAGTATTTTTATTTATTATTACCTATATTATTTTGTTCCTGGTACCTATCAAATACCTCCTTAAAGGTAATTAGAGTCTGGGAGTTGTGACTGTACTAGACTTTTTTTCATACAGTTTGTTTGAAGTGTTACATAAGAGAGCTCTGATCAGCTTTGCTTTAAGTATTTGGACAGGTTAATGAAAAATGGCTCACGTTTTGTTCTTGTGACAGTCTTACCGCAGAGGTTCGACGGTGTTTGCTGGGAAGCATGGGTTCATTACCCTGAGGGATCTGTTTCGCTGGGCTGAAAGGTACAGGTTGGCAGAACAGCTGGAGAAGGAGTATGACTGGCTTCAGCACTTAGCAAATGATGGTGAGCCCTGCTACCTCAGGTTTTTAAAGTGTCTGTAGAATTGCATTCTAACCCTAGTTCTTAAGTATAAATTTTTGTGACTGATTAACCAGGTAGTAATTGTTTCCTCTGTTCCTCTGTTTTGTAGGTTTTATGCTTCTGGCAGGCAGAGTCAGGAAACAGGAGGAGGTGGATGTTATTCAGAGTGTCCTTGAAAAACACTTCAAGAAAAAACTATACCCAGAGTCTCTCTTCTCAGGGGAAAGTGTCAAAAAGTTACTGGGTGAGTTTCCTAGAAGGACCACACTTGTAGTTCTCTAGATGTGACTGAGGCTGATGGATTGCTTTGTGTTGTACAGCTAAATCCTCCATGCGGATGTCAGTGATGGACAGAGATTTTAACCATATTGTCTGGACTCAAGGGATGAGGAGACTTGCTATTTTGGTGGGACGAGCCCTGGAGTTTGGTGAACCAGTACTGCTGGTGGGAGACACTGGGTAACCTTGCTTTTTATGATGCAGTTCTTTGTAGTGCTGCACCAGCCACTGAGTCAGACACAAAACAATTGTGCAGGCTTCAGCGCTGCTTTGATCTGGGACATTTAAGCCTCTGTCATGGCAGACTTGCAACTACTGTTTTTCACAGCTCCCTTCTGAGAGGAAGCAATTGTATCTCTTTCAGCACAAGTCTTTAATGAGATTATCTTCATTATACATAATACACAGAAATTATATAAAAAGTAGTAAAATTGAAGTGAGCTGACTTCTGTCCCCACCTTTCACAAGGTGCCCTGTAGAATCTCACTGTGCCTCACTGGAGAGGCTGCTTTTGGGTAATTGTGAGATTTTTCTGTTTGAGAGTACATTCGCTTTACGTGGTTTAAGAGCTTGAATATAGCCTTGCTACTACTTCTCCCCCCTGACGCTGCCTTATATGCTGTAAAGTAGGTTGTGGAAGTAGATACTGGCTGCTCCTGTGCTGGTTATAAGTTTGGAGAGCAAATTTTTATAGGAGAAAAGGGAAGAAAAATGCAAGAAAAGAGAGAACTAGAATTACTTAGGTGTAATAAATGAGAACTCTAGGTACTCAGCGTTTATTCCCTCAGACTTAGACTTGGTCTAGACATGCAGCATCTTCAGTTTAGTGAAATATTAGGCTACTTGAGTACCTGTAGGGGCAGGCTGAAATAAATTTGACTTTGAACCTGCAGTAATCCATTAATGCAGATATTGATTTAAATTGAATTAAAGGCATCTTGTGCAAGTCAGCAACAGTTGTGCCAAAAATGGTGTCACTTTGCATGTTTCTTTCAAGGAAACGAGGAGGAGGCATGTTGCATGCTAGGCCTTTACATCATAACTCTTCAATGAAAGTATGAAGCCTGTCCACAGTGAGATGACTGTTTCGGGGTTTTTTTATTCCTCCCTTTCAATTAAATTACTTTGTTGCAGGTGTGGTAAAACTACCATTTGTCAGATCTTTGCAGCATTAACAAATCAGAAGCTATACTCAGTGAATTGCCACTTGCATATGGAGACTTCAGACTTCCTGGGAGGACTGCGACCAGTCAGACAGAGGTCAAGAGACCAGGTTTGTCTTGCATCAATAGTAGTTTGAATAGTGTGACCATAGAAGCAAAAAGTAGCGATTATTACTGACTCTTCACTTCCTTTCCCGTTTCTTAGGAGGAGCCTGATGGTTCTAGACTCTTTGAGTGGTGTGATGGACCTCTTGTTTTAGCAATGAAGGAGGAGGGTTTTTTTCTTCTTGATGAGATTTCTTTAGCTGATGATTCTGTACTAGAGCGACTTAACAGGTATGTCTTAAATGTGTTAGTATTAAGTATCCTCAATGTCTCTATTCATTATGCAAACATAAACGTTAGGTACATTTGTTTCCTGGCCTGGGTGAGCTGCTCTCTTATTCGCATGGTTCTTACTGAAAGGGAGAATGACCCAAATAACTCTGGCCTTGTTCATATTTCAACTTATTTGACAGTTTGCTTTGTTTTTCTAATTGTCATCCATCTGTCAGAAATGCTAGTTTTAATCACAGTAATACTTAAACAATTGTTGCTCTTTGTAATTTTAATTACAGCTGGGAGGTAAGACAAGATGAAACTGCTTTGCCTTGCCTAAGTCTTGATGTCTTAATTTACCTGAAAAAATAAAAAGGTGCTTCAATCAAAAAGCAGATATGTATATGTTTGCTTGACATACGTTGGTACACTGATTATGTTAGTTTTGAATGCTTTGGTTGGTGCCATTGCTTTCCATTTGGTTTTATAGTGCTGCTGCAGACTGATCTGCACTCAAATTGCTGTATTTATTTCATGGACAAATATAAGATGATGAAAGGATCACTTTATTCAGTAGATTATGTCCCTGGATAAAGAAATAAAGAACATAAACCCTAGCTCAGTTGAAACAGTTTAAACACTATCTGAAGACAGTTTACAGCATGAGTCAAGTTGGAAAATAAAACTAAAAGTAAAATCTCCAATTTACTATCTACAATATTAATATTTTCAGTTTGTCAGTGAGCTCTTGAAAATGATGCATTTTGTCAAATCCCAGAAACAAAGTCTTGTTATTTCTCTCTTGTGTGGATGTAAAAAAATAATAAAATACAAATTTCGTTATCTGCTTGCAGCAGTATCCCTCATTTTAGTCTTTTCCATTACCCATTATATTGAGATGACTAGCAGCTATTTTTATTACCATATCCAAAACCTCTCTGTTGCAAGCTGGGTTTTTTTCACTGTATCATTGCAGCTATCATTCTTTCTTAAAGTTCAGTTAACCTCTTTGTTTTGACAGTGATAGTAAGTAGCATCTTTTTAAATAGGTAACAGCTCAGACTTTTACAGCTTTCAGTGTACAGTGAGGTACAGATAATAAAACAGTCCCAAACCCACAAAAACCTAGTAGAATGCTTCTCAGATGTATAGTCTGTCAGCTTGAAGACTGGTTCATTGTGCAGATTTCTTTATCTAGCTTCTATAAATACAAATTTTGCCATTGCTTTTTTAAAGAGAGCTGTGAGAGAGATATACTTTATTAGGTAAGTTTTTTGACAGATTATTTGAACTGAACCTTATCAACAGGGTTGGGTAGAGTTTCCTTCTGAACAAAACCAGAAATGTTCTCAGTTGGACAGGATGAACAGATTTTAAATTTTTAATATGAATTCTGGGGCAATGAAAGTTTAATCAGGCCAATTCATGTGATTTTCATTTTTAAGTGACCTTTCGAAATGTGAAACGAAATTTAAAATAACCAATTCTTTTAACCTTCTCTCTAGCGTTCTTGAAGCTGAAAAGACGTTGGTACTTGCTGAAAAAGGTGGCCAAGATGATGAGGAGAATGAGGTAGAGCTGTTAGTTGCAGGAAAGAAATTTCGTATCCTTGCGACCATGAACCCAGGAGGTGACTTTGGGAAAAAAGAGGTAAATGTCAAAGCAACTGGAAGTACAGCGTGCATCTTCTGGTCATACTGACTGTTCAGTGAGTGGAGGTGCAATGCAAAAATGCATCATGCCAATTCTGGCATCCATTGCTTCCTAGTAGGCATTTGCTTCATTGTTCCAAAGGAGGATTAAGATGGTTTCCATCACTTTTGTGTGCTGTCATTTTGACAATATAATTCAATACTCGGCAGAATGTCAAAGAAAACTTCAGGCCTCTAAATACTCTAGGTAGGCTTGATATGTAGAATACTTCAAGTACAGCAAATGTGGCTCGTAAATCCAGCTCTAACATGAGTCTAGAGTATTATGAAGATGCATAATAGAGTATTCTCTCTCCATAATGCTGTTCAGAAAGTGACAGTTAGAAGTCGTCTTATCCTCAGTGAATATGAACATGACATCTCAAAAGATCTTTCTCATTAAAGGAAAAAAACCTTGTTGCTGAAGTTTTGCTTTAAATAACTTAAGACAGGTTAAAAAAAAAATAGACACCAAAACTTTTAAGCAATGGCGGCAGTTAGGACTAAAACAAAAGAACTATAAGCTCTTTTACCCAAAAGAAGATAGGTACTCCATTTAAAGTGGTTTCTACAGTACAGAACAACTCATTGTAAAGCCATGTGTTTAAAAGGGATTTATTTCTGCATTGTGTTTGTGCTAGTGATTTTTGCTTGACTAATTCAGCCAGAGGGAGAGAGGAATTACAGAAACAAGTTGTAATTGAAGGCAAATTTGCACATGGTGGTTTGCTTCTGCAAGCAAAGGGAGATTACAATAGCCATTGTTTGATACATGATGTCCTAGAATGAAATGGAGTTTTGGTGCTTGCAAACCATCTCGGTTTCTTCCTGTATTCTTTTGAACTTTCTTTATAAGCCATTTCCTCCATTGATGCCACTACTAGAAATCTTAAAACCCACATTCTCTCAATGATTTTGTTACTAAGTGACTCTGTCAAAATCAGAAGGAAAGGTCTAGCTTGGTCACTATTGTTTGCAAGTACTGTGGCTACAAGGCTATCAGTTAACTGCACCTTAAGTAATGTAACTTGTGTTACTATGTCATTCTGCTTGTTTGCAGCTTTCTCCTGCATTGCGCAACAGATTTACAGAAATATGGTGTCCACAAAGCAATGGCCGTGATGATTTGATACAGATAGTAAAACACAATCTTCATCCAAGATTGTCTCTGGGTGGAATAAACCATCAGGGTGGGTATTTCTCTCTGTGTTGGTATTCAAACATTAAGAAACAAGAGTTTGAAGGCTGCTAAACTTTCCTCAGAATTTACACCACTGTGTCCCTATGTGAGCCAGCACAGTCTGGTCACAGGAACAACCACAAAACCACAGCTGAAACGCAAAGAGTAATTTTATTCTCATTACCTCACGATCTGGGGGATCTCCACAGCAGCACCCAGGCAGAGGCACACAAGCAGGGATGCAAGCACCACGGAGCTCAGTCCTTGCTAGCCAGAAAGAGGCAAAGAAAGAAAAGATCTCGAACCTGCTGCTTCTGCCTGTGTATATCAGGGATTTTTGCAGGCATAGCTTTCCACTGTGCTTTGATCTTTCCCGCATCAGGACAGGAATCTGAAGGATGTTCGATAAGGTGCCTGTGAGTCTATCACAGGCCTGTGTTATCTAAACACAGTCAAGCACACAAAGCTAAACAATAATTAGTATGATATATGTGTTTTTCAAGACCCCAGCTGCAAGTCACTTGAGCGTGTTTATTTACAGTCCTCGCCAATCTTCCGTTGTATTCCCACAGTCCCTTTTTCTTGTAAGTACATCTCTCTCTGAAAACAGTTACGAAATATTTTGGACTTTGTTCTTCCCTCATTGTATATGTTATATGGCTAGCCAGAAGTAATTTCAAGGCTGTGTTTACTTCACCATCCAGGTAGTTGAATTATCCCCAGCCCTTCAGTGCCCAATCTTAGTTTCAGTGTAAGGTGTTGAAAGAACTGGCCCTTCATTTTCTGCCAACAGCTTCACTGTTAGTATTAATCACTTGGTTCTGACTTGTTACTTGAATTTAAAAGGATCTGTAATGACAGCATAGGCATGGACTTACTCTTCAGTTACCCTGCCTGTTAGAACATAGAGCATCCATCCACGTTGCTCATGCATTACAGCTGTACTTATTTTAGTGATGCTTTTTATACAGCAGTATAGTAGATATGAGCAATAAAATTACTTGATAACTCTATTGATTTTTTTACTGTCTTTTCAGGGGCAGACATAGCAGAGCTCATGATGGACTTTGTGGAATGGCTGATTAATCAAGAGTTTGGTCGCCAGTGTATTCTCAGTGTGCGAGATGTCTTGTCATGGGTTAATTTTATGAATGTCATGGTAGAGGATGAAGAGTCGAATTCTGCCAAGGAATATAGCCTTCTTTACATTTCTCCAATGATGTCTTTTATCCATGCTGCCTGTTTGGTTTACATTGATGGAATAGGATCAGGTAAATCTTCAGTGCTCATTTGGTAGCAGAAAATATGAACGTATGTATTTGTATTAATGTTGTTGAGTAGAATGCGAACAAAATGCTTTGGGGCAGCATGGAATTCTTCCAGAAGAAGTTTTCACTTCTATTTAACAATATCCTGTACTTCATATGCCTTTTTTTGTGTTTCAGTAGGAAGAGTTTGAGTAATAACACCAAGCTTAAGTAAATTAGAGGTAGTAATAATAATTTTACAAAGGCTAGCACACAAGTTAAGAAAGCCTGTATTGCTTATTGTATCTTATGAACTGATATGGTACTTAATTACATGACCACATATTATTCTCTCTCTCCCACCCCACATGTCAGCATCTGGGCATGCTAGCCTGTATCATGCAGATATGCATGCATCTCAGAATGCATCTTTGCATGTCTGACCCTTGGCCCAGCTGATAAACAGGAGATGTGGGAGTGGGGAAAAAGTTAAAAGTCACAAGAAATGCAGGGAAGGAGGAGGGCCTGGGGGGCACTATGGCAAGGGATCAGGATGGCAGTGATGGTAGAAGAAAGGGTTTTGGAAATAAGGTGTCCTTAATTGTGTTGATCACACAACAATTTGTCTATGGTAAATAGTACTGGAATCACTGGCAAGCAAAAACACCTACATGAAATATAAACCTGAAACAGAATACTGCACAAAAATGGCACCTGTGAATGAACTGTGTTTCTTAGTCGTAAAATCACTGTGTCTAGTTATATTTGTGAAGTACGCTTAACTTTTCTAATTACAGGTACAACTTCCTGTTCAGCTGATACGGCTTTATTAGCACGTGAAAAATGCCTGATGTTCTTATGTGAGAAAATGAGTCAATTCCTTGAGCTGACTGATTATCAGAAGAATGAACTAAAGATTTATGACAGAACAAAGGAGAAAGAGTTTGTGTGGATGGACAACTTTATGGGAATCCACCCCTTTTTTATTCCAAGAGGCAAGAGACTTTGTGGGAGTGGGTGGACATTTATTCTATGGGTTTTATTCCAAATAGTTCTGTTATTCAATAAATCCAAGTAGGACACCTGAACCATTACAGAAGAAGTTATAGTTTGTTCTCAAGCCTTAGAAAAATGCCTTTTCCGCCTCCAAGTGTGTTGATTGCAGCTCAATCATATTTATTAAGAAGACACGTCTGTTAATTACTTGCTTCCATGACTTTTTAAACTTACTGGTTAATGGCCTGATTTTAGTAGACATTTTCAGTGTAACAAAGCTTCTTTAATTTTGAGTTGTATTTTCTGTCACTTTGCATGGTCAGAAGGCCTGCTAACTTTTACTAACTAAAGCTACAGTTCATCCTGGCTCTTGTGTAAAGCATGGGAAGCAGGGGTCCTGGGTACAGTGCTAAACAGAATGGAGACTAATGCCATTCCTTGCTGTAGGCTCTCAAAGATTTGCTGCAATTTTTGCAAAATTATTTAGTCTCTGCATTTCAGTTCCTGAATGTGACAAATTAATGCAAACGGAACTATCAAAACACTGCTTTCTGCCCTTAAAATACAGTGATGGGACTAAAAAGTGATGACTGTGATCTTCTAGTTCAGCTGGTTAGTTCTTAATACATGGAACTATGCTAACCTAGCGCTATATTAATCATTCATCTTTGAACATTTTGATATTCATGGATTGTGTTAGTCATCGATAAAATTGTACACGGTAATGCTTTTTTGTAAATTGCTTCATTTCCCTCTGCTAATTAGATCACAAAAGGAAGGATCTGTTTCGTACTAAACAGGTATCAAGATGTTGATAAATTGGTGATTAATACCTTGTATACCTGAGCAATTCTGTATTATGGAATTTGGGGAGCGATGTCCTAGTGAGCTATACTGGCTGGAATTTGGCAGACAAGCTCTGTGCTCTCTCTTCGCTGTATGTCATAATAACAGTAAAGAAAATATGTGCCTAACAGTGCACTTAAGTTAAAGCACTCCTTTCATGGAACTAGCAGTGTATGGAACAGATTAATATGTTCTATAACATGACTGAATTGTATCCATCGGTGCCAGATTTTCAAAAGCTGCTTTTGAATTTTAGATCCACGTGTCTGAAGCGCCAGGACAGATTTATGATTTTTCAGTGATAAATCTCTGGTTTGGGTCATAAACCAGGAAGTGTCAAAGTTTCATGGCAAAATACATCGTATATTCATAGGCTTTTTGCAGAATTCAGCATAAATATGTGGAGATGGGCTGAGAATGATATACAAGCTTGATTTCCATTGCTTGCTGTAATGAGATCATCAATTACCAGACAGAATGATCTTGTTCAGAAGCACACTGTTAGCAGCTCCAGCATAAACATTCTGGTTTCATTATTTTCTGGTTTACCTTTTCTTTGTTTTAGGCCCTGTTCTCCAGAGGAACAGCATTACAGATTATGCTCTAAGTGCTGGGACTACAGCAGTGAATGCACAAAGGCTGTTAAGAGCCCTACAGCTTAACAAACCTATTTTGTTGGAGGGGTCACCAGGAGTGGGCAAGACCAGTCTAGTTGCTGCCCTTGCAAAAGCCTCGGGAAACTGTCTTGTTCGAATCAACCTGTCTGAGCAAACGGTAGAATAAAATGCTATCTTTGTAACTGTTTATGGCAGGGTGGATGTTTTGTTTGACTTAAAAGGTCTAGTTCTTTTTAACATTGTCACTGAGTCTGAAAGGTCAATTTTTCCTTCTTGGTCTCAAGATAAAACTAAATGGGAAGGGGGAACCAGAAAGAGCAATGAGCTTCTGTAAGCAAATGCGAATTCCCAGATTTTTCTGTTCTTTTTAAGTGAAGACATGTATCTTTGTCTACTGTGTTTTTCTTGGCTTCTGCAAAGTTACTTAAAAACAGCTTTAAGGCTTTTTAGCTTTTCTGTTCCAATTTAATATGTTAAATATAGTAGCTGGTCACTGGAGTCCTATCATGGAAAAGCTTTTAGTGTCTTGCAATTATGGAAATTTTTAAAACAGAGCTGAAGCGTAGGTACTAAAAAGGAAGAGAGAATATGTGAAGTAAAGTTAACAGAAGCTGTTTATGAACTGTTGCGGAGTTTTGTAATTTTTTTTCTCCTGCCCTGTTTTCTGCTCCCAAAGGATGTGACAGACTTGTTTGGGACAGACTTGCCTGTTGAAGGTGGGAAGGGAGGAGAATTTGCCTGGCGTGATGGACCACTGCTAGCAGCATTAAAGGCTGGACACTGGATTGTATTAGATGAGGTAAATTCAAGTTTGGGGCACAAATAAAATGGAATGTTCTGGAAGAGCAAAGGTGATGATTTGACACATAGGATAAATATCTTTGAGGCCTGATGACTGAAATAAATTTTGCTTACTTTTAGTTATGTGCATCTAGTGCCACATTGAAAGTGATCATTCCACTTAAGAATAAATTATCTCCCTCTAAATCCCTCTGCCCATTGGCCCTCTGTAGAGGGAGTGTAAAACACTGGCTTTGACTAGTCGTTTTAGACAAGAGCACAAGGATTGAATCCCAGCCTAAATTACTGCAGAAATCCAAGGGTAGATTTGATTTACATTTCTAAGTTTTGGGGAGGTGTGTCAACAGAAGTTCTGGTACACGTGCACTTATATGGATATAATTTCACTGAAAGAGGAGGCATTTTGCTGAGACTACTACATTGTCTTGGGTACTGATTTAATTGAGATGAAGAACAGTTCCGTTTTGCCAGTGCAGGCTATCCTGCAACCACAGGTCTGTTCATGTACCATGTAGCAAGTGCTTTCAAGCATATGCATGCACAGAACTCACATCTTTGCAACGTGCATTCTAATTATTGCAGAGTGCAAAATCTTAAATACTTTACCTGTTTGTATACCTTTTTTTTTTTTAATTGGGAAGAATACCACTTTAAACAACCATTATATTTAAATAACCCGGACTGCCTTCATTTAAAAAAACAAGCAGACAAACAAAACACTCAATGTCACAAATGTATGAACGCAAATTCAGAAGAAACATCTTGAACATGCGGATTTTACAATGGAGAATTGCTTTGTTATCATGGTGAAAACACAGTACAAATAGCAAGTGCACATAAGGAAAAGTGTTAGTTGCTCCAGTGTAATAGCAGTCTAGCTGGAGGTAATAACATACGTGACAGTGCTAGAACAGCAAAGAAATTGAATTTTACCTTCTGTGTATCCCAGACTAGACACAGAGATTATGCAAAAGTGATTTATGGAGCATTAATATTTTATCCTTTTTTTCTTTCCTCAGTTGAATCTGGCTTCTCAGTCTGTATTAGAGGGGCTAAACGCATGCTTTGACCACAGAGCAGAGATTTATGTTCCAGAATTGGGAATGAATTTTCATGTACAGCACAAGATGACTAAGATTTTTGGATGCCAGAATCCGTACAGACAAGGAGGTGGAAGAAAGGGTCTGCCCAAGTCTTTTCTTAATAGATTTACACAGGCAAGCTTATTTTTTTGGTTTAAACTATGTCATGATCCTGTCTTGTAGTTTTCTGACTGTATCAACACTTGGCATGCTCTTGATTCTACAGGTGTATATTGATCCTCTGTCAGCAGAAGATATGGAGTTTATTGGCAATACACTGTTTCCTGCTATTGATAAAAGTATTATTGCTAAAATGGTTGCTTTCAATAACAAGGTAAAAGTATATTTTAATTTCTCTTGTGTAGACACAGACAGAATGCAGTAAGATTTAAAAAATTAAGTCTAATGTTGTATTTCCAAGCATTTTTATAGAGAAGTGCAGGGGTAAAAAAGAGGCATGGAAGTATATGCAGAAGAAAGTAAAGAACACCACTAAAACCCACCTGAATTCTTGTACCACTGCAATCAGATACCTGGTTGATAACTGAAGAGGTGTTATTTTTCACAGAAGACAAAATACTTATATTTTAAAAGGGCTTTGTTCAACAAAAGGTGGAAACAATTATGGTTTGGTAGCTTGGTGAAGCTAGTTGAGAAAATAATGGTTTTACACACACACAGATTATTCTTGAACCACAAACAAAATGAGCTTTATCTTAACAAAAACTGAAATGTGTATTTCTGTTTCTGGTCTGAATTTTTAATCTGTTATTATGAGATGTTGTTATTGAAAGCAGCATCTGACCTTTACAGAAGCAGAAGCTTGGAAAGGATATGTGGCATTCTTGTGGAACATTGAGAGACCAATAAAAGGAAAATCTTTCCTGATAGGATTTGTCTATGGCAAAGGATTTAGATATGTTCACATCTAAAATTTTGCTAATATAAAAGGTTTTCCACAACTATTCATTGCAGCTATTTTGTGGCTCAGATGCTGCCATTTTGTGCAAAGTGCAGGATATAAAATTCACAGTAAGAATTTACTTATGGTCATGCTTCTGAAATTGCATTTAATCTTCATGTCATGAAACAAAGTGTAGTAACATTAAGAGAAAGTAGCAATTTGTGGTCTCACATAAAATCTTTTGTGGCAGCATCTTACTGAATACTAACTTATAGAGTGCAAGAGTAAAAAGGAAAATTGAGTTGAGTGTTAGAGAATTAGTAGAGGAGAGACAAACTGAATCAAGCTTTAGTTCCTGACATCTTCAGAAAAGTGAATACAGCTTGCTCTTTCTATTGTCCTCTGTCTTGTAAGCTGTGCCAAAGGCAGAAGCTCAGTTGATTTTTTTTTTTTTAAAAAAAAAACATTTGAAGATCACCACATGGGTGAATAAAAGATTTTCTTTAATTGCTACTTTATCCAGATTGACAAAGAAGTAATGACTGAAAAAAAGTGGGGACAGAAGGGAGGACCTTGGGAGTTCAACTTACGTGATCTTTTCCGCTGGTGTCAGCTTATGCTTGTTGACCAGTCACCAGGCTGTTATGATCCAGGCCAGCATGTATTTTTGGTATATGGAGAAAGAATGAGAACCAGGGAAGACAAAGAAAAGGTGAGCTGTGTGTTCTCCTTCCATGCTCTTCGGATGTATTTCTTCAGAAGTATTTCTAGAAATCCAAGTGTAAATTTGAAGATGCCTTACAATTCATTTGTAAATATTACCTCTTACAAAAGGAAAGTAAGTTTGTCTGGGGTTTCGAGGTTTAATATGTGTACCTGCTACCCTTGTCATTAAAATATCAATTTAATTACCTATTAGTATAAAAGCAGAAAGCTGGTGTAAAGGCAAGTAGAATAACAAAGGACTTAGAGTAAAACACAACATATTCTTGTGTGATTCTGTATTAAATTATAACATTCTCACAGAAGTAGCGTGGGTTGCGTACATGTTTGTGAGGAAAGAGAAGATAGGGAGCCAAGAAGAGAAATAGCACTGAGATATGGAGAGATTCTTAAAGTTATGGTTAGAAAGCATTTGTGTCAGTATGGTAAGTAAAAACAATGTTCTGTAATTCTGCCCTTCCCTGCCAGCATTTTTAAATTGTTCTGGCTTGGATTTCCTTTGTTGACTTTTATTTATCTGTCACTTCTTTCATCTGCTTGTCAAATTGCCGTCCTCGTTCTGTTAAACTCACTGCTTAAGGTTCCTCTGATAAAACACACTCACTGCAGTTGTTATTTCACCTTTGCCACCTACTTATTTCTCTCTTGCCTAGAAATCCTTTGCTTTTGTTTAATTTCACAACATTTAAATGGTATTAAACTAAAAGTCAATCAAATTGTAAGACTGAAGTTACTGACTGTATGTGATTGGATATTTTTCTCATGGGTTTAATTTCCCCTTCCTGTAGTAGTATTTTTGTACGTATCAAAGAGTTTATTTATGGAGTGACTTCTTCCCAGTATTTTGTTAAAGAAAACCATTACTTCAGTTCACAGGAAAGCATGGTTAATGAAGGGGTTGCTGTGGGGCAGCTGACACTTTAGTTGCTGCACTTTGAATGAAATGACACTTGTGGTTAAACTGTATTAGTTACTATCACACAGCTGTGGAACTGAGAGGGAAGGCCACTTCAGAAGTAAATCTTTAGAACAATGGAAGTTTGATAAGTCTCTTTTTTCCTCTTTCGACTGTTTTAGGTTATATCTGTATTTAGAGACATTTTTGGCCAGGACGCTGGTGTGTATATAGGAACCAGAGAGTTTCACATCACTCCATATAACGTTCAGGTAAGCTGCTGACAAGAGGTTTTGTGAGTGGAGAGAGAAGGAAGTGACTTGCACAGCTGAACTCCCATTTGCCAATTTGAGTACTCACCCTTGTGTCTCTCATCCCTTCCAGATCGGTTATTCAGTTCTTTCTCGTGGCAACTATATTCCTCGTCCTGGCAGAAATCTTTCACTTCTGCATCATTCACTGCAGTCCCTCGAGTCCATAATGAAATGTGTGCACATGAGCTGGATGGTAATCCTGGTGGGCCCAGCAGCTGTCGGCAAAACCAGTCTTGTTGAGCTGCTGGCCCATCTGACTGGCCATCGACTAAAAATTATGGCAATGAACAGTGCAATGGATACAACTGAACTCCTGGGTGGATTTGAACAGGTACTGTTTTGGTAATATGGCAGTATTTCTCCTTCCTACCTAAAAGTGGCCAGTCCACTGTGATCTTAGTGTTTAAGCACGAAGTGGAGCCTTAGGCACCACAGTCTTCTGGATGAACTAACTCCATAATGCCATGTTTGCAGGTTGATATCAATAGGCCATGGCAGCGCCTGTTGGAAAAAGTGGAGAATGCTGTGAGCACACTAGTAAGGGACAGTCTTCTCCTGACAGAAATTTGTGCAGATGATGCTGAACTTGTGCTGCGTGCTTGGAGCAATTTCATCCTGAATTACAAACCCAAATCTCTGGGTGAAGGAGGTAGAAGTGTTACAACTGAATTAGTGAGCAAACTGGAGGGAATACTTGTACTTACCCAGCGACTAAACAACAAAATAAATTCTTACTCAAAGGCAGGTATGTATGGTAGGCGATTTGAAGTAAGGCTACATGTTACTCTGAAGAAAATAAGAGAAATAAATACATCTGCAGTGAAATCTTGAGAAAACTTCAGGGGTTTTTTGTAGGTTTTTTAATGTTGTTTCATACTACTTTGTACTTATACTACAGCCTAGCTTCTGAAAAAGTTCCATTGGTGATGGCTCTTCAGGTTTATTTTTGTGCAGTTACACCTGGTAGCTATCAGAAATTCTCCTTTACTGAACTACTCAAAGTATGATGCAATACAGCTCCTATCTTGTCATCCTAAGAAAGGGAATTTGCATATTCTATTCTTGCATTTGTTCTCTGAAGCATTGATCAGCTGGGCTTTACAAATGTCAGCAAAATAATGTATGGGTTGTTTTGGGTTTTTTTTAATAATTTTCTAAAATATGACACATATCCATTGAACTTGATCTAATGGGGAAAGGGATGGAGAAAAGTGTCTGTTTAGGGAGAAAAGTGTCAGTCTAGTTTACATGTCTCTGTGCTTTCACACCCCCTCTTTCCTCATGGATTTTGCCCATGGGAGGCTATTTGAAGAGTTGGAGCCTCTGCTGTTATGTTCCCCTAAAAAGTAGGAAGCATATATATTTATTAACAAAATAACTACTATTTTTCTTGAATGGAACAGAAAGCTACCTCAGTAATGTCAGTCTTGATGCAAGACATACTTCCTTTCAGAGTTTGCTCACCTGGTAGAAGAGTTCCGGCGTTTGAAGCTGCAGCAGGCCCAGGCTGCTGACCGTAACAGCCACGGCACTTTTGAGTGGGTGGATGGGATGTTGGTTCAGGCCCTGCAGTCTGGAGACTGGCTGTTGATGGACAATGTTAACTTCTGCAAGTAAGATATTTTAGTGGCCTTGTTTCACTGAGTAAATCCCTTGACCTCCCTAATTTACTTTGTCTCTTACTGTATGGTTCACCACTGAACATTTTGCATTTGATAACAATACATGGGAGCAGTAACTTGCATTTTCTGGAAGAGTGTCTCCCTTCTTAGACATTTTAGCAGTTGATAGTTTTCGTTTTACTTTATAACGTAATTAGGTGTTTGGCTTTTTGCTTAAGACTGGTACTACTTTGATTTCAGATCAGAAAGGGATCAAATTGTTACCTTTTTATAACCATATAAATTTCTTTTGATTATAGCCCTTCTGTGCTGGACCGCTTGAATGCTTTACTTGAACCAGGAGGTGTTCTTACCATGAGTGAGAGAGGTGTGATAGATGGCACAATTCCTACAATAGCTCCTCATCCAAACTTCAGGTGCTTTGCATTTCTGGTTTTTTTTTTTTTTTTCCTACCAAATAGCAGGTTTAGAAAAAAAATGTCATCAGTGAGCCAGTCTTCTGGTATTTTGAATGCTGTTCAGTTTCCCATGTCCTGTAGTGACACTGTCTGTCTGGCAAGGAAGAAAACTGCACTGTGATGAGCATATGATCGCTTAAGAGGCTTGGCTTTATATCCCTGTTACAGCACAGACTATTACACTGGCAAATTCGTAGCAGTATACCTCTGCCTTGATCCTCCATTTCTAATTTAGGATTTCAGCACTTCCCTGTCTCACTGTAATGGAGTTGAGGATACATGGGTTGAAGATAGTGAAATATTCAGATATGTTAGTAATGAAAGCTGGTATATGGGCATAATAATTTTATTCCCAGCTTCTTCCATCCCATTCATAAATTTGAGTTTCCTGCAGTGACAGAATGTACAAAACAAAACAAAAACCAAAAAAACCCCTAGAACATACAGTCTGTATTCTCTCAGACATGAAGTAGTCTCTGGGGGAGATGGGAGGAGAATATAAGGAGTATTTTGTGTAATTCCTACCTTTTATAAATTCATGAAAACAGTAGTGGGACTGATATGCTCTAGTTCTTCTGAACTGGAAACAAGATCTTTGACTTTTCAGAAACCTGTTTTCACTTCATTGTATCTCAGAAGTTTTTTTTCCTCCTTGCTTTTAAGAGATGTCTACTGATAGTATTAACTACTTGGGTGCTGGATACTTTGTTTTTTAAATAGCACAGATTTATCTGAAGCTGTGAAGACTTTTAAAAGTCTTCTTTATAGCTCAGAGGTGTAGTTTAACTTTTTGTAAGTAGGCAAATGATAAAATAGACATAGCTTAGCTGTAACTGTCATGCAGTGTATCTGTGGCTAATTTCCCAGGACAATTACTCGTACAGATTTCTCATATAAATTCAGTAGATGTCACTGGCTTTCTTAGACACCAGTGTCCCCATTTTTATGAGGATGAGTTTACTTTATGAAAGACCAGATTTGGTGGTTCCGGAGTGATAGTTTAAAGCTCTAAGTTACATCTTAAGAGTGTAAGGCAGTTGGACTAGATGATTGTTGTAGGTTCCTTCCAATTTCCTATTCTGTTCTAATATCCAACAGGCTTTTCCTTTCCATGGATCCTGTTCACGGGGAAATCTCGAGAGCCATGCGGAATCGTGGGATTGAAGTTTATATTCCTGGGGAGAACGATGGAAATGTATTGGACAATCTGGACTTGAAGCTACTCCTGCATGGCTTGGGTTTAGTGGGAGACAGCATCTGTGATGCGCTTATGGCTGTGCATTCAGAAACCAAGGCAGCAATAGCAGGTAAAACAAAGTCTGTTCCGTATTTATTAACAACTTGGGTTCATTACATATATTTGGATTAACTCTTTAATATTAAAGCTTGGTTATCTTATTGTGTTATGCCCCGATATAAGTAAAGGCATAAAAGAGTAATCAGGTTGTTTTTTGCGTTCTCAGGAAGTAGGCCCAAATCATAAGAAGATGGCAACTGAAGTGTTTTGTAAGGAGACATCAGACACTGGCAAGTGTCAGTTGTCTATTGCTATAGGGAAGACGATAAGTGAAAATCAGCAAAATAGGGGGTTTGCACAAGGCCTATTCAAGTTGTTCTTTGCAGCAAGATGACACTGAGTTTCATTCATCTCAGCTGCTTGATGTCTTATTTTGAGCTGATCACCTGTTATTTAAAGTCTTTTTAGATTTTCTTACTAACCTTGGGAAGAACCCATTCAGTTTTCAGGACCCAGTAGCATTCATTTGGTTTGGATCTTCCTCAGGGTTTAAAGCACTGTTTGTCCTCAGAGGGTTAAAGAGCTGACAGTTACTAAGCGTTCTCATCACCCTAAATGCTGTGTGTCTTTCAGGTTCTGTGTCATCTTTGTCACCTCTGCTGCAGGCTGCTGTGTTAATTGTGCAGCAGATACAAAGAGGCCTTGGATTAGCAAAGTCATTTTACAGAGCCTGTTGGGAAGTTTATGGTCGCTCACAACAACTGCAGATTAACCAAAAGGTAAAAGTCCTGTATTTGAAAGCTTTTCTTATATCATCTAGATACGTGAAAAATATCATTTCATGGGGCTGGTGGTTGAGATCCTCTGTTTCCTAAGTGCCTGAACAAGGGGTTGATGAAGATGGTGGTCTTGGAGAGATGAACCAAACAATTTTAAACATTCTCTCAGGCATCTGTCAGATGATGAAGAGGAGGGGTTAATTGGCATTGGGACATTTTCTGTATCTTTTAGATTCTGAGCCTTTTTTGGCTCTAGTGTAAGTAGTACAGTTCCACATGTAACTTACTCCAACAGATGAGTTGGAGCCTCAGAGTTGGTTTTTTTGGTATTGACTTCTGAAGTATGGTGATTTTCAGCTGTCATCTGTCCTTTCATGACATAGTTTCTGAGCCCGGTAGCATGCTACTAGAGACAGAGGTCAGATGAGTGAGAGTTGCATAAAGACGTCAGTCTGGGATGTGCTTATTGAGATATTCCCTGGGGGATAAAGATGATTTGTCAAACACTTTGCAGATAGTGGCTCACTCTTTTGCAGCATAAGGGAGCCACAGAATGTCCCAGTTGGACTCTGACGCTTACTTGGTTTTTTAACATCTTCAGCTGAGACTCTGGGATATTAATACTGATGAATCTGTAGCCTGAAACACTGTGCACAGAGTCATCTGGAGATAGCAATATTCACTTCCTATTTTAAACCGTACAGTATGTTATTTCACTTATGGTTGGAATGTTTTGGTACTTTTATCGTGTAGGTTATATAGTGCTTGTAGAACATTTGGTTTATAATGATTTCATAATAAACACATGTGATTAAAGAGTTCCTGAGCTATTGTACTTGAATACATGTTTGAATACGTTTCTAAACTGGTTTTTTTGTTGTTTGTTGCAGCTTGTGTTAGAATTGGTTACAAAGCATGCTTCGTCTCTGGCTTCCCACGAAACTTGGGGTGACTCCTTGCTAGCAGTGGGATTGTGGCCAGACTCCCTACCTACGGGTCTGTTCGCAGCTGAAGACTCGCTTCTTTCGACAGTCCGGAGTGATGCACAGGTCCTAATGTATTGTCTGAATAGGCTAAACCTTAAAAACTGCAGGTAGGCAAGAAACATTTTTTGTCTAATAAAGGAGTAAGAAACAAGATATGTGTGAACTACTGGCGGCATGTCATTGTTCCCTGCAAAACTTTGTCTTGAGCAAATTGCGTGGGTAGAGACTATGGTTGTCACACTGTAACTGAGACTCCTGTTACCTTTCCATGCAACCACTACAAATGCAGGTTTAATTATTTACTGTTTTATTCTTCAGTCCAAAATACTTGTCTCCATTCAATTTCAGTAAGCACATTTGACCTATTTTGAGCTGAGTTAGCAGTAGGCATTTAGCAGAAAATGTGAATGCAAACATTGGTTTTACAAGGTAATAAGAGCCCCAAAAATCTCATCCTTCAGTTTCCTTCTGAACTTTAAAAAAATAAAAAGAGTATTTAACTAGTTTTAAATATTCTAGTGATCCTCTGTACTTCCTTCTTTCATATAAACAATTATTCATCAGTTATTTTATGTCCAGTAGCTTCAGGTGCAAAAACAAATTTCCTCTTTCAAACAGCTGTCTGAAAGAAGTTTCCTGTGCATGGGCCATATGCAAGAACTGTTTTAATAATTTCTTGTGCAATATAACTGTTATTTTCACAACACTGGTGCAAAATCTTCCTGCCTGCCTGCTTTGCTTAGTAGCCTACTGTGTATAGGTACTGTGGTTTGCCTCCAGTGAAAGAACAAGCTGTAGAAGCTAGTACTGAGATGTGATGTTGAAATTGTAAAACCTTAGCAATGTGCTGGATTTTTTTTTTTTAATCAGTGAGACTTCCCTCGTATCTTTGTCTTTTTTAACTTAATTTTGTATATCGTGCTGGTGCACAAATCAGTTATAATTTCTTAGTGAAATGCTGTGCGTATTCACTTTTGGCACTGCATGAATTTTTGGCAATAGTGAGTTCCTAATAGTAGACACCCCCAACCGATTTAAAGTTGGAAGCTGGCTATAAAGCTAAATAAAGAAAAGAGGAGAGATTATTGCATTGCTACCTTCTTGCCTGAAGATGGTTGCATGCTGAGTAGCTTGACTTTCAAAATATATTCTTTCCTGGAACTGGCAGTTCAAGCCCTTGATTGCTGGACTTCTCTTCTTTGTGTTTCAGGACACTGCCACTGACTCTGCAAGATCTTCAAAAAATTATGCAGTCTACTAATCCTGAGAGTCTCAAATTCAGTGCTGTTGAGATAGATGCAGACTGGATGGATAAAATTGAAGTTCTCCAGGCTTCAGTGAAATTGTTCATAGAAAAGGCAACCAATCAAGATTGGACACTGAGAGTTAAATGGCTTAACTCCTTAGCCAAAAATTTGCCACAGGTGCTTGGTATGTAATTATGTAACTTTCTCTTTTGCCTAAGGGCTGATTAATTATATTTTCACAAATCGTAATTCTTCTATGAAAATGTCCAGACTGTTCAAATTACCTCATAAGAAAGTTCTAAACTATCCACACTAAATCAAGGGCATTGAGGCTCCAGGGAGAGACAGAAACAGGTGCGTATTAAGGACAATAGGAGTCTTTGGGCTGAACATTGCCTTTTATTATTCAAGCATGCATGTAACTTGTACTGCTTCTGAAATACAGTTATTTTTGGATGACTCTTGAACTATGTAAGCAAATATGCCCTCTCTTCATTTTTTTTTTTTAATAGTGATAGTAAAAGCAGTAAAATGCCCTGTTTGTTTGGTGTTAAAATACAAATGGTTAGATAGCCAGGAAACTACAGAACTGAGGTTGCCTGAACATTTAGGATAGTGCCTGAGATGAGGTATTCATTGCTTAATTACATTAATTGCATTAAACTTGTGGAGAATTTGAACAGGCATTAGTCCAAGTAATTCACACACTTAGCTTCCTTGTATGGTGTGAAATCTCAGACTGTGTTGTCCTTACATGAATAGGATTGCTCCCCCTTGATTTTGCTGTCTTCCAGGCAAGTATGTCTATAAACTAGAAAATATCTAGAAAATTACTTGTGATAGGTATGCTCTTATGCGATTTTTAAGATTTTTTTTTTTTTTTAATTGGGGGGAAAAAATCAAAAATAGATGTACTGAGGGGAAGTTCTGAAGGTATAAACTCATGGATTTTCACAAACCATATTTTTAGAGCATACATGAAGTATCACCAGTTTAACTAGAACTCTTTACTGGATTTATTTCTTTAGCCATGATATTCTGAGTGCTTTTAAGATCTCTTGGAGCTAATACAAAATAAGAGCAACCAGCATGTCCAGAGTGCATGCACAGATGAAACTCAGGCTGCTTGTGCTGGCTTAATTGAAGTTCTCTTTATTTATTTGTACTAAATGCTCTTTTACACCTATGTTCTTTCCTTTTCACTTACAGATCCAGTGCGGATTCAGCTGGAAGCAGGTGCTGTAGCCCTTGGTAGTTTCTATGCCAGTCCCCTCTCATCTGGAGTCAGTAACATGATCAAATTGCTGCAGCCAACTATGACAGGTACTTCTGCAAAAATTGATGTAAGACGTTGGTGCTTCCTTTATTTGTTCTCTGAACACACTGCAACCCTTCTTTGGAAACGTGTGTAACAAAACAAAGGCTAAATTATGACTATATGTTGCTTTTGTTGCAAAAGACAACAAAGACATTCTTGCTGTCTAGAACTGCAAATATGGCAATTAAATGCATTCATCCTGTGCAAGTTAGTATGAGTGTTGTGACTATGAATCCTGACTGTATCTGTGACCCAGGTGTATTCCTACACCTCAGAGTTAAGCAATGTTCTTAAGAGTGATGCATATATCTACTCCCTTTCTGAATAGATGGTTTAGGCATCCTGTTTTTTCCCAGCATTGATTGTGTTGGCCCGTCTGAAACCTGTGTTGACGCCTGCAATTTTCTCTGTGTTTTACAGAGAGATCAGGTCTGTGGTTTCCTTTCCCAGCTTGTTAGGTGCATGAAAGCTACATACAGTGACACTGGACCCTTTATGGATGGTCCTAGGCATCTTGCCTGGGCTGTGAAGGAAAAGGGAGTTGGACTTGAGTTTCCAGGCTGTCTTTTTGGGTACTCTGACCACTGGTTAATTTACTTTCACTGTTTTGTTCTACAGAACCTGCAGTCAACTTAATGCTTTTCTGTTTGGATATCTGGAGTGAGGGAGTTTAAGATTCTGCTTTCCTCGTAGGTTTCCTTCTTTCTTTCCCTAATGTTCTTGCCCAGGCAGGGGATCATGGAAAGTCTTTCACTGAATAATGTTTCCTCTGTTGTCCTGTCTTGTCTGCCTTCCCAGATGAACATGTGATGTCTCTGGACCCAAGATGGAATATGCAGTTTTTGGATATCATTAGAAATTCAATGAACTTTGATACAGAAATGGAACATACAGATCAGCTTCTAATCCTTTTGAAGTCTGTAGCAAATCGGTGGGTTACAAAAAAAGCTTGTGAAGATTGCCCGATGACTCTAATCAGTGCTGTATAAACACTTGTGGTATCTGTCAAGTATGTTTTTAGGTTTTGGTAGATGGGATCTAAAATACTAGGCAGAGGTTTCATACAGGTGTTTACATTCTTTGCTTCTGTTTCCAGTAGATGCAGACTAAAACCAATCACTTAATGTAGGGAGCAGGGCTCCCAGCATTCCATATAGCCTGCAGTACTTCAAGGACAAACCAGAACTGTGGGATAAAGTATAAAAGAGGCAGAAGCAGCAAAGTCTCTGACATAAAACAAAAAGAGTTGCCCTGCTTTTGGATTTGGACTGCTTTTCCTAATAAGAACAAAAAGTACGCAGACTTTGCCGTTACAGTATAAGGAAGCAGCTACTCACATGCCCTACTAGAGGTGGTGTTGCATCTGCTTAGTAGCTCACTACTTTTTCCTTCCTGGTGATTGCTGAAGTCAGGAATCTGCTTTTTGTGAAGCTTACTTCTGCAGAAATCATATTCAAGCAATTAGTTATGCTGCACTTGATTCTAGTTTCATAATACAGTGAAATATCAAATGTCACTTTGTAGTTCACCGTTCTCATAAGGCAGAGGCTTTAAAATGGTACTGAATTTCTAACAACTTTATTTTTAATTTAGGGCAGTATTATTTCTTGACCGAGAAAAAAGAAGCTACACTGAAAAGAACTTGATTACCAGCAAGAAGCCAAGAAATAGCGTCTTAAGAATGTCTCTAGATTTCCGCAAAGGTGGGTTGATTTTCACTTGTTTCTTTCAGTTTTACAGTCAATTTGAAGTATGGTTAATTTGCACTGAATATGAAATGTTTACTCTAAACATGGTGTGACCTGAACGTACAAAGGAAGATTGTGTGAATGTAAAGCAGTCAGGTAAGTACTAATATAGTATGTAACACATTATTCTTAAATTGGATATACCGTATGCTACGTACAGAATTTATGTTCAACCTTTACTTGGTAGTGAGTGCAGGTCATTTCTCTCTTAATTGTCTACATTTTAGGAAGATGGTGGAGAGAAATTGGAATTGCGTTTTGTCTTTAGCTAGTAAGAATAGTCAAGTTCTTCAGTTGTGCTTTTGTTCTAATCCTCTTTCTATTGTTTTATGTAATTAGGATGTTTACTCCTAAAACAAAGGGGAAAAATTTAGTGATGAAGTTACTGTGCTGCATAGAAACAATTGATCAATGTTTCCTTTATTCTGGATTTTTTTTTTTTTATATTAAATGCGTAGATGTAATAGAGAATTGTGCAAATGGGGGGTCGACAAATAGGGTCGACATAGCGCTGAGAGATATGGTGTAGTTGGGAACTGGCAGTGTTAGGTTAATGGTTGGACTAGATGATCTTCAAGGTCCTTTCCAACCTAGTTGATTCTGTGATTCTGTGAAATGGTGAAGGAATACTTTTTGTTACTTTGATTCTTAGATCTTTTGGGGGTTTTTTTCTCCAAATACAGAGAGAATCTAGTGATCAGAAATCAACCCTTACTTGTCGTGTTATGTGGCTGGAATATTCAGTCTCTCCCTTTCTTTCCCTCTTCCCCAAACCTCAGATCCAGGAAGTTACAACTGTCTTCCTCATGCAATCGTCGTCAACCTTGCTGCTTTCTTTGAACTCTGGGATGCGTTTGCATTTCACTGGGTGAAGTCTACTCAGGTGGCCTTAAGTGATGATGACATGCATGATGTGAGTAAACTTTTTGTAGTACATTTATGGAAGTTACATGAAATTAGACCGTGTGCAGAACACTATTTTTAGTTTCAGGGACCATGAAATAAACCCCGGTGTTTCTGCTGGTATTTAGAATAAGCCTGACACCAGGCAAATTATCATGTTTGTTTCAGTGGCTGTATTTGTGTTCTGCCTTCTCATTTCTTCCGTGTGGAATGTAAACTTTCAGCCAGCAGATATTCAGGGTGGGAGTTACCTTACCTAAATGTACACCTGGGACCTAGATATCCTTTTCTCCACTAACAATAAAGGGAGTATCTACATCCGTCTCAGATAAAAATATCTCAGCCTGGACAGCTGATGTGTGTGTTACAGGGGTGGTTTGCTTCTCCCTCCCTTTCCAGACCATGAAGATAATTTTTCTGAAATCTGGCAATGACATTGTAGCCTTGGTGCAGGGATTACTTGGTTTTGACTTGTATATTTTCACCTACCAGCAAAGCCCTGCAGTATTTTTAGAAAACACATAATTGAGTGCTAGCTGTGTGCCACTAAGCGTATAGCGTTGTGTGATTCTGGAATTAATGGAAGTGACAATGTTTTTGCATTTTCTCTTGCTTGAAGTACAAAGTGCAGCCAATGTGCCGGGCTCAGCAATGGGAAAACTGTAACCTTTTTGGCTTGTTGTTAGATTTTATACTGCTTGCTGTGGCGTGACCGGTTCTGGGCAGTCTCTGACACTCTGACAGTGGATTCATCAGGGTTGTCACTTCTGTCTCTGCACTGGCACTGGGTTATGAAGCATCTAATTGACAGAATTCCTCAGATGCTTATTGGATCAGACCAGCACAAGTGAGTGGCTTTGATTTGTGTTTCTGTTAAATGGTTGTATAAATTACCCTTTTGTTAGTATTACAGCTAATTAACTAAGCTGTTAGTGTTCAGGTTGTGTTCCATTAGAGATGCAAGTGCAATGTATTACATAGCTATTCATTTCTGAAATTCAGGTTTCTTAGCATTGGACTGCTTCTTGCCCAAATGATCATTGAGAATTTGTACCCATTTTCTGTACTTTAAAGTTAGGTTGCCCCTGTCGTGGAAGGTTAAGAGAAGGTACGTTCCTTTCTCATGTGTCCTTTTGCCTTTTTTCTCAAATTCTGAGTTAACTGTGTGGGCTTTTTTTTTTTTATTTTAATCTCCAAGGGTTTCCAAGGAAATTCAATCTGTTTCACAGCAGATTCAGAACTGCTTGGCCAATCCTGCTGGTATTTCTGCCAATATGAAAATATTACAGAAGTTTCTAGGAAGACCTCTTCCTTTTAAGGTATTGGTACTCTGTTTGCAAAAGATTTGTATTTCCAGCAATGTCCAAATATGCTTTAAAATAATCAAAGATTTGTAGCACTTGCTTTCCAGGCCAGCAAAACCACATCACTTTTGGACTTGATTGATTAAAAAAGCAATTTCAGCATATGTTAATTTACATATGTTAATGTGTGATCTTTTTTTGTGAAATAAATCAATTATCCAGATAGCATTTCTACTATTAATTATGCTTTGTATAGCAGTTAT
Organism: Strix aluco; assembly: GCF_031877795.1. Taxonomy (NCBI): domain Eukaryota; kingdom Metazoa; phylum Chordata; class Aves; order Strigiformes; family Strigidae; genus Strix; species Strix aluco. The sequence continues at coordinate 91,211,538 of NC_133933.1, forward strand.
TTAATATAGAGTGATGGACAAACACAAAAATATTACTACTTGGTCTGTTTTGGAGACTTGTGAACATCAGTATGCCACTTCCTTATTTAGTGAACGTATAGGTATGCAGAATAGACTGTACTTTCTGTTATACAGCATAGGATTGGGCTGCCTTATGACTTATCAAGACCAGGCCACTTAACTCTGACAGATTGTTTTTTTCCTTAAGTTATTTCACCAATTGGTGTCACTCAATAAATAAATCTTACAGTAAAATTTTCTAAAGAATATATGTCCCTTTTTAACAGCAGGGCACAAGTAGAAATGTAGCTTGCTCATACTGGTGATTAATTAGACCTAGGTTTTTATGGCCTTATCGCTCAAAAATACTCAGCTGTTCAGAAATGCACATAGTTACTTTATGGAACTTTTAAAAAGTTCAGTGCTTACTGAGAATTCTGGGAGGCTTTTCTAGGCATCCAAATGTATTTAAATTACAGGTGTAAAATGCCAATTTCTTTTAAGTGACAGTAGCTTCTGGCATTTTTTTATTAATTTGTGTATTTATTGCCCTTAGTTTAGGTAAGTTGCCACGTTGAGGTATTGTTTGTCTGCAATACTCCATGTAGTTTCTTCATGAAGGAAGATAAAAGACTTGACAAGGAGGAATTGTGGCCATCTATTCCAATGTCTGTCTTCCTGCTGTACTGAGTAGGGCTACAGCAGAATTGTTGTTGAATTGTTGGTGTGGGTTGGTTTATATATACTTGTACTTCGGTTGTGTGCATGTGAATTTGAAATCTTAGTTCTGACTGCAGTTGCAGATCTTGTTTGTTGTTTCATTAATGCTGCTAACAAAACATTGCCACTTGTTCAAATGTCCTTTTCGTGTTTCCAGGATAAACTGGGCATGGAATGTTTTTCTCAGTTAAAAGTTCTCAGCAAACCACTTAACATCTTGGAGCTAAGGTTGGCCTTTGGAGAAAGTAGATGGCAGGAAAAAATGTGCTGTCTGAAAATTGCTGCCATGGGATGGAAGATGAAGAAAGCATTGCTGCAAGCTGATGGCCTGATAATCAGAGCTAATCATTTAGATGATGTTAGTCTGGGTAGGTAACGCTTCTGAAGAGCCTAGCTGGATGATTTCTGCCCTCTCCGTTCTTTTTAAATACAAATGGAAAGGATGTGAAATGTTCACTGGCAAGAAATATAGTACATGCATTTATGTGCCTCTTACACTCTGTCAAACAGGTCAACTAAAGATTTTTTTGAAAGCTGTACATTCACAACTGAGAGCAGAAGGAGTTATATACAGTCATGCAGAAGAAAGGTTTACTGAAGATACCATCTCCAACCAGCTAGACGCTGCCTTGTTAAACCAGCTCTGCAGTCGGGTTCAGCTGTGGCCTGCGATGGAATACATAGGCATTCTCTGGCAGTACAAACTGACAGCAGATTATGTGGCCAAGGCTTGTGCAAGAAGGTAAGAAGAAGGTTGGAGAAATAAATCCTATATTCCTTTCATGAGATTCAGAATCCCTACCTAAAAGCTGTAACTTCAGTATGTAAATCTCTGTGTGTGTACATATATATTAATATATATGGCTGTGCGAATATGCATATATATGCAGGTGGTTCACATATACGCTTATATGTATTTATGTATATCAATGCATATACCTTCCTTGTCTGCGTGCAGGATCGCACTTGGGCAGCTATTAAAAGTATCCGCAAAGGGAGTAGTTTAGTATTATATTGAGGAAGTGGTTTTCTTCTAACTTACTTTATTGCTGTGAATATAGGAATGTTGGTGTCCAAGCCCCTTAGACTAAATGCATTAGACTCCAGAAATTGCCTTATTAATGGTAGAATGGATTATAGGTGGGGGAATGGTAAAACCTTTTATGTAGTAAATGGTACATAGTATTTTCCTTTTGGAAGTACACAGTATTTGCCTTTTAATGAAATAGAAGAGTCCTTCATATTAGGAATTAAGAAGATGATGTTTATCACCACGTTGCTGGGGCTGCTGCAGAAAGACCGAGTTAGACCTGGTGATGGACAAAGCACAGTAGCACATTTGCTTCTTGTTGTGTAAACTCCGCACATATACTTGTTTAAATTAACGTCATTAATTTAAGAAGTGTTAGTGTTGTTTTAAGGGGTCAAGTGTATTTATTTTTTTGATTGTTTTACCATTCCTTAAAACAGAGCTCTTCATGTATGGATTTCAGTGGAAGTAATTTTTTGTGCAGTGAGACTCCTAAAATCACTGATTCACTCTTGAATTCAGCAAAGTTCTGATTTTCACTTTGTCTCCAAATGTTTTGTATGTTTTGCTGAACACATAGCTTATAGCTACAGAAGATGACACTTCTTCCCCCTTTTGTTGTATTTAGATTTTTGCCAACTTTGAAGGATGCAAGTGTTTTGAGGGTTATTTGAGTGTTTGTTATTCTCCAGTGTTTAAAATGGTGTCATTTTAACCTTTCAGGGAATCTTCATTATTGTGACTTCACCTGCCAATTTGTTCTGCTATCCAAATTATTTATTTCATGTGCCCTGCTTAAGCATTACTTAATGTTGCATTTCTTTTACCTGCTACAGAGAGAACTACAGTCAAGAACTAAGTATATGTTCAGATCTAGTTCAACTTATAGCTTTTTCTCTGAAGTTGACACCAGCTGCTTCTCACCAGCTGTCTGGACTGTGGCACTTGTTACACCTTAATGAAGTAAGGACAAGTTTTCCTTTAATTAGTCTTGCAGAAGTTTTCAACAGACTCTTCAAAATAGCTATATCTCTGTAAAGTTTTTGACATGCAGTTTTTCCACCTGTGCCTGACAATCTATTCCTCCTTTTAATAAGAAAGGTTATTAACTGTGAGCCTGCAAAAAGCATAATTAAAACATAAATAAAGCACAATTAAGTATTAAATAACATAGTTGCATATGATCTAGTTTGGTACTGTTGTTCCATTCATCCATCTGTGACCTAGTGGAAAAAAGAAAATTGATTGAATGACAGGTGCCAGCCTGATTGTATCAATGTATTCAAAGTAATTTTACAATGAAAAATACTTGCTTCTGTCCCCACGCCTCAATTTTTTTTTTTAAGGTCTGTGTCGCAAATCAAATAGACTGAGACAGTTATTTGACGCATTTTCTGTAGAGCATTTAATATGTCTGAGAAATTCTGTTTGGTTAATGTTTAGCTGTGATACAGTGGTGGTTGTGTTCCCACAAAGCTCAGTAAACCAGCAAGTTCAATTTAAATGCTTCAGAGCAGGATATTGCATATCTTTACCTATTTCATGCTTATGCAACCTTGTGTATTGTAACAAAAGGTTGCACAGTCGTAGACTAGAGGCTGTATTCTGAAAACTTGCTCTGTAAACATGCTGCAGATTTCACTCACAGAATATAGTGCAGACCTCAGGAAGTGTACTCTTTTTGTTGAGATGCAAGCAAACGCTATGTGAACTTGAAAAGGATCGTGGGGAATATCTTGTACTATCCTACTGAAAAACAGTATCATACTCTTTTTTTTGGGGGGGGGGGGGGGGAAGGGTGTGTGCTTGCTTCTCTTTTGCTCTCTGTAAATTATTCTTAGCTCTAGGTTTTTCTTTCTCCTTAGATACCCCCTGAAGAGATGTCTATTCTGTCATCTCAACTAGTTAATGCTGCATTATCATCCTTTTGGAGCAGTACTTTCACCACAGACCCAGACTACTGGTTGACTTGGAGGCCAATACCTTCAACAGAGGAAAAGAACTTCTCTAAATCCCATATGAACTGTTCTATGAAGGTTTGTCTCTTCTGACCTAATTAAACTACTATGTTGTATACTCTTTTAATAAATAATTCAACAGCTTTCTAAAGAAATACTGTAAGCTCTAGCATAGTCAGTGCAAGTTGCATCTGAACAATCTAACTCTTAATCTCTTAATTTAGGGCCCAGGTATTTTGACCCGAGCCGTTTTCTCAAAGTGCTTCTTTGAAATTCTAACTAGCAGCAGCAAGACAAGCCAGTGGGATGTGAGTGGGCTTCCTGTTCTGTCATCATCCCATGTGACACTAGGAGAATGGATGGAGAGGGCACAGCAGCTTCATGAAGTCAGCACAGCACTGTGGACCAACCTGGCTGTCTCTTCAATAGCAGATTTTAGGTATTAAGACCTCTTTTATAGAAATACGTTATTTAAATCAAGCACATTGCAGAAGCTTGCTTACCATGTGTAAACTTCTCTCATTCCTTTGCCTCCAGACACACAGATGCTAGACTACAAGGAATAATGCTAAGCAGACAACTCTCTGCCCTGGTAGATCTGGTTCCAGTGGATCTTCAAGAAGAATTTTTAGAGTGTTGTGAGAACGTCTACCTCAAGGATCCTGTTGCATATGAGTACCTTCTCAAGATACTTAGAAGCATCACTGATCAGGAGTTACTTCCTAAAGAATTCCTGTTTCTCCTGCTCACTTGCTTGCAGCAGTTCTTTGGGGAAGGGCTTAAGGAGTTACCAGAGACAGCTTGGCGAGGAACCCTCTGGGTGAATATTGGTTTGGTGCAGATCCAGATGTGGCTTCCGCACACCAGGTTTGATCCAGCTGTTAAAAGAGAATACAAGCTCAAGTATGCAAAAGAAGAGGTGAGTGTGGAGCAGAGTTGGCTTTTACCTCTGTAATGTGTAACATTAATACAAAGGAGTTTTGGCTTGGGTGTTCTTGGGCAAATCTTTGGTCATGATTTTTAAACTATACAGTTAGAACTTCTTTTAATGTCCAAGAAGATGATGTACCTACTTGGTTACCAAAGCCAGAACCTCAGAGAATGGTTTATCCTTTCCTTTGTAGTTATATCAGCTGGAGTGTGAATGGAAAACAAATGATTTCTCATCCCAGCTGCATACAGGAAAAAGAATTGAAGATGAAGCAGTCAGCAATCATATTCATCCCCATCTCAGGTGACATTGCAGACACTTAACTCTTCTCTTGTAGATTGGAAATTTCATCTTTGAATGCTTGCGCTCCAGAACTTTTCTCCACAGCTTTACAATTTTTGTGTTGTTCTGTAGAAATAGGGGTTGTTGATTTTAAAGCATCAATTTACATATTGAGGTGGTAAAGAAAAATACAGAAGCTGTTGTGTTTACTTGCAGTGACTAAGGCATTGTCTGTGCACACTTTGTACTGCTGTAAATACAACAATTAAAGTAGTGATCTTTGTATCCTGGTAAAATTGAAGCTATGTCCAGAAGTGAAAATAAAGCCGTACATCTAAATTATGGTAGTTTAATTAAAATGTGACAGTGTTATCAACAAACTGAAAGGAGGTGGAACATATATCTATCACTACAACTCTTCAAGGCTTCGATAGATGCCAGTGCTACTTTGCCGAGTTCTTGGACTGTGATCGTACTGGGTGGAAGTCTCCAGATGTGTATTTTAGCAACAGCCTTTGCCTGCGGTGCTGTGGATGAATTAAATATCTTACCACATAGAGTACACTGTTGACATTCAGAATTTGTACCCTTTGGGAAATTTTAAGTGAACAGGTATTTCTCCTTTGTGCACACTTCAGGTGTTCCTTGTACATGGAGATAAAAACTGGGTATTATTCATGATCTTCCACTATTAATGGAAGTTTTCGATTTCATTATTATACACATAGAGGATCTGATAGTTCTATTCTATTGCTTAAAGTCATTAAAAGCAAGTTCTGAATGGCTGAGTTTTACCAATTGCTTCCAGTAATACTGCTTTTTCCTTAATGCTCACAGAGCTGTCAGATAGCAAGCAAAAAAGTAATAGGAGTTTATGGGGGGGTGAAAGGGGAGAGAAGTACATATGCACACTATATGGGAGTTGCTTCTTGGGTTTTTTCCTTATTTGCTGTTTCACACAAACTAGCAGAATATTTCTGATTAATCTTTTTATATATCTAACATACGTATATAAACACGTTTATATGAAGTATTTGTATGTCTAAATTGGTCAATGTTATTCCCTAACAGACTGTTGCATGAAAGAATGCAGAGGTTGAAGGAGCAAATAAGCAGTCTCTCCAGAAAAAAGGCCTTCAGGCCACCAGCTCCACCCTATGATTGCTTATACCAGGAGGCTTACCAGTACATCAGCAGCATAGCACGGGTTTCTTCAGTCCAAGATCTTTTAGCCCGCCTTCTACAGTTCCTCCGTGGGGAAAGACCTAAATCACTCCAGGCAATACAAAACCTGTTAAATGAAGAAGCATCTTGGCAACAATCACACCATCAGTTTAGAAAACACCTGGCAGAGGACTATGCTGTATTCCCTGATGCCATCATTCCACTGCAAGCTGCCATTTTACAGTTGCAACATGGCATGCGATTAGTGGCTTCTGAAGTCTATGCAGTGCTCAAAAGTTTTGTGCGTCCAGCTGATCTCACCAACCTCCTTACTTCTTTGTTGACATTTCCTTCTGTTGGCTGTGCCTTCCCCACTTACTTTGCTCGTGCAGAAATTTTATGCTCCGTGAATTCAGTTGAGGTTGTTCATGGACTTAAAAGGTTTTCTTTGAAGTACTCTGAAGGAGAATCTGAGGGAGTAGAGCAGACTTGTCCAACTCTGGAACAGCTCCTAGTGAATGCTTTGTTGCATCTTCGATGCCATGTACTATCCAGAGGAGAAATGGACCAGAAATCTCTGCAGCTTTTTAGACATCTGTGTCAGGTAATATCTGAATGCCAGTGGCCAGGATTCTTGCACTGAACTACCGTGTCCCCCATACAAGAAAGACATGGATATATTAAGTGGGTCTAGAGGGCCACAAAAATTATCAGAGGGCTGTAACACCCCTCCTGTGAAGAAAGGCTGACAGAGCTGGGTTTGTTCAGCTGAGAGAAGAGCAGGCTCCAAGGAGACTTATTGTGGCTTTTCAGCATATAAAGGGGGCTTATAAGAAGGATGGAAAGACACTTTTTACCAAGGCTTGTAGTGATAGGACAAGGTGCAGTGGTTTTAAGCTGAAAGAGGGTAGATTTAGACTGGACATAAAGACATTTTTTACAGTGAGGATGGTGAGATACTGGAACAGGTTGCCCAGAGAAGATGTGGATGCTTTGTCCTTGGAAGTGTTCAAGGCCAGATTGGACGGGGCTTTGAGAAACCTGATCTAGTGGAAAATGTTCCTGCCCGTGGCAAAGGGGATTGGACCACATGATCTTTGGAGGTCCCTTCCAACCAAAGCCATTCTATGATTCTACCTTGATAATTTTCAGTATAATTTTTCCTTTTTTTTTTTTTTCCCAATGAATTGATAAAAGATAATTTTAACCTAATCTAAAATACTGGATTAACTTGTTTGGATTTATCAAGGCACAAAATCATAGCCTGTAATGGTTACCAAAGATTTTATTTGGAAAAAAAAACAGACAACAAAACCGAAAAGCACACAGAAAAAGCAAAACCAAACTTTGTAAAGAGTTTATTTTAAATATTTAAGAAAGGAGACTAGAACTTAGCCAAGCACTCTGTTGCATACTGTTTTCTGGGCTTGTGAGAGGGCAATTCACAAATCTTCCTTCAAGTTAGATGGCTTTGATTTATGCTGTTGTAGGCTGTAGAGGAGGAAAGAGCCAAACAAGATACATGCTGCCCCTTTGATGAAATGTGAGGTGATGTTAAACATTAACTTGTGTAAAAGCATGCTGCTTTGTGTTTCCTTAGGCAATTATAAATGAGTGGGATGAACAGGAACGACGTGCCCAAGAGCGGGAGGCAATGGAACGCAGTCTGTACAGATACAGAAGTAAAAGTCATGGGAAAGGACAGAGTGAAGAAGAAGAGGAAGAAGAAGAATTTAGAAGAAGATTTCCTTTTCATGAAAAGGTAACAGCTGTAACTCTGTAAAGAAATACAAATATTACGTCTGAAAATTATGTCCTGAAAATACATACAAGTAAAATGACCTGATAATACATACAAGTAAAATGAGAAGAGGAACGAAATGTTTTTTCCTTCAGCCAAAAGAAAAATGTGGGATAGATTTTGATAGAAAGGTATTAAGAACTGTGCTTTTAGTTTATTTTATCTTCTGGTTGTAGAAAGTTTTTGGAATTAATTTCCAGACTTGAACCGTACTGTGGTTTCGGTGAATAATCCCAAATTATGTAACTGAATGACAATGTAATTAGTTATTTGTTGTAAAATTCTGGAATTTGATTCATTTAGCAAGTAAGGTTGTCTGAGGTTTTATACCTGTGAAGAAGGCTAATCTCCTTCTAATCTCCTTGATTAAATAAAGCTGTGAGATTTTTTTTCAAATTAAACTGGCCTGCGTTACCAAGTGACTTTTGAAATATGTCTTCACCAAGCAATGTTATGCAGTACAGAAATCCATGAGACAATTATGTGTGTCACTGTGTTGTTGGGTTGTAATAGTTCAGGTCTTCAGGTGACCAAGCAGCCTTGAGGTGGTTTATCAGCAGATACAACTGCTGCTGCTTTTTCTGAAAGAGGTTTGGTTGGCAACAGCTCAGGGATCACTGTACTGTGCTCTTGCCTGATGTGGTTGTGCTCTTAATTGTTCTGTTCACCTGTGTTCTGTTTCAGACTGACATCTGAGCTGGGAGGCGGGCAGTGTATCTATATAGTGCCAGCTCCAAATCATTAGCATATTGTTGCAATAGCAAAAAGTACAAAACTGGAGATGGGGAGGGGAGGCACTGAAGGAAGAAATTATAACTGCCTTTTGATTATCATGTAATTTGCAGGACTTTGAAGATATCACAGCTCAGCCAAGCCTAGAAGAAAAAATGGAAACTGAAGATCCATTGGAAGACCAGGTGGAGGTTGATAGAGCCCTTTTGTCCAAGAGCTCTATGCAAACAGTGATGATGGTTCATCAACAGTTGTGCTTAAACTTTGCTCGATCCCTGTGGTATCAACAGAACCTGCCTTCTCATCAAGCCAAACATTATTTCAGTACATTTATTTCCTGCTATCAGACTGGTGCCTGCCTGGTGTCACAATTCTATCCTTTAATTGGTAAGATTGCTAGCAGTATTTCAGATGTGCAGTTTTAGCTTTGTAATAATTTGTTTCAAATTAATCATATGTAGGTCACAAAACAGACTTATGGGAAAAATGCACAAAACTGTATTTTCTTTCTCCAAAGAACTTGTCTCATGTTCAGAATTGTCTTGGTAGAATGCTTTGGTTTTTATTCTTTTATGGATATTTTTTTTTTTAATTCTATTTGTTAATACATAAGACTAACACAGTTTAAGAATAAATTGAATACTAAGTGAAATTTTGATCACTTGGATCTGCGTAATCCTGTGGAAGATGATGCACTTGCAGAAATTTCCCAGAAGTAGAATTTGCAGTTAAGTTCATTAAAGAATTGGTTTAAGCTTAAATGGAGCATCTGTAATTTTTTTTTTTAAAAAGTGTTTGTTTTTTTTACCCTGAAATTTGGTACACTTCATGTGTAAATTGTTATAACAATGTGAGAGACCTCAGGATCATCGCGTCTCAAAGCAGAGCTATACTTCAGTTCTAACCTAATAAATGTGTATGCGTGCAGTTAAGAAGAAGCAGATAAGGGCTGCTGTTTCTGCAGTAACTTATTTTTGTGTTCATACCTGAGATGTAATATATGTGATTTTTTTTTTTTTTTTTTTTAAATTTTTGTGTTGGATTCCTTTTTCACAGAGCCTTGCTACTAATTTTGTAGTGAATATCTCCTTGATGTGAATTTATGCACAGAAGAACTGGTCTTACAACAGGATCACAGCCCACCTTCAGGATGCTGATTTTACTTTTATACAAAAATTTGATAGAGAATGTAAACTTTAGATCTATCTCTTCTGTGCCATACTCCCATCTCATTGCTTATATATGGCATATTCTTATATTCTTGTAATACATAACATGCTAAGCTTGGGATGCGGGGGAAAAAACCACAAAATTCATCCATGCAACCGAAAAAAGAATTAATAGCATGTGTGATGTCTTCCTTTTTTTGTTTCCTAGGTGCTGAAATGAATGATAGTCTTTTGGGAAGCCAGCTTCTTGTTAGCACTCTTCTTCACAATACCTTTTTTGAGGAACTAGCTTCAGATCTTGTGCTGCAGCAAGATGGCCCATATGACTTCTACCAGCATCCTAATATTCAGCAAGTCCGACAGTGCCAACCTGTACTTGATCATTTTGCTAAAGAAGTGAATAGGCTGCTGCAGGAATGGCCAGAACATCCAGTACTTGTGCAGGTAAAACCACCTCAACAAATGTTTGGGGAAAACTGGAGCATTTTAGATATGCATAGACATGTGCATGCATACACATGCCTAGGTGTTGTCTGTATTACTTATGCAGATGTTTTGAAGTCATACCTGTCTCTTCTTAAGAAGGTAGCTGTTCTGTTCAGTTATGAAACATTAAGTGGTATTCACTGCCTACTCTGATCTTACAGCTTTAAGCAATATTCAATCTGCCATACTTCAAAGATTCTTGATATCTTTTGTTGTTTGGGCTCCTGGGATTTTTTTTCCAGAATGCTTTTTTTCATAGTGCTTTAAAATGGATATCTTTGGTCCCACCTAGAGGGCCTGTGTGGCCTTCAGGTTATATTTCTTACAGTAATGCAGAAACTCGGAAATTATTGGAACTCTTTGTGTTAGGTCATTTGTGCCCCTTTCCCCAAGTACACTGGCCTTCACTGAACTACTAGTGACCTTATACTAAAATGAGGAAGCAATTTAAAATTTTTTTTAAAAAATAAATTCTTTTCTCTTACAGAAGAGGGTTATGCTAATACAAATTAGCTTAACTTCCTGACTGCTTCTGTTGGAGATCAGTTACTATAGGTTGAACACTTGTTTTTTGTTCTGCAGCTGTTAGTTGTGATGGACAGAATCCGGAGTTTTCCACTCTCTAGTCCTCTCTCAAAGTTCCTGAATGGTTTGGAAATTCTTCTTGCAAAGGCACAGGTAAGAAAAGAGCTAAGGGAAACTTCTATCTTATCTTTTATGCTTCCTTATTTATATTGGTGCCATGATTAAAAACAACTGAAAGCTGCTTGCCAGGATCTGGGGAAGTGAACTTGCTCCCTGACTTAAGTTTAAGGAGTAGGAATGTACTCCAGAATAGTGCATGAGTCTTGCCATGCAAAGACTAATTTCTGGCTTTGTATAAAGGGGAACTTTTTTTTTTTCCAGGACTGGGAGGAAAATGCTAGTCGAGCTTTGTCCTTGAGAAAACATCTTGATTTGGTCACACAACTGATTATTCAGTGGCGTAGATTGGAGTTGAAGTAAGAACTGTCCTTCTCTACTGCTTTTTCTTAGATACTGTAAGCTTCCGTCTCTGTACGGAGACACCTTCTGGTGCAGAATTGACTTAATCGTGGAACATGTGTGTGTGTCTGTCTATCTGTCCTAATAACAATGTGGGGAAGAACCCCCCCCAAAGTAGCAGCTGTACTGGCTCAGAATGAGCATGCCCAGCCCATGGTGACCCTGTGTATATGCCTCAGCAGGAGTAGAAGCAGGACAGATAACTACAGCACTGCATCCTAATATTTTCCCAGTGTCCTCCTGTTTTCATCCTATGATTTACTGAGCCTGCAGTGTTTTGTCTATTTAAGAACCCCCATTAAATTTTCCTTAAAAACTATTGTCCAGTCTTCTGTTAAGACCACGTAAAATTTTTATATCCACAGTATGCCATGATCAGGAATTCCACAGGTCTACTTCAAGTTTTGTGAAAAGAAACTTTTGAACCTGGCTCAGACTGATATTGTTTACTGTCCCTAGTTGTTGCATTTCTTCTCTCATATATAATAATCTTCTCTCATATATAATAATCTTAATAATAGTGGCAAAGCAGTGCTCCTCAAGACTTCATTGTGTATATTAAGCATATGTGCAGATTATTCCATCCTGTAAATTTTTCCTCTAGTTTAGTAGAAACAGAATAAAGTTTGTGGTTTTTTGGAGCTACCCACAATATTTTTGTTTTATTTTTTTCTTCTCTCCCCTTCCTTATTGTTTCCAGTTGCTGGTCAGTAAGCTTGGACAATATTATGAAGCAGCATGTAGAGAAATCCACAAAGCACTGGTTCTCTATCTATCAAATGATTGAGAAGTATGTTCAAGAACAGACAGAGGCAAACACAGAAGGTAAGGGCTGGCCTTATATGAATGTATGGTGCAGTTCCAGCAGTTACTAAGGATGCATAATTAAGGTCCTAAATGTCATAGTTTGACAGTGCACTTCCAAGTGTAGTTCTTGTACCCTCTGCCCTACAATTCCATGACTGTATAGGGTCTTCCATATAGAGTGAACTTTGCTTGGTATTTATTTCTGGAACCACCTGTGTCCCTCATAGGGATAACATTGTAGGTCATATAAAGAAAAGATGTATGTAAAAGAGCATCTAAAAGAAACTAGAACTGTGGCAACTGTAGGTCATGCACATATAAACATTTCAAACAGATTTGGAGGGTAAGAATCCTCTATCTGCAGCTGGAAAAGGCACCACATTTTTTTAACCACACAAAGCACAATTCGTGTCCCAGCTGCACTGCTTTTAATGTTCTGTATAAAGCCTAAAGAATTCTTACAGTAAGTATGTTTTGTACATACTGTTCTTAGCAAATCTGTCTGCAGGTGTTCACATTATGTAAAATAGGGAAAAGAATATAGCTCTCAGTCCCTTGCCTCCCCAAAATTTAATTAAATTGTAAGGATGAAAGTAGCATACTCTGACATGAGGCAGTCTTGTGCCAAATCTCACTACTAATTAATGCACTTACTTGACGAACTTCATATCCTTGGGTTATTTTACATCTCCAAGCAGACAGCATGTCATCTTCTATAGGTAATGCTCTAAACACACTGTATTCTGTACCAGATTCTTCCAAGATTATTTCTGTCTTGATGATTTTGAGGAGATAAGGAACTGGCAGTGACAAATTCATAGTATGGCTCATCATAACCAAAAAAGCCATTCATTCATAGAGAATAGCAAGTATTCTTTAAATACTTGATGCATTCTGAAATTGGCCTCCTCAGTCGCTATCTTACTGCTGCCTCTCTTGTCCCTTCTCCTTTCTTCCAATGTGGTGGTTGTTGGTTTTACTTATTATTAAATTAAAATTATTCCCCTCACCATTGTCACTTTCCTAATAGAGACCTGATATTTAGTTAGAAGTTTACGAAGAGGAGACAACAATTTTCATGTAGAGGGTTTTTTTTGTTTTCTCCCCCTTCTAAATTTCTGGTGCACTGTTCAGAAACTGAGCAAATGGATCTGAAAACTCTGGTCAGCACACTACAAGCTTTCATTGAAGGATCCGCGCTAGGAGAGTTTCATGCGCGACTTCAAGCACTACTGGTTTTCCACTGCCATGTCTTGCTGATGCCTCAAGTAGCAGAAAAGGGTAAGCTCTTAGCGTTACATGTGTTAAGTCTCTTTACAACAACCTGACCATCAGGTATTCAAGACTTACAAACAGATCACTAAGCCCATAAATACAACATAAGCCTATGCTGCTTTTTTTCCTCTTTTCATGAAGAATACTGTTAATTTACCATCAGAATACTCATGGTTTACCCCATCTTTTGGTGTTGCTAAGCTTCATGATTACAAAAAAACCCACAACTGGATTCATTTCTCCCCTTGATACTGAAGAATATCATGTTTTAAGAGAAGCTTGTTATTTTCTTTCCCTTCCAGACGTTCTGTGCAGCATCCTGTGGAATCTATACAATTATTATAAGCAGTTTTCAGAGTGTGTTGAGGCCAGAATCACTGAACTTCGTCAACCTATAGAAAAGGAACTTAAGGTAAAAAGAAACTTCATTCAGACAATATATTGATCTAATCAAAGGAACAATGGAGCAGATATTATTTGAATTTGTTTATAATGGCTCTGTTGGCTGCTGAAATTGCTACTATACTTCACATTTTCTTTGGCAAGAATTTATTTTTGAGGTGGGGGGAGGTTGGTTGAAGTCTTCGATGTTTGGTCAGTCCCATTTAGCCGTGGTGGCTTCTACCCACTAGCGAAGCCCCTTTGGATTTCACAGCATTTGGCCATGCAACAGTTTTAGCGTAAACACAAATATTAATAGAATAAGATGCCTATGGAGTAATTTTCTCACTTACTAAAATGTCTTGCATTTTAAGACCACCAGATCATCATAGCTGATCAGCTTTAAAGATCATCTTTTATATGCAAGTAGTTCATTGCATTTATATAAGTAATCCCATTGATTATTTATTTTCCTAATAGGAATTTGTGAAAATTTCAAAGTGGAACGACGTCAGCTTCTGGGCTATAAAACAGTCAGTTGAAAAAATACGCAGGTAACTCAGAGCTTGGAATTAAGCTCCATGTTTGGAATCTTCCTTCTAGATGATTTCTCTGTGATGTTAAATTTGAATGCAAGCATGTTTCTTCTGCTCATAACGCAGTGGAGACATTTATTTCCAGCAGCTGAGAGATTTCCAGGATTATAAAACCCAGTAACACTTTTGCTTTCCTTTGGTAATTAGGACCCTCTTTAAATTCATGAAGAAGTTTGAAATTGTTCTGGATGAGCCATGTCGGCCTGCCTTGGTGGAAATTGGTAAGGAAGAGCAGCTGGACTGCTTGCAAAAGCAGGAAGAATCTGAGAACAAAGAGACCAAAGTTCAGAGACTAAACAACACATTAAGAAAATTTCTCTCTGCTAGAACAGATGTTGCCAAGGTGACTGTATTCTTTATTCTAAGTGTGGGAGGGATATTTTCTCTATTCTCATCTATATGTCGCTTTTCACTGATTTATGCAGAAAAATCTTATGTAAGTGTCAAATCTGTTGAATATATCATAACTTTTTGGTCTTACTTGTGTTCAGTGTTATGAAACACTGCAGATGGGTGGGAATGCAGCATGGAAAGACAAGCATGTTCTGTTTTGACTTGGCACAATATCTATGCTCTAATATAGAGATGATAGCAGTTACACATTTCATCTCCAAGTTGCTTATATATTGTCTGCAGCAATTTGTTATTTGCCTGCTACTGCAGTAATATGGACTGGGAGTTGAAATTATTATTAGCCTTTTTTCCTAAACAAGGACCCCAGCAGATATAGCTGTAGGATTTGTGCATATATAAGTTCTGATTAAATATAAAATTACTTTGATCTTGAACTCAACACTAGGGGAGTGCACTACATTGTCATATATTTGCTGTTGGCTGACAGCTTGTGTACTGTGAAAATTTGGCTTGGACTAGCTGATAAGTGGTAAATCCTACTCCAGAGTGCCACAGTTTAGTGTGTCTCTAATTAAGTTGTCAGGCTCAGAGAGGAAGTCAACTAATTGTCTTCCTGAAATAAATCTCTATTCACATTCATTAGTTCTTATTAATAAGATGCATGGAGACAATTGTAAGTCATAAGAATTTGGGGATTAGTGGGAAATGCTTGGTTGCTCTCAGCTTCCAAGGCTTTTGTTCCTTTTCTTCAGACCAGACATCTTACTTTTGTCCTGTGACAGTCAGGAGGGGTGGAGTGAGGAGGCAGAAAATGGATGCAAATCTAATGTCTGTGATTGTTGGTTTGTTTTGTTGGTTGGTTTGAGGTTGGTTTGTTTGTTATCAAGCCTGTTACTGATAATCCAACAGAGTTGCTGCTTACACTTGTTGCAGTTTTATGTTGCCTTCAAGCATTGGTGCTGAACTGTTCAAAGGATCACACGGAGTTGTTTTGGGGTTTCAGAATTTAGTCTTTCTCTTTGCAGTGATTTACTTCTAATGGTCAAATAAGACATCTTTAGTATGTGTGTATAACTGGACTGTTTCTTTAATTTTTTTCTCAGAAGGCACTCCCAGAAGAATGTCAGGATGGCATTACATTTCATACAGAATCTCTTCAGTATCGTCTGCCTAAGCTTACTAAAAAAATGAAGAAAATGTGTACAACGGTTACAGAAAATAATTTATTCTTAAGGCTGGTAGAAAATCTTGACCAGTTCACAGGTTAAGTATTCTTATAATTTCTATACCATAATTGATCTCTGTAACGTAAATGGAACAAATCAGGAAAAAGTGTAGATACATAGTTCCCTTCCCAGTCTGTCTTCCTGTGCCTGCTTTGTGCATGTTAAATTTTCACATCTCTTACCTTTCCCTGCTGTCTTCTATACAGGTGGTATCATTGTTTCTGTAGCTGAACTGCAAAATTTAACATTTGATCAGACAGCAGATAAGGAGAAGCAGAAGTCAGAGGCAAAGCATATTCAGATGCAGAAGCAACGGGCTTTGTCAGATCTCTTTAAAAGCCTTGCTAAAACAGGTAAGCTTTGAGTAAAAATGTGCTTGATTTAAAAGCACAGAGTTCTTAAGCGTTTTACCATTTTTGCCAATATATCTAAACCCACCATAATACTATGTTCTTGAAGTCAGTAAGCCACTAATACAGAGAAGCATTTAAGTCTTTTTCTCTTAGTCTGTTGACTAGGTGGCCTGGTGCGTTAGCCCTTTCAAATACCTTCTGTTCTTCTCACATTCCATTAGATGTACAACAGTAGCTTTTCTGAAGCAGAAATGTACTTTATCTCCAGTCAGAAGTCATTGCCCAGCTTTTAGAAACAAGAGGGAAGCTCATTATCTTGTATCCATTCTCTGATCCAGAACTGAAATTAAGTTAGCTCATCTGAATGAAAGCCCACCTCTCGATTGACAGACTAGCAAAGATCAGATTGTCAGACATGTGGTTGAGCCATGAAGACTGAATGATCTGCTGATGGGAACCATTGGAGCTACCCTGTTCAGCAGCCCAGTCTCCATTACTCCCCTTGCTAGTCTTAAGGAGAGGGACCTACCCAAAGTATTAATTGTTGCCTTTTCCTTTGGTGTTATGTTAAATTATTTATCAGGTGTTCTTAGTCACTGAGCAGTTTAGACACCAGCAGAAGTAAGCAGTGTTGTTAAATAAACAGCCGTCTTACAGCATTCTGCTAAGTCATAGCCAGAACTAGAAATAATGTAACTTTGACTTTTTTTTCCTTCTTTCTTGAAGAGAGTTTAGTGTTTTGGTGCTTCTCGTGGAAGCCATAGCTTCTGGTCTGCAGTGATCCTAAGAACCCCTTAAAAAAATTGTGTTCCTCATGGTTGCAGAAATAAGCTTGGAAACATGAAGTTAAGGATTCCAGGAAGGCATGATTTTGATAACAAACTAACTCAGTGTCACAACACTTGGAAAATAAATGAAAGCAAAAACATCCTAAATGCTTTCTGGGAGGCAGGAGGAGGCTTCCGTTGTTGTTTTGAGTGTTTATAGTTTATGCTACTTAAACGAGTTGGTGTGTAGTGAGTAAATAGGTCCCAGAAGATCAAGGTCCTTTTGTATTTAGATGAATTCACAGGTGAATCTGAGTGGGAGGAACACATACACTTTTCCTGTGTTTGGAATTTTTTGCACCCGCTGACGCCAAAGGGATGTCTGCCATTGCTGCCCTGTGAAGTTTGTGCTGGAGGAATGGCATACTGTGATGATTTCATTAACACATGGAATTTGAATTCTCTACTAGGCTTTGATTGCAGGTGACACTTTTACCTTCCTCATTCATCAGCCTTTTCATGTCTTAAAAATGAGGTGATGATCCCTAAGTCAGCTTTCTTAAAGGACCAGGAGAAATAAAAAGTGTTGCTCCTAAGAATTGTTTTCCATTTAGTTTGGAAAAATGGCAACATAACCTAGATAGCTAATGAGTATTTATTACAGGTTCTGCTTATGTTCAGGCTACTTTGAAAGGAGTGTTTTAATTGGCTTGAGAGAAATGAGCATGTTTAATCCAACTTTTAAAATAGCTAAAAGAACGGCCTTAAGCCTGACTTATAAAAGTATGTAGCTGTAACTTTCTCAGGCTGTAGCCTGCCTTACAGGTTCAAGGATTTTTGATTTTTCTCTTGGCCACCACCACCAACCTCCTTTATACACGCAAGTCTGTGCCTTATTTTCAGCTGTGCTCTTCAGCTATGTTCACCTGGAGATAGCTAAGCTACAATGTGTTCTTACATTACAAAAATCGTGATATGTTCAAAGACTTGTCAAAATCATGCAGCATCAGAAAAAACCTACATCAGAAGGTTTTAGATCTTAATACCAACTGTATGAGTGACATTTTTCATATAAAAGAATGAGGGCATAAAAAGGATGTGTGTTCAAATGTCATTCCAGGTTTATCATACCGGAAAGGTCTTTCTTGGTCCCGGTCAAAAGCCTGTCATGAAATACTCTACCTACGTCCACTGGACTTGCGTAGTGCATTAGGTGTAGTCAATTGTACACATGAACTGGATGCCACGTATGTACACAGTATTTCTAACCCTTAGATTTTATGAATTGCAGCTATGATATATAGAATTTATTGCATGTGGATTTAGACTGGAATTTCTGGAACATAATTCACTTAGTATTTCAGATACTCCTTCCTCTTTCCCCCATTACTTCTCAGTTTGAAAATCCCAAGCATACTGTACTGGCACATACACCCGAGAGAGAGGGTTTTTTTAATTTGCACTTTTCACAACTTTACCCTCAGTTTCATTGCTACTGTGAATTAGATTTCAGTTAACCCTCCACTGCCCAGCTTTGCCTGGGATGTTTTGCTAGCATCATATTAGAATGTAGACTGCTAACAATTTTATTAAAGATGAGTTGTGATTTACAGGGTTTACTTAATTTTTTTGTTTTAATTGACTAATGGGATATTTCAGGAGAAAATACATAGACTTCAAAGTGGGCATTTCTGTTTTTCTGGTAGCAAGTGATTTTTGTCATTGAGATGTGCTGGTTACTGTCCTCCTCAGGTGCAACGGTTTAATTTATGGTACCTTTCATCAAGGCCAAAATAAAGGCTTCCCTATCAAGCTGGATTTAGCTGCATGGAAAAAAAAAAAACAACTGTTTAAGTGTTAAACTATATTCAAAGATAGATATTTTGCTGCTATTGTGTAGGGTTTCCTTAGGGTTTATTTTAAAAATTAAGTGTTTCCTTTAGAATACTTCTGGAGAAAATGAAGAATTACAAGATCAATACATTTGCAAAATGAATTGTAAGCAAATTTGTTAGGTTGAAGAGCTGACCTGGTGGTTCCAGTGTGCTGAGGTACTGATATTATATACCTTTCTAATACCAGACTTTTTTTGTGCTCTGTCAGGTTGTTGACAGAGATTTCTTCTGCCTGGGATGGATGCCAGAAGTACTTCTATCGGTCACTTGCACGCCACTCTAGACTTCAGACAGCGTTATTAGCACCTGCCAAGGTAGAACACCAAAGTAAAAATAGAAATCCTACTTCTGTTAACTTTATTTTACCAACTTGGACTGTTCCAGCAGCAAAAAGGGCATGTGAGATCATGCTGTGTTCTGTAATATGATACAAAATATTATATTTTGGGGCTAATCATTAAATGCAGCATTTTAAAACCTGTTGTTTTATGACTGAAGTTTAGTGAACTAAGTTAACTGTAAACGTACAGTATCTCTCCTCACAACAGATACCCTGTTGCTACTTTTTGTGCATGAAGGAAAATCCTGAAATACTGAATCAAAACTTGTCAGGGAAACAAAACCAGGATTAGTTGTTGCACATGAAAAAAAGCAGTTGAGGTTTATAATTGGACATAACTGGAGCCTGTGTCTAACACAAAAATGCTGATATATTTCTTTGCTTAAAAATTGGTCTAAAATCGGTAGAAGGAACAAAAGAGTTCTGACAAATCAGTACCACTTTGCCAGTGTTTCAGGAGAAAGGGATCTCTTCCAGATGCTGCTCTTTCTCACTGTGCTTCACCCCTCGTTTTACAACATGATCTTGTCAAATGTCACAGCTGGCAGTGGCATAAATGACGGAACGTAGCTGAGATCAGTTTTGCTCTGTGTCATGAACATTTATTCCCAGCTTTAAAATGGGATCCTTTCTAATGAAAGGAGGGAAAGTATTTGTCAGTAAATCTGGTAAAATGAATTGTGGAAGTGGTTTTAGCAATAGTCATGAATGTAAGAATTTAGGCTGGCATAGCTTTAGATTTTAATAATCATTTATGTAAGGTAGCTTTACTATTGGAACTAAACTCCTGATAATTATTGCTACAGTGGAGTGCAATTTAATATGGCTGTTGTTGCAGGAGCTACTTGAAAATCAAATTTGTATGCAGGATATATGGAAGATGCAGAAAAATGAAGATGGGGAAACTGTAATAACTATAATTTTTGTCTGCATTTTAAGACTTGTTCAATTAAACCATAAATTTTCAGCCAGCCCAGTGAAATGGAATGGAGGCATAGAGAATGTTATTATCTGCTTATTTGTGTAACTGTTCCCTCCCACTTTTTCTGTATCTGTTTTTTTTTTTTAGGATATTGGACTAGGTAGCATTGAACGATGCAAAGGATTCACTGCACACCTCATGCAGATGCTTGTTAGGCAGAGACAATCTCTTACTGCACTGACAGAACAGTGGATCTTACTGAGGTACTTTGCATTTTCCAACATTTAAATGTTGGCAAGGAGTCTGACAGTAAGCAATTCAGTTCAAGAAAAATGGAAAAAAAGGTAGAAGGAAAAAATTCTTCCCCATATTTCCCCATTTCTCTCCTCCCCTCAATTAAGCCTAGATATAAAAAATTTTTAAAAGTAAAAGGAGGTGGAGGGGTTAGGTATTGTTTATCCTGTCATTGCATCCATTATTTTGGAATCAAAATAATTTTGGAAAAACAAGTTAAGTATACATGAAGACTGAAATAATTACTGTAGTTAATTACAAAGTTAAACCTATAGATTGTTAAATCTCTCTCATTTGGTATTGGCCTAAGTTAATATTGGCTATGTTCAAGTTTTTGGTTTGATCTGGAGCAAATAAATGATCTGGATGGCACTTTAAGCCAATATGAGGAAACCTCAACAGTGTACAAATTAAAACTCTAGAAAAGTGGGAGATATTAGATCTTGTGTCAAAACTGTAAAAGGAAAAGTGTATAGGAAGTCTTTCTCACTTGATGTGATTTTTCACTCTGTTGCTTGACTCGGTCTCACTGCAGACTCCACTGTTGTGCATATTTGTGCTCATCGCTATTGTAATCCATAAAACTTTTTGAAGTTGGGTCAGAAGCCTTTGTACAGGGAAGGAAATTAGACTGGAGATTAGTGCTGCCAAATTTGTTAACCCTAGGAAACTTGGAAAAACAAACAAAACCCCAGCAAAACAAACAAAAACCCAAAACACAACCCCTCAGTTGCAGGAATAGTAAAATTTCTAAGACACTTACCTGCACTGCTGTGACTTTCATTGCAAATCAGAGTAATCATTTGTTATGAACTGACTATTATGCAGCACTTCAGAGAATGAAAGCGTGTTGGAATCTAATTTGCTTTTATAATGGAGGAAAATGAATAATAGTTTAGCATCAGGCCTTGAATTTAAGGATTGTTTGAAAATACGGTGCAGATTCTGCGAAATCCTACAAAGCCCTGTTTTTAGTACAACTCAAACATATGCAATGGAGAGAAATTCAACAATTAAGCAAAACTTTTTTTTAAATAAGACTATCATTTTAGTTTTTCCAGAAAAACTTTGACTTCCACTGAGTTCATATTATCTAGAGCTTTTATGAAATAAGTCTAAATGTTGAGCTTTTCAAAGGATGATTGTAACTTTTCCTTCTTTGTTCTTAACTAGGAACCTCCTCAGTTGTATACAAGAGATAGAATCTAGGTTGACTGCTGACAGAGAATATAACATAGCATTTCCTCCTCAAGACAGTATTCAACGCTGGACTGACAAACTGCAGCTACTTTCTATGCAGTGCGTGATGGTTCTCGAGGAGCTGTGTTGGTTTATACAATGCTGCCCAAAAGAAGAGTTAACAAAGTGCAGTGACAGTGAAAGGGCAGATGTCAAAACAAACCTTTTTCAGAGTTCAGGACCTGAAATAGGAAATGTTTTTACGGGAATACCTGACCTAATTCCCTCAGAGCTAAAATACCTAACTCCAGTAACAATTGAGCAACTTCCTCCTGGATGCAGGATGCGAAATAAGGATCAGTTATGGCTGCAGGTAACTACACAATTGACTGCGATGCTGGCAAATGTGAAGGCAATGAAAGCAGAAGTGGACAAAATAAGACAACGGTCATGTGAGACTTTGCTTTATTCCTGGTGAGTTCTACATGTGCATAAAATTGAATGTCTGTATGTTATATGTTCATATAAGATGTGTGAAGTCATACTGAAAATTTTTGCTTATGCATATCTTGGAAAGTGTGTTCAGGTGCTCTTGAAGGTGGTTTCTGTTCATTCTTCTTGCAAAATGCAGCGCCTGGCTTTTTAAACAAATGTATGTGTCTTCTCCCACTCCCCTGACAAGTCAGAAAAAAGAAGTGGTTCATCTCAGCTTCTCAGTTTGTCTCCTGGGATTTCATCCCTATAGCTCCTTAGTTAATGAGGTGAATTTCAAATCTAAATTTAATAATGAAATTTTTAATTTAAAAGAACTCGGTAGCCTATTTAATAACAAAATATACGCCTCCCATTTTCTGTCTGCTTCAAACAGTGTGAGTGGCACATCTGCTTGTTGTCAGACTTCTTATTAAATAAGTTCAAGATTGAGATCAGCTGCCTTCCCCTCATCCCTGTCCCAAGAAAAGGTTTGATCTTAAATTGAAGTGTTTGTTCTCCTTTCAGTATGATGGTATTTCTTGTTGCAGGAGAGATTTTGAAGTTTGCATATCAGCTATGAGTTGTTTGCTGGAAGTCTCCGCTCAGTTACAAGGCATGGAGTCCCTGTTTCTTCCAAATGGAGAAGGCAGACAAGAAGCAAATCAGATGGCCCTCATCAAGAGCCTAAAGTATATGCAAGAAGAAGTTAATAATACATCTGCAGACTTCATAGCCTGGAGAACACAGCTTCTTGCTTCCATGTCAAATTGCAGTGGTAAGGACAATCTCCTCTGCCTGTTTTGTAATTTAGATAACCAACCTAACGAATTCTTATATCTTTATTGCAGAAGATGGCTCCATGTTCATTTGAATATCCAGGAACACTTGATGAGATTCAAACTTGGAAAATTTAGTCCAGACTTAGGTTGTGCAGTAATTTCTCTTCCTCCGCCCCCCCAGTCACTGTTTATGACAGATCTTAAACCGTAGTTGTAGATCAGGATTAGCAAGGAGATTTTAGTAAAACTATGTGGTATAAATTGCATGGTGCTTAGCATGTTTCTTGCATAGGGGAAACATAGTAATCTGTAATTCAATGTGTTTCTATGTAAAACTGCTTGTGTTTATGGTTCAAAAGGAAGTCAACGATCAGATGAAGAGTTTGTGGAGCACTTCTCAGCAAAAGTGGAAACTGTGATCCGTGTTGTTCTGTATGCCATCCAGTGTTTGGTCGAGAGAAAACAGGAAGGTGGAAAAGAGGAAGAAGAATGTGCAGAGGAAAATGGTAAGTTTGTTAATTTAGTTAAGGGGGAAGAGGAGAGTTTAAACTACGCAAACCTAATCTTTAAACTATGTATCTAGCAGAGGTACCCCAATACACAAGGAAATTGTCATTTTAATAGAAGTTTTCTATTAAAACAGATAGGATGAATATTTCTAGATTGCTTGCTATAACATTTTTAGAATGTCTGACTTGATTTTCATAATTTTTTATGTGTTTCAAACAAAGAGGATGCAGCCTCATTTGACGTGATTAAAGCAGGACATATAACTAAGCTTTTGGATGAAGATCTCTCTGCTGATTTGGATTCTTTGCATGTGCAGAAAGCACTTTTAGCCGTTTCAGAACTCCTGGAGAACCTGAAATCTTACAGGGAAGATTACACTTCAGATAAGCATAAGGTAAATTTATTCTTCTCAATAATTTTTGGTTTAGGTGTCTCAAAATATTTGGAATTGTGAACTTTGGTGGTTAAATGCGCATTACTTCTTACGGTCCAGTACCTTAGAACTAGAAGCATGCGAGAAATTATGGTTAAATATAGGTACTCTTCTGTAGTGCAAAAGCCAGGTGTTCCTTTAGTAAGAAGGAAAGGTTTTAGTTTCTGTGAAAATCTAGAAAAAGCTCTGGAAACTTTAGAAATTGTATTTAAACTTGCCAACTGATACTTCTGGTTTGAGCATCTGTTTTCAGTCTCTGTCGTCACCCTCTCTGAGGCGCATCTCAGTATGTAGATAACCATATTTGACAGCTGTTCCTTGGTTTTAACTGCAGTTCTTCAACCAGTCCTGCTATTTGCTGGTGCGTCTAAAGCCCATGCTCTGCAAGTATTCAGACCTTATCCTGTTCTACCTCACTGCTTCACTGGCATCTCACAGGAGTACTGGAAAATTGCTTTCTGTTCTAACTAGCATTTTTACAGAGCTTGCCCAAAAGGTAAGTTACTAGAGGTAACAGTGGATATATGGTAAGCATATATTTAATGTCTACAAAAGTCTTAAGTAAGAAACTAAGATGAAAGATGTACTTACTACTACAGAAAGTTTTGAGTTTCTGTTTGCCTTTGTAGGGGTTTTGTCTGCCAAAAGAATTACTTGAAGATGAAGCTGGAGAGGGAGCAACACAGTTTCATGATTACGAGGATGGTGGTATTGGAGATGGGGAAGGCAAGAAGGATGTGAGCGACAAAATAGAAAGTGAAGATCAGGCAAGTGTTTGGGGTTATTCTTGTTTACTTCAAGTAAAACTGAAAAGAACCCTTGAAATCCATGTTGTAGATGTTTCGGGTAAAAAAAAATAGAAGTTGCCTTCAGTCTGTTTAGGTTGGCTTTTATCTTTGCATATAAGCT
This sequence comes from Strix aluco, assembly GCF_031877795.1. Lineage (NCBI taxonomy): Eukaryota > Metazoa > Chordata > Aves > Strigiformes > Strigidae > Strix > Strix aluco. The sequence continues at coordinate 91,236,349 of NC_133933.1, forward strand.
CTATAAATGTTGTGGTACTTTAAGCTTTAATATATAGGCAAGATCCATTGTAATTTTTGGCTTTACCAATAATTCAGATAGAAGACAGTTTTCAAAAGGGTGAAGAGAAGGAGAAGGAGGATCAAGAGTCTAAACCAGACATTGAAGGAGAAGACAATGCAATTGAAATGTCAGAAGACTTTGAAGGCAAAATGCATGATGGAGAGCAGGAGAAAAAAGGTTTGGTCGTTCCACTATGGCAAACTTCGAAGAAATATTATAGATCAGTCCCATAATGGTTGATACTTTTATATAATGAAGCATGTACTGAAAAGTCAGTGTTAACAACAGAGTAGTGCCATTTGTATATGAATACTAAGAAGTATTAATATGTTGCAAAGAAAATACTGGCTCTTCTGTCGCTGTGGTGCTTTTGGAATGAAGGGAGCTGATTCTTCCTGTTGTGAGCTGACCTATAGGCGCATTTTAAAATTAGTCACTGACTCTGCGGAGCTGTTGGAAGATCAACAGAACACTTGAGAATATGGCTGTAGTTAACTTCAAAACATGATTAATGAAACTGTTGCTAACTTCTAAGCAATGAAAAGAATTTAACTTTACCTTTTTAAAATGGAAGAAATAGCAACATTTGGTAGATTCATTCAAGTTGCTACTCTCCCAGAAGGTAGCAGTTCTTCACTTTAAAGGGTAACAGCTTGAACATCTGAAACTAATGTGGCTTACAAATTAAAGTAGTGTTAATCTACTTTCAAATCTCTGACCAAGTGCCAGGAACAAGTTCATCTGCACAAGAAGAGAAATTCCCAAGCTAATAAACAGATAAAGTGGAGTCAACCTTTACGCTCCCAGTAATGCCAAAACATTTTGAAAATGGAGGAGGGAGAGGGTGAGGAGTAGAGAGTTTAAATCATCCAGGTTTTGCACCTGGAACTTGTTAGTCTGAGAGAGAGAATGCTGTGTCTGTCCATCTGTCCAAGAGAACACTCTGAACCACATAATTAGGCCCCTGCTCTTCTAGCTGTTAGTGCATGTGTGTCTTTTTTTCCACATCTGTCAATTATAACTGCATAGGATGATGAAATTAAGGTGCAAGTATGACTGTTTGTTTGGTTCTGAACTTAACAAAAAAGTTAGCTTTATCTCTTCTATACTGAAACACATTCTGAACTGTCCACAGAAAATGATGAAAATTCAGATGAAGAGGAGGAGCTGGATAAGCAGATGGGAGATCTTGATAATGCTGAAGCTGATGATAAACTGGATGAGAGGCTCTGGGGGGATGAAGATGATGATGATGATGAAGATACCAATAGTAAAACAGAAGAAACTGGACCAGGAATGGATGAGGTAAAGAGAAGAGGGGTGGGAAGAGGAATATCAAAGAAATTAAACTCTGTTAACTTGATGTGACCTAGACTGTGAACTCCCTTGCATACTAGCTCTTGGTCTTGGAACGGGATAATTTGAGCATATCGTAAGTAATTTAGTGTTGTCATTTTTTCTGTAGGAGATGATGTCTTGTCACTCAGACTTTGAGAAGCAGGTAGCATAATCGAGTTTCTTCTGAATTTGTTGATTAACAGGAGGATTCTGAGCTCGTTGCAAAAGATGACAATTCGGGCACAAGAAACAAGGATAATAAAAAACAGCCTCCCAAGGATGAGGAAGAAGAGCAACAAGAAGATGACAGTGGAAACAAAGAGAAAATCCATGAACAAATCGATGAGGTAAAAATTATTTGGACTACATAGAGTATCTTGCTGTTAAACCATATTTTGTTACTCACATCATGTGTTTATGAGAATTTGAAATGCTTAATTTAATACTGAAGTGCACTGAAAAAAGTTCATTTCAGAGCTATTATATTGTATATTAGTGTATATATATACATATATGTGTATATATATAGAATGTATACTATATTCAGAGCTACTATATTGTATCCATTATATTACATGTATATTTTCTGATCCATAATCCAGAAAGAATTTGTGTTTGCATTGACTTGAACTTGTAATGGCTGCTAAAACAGGCTTTACACTGAACTGATGTTTTGATGGACAGAGCTTAAAAGTAGTTCTTCTGTTGTGTTTAGCAATAGAAACATCTTAAGTCAGTGGGACTCATCCCAAAAATCTGTGTACAGTATGCGTGAAGATTCTGCATAGTATGCAAGAGTGCATTTACCATCTGTAAGAGTGCAGATTCTGTTCAGAATCTTTCAGTTAGGAAAACTGGATTCCAAACACAAAATATGCGGTTTTGAAGAAGTAACAGTTTACGTAAATGTGTTTGGTGAAATTAATCTTTTTCTGCTGTATATACATGAGGATGTGTATCACTGGAAATTTGTTAAGTGATCAGAGTGTAATATTGTATCCAGTATTTCTGTGTCCTATGGAATTCAACAGTGTCTTATTTCTCATCTTTGCCTTTCCTCCCACTTACGACACACTCATGCTGACAGCGTGAGTATGACGAGAACGAAGTAGATCCTTATCATGGCCAGCAAGAAAAGCAGCCTGAAGTTGAACCTTTGGACCTTCCTGATAATTTGAACCTGGAGAATGATGAGAAGAGTGATGAGGAGGAAGAGGATGAAGGTAGAGCTGAAAATCTCTCTACAGATTCCCAGATGAAAGCCAAATGGAAATAGGGAGGAACAGTCAGATAACGAGCTCTTTTTCTCTATAGAAAGAAGAGAGGTGGTGCTAGGATTCTGTATAACAAGAAGCTGCAAATTCACTTCAGTGTATCCAGATATCAAATGCAGGCCAGATAAGAACTCAGTATTACAGCATTTTCCTTTACCTCCCTTTCATGCGCACTGTGGAGCAGGCTTTGTCATGTTATCCAAGTGATACACCCGAATTTATGTTAGAAGCTCCTCACGTCATTGTCCAGTTGCTTTTGTACTTTCAGTTTTTTCTATGATACTTGCAAGCATTTGTGCTCCAGGTCAACTGACCCTCAAGAATATTGGGTTAAAGGAAGTTAATAGGAATTCATCATGCTGTATTGTTAGTTAGAAACCAATTGTGACAAAGAAATTATCTGCTGTAGAAAATCATAGATCCTATGTAGAGAATTCTCAGTATTTTAAGATTTTTTTTTTGATAGGCTGGGCAGTTTTATTCCAAATATCTGTAATATTCACTGTCTCTGTACTTCACTGAAAGTTTTCTATGCTTTGATTGTTTTAATCCAGAAGAAGAGAATGCTTTTGAAGTAGATGAGAAACCTGTTGATTTAAGTGAGGCAGAGAAGACAGAACAGAATGAAGAGGATGCTGGTGAGACAGGAGGAGATGATCAAGATGCAGAACCAGCCGAAGAAGGCATTTCTGAAGATAAAGAGGAGAAGGAAGATGAAGGGGACAAAGATGGTGATGATCAAGAAGAAAATGCAGGGAACGCTGAGGATGCAGCAGAAGAGGAGGAGGAAGAGTCAGAACCACCTGATGAGGAAAAAAATGCATCTGCTGAAGATAAGGGAATCCCTGCTGCTGACCAAGGCCTTCAACCTCAGGTAGAAAGTAATAAATAAAAGTCTGATTTTCTTTTTTTTTTTTTTTTTTAAATTACTTGATACAAGACCTAAGAAACGGATGTGTTCTGTGATGCTCTGAAACAGATTTGACATTGAGTAGGTGTAATGTTAGTGAGAATCTTCATCAGGATAACAGATTTGCTTACTATTAAACTGGTACATTTCTGTCATCTATAATCCTGTTACCTCCTTGCCCTTCTGTTTCCCCATAGTTTTTAGAATGTTAAAATAAACTCATGTTATTTCAGGAAGAAGAGGGTAAAGATAACTCAGAGATGGATGAACAGATCCCTGAGCCTGAGGAAAGAATGGAGCATGAAACACAAGGTCAGACTGGGCAAGAAAACCTGCAGAGTGACAGCGCTGTTGAGCTGGCTGGAGAGGCTTCAGAAAGAGACCAGTCTAAAGAGGTAAATTGCATGGAAGTGTCCTAGTTAAAAATGCTGAACTTGGGAATGTGTTTTCAAGTTAAAATCAAGGAATTGCTGCCATGTTTTTAAGAATTGTGTTTAAGATTCAATTTTTAGAACACCAGTTATAAATTCACTGGAAAAAAAAATTGAAGACCACGTAGATATCTTCATAGCAGTGAAAACTGCATGGTAAGTTTAGGCTAATTGTTGAGCTGCAGAACTGTCTTGTCTGGTCCCCAACGGAATAATACTTGAAGTTGTGAGCTGTTCGTTATTCACAATCGAAGGTAGCACAGCACTGCAGTTTAGCTTCTCAACTTTGTCTACAACAGTTGCTAAATCCCTTTTCAGTTACCGTTGCAATTTTTTTGGTCTTTCAGGAATACGGAAGCGGAGCTTCAAGTGCAAATCAATCAGAAGGCCACGAATCCACACGCATGGCCCGGATGGCTTCTCAGAAGCAGAGCAGAAAAAATACCCAGGTTCATTTATTCTTTTCAATTTATTTATTTTCTTTTTAATTTGAATGTCTTAATATTAACCAGGAAATAGGCAGGACTCTGTTTGTCCTTGTTACAACTCTTAGTCCAGTTGGGGTTTGGTTGCACCTCACTTGAACTTCATGGTGTTAATTTGTTCTTTTTCAGAGTTTCAAGAGGAAACCTGGTCAGGCAGACAATGAGCGCTCAATGGGAGATCACAATGAACATATCCACAAGCGACTGAGAACCATAGAATCCAGCAGTGAAGCAAAGCAGAATACAACTCAGCCTAAACAAAACGTGGAGGAGGCTGATGCATTTGAACATATTAAACAAGGCTCTGAATGCTATGATGCACAGACATATGGTACGCTGGTATTTCTTCATGTAAAGAGTTGGCATTGCAGAATCAAATCCTGAAGCACTCCTATTTCCTGTAGTTCCTCCCAGTATGTTTTTTAAAGTTATGTTTAACAATCCTTGCTTTGGTTTAAGATGTAGCACCAATTCACTACAGTAAATGCTACTCTATGCCAATGAGGTTCAAACTAATGAGAACATTCTTGAAAATACTGAATTGACTCATAAAAATGGATTTTAGTTTAATAAACATACTTAAAATCTATTCTTTTCAAATATTACTCCAGTTACTTTGAAGCCCAAACTACTACCACACATGCAAAATACTTAAAATAACACAACAAGTTCTTTATTCTGTATCAAACAAATTGATGTCTCTTTAAAAATACTCCTCTAATCTAAATTTAATTACAGAAATTGTTTTCTATTAAACTAACCTTGTTCTATTTATGAGGTTTTCTGGGCAATACCTTATTGATACAACACAGCATAGCAAAGTGAAAATAAAACTGAGGTTAGAGACAATAGCTCAGATCTCTTCTAAAGTTCACTAAAATTGATACGCAGTGGCTTCAGAATGCAGCAGTTTTTTGCACCTTCACTGCTTTTCCTTCCTCTTTCCCCTTAATAAATGTTGTTGCCTTTATACAGATGTGGCTAGCAAGGAGCAAGAGAAACCTATTATGCCCCTTGAAGAAAAGGAAGAGGGAGATTCTGAAGATGCAGCTATGGAAACAGAAATGCAGAACAATGAGGATCTCAGAGCAGTAGACACAGAGGAGCTGAAGCCAGAAAAAAAGAAATCTACTGCCACTAAAACTCCTGGTACACTAACTTAAAAACATTCTAAACATACGCTGATGTGCATCTTTTAATGTATGCGCAGGTATTTGTATTTGCACGTAATGGATGTGTATACGTTTTATAAGACTAAAACATCTGCTCTTAACTGGCTTTTCTGCAGCAGTATTCTTACTCCTGCCTAGTAATGAGCATTAGCCTTTGCTAAACTGGTTGAGTGACAGAGGGGTTTGCTGTTTTCTTAATGTTAATGGTCTCTAATCTTTATCCACTTCTTTGAAGAAGTAAAATGCAAACACTTTCCTGCTGTTAGACACAATGCCAATTCATTTAATTAATTGGCATACAACAGTGCATTCCAGTGTCACCGGTATCAGCACCACAACTTTTTTTGTGTGTAACTTCTGACAAAACACCAAGATGTTGAGGAGCTGGTCTGAACAACATGTGGTGAGGTAGCACTGAAGTGTCCCTGCCTCACTGCTTTCTTAAGAGGGAATGAAATAAAACAAAACTGAGCTGCCTAACAGAAAATGGGTAGATGTGAATGGTTGGTAGATGGGAAGAAGATAGATCTGACTTGTCAGCCACACAGCCCACAGAAACAAAATAAGCTAGATAAAAAGAAATCTCTCTTGCCAGTTGCAACAGAAGTATTTCATTTTGATGACTCTAAGTAAATGACACTGTAGCTTGGAATTTTGAATGGTTTTCTTACCAAAAGAACCTCACTACAAAAAGGACACTGAATTACTCAAGCATGTCCAAAGAAGGGCAACGAAGCTGGTGAAGGGTCTGGAGCACATGTCGTACGAGGAGCGGCTGAGGGAACTGGGGTTGTTTAGTCTGAAGAAGAGGAGGCTGAGGGGAGACCTCATCGCCCTCTACAACTACCTGAAAGGAGGTTGCAGAGAGCTGGGTATGAGTCTCTCTAACCAAGTAACAAGCGATAGGACAAGAGGTAATGACCTCAAGTTGCGCCAGGGAAGGTTTAGACTAGATGTCAGGAAGTATTTCTTTACAGAACGGGTTGTTAGGCGTTGGAATGGGCTGCCCAGGGCAGCGGTGGAGTCCCCATCCCTGGAGGTGTTTAAGAGTTGGGTTGACATAGCGCTGAGGGATATGGTGTAGTTGGGAACTGTCAGTGTTAGGTTAATGGTTGGACTAGGTGATCTTGAAGGTCTTCTCCAGCCTAGATGATTCTGTGAACAGAAAAGCTGGCTGGAGAGGGGGGACAAGAATTTTACCAGCCTGAATTCCTGTCTCCCACTCCCTTCAGGTTTAATCTCTTCACTTAAATCTCTTGCTAGACTCATTAGCTTTATGGTACAGGCATGCATGTAATCAGTCTATTAGTTTTTCCACATGATTCTCTAGCAGTATGTTCTGAAAAACTAGGATCTTTGAAACATCTCTTACTGCGTCATACTTTTTTTTTTTTTTCTTAGAGTAATTCTTTAAAAAGTAGTTGTTAAACAGTGTAGTATAGTAGAAACAATAATAAAAGAAAATCTTTAGTTCATTCCTTTGTAAATTGATTTCTGATTTATACGAAACTGTTCCGTTACAAAACTAGAGAGTAAAAGATAAGAAAAGATTGCCATTATTTTTTTAACGATGATTTTCTGAATGTTCTCAAATTGCTTTATACCTCCTCTCACTCTGTCAGAGAGATTATGAAGCTCAAAAAATGTTCTTCACCAATGGAATTTTCAGGTGTTAAAGATCTGTTTGCTGATATTTTGTTCATTTGTCAGGAAGGTTATAAGAGAGAAAACCAGTTTGCATAAGGAAATGCATATTTATCTGTTCCAGTGAGTTGTAAGGCCTTGTGTTCATCCTATTCCTAGAATTGTCTTAAAAATCTGTGCACTTTAAAAAAAAAATGTCTGGGTTGCACTACAAAGCATGCGAGACTCTGTAGAAGTGTCGAGATACAATATTCATTCTTGTATTATGTGTGATCCACAAAGTTAGTAATTAGTTTTGTGATTGTAGGACCAGGCGAAGTAGAGCCAGAGAGCCAGACTTTTGACTCGGAGGATGTCAATGACTCTACAACAGAAAAGCTACCTAAGGTGCCTGAAGAGAAGCCAGAGAGAAGCAAGGACTCAACCATACATACAGCCCATCAGTTTTTGATGGACACTCCCCAGGTATGATATCCAGTCTGTCTTTTTACAACTACAGCAGTAGAAATAGTCTGTATTATTTGACCTGTGTTAATGAAACTCTGTGAAGGCAGAAGTTCAGAATTAATTTCATTCCAACAACTCAGTAGCTTGCTGTTCTTTAACAGCAGAATGCAAAGTAACACGCAACCAACCGTTGTATATGCAGCTGAATGATCACTTAAAAATGACAAGTCCTCCTGATGCTTATGTGGGGAGGTCTCATCCTCGCTCTTTTTAAAATAAACTTATGTTTTGCTAACTGCCAAGAACTGTTTTGCTCAGATGAATCTGCTGATCAAATGCTTGGGTAGAGTGGAAAGCCATGGGTAAGGGTGTGTGGCCTGAAGATAAAGGGTTCAGAGTGATGAGAGAGCTGGGCATCGTTGACCTTAAAACACCATTGTGGACAAAGAATTCACCTCATTTAATTCATCACCATACATTACTACTTCAGAAAAGCTGATTGTAGATATTATAGAACTTTTGTGAGCTTCTTATGAATGTCTCAGTTCAAAAAATATTATTATAGCCTAGAAAATCCTATATACCTTCATATAACACACATAGCTTCTCACTGTAAACTGGTAGCTGTCAAAAAGCACATTTTTATCACAAAGAGCTACGGCACAGAAGCATTTGGTGGTGGATAACCAGTTGATAAAGTAAGAATATTTTCAGTGTCTGTTTTTTAGAAGTACTGACCTTTCATGCTTATAATATTGTGTCCTGAGTACACACTTGGAGAGCGATAATTTACTGTTTCTACACACAACACAGAAAGGACTGTGTGCCAGGTATACGTGATATTTCCATCTTGATGCCAAACGTGGCAGCTCTTTAGAAAAAGGCTGCTGAATGCAAGAGTGTTCTCCCGTTTTCAGAATAGTTAGGTCCCTTTTTTGTAGTTGGTTTGTTGTTTTTTTTTTTTTTCAATTGACATGCAAAACCTGAAACAGGAGGGGGAGCTCTTGCAGCACCAGTTAAAGAGGAAGGGAGAAAACATTGCTGGGGGAAAAGTGCAAGTTCTCACCTTTCAGCAAAAGGAAGAGAAAAGAAGCCTCCACCACGTACATTCTTCCTCCCTTAAGCCTGCAGTAGGTGGACAGAGGGACTGCTGCTGCCGCTTGAGGAATTAAAAGTTTTGGTACTGTTTAGTTTGCATTCACAGGCTTATATTTCTTTAATTCAGTAAACCTGCAGGTTATGCAGACCATATACTACTGATTGGCTAAATTATGGTTTTACAAGTCAGGAACAGAAGTTGTCACTGAAAGCACAGTAAAAGTTGAAGAAGTGTTATAAAACTTGGATGTCCTTTAACAGAATGGCTTATGAAATAGTATTTGCTGGCAGGTAAAGAGGAAGATGTCATTCAAGTCTTTAAGTGGTTTGAATGACGCTTTTAAAAAAACTAATTAAGGGAAACCTATTTTATTTTGGAAGATACTAGATCAGTAGTATTCAGTTGTTTGATCTCTGTTATACTGTCATTAAATCTGATGTTTGTCAAGATAGTTTAATTGAATTACCGTGAAGTTCTGTATTTGATTATTTTCAGTGTCTGTTCCTAGTTTTGTTTCTATGCCGATTTTGTCACAGATGCAGGTATTTGTGGGGAGGTATTTATCCTTCCTGTACATAGAAGCTATTGAAAAAATGGAGATTTAGAATCTTCATTTAAGTTTTTTCAGGTATTATTGTGATAAAAGAATAAGAACAATTCATTTGTACTTTTTTTTTTTTATAGTTTGGGGATCACCAGATGTCTGAAATTATTTTCATGTCTCATAAATCTTGTAATTATACTTCTAGCACATCGTTAGAGATCCTGAAGAGCTAAGAAAGGAACTTGAAAGGCAATTGGAAGCTTGGCAGACACAGCAATCTGGAACTCCAGATGAGGTTTGTGACCTCGTTTTGGTATAAAACTGTCATAAGAATCCCTCGTTGCATTATTTCATCTTGTTTTACTGCTGAAGCACTGAAGCACTGAGCTGAAGCACCAAGCAGGCTGGAATCTAAATATTCAAAATCGCATGATTTAGATGCTATTAACTTACTCTGAAAAAAATTACATTATTCTTAAAGCAGGATGATGTTTCTGATCTTGTTCTGAACATGCTGTGTACTATTTGCAGAAAGTTACTCTGTTGATAATGACTTCTAAAACTTGCATAGTTAGAAACATTCTTCTCCATCCTGCCAAGCTCCTTCCATTTTGAGTTGTCACCTGCAGTTAAGTGCTAGACACCACTTTCACAAGATCATGATCAACAGAAGCTGTCCCCTTCAGTTGCAGTGGTGGAGTCTGAGCTAACCAACAGCAGAACCAGAATATGGTACTTGGCTCTGACTGACCTAGTCATGAATTGTAAACCATATTTGGAAGTAATTCCTGAATGAAATTGCCAGTAGAGAAGCTTAACAATTTTGCTGACTTTCAATTAATTTTCATTTTTGATGTCCGATAGAGAATCTAGCAGTCTTACAGCTTGCCTTGCTGTTATACCAACAGATGGTGGCTGTTACAAGATTTTCCTGTGTCAACAGCAATTCCAGAGTTGCTTTCTGTAGTCCTTCAGGAATGATCATTGCACATTGCAGCTTCATAGCAGCAAGGAACATCCTGAGTTGAATGCAAATTGTCATCTTTATAGAGTGCTCACAAGCCACCCTCACAGTTTCAGCTGATAGTCTCCTACTACCTCCCTCTTAGTACACTGAGGTTTGTTTTCTTTTTTCAGGCAGCACTTTCCAACTTTTTGTTTTTTCATAATTCACTTTTATTTCTTTCTGTGATGTATGTTGTTTTAGGAGAAGGAAGCAGCACAGTTGTGGCAGAGGTATTTAGTACTGACAGCTCCTCTATCACAGCAGCTTTGTGAACAGCTGCGACTCATACTGGAACCCACTCAAGCAGCCAAGTTGAAGTAAGTTGGGTCTTTCTGAGGCTTCTAGTTTCTTTAAACTCCTGGTTTTTGGGGGCTTTAACCTCTGTACGACTGCAGCTCTATGTTGTTCTTGCTTTATAGCAATTATTCCTGTTTGCAAATGCATTAATTTTACTTTTGTATCGGAACACTAGGTTATTTTATAAGATGCAAACATGATATAGGAGTAGGTACCCATCCTGAGGATATTGCCTCCTGTTTTTTTTCTTCTGTGCAACAGGTGATCAACTTAAACACATGAAGTGCTGTTGAGTCAATGATTATGTTAAATGTCAAAATGTTTTATATTGTTTTTAACATAAGTGATTTTTTTTTTTGAGAAAGATCGATCTAGACTCGTTTCAAACTGGAGCAGTCTAAATTCAAGGTCTGCCTTCCATTTTAGGCACCTAGATTTAATAACTTCTTTTAAAAACACTGAATATCCATCTTGATCAAAAAATTCTCACATTTTTAATGCTATACCTAAATATGTACATTAGAACTACTAATTTTGTTTTTATTGTATTTTTACAAAATTTTGTTATTTTGATGCATATGTCGCATAGGCCAAGATTTCCAGAATAAGATATTTGCTGATAATCCCTGTCACTATGTCTTTTTTCTTAACTTTCAGAGGAGACTACAGAACAGGGAAGAGACTGAACATGCGCAAAGTGATTCCATATATTGCCAGTCAGTTCCGAAAAGATAAAATCTGGTTGCGAAGGACCAAGCCCAGTAAACGACAGTACCAGATTTGCTTGGCTATTGATGATTCCTCTAGTATGATAGACAATCACTCTAAACAGGTAAAATAAAACTTTGGAAGAAGTATGAAGAAACTGCCTGTCACTGATGAGTATGTTGGCTGCTGACTTGTTCCCTACAGAGCTGGTGGCTGTTGGAAAGCCTGACTGTGGTGATTCTGGAGCAGCTCTTTTTCTGGTTCATGCATCTGAACTCTTGTCGTGTCATGCCTAAGAGATCTGTTGCTAAAAGACCAGGGAAAGTTAGCTGAAAGGAGGAGATGTTAAATTTGTTAGAGGTGTACATATCCACTGGAAAATTATTTTTTGTAGCCTGAGAAAGGCTTAAAGTTGCTTAGCTATGCAGTGCATTGGAAGATTAAATATTAGTTCATCATAGCTCACTTGTAAGGGTTTTATTTATTGAAAATGTATGTTTCTAAATAGTTCTTCCAGTGTTTATTTCATTAGCCCACCTAAAGTGGTATCTCTCAATTAATCAGCTGAAGCCCTCAAGTAGAACTAGTGTATCTTTATTGCAATTACTAACTTGCATAACAGGAAAAAAGATAGGAAGTCTCTTCATTTATTTTACTAGATGAAAAAAAAATCAGTAACTATATTTAATACTAAGCTGCGAGTAAAACATGGAATATTCTATTTTTGATGTAACTTTTTTCTTTAATAGCTTGCATATGAATCTCTGGCAGTTATTGGAAATGCACTGACTCTTCTAGAAGTGGGACAAATTGCTGTGTGTAGGTGAGTTTATTTGAAATTTTGACTTTTCTTCAAGCCTTCAGAGCAGAATATAAGGACCTATTTCATACTGTATTTTTCTTTTTTTCTAAAGCTTTGGAGAGACTGTTCAGCTGCTGCACCCATTCCATGAACAGTTCAGTGACCAGTCAGGGACACGGATACTGCGTCTTTGCAAATTTCAGCAGAAGAAAACAAAAATAGCCCAGGTACACAAGAATCCCTCTAGGGCAACAAGTCTGCAGATCTTTTTGAGACAAGACATGCTCAGCTTCATGGTTTCATGACCACTTTGTAACGTTTACTCGTTGTTTATATTTGAGTGTGCTAGCTGGTTAGATAACAAAGAGACAGAATGGTCACAATTTTGTAATAGTGAGTGTGTTTTCTCACTTTTAATTCTGATGTATGCCACTTTTAAGCATTCGTCTCTCTCTGTATTGGGTCTTAAACAGTATTGTGGGTACAAGTTATCAATCCTACTCTTGTCTGTACCCCAATGCCAAATCCCATCAAAGTTTGTGGGAGTTCAGGAGGTTTTCATGCCATGGATTCCACTGTTGTAGTAGGAGGAAGAGCTTTGTATGTTTGTCAGGCTGTAAGTTTTGTCAGATTTGACTGATTCCTGAAGAAAGTAACTTTCTATAGTAATACTTCCTGGACAGCAGCAAAGTTTTCTTCTAAGATTTTTGACCTCTTACCTTTCCAGACTTGGATAAGATCTTCCGTTAATAGTAAATGGAAAGGGGGGAGCAAATAGGTCAATGGTAATCTTATAAATGCCAAAATTGGGAGGATTTGACAATTGATGTCTTTAATTTTAACAGGGAATATGTAACTAGATAATTTTGTTGTAAGTTGAAGCCAAAGAAGTTCAACCTAGAAATAGGTGGTATATTTTTAATGATGCTATTAATCACTTGAACAATTTACTGAGGTTTTGATGGCTTTGATAGCATTGGAAAAATTTTAAATCCAGATTGAAGGTTTTTCTGAAGATTCTCTAGTTCAAAAATACTTGCAAAATTTGAAGCAGGAGTTAATATAGGAAAATGCCAAGGACTGTCTGTGTAGATGGTCAGACTAAACTACCTTGGCATTTAAAATACAGAAATGCGTTCTTTAAAAATGTTATCATTACGAAGTTTACTATTTTATGATAACTTAACCTCCTTGTTTGTTTCCTCTGCAGTTTCTAGAATCATCAGCAAATATGTTTGCTGCAGCACAACAGTTATCTCAAAATACTAATCCAGGTGAGCTTTTTTGTTACTTATGCTTGTTGCCATGGCAGCAGAATGCTCGCTACAGTCACGAAACTATCCTGCCAGAAAGACTCCTAGCACAAGACATCACTTGCATTAGGGCTTTGGGTTTTGCTCTGTCAAAAGGAATGTTTCGTTGAAATTTAGCTCAAAACCCAGAAGACACCTACCTCATATTTGTCAATAATTCACTGAAATTTAGTTTAAGGTTTTTTAAAAAGGCACACCTTACTTGCCTCCCCTAGGTCATGTTTCCAGATTGTGTTTAAGTCCTAGACACTACCTGCTTTAGAGCATTGTCCAGCCTCCTAGTGACCTCGACTCCCCAGGCACTTCTGCTCTTGCCTGAGAGCTTGGTTTCTGTAGGTATCTAGAAGCACACTGTTCTGAAGAGTGTAGGTGTTTGCCTCCTACCTGCCTTTCACTGTGGTGCAAATTTAGGTTGTGAGCTGCTTGAGTGTCCCAGAGCTGGAAGGCTTGTTATGTCACAGCTGACCCACAGTTACGCTAAAAGGCTGCTTTGTGCTAGTTAAAAGCTTCTTGTGGTGGCACCCATGCTTTAAAAAAGTTCTTCTCGTTAAAGTACTCCAAGAAATAGGCAGTCTGGGATTTATAATCCACAGCTGCTTTGACACAGGGTGGCCAGGCTGTCGGAATATTCTGAGGAGGAGCAGCATCCAGTCCTGTTGAACTAGGCGAGGATGCAGCAGCAATCAGGGAGCAGCAACCAGCTCTCCAGAATCAAGGAGCTAGCAAGAGAAAAGGCAGTAGGATACATCACCCTTTTTTGTAAAAAGACCAAGCCCTGTCACATTTGGGGCCTGTCTGCAGTCAAGGAGGAATCCTTCCCTAGCCATAATGCTGCAGGGCAGACGACAGGAGAGAGGGTCTTGCATTCCTGGCTGTAATTACTGTTACTTGCCTTGTAATTAAAAGATGATAGATACAGAACTTAGTTGGAATGTCCCTTTGGAGGGATGTATCTCTGACTGGGGGCAACTTGGGTCAAGTAACACATCTCCAGAAAATGGTCAGTGTAGAGGAACCCAGCACCTGTGCTGTGTATGTTTCAGGTTTACTTCGGCTCATCTGGTCCCAAGGGCTGAATGCCCTGTAGCGATTGGACTGCCTGGACTGTGCCTCTGGAGCCTATCTTCTGGTTTAGTTTTCTCCAAAAATAACCCATTTTGGGCAGTCCAAGATTGCGCTCTGATGGAAGCCAAGCCCATTACAGTGGCGACAACAGGGAAACATGTTTCAAAAGCACAGTCTTAGTCCAAGGTGAAACACTAATGCTTCTGGAGGAACAGATTTGGACTCTCTCTCTTTCATTGCAGCAGCTGCTGCTCTACTGAGGTAGTGATCTAATGGCTGCACTCTTACAATTCAGCCAATATTTATCTCCTGGGCACCTACCAGGCATGAAAGACAAGGCCGTGACTAATTTCATTAGGTATTTTCCATGCCTTTCATCCTTGATTATGGTACTGATGGACTGGGGATTTTTCCCCCAGTTACTCTCAATGGTTTCACACAGTGGGAAAAACTTTCTTTCTTGACCCACTCGTAACTGCAGCTTAATGTTAAGTCACAGAATTTTCTTTGTTAAAGACTTAATTTCCTTAGGAATGCTCTGAGGGTTTTTCCATTATACCCAGATGACTAACAGCAAAATAGTCTGTTTGCCTTTTCAATCGATTACTCTAACTTACTGGAATTTAAAATGTTCTTTGTGCTCAGAAACAGCGCAGCTGCTTTTGATTGTATCTGATGGAAGAGGCCTTTTCTTGGAAGGCAAGGAACGAGTGACAGCAGCAGTTCAAGCAGCTCAGAATGCCAATATCTTTGTTATTTTTGTAGTGTTGGACAATCCTAATTCCCGGGTAAGTAAATGACCAAGGGAGAAGTATTCAAGTGCAGTGAATGAGAAATATACAAATCTTTTTCTTGTCTTTTGTAGTGCTTTAAGGCTGTCTTGTCTTTTGCAGAGGCCAAAGATATTTAGCCCAGTTTCAGTTTTTCACAATGTCTGTCAGATCTCATGATTTTTCCCTACTGTGATGCTTATCCTCTGTTGATTTTAAAAAATACCAAACCAACTTTGGCTTCTATGCCATAGAAAATCTAAGTAGGAGCTTCTGTCTTCAAATGTTGTAGATTTTGGCCACTAGAGAAGTAGCTGGCAGGTTGACAGATTCAAAGTTTGAGAAACGCTTTGTTCATCTCAATTTTGATTCAAATGGATAATTTTTGACAGCAGTCTCCATTTGATGTGGCAGCTGTAACCAATGAGAGATTAAACATTAGACAGAAAGGAGTATAAGAGAGTTATTTAGTGCCTGAATTGGGAAAGCTGGGTACCGTATTTGGTAGCTGTGAAAGAAAACTGTTACATTTCCTTGGTTGGGAAGCTGAACTATCCAGGAGCTTTTCAGGCAGACTCTGTAGTGCAGTAAGTGAGTAAACTTAAGCCTTACTTTGAATTATGTGATGAAGACTCTTAATTCTGTAGTTAACTTTTTTTCCTATTTTTCCATACAAAACTCGTCTGCTATATTTATTGTGGAAAAATTAACAATTCTCTTGCTGATTAACTACTATAAGGTTCTGATGAAACCTGGCTTATAATGTCAAGTGAAAATTCTGGGTAGTGAAATGCATTTTTCATAAGTTTTATTAATTTTCTGAGCTGCTACACCGAGCAACTAAGAAGCACAGCTGGAGTTCAATCTGATTTTTGTCTTTGTAGTATTTGTTAAAATATTATAAAATAATTTGCTAAAGAATCTTATTCTCTTAGGTCACTGCACAAATGCAAGTCAAACTCAGCCCTAAAGAGCTTACAGATGATAGGGTTGGGAAAGCATGAAATATATGAAACCAAAGTGATAACAGTGAACTCAAATCATAAAATACTAAGGAAAGACAGGGTTTATTTATAGAACTTGGTAATGCAGAAGCTTAAACTCAGTCTCCTCTAGCCTATAATGTGTTGATTAGGGCATCTTTATCTAAAAGCACAAAAGCATTTAACTGCTTTGTGTTCAGCTCTTGACTTGATTTACCATTGAATACTTACGGCTTTTAATCTTAAAACTCTCTATTAATTTTTAATATGAGAGAGGAGGAATTACAAGTCTTTGAAAAATAGGTAGATAATATCCAAGTCCTGTAGTAACAAATTCTTTTCGTTTAGTAGTAACAGAAATTCTTTTTTTACAGGATTCCATTTTGGACATTAAAGTACCTATATTCAAAGGACATGGAGAGTTGCCTGAAATCAGATCTTACATGGAAGAATTCCCATTCCCATTCTACATGATCCTTAGAGATGTGAATGCGCTTCCAGAAACTCTCAGTGATGCACTCAGACAGTGGTTTGAACTGGTGACTGCCTCAGACACTTTGTAGACAAAGTCAGTACCTGATTGCTGCTAAACCGCTGAAATACATGAAATGGCATTTCATCGGATTGTTCATAAGGCCTCTCTCTAACTAGGATTAATGTGCAGGAGCTGCCCTCTGGCAGTCAGACTGCATGAGAACAAAATGGTTGAGGTGCATTCTCCCACATTTGTCAGAGGAGAATTGTGCAATGGTGAGACTGTCATTTTCTTTCATTGCCTATTCCCGCAAATAACGTAAAACTTTCTTCAACTTCTCTTGTAATAACTTATTACTTTAAAAAAAAAAAGTATTTGTAATGTTCACAGAGGTAAAATTATTCCTGCCACTGTCTATTGCAATAAGAAAAATCAGTCTTGCTTCTGGGAAGGCGTTTCTGCATTAGAAGACCTTCAGGTGTCTTGCAAAAAAGCATTCTTTAGCTTCACCCATGTGGCTGGTACCTCTCTGGGAAGGTGTGGGGAGCAGGGGAAGCAGATGGTTTAAACAACCAAAAAAAGTACTTGAATACTTGAAACTATTCTGCAATTTAACACATCCTATTTAATTACTGCTGATTTTTGTCTGACAATATCAACGGGGAGTTTTATGAATAATGCCATATGATCATCCCTATATTATCAGTTTACACTGTGAAGTTTGCCCCTCTGTCCAAGTCAGACATTGAGGACGTTTCATTAATCCGATGTCTTAGAGCATGGACGTGATTTTTCATTGCAGAAGCTATGCATCTTATATTGTCTGTACTAATAAAAAGAGGTACCACTGTTTATAATTAAGATGTCTATTCTTTCAATCGATCAAAGCTTGAAGAAGTTAACCAAATTTGCCACATGGAAATGCTGTGCATTCTCTAGCAGTGCACAAATACTAATTTTCATATGAAAATGTATTGTGGTTTATGTAACTACAACACCTATCCCTCCTCTTATGAGAATAATGCCAGCACAGAGGTTTGATTAGGGGTCCAGTCTTTTGACTTCTCTCAATGAAAATCTGAAGGAAGCTTTGCTTAAATGCCCCTGGTCTAAACTCTCTTTGAAGATTTTCTTTGTGTATGAAAATTGAAGGTGTCTCATTTGAAGAGTGGTGCAGGAGTTGATCAGAAAATGTCTGGAAACGTGGATGTATTCCCAAAGATTTGTGTTCTAGATAGAAAAGCCTTACTTGAAGTATTGCTGTAGCTGTTTTGAGGTGCAGCAGTGGCAAGACCCAGAGGTGTGAAATGGGCTGTTTCTCTTTATTTCTGGAGCTTTGCTACAGCTAATTCATGATAAGCAAATTTCAGAACTGAAAAGTTAAGAGGAACTCTATCCCATCAGAATTTAAATGGCAGGTACTATATAATACCCTTCCACAGTCCTTTAGATCTCTCATACGTGTATACAAATACTTAAATGCTTTGGGAAATGTAACTGCAGAGGTGGTGGGTTTAGTTTGTTAGGTAATTCTCCAGAATGTGCTTCCATTTCAGACTTGTACTGAGTATTTGTAGTAGGAAACTTCTAAAATATTCTAAAATTTTCTAGTGTAAGGATACCCTTCCATCATAAATTATAGTTTGTTGCAGGGATGTCATTGTAGCCAGAGACAATGTTATCAGCAGTGCTTACTGCACAAACGTTTAAACAAACCACGTTTTTTCTCTGTAACTAACAAAAGACTTGCACTAAGTTTGGTACAAGGAAACTCGGAGTAAGTAACACAGAAACGAAAAGCATCAGTTAACTGTTGCTTTTCTCTGCAGGCCAGAAACTTACCAAGACCTTGCACTGTGTGAGCATTTTAAAAGATGCAAAAGGTAGTTCAGATGACTTCTAGATCTTACTGCTCTGTTTTAATTTAATCCTGCAGTTAAATATTTTAGTTTTATAGCTACATCAATCTTCAAAGCACAGGCCTTCCACCAAAGCTTCTCTGAAATGCAATGTTGCTGGAGCTTGTTTGCAGTTCTGGAAGAAATAAAACGGGTGAGGAACAGGAATGCACACCCTCCCCCACATTCCCCACAGCCTCCGGCTACTGTGGTAAAATTTCTGGTGCCTTTGACCAAAGTACCTCTGGTTTCGCCCGGGCCCCGCCGGGAGGGCTCGGTTCCGCCACGGGCAAGCACGGAGCCGGGGCTCTGGCTCCGGGTTTAGCTCCGCGGTTGCTCTGGGGGCCGGGCCCCCACGGCTTCTCGGTTTGCTGGCAGCGGGGAGGGGAGGCGGCTGCCTCAAGGGCCGAGCGAGCCCGGCACCGACCAGCCTCCCTGTGTGTTTGGGGGTGTTGTCCCCCGCCCAGCTCTGCCAGCTCTAGCTGCCGGGAATGAGGGGCCCCTCATCGCGGGCTCTTGGGGTCCCAGCCAAAGGCCCAGGAAATGGCCGCCGGTGTCGTCCGTTCTCCCCCGCCTCCGGTCCGGGGAGGGCTCGGCGGCGGCGGGAGGGGCGGAGCTGCGCGTTATGGCCGCCCGCCGCCTCCCGCCGGGAGCGCTCTCCCTGAAGCAGGTACGAGCGGGCGGTGAGGCCTCCTCTCGCCCGCCCGCCGCGGGGGGTGGCGCCGCTGACCCCGCGGGGGACCCCGCCGTGCCGGGGCGGCGGGCTTCGGGGGCCGCGCTCTCCTCCGGGCTGCTGCCGCCCCCCGGCAGCCGCGGTCCCGACAGGGCGCCCCGGCCTTGGTGGCAAATGGCGGAGGGGAGCGGCCGGTCGGCGGGAGCTGCGCGGTGGGCCGCGGCGGGCGGGCGGGCGGTCCTCCGGGGTGGCCGTGAGGGTGGGCTGGTCACTCGCCCTTGGCACGCTGCTTTCGGTGTGCACAGCTAGCCTTGGGCAGCAGAACGAGCCCCGCACGCGGTGTGTTTGTTCCCGCGTGCGAAGTGTAGATGTCTCGGGCAGGGATCCACGGCAATACTGCATCTTTTAGGAAAAGCGACGGGGAACTTGGGGTTCGTTTAAATGTCCCTCAAAGCAAACAAAGCTGCGAGAGCACAGCTCTCGGTGGAGTGTCCTGGGACAGCGGATGGACTTGGCTCTCTCCTTCCCAGTTCCTGAGGCGACAGCAGGTTCTTCAGTTATACAGGAAGATCCTGCGGGCTATTCGCGATGTCCCTGCTGAAGCAGATCGTCACTATCTGAAGGACTGGGCCAGGGAGGAATTCAGGAGAAATAAAGATGCTACAGAAGAGGTGAGGATCAGGACTCCCAACCCGAGCGCCTGCCCTGGGGAATGATCAGTGTACTGTCCTGGTGGGCTTGTGCTGTGGGTGTCACTTCTAGTCTGGTGAAGAGGCTTCTGTTATTTTCTCTTAAGGAGCATTTATGTGAAGAAATAATTCAGCATCTCAAAATATTATCACCCACCCCCCCCTCGGCAGTAGTGATGTTACTCTGATGTCCAGATAATAATCTGAAACTAAAAAGCTAAAAAACAAGCAAATCGTGCTTACTCTAACCACAAATCAGAAAAATTTTATTGAATAATATGACAACTAACATATTAATGGTCAAGCTTTCTATAGCTTCTTTTTTTCATCTTTAATATTCAAGCTGAACACAGTCAAATTGGATGGTTGTACATATGAAGCCTGTATGAAATGCAGAAACCTTTACATTTCTTGTATGTCTCCTGTCCTCTGCTTTCTAGTTTGTTCCTTTTTCTAGCTAGTGCTCAAGGAATTGGTGGCTGCATTATACAGACAAAGCATTACAGTATTTAGATAAAAATAACATTGAGAGAAGCATCTACTTGCTCCATAAAACACCTGGCATCGTAATGTCCGTGAGCACTCGTCACTACTGATCTGCGAAGGCAGTAGACACAGAGGCATAAAGAAAACATTAGTTGGAGTTTGAGTCCAATTCAAAACTAAGTTCTAAAGCAAAGCCATAACCAGCCCCCAAACACATCGTTAAGGAATTGGAGAAAATTAATTCATTTATTCACCTGTTTTTTGACCATCTCGGTGACTACAGCTTTGCTTCAGACAAAGGTCACAATAGTGCTGGTAAGAATTGTATGTATTTTAATGTGTTAAAATCTGCGTGCTCATGTAAAACCTGTGCTGTGTACAGACATTCAGTAATTTCAGTTTTGTTCTACAGGATGCAATCAGGATGATGATTACTCAAGGCAACATGCAACTTCAGGAACTTCAAAGAACAATTAAACTGGCAAAATCCTGATCTTAAGTTTGTTGACAGCTGGACTTCCATCTGCTGCGAACAAGCACAGTATTTTTTCCAGAATGTGGTTATAATAGCAGCCTTTGCTGACAACCTGGTAATGTTTGAAGGTGGAATCTACCACAGTGGGTTGTTTGCTTTTTCACCTTCCTCTTCTTGGTTTGATTAACCTCCCATGTGGAAATCACTCAGACACAAAGGACTTTAAAGAGATGAATGAATGATGTAGCACATGCTACGGGAAAGGCAGAAAGCACCAAAAATTACAACAGCAGTGTTATTCCAGGGAAATGGGAAATAAATATAAACCATATTATTTTGTCGGTTTTCTATTGTGGCAACTCTTAAGTGGTAACAGCTCTTTCTGTACTGCACTGAGGATTTTTACCAAAATTTGGGATTAAAAAAGCATTTGGGATAAACAAAGGGGCTCAAATACACACAAAACATTAAGAAAATGTTCTGTATGTAGATACTGATTTTCAGTTATAGCTGAATAAAACTTAAAAGGGGAGGTCTTTATATATGAGATATTTTAGCCCCAGAAACAATTACCAAGTTAACAGGGAGTACCTTCAAGTTAGTGTTTAAAAGTCAATAGGTAGAATTACAGACAGAAAATACTAACTTCAAATATTGTGGTCTGGTTTTCCAAATGTTGTATTACTCTACTTTTGTTAGCTTGCAACTGTTCTTACCTTCCTGTAAATTGCAGTATATCTTTTTTTTCCATATAGTTTAAAAATGCCCAGGTGAGTCTAGGGTTCTCTCAGCATAAATAGCCAGACAGCAGTAGATAGATACCTGACCATCCAGTAGCTGTGTGCAATTGAGGTTGTGGTTTCAAGAGGTGCAGGAACCTTTCCCTCTCCCCCTCTGCTCTCACAGTTCGCTTGGGGAGCCACCTCCCCTTGCCCAGCAGGCTTTCTGCGAGCTGGACGGCCTCACACAGCACGGCTGGTCGGTGTCCCCACTGGCACAAAGGACAGGACAGGACCATATTCCCCTTCCAGGCTACAGGAGGGAAGAAACCCCACTGTGGAGCGGCAGGTATGCTGGTTGCTGGAGCCAAACAAAGAGTCTTCAAAGCTACATACTGCAGCAAAGTTGCTTTGCAAAGAGCTGCTGCTTAATGAGAAAGAATGCCTTTCTTTTACTAATTCTTTTTCTGAAAGTCATTGTAGAATCCTTTCCTATATGATGTTTATTTATCTTTGCAGTAAAGGATGTGGTT
The DNA here is from genome assembly GCF_031877795.1 of Strix aluco. Classification (NCBI taxonomy): domain Eukaryota; kingdom Metazoa; phylum Chordata; class Aves; order Strigiformes; family Strigidae; genus Strix; species Strix aluco. Next base: position 91,258,627 of record NC_133933.1, read on the forward strand.
CAGACAACCAGTGAGGCTGTTAAAGAGTTCAGGTTTGTAGTTAGAAACCGTTGAGCTTCTGATCAGTCAGTGAAAAATACATATGTCTAAATATTTTGTTAAAAATCTAGATGTTGTTAACATTTTCTGGTAGAATACATTGACAGAACATTAGTATGTTGGGGATTGGCTTTTCACGTTACCAGAAAACACTGTTTAGAAAGGAACTTTGACTAAACAAAGCCATAATCAGTGTTGGTTTTCTCACATGTAGCTTTCCCTTTCCCTCCAGCCAGTGGTTTGATTTCTGTTCCTTAATTAGGAGCCTTTCCCCTGCCTCCTCGTCGCAGGGCTTTCCGTGTGGAGCCTTGAATCCGCATTGCTCCCCTGACACCAGTTTGTACGTTTCTAGGTTGTGGCCACATAACCCAGGAATGGGTCTTGACAGGCAGGGCCCTGGACAGCTGTTGGCGTCATGAGTGCTGCTGCCTCTGATCACCACTGCTTTGTGGGCTTGTTGAGATAAAATTGCCTGCCAGAAGCTTTTAGGAATCCAAGTGTAGTCTGCTAGGGTAAGTAAATTTACTCCAAATAGTGGTATTTTGTAAAGAAGTCCTTCAACTCTAGTAGCTTTGAAGGAGGGAGGACATCAGAGGGGAGTAAAAAGGAATTAGCAGAAAATGCCTCCCTTTATTTTACAGTACACTTTGCTTCAAAAAACTTCTGAAAACAGTACTCTGCAGCCAAGTTACTGTCTTAAATTAGTGCTCCAATGGCTACCTTAGTAGTGCAGTCTGTATGTGAAGTTGGTAAGCTAAATCCAGAGTCTTTCCCTTTCCCTTGCACCTGTGCAAGCTCAAGGGTGTGTGTGATCAGCTGCACAGCTCAGCCCTGTGCCAGTCACTTCTGAAATGGTGGGTGCGCACATCAGCTAACAAATAGCAGTCACTCCCTGCAGCCTCCCTCGGACAGCTGGCACACCTGGTTTCCATCTTTTATAGCCACAAACACAAAAGCTTAGAAGTTGCAGTCCAATTTTCTGCTTCCCCTTTTGAGTCAAGTGAGGGCATTTTGTCCATTGTCTCTGGCTAGAAAACATTACACCACAGACTTCTGAGCAACGCAGACTTCTGAGCAACACTTACTTTAATTGCTTGGCAAAACATTCACTTTATCAAGGTGATACAAAACTTAAATAGCATGCTTCTGCATTCCTACAGTAGCTTAAACATAACTGTAAACATATGAAAGTGTCTATATTAGACTACAGAAGTCAGAGCAATAAAACTAGTAGTTCCATAACAGCAGATACACTTGTCTTGATAGTGCATTAATAGTAACTTTAAAAATATTGTTATATAATACAATTTTCTTTGCTTTATACATCTGCTAAGAAGACAGAAGCTTAATTACTAATTAGTCAATGGTGTCTTCAATACTGTGAAGTATTTTGTATTGATTTTAGGACTCCTCAGTACAGAAAAAAATCTCCTTGGCGTAACAGTACTATCCTGTGCTTGAATTGTTTTTCAACAATTGTTCTATCATGACCTGTTAAGTAGACTTACTTTTCTAACAGAATCTGATGGAGCCTTCTCAGAGGTATAAGGAGGAAACCCTAAAGGGATACAGATGCAACAAGTTCCAGTGCCTCTGGTTGATCTGGAATCTGTCAGCCTGGACAACCATGGCCATTGTAGGTTTTGATTTTATAAGAAAACACATCTGTAAAAAACTTTAAAATGTTGTTGAGCTCTACTTTGTGGGACTGTTGGTGAAAACAGTTCTAAGACCTGCAGACTCCCCAGGGCCTAGTCTCTTTTTTAAGAGATACAAGGGAAAAAACAGAGAGAGGAATCATTCAGAGGAACAAATGAAGACAGTCTGGACAAGGTGTCTGGGAGAAAATCCTGACTCTGCAAAAGAAGAAACATTTGAGTATGGGGAACCAAGCTTTTACTTCTTTAGATAAAGGATTTTTTCAAGCTTCTTCAGTAGTAGAGAATTCAGCCATTTGCTGCTTGAAGGAAAAAGATTTTATATAAAAATTATACCTAGCAAGTAGAGCCACCCATGTCCCAAACAAAACTTCTCAGTCAGATTACTAGAGTATGGCCCCAAAAGCCATGTAATCACCAAGAGCTTTGCAACCAGGACACCATTAAAAAAATGTAATTTAGCATTTGTTTTAATAATGTAAAACAGAAAAGCAAAGCGCCAACTGAAGCCTCTGTACCTAAGCGGATGACTCAGCTTAGCATCTCACTCCGTGGGAGCCTGACCTCTCCCAGCTGGAAGCCTGCTCCTGTCACCTACGCGGGCTTGTCATTTGAGTTGGTTCTGTAGCTTCTCTCCACTGACTAGAGAGAGGCCATGGGGAGTATCCAAAATAGCATCAGTAGCCCTTCATCACTGAGGAATTTGTCAAAAGCTCTCAAACATCCTGGATTTATTTCAGTATTGGTATCACCGTGTGTTTACATGTAGCATACAGTGGAACCCTCTGGCCACACATGACCTATGTGGAAATAAGGAAATTCCCTTTTCAGAAAGCAGTTTTGGTTTCTAATGCAGTTTGTTTTCAAGCAGCACCTGGAAATTGAGAGTGCAATATTTAACGGACACTTGGAAATAACAAAGAAAGGATCTAATCTGCAGCATTTCATTGTCATCAGTACAGTCTGCATATGAATCCTCCTCAGTTCTGGAGTTTCTACTCCGGAAAAAGAGCATTTTTTTTTTTTATGTATAACAGGCACTACAAATATATCTATCAACATTCCAGATTCCTGTACAGCAGGTTCCAAAATGAGTCCCGCTGCTTGTCTTCACCTGCTTGGTCGATGCTAGCTCTCTTTCTGCACCTTAGTCCTTAATTTGCTGAGTTCCTCTTCTAAGCTTTTAATATGCTCCTTGAGCGCAGCTTTGTCTTGCTGCGCCTTCTGATTAGCTTGGCACCGGGCTTCTTCTATCTTCCGCTCATACCACTTCTCCATCTGCGTGGAAACAGCCTCAAAGAAGTACTGTGTTATCTCCAGGGCCTGCGAGGTGTCTCTGAGTGGAGGGGCAGGCGGCTGTCCTGCAGGCAGGCCCGAGGGCTGCTGCTCCTGGCTCTGATGGGCCCCGGCATGGTGCGGAGCTTTGTGCCTTGACTGCCCGCTTTTGCTGGACTTCTTTGTCTGAGTTCCTTTGTCGATGAAGTAGCCGCTCTGTGGTTCAGTCTTTGCAGGTTCAGTCAAGGGCTGCAAAGCAGCTTGAACCTTAACGTGTCTTAATTTGGAGCCCAAAAGCTCAGAGGAGGGCAGGTCCTGCTGGAACCTGTGAAACGTGCTGGCACTAACAGCTTTGTCCTTTGGCCTGACGTCTTGGGCAGCGGCAGAAGAAGAAACTGGTCCACCAACGATTAACTGTTGCTCAGTACCTACAGAATAAAATATATACATATATATTTAGAAAAGCTCTGAGCATTTACTTTAGCATTCAGAAATCATCATCGTTCGACGAATGATGGGGTTTCCCATGTACCGTGCTGTGTGTACATTGTAGAGGATTATTCTAGTTCATTGCATCTTCACAGTCAGGTGATATAATAAAGAGTCATTAGAAGAGAAAAGCTGGCTGAGGCAGAGAGGCACTGCATTGCGGCTGTGGGACTACAGACTGACAACAATCAAAGGACTTCATCAGAAGATCATGTAACAGATCAGGCTAGATTCCCAAAGTAGTTTATGTCTGCTGCTATTTATGACCCCCCTGCTTCTACAAAACTTGAAGCCCCACTAATTTTGCAAAGGTAACACATTTTGATGTTCCTGAACTTTTCAATGCAGTATAGCTCACGCTACCACAAGCTCTCTTGTGTGGCCTTCTGCCTTTCTAGTCTGACGGGGTACCCATGTCCATGTCTGTTCTTTGCATAGTGTTTGGGGGGGGGCACATACAGTGTATTTTACAGCAGCCTGGGGTTTCGATAGCATTCTCCTTGGCTGTGGAGACCTGCTCATTCTGCCTGTCTCTTTTTTTTTTTTCCTCAGAAGCTTCCCTGGCCAAGCACAGAGAGGTGGCTTGAACCGTATCTTCAGGTGGCCTTGATCCCTGAGTGGGCTTCAATGTTCTCAGCTATTATTTTTCTTGTCAGATGAACTAATAATTAAACAGACTTTGGTTCAAGAAAAGAGGAAAAACTGAGAGTTTTATTCTATATCCTTGCAGTTTGAACATTAACCAGGGAAATGAGTATTTCAGGTTCATATCCCTGCACCCTGCCATTATAGGTTCCATACATCTGAAAAGCACTAAATACACTTTCTTCAGCAGACTTTGGATAATCTGCACACCTTCCTGGCAGACAACAGGGTGGGAGCAATTCTCACTCGGAAGCTGGAGAAATTTCAGAAAATAGAGTTATTCAGAGCATCAAAGGACTTGGCTTCAAAGGCACAGTGGCATGGAAGCACCATGAAGAGTCAGCAGAATTCCACCCAACCGTGTCTTAAAATACTCCCAGTGGCTGCCTTGAAGTATATTCTAATCCCAAGACATTAGGCAGATGGATGGGGGAAAGCACACTGCCATAATTAATATCTGTGGTATTAATACAAGTATCCCTCAGTTAATGAGCTAGCTTTTGAATGAATATGACATCTAAGTACCTGACAAGGTTGTACCCGACGCACCATCTTGTTGAATGCAAAAATGTTGCCCAAAGCTCTGTTCTGGCATCTGGACTCTGCTCCTTCCCCCATCTTCTGAGAGGCTGTTTGGGAGCGTGATATAGGAATGCTGGTGGGAGCCCTCTGACTGCAGCACGGGCTGGTTGGCTTTACAGTCCTTGGCACTGTGGGGGTTGTTCTCAGTATCCAGGGTCTCAGTGAGAGACTCACAAGTGGACAAAGTTGATTTTGGTCTTGATGACCTGGAATCACCAGAAAGCTTGAGCTCCAGATTCTGAATCTTCAACAGGCACCAAGTCTTCAGCTCATCGACCAAGGAAATCTATGAGAAAGAGACTGCAAATTAGATGATCCTATGATTAGAGCCTATGGTTCCTGGGCTGCTGAGGACGTGTGGCAGGGACAAAGAGAAGCAAGCTGGGTATCTGCGGGCTTAGACTCCCTGCACAGATGTGCATGCCGCAACTGGAAATAAAGGACTGCAAATCAGAAAAAGATGAAGAACTATGCATTAGCTAATGAAAGGCACCCTCTTTAGTCCAAGCTGCCACCACTTAGATTTGAATGTACTTCAAATGCAACTCTAAGTCCTCTGATCAGGGATGACTTGTTTAATCATACAGTCAATGGCACTTCCTAAGTGCAAGGAACATCTCATGTTGTCAAAGGTGCCATTTTTTAAGTGTGAAATTCAAATTAGATACTTCTGGGTCACAGCTTTACACCATTACCAACCTCTACTCCTCTGTTCATTTGGTGATAACGATGAGTCCCACGATAAATTACTTACAGCTTTCGAATTACAAAGGTGCTTAATAAGTGTCAGCTGCAGAGGCATTCGCCAGTGATCATTTAAAATATGAGTAGCTCTTTTACCCTCTTGTTCATATGACATCATGAATTTAGTTCCTGTGGCCCTCCTATGCACATGAACATTTAGCCATTGCATTTAGTAAAGCCCAACTCAGTTTTTCCAGTAGTTTCAATTAGACCCAACAGAACTTCCAGCTGATATCACTCAATGGTAATTTCAATTCCCCTATCGTATCACTCCAGTATCTCAGTTCTTAAATAGAGATTACAAGGAGATAGAGCACAAGCCGAGACATTCAGAAGCCAATATAATACTGATGTCTCTTGCTATGAAATAAAAACTAAAGCTGCCTTAGTTTGATAAGTACTTTTCTTTGGAGAAGAGTGTTTTGCAGATCTTAGACCGAAGTATCTTGATCAGTAGTTTATGCTAGGATTATCACAGCTGCCAGTCTTTTAACAAGGATTTGGAATGGTCTTACATGACATTTTACTAGCACAGCATGTATTTCTCAATTCTTAGAAGAATACCAATAATGAGAAAATTAATTGTATTTTAAGTTTAGCCATGTGAGTGGAGAAACACAAATTTCTGTTTTAATGGTGAGTTTTTGCAGAAGCTAGACAGGCAAGAGCTGGATCTCTACGGGAACAGTTTTTCTTGTAATGCTGGTTAAACAAGCATACAAAAAGAACTTGCCTATTGGCAGTAATACACAGCTTGGAGATGGTGCACTGTTGCCAAAGTCAGAAGGAAGAACTGCAGCCTTTTAATACATGGGGAAAAAAAAAAAAGATCGGACAGAGAAGAAGGGGAGAGACTCCCAGGGCACACAACCAAATGGATGAGAAGTAAAAGGAACACCACAAATCTCAGCCTTCATTACTATTTGCAGATGTTCCTGCAGATGTCCTTTAATGAAGCAAAAGCTGAAAGCATAACTGTTAAAAATTTAGCGGTAGGAATTTTTGGAAAGCACTATGTTAGAAAAAAGATATTTTGTTATAGATCCCACACTTTCAGACCCACCAAGTTAAATTATGGCAGTTGGACTGGATGCCACACTCCCCATTTCTAATGCAAAAGCTTTATAAATTTGGTTTAGAGATTAAGGTGGTGGATAGAAATAATTCAGTCTTTGAAGCTCTTCTGCCCGTTTCAACAGATGAGATAAATCTTCAATATTCTCTCTGCCTGCTGGAACAAAACTCTTGAGCTGATCCATCTGAGCTAACAGGGAGTAGCTGTTTCAAGCCCTACCTGCCGTTTCTCCCCCTCATTTTTTTCCAGCTCAGTGTGCTGTTGCAGGCGGTGAAGGCACTCTGTTCTCTCTGCGGACAGCCGCTCAGCCATAAGCTTGTCTAAAACACGGAGCTGTGGAAAAAACCCACAATTTAGCTGAGACGACCATGTTAAAAACCAAACAAAACCTCCATATGCGAACCTTATAAGTCAAAGTACAGTCTGTCTTTCAGTTTTCTTTTCTAGGAATGCTGCCAACTACAATTAGATGTAACTTGCAAAAAGGTTCAATCACAAAATTGTTGATGAATAACAATTACATTAAAAATAAAAAATAAAAAATAAAAAATAATTCAGAGAATCTTAAATCTCAGTGCAAACAGAATTCAGAAAGAATTCATACAATTATGAAGCGACCTTCTGTCTTTAAGTTTTCCTCTTAGGGCCTCAAGAACTTGAGATTTTTGTCTAATAAGTCACTTAACAAATTAAACGTGTTTTTCTCAAGACCCTAGTTTGCAACTTTAGATCCCTGTGGAATGTCACAGTTCCCTGGTCTTGAGTATTAGATTTCAGGTTTGTTTGTACAACACAAGAAGCAATAAACAAATCATGACAATGAAAATATTCATTAAGCTCAGGATATGTTTCTAATAGTCACGTGGACAAGCAGACCGCCAGGTCCTATTCTTACTTGATGTTGAGTTTTGCTTTCCATCTGGCCCAGCTTAACATTCATTTTATCCTGTACTGTCCCAAACTCAGCTTTTATCTCTTCCACCGTTGCCTCCAGCTGATTTTCCAGTTTATTTATCAGGGGCTCACAACGACATCCATTTATTGGTGCCTGAAAGGAATAACACATTTACTTGCTGCATTGCACTGCCTTCTTAGTGTACTTGGAACACTATCACAGCCTCCTTGAGTCAGTCTTGGGCTCTTCTGTACCATGTACTGTATCTCACCCTCCTGATAACATCTTACAGTAACTCAGAAAACAGGCTATTAGTTGGAAAAGCACAGGCTAGAAAAGGATTGATCTGATTTATATGGACACATGCTAACACTCAGCAGTATTGGATTTCGCTGGGGCTACAAGCAGCAATGAGCTCAAATCACATATGTTGTGGTACCGTGCACCGTATAAGGGGATACCACATTACAGGCCTGTACCCCATGTCTCAACACTGCAATTCTGAACTGTACAAAAAAGATTGGATTTTGTGGATGTGTGCAGGTTTTGTCTGCATTTGTTTTTTAACCGAATGCCAATAATGTGCCGCTTTTTTTTTGTACTGTATGGCAATGTCTCACTGCTCCTGCCTTCACTCTGCTGGCATTCAGCTGACCCTTATCTGCTGTGCACACCGCTGCCTTTCTTTGGCTTGCGTGACACCACCCCAAGGCTCCTCTGCAAGGGGAGCTGCACTGACCACGTTGAAATCTCTCAGGGAGATGGTCCCAAAAGGCTCCCTCATCACCTCTGCAGTCCACAGGCAGAAACTGGCTCCCTTCAGGGGGGTGAGTCAGGAGCCCAAAGCGGCTGCTCTGAATCTGGCTGCAGAGGAGCCTCCCTCTCTCCTTTGGCCCTGCAGTACTGTTTCACAACTTGGGGGTTATTCCCTTGGCAGGGGAATGTGGGTGGTTTGCGGAGCGCTAGAGAAAGCTTCAGAAATACGTGTGGTTACGAAATGCTGTTTGCTATTCAGGGCCTGAGGGCATCAAAGAAAGCAGACGAGCAAAAAGGAAGGGGAGAGAGGAGTGTCATGTATTTCAGGAAATACGATAGGGGAGTCTAGCTCTATTAAGCTAATCTTTGTGAATAGATTAGATTTGTGTACAAATCCTATCTGCCCTCTGCACCTTTCTTCCTGTTCCCCAGGTCCTTCCTACTGGCCATCCTCCAACCATCAGATCCTAGGGGCAGGGAGATGCTGCTTTTAACATACGACAGGTCCTCTATCCTTCCTGAATGCTAGTCTGCTAGATGTCTACTAGTAGGATAATCCCATAGTCCCCCTGTCTGGAAATTTCCCAAGCGTTCCACAGCAAGATGTTGGAAAATACAGCCAGTAAAAATTTGAAGTCTGACTTGAGTGATCTTCAGAATCTGCTGAATTTGCAAATTCAGCAGAAGCTAAGGAAATGAAAGGATTGACCTCCCAAAGGTACAGGAGGGCAATATTAAAACAACACTATAGATGTTTACAATGTCTACAGGGTAATTTGCTGACTGTTTTCATGCTTTTTTATAACTGGTAAATACTTGCATAGTAAAATGACTAAAATATCAGTCTCTAAACTGGAATAAATGCACATGAGCTGGTAACTCCAGATTTATTTGTGAACCAATTTCTGTACAGCTTCTGCCTCCAGTAATCCTAGAATCCCCAAAGGCATGTTGCAATAAACAGAAGGAACTGAAACAAAATGTATCAAGCATACTCAAGCTCTTGGTTTAGGTAGCAAGCTTCAGTGCTCACACACTGCTCTCATTTATTTTCCTTGGAAAAGCTCTTTGCATTTCCTGTCAGAAATCTTAATAGTTCAAAGTGTATCGTAAAAGTTTCAGTGTCATTTCCAATCACTGTTCATAACTTATCTCCAAAAAAGAAATACTTTGTAGCTCAAAACTAGTTAAGTATGTCGTCTTTAACGTGCACAAAACCAGCTTATTGTTTACCAGACTTCAGGCCAAAACGCAGCTGAAGCCCAAACAAGGAAAAGAAATACACAGTCATGATTTCATACCCCTTAGGGTGCAGTTAATCGAGCGTGTTTTCCATCAGTTAGCTAACTGTGCCCCAACTCCAAGCGCTGCTCCCTGCATCTCCCTCCACGAGGGCAGCGGCCGGCTCACCTGCATCACCTTCCCATCCTTCCCTCGGTAGAGCGTGTAGAGCTGGTAGGCTCGGACCTCGTGCGGAGGGGGCGGAGAGGAGCAGTGATGTCTACTTCTACGCTTAGGCACGTTTTGCTGGGGCCGAGGGAGTGTCTGCTGATCAGCCGGGGAGATGGGGTCCGAGAGTGCTGAAACCTGCATAAAACACACAGGAACGTTTTCCCTGTTTATGACCCCCCTGGTAAACTATTCCTGGTGGGTACGAGACAAATCCATTGTGACAATTACAGCAAAAACCTGATTAAAACACCAGTCCAGTGGCTGGCAACAACCTCAGTGTCTGTCAGCACAATAACCAGATTTGCACACAAATCTGGTTCGTGTGACCCTCAACAGCAGAATTTCCCCACCAGAAATCATTTTTGTCTGAAGACTATCTCCACCCCATGAGCACAGCAGGGCTGCTGCCCTCACTCACCAACACGCCGAAGGGGTACCTGTACCCCTCAGGTGGCTCAGCTACTCCTTCTCTGCTGTTTTAAATCTACCAATACCTTTTCCTTTGGCTTTTTCTTTTTGCTCTTCTTCCCTCTGGGATCTGGTGAGGTTGACCGAGGTTCACCCTTCAGATCGTTCTTCCTCTGCGGTGGCTGGTCACTGCTCGGCGTGTCATCAGCAGCTGAGACACTGCCCTGCTTGAAGCAAAGACAGGGAGTTCAGAGCAGTTGCAGAGATGGGGAAAAGGTGCCTTTTCTTCAATTTCCCAGTTTTAAGCTGCTCTGCACACATGAGTGGACAACTCTTTAGCAGCAAAGCATGACAGACTGCCTCAGACAGCTGCTGTGGTCATGCACAAGTGATGGCTCCAAACAGATTTAGTCCTGATGGGTTTTATTTACACTCCTTCCTCACAGGAGATGCAGCTGGTAACACCGGGCTGTACCTTGCTCTGTACCACTTCATCCCGTGGGACCGACTGAGCTCGCCTTTCCTCCTTCAGTCTCTCTCTCTTCTTCCTCAGGCTTCTTCCACGGTTAAAGCGTGAGACCTGAAGGCAGACCACACTGTTACTCAGTGATGTCACGTTCTGTCCTACCACAGAAGCCAAGTAATAGAGCAGACCTTTTTCACCTCTATCTAAAAGGCAATTGATAAAGGAGAGTGCACTGCCAGATGGACGCTGATGGGCCAAGCAATGTGGGTGTTTACAGCCATGAAAACACACCACCACAGAGAAAAATCAGGCCACTTTGCTGTACCCTGGAGGGGTGAGCGCAGCCTCCTGTGTCCTCAGGCTGGTTCCCAAGCCAAGCCCAGCCCTCCTCATGCAGAGGTGACAAGGAGGAGCTGGGCAGGGATTGTGCCTGGTCTCATACCAGAATACATACATCTAGGGGGGAGAGATTTGCAATGTACCTGTGATGCTTTAGTGAGGAGAAGTGCCACCTCAGGGTTATTGTGCTGTCTGGCAACCTCTAGAGGGGTCTGACCTGCCTGAGAAGAAAAAGACAATGGCACTTTCTTCAAAACACAAGCTACTAGAAATGTGGAATTTCTCCACCCAAGGTTAGCACATGCTCTGTGCACAAGAGTAAAGTGACTAACTGCTTTCATTTACCCAGATTTAACTGAACTCTAACATCCAAATATTTTCTACCAACACAAGAGTTGTTGGTAGAACAGTAGGTAGAAGAAGGGAGTCTGCATTAATACAGAATACCAAAGAAACTCCATGTCCTGCTTACGTTGTTGACAACGGATGCATCAGCCCCTGCCTCCAGCAACAGCTTAACCACCTTCCTGTGATTTAGAGCAGCAGCTACATGGAGCGCAGTATCCCCTGCCTGCAAGTTAAAAAGCAGAAAACAACCGTGTAACACAAGTCCTTGGGTCTCACCCTGCAGAAATCACACCTTCCTAAAAGATGCTCAGAGGTCAAAAGTTCTACACTTACTGATGCAACAACTAAGCTTAAATAAGGCCTGGTCAATAAAAAAAGCAGAGTTAGGAGGAAGGGGACAGGAGGGGGCAAGGAGCTTCTTCAGAGCAAGGACCTACTTCAACCTGGTTTTGAGAAATGCAGCAGGGGCGCTGGTGATCTGGTTTAACTAAACCAAGTGATACATGACGCAGCTTGGAGACAGCCCAGCTCTACCGCCAGCAAACAGATACAACATCTGAGGGCAGAACCGGTTTTCCCACCACAACCTTCTCTCTGGTTTTTTTTTTTGCAGGTTTGATTATTTGGTGCACAGGTGGTCACATATCACATTACTCAAAAACAGTCAGATAAGTACCAACATCGAGATGGTTGGTGTTCTCTTCATGAGATTCCTCAAGAAAAAGAGTTTCTGAACCAAAGCCAGGAGGCGATTCGGGTCCAGCATTAACACACAGCCCTGCCCTTGTCTCGGTGCAGTGAGGTGAAGACAGCTGTGATCAGATTTGGGCACCAGTAACAGAGCCAGCAGCTGTTCAAGGCAGTCCAGACACGTGTATATCATGCCCTCCTGTCCCCTTTGCCTTTCATTTTGCCTTCAGAAAATTAGATCATCTCCTCGAGACTAGTGGAAATCTATTGCTTGTTGCTAACTTGGGTGAGGCATATTCATAAATAAAATCGTTATATGTGCAAATATGGAACAACTTTGGGTAGAGCTGGGGAATGAAGGAAAGGGGTGTCTTCTGGGCCAGGTTCACACCAGTTAATTTTAATATTCAGTAGGACAGTTTGCAAGTTAAAAAACTCATTTCCAAATAAAATTACATAGTAAATTTAACATGCTTAAACCCATTTTATTTGCTGTAATATCTCATATCTAAGAAACAAGATTAAACAGATCACAAAATATCTTTATGATCCTCAACTACACATAGAAAATTTCTCAGGAACATGAGACGATGTGGTTAAGCACCACATAACCTGTTTATTTAGCAGATTTAAAACATTTTAATGTACTAAATCCACTCCCTTCTACCACCCAATTAGACTATGGTATAAGTACAGCAATCAATTACTTCTCTACAGTTACTACGCTAGGATTAATCCTAGGTTAGACTGATCATTACTCTGAATTTAAAGCATACTTTTTCTTCACTTCTATGTTCTTTTAATTCCACCTACTGCAAAATGCAGAAAGAAAATTATTCCAGAGGAATTCACATTTTTGTAGCATCTGAATGTTAGTGAGTTGTGCTTCACAATATCTCTGTAATGGCCATGACCCTATGCTACTACCCCTGTCCCAAACCCCCTTTCTACAGCAACATACAACTGCAGAACCTCATAAATAGACAATGCTTTAAAGAAATGATGCAAATGCGATGGCAAAATAATAAACCACCGATATGCCATTACTTTAAGGCTACTCTTAAAAGCTCAGGCATTTGGTGGTACAGTGAAAGAGTGAAGCGGGATTACTTGGGTAGGAATCCCTCTTCCCAACAACTAGCCATATGCAAAGGGCACAGAGTCGCAATGAGGTTCATGCACTGACCTGGTTCTTTTCATGGACAGAACAGAAAGCACTGAGCAGCACCCTAACGATGGGCAAGTGATTATAACGAGCAGCCACATGCAGACAGGTATCTCCTGCCTGCAAACAGAAACAAAACTCTGAGCATGTAATTGCAGTAAGAAAGCTTGTGCTTGTCATGGTGTTCAGGGATGAAATAATCCTACTAAACCAAAAAAAAGCAGTAAATGCCACACACCACCACTGAACAGCAATGCTGTCTTCTCTGTGGTCCAAAATCTACTATCATGGGTGGGAAGGTTTAGCGAGAGCTGGGGTCAGGCAAGGCGGGGGGGTACAAATTCTTTAACCACTGATGGGAAATACTGGAATTATAAAATGCTGGTTTACTGCACTACAAAACCTGATTTACATTTTTGCATTAAATCTGTTCTTCTGAACTGCAAACCAATGTCATCTGGAAACTCAACCCGCTGTTGCACATATGAGGAGTGGAGGCCAGAGAAGCGTCCCCAGGAGGGGTGGCACATGCGCAGCTGGGACTGGGAGCTGGGAGCAGAGCCCCACGGGTTTCCATTTCTGTATGCCTCTGCCCACCTTGTTACTGAGCAAGGTCAAAAACATCTGGCTTCCTTTTGTAGATTTTTTTTTTTCCTTTGTCATGGCAGAATCATTATAAAATAGGAGGAAAGCTGTCTGAAATTGAGGTCACCTTGAATCTACCTCATTTGACAGACCAACACACAGTATATATTATCCGCTCAGTGGGGGCAGGTCTGAAGACTTTCACTGCTCTGGCATAAAACCCCTGTAATATTTCTGTCTTTTTGAGAGAGGAGCCCTTTTGCAGAATTGCATGACAGTGTGTGGGTCAGGACATCAGGACCCCGAAAAGCAGCAAAGGACCAGCTGCCTCAGTCTGTGTGACAGCAAAGCCCCCTTTGGCTCCTGCCATCCCAGCTCAAGAGATGCGTACAAGTAGTCCATCGCTCAGTCCTATCAAAAGCATTCCTGGACATGACGTACACAATGCTTTGTTAGTGGTTTTTTTCCAATAGCATTTATAATAAAAATCACAGCTTAAAGCTTTTCTGAGTATTTCTACAAGTTAAAGCAATATAGCTAAAACAAAGGCACACAAAAATGAACACGTTCTTTTCAAAACTCACATTATTTTTGAGGTCTGCTCGAGATCCTCCAAGTAACAAAACACGAGTACTCTGGGAATGGCTATTCTGGCAAGCCAGGTGAAGAGGTGTGTTACCTGCCTTAGAGAAATACAGGAAAATATAAAAGCCGTAGTTAGAAATTGGCCATAAACACTAAAAAAATAAAACCTCACAGGTCTTCCCACAAGAAGATCCACCCAGAGGTGGGAAACTGTTGCTGTTTTCTTCCCAAAGATATGAGATGAATGAACCTGGAGACTGAAATACCCTCTTCATCCTGGAAATGATTTATCTGGGATATCATAAAGGCAGAAATTGGACAGTCTAATGATATCTGCATTGCTCAAGTCTTGTTTGCAGGAAGCAAAGACTCTAGAAGCTGTCTGGTTCATTAATATCAAAACAGCACTATCAAGTATTTCATTTAAAGAAATGTAATTCTCGTGTTTCAGGTTTCACCCATGCACGTACACAAAGAAACACGCTGCCATGGCATGGCGCTCTGATCTCAAGCAAAGATGGCCACAAGCACTGCAGGGTGTTAGGCAGATGAGGGTCACAACGATTTCTGTTTATGATTGTTACACAAACCAGCTCCAAGTCTGGCTGGGTCTGTAGGTGCTCTCACAGGGCAGGGTGCAGATTTTAGGCTATCGGGAACCTTCAATGTTCAGAAAGCACGCCAGTCTCCAGCCAAGATGAGAAGGGAAAAAATAAGCCACCCAAGGAGAATCACATGCTAAGGTTCCTGAAAGAAGCAGACATGCAGTTTTTATGGACGGAAATCAAAGAAGAGTTTGCTTGTGTATTGTCTTTCTAACACTGTGAAGAATTTTATTGGTCTGACAAGTTTTTCTGGCAGCTTTTGTTGGCCTGAAAATGTTTAGAGTTTTGGCTCTTGGGAGCTAGAAATTAAATCAGCTCAGGAAAAAGATTTCCCATGCTTACTCGGCTGCCTGTTCACCTTGATTACATCCTTTAATTTGTCCCCCGTGATTTCAAGACACAGATCAAAGCTGCAGGGTTTGAATTACAAAAGGCCAACTCTTAGATGTGGTCTTAGGTCCATGTTACAGACTATTTCAGGCTTTGAATGTCATCTCTAAGCGGTGGCAGACATGAACATTTTCTTTCTCAGCTAAATTGCATTTAAATGGCATGTTTTTCCCCTCCTGGGTTTATCTCTGAAAAGCCTCTGCAATGTCTTTATCATTTGTTGTTTGGAAGGTCAGCCCTGGTGGGAAGGCAGAGAAGTCCTGTGCAGTAGGTGAAGGGCGAGGACCTCAATGCTGGGAGAAGTCATGATGGTGCTGGTGCCTGGGGTCACAGCTCACAGAGGAGGCTCATCCAGCTCCTCTCCCCCACGGTGGAAAACCTCTCACCAGCTTCTGTGAGGGGCAGAGTGGGTCTGAGTTGTACCGATCGGGGGGTCTTCACTGGTCTACTGAATCTTCACAGAAATGTACAGACTGATGGAGGACCTAAAAAGGCAGCTACAACTGATCTCATGGGATGATCTATCACAGCAGAAGAGTTTTTATTAAGCCAACTTGAATGAAAATAAACTGCACCTCCAGGGTGATTGCTGCACAGGAGAAATATGGCTACCCAAGTGGTCTACCCATGTGTTGTCCCACTCCTCAAATGTCTGCCTGACTTGCCTTTAAAATCCCAGGTGTCCTGTCTGGCCTCTTCATTTCACTTAATATAGAAGCCATCTTCAATTGCATTGCTCTTTTCTATACTGTGCTCAAGGTGCTGTGCTGCAAGAAGTTGTACCGGGTCTGGCTGAGCCGGAATTGGTTTTCCCCTGTAGCAGCCCTCATGGTGCTGTGTTTTATGTTGGGAGCTGGCAGGGTGTTGATAGCACACTGGTGTTGTGGCTACTGCTGAGTAGTGCTTACACAGCACCAAGGCTCTTTCTGACATTTCCCCCCCACAGTGGGACGGGGTGGGCAAGATCTTGGGAGGGGACACAACCAGGACAGCTGACCCGAACTGACCAAAGGGATGTTCCAGACCATATGACGTCTGCTCAGTATAAAGCTGGGAGAAAGGAGGAAGGGGGTGGGGTCACCCTTGGTCCTCCGAGGCAACCACTACGCGTATTGGAGCCCTGCTTCCTGAGAAGGCCCGACATCGCCTGTTCATGGGAAGTAGAGAATAAATCTGTTTTCTTTTTTTTGCTTCCGCGCGCGGACCTTTGCTTCGCTTTGCTTATATTAAAACTGCTGTTGTTTTACCCACAAGGGTTGTTTTGTTTTCCTATCTTATTTTCTTTCCCCTCTTTGCCCTGTTGAGAAAAAAAGGGGAAAGGGGGGGAAGTGATAGAGCGACTTGGTGGGTACCTGGCATTTAGCCAAGGTCAAACCCCAAGTTTCTGCCTCCTGTTTGAGTTCTGTTATTCCCTCTTCTGACCCCTTTGCTGAAGGACCCGCTTCTTCCTCTTCTTTCTTGTCCCTTTTTTTCTCAACAGGGCAAAGAGGGGAAAGAAAATAAGACAGGAAAACAAAACAACCCTTGTGGGTAAAACAAAAGCAGTTTTAATATAAGCAAAGTGAAGCAAAGGTCCGTGCACGGAAGCAAAAAAAAGAAAACAGATTTATTCTCTACTTCCCATGAACAGGCGATGTCGGGCCTTCTCAGGAAGCAGGGCTCCAAATCGCGTAGTGGTTGCCTCGGAGGACCAAGGGTGACCCCACCCCCTTCCTCCTTTCTCCCAGCTTTATACTGAGCAGACGTCATATGGTCTGGAATATCCCTTTGGTCAGTTCAGGTCAGCTGTCCTGGTTGTGTCCCCTCCCAAGATCTTGCCCACCCCGTCCCACTGTGGGGGGGGAAATGTCAGAAAGAGCCTTGGTGCTGTGTAAGCACTACTCAGCAGTAGCCACAACACCAGTGTGCTACCAACACCCTGCCAGCTCCCAACATAAAACACAGCACCATGAGGGCTGCTACAGGGGAAAACCAATTCCGGCTCAGCCAGACCCGGTACAGAAGTGCATCCGTACAAGCGTTCCCCAAGCAGTCCCAGGGGGTATTAACCAGGAGTTACAGAAAATATAGAGTCAAATCCCTCCCATCTTTTGCTGCTTATCAGGGTTTCACAAATCTAGCAGCCTGTATCTGTCCCATCCAGCCAGAATCACACAATGCCCACGTGTAAGTCAACAGCCCATAGGGTGCTCCTGCACATGGCACTCAGCTTTGGCTGCCAGAAAAGCTATCAGAAAGATTATGCCTTGTTGTCAGTAACATAAAAAGTTCAGAGACCAGAGAAACCATTTTGGGATTAAGTAGACTTAAGTTCTTCATTTTTCTTAAAATCAGAATGGGTAAAAGCACGTGCATGTATGCAAGCATGCACAATTCCCGCATTTTTCAGCGGGTCCTGAGAAATGATCCTGACCATTAAAGAACACCCAAACAGTGAAATGCAAAGGGAGAGGATTGTGCAGGTTAAGACATCAAAGACCAGCACAGGAGCTGCTCACGTAGTATTAAAGTCTGCCAGTCGTATTTCAGACATCAACCCTGCTGAGCTATTCTGTGCACACACTTTCCAAGAGAGGTTGTGTCCAGTTGACATACGCTAAATCTTCTAATACCCTGAGGCATCCAAGCATGCAGGATAACCAGACTTGCATCTTGAGAGCACATCTTTGTACAGAAGTATATGTATGTACACAGACAAGCGTATCCAGGGATAGGAGTACATTAGTTTACAAGACTATGAAGTCAAGCATGGGAAGTTGTCTAAAGTACCTTTGATATGAATCTAGGTGAACATTACAGGAAAAATAATTACAGAAAATAAAAATTGGAAGTTGGAACAATATAAAAGAAAGAATGCACGTAAAATAATATCAAAGATGATGTAATTACAGACCAAAAAGTGATGATTGTATAAACATATGCATATATATATACACACACACACGCATGTGCACATATAGAAACACTATGCCTAGGCAACGTGCCTTTTTACTCAAAATCTTAAGACTCTGGCCAGCTGTCTCCTGTCTTCCCTTTCTTTGCCAGCCCATTTCAGTTGTCATTTATAGAGACATGTTTACCAAAAAATGCCCAGACATCCCATAAAGCCATCCTAAAGCCTCCTTGCCTGTAATGAAGGACGTGGTGCCAACCGCGCGACCTGACCAACCCATCAGCACACTGGTCCAAACCCTGACTCCGCTCACACCATAGGCTGCTACTACCATTTCCTAGACTATTCCATTAACTTTTGAATTAGTGAACTGAAAAGAAGTCTCCCACAGGTATTACAATTAGAGTGGAACTAAAACCCCTTGCTTTGTTATTCTTTCCTCTAAACTGCTCTCAAGGTATTCTAAATACCAAAAGAAATATAATCCAGGTTCATTACAAGATTTTGGTAAAAGCCTACACTAATATATTAGGAAGGGCTCTCTAACAAAAGATATTTTTTTTCCCTCTGTGGCTTAAATTCCTTTCGCTGTTTAATTTCTGAAAAGAAAAATATGCATTTTGAATGCCATTTTCTTATTAATACAATTCATTTTCATTTTAAATCACACCAATCACAATGAATCTGCTTGGTATAAATTAGAGCACCGTGGAGATTTCCACAGGAACTGCAGTGTTCCTCAGCTGTAATTAATGTATCATTCAACGTGCTGTTGAGTTCCTCCTGCGTCAGCTGTCAAAATATGAATTTCCTAATGCCTGTAGAGGAACCATTCAGGCGTAATAAATGCAAAAAAAGAAGAAAAAAAATCCCACTAGGAGCTGGTCCTCCACCCACTGAGAAATGCCATGGCCAGAAATCTCCCGTGCTGAGAATCAGCCACCTTACACCAGAACTGAAAGCTGCATGGGTCTCACCTTGTTCTTGGCAAGAACGTTGGCTCCTGCTTTAACGAGCACTTTGGCAGACTGACTGAACCCATGCCAACAAGCTTCATGAAGAGCAGTGTTCCCATCCTGAAGAGCACACACACAAGAGAAGGTTAGTGCACTGTGTCCACATGCACAGTAACGTTACATTTGGAACGCAGCAGCCGCGCACCCCACCTGCTCACTTAAAAAAATAAAACATTTTCCTTTCCTACTAGCTTAGTTTCTATTTTGTTTTTAGAAGAGGGTAAAAAATATTGTTATTCCTTTTGTTTGGAACTTGGAATTAGTTATATTTACTCCCAAACTAAATTTACAACCTGGGATTCTCAGTTTCTGGGATAAGCAAGAGAAACTGTGCAGTGTGTTTTGCATAGGTCATAGTATGGTTGTAAATTTCTTTAATTCCTTCCTTAATGAGCTGAGAACAGACTCTTAAACCAAAAACTACTAGCCTGATATATAAAAATATCTAAATCAATAATTTATATTAAAGAGATGGTACAGCTTTTTTCCAGTGTAATCGTTCCACTTACTTTCAAAGCACCAGATACTTACTCAGTAGTGTAAACCATAACTTTCTCTCTGAGACCTTAATATTACAAGCTGGCAAGGCTGCCATCCCACAGGGCTTTACTTTTGCCTGTTACCTTGTCTTGTCTGTCCAAAGCACACCCCTCTTGAATCAGAGTTGCTATAACATCAGTGTTCCCTACGACAGCAGCCCGGTGCAATGCTGTCTGATCACCCTGCAAAAAATAGCAGATTTGTAATCGGTACCATTGCCACCTCATTTTGACTCAATGCAAATGCATACAACACACACAGGCACTGCATCTTCAACACATATACTGTTTAAATTCAAGATGCCTTTAAAAACAGTCCCCGTAAACAACTATCATTAAAGTTTCCAAGATTAATGAAGTTATTGAAAGTATCAGAGAGCTACAAACCAACTGTTCACAGAAGTTCGCAAGTCATCACAATCCTATGTACAGTGCTGAAGCGTTCTAAAAATATGGTAGCATTAGAAGGCAGTGAATCTAACACATTTGGCACTATGTGTCTAATAATCAGCAGTATCTGTAGGGAACTAAAGGGAATTACAGGCTGTTGCAATTCATCATAATGATCCTCCAGTACTTACACTAACTGGATGAGGCTCTCCTGTTTTGGCTCTGATTGCTCCATCAGACCTGCTTAGGGTAAGGAGCCTGAGATGAGATCAGTCTCTTCAGCACCTCTGATGAATTTACCGATTAGTGCTAAGAGTGGAGGCAATTTTATGATGAGGACAACAACTGCAAGACCATCAACTTCTTTCATTCAAGCAACTGAGCAATCTTGAGGTCCAAACAACTTTCATTTTGTATTGACCTGCCACGTAGCAGCAAGAAGCAAGTTTCTTACATCAGTTCATTTCCTTTATGGCCAAGTTTCCAAAAGAAATGATGCTGATGAGATCATCTTGTCTGATTGCCCATCTATCTGCCCTCTTACAACTGTTGAACTCATTTGCTGAGCTAGAGGGCCCAAGATTAATTTTCTACAAGCCTTCCAGAAACTGAAGACTAGGGAGTTGCAAACTACCGGCCCTGCCCATCAGGGGTTATCTATATATTTTTATGTGCATGTTGGTGAGACCGTGATAAAAGAGAGGGAATAGGAGAATTTATGCAGCAGCATGTAGGGATGTAAGACACTGACTGATGGGAAAATGAGCTGCAGTAGCTCCACTGCTGCCACAACAACTGGTCTTGGCTTTCCTTTGAAGTCGTTTTGAACCTGCAATGCTGAAGCACAGCCTGAGTCCAGGCACAAAGACTAGCTTCAAAGCTGCACACAGCCTTTTCTGGGGATGAATATACAGAGTGGGAACCCAATCCACCTCTGCTTGTCTAGATAACAGTCACCAAAAACACACACAGGGCAGAGATATGCAGTGTAGCCTGAGGAAAAAAAAATCTTCCAATAAGCTAGTCCTAAATAGATAGAAAATTTTTCTGCTACAAATCTTTATCAGATAATACCACATGGTATTAATTACTAAAACTAGAGGAATTTCTGTATTTTCTGTCCTGCAGTCTACAAGTCTTTAGGTAACTGGATAATTTGAATAATTTGTTGTCAAAGGCAATTAGCAGCTGACTTAAAAATTGCTCTTGATGGGGTTCTTTTGTACTAATGACAACCAAAATAGTTATTAATCCATAAGGGAAAAATGAGCATTGTCAACTACAACCTTTCAGTAACCCTTGTAATGCCAACTCCCACCACCAGTAAATTATTAAATTGGCTTACGAATTTGATTTGGCTTATGAAGTTGATTTTTAAAAACGGTGTTGAAGGCTTTTTAAAAATTTTGCTATTTATGTTTTGTCTCTAGAGGTTACATACTCTTACTTTTGTTCTCTTCCCTATTACAACTGGATATGTATTTTAAGAGATTTTGAAATAAGACAGTAATGGTTCCATGAACTGGGACTTTCAGAAAAACACAAAGTATTAGAAAACTGACAGCACTACAAGTTCTCTGAACCTATCTATTTGTTCCAAATTTACAGATAACCAAGATGTTACGGAAAATGTTCAAATTATACCATTTCACAAGTGTCAGTTTTCAGTAACTATTACTACACAGAAATCTGCTCACTAACAAGCCAGGGAAGAACTTAACACCCTTTTCTGATAACACATGGTACTGATCACTGGCACAGCTACTGCTACTGCAGCAATGGGTGATGTGGACAGCGCGAAGGTCATTTTATCTGACCACCGTGAAATGGAAAGTAATCTGTCAACCTATCCCTGCCAACTGGTATTGCTGCACCAGCAGAACTACAGAAGGTAATAAAGACTAAAACAAAATGACATCTGCCGTTGCAATGGATGGAGCTTGAACAATGAATGGTTGGTTCCTACTTCTTTACAGTCTGGAAAACTGATTGTAGAAAAGACAAAATTGGGGCCAGGAATAGATTGTATTGGATTTAGTTTGTAATTGAGGATCTTCTCGCTGGGGCAGTTTAAATCAAGGCTGTTCTTGTTAGCCAAACCTCATCACAGTAATTGCAGTGAGGTGAAAGGCCATTCAGCTTTTGGGGGGTTGTCGATATGACAGCTACTTCTAATGGCATCTCAGTTAAATTAAAAACAAACACATATTTGGAAAGTGGGAATCACATCTCACTGCTGCAGGAGCAAGCCTCCCTTGGGGACCCGAGCTCATGTGGCGGGGGGCCATTCACCAGGGCTGCAGAAGGGTATTGGGACAGCTTCAGCCATGCCTGGGCTTTGTCCCATACTATATTCTGGTCCCCAAAATGGAAGCCCAGGTAGGTGAAGGGACACAAGTCCCACGGATGGCAGGCTCAGGTGCCTCCTGCCTAAGGTGTGGGCTTTGGTGTTGACATCTTCCCTACACAAGCATGGGGAGAGCCAAGCATCTAAGAGTAAGGTCCAACCAGCACCCTGACCAGGTAAATAAATACCTCATCCATGTAACAGGGAGTGTCAATGATATCTCAAACCCCACCTCACCTGGACTGAGGCACCTCCCAGTGAAGAGATAGCAGGCATCAATGTGCCGGTGAAGGTCCCTACCACTCCCAGGTCCCTCAGCCAGCAGGGCAGGATCTGGTCAACTGTCCCCTCGGACCTCAGCACACATATTAACCTTAAACTGCTTCACGTGCTGCGGAAGCTGAATCACCAGATTGCGATGGCCTCTGCGTGTGAGTCACTGAGCGACCCAGCCACAGATGTCCTAGCCCACCTATAAATAACACTGCCCGCACCGCTGCGTTTCTAAGCTGTCTTGCCTCCCCATCAACAGAGAAGCAAAGCCCTATCCTGCCTCCTATGGAGTCAGAGAAAACAGATGAGTTGTTATATATTTTTCACCGTGTGAATTTTCAGAAAGTGTAATCACTGACTCCTGTATCTTTTTATTAATTGCTAAAATAACTGTCTCTGAAGACACTCATCAGAGTTCTGCCTTTAGCAAGGCATTAGAGGGGCTGTTCCAGAGGCTCAGAGAGCAATTACACTGGTAAATGTGTATTAACTGCCCAGACTATTATGTTGGGCACAATTTATGATCCTATTTGTAAGTGATTTATGTCTTAGGAACAGACCGCAGATCAGTGGCAATGAAGAGAGATAACTCCAGTGCGGTGTCACGCAAATGTGACCTTGATAGAAACAACAGTGTCTGCCTAAATGCAGATGTGGGCCAGAAGCCAAAAAGACACTTAGATGCTTAAGTGAGGCTCAGTAGAAATAAGGCACTTAAGCCTACACTGGTGCATCTTAAATCCTCTTCCTCAGCTGCTGCCTAGCCCTGAAAGCAACTCAACTCAGGCGTTTCCACTCCAACACCCCAGACGTCTTGGCTTGCACACTGCCACAGGGCACCGCAGTCATGGTGGTGTAGGAGTCTGGGCCGCGCTGGGAGAAAGTTAGTGCAGACAGAAGAATGCAAGGACGAAGACAAGGCCAGCAAAATAAGGCTGGCAAAAACACACAAGATAGCAGATAAGTGAGAAACACCTGTGGTCAGCAAAAGCACACAAGTCTGAGCAAAACAGGGTATGAGATAAGGGAGTTTTGGCAAGTTTTGGGCTTTACATGCTAATTGCAATTAACCAATGCAAATGCTTGTAGAGGCGCGTGAACAGCGCGTGTAGATGACCTGTAGCCTATTAGAAGATAGATGAGTGCGTGTACGGAACTTAGTAGAGTATAAATGTAACCAGAAAAGGAATAGAAAAAAACTAGAACAATAACTATAATAAAAGATGGACGACCTGATCATCACATTGGTGTTGCATCGTTTCTGTTCCCGCACGGAGAAATAAGGACCCCGGCTAATGGTGACTCCGACAATGGTGGCACCAAGGAGGTTGTCCCATAGCCCAGCCCACGCCTTGCCACAGCCCCTAACGCAGCCGTGTCCCCTTCTCTCTCTCACCCTGTGAGCACCCTCATTGCATGCTTGCTGGAAGAAGCTCCATGCAAGTTGGAGCTATGCCCACAGCCCTTTGAAAGGAGGCCAGTGAAGGAGGTGGCCACTGGCTCTTCCGCAGCAGCCCACAGGTAATAATACTTGCCCAGTTTGTCTTGCCGTAAGAGTACTGCTGTGTTGAAAGTGCTCCACTTTTAAGAAAAATCTTAGTATTCACTGGGCTAGAGAGAATGAGACACTGGGAGACTGGGATAGGAGTTTGCATTCCCTGGTGCAGAGGATGCAGGACTGCACATCCTGAGAGCTCTACCTGTAACAGGGCTATTGCACAGCAAGGCCCAGCACCAGCAGGTACATTTTTCTTTACAGAGAGCTTAGACACCTGCTTTTAGGAGAGGGTTACAGGCTGGGAGTCCTGAAGAAAGGCAGATACCTAAATGTTGACCTTCTCCATGGATTTTAGCATTACCCTTTCCTTTAACACTTTTGTGTTGGCTGGACCGGTGGTACTTGCTCAGTGTCCTGGTGTTTGTAAATACCTCCCTGAGTTTCCTTATTTGCTGACTAACTTAAAGCCATGGATGCAACCACTGGGACCAGGCACCTAGGAACTGGATAGGCATCTATTTTACATTTGAAGTTCACCCCAAGGGAAAGGAAACAACACAAGCAACTTACAAAAGGGTTTCAGGTAGATATTAGTACTTCTGCAAGCTCTCCTGGGTTATTGGAGTCTCTATTATAAACTACTGCCCAAATTTAACGAGATTTACACTAGTTTGTAATACATACTACTTTTTCCTTTCTCTGATTTAAAAAAAATACTATAACCACCATATTTTGTTTTCCTGCACACTCCTATTCTCCAGAGCATCCATCAGTTGTACAATCTCTTTTAAATCCCCTCTCCAGTGTCACACTTTGCCTCCTCACTGTCTTTCCATGTTTGCAGAAATCACCAAACAGTCTTGCTACAGGAGAATTCACCAAAATATCCAGCAAAAACTCATGCCTTCAATCTCTCATACAAAGTTCTGGACAGCACTTGCAAAGTCTTATACTATGAAATCAAACCACTAAGTTCACGGTAGAAAGTTCAAAATATTTTAAAGTTAAAATAGTGTTAAACACTCGCAGGAGCATACAAGCATACATGGATATCCTGAAGCAGCTGTACACACAGGCAAATTGATGTGCCCCGGCGTTTCTCAGTGTCACTGTGCTGCTCTCCTCCTTTGCTAAGAAAGGCCGTCATCATGATACACAGTAAGAACAACTTCACTCTGAATGATAAATGATGATGCATGACCAGCAGAAGTGATCAAGGCATGAAAAAATAATCATGAACGAAACAAATTACAGCTTAAATGAGACTGAAATGGCAGTACAGGAATAAGCCACTTTGCATATTTACATTCAGCTAGAAATGATTATGAACCCTGGGTGATTGTTCCATTTGAAATTTGCTTCTTAAACTGGAGCTTCCAGAAGGGAAGTTTCGGGGCCTCAGGCCTTTGTTTTAAATCAACTTGTTTTCCCAGTTAGATTTTCAGAGAGCGCATCCAGGGCAGGAAAGTTGATGCAGAGCACCCAGCGCAAAGCCTGCCATGCAGTCATGCACTGCAGAAGAGCTCGGTCATGCCAGACCGCCAGGCCAAGGTTTTGCAGCATGCAGCTGTGGGAGACATCAAGCTCAAGGCAGGGTTGATGCACAAGATTTCTAACCTCCTTCTCTCTTTCTGATCTTCTAGGTTCCTTCCTAGCCTTTCTCTTCTGGTTTCTCTTATCTTTTTCATCCTTGATTTCCTTCACCGGGACAACTTTCTCCTTGACTATTTCTGAGGTGTGTGCTGTATGGATACTCATTGACCATTCAGAGATGGCATTGGGATCCCAGTAAGAGTTTTCAGTATTGGCAGGGAGAAGGAAAGAGTTAGCTCCTGGGGTGGCGTACTCTACAGAGCTGGACTCCACCAGTTGAAATTCATAATAATCCCACTCCAGGCCACTGGAGGTCATTCTTCAACTAATTCTTACAGCTCTTACTGTGTTTTAAAGAATATATCTGCAGAACATGAAGTGAGTGTTTTAATCTCTCCACAACATTTAGCAACTTTTAAATTTCTGCTCAGCATGTGGCAGATGAAAAGTTAGTCTTGCATTTTTGTTCATTAGCTGAAGAGAGTAAACTCCAAAATAAAATGTGTTTAGGTTTCTCTTGTTACTTAGAAAAATAAAATATAGGTGGTCTTTTTAGAATCTGAAGATTTTTTTGTGTTATCACAACAATGCCACAAACAAAAATCAACTAAGTTATTTACTTTTCAATTAAATATGATACTCCCCACTCTCACGAGTGATTTAATCTCTGAACCTAAATCTGTATTCCTGAAAAACAGAAATGAAACGTACAGATGTTAATCAACACTGGAAACTAAGATGCCTTCAGTGCCAAATAAGTACACAGTAAAAGTGACCAAAGGCATAATCAATAGATTGCAACTAAAATAGAATATGAACATATTCTGTGGTGCATAAATAAAGTGTAAAACTGAATTACACAAGGAGAAAGCATAAGTAGAGAACCTTCTTTGAAGACCTATGTAAAAGGAAAGCAGAAATATTTTAGTTAATACCCTTCACAAAAATCTTCACTTGGGAGTTTTAGCCTTCCTCCTCCTCTGAGACACACCCTCTGAGACTCAAGCAACTCCTGAGGCTCTCCTCAACCCCAACCAAATTACTAGTACTAAATACAGAGCTAAAATCAAAATACATTTTAAAGAAACAGTATCTGTGAATCAAGCATGCATCTATTCTGCTCACATTAGTCACCACATCTAGAAGCAGTATCCAGTTGTCATGAACAAAGACCCTGGGAAGCTTGCAAGACAAGCAGACTAGGTCTTCTACAAGCTGAATATTGCTACAGTGCAAGGCTCTTCACTAAACTGAAATGATGCTAAACACCAATCTACTGTTTTTCCATTATGCCTATCATGTTTACATATAAACAGCCTAGATTTTATTCCTAAAGGATTAAAAAAACCCCATACTTACTCAAAAAACAGTTTTCACAGAAACTCAATTTGATCAAATCAGTGGAAACTCTCTCATTCTTAGAGCAGCAACTTGCTTTTCTCAGGAAAAGTGATTGTACTTGTAAAGTACCTGCACTTTTGTCTTAAATACCTGATGAATCATTTTTGCTGGGAGAAGCTGAAAAACATACTCAGGATACATCTGAATAAACTGATACTCCCATTACACTTGCAAATCTGCTCCATTTCACAGATGGGCATAGGGAAAGAATAAAGAGTGCAGGAAGCAAAGTTTCTTCCTAGAAAAACAAGTTTCCCAGTAGAAAGCTGGCTGCACCAGTACCCCAGTCCTAAGCTTGTCAGACAGACTGCTCACGTCTCACAGGAAAGCAGCTACTCATGCAGAGAAGGAAACCAGTTTTCCAATTTCTATAGATATTTAAGACTCTCTAGTTGCAAACAAATGCCTAAGGGCATTTCAAAAGGCACCCAGACATTTCCAGTGTCTTTTTAATACACATACAGGTGCCTCTACTAACCACCTTTGGACTTCTAGGTCCTTTGAGCAATCTTCACCTTCTTTATTACAGGGGGAATAAAACCAACCCTTCCTCAAACTTGTTCCAGCGTGCTATCAGAAGTTAGCAACGGCATCTGAAGAAGTCATGGTTATTCAACTGCTGTTGCACATTTCAGCCTACACCTTCGTTCATCAGAGTGAGGTAACTAAAACTATGTTACCAGTCACTCCAATGTGCCTTAAAGCCTGTCCAAGATTAGAACTATTCTCATGGAAAACTGAGAAATTCCAATAACATATTTTACCGAATGAAAACAAACTACCATTTGCTAAATTCAATGCTGGTTTCATTGTGCTGATGCTTCAGCACACAACAGCCTCACAGATGCGACCACCCCGGCACCAAGTGCAGCTGCCAGCAGGACAATTTCCCTGCGACGCCACACAGTGCTCTGGGCAGCTGCTCAATACCCGATACGCTGCAACATGTATCTGCACAAAAAGAATCTCCCATTTCAGGCAAACATCACATCAAATTGTGTCCCCTACCTGACATCCTCCAGGGGGTTTCCACAGGGTACAATGAACTCTTATTTCATTTCTACACCAAGTGGCAGACAACAACCTTCACTGCTACTCACACCCGCCCGGCGCAACCAGAGCTCTTATAAAGCTCTGCAGCTTGAGCAAGAGGACCAAGCCATTTGTTGAAAACCACATCATTTTACATTGTCTCCCATGCAGTTTTGTAACCTCCAATTAGAGGTTACCTCTCCAAATTAGAAAAGAGACAGATTTTGCTTTCATTTAATCCCACTTCAAAGAAGCAAAGGTCTACTGTTATTTGCAAATTACTTTTTCCCCTCCACCCCAAGCAAGATGGCTGCATCTACTTACATCATCCTGAATATCCAGGTCACAACCTGCCTTCAACAAAACCTGGACAACGTGGAGATGACCCTTGTGGGCAGCAAGATGCAGGGGGGTCCGGCCATGCTATGAATGAGAAGAAAATAATAATATTTTAAGATTAATTTTTATGCATGGTAATTGACCAGAATTTTATCTGATTTTCCTCATTCTTCTGTTTATACCTCGCTCTCTGAAACCTGCAATAGCAGCAAGTGACATATATTAGTGTACCAAAGGTTCTACCTTAGTTTTATGTATGCTGAAAACTCCTCCTCCCCCTTTTGCAACATTTCAGTTTATCCTGATGATAGTCTATAAAAGGAATATTACATTCACATAAGGACACTTCCTTACAAATTTGGATCCAGCTTTGTGTCCATGCCTAAAGAGAATTCATGACCCTTGGGTTTCTGTCCCTCTGGAGTGCAGAACTGTCAACCCCTTTCAACTTCACTCTGCACAACAAAGTTGCAATAGCAGGCTAATTCATATATTGTAATAGATACCATATTTGCAATAGAAATAAGAATTACTGGACTGTCCTGTATGACAGGCAGTCTTCTTAAAAGGAAGGCTTGTAGTCACTCCAAGTGACAACCAACCGCATTTTGCCAAAGATCCGTCAGGTTTTTTTAGACAATACTTACTTCTAAACATTACCAAGCTCTAACCCACATGAAAGTAAAGAGCATAAAATAGTCACGAGAAATTCAATCTATAGTGTAATCAAGGATGGTTCCCTAATAAACAGAAGGACAGAAAAGCTTTAATTAATGAGATGGATACATGACATATGGTTTTAGGAGAAAAAAGAACAAAGACTGAAATTTGACAGTAAAATCAATTTTCTAAAAAAAAGCATTGTCCCAACAAATTGGTTCCAAAAATCTACATGAAATGACAAGAGGAAAACAATAGTTACTTGTAACTGAGCCCCACTTTATCATCCTTTGAAAGAATTTAAAATTAAACATTTCAGAAAAAGGGGAATAGACTGCTTCTTCTAAAAGAGGCATAAGAATTGATTGTGAAAAAAGACTCAGAGGGAAGAGATTGTCTGGACACAGAGGAGAGCTACAACAAGCGATTACCTAAACATTTAACCCCTACAACCTGAAAAAGAAAACTCATAGGGGAGAATCAAGAATTAACTCTTGCTCTAGGAAGTGTGTGTGTTTGTGTATATATACACATCTATATACATACATTTTTATATATACATAAAATCTGAAAGCATCAACATGAAAACTGAATGAAACACCTTAAGAACCATCAAGCAGCAACACTCCAAAACTGTTAATTGCAAATTTTATTTAATCACAATTAAGAAAACAGGATTCCAGCCATTGCTAAAATCACAGAGTATCTTCACAAAGAAGTCCATTTTCTCCACTAGGCATTTTATGGGATAAATAAGTTACATTATTCTTCACCTGTACCTATTAAATATCTATTTCTTCATTACCACTGCTATTGTCTATTTTTCCACCCAATGATTTACCCTGCAAAGGAAGATAAATGGCCCTACAGAAGGAGCAAACACCTCAAGAGCTGACTACTAGTGGCCTGAAGTAAGCAGAAGGCAACCATGAGCTCTCTGAGGTTTTAAGCAACTTCTCCAGAAGGAAAGCTACTTCAAGTAAATAATAAACCACGCTCAAGACAGGATTGCTTTCACACAGCAAACCCCATACCCACATAGCTGGTAGAGCCTTGGGAATTCAGCCTCTTCAGAGCAAAAAGGAAAACAAGTGTTGAAATACACAACAGCTGGGGACAAAATGTCTATGTCATTATGGACTAGTTGTGCTGTGCTTCAAAAACATTAAACGCTGATTAATTGTCCTACATTATCTACCTGAAGGGCCAGACCTAAGGGAAAAGTCCTCATGTGCTCTGCCATGCAGGTCTCTCAAAACCCAGACATTGCCTCCCATTAGTGGCAGCAGCTCATTCCCACTTGGGAAACCTCCCACTCCTGCCGTGGGAAGGGGTGGGAAGGGCTCGCTTTCAGCTGCCACCACTGCCCCTGGGGGCCATCCAGTCTGCTGCCTGGGCGCTTCTTGCTTGACCTGGCCGCAGGTCCCTAAATGCCTGCCCCTACAGCGAAGGGCACCGAGCTGCACTGAGCATGCTTCCTTCTCCAGCAGCCTGGAGAAGAGCCAGGGCTATGCTGCTGTTCCAGGTAACTCAATAGCAGGAGGCATAAAAGTCTCCAGGCAACACGAGGGGGGAAAAAAAAAATAAAATAAAAAGAAGTCAGATTGACAAATCATTCCCAGCTATGAACAATATGTTTGGATTACGAGTATGTGCTCCAGCACGTTCAGGTTTATGGGTTCTGACTTTCTACGTTACTTAATGGCAATAAGTACATCACCTAATCCAGGCATCTCATTTCCCAGCAGGTTACTAATATATCATGAAAACAATTTATTGCAATCTGTTCATGGAGCAGAAAAAGTCCCAAACAAACCCAACTTGAGGCCAGGTCATGCACTTTAAAAGGAAAACACCATCAACTACATGACTATATCCCAGCAGGGAAACTTTCTGATAAGATAACCATCTCTAACCATTGAAAAAATGCTGATGTGCAGCCAAAGGTACTGTGTTAAAAGTAAACCATGAAAGCAGAGTATGAGTTTATTTCAATACGAGGGACATGTTTTCCTCACCTAACACACCTTCCCAGGCAATTGTCACACAGAGAGTGCCTGGTGACAGGGCACAAGCACAAGAAAAGGTTGCAAAACCACAGAAGATAGAGATCATAGGACTTTCACCTGACCATTCAATGCCTTAAGGCACATTAAAATAAAGCTGCCCCGGGGGAACAGGCTTATCTGGAGGAAGCTGCCCTCGCCCCAGGGAACACCAAGTTCTCCTGTCACTAGGACCAATCTGTTCCCCGTTCTCCAGTTCTCCATAGCTGGGCAGCCTCCCCGTGCTCATGGCCAGCCACAGGAGATGGATGCTGGAGAAGGAGAGGGCACTCGCTGGAAGAGGCCACCGCGGGGCCAGGGAGAGCTTCAAGGAAGGGTTGCCTGGCTGATCCCAGCACTCAGCGAACAGAGACTCACATTAACCATGCATTTCCCATACTATCATCCCCAAGTGTTCAAAAACTTCAGCCAGGTCCCCAAAACTCAGATTTTTGTTTAAAAAAAAAAACTGTGTTACTGAAATGGAAGACTAGAAGATTGTTTTTATTCCAGAAGTTTTGTGTGTTTCAAGATTTTCTATCCAAAAAAATAGGTTCAGAGGCATCCCACCTACTGGAAACCCCTAGAGAAAGATCTACAGAGACCAGAGCTGCTGCATACATGCAGTCCTTGAGCTATTCCCACCATAAAGGAACACTATAAATGAAAACTATGACCCTACCTAGGATGGGAGAGTGGGAAGGAGGATCAATTCCAGCACATTACACTGATTAAGAGGCTCAGGCTTTTGGAAAGGCACTGATCATCTCAAGATTAATTGTATCCCTGCAAGAACTGGCAATGCCAGATTTTCTTTTTCTTCCCATTAACATCAAAATGAGAGCAGAGACAGGAGATACAGCTGGACAGCATTCCAGTGTGGGCAATGCACTCACTAGAAAAACACTTCCACCCACGTTCCCAACACAAACATATGCATATACACACAGGTATGTATGTACATATGTGTGCACACACCAATCCAGAACAAACTGTGAGAGAGAGACAAGGCGATTTGGGTGCCCCTCTCATGCTGTGATGACAAACTTGGAGCACAGCAAGCTTTGGAGAGAAATGTTCAGTGGTTCCATCCCACAGCAGGAAGCCCCAACAGCAACAGTCAGAGCTGCTCTCACCTTCATGTCTGTAAGTCAAATCAACAGCCCACAAAGTTTTTCTCTCACAGCAATGCATCCTACCCAAAATATCTAGGGGGAAAAGAGATGAATGCAGACAGACAAATTTCCCTCTGCGTGTCTTGTCCATAAAGACATTTCGCACTCACCACTGCAGCACCAAAAAGAGGACTTATCTGAATACACACATGGGTCCTCGTGGGAAAGGAAACAGACAAACAAGAGTGTCTCCTAGATGCTCACTGCAAGGAGACAACACTAAACCCAGGGACTGCTTAACATACAGATTACTGATTTAAAAGCTTGTGAGCATTTCCAAATATGAACTGTAATGGTTTGGGGTTTATTACAGAAATACAAATGAGGGACTGCTACAACTTGGGATTAATGAACCGATAAAGCAGTCATTCATATAAAAAATATGCAATTTGGACTTCTATTCAAATGTAAATAATTGCTTCAGCAGGCAACAAATCATACAAATCCTCCCGTGTCATGGGCTTATTGACAAAATAAATGGAACCTATTGCACTAAGGCTGCAACTTCCAACAACCGTGACACGCTGCTATAGCTATGGGGCATATCGGGTTGCAGCCAAGCACAGTAAACAGCCACATGAATTTCAGCAGTAAAATGCAAGGGTAGGGTTTTTGTTTGTATTTAATCTGTATTCAAACTTCCAGACATTGAGAGGCAGCAGTCGATACATACCATTTAGAAGCAAAATTTTCTTAGAGCAGCTGCCAATGTATGCACTCCACAACCAAATCTGTACATGGGGGCCTTAGCACCAGCATTTATTTATGCAAGATACTTTTACGCAAGTACATTCAGTTATCCATCTTACCCTGCTCTTGTGCTGCACAAGGACGGTTATTTATTCATCCATTCTGCACTTACACAAAAACATGCCTATCCACATTTTATTAGAAAGCTTGAAAACAAAAACCAAGTCTTGTCACATTGTTCACACTGATGATTTGTTAGACTGTTCTCCATGAATAACCTGCTTGCTCATCAGCAGAAAGCTTCTCATTGACCTCAATAGGCATTCAGCAAGTCCCTAAATGTTTGCTAGTCTCATTTATTTTTATTTATTGTTTAAAGCAGACACAAGTAATTTTTCAAACTGAAGGAGCACAAAAATGTGAAAATACCAAAATATATTTATTTTTTTGTTTGTCTTAACTTAAAAAAGAAGAAAAGAAGATATTGTTTCAAAGAACTCAATGTGCTCTAAAGTTGAAATCCTGATGACAAGGCTACAAGTACCTCAGCATTACAAAAGTTTTGCCATATGGCAGATTCAAAACACAACTAGTTCAAAAATTAAATCAAACAAACACACACAATTACCGAATCAAAACAGAAGCACTCTCTTTTACATTACTCTGGTTTTTTTCCAAATGATCACCCCTTCTCTGCAGAATTCAATTTTATAACTATGATCTTAATGCTACACCCTGCAGAAAAGCTATATTCTGCTTCCCTTTGAAAAAATATTCATAAAACCCATGGCGCTATACAAATTACATTAAAACTGTCTGTTTAACAGAGAAGCAGCACACTCCTGTGTGCGTGCTTGCTTTTCTTAGCCCAATTAATTCTAGCTATTGAATACTACATCCTGTGCTGCAACACCCCCGTGAAACCCAACACCCAGTAACACTTTGTTTTGGTGAGCTGTAGTGCAGAGGTTCAGACCTGGAAATTTCATTTCCAGGCATGGAGCGAGCCCACGTTAAGGGCTGCCGTTCCCCCAGAAGTGCCTTGTTTCAGCCAGGCATCCTTGGGATACAGCTGAAGTTTATGCCTGGGAGGTGAAATCCCATTTCTCTCCATCCTCCGGTGTACTGGATCTGGCTGAGCCGGAATTGGTTTTCCCCTGTAGCAGCCCTCATGGTGCTGTGTTTTATGTTGGGAGCTGGCAGGGTGTTGGTAGCACACTGGTGTTGTGGCTACTGCTGAGTAGTGCTTACACAGCACCAAGGCTCTTTCTGACATTTCCCCCCCACAATGGGACGGGGTGGGCAAGATCTTGGGAGGGGACACAACCAGGACAGCTGACCCGAACTGACCAAAGGGATATTCCATACCATATGACGTCTGCTCAGTATAAAGCTGGGAGAAAGGAGGAAGGGGGTGGGGTCACCCTTGGTCCTCCGAGGCAACCACTACACGTATTGGAGCCCTGCTTCCTGAGAAGGCCCGACATCGCCTGTTCATGGGAAGTAGAGAATAAATCTGTTTTCTTTTTTTTGCTTCCATGCGCGGACCTTTGCTTCACTTTGCTTATATTAAAACTGCTGTTGTTTTACCCACAAGGGTTGTTTTGTTTTCCTATCTTATTTTCTTTCCCCTTTTTGCCCTGTTGAGAAAAAAGTGGGAAGGGGGGGAAGTGATAGAGCGACTTGGTGGGTACCTGGCATTTAGCCAAGGTCAAACCACCACATCCAGGCACCGTTCTGGAGACAACTTTGAGAGAAGAGCTGACCTGATCTGAGACGTCACTATCACCACTCTGCTGTGCCACTCCTACTGGTCCACAGACCTCTCCCTAACCTATCTCAACTCACAAAATCAAAAGAAAAATAACCCAGGAAAACAACATCCTGGGAGGACAGCAAAGCAGAGCAGCTCAGCAGAAGTCCCAGAGCTTTCATGTCGAAGATGCAGCTGTCAATAACTTTACTGGAAGAAAGCTCTACTACAAAAGGACTGAAAGAAGGGACCAGCTTTCTTGCTTGGAAGAAAAGACTTAATTATACCAGGCTCAGTTCTTAATTTTCCAGCTTTTGCAGCCTATTCAACAAAATACTTTATAAAGGCACCTGCTTGTTGGATCAGCCAATTTGTACAATCAGTTGTTTGGGATATTTTTTGCCCTTTTCATAAAGAAAAACACTATAAATTTCATGTCTGTGAAGAATGTCAGACAAAAAGGCATAAAGATGGAAATTATCTTTTTGTCCTACCAGGCAGAGCAGCAACAGAGCACTCTGGTCAAGAAGGTGGCCTTTGAGAAGAGCAGAGCCATGAAGCCTCTGCTGAGCACCAGCCCGTGTCTTGGCCAGGCCCCCGCACGATTGGCAGCAGAGATGTCAGCACCAGGATGAGTGCTCGATGCATGGGCAACGCAGTGCCACCAGCCCTCTCCCACCCTGGGCCCCCCGATGTCAGATCGTCAACAGCAGTGTGACCTAGTGGCCATCAGTTCTTCTTTACATATTTTAAAAGGCCCCAAATCTGGAATGAGCCCCAGCATCCCTTGCTGGAGTCGGGAGAGGTGCATACTTCCATATTGACTTCCCCTGCACAGATGCCTTGCTAGTTAACACTGATCAAAACAAAACAAGTGCCTCCCCAAGGAAACGCTGAAGTGAGCACCTGGACACACAGATTCTCCATTGAATTTTGTTTCTCTCATATACTACTTCTTCTGAAATCATCTATCAGAGGTGACAGAAATTAAAACACTACTTTGCAACTGAATTGTTGTTTACTGAAGCAGCAACTGACCACATCATATGACCTTCCATATATACGATAAAAACAGAAATGGATGAGCTTGCCAGCTATCCAGCATTTAATAGTACTTGGTTTGTTACAGAAAATATCCTTCATTTTTCTTAAGCTATGCTCAATATGCTATTGCAATAATAAAGCTATGCTCTATGTTTGAATAAAAAACTCTCTAGCATTTAGCTCTAGATCCTGGTCACTTCAAGGTGTGGTTCTGCATGGTGTTTTCCACAAGAATTGGTCTGCGCTTACAGATGCATATCAGAAATACATTTAAAGCCTAAAGTGATGTGGGAACTTTTTCTCTCCCTCCAAAGAGCTTTGTCTCTGCATGTCTTCTTCCAATAAAATTCTGATAGAATTCAGCAGGAAATTTTGGCTGACAAGTATAAACCCCCATTTTTTTTTTATTTTGAAGCAAATCCCTAGAATTTAAAATTAATTTGACAGAACAAACTGAAAACTATGAATAAAAGCAGAAGACATACAGGTAAAAGAGAACTAAGGCATGCAGGTGAATAAATTTATTTTTATGCTTCATTTTACAACAATTTTTATTGTGGGGAGGGGAGAGGGCTCAGGATTTTAATTTATCTGAAAGCTTGATCAATAGTTCTCCACTACAACAAGCATGCCATCTAATTTCCGTCCTAAAATTAACAACCCCTATCCTGAAAGTAGTTCTTATTTTGTGCCTGTTCTGTTTACTGAAAGACTGCACAAGAACCTGGCTCTCTGATGGCTAAAAAACCGCTTCAAATTTCCAGTTTAAATACACTTGAGGCTAATTTATACACGCTTGCTCCTGTGACAACCTTGTCCTTGACTTTAAATGTCTCTTTCTCCTTCC
Organism: Strix aluco; assembly: GCF_031877795.1. NCBI lineage: Eukaryota > Metazoa > Chordata > Aves > Strigiformes > Strigidae > Strix > Strix aluco. The sequence goes on from NC_133933.1 coordinate 91,295,353, forward strand.
AGCCTTTGTGTGTCACCAGATTAGCAAGCCAAGCTCTTCCAGGGTATGTTTATACAGCCTTTCACAGGCAAATATGCACATGTTCTCCCTATGCAGCTAGCTGGCTGGGTGAGAGCCAGATGCAAACTGAATGCTGTATAGACCTGGACAGGACATTATTGAGCCTGAACTGATGGGCTTTGATGAGGGCAGAAGCTTGGTCTCACGCCTCTTGGTTCACATTGAGCTCACCTCTGTCTGGCTCACAGCACAGGAGTAAGTGCCTGTGTGCCTCCAAAATACCCCACACACGTAGCCTCTGTTGCTCATCTGAGAGCCTCTCCACTCCTCTGTGCATCCCTCTACAGTCTTGCTGATCTGACTTCAGCTCTTCTGAGCTGGGCTCGTCACCGGACTACCCAAGTACCTCATCTGCACTGTCTGTGGACATGCCAGGATGCATCCAGAATGACTAGAGGGACAGCTTTTGTCACCACCCACCAACACCCTGGGCCCCATGGGGGTGACCAACCCACAACCTCTAGGAAAGAATAGCTACAATCCTGCAGTACCAGGTCAGCTACAGGGATGGCCTCAGAGCTCACCAGCAAGCATGGCTTTCCAAAAGAAACACCAACACTCTGCACCTGGGCATAGTTTTGCCACCAGATTAGCTTTGCTTTGATTTTTCCACAGAAAGGTTGAACAACAAAGCAAGAAACAGGAAGCCACTTATATCGTACAGGAAAGAAAAACTTGTCAACTCTAGCAAATCTGCATTTTATCAAATTAACATGATTTTGTGTTTGAAAGTCAGATCTACACAATTTGCTTCCTATTGTAATTAACAGAAGGCATTGATAATTGCATAATAAACAACCTTAACAATAAGAAAGTGTCAATTTTGTATTGGAATTGTGGATTATGGCAACTAATTCCATGAAACAGTTAAATCAGTGGCATGATTATTCTGGCAACCATTACAAACGCCACTGCATTTTATGTTCAAATATTGTGGAAGCTGGATTTGAAATTACATTAATGCACAAATTTATACAAAGCACGGAATCCTTTCAATTGTTTGTGTATTTTCAGTAGGTCCCTCAGCAGTCTCAAAGGTCATGATCTTAAAACCACAAGCACAAAAAACCCGAGCTACCATTCAGATATCTGTAAGTCGGTATTTTCTGATCTGTTACTGACTACCCTTAATAGCTGTTCTTCTGCTACAGAGCTGCTTGGACAACAGAACCAAACAGGCATCTTTATGGGACCATTCATGTTTATTACATCTGTGCTTTGTATCTACCAACAAGAGGCCACTTAATTTTGGCAAACAAAACTTACAAACACCGGTTGTCCTTGGATCACTCCAGCTTTCAAAATAAATACTATCTACAACTCAAACAGTGCAAAGGGATTGAAAACAACTGTCACTGACAGATAAAAAGAGGAAAGGACAGATTACTTATCAAAGGTACTCACATTTGCTTTCTATCTGTAAATATTAGCTCCCATACATATGTTATGTTCAAAACCAATAGGGGAATACAAATAAAACAGATCCAATGGAGAATAATAGTTCATCAAAACAGGACATCCCAAATTTTATGTTACAGCTCTAAAGATCTGATTTACCTAATTCTTTTTAAGGGTTTTTGCTGGTCAAACCTTCTCTGCAACAGCCAATTCTATCTCATCTTTTACATGCTAGTATCTTTTATAACATGTTGAGAGTTAGGAATAGGTGAATATCAGTTTGAACTCTCTTAATATCTAAGCAGAAATCCTTTGATGCTGACCTTATCTCGAAGGTACGGGGAACACAGTTTGCAACCCCCAAGTTTGGAACTGACTGGGGACTACACAGCACGAATCAACGAAGATACTGGGTATAAGTGAGGCTGCTGTACCAAGAGACTTCAGTGGCACGAAATGCTTTCTGCGTACCTTTACCCTACCGCAACAGGTGGCTTTCCCCCATCCCCTCACCCAGAAAGATGGGCACTCTGAACTGCCTTCCCTGGACAGGGATGAATCACTCCATTCATCAGTCCACACAGTGTTCAAAAGTCAATGCACGCTTTGAAAAATGTCACTGCCCCTCCACCGACACACTACATTTCTAAGGACTTGGTGTTCACTACAGCTGTGGCCACTGGGAAGTGTAGAAACACAAGACATGCACTATATTGTAAATTCACATGAGCTATTAAATACAAACTTTAAGGAAATCTAAACACTAACCTCAGGCACATTCAGAATGGTAAAGCTACGAGGGCATTTTCACAGACAATGGTCTAGGAGTTATGTTAGTTCCCAGGGATTTCGCAAAGCGTTTTTCTCTTGTTACCTTGGTAACCGCTACCTTGGCACCCTTGTTGATAAGCTGCACCACATTCTCCACTTGGCCTTTGTAGGCAGCTACGAGCAGGCGTTCTGAAAGCACGGCGACCACATCCTGCTGGCTCATGAATTAGGAGAGAAAGGTTTTCAGGTTTCTTCAGTCCAAAAACAAAGGCTTGAGGTCGGTTCAAACAGCATGCAGGCAGACAAGGAAGGACCCCAGCTCCCTGGACGGTGACGTTATTGCTATGCCATCCTCTGGACCTGTGGATCAGAAAACAACACTGCCGTCAGCAAGGTTTCAGAGGCGGAAGCACTGCAGCAGCTCCTCCCCGAGTGTTCGTCTTCTCATCGCTTTGGGAGGGGGTCACAAAAAACCCTCGGAGCCTCCTGAAGACATTGCATTTCTGTTGCAATGCAGAGGGATGTAGACAGGAGCTTACTTTCAGTGTGCCCTCATTCCCCTAGTTTGGGACAAAAATCCGTAAACTTTCTGAGAGCTTAACTCTCTTTTGGCCTAACCTGTATTTGTGTGGCTCCCTTTCATTCTCTCCTTCCCCCCAGGTTTCCCAGACTTCAATTAGTCAAGGATGGGTTAACTACCTCCACTGCTAATAGTAGCTCAGCTTGTGTTGGCCAAGGGAACAAGAATAGGTTATAGTTACTGGCTGCTGATATAAATATACAAACCTCTGCCCTGGAAGGACTGAGTGCAATCAGCAATTAAAGGCAGCTGACTGTTCCCTCACAAGTATAAAATGCTTCACAGCCTCCCCAAACGATCCCAAGGACATCTTTGGGAGGGATCACAACCTGCTACTGGGAAACACTCATCTTTGCTGTCAGCGAGAAATGATGTTCCTCCTGCTATGCTGTGTGACATCACGCCCCACTGACCCCAGAAACAATTCAGATTTAGCACTCATCATGCAAACTTGTGAGCATGTTCTTCTTCTCGGGTTCCACTGACCCATCCAATGAGCCATTGGAGCTCAAAAGAGATTTCTGACATAATTCCAGAAAATGTATCTGCAGATCCCTTTGAGCTGTAGGATCCAGAACCTGCCCAGTTTGGGAGGATTTCAGCTTTACCTGTACTTTTCACACTTTGGTATTTAATTGTTTCAGTACAGGAAATACACCTTCAAGATAGCCAGTGTGTATACAGAAGATTTCTCTTTCTCTTGAAATATCACTGCACTGCTCCTTATCAGCTACCAGTATTATAGGCTTTGCACAGTCTAAGTATAATTGGTACAGGAACTAGATGATGTTGGAGATTGATAGTGGAATACAATGTCTTTCACCCTTATGTTATCCATTTGAATCCATCTCAAAACAGCAATAACTAAAAGCTATTACTGCTTAATGCCTTTGCTGCCTCCCTAAATTGATTTGTTTTTCTCAGTTTAGCTGATAGTACAAAACCCTCCCCATCATAATCCCACCACTCAGAGTACCGACATTTTTGCCAGCAGCTTCAGCAGGGAGACCATCGCCAGAACAGCTGAAAGATTTAATTTCCATCCTCATACCAGTAAAACTCTCCCAGCAACAAGGAGAAAATGCATGGGTGGTTGCGGCACATGAACTCCCCGTCTTCTTAATACTGGGGGCAAGACCTTGTAATGAACATCACTCCAATGCTGTGATATCATATCCACCAGCACACCTCTGCAACAAAAAGATGCTGTAGCCTTGTTTAACTGAATGGTTAATAGGGTATTGTGATCCTCTGTGACACCAAAGTAGTATCCAAAGCTCTTGGACCCCACAGGATCACTGATCTACACTAAACATTTTTGATCACAAGCTCAGGTATATTAAAACCATGTTGGTTAATTTGTAGTAGTAGAAGATACTTGCAGAATTTAATTTGCATTCCTATGGTAATTTGTATTAATGAAACTTAAAACACTTTATGAGCAGTAATTCTTGTAATACCCTTTGAGGTGAGTATTATGCTCAAGAATATATCACGCATTTTAAAAAAGGACTCTAAAGCACAGGAAAGTTCCTGGGTTCTCCAAGGTTAATAGAAAAGTTATGTCAAAGCCAGGAAATAACTCCAGATAAATGACTTTTGATTTCTAAGTATAACCTAAGCAATACTATTGCCGGGTAAAAGATTCAGGTTAGCTTTTTTTTTACCATCTTCTTGCTTTCTAGGTGTGAACATGTTTGGAGCAACATGGAAATAGCTGCACATTTATTCAGAGAAACAAGACAAAAACTTTCTGGGTCTCAAAAGCAGCACAAGAATGGACATCAGAGAAGTGATGCTGCACCCTGTGCTGCTGGACCAGTCTCACCCACACCCTCAGTGTGACAGACACAGTTTGGACGCGCCAGCAACACAGAAAAGATGGAAGCAAGAAGAAAAAACCCAGTTCCTTCACCAGCATTGTACACACCATACCCTGTCCCTCCAGCACAGTGATGTGCCCAGTATAGTACAAACCACATTAAAAAGCCAAGAAATACAGATGGCCTACACTTAATAATTTGATCTGCAAAAAGCCACCCAAGTCTCGATCTCACCTCCCTGAGTATTTGCTTTCCAGTGACATGTTACCGAAGCAAGCTGAACCCCCTGAGCCCAGCTGCCCCGCTCCCAATGCCTCCCTGACCCTCCCATCACATCCCAAAGCAGCACCTCCATAACCCAGGAGCGCTTCCCACTCCTTCCCTCCGTAACCAGCACACAGTGCAGGGCAAGCCTTACAACAGGGATCTTTCTCCATGAGCCTTTCAGGCAGTGGGGTGGTTTGCTTCTGTGCCAGCCTGTGCAGCGATGGCTTCCAGATGAACTGTATGATTGCTTGTTTGTCCCCATCCTTACACCTAACCTGGCTGCCTGTACTTTGGATGGAGTCATGAACAATACCCTGACAATTATGTGCATCTTAAAACATCTGCGGTCAGACCCTGCTTGGTTTTCTTATATCTTAAATTAAAAAAAAAAAAAAAAGCTGTAACGTCATTGTCACTGAGAGATTTCCATATTCATTGCAAAAATCTGAATGGAAACATCTTCCTGACACGCTGACATTTCTGAGCAAATTCACAGAAACTGTAGATGTTCGTTACATCTTAGCCACACCACTAGAAACACACACTAATACCTCAACTGACTCATAACAGTGCAAAGTTTAGTGCTGCCAGGGAAAAGTGTGGTTAACAGGTACGTACCTATGCAAGGTAAATGCTGGAAATCGTACTCCCACATTCAATTTTTCTCCCTCTTTCTCACTGCCTTCCCATTACTGCAGAACATTCCCCCTGGAGATCACAAGTCTCCTCAGCCTGCCATGCCCTGCCACGCTAGAGTGACGGGCTGAGATGGCACCACTGTTATGTCGTTTGCCTTCTTGCCTCTTCCAACGCTTGGATCACATATAAAAGCATAGCAAGGAGTTGATTCAGCTATTGGTCTGTTACGTATGTCTCCCACGTTGTCCAAGACTCCAGCAGTTGTCGGTCCCCCTTCCCGGAGGGTAGTCACATCACAAGGCTGGCTCCTGCTCCAGGCTGCTTTGCAGATGGGTGCTTGCACAACAGGTCACATTCCCCATTTTGGCTGCTTTACATCTCCTCAGCTGGGATTATTTGCAACTCAAAAAAGCACGTCCAATTAGCACAGGAAGCCCAGACAGCTGAAAGACCAACTTTCCTTTTCTCCTGAACCAGTAGGAAAAGGCAATGGGTGACCAGTGGGAGTGGGTACAATCTTCTCATTCCCCACCCAACAGGCCCTTTCCCAGCGCAGCAGCTCAACAGGCAGTGGCACTGCTCCCTGACAGCTTTAACTCTCCACATGCCTCAGATGCACAGAGCATCTTTCCTTGAACACTCCTGCACCGGCAGCAGGAAGAGAAAGGTATCAGATGCCCAAGGACTACAATTAAAAGCTCGACCGCCCCTTTCACACCCAGATGGTGCAAAATGAACCTGACAAAACAATTAAGGCACTGAATCGCATCCCTGCTGCCAGCACCTGTGCCCAGAATTAAATCACTCGTTATCACCCCCCAAATCCAGGAGCTCGGGCGAAGCACAGAGCATGGGCATATTCAAACCTTCTGCCTTCAGAACAAAAAAAAAAATTATTTTGCTTTAACATATTTTTAAATCAGAAACAGCCATCTCTGTGTTTCCTTGTTTAAGATCAGATTACTTACCTGGGGCAGGCTGGGAAGGCAACACCTACTTCCCAAGCCTCTCCAGGGAAGCTGGCCAGGTGTGATGCCCACAGGTTCAGTTGCTCCACCATGGGGCAATCCCTTCCGAGGATAACCTGCTCCCCCCGAAGATAACCTGTTCCCCCCTCCACCCCCACCCCAAGGATAACCCGCTCACCCCATCAGCAGAGCATGGAAAAGGACAGGTTGACTGTGGATGAGTATTCCTGACCAGCAGCAGCGAGGCACCGTCCCCAGGCGCTGAGGTCCAGCTGCATCCCCACGGATGATACCCGTGGCTCAGTGACTCACGATGCCCTGCAGAGGCTCTAGGAGATGTTCGGCTGGGATGGCACAGCCACGGCGCAGGTGGGCAGCCGGCTTCTCAGTGGCAGGGTCATAAAGCTCGCAGCTCTGGTCTCTCTCCCATGCAACTGGCAGAGCGGGTGAAAAACATTCTACGTACCTTCTCCCTCCCCAGCTCCCTCCCCTCCAAACTGCTGCCAGGCTGCTTCAGCGGCTGTATCACCTACAAGTCAGTAACAAAATAGTTCAGGAATGATGATTTTTGAAACCCAAAGGGAAGTCCAGGACACATCAAACATCACAGATACTGTAAGGCTAGGCGATAGCCTCTTCTAAATTCACAGAAAGGATTAAAAAAATCATCTTGCTCTCTGAGGGAAGAGAAAAAACCTGAAAACTGTGGAAGATTTAAGAGCTATGAGCTAATCAACTTTATAAAGTCTCCTGCGCTAAATGGAAAAGATGCAATGCCAGAGGACAGGTCACTCAGTACAATCACCAAGTTAAAGTAGTATATGAATAAAAGAATGCTTACATAGCTAACAAAGAGTTTCCATGTGTAGCAAGGTACAAGATGAAAGGAAAAAAAAAATAAAAAGGGACCCCATTTTTCTGCAAGGGAGCCCAAATTCTCTTTCCTAGTTTATCACCAGAAATGATGCTGAATAGTCCAAGATAAACTCTCAGCACCTGGTAGCTTCATTTTATACGACATAAATAATGGAATGAAATTATTCTAAATTATTTTAGAATAGCCCGGACCATTTTCTTATGGGAGGGTACATAATAGCTACTATTTTATAATAATAAAAAAGTCTTTCTAAGAAAACTTCCTCTATCTAAACACTGTCCAGCTCTTTACTCAGCTCTCAGAGTAAAATGGGTTTCTTTGCTTATTAGTACATAACAGTATATTAAATTTAGAAAATGCTTTTTCTTGTCCAGCATCTTTGCGAAGCAGTTTGCCATATTTAAAATATGACATAAACACAAAGATTGTACTCACTTTAGAATAACAGCATTTTTCAGCAGAGCAGATTATTGCATTAGGAAGAGTGAGTTTCCTGGAACTCATTTTATCATTTACTGCACGATGCAGATATATCTGCCATTTCTCTCAACTGACTTTAAGAGACTTTTTCCAAGACCTGCGGCACTGCTTTGCTTTAAGTGATTTTTCTCCAGTTCCACCATGGAACCAGTATAAACTACTCAGGAAAAATGTATGTATTTTGCTAAAGGGAGAACTCTGCCGTCAGCCCTTCCTGCCCCAGAAGACAGTTAAAAACCAAAGGTGTCATTATGAAGACCACACCAGCAGCAGCTATATCTGGAGAGCAGCAAAGCCACACAAGTCAAGAACAATATGCTTCTGATTCATACTTTTCTTTACAACATCAATACTATTTTTGGAGTTAGATTTTATACCAATCAACATTTTGAAATGGACGCCTACCTGAAGCCTGATAGCTTTTATGTTGGTCTACGCTTTTTTTCCTATTGTTGTCATTGCATATTTTATCGTACCAAGTAAAATCATTCCATTTTATTACGGACAGTTGTGTGATTCATCACCCTAAGTATCAGCACGGGCTGGGACATCTGAAAATGTTTTCTGGGCTTTCTTTTTTTTTTTCCACTTGTTGCTATTAATTACTTCAACAATGACTATTTAGCAGCCTCCCAGGGAGCATCTGCATGACAGCTGCTCATCACGCTTCCCACCACAACCAGATCGGACTGATTGATGTCACTGCTCCACCGCAGCTGGTGGCCACCTGCAGCCAGACCAACAGACACCCCACAGGCAGCAAACGCGGGCAGGCAGCAGCCGCAGCCTCCCCAGCTGCTTTGGCGAGCGCGGATCTGTTGCCTAACCTCCACCATCAGCTTCACTGGATGTAATTCCTCAGCTGCCTGGCTGCTCTCAGGCGATGCCTTATTACCACCAAAACCAACCTCCAAAGTTGTACCCGCCAAGCACAACGCTTTTGGAGAGAGGCATGGACACACAGCGACCAACGATGAAGATCAGAGGCAGTTTCAAATCATTGGTTAGACATCACTAATCTCCTCATACAAATACAACTGTTTTTCTTCCCCTCCTACTTATCTCTTTGCCATGTAGCCCTAATTCCCCTTATTCATTATCCACATTATATACGTACCACTTTTCATACAATATTATTTGTTTTTTTTCTTTTGTTTATCTCATTGAAGTTTCACAACTCTATCACCCTCCCCACCCTGTCTTTCAACACCTGCATGCACACATATGTCAAAACAATTCAGTACAAGTGAGCTCAATTCTCAGCAAGCCCTCATCAGTTGAGCACTATTTACATAACACAACAATATCTATTGTTTGATAGGGGACAGTGCCCATGTGCAAACACACATGCATGAGATGTCTCGCTCCCATTTGCATAAACCAGTTAGGAGGTCTTTCCAGCTCACTGCTGTTTAACAGAAGTGCCGGAGCCCAACCTTGGGAATGAAGCAGGGACGCGGCTGTGCTCATGGGAGAGTGGAGCTTTATGTGACGCTTATGCACAGTGGGGTGCTTCTGGATAGGAGAACTGTCCCTCACCATCATCTTCTGTGCAGGAGCCACCTGGCAATCAATTAAAAGGCCACACAGATCCCACCCAAGCTGACTGCAGAACCTCACTGGGAGCCAAAATCCTTTCCGTAACAAATTCCCTTTCCTCCTCCATGGCTCTTCCTTACTTTCTTACCCAAGGCTATCATCCTCCATGCCAGAAAAGGCCTGCTGACCTCCCTGCTCCACCTCCATACCAGAGAGACACCGCTTTTCAAATTACCTATAACATGGGCAGTATCTGCCATTCTGTTGAGGACTCCGCTGCTCCTGTGTTGGTGTGGTGGGCTGCTACTCCTTGGGTTTCCTCTGAACCCTCCTCCAGGCCAGCACAAGCAACCCCACACTCTCCCAGTAACGGCAACTCAGGTAAGTATTGCAAAAGACACACTGGAAAATTTTAAGAAAAAATTAATTCCTGCATTTATAGATTTTTTTTTTCCCCAAGCCCAGAAAACACCACTACGATAATCTAATGCCAGCCAGCGCCAAGCCACAAACTTCTATTTGAGATAGATCCTATCTTTTATAAACATGAGTAAAGACATGCAGCCAGGCAGCAATCAGAAAATGCTCTGACTGACAGAGCAGGGAAGAAGAAAACACACTTACCAGCTTCAAAATATTTTCCAGCTGACAAAAAGAGCACTAGAGATGTTCTTCCTCTTCAAGAAAAACACGACTCAGGAGCTGCCAGCAGCAATGACCCAGTCCCTCCTGTACTGTCACTGCTGATGTTTTGGGAGAGCACTGGGAGACACAGTGAGGGAGCTGGACCACTGCCCCCCAGTTCAGCCCTGAATCCCAGAGACACTGTGAGTACCCAAGATGTTATGGTATTAGCACAGTATTCCTCAATATCGCTAAGCATCTGGCATAAGTGCAAGAGTCTGACAGGCAATGTGTCAATTAAAAGCTTAACAAGGCTAAAGCTGAAAATCAGTGGATGAAATCCTGGGGATGGAGTGGCCAAGGTGGGAGAGAAAAGTACTCAGACAAGCATGGGTGAAAATGTATGTCCACCGTAACCCATGGAGCAGTGTGTCCCCCAATTATGGTGCCCACTGTTACTGTCGAGAGAAGGTAATTTTTCCAGTTGCATCCCATCACAGGGCACTGCAACAGCCAGAGGAAGCACAGATATCCAGGGACCTGGCACACACTGGAAAAAGGGCAAGTGACCATAGCGGGGAAGTGAACACAGAGGTCATATTCCACTCCACTGGACATGGTATCACCCTCCCAGTCAGCACAGCTGAGACAGTAATTCTTACTCCCTGAACCCATGTGCTGATCCCCCAGTGCTGCTGTAGAGAAGCTGGCTGTAACACCCGAGAAAAACCATTATCAGTGGGCTAAAACTAGCTGCACCTGATTCACACAGGGAATCACTTTAGGGTAGGTCCCAAACCTGCTGAGCTTACCAGAGGGCTCCCTCTGGCCTCAGCAGACTTCAGAAGAGCCCTGAAAATGGTCTCAAATACTGGGAAACAACTTAAAAGCTTGTCTGAGGAGATCCTAGTGAGAGAGCCCAGCCTTTAGTGACTACAAAGCCTGCTGGAAAAGTGTAGGTTTACGGACTTTATCCTCTCCTGTCCATGAATTTGGGTCAAAGGTAGAAAAGACTCTCTGATGTTGTGCATGAAGCCTTCATGCTGCACACTTCTGATGGTGCTCAGTGTTTCAGGTGACACAGCAGCAGGTGAAGGGGATGAAGCTTTTCTCTTTGGACCACAGGCTCAGTTCTCCACCAGGTTAGGTTAGCTACCAAAGCTACTGTTTCATGGCTGTGCAGGATCCTACGCGACCCCCACAAAAGGTCTCTACTCCAATTCTAGTGCAAAGATGTTCATAAATGACAAAAAATTGCAACACATATTAAAGGATACATTTGTCAGCAGTCTCAGCAAACAGACTGGACTTCCACATCATTTCTTACAGGTGGAAGCATATAATGGTACAGAAACAAGGGCAACAAACTGAGATTTCAATACTGTCAGTGTTGTATCCCAGACAATTACTACACTTGTTTCTTTTCCCCACAAAATAAGCCATTTTATAAAAATAATCCCTAATCTTTTTCTAATATATTAACAAATACAATGAAGCATGGAAGATCATTGCCCATGGATGGGGATCCCTGTCCCCCTCCCTTCTTTCATTTCCTTCATTGCTTTCCATTCTAGATAAAACACACTGCATTTTTTTTTGTCTCTTCCCTCTAGATCACTTTTTCCAGGTCTCTGTTTGTTCATTCTCTGCTGTATTTCTTTTGAGGCTTGGTACTCAAAACCACACAGAGTATTTGCAGAGGACTCTTGATGTGAAGCAGCCCTAAAGGCAACCCTCTTGCAAGGGGAGAAATCCTGAGCAGAAGAGTATGTCTGCTGAAATACTAACAGAGAAAATGCCTGCTGGCATGTAAGCCTGGGGACTGCCAGCCTGGGAACCAGCAGCATCCTTGAGAAGCGCAGCCGGCATCTTTGAAGTGCAGCTAGGTACCTAGAAACCGGAGGCATCCTGAGATACCATTGATAAGCACAAAACCAAGGGACTGTAACAGCAACTTATTGTCTGAAAAGGGAAAAAATAGTCTGGAAAAAGGGGAAAACATCCTGAGAAGGTAAAAATCAGTAAAGGTCATTGGCTGTTCTAACTGCAAGAACAGAAAAACAGTCTGGAAAATAAAAACTGGTCTGAGAGAACAGAAATTATCATCATCTATTGGCTCTCCCAGGAGAAACTAAAAATTAACAGCACTATTGGCTGCTTGAAGGCATGGCGTCCTACACCCTCTCATGTCTCTGTGCTACAAAAAGGACTTTTTTTACCCAAAATGGGGCTTTTCTCTCTGAGAACTTCCTGTGCTGCACGTATTTTTCCTTCATAGAATCATAGAATGGTTTGGAAGAGACCTTAAAGATCATCTAGTTCCAACCCCCCTTGCCATGGGCAGGGACACGTTCCACTAGCCAACCTGACCTGGAACACTTCCAGGGATGGGACAGTCACCACTTCTCTGGGCAACCTGTTCCAGTGTCTCGCCACCCTCACAGCAAAGAATTTCTTCCTTATGTCTAATCTAAATCTGTCCTCTTTCAGTTTAAAACTGTTACCCCTCGTCCTATCACTACACTCCCTGATAATGAGTCCCTCCCCATCTCTCCTGTAGCCCCTTTATGTACTGGAAGGCTGCTATAAGGTCTCCCCGGAGCCTTCTCTTCTCCAGGCTGAACAACCCCAACTGTCTCAGCCTGTCCTCATAGGGGAGGTGCTCCAGCCCCCTGATCATCTTCGTGGCCTCCTCTGGACCCACTCGAGCAGGTCCATGTTCTTCTTATGTTGAAGGCCCCAGAGCTGGACACAGCACTGCAGGTAGGGTCTCATGAGAGCAGAGGGGGAGAATCACCTCCCTTGACCTTCTGGCCACACTTCTCTTGATGCAGGATATGGCTGGCTTTTGGGGCTGTTAGCACACATTACTAGCTCACAGTCAGTTTTCCATCCACTAATACCCCCAAGTCCTTCTCTGCAGGGCTGCTCTCAATCCACTCATCCCCCAGCCTGTATTTGCACTTGGAATTGCCTTGACCATGTGCAGGACCTTGCACTTGGCCTTGTTGAACTTCATGAGGTTTGCACGGGCCCACCTCTCAAGCCTGTCCAGGTCCCTCTGGATGACATCCCTTCCCTCCAGTGTGTCAACTGCACCACACAGCTTGGTGTCGTCAGCAAACTTGCTGAGGGTGCACTCGATCCCACTGTCCATGTCGCTGACAAAGATGTTAAACAGCACCAGTCCCAGTACCGACCCCTGAGGAATGGCACTCGTCACTGCTCTCCACTTGGACATCAAGCCATTGATTGCAACTCTTTGACTGTGACTATCCAGTCAATTCCTTATCCACTGAGTGGTCCATCCATCAAACCCATGTCTCTCCAATTTAGAGACAAGGATGCCGTGCGAGACAGTGTCAAATCCTTTGCACAAGTGCAGGTAGATGACATCAGTTGCTTTTCCCTTATCCACCAATGCTGTAACCCCATTGTAGAAGGCCACCAAATCTGTCAGGCACAATTTGCCCTTAGTGAAGCCATGCTGGCTGTCACCAATCACCTCCTCATCTTCCATGTGCCCTAGCATAGTTTCCAGGAAGATCTGCTCCATGATCTTGCTGGGCACAGGGGTGAGGTTGCCTGGCCTGTAGTTCCCCAGGTCTTCTTGTTTTCCCTTTTTAAAAGTGGGGGTTATGTTTCCCCTTTTCCAGTCAGTGGGAACTTCACTGGACTGCCACAACTTCTCAAATATGATGGATAGTGGCTCAGCGACTTCATCCGCTAGTTCCCTCAGGACCCACGGATGCATCTCATCAGGTCCCATGGACTTGTGCACCTTCAGGTTCCTTAGATGGTTCCTTTTCCTAAACAGGTTGAGCTCTCTGCATGAGCCTTCTACAGGATCTCCTAGACAAGTTCTTGAACCCTCACCAGTGATGTCTGTCTGACTCCCAACTCCATGACAAGGATCATCTTTGAAGTGAGACTTTGCCTGTTACTTTATTGGTCCCCCTCCAGGCTCACTTCTGGGGTCTGTTCAGTTTGTTCTCCCCCTTCTGGGACTGGTTTGATGCAGTTGGTATTGGCAATATGATGAACATACATATATATATATGCACATATAAGTAATCTAACGTAAGTACATCTGCTGTTATACTATCAGTAAGTTTACCAGGAATAAGTTTGTAGTAACCTGTAATATTACATATATATACACTTGTTTCTGCTATTATTGATTGCTGATAATAATTTGTAATAGCTTGAGATATATGTATTTGCTGTATTGATCACAGGTATACTTGCTAGTGGTGCATTTTGTGTTATTTTAGGTAACTACTTAATAAAGCAAAGAAGTTTAGAGATGAAGCCTCTGTATCCTTGTGTATTACGGTAAGCTTTTACGGTAACAACGGAATCCTGCAAACCCTTGGTTGCAATCTCCTTACTCCCACAGGGCAAGTAACCCCTCAAATCGTGACAACTCTCCAGTTAATAATTCCCTCTGGTCTCCTCCACAGCTCCATTTCTGCATCCCAAAACCCTGGAGCCAGGCTTGCCTTTCCTTGCAGCTGCATCAGACAGATCGAATTCACTTCCCAGCCCACTCCAAACTCTCAGATCTGTTTCTGCAGCCTAATCAGTCATTCCCTGCCTTGTAGGAAGCAGAGATCCATTCTCACAGCCAAGCAAGTGTAGTGCTTGGCACTCACCTCTGCTGAGTTTAATCCTCTTGATTTTGGACCCAGTGGAGCCAAATGCCCATGCATTTCCTCTCCTTCTGAAGTTCCTGCATCTCTTCCCCACTCCACCCTCCCATGGAGCTTACAGGTCCTTTCTGTTCCACCACTCGATTTGTGAACTAAGGGTTAAACACTGTTTCTATTTTTCAGAAACAGAGGGCACCAAGAAAAACACATTTAAGTGAGTGTGAGGAGCCCTGTGGGCCTATTTTAACACCCATTTCTGTGTAGTTACACAAGCAGGAGGGACAGAAGCAGTAATAACTTGCAAAGCCAAAACCCACAAACATTTCAAGCAGCAACAGAGAGAGTATCTACTCGAAAACCCCTTTTTACTGTGTTAAAAGTGTTATGGCCTGTTTTACAACACGTTGCATCCCTCTCAGGACTAATGTAATTACTTTCATTAGGAGCACTCCACAACTGCTTAATCAGTCGAAAACACCTAGACAACATAAGTCAAATCCTTGCAAAACACAAGTCTGGATGATTAAAATAACTTTTTAAAAAAATAATTAAATAATGCATTTTAGAAAGGGTTATATGCATCACAACAGGTTGGTTTTTTTTTTCCTCCTTTACTGTATGATGCTATTAACCCTAAGATCTTTTAATGCTGATGGTACAGCTGATCTTGTGACCATGTCGGCTTGCGAGGATGTCAGGAGACACCTGTGCAGGGATTATCTCAATGGAAAATCTCTGGCAAGACCAGAAGTTGCACTGGTGGAAGCATGTTAATGAGGGAGACTTTATGAGGAAAAAGACCCTCCTTAGACACTGACAGTTAATATTTCTTCAGCAATAACTCATGCACAGCCCTTGGATCAGAGGTGTCCATGATGGAAGCTGAGGACAGTGAGACTGAAGTGCTGGAAAGCAGCAATACCTACTGAGCTTTCACACTACTCCCTCCTCCTCCCAAAATGAAATTGTAGTACAAATAGTTTTTACTTTTTTTTCCCTGTTAAAACAACCTCAAGGGATGCTTTCTTATGGGTTACGAAGGTGTATCTTCCATAGGTAAAACATGTATTGACTGTCTTCCTCAACTCCTTTTAATCTGCACCTTCCCAAATCACGGCTTCCCATGCACCTCTGTAGCCCACAAGGCACCAGAGTAACTAGGAGGTCTGCCCCCCACACTGCAGTGACCCTGAGATTCAAGGCTTCCAGTCTGGGTCCCTGGGCAGGTACCGCTCAGTGTCAGGTACCACCCTCTCCCAAGTTACCATCTGAAGCACGCTCTCTAACTTACCATGGGAAAATCTTCTGAAGCTCTGCAGAGAGATCTGGACAGGCTGGAGCAATGGGCTAAGGCCAACTGTAGGAGTTTCAATAAGGCCAAATGCCGGGTGCTGCACTTGGGCCACAACAACCCCCAGCAGCGCTACAGGCTTGGGGAGGAGTGGCTGGAGAGCTGCCAGTCAGAGAGGGACCTGGGGGTGTTGATTGACAGCCGGCTGAACATGAGCCAGCAGTGTGCCCAGGTGGCCAAGAAGGCCAATGGCATCCTGGCTTGTATCAGAAATAGCATGGCCAGCAGGGACAGGGAAGTGATCTTACCCCTGTACTCGGCACTGGTGAGGCCACACCTCGATTACTGTGTTCAGTTTTGGGCCCCTCACTACAAAAAGGACATTGAATTACTCGAGCGTGTCCAGAGAAGGGCAATGAAGCTGGTGAAGGGTCTGGAGCACATGTCGTACGAGGAGCGGCTGAGGGAACTGGGGTTGTTTAGTCTGGAGAAGAGGAGGCTGAGGGGAGACCTCATTGCCCTCTACAACTACCTGAAAGGAAGCTGCAGAGAGCTGGGGATGAGTCTCTTTAAGCAAGTAATAAGCAACAGGACAAGAGGTAATGGCCTCAAGTTGCAACAGGGAAGGTTTAGACTGGATATCAGGAAGTATTTTTTTACAGAACGGGTTGTTAGGTGTTGGAATGGGCTGCCCAGGGAGGTGGTGGAGTCCCCATCCCTGGAGGTGTTTAACAGTCGGGTTGACATAGCGCTGAGGGATATGGTGTAGTTGGGAACTGTCAGTGTTAGGTTAATGGTTGGACTAGATGATCTTCAAGGTCTTTTCCAACCTAGATAATTCTGTGATTCTGTGATGGGGAAGGAGACTGAGCTACTTTGCGTATTTTCAGACACCAATAAATGTATTTGTGTTGCAGGAGAATAGAGAATTTTCTCTTCATGTAGATGTCATCCTGCCTATCACCATATACAGTGCCCCTGATTTTAATGTCTGTGTTAGCAGGCAGTAAAATGAATGCCAAATATCTTTGGCCCCTTCATGTACAACACCCATGAAGGACAATATATACAGAACAAATGACAAAGGATATGCGAGTACTACTTTCTTCATAAATCTATTTGTGAGTTGTGAAAAATCAGTCTCTGTGGGCTAAATATATTTCCCTCAAAGAGGACCATAAATCAGTTCAGAAGCTTTCTGCAGATGTCTTAATTTCTCATCCAGTTGCTATACCTGAAGGGGCTGCACTGGAGAAAGCTGACGTTACTGCTTCACAGTGTTGGGCACTCTCTTGAATGGGTCCAGAAAACTGCGTAATTATCAGCATCATTTGAAAATACCACAAGTACCACACTACAAACCACCTTCTGAATCTCTAGGTCTGTCTAGTAGCTGAATTTCTGTATTACACAGATGAAGACTTCCACCACCAAGAGGAAACACATTTTAAAACAACAGCTTAACTGCACAATTAATTCTTCATGTAAAACGCTGATGCCAGTGGGTACTGTGCTATTCCTGTTGCAGTAAGTGTAATAGATCTAATGTGTCTGCTCTGGTTCACTGATAATTAGTGTAAGGAGGGCCATTACAAATTTACGAATCGGGTGCCCTGACTGCATATATGATCTATCAAAGGCAGTTTTAACTGACTTCACCATCTGACCCAACATTGTAACACAAAAGTGTCACTGGGGTAATATTTCCTAAGCATCCAGCCACATTTTCAGTGTTTTCTGGGGGCCTGCTATTGAGCAGGCATTTAGTACCCTTGACAGGAGCTCCACACAACCTTGTGAGAATTCCCGAGAAGGTTGGCAACAGTTTGTGTGGGACAACCAGCCAGTTCTACCGAACTCATAGAATCACAGACTGGCTGAGGTTGGCAGGGATCTCTGGAGGTCATCTGGTCCAACCCCCTTGCTCAAGCAGGGCCACCTAGAGATGGTTGCCCAAGACCATGTTCAGATGGCTTTTGAATATTTCCAAGGATGGACATTTCACAGCCTCCCTGGGCAACTTGTGCCAGTGCTTGGCCACCCTCATAGTGAAAAGATGCTTCCTGATGTTCAGAGGGAACCTCCTGTGTTTCAGTTTGTGCTCGCTGCCTCTGGTCCTGTCACTGGGCACCACTGAAAAGAGCCTGGCTCTGTCCTCTTTGCACCCTCCCTTGAGGTATTTCTGTACATTAATGAGATCCCCCTGAGCCTTCTCTCATCCTGGCTGAACAGCTCTCTCAGACCTTGCTCATTAGAGAGATGCTCCAGTCCCTTCATGGCCCTTCACTGGAAAATTTATTAAGCTATAGTCATCTGAAGCCACTGAAACGAACCACATGTTTAAAACTGCATACGTGCTCATTGGGTGAAGGTTTACACCACAAGAAGAGGAAATTACTTCTTCATCCATAGAACAGGAAAGTCTATAAAACAGCAGGATATGCACTACTCACAGAATAGTTTGCACAGCAAACAGATTAATTCATTACACTTGCAATCTAAATGGTTTCTCTTGGAATGAGACTAGGAAAGCTAGAGATTTTCAACAGTGAGACTCAAACAGCAGGACAGCATCCCTAGTGCAAGCACACTCCTGCAGCACACCACCCTGGAGCACTACTGGCATTCTTGTCTACTGTCTCCTTGCTAGCTTCTTTGTTGTCTTCTCCTTCTTTTCACGTGTACAGAGCTCCAAACCCAATATCCAGACCATGCCCACTACCCACATGGCCAGTCTATGCTCAGCCCTGTACGCTGCACATTTGGATCAGTCTCATACGTTCCTTGCCCCACCTCTTCTATATAGGAAGGTTTTTCCAAATAAATGTAAGAAGCAATCAGGTTCACTCCAGCTTCAGTGAAATTCGAAACATCTTCACAAAAGGATTAAAAGTCAGAAACATCAGGATCCTCTGTCATCCACCCAAAAAACAGAACTGTATTTTCATGAATTCTTATTTTAGAGCTTGTATGGCACAGACTACACTTTTAAGACAAGAGTACACATGCAAGTCTTACCATAGATATACGATTCACAATAACAGTTCAAAAAATATTACTTCCATTATATTACATGATGTTTCTCCCAAGACAGTCATTGATGACAGAAGCCAAATCTCAGCTTCATGAGAACAAAAGGAAAAACAAACTGCAAGGAAATGTGTGGCACCACCTCTGCTCTGATCATGGATGACTGAATGCAAATTTTCAGGACTCTCCAAAACTCAGGCATTCTCTGGACAGCACTGTAACACCAGATGTAAAGAAAAAGGTTCACTGGGCAGTGCAGACATCTACCACTGGCTTACTCAGCTAGGCTTCCTTTATGGTCAACAAAGGACATGATCCATGTCATCCTAAAGTACATTTCAACTGTCAGATGAATCACAGTCTAAAATTACTTACCTTATTAAGCATCATCTCGGGTACTGCACTATAAACATCCAAAGTAAGATTAAATTAATCCTATCCACAGTATCTGTGAGAAACACGCAGCTTTCTGCAATTTACCAGAGGATTTTTATCTGCCTGACTTCACCATGACATCTCCTGTCAACGGTAAATCACTGTGATTTATTTAGAATTAAAACACTCACACCAGAAAAGAAATGCAAAAACAAGTGGTGCAGAAAGTATCAGCAAATCTCAGTAATGACTTGTGTTCTGCATGGACTTTAGAAATCACGCCACACTCTCAGATTTTATTTCCAAGCCCTAAGCTGCTTCTGGCAATGATCCCACAAGCCCGGCTCATCCTCCAGCATTGAGACTGCCTTATTTCCCAGAAACAATAAAACAGCTTAGTGCATGGAAAGTCCCTCCTTGTGCATAGGATGGGGCTTTCTAGGGGGACAGTTTCTGACTTTCTCTTGAGAAACCCAACCATCATCACAAACCTTATTCCAGCAGGTGTACAGGGTACTACTGCAACATGCTGTACACAACCAGGTCGGGAACAAACACATTATATGACATCAAACACGTACCTTATTCAGAATCGTCAGAGTCCCCTACCTGCAAGACCTCCTCATGTGAAGTAGGCTAACTGGAGAAAGCTATTCTTTTCTCTCTGCCTGTATCACATTTACATATATGCACAAACATGTATATGTATGTGACACACATGCAACTCATCTCTATATCCATCATCAATTTAACAGCTAAATAATATTACAGAACTACATCCTTCAGTCATTGTGACTCCAATAAAACACTTATCCACTTCCCTATACACTCACATACGCTTTCTGCATGTAGCTGAGAGGATGAAAACACTATTTTACACAAACATACCTACATATGGATGCACATACATACAAGCACATAAAAACACAGATCTCATTTCTAAGGAACTATGTGCATTCATACAAAGTGTTTGGGCTCTTAACATTGAAAACTGCAGAAGTTGAAGATTTTAAGGAACTATGTCTCCAGACTTTGGTCTTTCATCTTCCTCTCCATCCAGCACTACAGTCCTGGTCTGCATACCAGGGAAGTAGGAGGCACTGTACACACATTCATGTAAGCTGACAAAAACACTGTCTTCCACAGAAAGCATTACAGGCTCCACCTATCTGAAAAGCCAGTATCTCACAATGCTTTCCTGTACCTGAGTATTCATATAGCTGTGATTCCTTTTTAAGTAGAAAATGGAATAAATAAAACAGGTAATTGCAATCTGTTTCTAACAACGTATTTCTCAGTCTGCCATTGCTTTAATTATGGTAGCAAAGATTGGCTTGGGTTTTTTTTTTCTTTCATGTATATCAGAATTGTAGGTGCCTTGGTATGTCAAGCAGGACTATTTCATTTTAACATATTTGCTGTTACGATAGCCTCAGAAGACACGCATCTTGCTTTCATTCAAGGTTCAGGAAACAGCATTGCTGTACCATGCATAAAAAGTTACTAATCGATAATGTATATACCTCAGACAAATATCTCAGCTGATCAAGCACTCCACAAAAGGAAATTCCCCAGACTGCTCTGAGGGAAACCAGTCACTGAATTTTAAGCATGTTCTCCCAGCTGGGTCTGGGCAGAGCACAGGTGATGTGTCTCAAGGGATGGGCTCCACAGGCAGACCTCTTTCAGCTGTGGAAAGGCAGGAGTGGTACCTGGGTTCGAACGCCTAGGCAAGGCCTGGGCATTGGAGTCACGTCCCTCCAATCTTCCCAGCTGCTGCCTCATACTCTGTAGCATCCCACATAGTATGTGATCCTTTGGGTCTACAAGTTCATCTCTTAAAGTCTAGAGCTACAACTTACAAAACACCTAATGCATTTTGCAGTGCATTTCTGAACAGTGTCATTCACTATT
The DNA here is from genome assembly GCF_031877795.1 of Strix aluco. Taxonomy (NCBI): domain Eukaryota; kingdom Metazoa; phylum Chordata; class Aves; order Strigiformes; family Strigidae; genus Strix; species Strix aluco. The sequence continues at coordinate 91,316,641 of NC_133933.1, forward strand.
CAAAAGTAAAAGGGAATTGAAAATCACGGAGAAAACAGCAAGCATCCTGAAGATGTTCTCTGTCTCTGCCATTGGAAACTCTTGTTGTCCACCTGTGTCCTGGAGAAGGCAGACCAGGATGCTGTCCTCTTCATTTCTGTGCAGCTTCCCTGCTTGAGTGGGTGAACATGGCCCACAAAACAGGATATCTCTTCTCCTGATACAGCTGTGCAGGCATTTTCCCATGCAACCTTCATATCAGCCCCAGGAGCTGATCCCTCCCAGGTGATCTTTTTCCCTGACAAAGCAGTTCTCCTTCCTAGGAACCAGCGTCTTGCTTAGGGAAATCCCATTTCAATAGGACGCTTCACACTTTTCTTCACTAGTCTCCACCCATCGGTCCTTAGAAATGCAGTTCAACAGGGGTGGACATGGACAGCAGAGGAGATAAGGAACTACATACTCCAAAGGACACAGCAGTGTGACATAAATACCATAACCCGGCACCACAGGTAAACCTCTGAGCTTTTCTCAATCCCTATTTACCCGCGGAACTTTAATGCATTCCTGCATGGCGTTATTTTTATACATTTTAGACAAAAAATATCAAAAAGTCAGATTTGCTTTTTACTCACTCTTAAGGATCCACTGTTCAGTTTTTTCTGATGAACATTTTACAGCTGTGTCTTGCAGGGCAACCTCTGGCTGAGGACAATGGGGATGCCAGCTTCAGTCTTTTCCAGTGCTGACAGCAACAGTGAGTCTCTGTACCAAGGTACGGTACGCTGCTCCTGTATGAGCAGAAACACATCATAAATGGAGTGTCAAAGCAGACCGAGGAGTACAGAAATGTAATACCACTATTCTCTGCAGCATTCGACTGCCTGAATACACCTGGGCAAACCCAGCCATTTCCTCCTGAGGTTTTCACACTCACTTCCTGCTATAAACCATTCAAACCATGTCTCTCCAGTTTGGTTGCCACTAACTGATCTCTGAAAATGCAAAGCAGTAAGAGATGCACAATTAAACAAAGGAAAACGAGACAGAGACCTTCGTATCTTCACAGAAATCATACGACAAATCAATAAAATTGGAAAAAGGACCTGTTCTGCTTCTCTGTCACTAGTACCTTCCCCACCACATCTCACTGTCACCCCAGCTCAGGTATTGCATTTCAGCCACAGCACCTAGGTGGATGCGAGCGAGTAGATTTTCCTCTGGCTATGGGAACTTAGTAGGCATATTCACTAAGGTTTCCATTCTCAGCCTGTGATCCCTCTCTTGTTCTCTTTCCACCAACACTCCTACTAGCTCCCATTTCTTGCTGCTTTTCAAGGTTTATTTGTTGCCCTAACTGTCATTACATCCTTTCTAAAGTCTGTGTATCCCCTCTAAACTCCAGACACACTACAATGTTAGCAGTATTCATGAGTAGATGAAAAGACTTACAGGCCTGCACTGCCAAAACAATCAGATCTCTACCATTCCTGGGTCATAAATTCAACCCTTGAGGCATGCATGGGTGGAGGGGCCTGGGGTTCATGGTGGTTTCCTTTTCAAAGGCAAAATGGCAGCTCTGTACATCTGTAGAAAAGGAAGTTGCAGAAGCTTCCCCAGGGCACAGAGCCAGAGCGAGCAGCTGCCACTTTAACAAGGAGGAAATGGACTTTTACTCTCCCCCTAAAATCCCTGTGGTAGACGCAAAGGATCTGCTAGAGACCGGGCTGCTGGTAAAACAGAGCAAGCCATAAAAGTAAATGATGTGCTCAATTATCGCCTCTAAATGGCAACAACCACACTGGGGAGAAAGGGGACTCTGCTTTCTAAAGCCCACTGACAGGCTACAGAAACACAGTTTAAAACGACAACAAGCTTCCCTGGCCCACTTCTTACACCCAGCAAGGATACATATTTCACATGAAAACTGATAGCAAATGGCGGGGGTGGGTATTCTAGCAAAGCATTACTCCACGCTTGCCTGCTTCTTGCATGCTTCCCTAGGTATCTGCTTGAGGCCAGCGCTAGGAGAAAGACTTGTGGACTAGCTGTGTTTCACCATTCTCACAAACAGGTGAGAGGAAGGCTGCCAAAGAGCGTATGACCCCTCATGCAGTAAACTCACCCACATCTTATAATGGTGGGGGGTTTTTTTGTTCTTGGGTTTTTTGGGGGTTTTTTTTTTGAAAGAGTGATGCCTTTTCAAATGAACCTCTTTGTTAAACAAAACTGGAGAAGCAGTCATCTCCCCTTACAGTTAGAGAGGAAACCAAACAGTCTGCCTGGAAGTGCCTGTCTCCACGGGCTAGAAATAAACCCTCTGGTCTCAGTGCAATGTCACTGCTTGTTCAAAGATGTTCACAAATGATGGAAGTCACCTGGCCTGCTTGAACTTTTGAGAGCTGCAGACAGAAAACTGCTAAGAATAAATAATCCCTCTTGATCTCTGAAGCAGAAATCATTGCCAAAATGCCAGTCCAGTGACTTCAATTAGAAAATGCTGCTGGAAGACCTCATCATCCCTCTTTCCTTCTAATTAACATGTCTGCATAATTCAGCTTCTTTTCCTATCCTTCATCCTAATGCATTGAGATCAGCAGATGTGTTTATGTACAAAAAAACCTGATAATACAGAAAGGCAATGGAAAACTAACCACTAGTTACGTCTGTGACAACGCTTTGGTACTTTTTTGCTATGTTGTCAATGACAATGTCATTGTCTTGCAAATACACCTGTTTTAATTAGAAATAATACTTGAAATATAAAGAAACAAATAAATAATCTGTATCTAAACTACAGGTAGACTATTAATAGCCATGTTCAAGATGATGTGCAAAAATATGTAGCCTGACGTTAGAATCACAGAAATGGAGAGAGATCTCCAGAGCTCATCTAATCCCTTCTTACAGCTTTTACCATAGCTATGGTTACCACAATTTTTCTGGGATTCTTTTTCCAGTCTCGCAGCATCAAAGGCAAAACTTTAAACTGCCTTGTTTGGAAACCATTCTTCCTTTCTCAAAATCCTTATCATTCCCAGAGGATAGCTTCAATCCCTGGGAAAGTTATGGAACAAATCCTTCTGGGGGCTGTCACAAGTCAAACGCAGCATGTGATTGGGAAAAGCCAGCAGGGATTCACCAAGGGCAAATCATGCTTGACAAACCTGATCGTCTTCTATGACAAAGTAACCTGTTTGGTTGATGTGGGATGGGTGGCGGACATTGTCTACCTGGATTTCTCCAAGGCTTTTCATACAGTTCCCCACAGCCTCCTCCTAGAGAAACTGATACACTATGGTCTAGACAAGTGGTCTGTGTGGTGGGTGGGGAACTGGCTGACAGGCTGCACCCAGAGGGTGGTGGTAAATAGCTCTTTTCAAAACTGACAACCTGTCACGAGTAGGGTCCCCCAGGGATCGATATTGTGTCCAACGCTGTTTAATATCTTCATAAGTGATCTGGATGATAAGAACAAGTGTACCCTGATGAAGTTTGCTGATGGTATCAAACTGAGTGGGGAAGTGGACACTTCGGAAGGGAGAGCCATGCTGCAAGAAGATCTGGGTAGGCTGGAAGAGTGGGCTAACAAGAACCTTATGAAGTTCAACAAGTACAAACATAAGGTCTTGCACCTGGGAAAACATAATCCAGGAGGGCAGCACAGACTGGGATATACTTGGCTGGGGAGCAGCTCTGTGGAAAAGGACCTGGGGGTCCTGATGGACAACAAGCTCAAGATGAGTGAAAAGTGTGCTGCAGTGGCAAAGAAAGCCAACAGAATGCTGGCTTGTGTCAACAAGGGCATCACCAGCAGAGATACAGAAGTCATTATCCCACTCTACTCAGTGCTTGTCAGGTCACACCCAGAGTACTGTGTTGAGTTTTGGTCCCTGCTATACAAAAAAGATGTGAACAGGCTGGAGAGGGTCCAGAGAAGGGCAACAAAGATGGTCAAAGGGCCAGGCAGCCTGCCAGATGAGGAAAGGCTGAGAGAACTGGGTTTGTTCAGCCTTGAGAAGAGAAGGCTTGGGGGAAACCTTATCACCATGTTCTGGTATTTAAAGGGTGGCTACAAAGAAGACAGAGACTCCCTTTTTTACAAGGAGTGACATGGAAAAGACAAGGGGTCATGGGTACAAGTTACTCCTGGGAAGATTCCGACTGGACACAAGAAGGAAATTTTTCACACTAGAGTAATCTCACCAGGGAAGTGGTGGATTCCCCAATATTGGACACTTTTTAAGATTCAGCTGGACAGGGTGCTGGGCCATCTTGTCTATATTGGGCTTTTGCCAGAAAGGTTGGACCAGATGATCCCTGAGGTCCCTTCCAACCTGGTACTCCATGATTCTATGATATTAACACCACTTCCCCTAAGTTTGTGGAAATTAAGCCCCATGTCTTTATTCCACTGCTCCCACTTCTTCCTTCTCTGAAAATCACAAATGCCTTTTTTTTTTAAAGGAAAAATTAGGAAAACAACCCCTTACCAGTATTACTTAAAGTAGAATAAAACAGCTATACATCTCTCTTTCCCTTCCTCACATCCCTCTCTTGGATGAAAATTTTTTCCCGGTACACTTCAAGATGCACGCTGGGCATTTACTTTTTTATAAGGAAATGAGATAGTCCTCTCTGACTATCAAGAACCTTTACTATCATTAACAAACTCAGGTGTAAACTTGATTTTTTTTTTTTTTAAGGTGAAGACCCAGCAGCTCTTTAAAATATAAATAGGTAGTTTAGATGCTATGCTTCCAACTCCTTGTTCAAGGTTCTTCAACTTTTATTTCTGCAAGCAAGTCAGAATGTAGAATCTGACCCACTAGCAATCACATAAATAAGCACAAAAAATACCAGCTACTGACAGTGAGTTTAAGTCAGACAACAGGAAAAGAATTAGACATGAAATCACCTTCGTGTCCTAAAGGCCTAATGCAAACATGAAGGGTGGTTGTATCGATATGGAGGACAGTCCTAACCTAAGTAAAGCAGCCACAGATGCGTTTACTGGGCCCAAATGTGTGCTGCAAGCAAACCCCCAACCTCTCCAACTTTGATGCATCAAGTCTCGACACCAGAAAGCACTCTGTATGAGAGGCTGCATGGCGAGGAGACCCCAACACCTCCACACCTGAAGTGGGACCCGAGTCCTGGGCTGCACCTGGGCAGTAAGGCTGCCAAGCAGGACCCTGCTCGGTGGCACTTCTACCCATAGACAGGACAACACCATGACCCCTCTGGGAAGGAGCTCAGGAAGGAAACCAAGAGCTGCGAGCTTCATGGCCAGTGTATAAGGCTTGATAGGGAAAAATGCAAGCGTTTGTTCTTGCGCAGCCTTCCACTACCCCAGACAGGCTGCTGGGTGTGCGGAGCTGTGCTGCCTGAGGGCTCAGGACAGATGGGCAGCACGCCAGAGGACAACCAAGTTCAGCTGAACAAAACAAAATGGGGGAGTTTGATTTTGGCTTTCACCCCAACCACCACACTGATCCCGTCCAGACTAAAATTTAATAAAAATAGTCCAAGCTGGCTTTCTTCTCTTTTCTTTTACAACGTGGTCCACTGAAACACGAGCTGTTGACAATACAAAATGCAGTAACACTGAACCTAAGCTGTAACTCAACTCACAGACTGCAAAAGAAGATTAACTTAACAGGACCTAAGTTCAACTCCTTTTATTCTTTGCTGCATAACTTAAGTCATTACTAATTAGCCATGCTTTTAAGAAGTTCTTGCAACTAATACGAATGTTAGTTTTAAAGTTCCTGCTTATATGATGCTTCAAGATTTAAATCATGTTTCAGTTCCCTTACGACACTGTAAGTATCTGTGGATTAACTGTCATTGGACTAAGCAAGGCAAAGCAAAATATAGGCCATTTGCACAAATCATGTAAAAAATTATTTCTTGTTATTCATTTATTCCATCTGCTTTATAGTACAGCACGTCTCTCTAGGGCTCCATATTTCAGTGTAACAAGAGCTAATACTGGTACTTAGCAAGTTGGAAATATAAGTCTAACCTCTCAAGTTAATTACAAACTCAGGTATCTGAGCTTTAAGGTAACCAGCTCAGAAAACTGTGATTTCTGCTCCGTGAGATCCTGCTTATACACCTTGATGAACTGCTGCTCCTCTTAAAACTACAGTTCATTAATGAATAGAGAAGACAATTTACCGACAGATAATTCAGCCCATGGCCACATACTGACAGCCCGAGGTATTCAACCCCTTTTTCCCTTTGGTCTTCATAGGCAAAGCCTGTTACCAGACCCCTGTGCCTACCAGTGCAGTTTTGGAAGGACAGCAGCAACCAACAGTAGGGGAGCAACAGGGCAAGGACTACTTACAGAAGCTGAATTATTCAAATCCATGGGGTTGCATGGGAATCACCCACACTGAAAGAGCTGGTTGATCATTTCTCTGTCACAGAAAATCATGGTGAAGAACTCCCTTATAACTGGAAAAGGCTAACATTACACCTACCTTCAGATGGGATAGATAGGAAGGAGGACCCAGGGAAATACCGGCTACTTAGGTTACCTCAGTCCCTGGAAAAATCATGGAGCACATCCTCGTGGAATGCACGTCCCAGCATATGCATGATGAGAAGGTAAAGCATGAACAGCCAGCCCATCCACGCTCGACTAATCAGTGAGCTATTGTTTAATACCAATGACCCCAACAATGGCACTGAATGCACCTTTGGCATATCTGCGAATGACACTAAACTGGGGGAATGGCTGACATGCTAGAAAGTACTATTGATCCATCAAGTTTGACAAACTTCAAGACTGAGCCAATTGATATCTTCAAGGAGAAGCATGAAGTTCTGCACCAGGGCAGAATAGCCCATGGACATGTACAGGCTGGCAACTGACCAGACAAGCAAAAGCCCTGCTAATGAACCCAGGCGTTACAGTGGTCCCTGCGCTTAATGTAAACCAACAGCCTGCTTCCACCGTGAATAAGGCAAACTCCATACTGCATGACATTAATAGGGAACATGACCAGCAGATCAAGGGGAAGTTATTTATCCATCACTTCTGAGGCCACACCTGGGAGACTGTGCCCCATTTTGCACCCCCTGAGCTCAAGAAGGGGGTTGAGAAACTGGAAGGGTTCCAGGAAAGGGCTACTAACATGGTCACGAACCTCAAGTATGAACTGCAAGGAGAGGCTGAGAGAGCACAGCTCATTTAGTCTGGCAAAGAATAGGCTATGGTTGATCTAACAGCAGCTTATAATGGCTTGAGCAGTAACTTCGATGATTGAGAAGGTAACAGAGCCAAACGTTTTTTGCAGTAGCAGAAAATGATGTAACAAAGGAAAACAGGCACAAGTTGAAATTTGGGAGATTCACAATGGACATTAGGAAGAAATTCCTTACTAGGAAGGTAGTGCAGTGCTGGAACAGCTGACAGAGACATGGTGGAATCTCCAGCCTTGGAAATATCCAAGACCCAGTTAGACAATGCCAGGGCAGCCCTGATCTGGTGCAGTGGCAGGTCTGCTTCAAGCAAGAGGCTGGATTAGATGACCTCAGAAGGTCCCTTCCAACCAACATGCTATGAATCTACTGTAGATTAAGCCACCTTGACCTAATGATGACTTACTTATGCACGGAGAAAGAAACATTATTGCAAAATACAAGTACTCTGCCTCTTAAATTCAACCACACTTCCATTTTTTAAAAGGTACCAAATATAATCAAGAACCCGTATCTATGTGCAGTATTTATTTTTACTTTTATTTCCTACACTTTTTGACTATTCTGCTAAAACTTGGTATTTTGCAAGGTCAGTGCACATGTATTGAGAAATGTCATACCACAGACAATGTAACTGTGATCACATAGGCTCATGTTATTACTGAATTCATGTAATTACCCCTCTTCACCCTGCTTTTTCCAAATGTAAAGGTATGCTGAGAACAGCTGGTTTTGTAAAAGTGGTCAGAATACATTTATATTATAGCTCCCTTCACCACCACCCAGACATTTCATATGAGGTCGATTTTCTCCATTTGGTAACCCTCAATTGTGAAGACCATCAGAAGCTACTACTGTTCATTAATTTCCATTTTTTGTGGCTCCTTCTTGGATGAATTTATACACTATTTCTACTTAGGAACAAACAGTGTATCCTGAAAACAGGTTCCCAAGGTTCAGAGGCTGTACAACGAGCACAGGTTATGTGCTATTACAATTGCATTTGGGAACTGGAAAAATAGCACGTTCTTTTTTAAAAAAACCCACAAACTACCCAGAAATATTAGTTCTGTAAACCTGATAAAGCCTAATTCAATTTAATTTTGATTAGCTGTATCATTCTGTTCACCTCACCAGCTTCAGCAGGAACATAGTTAGTATGATTCCACTTGGGTATCTTATCTCTTACCTTACTACTTGAAAACTAACAGAAGCAACTTTACACCTACACAAATAGTTTATCTGGCAATTAATATCTAGAATGCAGACTGCAATTTATGAAATTACCACAACATGATGCTAATTTACACATTATTTGTTAAAGACTACTTACAATCTGAAACTTGGTTTTAAGAAAAGGGTCCAGTAGGTGAAATAGGTCTCAATGAAAATATAAATCTGCTCAATTTAAAAATAACAGTTTTTCTAATGGCTTTTTGAATAGCAAATACACCTGCAATGCAAAGGTCAAATTTCCCCCTCTATTCTACCAGTACAGACTCTGTTTTTTCAGTGCCTTTATCGAGAACAAAGCTTTTCCTCACAATTGAGCTTCACTAACAAATAAGCTACAGATGCATACAACAGCACAGTTTCTACAGTATTTTACCATAGTTAGAAAGAGTTGGGAGTTAGTTAATTTCTGTCAGTAAAGTATGACTCTCACACCAGACATCAGCTCTGCAGGATAAAAAGGATGGTACTTTTGCATCGTTTGCAGAGCATAGCTGCGTGTTAAGCTCAACTCTATTTTTAGAAGAAAACACCTATCTTTTCAGTTATTCAGTGATAACTACTGAACAAAGTGTTGGAAACAGACACAAGGATTAAAAGTGAATAATTTGTGATATTAATAAAATGTGAACTCTTAACTATGGATAACAGTCCCTCAGCATTATCAGCTCTCAAGGTAGTCTTAAAATAAATCTATATTTCTATTGCAGCATTTACCAATGACCACCAGCAACTGAAAAAAATGCATGTTTTCTGAGCACAGTAAACAAAGCGAAAATGCTGAACAAATCCACCTGCTCAGCCCCCCCAGTACCAAGTAAAACCTTGCTATCAAGAGCAGGTCTAATACCGTTGCTTTTCCCAGGTACAAAAAAGCAGTTTACTGTAAACTCATAAATGAGTTCCTCCTCTGAAGTCCAAGCAAAGTGGCTACAAAAACTTTCCAACTTATATTAAATCCATACTGGGTGCTTACACTGGTACATGGAAAAATAAAACATGTAGTTGGCAATTCATATTTTAATGCCTTCTACGGATAGTTTAATAAACACAGAATATATGATGTTTTGCAGATCATCTTTGAGCCTGATTCCTACATGGACAGCTATCTATTTTGTTCCTTTAAGCACTTCAGTAGTCTGATCAGAGAAGTTCTAAACCTAAAGGCACTGCCAATAACTTGGATATATGCCCTTTTTCGTTAGATAAATCTATCAGAGAAATAGTGGAAGTAGTATTGGTAGGGACTGTTAGCACCTTTCCCAAGGATGAGCAAAATATCAGCAACTTAGAAGTGATGGCTGGGCCCCTTGCTCAGTAAACCATTTCTTCATGTTGATAGTCTTGGCAACTTCCTCTCTGCCACTGACCTCCAGCTGGAGGAAAGTTATTTTGTAGGTGAGGCTGGAGCAGCTGAGCATCACCTGGCAGCACCAGGTTTGCTTCAATACTACATGATTTTGAAACACTGCAATGGGACTGAAAAGGCACAAGTGGCCAGGTAGCTTTGCTTGCTGTGTCTTTTTTAAATTAGTTTTTACTTTCCCTAATTGAAAAAGCAAAAAGCTGCTATACTGCACTTGTTGCTTAACATTTGAAATGAGTGGCAACATGAGTAATCTTCCACCTTCCAGATGGTTGTGCACAGAGGAGATGGCTGAAGGACAGACTATTCACGTGCTGGGGTTCCAGCACCATTGCTTCCCACACCAGTCATCACATGAAAAGTGAGGACTTCAAAATTCAGGCTACCTTCCATTTGGCCAGGTCAATGTTTTCAAGATTCCTCAGTGTCTAGCAAAACTCTAATCCTTACCTGACCCCTGTTAAGAATCCCAAACTGGAAGTCTGAGCAAACCAGGCTTGCTATGTTTATTAGCATAAATGAGATGGCTGAAGGACAGTAGAATAATACTGTAGTACTTCACACTGCAAAAAGATAATGGCACTGTGAGAAAACTTGTTTTTCTTTAACAGACTTTTCCTTTCAAAATCCACTTATTTGAACTATTTATCTTCAGAAATTTATTTTATAACTGCCTGCTAGTTTCCATCCTTGCAGGCTGCCAGAAAACAGAATTCCCCAGAGAAGAAATCAGATTCAGCTTCTCTCTGCCATGCTTACGAATTTCAATTGGGAGCTCATGAGTTGAATTGCTTTTTATTCATATCTCATCTTCCACTGTGGCAGAGTTTTGGACAATGACAGTAAGACTTATTTTCTTACTGCAAGGTATTTCCTTTACATTTGAATAAATAGTTTGATCTTTATACATGAAGCAGTTTTCAGCATGGATTTTATAAAACATTTGAAGAGGCAGAAATAGTATACCCTGGTTTTCTCTCAGATTACAATCTGAGGTATTAAGAATAAAAGCAAATATTTAAAATATAATTTAAAAAAAAAATCAAAAAAACCCTTAATAGGACAGGATCTCACTCACTGGTTTTGTGTCTCTCTGGGATGTTCTTTGTCCTTCTGTTCTGCTTCCATCTTTTCATGCCTCCATCTCAAAGCCTGTCTCCTGTCAGTCATCTGCACTCAATCTGCTGGCTAATACAATACTTTCCCTTCCTTCCTTTGTGTCAGAGCCCCTGAGCTCCTCAGAGTCTCCCCCTCCATTGTAGAGATTCAGATCACCACTTCTTATGGAGCCTCAGTTCAATTTAGGGGATCAAACAAGACATTCTCCTCTTTTATCACTTCATTTACACATTACAAAATACTGAAATGTACAACTAGTTTACAATGCACCTACAAGTGGTTGCTGGAAACTACTGGTATAAATGCATTGACTTTGGATGCATTAGTGGAAGCATGGTTGAAAACTGTGCTGCCAAAGGGCAAAACACCAATTCTCTACCTACTACCAAACTCAGATCCTCAGATTTTATACAGAAATCGCTAAAATCAGTAACAGAAAACTGCAAGGAGAGCATCTGGAAGGCAAATAAAAATTGGGGAAAAAAATGATAAAAATCAAGGTTTAATTATCCCTACTTCCCCAGCCCAGCACACAGCTACTGAGGTTGATGTTATTACCATGACAGCTCAACTTTTACTACAACCACCACTGAGCCACAGTTGCACAGCATTACACCATTGCCCAGAAACAGCTATACAAACACAGAAGAGAAAATGATCCCTGCCCTAAATTTGAGAGAAAAGCCCAGAGGCAGCAACTGGACAGACAGGCACACAGTGTAGAAGGGATTCAGCAAAACCAGTTTAAGAGCCCAGGCACGCTAGTGGCATCTTGGTTACAATTCTTTTTGCAAGCATCACAGTAAAGGAAGGGGGAGGTGCTGAGTGAGGCTTCCCAGGCAGCACCATGGATGTTTTCATGTAGTTCTTGCTGGGCATGCGTGTTTGTGTCAAAATGGGCCAAGGAGGGAACAGGAGGCGACATCCTGAATCAGCCAGGGATGCAATCGAACTCTTAACACCAAATAAAAGATTAAAAGTCTCCACAAGCTCCCCCCTGCCACAAAATGGCTACTATCTTATGTTCTCCATGGTAGAGAAAAGGGGGATAGTTGTGGGGAGGAGGGTGCTTTGGTCAAACCTCTAAGATTAAGGAAACAATCTCCAGGGGTATGCCATAGCAACAGCAGCAGGGTAAAATCCTCACATCAGCAACATTGCTGAAGCATGTTATAGTAACAGATGTACAAATTATGAGACATAAATTCTGGACACAGTTTTAGCAGTAACAAATATACAAGAGAGATGGATGCAGAAGAATTTGGCAAGTTTTAGGTACAGTGTGGTCACAATTACCTAGAGGAACCCTGAATTAAAGGTTTTCTCATTAGGAATCTGAGTGGCAAGAAAGATGACAGTGTTGTCTAAATGATCAAAAATACAGAATTGCTGGTGACAGTTTGGAAAAGGGGAAAAAAAATCAGATGTTATGGGATAGAAAAATGTCAGCTGACATCTCCATTTCCACAAGACTATGCTAGAGAGACAGGTATTTCTGACCCATGCAGAAGAAAAGTTGGCTGCACAGGAACAAAGACAAGTCTTCAGCATAGAGGCAGAAGTTGAGCTGATGTTTATCTCACTGTAGTCTCATCCACAAGGTGCAGAAAACAAAGACAAATGACCAAGGGCACAACCACAGACAACAACTACCAAAAAGCTAGACAGGGGAGGAACCTCCAAGCTAATTGCTGAGGTGGCGGAAGAACCCGAAGAGGACAGATCAGAGAACAAAAGCATGGGCAGGATTTCAAGAACACCACTGGGGACTGCAGATAGCTGACAGCTCAAATGAGGCTGAGGAGACAGTGCACATAGTAAACTTTGATGAGGAAGAGGTCAGTAAAGATGCCACCCAGAATGAAATGTGCAAAGCTAGACTGGAAAAGGCACGGGTACGTTAGAGAGAGGCACTCCTCCAACAGCTACTGACAGCATGTTCAGCAACAAGAGGGGAAAGAGAGTTGCAGAGGGTACCTAGAAGTGTGTACCTGGTGATGGCCTGGCCTTTTTTTCAAGCTGGAAGAGATTCAAATGAGCTCACGCTGCTAGCAAAACCAGAGAAACAAGAGGTGAGGGTGGATACTAAGAGAAGAGGTGAAAAAGCAATGAAATGATGGAGATGGTACATGATCAGCAGGGAAAGTGGAGGGGTTAGCAAAAGAGGGCAGGCAAAGAACTTCTGCCTTTGCTGGAGAAGGAAGGCTTGTAAGAAGGGAAAAGAGAGCACAAGCAATGCAAAAACTTCTGTTGCCAGTCTTCTCTTCAAAGCAATTGCTGAGTTCCTATACAGAGAGACAACTGGAGGAAGAAAAAAGAGATTTCCCCCAGGGACAAGCCCAAGCTGGCAAAAACCTCACTGGGGCTGTGGAGAGGGGCTGCTGTTAAGCTGAAGGGACCTCATAGCTACCAGCCTATCAGAACCATGGGAAACCCACCTGGTGTTGAGCTCTGCATCAGCACAAAGCCAGCCCAGGAACAGATTCTTGTATTATTTCAACAACAAGATAGAAGACACACCAGAAGAAAATACATACCCTTAAGTATCCTTAAATGAATGCTGGAATGACACTTGGTATGCAATAAAGAAACAAACATACCCCCAAAGCATCAATTGTATAAATAAGTTATTTTGATATGTGCACGGCCTTGCTCACAAGTTGTTAAGAAATTTCAGTTTTTAAGTTCCTGCCCTGTTAAGGCCTCTGGGAAACCTGAACACTTCACTTGACAAAGATTTATCCAACATAATGAGAGCTAAAAGATTCAGGAATCATTTGACAGATTGCCCTATTGTATCGTTCAGATGTTTCCCATTTTTCCCATGTTCACTGCTTTAAAGACTAGAGCATCTCTAAGAATTAGTAAGAGATACACCAAAAAAGTTTTTAAATCAGCGATTATTGAGAAATTTCCAGATACTAAAATTGAATAGAATAAGTTTAGTTCAGAGAAAAATATCTAGCAAGCCTACAAAGTTCTTTCCTTGGAAAGAAAGAAAAAATTCCTCCTTTATAGAGAGTGACCAAATTGCTTTTCTGCTTCATCAAAGTTCTGCTGATATTTACATTGTTTTTTCTTCCTTGGATTGTTAGACAAGCCAATAGTTCGCCAAACAAGACAAAAGATACAGTGGCATGTTTCCTGGAAGCATAACATAAAATTGTTGCAATCTCATGATCATTGCATTTGCCTTCTGAAAACAATACAATCCATACTTAAGTAAATATTTATAATAAATTACTACATGCTCATAAACTTTCAGATTTGCATAGTGCACATGATTCAAGAAACACATAAGTATTTCCCAAAATGCATGGCAATCCATTCAGGAGGAGGTACTTCTGATTTTCTTTAGGAGGGAAATGATGATTTATATCCTTCTGTCTTCTGTATCAGTCATGCAAGTCTTCGTTAAAGAAGTTTAATAACACTTTTTTCTTCTTTTTTCCCCCACATTTTTGATGCATGCACTAACCAATTAAAAAACAACACTGTAACTGTGATATATAAGGGATCAAATTCTAATCACTGGAGATCAACAACAAAACTTTAATTTACCACAGTAAGACAAGAATTTGAATTTAAGAAAGCATGACCCTAAAACACTAAGAAATCCATCCTCATCTTTGAACTGCTACTATGAGTGTCAAACATTTCACTTGAGATTAAATATCGCACGCATCCGATGTACACAGAGTTCATTTGCACACTGTATGCACATACAAAAACATACAAACTAAGCTGTACAAATCTATTTTTAGCCAAAAACATTACTTGTTACGCATCTTAAATGTATTTTGGCAGCATAAATATTAGTTATTATATTGTATAAGAGAAGGATTTTTCCTCTATAGAACCATCAATTAAATACATTCATATACTTAGATTCAGTTAATAAAGTGCAGAGCATCTATTTCACTACTTTTAAAATACAAATATGTTGAGCTCCACCATTCACCTAGTGTACTTAGCAAAGTATTGTAAGTGATGTTGGAAAATACAATGAGTTATAAAGCAAAGACTGATAAGGCTAGACAATGTTAATATTGATGCTGTAACTCTTACTTAGTTTTTAATCTTCTAAATCCAGGGGACACACGTTTGGTTTATGTTTAACAATGGATTTGTCAGCACAACATTATCTTAGAAAATCAGCCATTCACAGAACAGTGATCTGCTTTTCCTCAGTACTGACACTGAATAAGGTGGAGGGTCTACTTTTCACAATCATTGTCACAGATCAAATCCTGCATTGGTAAAGCTCACCTAAACCCCTCTTGAAACACATTTGTTTCACTTGACAAGGGTCAGAAATTTTTGGTCTGCCATGCTAATAGAAACAGAAAAGGAGCAATGCTCCTGAAAAAAGGCCAAACAATCTTACTGAGAAGTGAGCTGCAATTAAAGCCTGCCATATAGTAGCCACAAAAAAACACACAGAAAATATATAGCACACACAGCAGCAACTTTTTTTAGCTGGACGTTGGATTGATTGTACAAACCTGTCCTATAAAGGGAGGCAAAAGAGAGCTGGCACTATACTTTGTAATATACTGAAGGAATAGCACTCAAAAAGGGAAGTGCTTAGCAATTCATAGACAGTGCTTATATTATTAACTAAGTCTCTCCAAGCTCCAAATGAAAACAGATGCTCTTATTTTCTTTGAGACATTTTTGCAAGTTCAACCCAACGCACTGGGGACATGTCCATCTCCGGGTGCACACCCCGCAGAGCTGCACTGTTACACCTCACTGAGAGTTTTGGCCAAGAAAAGATTATTTGCCTGTGCAAAACCAGATAGAAGAAATGGTAGACCTAGGTGGGCTAGGTTTAACCCAGTGTATTGGATGGTTAGTGGCTGAAGAGTATTCAGTAATATGCATTATCGGAGCATGATATACTAAATTTCTTTCAAGATGACTGGACTTGACTATTTTTGTAAAAAAGCTGAACTGGGTGATGTTGGAGCAGCCCTCAGTAATGGCGCTAAACTGAGAGCACATGCAAAATCCCCTTTCACACCAGGGAACAGCAGAGAGCCAGTCTGCCCAAAGACCTGGGGCTCATACCTCTTTTCATGCAGCAACACCCAAAGCGGGGAGATGGTAATTTGGTCTCTTTGTTCATTCAGTTCTTAATCTCTCTGCTGAAACTCACAACAGGGGAGACCATTAGTGTCAGCTCTGCTGGGACTTTCTGTTATTAAGGCTACTTAAGCTTTTTCAAGTAAATTGCATGTGTCAAAGTAACATCACACAGTGATGGGCAAAAAAGCCATTACACAACTGCTCTCCCTTCCTACTGATCCACCCAGAAGCAAGGGGGAAGGGAAGAGACACAACCCTGGAGATTTTGGCCAATTCTTTGCAGTTCCCTGTTCCTCCCACTCATTATATTCCTATTTTACACTATTTACAGACAATACATTAGTCATTCCCTCAAATTCTTTCACTTAACTGGAGGTTAGTGACTGGATACACGTCCCTCTCAAAGCCTTGCAATAGTCACCATGCTGGATACACCTCACCTCATTTAAACCTTATAAAAGATTTGGTTTAGACTAGTTTAATTTCCTTCTACAGTCAATGAAGAAACGGCTGTAAAGCAGTCACAGGATGAACATCCCAGGTTCTTTGTGGCCCCTTCCTCTGACCATGAAGGAAACTCACCCACAATTTTCACACACCTCTACTTAGATGGTGTGAACCCCATACATAACAACAAACTAGCCATCCATTAAAGAAAGTACTTTGCTATGTCAAGGCTTCCATCTCCTTACAGAAAGATCTAGAAATTGTTTGTAGACTGTTCCAATAATTATAGCTTTGAGCTCCCATATGCAGCCTATGGGATTCCCAGCACCTTTTAACCACTGTTCATTTATCTGTCATTTAGCATCTTCAAGCAGCAAAGGCATTCCTTGTGCCACTTTGAGTATATCTAATCTTACTGAGTATATCTAATCTTATACATGCAAAATCTTAAATAGAAAGTAAGTGATTCTTGACCCTATTAAGTCACAGGGAATTTGCTGTTAACTTTGATGGGGTTTGGATTTCACTCCAGTCCCTGACACCCAGAGAGCTGGAAGGCTTGTTATTGTTCATATTTGCAAATGGATTTAAATCTTTATTATATTTTTTTGGATCTCTGAATATAGGATCTTTTTTGGATCTCAGAACATTTAATCAGTGGATCTTCTCCATCTATAACCGGGCACACTGAAGAATTCTTTCTGCTGGGTATAACGCCTGCTGTTTAAAATCCACACATGTTCTTTGAAGCGAATGGGACTGCCAGCCTGCGATACAACTCCAAACATGAATTTTAAAAAGAACAGTTCTTCTCAATTCAAATATGCATGCAACTGAATTATGTCATTTCTCCAACGTGTCTTCCTTCCCTCTCTTTTGCTAATTTCTTTACTGTTTTTCAGAAGGAAATCAAATGAGAAAAGGGAGAAATACTAGAGGGGAAGTTTAAGCACATAAAAGTTAGTCAATTCAAAGTTATGCCTGCCAGAGGAACGTTAATTCAGCCAACTGCACAGTCACTGTGAGGCACATGCATTAAAAACAGATACTGTTACGGTCTACGATGCACGGACACCAGAGAGCTGTTACGGTTCTTGCAGGAAAACATATCTTTATATTGATGAACTTGCTGGCGTAGTTTCTTCTTTGTTTAAATTCTTCATGATGAAGATGATTCTTCATGGTTAACTAGCTGTGTCACTGTTTCATTAAGTACCCTCCCATTTTAGCTAGATGTTTCAAAGAGATTTATGCTCCTCCATCCAAAAGGGGCAAGAAGAGAGGCAAAGATGAACAAAGGGCTGTGGAGCAGTATGACCGTGGGAATGAGGTGCCCCCCACATCAAAACAGAAAATCTCTTTAAATATGGCTAGCCTACAAAATGTCACTTATTCAGCTTTCTCTAAAATACAGGGAGTTTTAGGAGCACCATGTATATTAATTCAAACAAATGAACAAGTTGTCAAATTTCCCCCCTAAACTACATCCCGCAACTGAAAAATCTGATGTCCACACCACCCCACCTCTCTCCCTCACCACCATACTGGAACCCAAACGACCACCCCACAGGACAGATGAGGGACAGGGGAAGCATATTCACAGGTATCCCAGTTCCTTCCTCTTTGCTGACTGCAGAGCATGTTTATGGAGACAGAGACAGAAGGGAATCCAGACTAGGCACTTATTTGGGAGATTTTGAACGTGTTCCTCTGGAGGAAAAACCTCTCTTTCCATTCACTAGAAGAGAGTCCAAGGTAGACAGGTTGGCTGAAGAGTCAAATTTGAATAGTCTGATGTTTCAGTAACACCCAAAATACTTCACAAAATGACCTGCTTATCTTCCTCACATTCATTATAAATCATCATGTTTAAAATGTATTAGCAAATACAGGAACTATTTTTCCTCACCTAATACAAACTAAAATATGTACTTTTCATATATGTATGTGAGGGCACTAGATTAGTCCCATTTCTGTTTTAGATATTGAGACCTAAATACAGGATTCAGCCTCGGTGATGGTTCCCCCTGTACTGCCACTACTGACTCATTTCCAGTCTTCCCGTAAGAGATGCAGCTCAGAGCAGATGCACAGATGTGTCTAGACAGGTAGGCAGGTCTGTCTGAAAAGTACACTCACTGTGTTTGAGTGCATACCTGCTCAGTGCACTGCCTGCTTCCCTCTGTGGCAGGAATAAAAAGGGAAAAAGGTTCAAAATCAGGTAACACAACTGGACAGATACAACTGGGATATTTGCAAAACAAAACCAAAAATATCCCAAAGATTTAATTTGTTCTCCTGAGAGTAACCAATAAGCATGCTTTTGAGGTTAGTCCATCAGATCTCGCTAAAAAAAATACATATGATGAAAATAGTGAGTAAAAAGGTTTGCTTTTAAAAAAAATATTCTCGCCAGCTCCAGTAGAAACACCAGAAGGAAATTAAAAAAAAAGACAGGAGTTGAAAAGAAAACATTCAAAAGAAAAAAAAAAGTAATTTCAAGTCTTTTTGTGGGTTTTTATACACACTGATAACTTTAGAAGGCCTTATTAGTTATGTATACTCTGAACGTATATTTCTATAATACAGTCAACAGTCATTATTTTTGTTAAGTCATTTGTGCACTTGAAAGAAAGTCAGGAAACCCATACCACCATTTGACATGAAGGTCTTCAGCCACAAAATTTGTCAAAGGTTTTACTCTTAGAAATGTTTATGGAAGCTTAATGGAGATACTCATTCCTCTACTCTGTTCATGTGCATGACAGGGCAATTTCACTTTCGCAAGCAGACAAGGATCAAGCCTCTATTGAATTAGATGGTGTAAGAGATAGGGATAGATATATGTTTTTGCAGAATGAAAGAGAAAGAAGGAAATTAAGTAGCTCTGCAGTTCTTTGTAAGATTTTTCAATTTACTGATAACAATCAAAATAAGCGCACTGATTTTAGATGCGTACAAAAATAGAGCACAGAAAAAAACTACATGGAATAAAGAAACCAGGTACTGAGAGGTACTCTAGTTCTCTCCCAGGTCCTAAGGTTTTCTGTTGCTGCATGGGCATGTAGTAGTTAATGAACAAATTTGATCTTTATTCAGCTGTAACATAAAACAATGCATAAGATATCAAATAATAACTAAAATTTCCTTGACAAAAGATAACTGTAGAGAATTTCTGGAAGTGACTTCATAAACCAAAACCAGTGATCTAACAACAAGCAAAAAGGGCACTAAGAGGATTTAAATGTTCATATATTTTTCACAAATTAAGGCAAAAAACATTTGACTGATTGTTTGTACTAAAAACAAGAAGGAAAATATTGACCTGAAGTATTATACAAAATTATCCTATATTTGCCCTTCCATCTCAGTGAGAGGGCAGAGGTGCAGCAGCCAACAGGCCCTCAGGTACCCAAGCTGTCTACAGCTCTAGTCCATGGCAGAGGAACTGGATGTGACCAACCCACCCTAGCCATAGAGCAAATCATTCTGAACATCTAATCACTATCAGCCAGCTAACTGGCCACATGGCTCAACTGGAGTTTTGGCAGTTAGCCCCAGGAATAAAGCCTCTCGTAACTGCAACAGAAAAAACTACATTTCTCTCAGCTTTACACATTCTGAAGACAACCCAACACACCTTGGGCTTTTACATCCAAAAAGAGAGGATTCCTTAGAGTTTTTTGAGCAGTAAACTCAACTGTCATAGAAGTGAGGCATTGGGAGGAAATGGTTTAATTTAAGGAAATTTTACATGTAATTTAAGAAATGTGAAAGCTCAGCATCTCTGGTGATGATAAAGGCACAACAATTTGCTATGACATATAAACTTTATAGTAAAATTTGACAATTCTATTTTTTAACCAAGAAGATACTGTATTTCCATAAATGTCTATTCAGTACAAAGAAAAGTATTAGAAAAAATTGAAATGCTGGGTATATTTTTGATGCAACACAATTACTACTTCTCAGTATTGTGCAGAGCTGTTTTTAGAGGGAAATGACACTTCAACTGCAACAATGAAAAACAGTGGTTTTTCAGACACCTGCAAGCTCCAAAGCCAAAGACCAACCAAGACAGGAGAAGGCAGAGATCACAGTGCAGATATCATGCTCTACTAATCACTTACTATGGAGCAAAACAACCTTCTCAGCAGAAAAAAAAAAAGGGGGGAAAAAAAAAAAAAAAGATGTGTATATATACGCCTATGTATGTATTCATGCATGATATATCTCTCATTAGACAGTTGCATCAAAATACACAAGATACTGTAATTGCTACTTGCCAAGGCTTACAAGTGAATTACAGAAGGGACCATTCATTACAATGAGCAGGAGGGAAATTATTTCCAAAAGCCAGAGACTTTACTGCCTTATATTGCCTCAGAGCTGACAGTTCACTGGGGACGTCTCGGTGGAGCGTGGGCTCCCCTAATCCTGTGGGGTCCTGAGAGCAGTTGCTCCTGTGCCTGCAAGGTTTCTCCTTAACATCTGGGATGTTTCATGTCTTACTACCTTCCACTTCGTTTTCAAACAGGCCCACAATGCATTATTCCCCACCCTGCAACCCAGAAGAGGGGAGGGGCAGAAGGAACCCTCTGTGCAGGATGGAGGAAGATTATATTTAGCCCAGTTTGTTCCCGTTTTCAGTAATTTGGGCAACAAAGAGCTCCAGCTGTGCTGGGGTTGGGGAAGAAGGGTGCATGTCCCAGTATGTCTGATTCTGCCATAAATAAACCAACTAATCCCCTTCTGAACTACTTGAGTTCTCCAAAGCAATTATTTTAGAAGACAGGCACAGACATCAGCCAGTCTGCATTATCCATATCCAGACACATCCATAAGGCTCTTGGATAAATTTTCAGATATTTCTTTCACGCCCTCACTGATCACCACCTAATGCACAGAGTCACCTCTCAGGGGGTGCACGCAGTTTTGGACATCCCCAGCAGCAACAGCTAGCAGTTGCTGGCTGCATCAGGCAGTTGGCACATGGAGCCCAGACTGGGCACAAACAGCAACAGAGAGAAGGAGAATTACAGAGAAACATAACAAAAACAAGGAGCATTAGAGGTTTCTGATAAACCTATGGCATCTTAGAAGCTGCAGAGGCAAGAGATGTACGCTGCTCCGCTTGTCAAAACCTTCAGTAGGGCCAGGCTTTTAAGAAGGCAGACAAGAAATTTGGTTATAGCTGCTATTTACTGACTGCCGGCATCACCAACACAGAGTGCAGGAGGGTAAAGACAAAGTTCAGATGCCAACTTAAATTCTGTTTTCAAACTTCATTCCTTCCGTGTAACACAAAATCATAAGAAAAGGGATCAAACAACTCAGCTGCCAAAAGCTTGCCTAATTAGCAGGAATTTGTTTCACATTTCTTGAATTCCTTTCTCTTTGCAAGACAATTGACTAAGAAATACTCCTTTCCTCAAAAAAGCACCCAAGCAGAATAAATAGAACTAATATAAACTGGCAGCTGTAAATTAATCTATATAGTAGGCAGTCTGGAAGGCTTTGTTCATCCCGATGGCTTTGTTGGCTGCAAACCAGAGCAAACAAAAACAACCCCAAATATTCATTCACATCCGCAAACTGTTCATTAAACAGCAGCGCTAATACTTAATCTCACCAGATGCTGGGATGAAACAAGCATCACAGTCTCAGCGCACTGAAGTGTTGGCGTGCCAAACAAGAACTGTTATCAGACTGGCACAATTGTCTGAAAAACAAGCAGATGTGCATGCATGCATGCACAAGCTAGAAAGCAAGCAAGTTCTTCAACTGCTGCCTGCCTAAATTCCTTCCAAGACTCTTATAGTTTTTAAACTGGTATTATTTGGGCCTGTTACACACAGATTACAGCCTAAATTTATGTTCTGTTTCTCCACATGGACCTCTGTGCCCCCAGTTCACACTCATGCACTCTTAATGCAGAATTTTGAGTGGTTATACATATTTTTGTCAAATTTATTTTCATGTTCTTGTCAATTTAAATGAAGCTGAATGGAAAGGACTGAGCTTGCACAGTAAAATAACCTAATTTATAACCTCTTTGGTAAGAAGAAAACAAATAGTGCTGTTCTGTAATAGCTAGTATAGATCTATGGTATTAAGAGCTTTTTTCTCAAGCCTATCTCTAACAAGTTATTACATCTTAATCACTCTGACAACTATAGAAAAATGTTTATCAAACCCTCTGATGAATAGTTTTATAACTATTTCTTTAACACTGAGCTGGGAATAAGAACGAAAACAAAGAAGGCTGATTATAAATGTTTATTATATTCAGGTGATGGTATTTGCCTCACAGATATATTATCCAACACAAAAATGTTATATTCAACAGAAATAGAACAATATGTTCATTTGAAGCATCCAGATCTAAGTTCCTCCTGGGTTCTTCAAAGGAAAAGGCAATGTCACTATAAGTAATTTATTTTTTTTAAACTCTCTCTTGATTTATGGGGGAAAAAAAAAATCATTATATATAGCTGCTCATATTACATACTGCAGTATGCAAATATCATGGGGAAAAACAATCAAAATAAATCACAGTCCTCTCCTTCACTGCCATTTAAATGTATTTCATCCACAAAAGTAACCTTTAGCTGATTACTTGCAGCAGCAGCAGTAAGAGCGTGTCACAGCGCATTTGCC
This sequence comes from Strix aluco, assembly GCF_031877795.1. NCBI lineage: Eukaryota > Metazoa > Chordata > Aves > Strigiformes > Strigidae > Strix > Strix aluco. Next base: position 91,339,751 of record NC_133933.1, read on the forward strand.
AGAGCTGCAAAATGAAGCTCATCCTGTGCTGGAGATGTACCTCCATAAACAAAGTGAACAGGTGCTTGTGGAAATATCCTCTTTATGACATCTGACTTTTGGTTTCTTGATCCACAGCACCACTGCCAAAGAAAGCTGCCAGTTTCAGGTACCCACAGAACTTAATGCATTAAAAAAAAATTAATATTGAAATTGACTTATTAATCAGGTCAGTTGATACAGCAGTAGAATAAGTTTCTCAGGGAGGTGCTAGGATGATAAAAGCTTTATTATGCTAAAACATTACAAACAGAAGTAAAACCAACTGAAAGATAAAGGAAGGCACTTATGGCCACTGCCACCTTATGATTTGTGGTGAATCCAGTACATTTTGAAGGTAGTACACTGTCAGGGAAGTGGACAGACAAGCATCTTTCATTGAGAAAGCACTCACATAGCACCTGTTCTTCAAGTACATTTGCCCCCATTCATGTTCTTCATTTTACCTGAACTGATCTTGAACCCGAGTTGGGTTTTCTTTAATCCTTACTTCTGCCAGATACTTGATTCACAGAAGTGCAAGACCATCAAGTCTGAGCACAAGGGAGATGCAGAACAGCAGTGAGCAGAGTGCTTTGCTCACACTCAGAGCAGACATTAAATAGCAGTGGTCTCCCAGCCACATTACACAGGACTCTAAACAGTTAAGTCACTGACATCTATACAGATGCATGAGATACATGTAAGCCTAAAAAATTTCTATATGTTTCTTAGCAATACTTTGGTTTACATTTTGCAGGAATGAACTCAAAGAAGAAAAACTTTATTTCCACAGTGCAGCTACATGATCACGGAATACCCTGATATCATCACCTGGAAATACATGAAGCCAGGGTTTATTTTCCCCATAGAATATCAATACAGGTTCCCCCAACTGACACAAGATTACTAAATCTCAGACTTCAGCTACTTTATTTCAAATGCATTAAAGTACTAGCCCCCACATGCCTCCTCTCAACTAGTTTCTTTTCTGACCCATGGACATTTGAGATTATTTAGTACTTGTGGAAGGAAAACTCTGTCCCTTTCCTACCAGTCTTACTCCTTTGCTAACAGATGCCTACTCCCTGCTGCCTCCTGTGCTGCCTAGAGCTAGGAAGTTTTCCGCAGTTCACTGCCAGCTCAGTGTAACATTCAAATCTTTCCTAAAGTTAAATTTACTCAGAAAGAAGCATATTTGTATTTACATATATATGGTTTTATTCACATTCCTTTTTATACTCTACATTATGGTTTATAAACATCTAAGGTGAGCTTTCCCTTCTTCTGTTCTGTAATATCACCTACTACGCTGGACCTGCTAACCCTGCTCCCGGCACCTTTAGCACATACCCCTATAGCCAGGTTCTAGCCAGCTCCAAACCCTGCAGCCCCAAGCTTTAGCACCTCTGCCCCCTCTGCCCTGGGTAAAGCAAGCCCTGGCCACACTGGTCTCACCTCCAATACAACACATAACCATCTCACCATTGCAGAAGAAAGCTTCTGCTCCCCATCAAATCCTCTTCGGTAACAGCCGAACCCAAGATGTGTCTCCTGTGAGATACTCCCACCTCTCTTTGCATCAGCAGTCCATTCACACTGCCCCTGCACTGGATTAGCACATTTCCAAGAGAGCTTCTTGGCTTGGCTTTGCATAGCACCTCTTGGGCTTGTGCTCCCAGCCAGGCTGAAGGGAACTGCAGCAAATCCCAAATGCCAGCCCTGGCATGGCCACTAGCAGCTCAGCTGGGAAGCAGCAGGGAAAGGACAGTAAAACTGCAGTTATTGAACCCTAACCCCAGGTGAACTGCTGCACATATTCACACTGTCTATGTCTGGAAGGACTGCATCACTAAAAAGGGGAGAAAACCCTGGGTATAAGTGCTAAAAGGGTTACAGCAAACTATCAAGGTACTTATTGCTAACTCAATAAATTGTGCAATTTATTACCGGATGGATTATGTCCCCAGCACACTGTGCTCTGGCCAAAACACACCCACACACCCCTCCTTGCAGTTCCTCCCTGGACAAACCCTGGCAAATAAATATTCTGCCTGCTGACAAGGTGCTGTCAAGTGCTAACGGAAACAGTAGTTCGCAGGAGCAAAACCACTTCCAACCTTCAGAAGGAAAAAAACCAACTCCAGGCCACCACCTTACTTCACCGAAAAGTAAACAGAAAACAAAATTATATACGAACAGCAACTGTGCTCAGTTCTTCTATGTGCGTGTGTACATACATGCACACGTGCATATATATTGCGCTGCCATCTGTTAGCTGCTTCACTAACAGCTGGAGGAGGAAAATGCACCCCCTGCTTAATCCCCTCTCCACGTGGGAAAATAACTCATTTTACTAGCTGAATGCATGCTATATATTTTCTTTATCTACGTGTATCATTAGGCATTCTTTTCTCCATGTCATGAATAAATTTGGGAAGAGTCACTGATTTTTAATGAGGAAGAGCAGAAAGGCAGTGTGACAATAAAGGACCCTGTATTAATCAAATGTCCGGCCCAGACAGCAGTACCGAGGCCTTAATCTCTGTCTGGGAGAAGTGTCAGTTAAAGCTTTCACTCAAAGAGAAAAAGATTTCACATGGCAGGTGCTGCGCTTGCTGTAGAAGTGAAAAACTCCATTATCCCAGATGTCTGGTGAGTATTAGAAGAGAAAGAGGAAAAAGAAGAAAGGAAACAATACAGGCAGCAGCCTCAACACAGAGGGAAATGGGAAGGAATGGGATTTCTCACTAAATTCTCACATTATTATGCATCAACAAATTTAAACAGACTAAACAACATGACAGGCCAACACACTTGTTCCTCATCTGTAAGCAACTTAGATGAGACCATGTGTTGTTCTGGCACTGCTCTCTGCACGACCGATGATACCTACACAGGACAAAGACAGGGCACGTAAAACACGAGCCTGCCTGGCTCCACGGCACAGCTCAGCCTTCACATCCCTCGTGCTGGGATCCTGCTCCCCTCTCTTCCCTAGGGGATGTTCCTGCCTCTTGGCTCAAGCACCACAGGCCTCTTCTTTGCCCATCCAAAATCACATTGGCACCGTTGGTGCAAAACTCTTCTCTGTGCTGCCCATGTCAACTGGAAGAGCCTTCGTGCACCTCCCTGTCTCATCTACTTTCCAACTTGTTTCCAACCCCAGGAGAAAATTTGTCTTTCCTTTCTTGCCTGAGCTTCTTAATTTCTCTCTGTGTTATTAATTGTCTCTGTAATGAAATTATTTAAAGTCAGTTAAGTTCTTTGGCATAAAAATTGAGTGGAAGACTCTTAAAAATTACCTGCTACAGAAAACCTATACTGTGCCTCCATAATATTAAAATACACATTTAGGTGAGGACAGGGAAAGCTTCTGTTAGTTACTTATATTAGAAATTTGGGTCTTATCTCTCCCAGAATGCCTCATGAATGACTAGAAAGGCCATGTCAGAGTAGTAAGCATCACTGCAAAAGTGCCAAAGGAAAGGAAAAATCCGTCTTGCTACTTTGTTTGGGTTTGGATTACATTCAGGAAGATGCATCGCTCGCGTACAATTGCCAAAGTACGTCCTGCATCACCCCTGTTTGCAGCCTAGAGCTGGGTAAACTCCCATCCTAACCACGCTGGTCCTCCATGGAGACTTCCAACACAGTCAGAGAAGACTCTGGTGTTTGAAACACAGTGAAAAGCGAAATAGTCAGGAGAAACAGCAGGCCCTTTCAGGTTTGCTGCATGGATTATTAAAATAAATTTAAAAAAAAGTTTTCTTCCTTCCTTCACAGATGAACTACAAGCAAATAAAGTGGCATGATTCCTAGACCTGGTGAGCACTTCGCAAAGCCTAACCTTCCCAATCATCAGCTTCATAACAACACAAAAGCAACACTGACATTTACATCTCACAGGCTAATATCCAAGACCTATATGAATTTACAGCTCATCAGCTCAAAGCACTGTGAATTCAGGATGTTCATCCAGCTGTACTGAATGTGTATCCTGCACCTTGTATTTCTTTCCTTCCACTCTTCCACCTGAATCTGTCATCCTTCTTTCATCACGCTTCCCTAAAAGCAGCCTATTGTTTTCATTTAAAATATAAACAATGCTTCTTAACCATTTTAGAAAAAACTTTTATCAGTGCTGTTCATATCCCCAAAATAATTTTGCAGTCATTCAATTCTCATACATTATAATTATCTGCCTGAACACTCTAGGCCACATACCCTTCCAAAGTCATGCCACAGTTTATGATAAAAAGACACTATCTGCAGCTACAGCAGTGGTACGGTAATATCAGGAAAAATTACAGAAAAGTTCTGCTGAACACATATACAATTATTATGTGAATATAGTCTGATTAAATATTCAGCAACAACTACACTGCAGCAAAAGACCTGTTGCACCTTCAGAAATTAACAGAAACATTCATTTATGAAATTTAGGAAATCAAGCTTAGGTCATTGTTATCCAATCCTATGTTTATTTAGAGAAAGTCTGTAACTAACATATTACAGATGACAATTTGAAGAGTAAAAAAACTTCAGTTCTGAATTTTTCAGTGGTTCTTCCCAAAGCAAAAAAAGAGTATTTCACTCCCCCTGAATATATGTGCTGCAGCCACAGCTGCTGGATAGAGGAAAAGCAGCAGTATTATGTTACCTTGCACAGGCAAAATGCAGGATCACCAACACTACTCGCAGACACACACTGAAGCCCTACAACAAGATGTGTTTGAGAGGCATCTGCTGCTGGAGATCCTCTTTCCTTGTTCCCTCTTTCAAGGGTGGCTTGTCTCTACATCAACTGCTTAAACCTAAATACATTGATATGGCAATATACAGAGAGAGATTTAGAAATTGAAGAGTGGTATTTTCTTCTTCAGTACGGTCTTAGGCATAAATTTGGAGAAGCGACAGTGGGCTATGAAGGTCCTGTGTCCCGGGAGGACTGGTGTGATGCAAGGCTGTGGATGGGGAGGGAGGAAGGCATGGAGAGACCGGGAGGATCTTCTCCTGGCTTTGTCTGGAGGACAGAAGAGTTATGCCTACTAATGAAATGCCTCATTGGCCAGCCATGGTCCCTGAGGTGCAAATGTGTTCAGCTAGACAGCCATCCATTTCAACTGCCAAGACTGTTTTCTCAGTCTCCAGACCCCAAATTGCTCCTGAAAACTGTGCAAAAGGCACCAAGGGCAGGCTGCAGGCAGACCACTGAGGCAGCGTGTTGGGAATGGCCCTCCCTGCTCAGGGTGGGTTAAAGTCACTGTTTCAGACTTTTTTCTGGTGAGCAGGGCATAAGGCTTTCAGAAAATCTTAAGTGGAGTTAAAGCCAAACCCAGCAAGCAGATCCCAAGTGTGCAGGTGACTGACAGGGCTAAGATGACTCAACAGCATGCTCCTGCTGAAATGGGAGAGCTTACACTCTTTTCCCATTTACTTGGCCACCTACTCCTCTTGCTCCTCTTGTTGGACACCCCCGGGTGAGCTGGTTCAACTCACTGAGCAGGCACCAAGCCAAGGTGGGATGTGAACACTCTTCTGACGGAGTGACGGAGGGATCCGTCTCTTACAGGGCTGGTGAGCTGGATATCACACATGAAATGATGGTGAGTTGATCACTGATATTTAGGGATCTTGGGATTATGCCAATAAGGTTAGTGAAGTATTGGCTCAATAACCAGCCATGGTCAAAGCCTTGGGAATTAACCGGGCCAAGCATTAGAAAATGCTAGGGAAAAAAATACAATAGATCCTCAAAATGCCACTGAATAAGCACATGATCCATAAACCAAAGTCCATATCTCAAATCTCACATGAAGTTCTGGCCTCCCCACCCAAAAAGGAGATACCAGCTCACATATAAGGACTGTCGAGATGAGCCAGAACTCCTCAGAAAGGAACAGAGGACACTTTGCAGGGAGGTGAGATGGGGCAGCACAACATAGGTGGCACACAGATGAACTGTTCATTGCCCTTTCTAACAAAAAAAAAAGAAAAAAATAAAACTAAAATATCAGAGGAAGCTGGGAAGAGCCAGTTTAAGACAAGCAAGAGGAGAGCGAAACCTCTGCAACTCCTTGTCAAAGGATGCTGTAGATGCTGAAGGATCATAACGGGTCAAGGGAGAGCAGACAAGTACACGAGAAATCTACTGAGAGACAACAAATGCACAAAAACCACACTTGGCTCTTAAAGTCCTACAGCTGATAGTATCCTAGAGCCTTAGGAGGAAATAACACTTATGCTATTTTTTCTTCTTTCCCTGCCTCTTCCTTAGCCATCCAGTTCTGGCCACTGTCTGAGGCAAGCTGGAAGAGAAGCTTTTGGTCCAGCTGAGCCAGTACAGTCACTCACTGTCCTGACTTGTCTTGTTGTACCAAAGAAAGCACATATGAGAAAATCTGGGGGAGGTCAGGACATTTTGGGAAAGAATCTCAATTAAAACACTCAACCAATGTTTAGGCTCACATTTAGGAACTTGCTGAGAAGAGGGAAGGCACAAGGTCTACAAAGAAAGGTTAAGACTGTCACTGAAAAAGTGAAGAAAGAAAAACTGAAATAATTAGAAACTGTCATCCTGACTTTACCACCCAGAAACAAATCACTAAACAGCCACAATGGGAATACAGGAATGGCAAGGAGCTAACAAAAAACAAACAGCACAGAAGTAATCAAAAACTATGTCTGATCTAGTGTTCCACTTTGCCAGTGTAACCTGCCAGCAGGCAAAAAGAAAAACAGTCTACATATCTTGACTTCAGTAAAGCTTTTGACACTGACACAAACTGAGGAAATACAGCATATGGATGAAGCTAGGTGCACAAGTGGTTTACAAAAATCAATAACTCAGTAGTTATCAATGTTTCCTTATCAAACTGTGCAGCAATTTCTAACAGGGTTCCATATGTGCCTATTCTGGGCCCAGTTTTGTTCAGCAGTCCTATCTGTGACCAAGGGAACAGAGATGACACTTGTGAAATCTGTGCCTGACATTGCAATGGGTTTGAGGTTTCAAGTTCTTTAGAGAGAGACAGGATCCACACTTCAAAGTCATTTCAAATTGCAGAAATGGTTTGGAATAAAGAGGATGCAATCAATAAAGTGTAAAGTCCCACATTTAGATAGGAATAATCAACTCTACAAACACAAAAATAGGAACGAACTGACTAAGCAGCAGTACTGGAGGAAACCACCTGTTAGACACAGTGAATCAAAACCTAAATGTAAATAAAGAATATCATGTTGAAGGATAAAAGATACTTCTCAGGCTGGGACACAGTAGTGGCTAGAGAACTGTGGATTTTAGTAGGCAAAGAAAGAAAAATGCAGAGGCTCATTTGTGTGAATATGCCAGTGTGACTTAGACTGTGATTTAAAATCAACTTAATTAAACTGATGCAAAAAATAAAGCGATGCTATTGTAAAGTAACCATGCTTAATTCATTTAGCATAGTTTGATAAAGAAATCTTAGGCTGCTTATCCAAGTTCCTCATGCTCCTCCAGATCTCTCCACCTCAACAAGGGATACTGATATATGTATTTTTCACTTAAATCATTTTGCAAGTGACCACTAGACAGTATTAAATTACAGTAAACCTCACCAGTGAATTTCTTCTCTGTGAGGAGTAACTTCTACATCATCCCATTTTTGCTAACCAAATTACTTTAAAAAATGTGCATGAAAAGCTGAGCATTTGCAGCTGCTCATTAAGAATGAAGAAAAACAGCCTGAGATAGGTGCTAAACCTCTCCCGTGTCTACTCCAAACTGGCACATCTCTCACCACTTTCTACAGAGCTAAAGAGCTTATTTTTACCATCTTTACATGAGAAAACTGGTTTTGTTGCACCTTTTATTTCATAATTAGAAGCATTCAACAGATAGGATTATTGCATTTATTACTATTAAAATCTTAAAATATGAAAAACTCCCTTTAGTAAATTGTCAACTGCTATCCCTTGTTACAGTGCATTGCTCTTGCACTTTGGCTGTTACAGCAAAATGTGTCTTTCCCATTTCATGTAACCCCCCTGATCATTACACCACATTATTTCTGCAGTACAGTCAGTGACATGAGGGAATTTTCAACAAACTGCCAAAACCACTTTCTCTAATTCAGGACACATTCATTCTTTAAATATAACGGTGCACACAATTATATAAATCAGAAATAATCCTGAAGTCCCTATTCACCACAGATAACAACAGATATATGTTCTGAACTCTTTCTTAACAAGTATTATATCCATATCCCACCATATTATTACTGAGCATATTTACACTATCAGAAGAAACAGTATCCTGCCTGTGCTACTACCATGATGCCAAGCATTATGGAGAGCCAGGTGAACATGTATACCAAAAGCAGTTCCAGAGTGGCCAAGCCTGAAGCAACCTAGACCAGAAGAGAAGAGCTCAAATTAGAAAAACAATGAGAACAAAAAGCTGAAAAGGTCAGACAGACAAATAAAGCAGCAATTAGACACAGAGGTAGCTGGGCCCAGTGATGTGACCAGAACACCTATATTCCAGTCCCAGGTTTGATAGCAGCTTTCTCTGTGCTGTTGGGAGAGTCATTTAATTTCTCTATGCTTCTGGTTTACAAGCTATAGAGATGGTGATTCCAGATTTACTGTGACATACAGTGGTACTGCAAGAAGTAATGCACTACTGTTTGAACCGAGCCATGGTTCTTAGAGGGAACATAAAAGATGAAAATAGAAAGTAGGAAAAAAGAAGTGTAAGGGAGAAAAAGGATAAAACGAAGAGGAACACAACAAAAGAATTGAAACAAGGAGTTGAGGGCAGAAGTTTGAAACTGTCTCTTTAACTCAAGATTAAAAGTGTGAAAAATCATTAATGTTTCTGAAATACAGGTTTCTATTTAGTCATGTTACAGCCTAAGTCAAAAATCCTGAAACCCAGCACAGAGCAAGCTACCTTCTTCATACAGGTTATACAAATAAATAAAAATAAGGGGTGTGTTTACTGAAGTTATATTCTCCAGGATCCTCGTATTGATCGATCACAACGAATCAGGACACACATTCTAGGAAAACAGCATATTGAAAAAATAATTAAATAAATTAAGGGCAGTAGAAAAATTGCTGATTTCTTTCTGAAGATTTATTTAGGATGTATTATCAAATTGTCCTTGTGGCAAAGGCTTTGCTGGCCAAAAGGCACCTCCAATTTCCCCTAGCTTCAGCCACTTATTTTCAGGAAGAAAGGAACACTGTGTGAATGTCCTGAAAATTGGTTTTGTTGGCTCAGTCTTCTCCTTTGAGTGGAGCAGAGGTTCACATGCAACGTAATATCAGAAATGACTAACGCTACTCAAACTAACACACGCCTCTATTTTTACACTGTCCTCCATTCTTCTGCCAGATGCCTCTCTTCGTTCACTTCATCTCCTTAATGAAGCTCAGCTATTTAGGCCCAAGTGCTTTGATTTTAGAAAATGACACAAGATACTTTACAAAAATACATTATCATTATTACTAAGAAGATGAGTGACTGCCTCAAATTTAAAAAAAAAACCCATAACATTTAGTTTATCTGTTCAAAGAGATATTCAGTGGTGCCAATATTCCAGACTCCAGAGGCTGAAACCTGCTACAAATCTCCAGCCAGCAAAACCAAGCATGTGAAATAAAACAAGCACAGGATACTTGTGATTCTATGCAGATATGGTCATACACATGGAAGTGTATATGACATTCTGTCCCTGCCTGAGTGGTGGGTTTTTTTGTACTGGCAAAGAAATGGTGATATAATATGGATGATCTAACCATCCACAGGTCCATGTACACAGGGATCCCAGATAAACATTCAGATCATCCTGGGATCCCACTGCACCTAGCAAACCTCAGTCTATTATTTTGCTCAACGTTAATGAATTAGTATCGTAAGACACCCTGAAACCTCTCATTCTGTTCTTATGCTCCCATCATACACAATGAATTTATATTGCTAATTTGCATGACCTTATCATATACCCTGTTATGTCCTTAATTTTTAATTTGCCTTAATTGAAACTCTGAGGAAGGAATATAAAAGTTAAAAAGCAATATAAAGCCAGCATTTCAAACTTGTGTTTATTACTGCTCTCAAGGGTGAAATTAATCTATCTTGAGGAAGCCAGGAAAGGGTGGAAGGTCTCATTTGGATGTTTGCTGGCACAGCAAGGACTGCTGTGATAAAAGTGGAGCACAGCAGTCCCAAAAAGTTGTGCTGCTCTGGGTAGAGGAGGAGTTACAGATGCAACCTCCATAAGGAATCCTCCCAACCCATCATCTCTCTCAGAGAAGACAGTACTACCACTTCCAACCAGGAGGGAAGAGGCAAGGCTGGAAGTATCTCATGGCTATAGATGCTCAGGATCCCGTGCCAGAAGCTGCTGTTACCCCCGCGGTGTGGACAAAAGGAGTCCTAAAACTGGAACACAGCTCCCACCACACCCACAAAAGCAGCTGCACTAGCTGGGACCACACAGCATTTCAGATCTGATGCTGTTCTTTAATGCCCTGGGCAGTTCCTAAACTGTCTAGGGGACATGCTCAGCAAATGAGAAAAGCCATTAAGGGTCAGTAAAGAACATCTATTACAGTTTCAGAGTTGACCTACTCATTTCTGTTAGGCAGATGGGTTGCACTTCTATATTGTCCTGTTATGTTCTGTGTAATAGGGTAAAAGAGTATTTTTCTTTACCAGGTGAGATGGGCTTTCATATTCCATATCACAGCTGTTTTTACTGGCAAGTGAGATTATAAAGACAACTTAAGCTTCTTGCATACAAAACCACTGGTTAGAGGAAAAAGGTCAGGTCCCTTCGTATGGTGGGAAGCAGAACATTAGCACAGTTTTAGTTCATTCAGTGTTAGCTTGTCTGCTTTATTTTTAATAAACTGTGAAATAGCTAACAACTTTGAGTAGCAGTTAATACTTTGACAAAGCACATACATAAAAACAGATAGAGCCCCAGGTTTACTCCCAAGGTCAGTCTAACCAGGGAAAAATCTTACATACGGGTTTGGGTTGATCTAATTCAGTTGCAGCACAAACTGGGGCCTAATGCACTACACAGCTGATCCTTGTGCAAACATGCCACGAAGGGCAGCTAGCAGGTATTACACAGGCCAGTAAAAAGGAGCCTGTTAATGCCGGGCTGGGGGACAGGTTTCCTAGCATGCAGTGACCCTCCTTCCTTCCGCTGCCCAGCATAATGACTACGCACGATAAAGCACCATGCAGGGTACCGGATGGAGCAAAAGCTGTAGAAGAGACTAATGCCCTTCTGATTCACCAGCTAAATATGGATATTCATCAGTTTGTCATTTATGCTGCAGATAAGGGGTATTTCAAGAAATTCCCTTAGCACAAGGGAATTTACCAGGGCTCTTTTTCTCTCTTACACAAGGCTAACGCAATAGTTCCCAAACCGTAATGCACATACTGCTTCTGATTTGTATGTAACAGCAAATAACCACAAGCACTTGCCTTGAAGGGCTGTAAAAGAAACCAGACTATTACAATTATTATTTCAGTTCTCACATGCCCACAGTGATGATCACCATGGGACCAAACAGCCCTCCTAACTTGTCTGACAGATTCAGTGTATTTCTCTATTTCTCTTCTGCTTGGAGTAGCTTTTTAGGCAGGTGAACACAGACAGCAAAATAGCCTTTTATTTCAGCAACAGCTGGATCCAAATTAACTCAGCATATAGAAGGTAAAAAGATACATAGGACAGACTGTAAAATCAGTAATGAAGTAACAACAACCCTCATGAGTAGGTACCACTCCCTCCTTGTCCATTCTCTAAAGTCATAAATACATCAACCATTTCCTGTAAGGGGCAAGTAAGGAGAACAGAAATCCTAAATTTGACCCCGTTCCAGCTTGAGGGAGTTGAAACACGTGTTTTATACTTATGCCCTAGCCTGCAGGATGCTAACATTAAAAACTCATGAAATAAAACATATGAGCACAGTCAAAAGCACTGGTGTGAGAAGTCTGGGTGTGTAGAGGTGGCTGGCACTCCCTGGCCACCCTACTCCTGTCCCCAAGTTTCCATGACTGACTAAATGGCCCACTTCACTATCCCACTTACTTTTTTCTTAAAAATATTAGGAAATTAAATCTTGCCTCCTTTCAATACAAGAATGGAAACTGAGAAAACTGAGTACACTTACCTAAAATAAATCTCCATATCAGTAAAGACACAGGTCATCCATTACAACTGCCAACTGACTGAGAGCAGAACCTATCTCTGACACCAAGGGAAACATCTGTCTCCTACACCACCACCCACGCCTTTCAAAATCAGAATAATCAGTTCCCAACTGACAAGCCACATCGACAGAGGCATAAGGGTGCAGCTAGTATCACCTTATGCAGTATTTCCATGCCTGTGCACACAGAAGACAGAACTCACACAGAGAGGAAGTGCAAGTGGGACATGGTCACTAGTTAACAAGTCCAGACACTGCTTCTGCAGCTCAGCAGTAAAGAGCCACCATCTGATCAGAGAATTCAGCATTCCCTGAGTCCCTCGGCTGGTCCAAGTTGCTCCTCACCTGGAAAAGAGCCATGCTGGGCTTTCTGCTGGCCTACCTGGTCACCATGGTCATGTAAGTCTTTGTGTTCCTCGATATTAAGCTTAGCCCGGTATTGGTGAATTACTGGATTTGCTGTCATTTCAACCTGGGTAATTGTACTACTGATCTGTATTTGTTACTGTGTCATTACTTGGAAATAAGGTATTGCTCTGGTGTCTGATACTGTACCCTAAACCGTACCTCAGTGGGGCCGTCTTAAGCCCTTAAAAATCTATCAAGGACTTAAACGTCTGACCATTAGTGAGCTGACAGATAGCAAAGCAACAAAGGCAAGAGAGGAGGGAGTGCCTGCAGAGATCCAAGACCTACATACAGTTTCAAGTACACACAGGCTGTAGGTTTGCCATGGAGAAAAGAGAGGCAAGAGCAGGATCATTGGGGTAGTCAACCACCAACTCATCATCTAGTAATGAGAGAAAAGGTGGAAGAGAGGCTCGCTTTTTGAAGGCTTTGTGGCAGCAGGAGATGCTGACCCCTTTTTAAAACAAAAATCAAGAGAAGACTACTTCCTAGCTTGAAATTTTGACCAGCATGACCTCTCTTCATAACATGAGACCAAATCTTGCAATGCCCTGGTGTCCAGTCACTCCTGGAACAACTGTCTTCCTGACAAGATCTCACTGCTTCACCTATGAAGCTGAATGACCAACGTAAAACTTTTGGTGCAAACATCCTTGCTGCCTTTTTCTGCATGGTTACATTTTCATCACTGTCTTCACCTTCACCAGATGCTCACTGCTCAAAAGCTCAGTCAAGGGTGAAGGACAAATTCATGGCAATGATGTAAGGGCAACTCTGAAATTATTACTACAGATGAAATCAATAGTGGTGTGCTACTGTTGGGAGATCAGCAACACATTTGAAAGTTTCTGAGCTGAAAATGGTTTCATCTTCAAGCACAATAGCACAGTGTATGAAGATTTAGTTCCCTTCAGGTATTTAAAGCACTATTCCAATATCCAAAGTGTGCAGCTTCCACAGATCTCCAGAGGTCCCTTCCAAACTCAACTATTATGAGATATGAATGAGGTTAGAGAATATTAATAAGCATATATACTGGTAGAATATGAAAAGACATTGTCACTTCTAAAATTATTTGTGCAATGACTGTAGTAAGAATTCAGTTCCAAGACTTATGTTGCATGTATTCTACTTGCCAGAATACAAGATACTAATGGGCCAAAGGATGGCTTCATATGGAATATTACATCCAATGATGGTTAAATTCTCCTTCAGCAAGGGAATACTTGCAATAAGCCTTTTTTTAATATCTATATACAATTTGATAGAAGAAAAAAACCCACAGATGTCTTTCTCTGAGAGAATGGTAGGCTGCTAACTGCTATTAACTCATTTTGAGAAAGCCTTCCAAATCCTGACTGCCTTAATGGCTCAGCTGACCAAGACAACCACTGTCAGTGTCTTATTTTAATCATATTGTTGGGAGAGAAACTCCAAAATGAAATTAATCTTTAAAGACAAGAGAATTAAGCTACTTTTCCCTGTAGGCTATGCATGTTCTCTTTGTCAGAGACTTCTACTGTGCATTAAAACGCACTTTACTTCCAAAGAACAACATGTGTTTCATAAGCCACATTTTCAAAAATGAAGAAAACATGTTCTGGTTATTGAGCTTGTCCACAAAATGATGGATGTGTCTTCCAAGAAGCAGTTATGAAACAACAATTGGATCAGTCCTGCTTTATTTGTGTGACCGCCAGAAAAGACAACGCTGTAGTCAGTGCAGGCTCACTTGGAGTAAAACAGAAGGTGAAACAGAAATGGCAGGAATATCTACATAGATGATCTGACCATCAAACTGAAAGCACACCCTACAGTAATATCTTAGCTTCTTCCTTCCTGAAGGGCCAGAGACAAAACAATCCTGATGCCGTTATATGACAACAGATCTGCCCATACTTCCCTTATGAAAAAACATGGTCTAAAGTCAAATTATCTTTTCGAGATTCTGTATGGGATTTCACACCTATTTGGTTCACCAACTCAGATGTGTTGCGAGACCCAGGTCCACATTCGCCTCTGTTCAAGCAGTAGGCATTGTTTCTCCTCAGTGAGTTGAGAGACCTAACTCACACCACCACCCACATCCACTTGCAGCCCCTGGGAAGGCCTGTAGCTGCACAGACAGTGCCACACAACAAGGCACCCCCAACCTGCCTTCCTTCCTGTATAGCAACTGAATAATGCTGAGGACATTCTTACAGCTACAGATCTCCCTGAAACAGAAAATGCCAAACACCCGGTAATGACCACTCTGCTAGCTCTCCTGTAACACTATCATATTACATTTTGAATATCATACAATAAAGAGCCCTATGTCTTCATTAAATGGATGAGAAAGTAGCAAGCAGGGGTTAGGGAGAGGAGGGCAGTGATAAGAGAGCAGAGAAGTCATCAAAACACGTTCAGTCCTGGATCCTAGGTCTTGGAAATCTGTAGCAGTAACACCAGGCAACCGCCCAATCCTTAAGAAAAAACCCCAAACCTTTAGATCAGGCAGAAAATTCCTCCCTTCCATGCCATTCTGCAGGAAGTGCAAGATATAGATGTCACTTTTCTTGGGTGGGTGCACACTGCAATTTTCACAATATTCAGTATTTTCTGACTTGAAGCAACACTTTCTATGATCCCATAACAAAACAGGGAAAAGTCTGAAGAGGACTGAGGATACCAGCTCCTCCATCTTGCCTTCAGAAAAGAGATTCACTTTTACAGTCATGTTAAAGATTTGACTAAGACTGAAGGAGTCCTTTCACTGGAAGGGGAGATTGTCACCTTCTGGCACAAGAAAAGAGGGTATCTCAGCACACTTGTAGGGAACCATGTGTCTACAAGCTGTTTTCTGCCGTGATCTGCTGTCTGCCACCCAAGAAGTCAGTGCTGTGCTCCCCAGCTAGAATAGACTTTGTAATGAATTCTATCAAATGAGCAAAAGAAGCAATGCTGGTTTATGACAGATTATTCATGCCTTTAAAAATCATTTATGCCTGTAATATCAGCTTTTTCAGGGTGGAAGACAAAACTAGTCACAGAAAGCATTCTGAAAAGAGGAACATGCTTGTCTTCCCCCACATAAATCTGCAAGGTTTCACACAGAAAACTATCACATCAGGCTAGAAATCAGCAGGTTCACCACATACCACTTACTCAGCCATGATGCATGAGCCTGGCAGACCTGCACTATCCCCGTAAACTATGTTCCTGGGATGCCCTGCCACAACAAAACCACCAGGGAGGGCAGAGAGCGCATCTGACATCTTTGGTCTGCAGGTAGAAGGGAAGAAGTGTCAGTGCACCTTGGCATCAGGTGTAGCTGCTGGCATGGACTATCAGGGTGCTACCCCCCAGGTGTGGGGAGAAGAGGCTGCCTTGCCTTTGAATCCTTTTGCACCTATTTTTGGTTCCTCTCCTTCTTGCATGAACAGGAAGGGAAAAGGAGGGAAGGAAGTCCCATCTACCCACATATCTTGCTACACTCCCCAGCAAGCGCCCTGCCAGGGCAGGTTCCCCCAGCACTGAAAAGACTGACATGTTTGCCACTGCGTTTCAAGGTCTTCCCCTGAGATCTGAAGGGATGCCGGCTGCTGCAACTGTTCAGAAGGACAAGCAGCAAGGAGAGGCAGCACAGTCTTCCCAGCCAAACCCCTCGTACGTTATAAAGAAGTCAAACAAAAAACTTGGATGCAGCATGGAAAGCAGCAGCCTAAATCCAGAGTTAGACATTTTGTCCAGAAGATTTTTATATGAAACAAGGATTAGAGTCTTCTAAAAAGCTCTCCCAGATGAGAGTGACCACCAAGTCAACATGCCAGCAGCCAACACAAAAAGCTGGAAGCTATCTGTGGAGACAGGGCAACGCCCTTGAAGCTAGAGACTGACAGCTCTGGCTGCAATGCTGAAAGGATGCTGCAGTGTTTGCTGCAACAGAGCTGTGTGCTTCAACTTGGAGAGGAGGCAACATCACAAATGGACACAATAGAAGCTCCTGCAATAATTGAAGGGGCAAAAGTACTGAACTATCAAAAGGCACTTCTCTCTCAAGGTGTTTAACAAACACCACAGGAGTTTCAAATAATGGATTCATTCCAAAGACGTTTGCATGACATCTTAATGAACTAACATTTAAAGACAAGTCTATGAGACTCAATTCTGCTAACTGCAAGCTTTCACAAGCAAGCAAACTACAGGCAGCTCCTTCATACAGTTCCTCCACTGCATCGAGTGCCCCTTCTTGAAGTGACAGCTCACACGTCTATGTTTACATATTATTACCTATTAGTAATCAGATACTATCATCTGAGGTGCGATGGATAGTTTTACTCCTGGGACACAGCTGCTGCAGCCCTGACTGCACACTGCATGTCACCTAGTTAAGTTAGAAATTGCCATAGTTGTACTCCAGCTGTTATTACCAGGAAAACTGTAAGAAATACGGTATGTTCAGCAGGGAAAAATGGTATGTTTGGGATTCTGACACAGCCTGCATCAAATATACATGCAATCCAGATTCATTGTGTAGGAAGCTCCAAGATGATGTATTAACAAAACAAATCTTAGAATAACACCACTGTTGTGAAATAGTTTAAAACTGAAAAAAACACTCACTTCAAGAGAGATTTATTCCAAGGGACTGGGAGTCAACAAGACCTGCATGTCTTTTAAAAAATAGTGACTGTAAAACTGAAAGTTTTCATTATAATCTCTCAGCCTGCATCAATATAGTTCAAAATCAAACTTTCAATGTACATTTAAATTTCCCATAACTGGGTAGTTTTAGAAGAGAAGTAATACCATTGCTGCATCTTCAGATTTAAGATTGAATCAATTTCCTCTGCATTTTCCCCCCATCCCTCCCAGTCAAAGCAATTCATCCCTCTGGTAATTCAGGTAGGCTAGAGGGAAGTGTCCCAGGACAACACTTAACATCTCCTCCTCTCCCCTCCAATTCAAAAGAAGGCAACAAAAGACTCAGTAATGGAGAACCATTCTCTGAATGAAAAGGTCCAATTTTACAAGATTCATCACAAAGTCTCTTATTCAGCAGCAGCCTTGGCACTTCTACTCTTCTCCCTCAGAGACATTTCTGGAACGTGTTTCAGGCTACTGCAGAAAAAAAAAAAAAAAAAAAAGGTAGTTCAGTAGAAAGCAGCAAAGGCTAAAGAAATGAGGAATCTGAAATCGATCCTGCTCCTGTCCTAGGAAATACAATTTCTGCCAGAACCATCAAGCAGAGCAGGACTGTCCCCCTGGCAAGCACAGTTTTCTTTCTATTGTGGTACCTCCAGTAATATTGACAAACTACACACAAGAACACTACTTGCAATTTTACATCAACAACAGACTTGTAGCTGTTCTCTTACAAGGCTTTTGAGATTTTATATCAACCAGACTTGGAGACTGAGACCTACAGTATTTTCATCTGCTTAGGAAAAGTTCTACTTGAAAGGTTTCCTCCTGTTAAGACTGCATGTTGATTTACTAACAGACCTGATAGGATGAAGATACCCAGGAATTCGCTTCAGAAGTTCTAGGAGGGTTTATAATCATTCTTACGAGAAGAATATTGCTCTTGCTTGCTCTGATTCAAAGCTTACAAAAACCAATTAAGAGATTCAAATAAAGTCTGCATAACCAATAGGAACAAGAAATGTCTTATTCAAGTATCGGACCTGGCATCTGGGCAACCTTTCCAACAGAGTGACAGTCTTCTCTCAAATAGCACCTTCTCTGCAGTTCTGCTCAGGATCAGACATGGGACAAAACCTCATTATTACTCCATCTCCTGGATTTAAACTGATGTGAATTGACCATGATTAGTATAGCGCAAAGAAATTTCCTCAGAGATCTAACCCCTCGGTATAGTATATACAGTTATAGGTATTAAAATGAGGAAACAAAAATCCTGAAACACCTTTTTTTCCGATTATGTGCAGCGTAAATTCATGCAACAGAATACAGTAAAAGAAATGGGCATACAGAAAATTATCCTGGTTTTGATGAAGTGTCGGTTTGGGAGTGCAACAAGAAACCTAAGGAACAGACTTGCCCCGAAGAAGTTAATGTAACACTAAAGCTGAAGAGCAAATCATAGAGAGGGCAGGAACTGCCAGAATTAGTCAACCGTTGTTCCCGATGGTGTGAGCCTGCTCTTGGGTTCCAGGTCACGGCTTCCACACAAAAGCACTCTTTTACCTCTCCCAAGCTCTGCCCAGTCACTGCTTGTCCTGTGCACCACACAAGGCAGGTCTCCCACACAGCAACACATACATGATGATGTCTTTAAGGTTTACACCACAGCATTATTTTCTTATGGGTTTTCATGTTTAATTTCCTTTTTAAATAAAAGCCATGGAAAACCAAATATCCAGCAGCACCCCATGCCTCTGCATTCTCTCATACTACTTGCCTATGCTAATGATCCACAGGACTTGTATTCAGGGTGTTTAAAGTCACAGTACACACCTCCACTACTTGAACTACAGGAATAAGTGCTGGAAGAAACAGGCATCCAAGGCAGCAGAAGCGTACTGGTTAGTCGTGAGGAACTGAGTCAGCTTCTTGCCAAGGACTTACACAAATATTTGTAAGACATGAGAGGAATGTTGGGAGTCAAGCTTTTATTTTTTTTGTAGCAGGGGAAGGAGAGGGAGGTGTTACTGAACAGTGAGAAATGGTGTCTACGGGCTGGATGCAGCATAAATGAGAACAGGTTTGGCACTTTCTGAAAGGCAATGTAGATGCAGATAAGACTTAAGGTACCTGTTGTAATTGCTATCCTCAGCATGGGCTGGAGTGGTTTTCTATACCCATAAACTTGATTATGAATATGAAGTATTAATATAAATAATGCAGAATGATTGTACTTGCCTTATTTCTGTGGCTGTAACATAAAGCCTTGCTCAAAAACAAACAAACAAATGAAATGCATACATTAACACAGCTGGGTTGATGACTGGGAACTAAAAGCAAAGACCTGTTGCCTTGTTCGTCTCACTTTGTACAAATTACAAAAACCTCCTTAGAAAAGTACAGAAAATGGTTAAAAATATTTTCAATTTTATTTCTCACAGACAAGTTACAGGAAAATTTTGCAGGAATCATCTAATGCTGAAGTCCTGAATATTTATTTCTTCCATATAGAGCAAAGACTTCTAGTCCTTTACCTTTTCACTTCCCTCTCTCTGGAATTATATTGCATTCAAGCAGAGAGAAAGAGTCTATACTTCGAAGTGGAAAACAGGTAAACACTTTGTTATTCAATTTGCATCTGCAAAAGTTAAGCTGGTATCACCACTAACTAGAAGGCAAACATTTTAATAGGTAAGAGGATACTGTTTCTGTGTTGGTTTTGGTTTCTTTTTTCCTTTTCTTCATAAATCAAGCCAGGAATCCTAAAGCTATTCTCATTAAAAATGCCCCTCGGGTTCTCTGAAAACGTGTGCTGACATGCCAGTCGGATCTTTACAATTGTAGATTTGGGGGGAAGAAGGGAGGGTTACGCTTGAAAAAAGACTTGTGCTGGGACAGACTGCACAACAATGACAGCAGCAGGGTTTTGGTACAAGAGCTTTGCTTCACCAAAATGTACTGAGATTAATATATTAGTAGAACACATTTGCTGACTCAGATGTTACAACCTGAGAGTCCAGGAATAAGTTTAGTTAATGCAATACACACTTATTTCTGAAGACAGTCCCAGCATTGGGTGAATAACCTTGATGACAGAGGTTTGAAGAATTATCTGCAAAAGGCCTTCAGCTGCGCTGACCCATCTCACGCCATGCCTGCTCTTGTTACACTTTCTGCATGGGATCAGCAAAGCCGAAATTGTTCACCAAGGTCTCAGTCCTTTCCAGCTTCTTCACATTCAAATACTTCAGATACCAAACATTAAGTAACATCCTAAACCACAAAAAACATACACTGCCTGTAGCATTACTTCTTGAGAAAAGTCTCTCCCCCACCCCCTCCAGCTCCGTCCTTCTCAGCCATGCTTATGAACCAGTCTGTTAAATCAGCCATCCGTGTACCCATTATCTGCAGTTTTTATGAACTGTACAGTAACAAAATTGGCATATGATCTTGCCTAATGGAGCACTGTTGATTGAAAAATCTGCAATGATTTTTCAACCAAAAAGAGGTTAAAATATCCTTCTCAAGCACTACAGAGCCTTAAGATACGGGTGCATGAATTCCTTTTAAGATACAGAACATGCAAACATTTAGATATCTAACACCAATACAAAACACTGTAAAGAAACTAAGTAACTCAGGCAACTGGCTCTATGTGGCCCTGTCTGAGCAGGAGGTTGGACCAGATGACCTCCAGAGGTCCCTTCCAACCCCAACCACTCTGTGATTCTGTGATCCATCTAAAATATATTCAGTGACTTACACAACATAGATTTATGATTTTTAGTTAAGTATATCAAGATGAATAAACTGGGTAGCTATGTTAGAAATCAGAAATTTGTAAAGATGTATCCAAGCATTTATTCTCATGACAAAATAAAGACACAACCACCAGATAAAACAAGGACCAGACCAGTGTTCCACACACACAGCCTGAACCACTCCAGTCCCTCAATTTGTCCTAAGCTGTTTAACTGTTGAAGGAGAAATGGTATAGCAGCTATTTTCTCCTCCATGCACATCTGAGGGTGTCTGACCCAACCCAAAGTAAGGCAATTTCTCTGCAGCAAACTCAAGTCAGTAATTCTAGTAGGCATAGCAAAGTTCATTTTCCTCAACTGTTCATACCCAGGGATGCAGTGGGGTGATGCTCAGATCCATCTTGCACAATGTTCTTGTTGCTACTTTACAAGATGTAAAATAAACACAGGTAGGCAAGAACAAGGGCACTAGTCTAAAACTCCGTGACTCTGCTCCTCTTACACGTTCGTCAGTGAGGTTTTTAATACATCAGCCTAAAGGACCTAACAGTGAGTATCATGACCATGACAAGTAAAATAGGGTTACATTTGGATTTGTAATTCCTAAAGGTTTTGTTACTGAAACAAAAAGATAATACAGTGAATGCAATGAAGAAGAAGAATTAAAACTGAAACAGAGTTTATCGCTAAAGCTGCAAAGACAGAATACCACCATGGGAATTATCCTATACAGAGAGAGAAACCTGGCAATTACTATCTGAAAAATTAGTTCACTCCTTTTTAAGTCAGTGAAGAACCTGCTTTGGTGTAGCAAAGGACCCATCAGGGTGATTGTCATGAACCAGGAGAAACATATCCTTTCAACAAGTCTGACAACGCACATGGATGAGACTTGCAAATTACAGAGGGGGAACGTATGTGTGCTTTATGTCCTATATCAGCTTGAAAATTTTCTGAAGCCTTTCCCACTGGATGCTTCAAACAACCAAAAGGAACAGCTTAACTTTACCCCTAGGTAATTACAGAGTATCGGTGGAAAGCAGGTGTCTGAAGTAATTAAAACATGGGAAAAGGTCAACAAAGTTGACAAGTTAGCTTGTTGACTTAGGGGACTGGACTGGGGACTTGATTCCCCAGAGAAACAAGACTTTGGTGCTTAATGCACTCACTATTATCAACAAAATGGTCTCGGACAGGAAGAGAGAGATGTCACGCAGAGACAGACATGCTCCAAGTTCTTCCAGAAGGAAGACTGTCATAAGAAACAGTATCTGTTAAAAGTAGTCTTAATCCCCCTATGAAGCTGTAAGACTATGCAACAGCTGATGCTTAGCAGTAGAGCTCTTTTTTTTCTGATCTTTTTCTGATGGATGGTCAAGCTGCCCTTCACAGCAGTATCTGTATAGGTGATGTTTGTGAGTAATCTCCAAACAGGTCATGACAGCCAATACTTTGGAAATTGTGATCCCATGGCAGACACGGAGCTGAAGGAGCTCTTGGTGGGTTGTGGGCACCCTCTATGCTGTCTTTAATACTTGATAAATTCTCTGGAAATTCTGCAGAAGACTTTTCCCCACACCATGCAGGAGTCCAGTGGTGGGAATCTCAGTCAGGTAACAGAAGTGTGACTTTTGGTTCCCTACCCTGGGTTCCTTTGTTCCAACCCATCAAACAGCCCAGTTCCCAAAATGTCCTTCCTCATTCGTTCTGGCAGGGTAAGGCCATGCAGAACAACAGTCTGGTACCTTCAGCTCAGCATCTGACTCATGAGGAATGCCTTCACACCAAGCTCAAAATAAACAAAATTATATGTTCCTGTCCTATTCTACATATAATGCAAACTAGGATCTCAGTTAATTATTTTTAAAAAGCTATGTATCGACACAAAGTACTTCCAGGCCAAGTAACTGAAGATAATCTTATGTCACCTCTCTCAGGGCAGGCTACAGCTCCATTAACACAACTCACCTTGAGTATCACATCGCTCTTCCATATATCTCTTGAGAATCTTGCCAGCTGTACAAGCATAGGAACAACAGAAGAAAGTAGGTATCACAAAACCTTGGATCTTGCATCAGGTAACCATAATGAGCATTGCGCAAGGGTGCTTTGATGTTACAAAAGACCTCAGAAAATACCGATGGGCTAGGGTATATTCTCACTATGTTTACTCTCTTACCAAGGGGCACTTACTTGCCAGACACATGCCATCTGCTGCATTGAAATGTGATACCCAGCCAGGTAAAATAAAAATTTCTCATGCGAGCTGGATCTTCACACAGATAAAAAGGAACACCACTAACATAATTTTTAGGTGATTAAAGAGTCTACGCTACAGAGACTGCATCTCTTGAAAGCTGTTCCTCTTGCAGGACAGAATCTCTGCTCCTGGTGAAGACTCTGCCCTAATGGCTACGCACAAGAAGTCACAGGTTCATCATCCAGAAATACTTGTAGTTGTGTCAAGTACAGGGAGCTGAGAGCGCAAAGGGAACACAAATGCCCCCACTCCCCCTCACTGCTCCCTGTTCCCCCACCTTTTCCTGCACACCTGTGGGCTCTGCAGGAACCCAAAGGAGCAACCCTGCACTGGAAGCCATCTCTCTGGGAACAGAAGCTGGGTTTAAAGAGACTCAGCTTCTTAATGCTGTGGTTTCCCACAGTTTGTAAGAAGGGAAAATCTGGAAAAGCCTCACTACACAGGCCAGGCTACGGCACCTTGGTAAAGTCAGGATCCCTTAGTGCAAGCACCTCGTTGGTCAGCCACTGGTAGGAACCATGGAGGATGACGCTATTTGTTGCACCCATTTCAGTCTCCTTATGTTTCTAATTTCTCTATAGCCAAAAATAGATGCTTTGGCCTTATTTTGAGTATTGAAAAGGATCATGCAGTTTAGTGTACCTGCTTTACTGTTAATAAATATTTTGAATTTTCAGCATATCTGAGTCTCCTTCATACTTTACAAGAGGCCAGATTGTGCAAGATAGTGTTAACACACAGAGAATATTCACATTATCTGCTCCCAAAGGCTGCCCTGGTCCTGAATGGAAATATGAAGCAAAAAAAAACCCCAAAATGATGATGGAATAATAGAGAAGGGCTGGATCATGGTACAGAGACGTCATGTTCCTGGACTGTGTTCGCAGAACCAGGCAGGATTTTCCTCCTGGCCTCCTGCTTCCCTACCCTCATGAAGCTCAGCATCCCTGTGCTTCTTATATTCCAGGACACTCTTTCCAGAGAGATCCCATTTTCACTTTTTACAACATACAAAAAAAAAAAACAACAACAAAAATCTCAAGAAGGCAGCAGTTCCTGTCTGAAAAGATAGAAATAGATATTCCTTCACCATCACTCCTACCAAGGAACACAGTAGACCAGTGTTATCAAAAAACCACTATGCTGTTAAGGACTGGAAGCCTAGCAAAGCTGGAAGAGCAACCAGAAAAGCCCATGAGCTGCTGATGTTGGAGTAGACAGAGTTGAAAGAAGTCACAGGTGGAAAAATATGCCCCAAGACCAAACATTACTAAAGTTGAAGTGAAAGCAGAAAAAAATGAGATTGCAAACTGAGACAGATAAAGCCTAGAAGAGAGGATGAGCAAGAAAACCCCCAACATAAAGCTTTTAAAAAGCCTCAGAAGACATGTCATAACAACCGACCTGGTAAAGAGCACCTGGAAGAGCCTGGGAGAGGAACACAAATCCTTTTTCATACTCTCACAAATTCTTTTGTAAAGGTTTGTTAAACTACCTTTTGCTCTATTCATAGCTAGTCTGGGTTCAAAGTGGTGACCCAGCACTCATTAACCACTGTCAGGAGGCACAACTAGCAAAACAACAGAAGATTTATAAGGGATGAGGAACAGATCAAAGAAAACCAGATGATTCCCAGATCAAAGATACAAGAATACATCTAGAACAAAAGAGGGGAGAAGACAAAGATGAGGAACAATACAGAAAAGGTTTTGGAAGTGACACAAGATGAAGGGGAATTTTGAACGGGAAAATGAAATGGAGAAAAGATTAAGGACAACTTAATTACCATAAAACCAGAAGAGTGGCCTAATATGGCTAAAACACATGTTGGCATTTCAGTGCAGACAGGATCAAGCTTCGCTCCTGAACTATGCCAATCCATCCTTGGATTAAGGAAGAGTTACAGCATAGTTTTGCTCTGTTAGCACTACAGGACTGAATCATACCTTATCACAGGAGCTGTGTTGCCACACAACCGTCAGCTCTCAATAGTGTATAAGACATAGAGAGGAAACTAAGGATGAGGAGGATTTACTCTAGTGCCATTTTCTTACAGTTAGTCTTCCCATTTATTTTTGGCTTGATACAGGGAGGCAGAAAGGAGGGGAAGAAAGAGGAGGCAAGCATATTATATATTTATATTCCTGTTTTCCAGTCCTTCCAGAAAGCTTGGTTTTGTAAACAGAAAGAAAGCCGAGATTTTCTTTATCTTGTTAACTACTCCTGTGATTGTAACCCAGCATGCAGACTTGGCAAGTATCTCTTTGCTGAACATTCTCTATTGAAAATGCATGGCAACTACTTTTGCAACACACATCATTTTAGTCAGGCTATCTGCACCTTAAAACACTCAGCCTATTGTTTCAACAGCATGCTGAATTATAAAAACTCTCCAATATCATATCATCTTGGCTACAGATTTAATTTCACGGAATATGAAACTTCACTGAAAATCATTATACAATGAGACAGGGAAAAACAAACATTAGTTTCCTTTTTCTTGTTTTTTTATATTAAGTGTAAGCCTACTACAGCTCCCTCTGGGAAGGTGTTTTACATACAAAGACACATTCTTTGAGTCTTATTCAGATCAACAGTCACTGAATTAAATTAGATCAGTCACACAAGCAGGGAAATCAGGTTTGATACAGCATTGCTGTTACAAAATACAGCATAAAAATTAATTTTAAAAAGCCCAGGATAATAGGCATTCATCTTTAAACTATCTAATAATGCAAAGACTAGTTGAAGCTTTTGTTTTTCAGGTCTACCCTTCTGAGATTTAATACAGTAAACTAATTATAATTTTACTGCACACAAGTTGTTGATAATTACCTCTCTATGGGCAATACTGTTATTCAAGTATAAACCAAGAGAATTTTGTTAAGAGTAATTATTTTAGTATCATTTTATTCTTGATCTTTAATTAAGCAAGGCCTGAAAATCCCATTTACAGAGCATAAGAGAAGTGATTTTTTAATGGTACTTGGTAAGATCTGCTAACTTTTGCACTCCGGACACTTCTGCCCTATCCTGGTTTTTTTTTTTTTGAAAGACCATGTATATTTGGAGAACTAGTAAGTTTAAGATACACAAACCACAAGAAACTTTGCTGTTAGCAGAAGAGTAAATATTCATACTCAAAATCTGAAGCACGAGAACTAATCAAGTGAGGGTTTGTTTGTTTTTTACAAGTAGAAAACACAGACATGCAACAGATGCTTGCCTGCTATATTCACATTTAAAATGTGAATTTATTAATAACAATCAGACGGAGACACTGCCTGTATGGTTAATGCATTTCAAAATATTAGTATTTTTGGAAGGATGACAGTATATTAGCTCCCTAGAATGATAGGAAAATCCATCATCTTAATGTGAAGCACTGTAGCACACATTTAATAGTGTGCTAAGAAATTTCATCATAGTATCACTGTACTTTGCTAACCCTCCCTGGCTCAGTTTACTTGAAAAGTGCATTTAGTGTTTTTTCCACCAAGGCAGAGTAACTGTGTGTTTCATGAGAGCTACAGAGGAATGAAAGACAGAGCAAGATCGCCATTTCACTGACAGTCTTTGTTCCATCTCTGGGAAACGCTGAAACCAGGTCCCAGGTAAAACTGGGTTTACACCACAGCCTAATGAGTCGCTCAACACTTGCTTCATCTCAGTCAAAGAGAGATTCTTAATTTCAAATTATGAGAAGCTTTATATAAAGCTATATAAAACTTTAAAATGTTTTTTTTTTAAATGCTGTGCTCAGTTCTACTGAATGCACTGCTACCTGTTTTCTTGGTTTGCCTGTGTGTTACCAAAACCAGCTCATCCCATGTAATTATATTCAGACACTTGCTGGATGTACAAAACCACATACGATACATAAGCAAATTCATATTAATACAATATTTCAAAAATAATTATTCTTAGAAGCTGGAAATATGTGCATCCAAATTCTGGATGCTAGATTTTGAATAAAATAAGCTTCTAGCTTCCATGCCAAGTATTCCACTTTGAGGATTAAAAACAAAAAGAAGAAGAAAAACCCAACACGATTCTAGTAACTGAAGCAGCAACATCCTCATTTGTATGCCTGCACAGTTATAGACATGAAAGGCTAAATTCTCTGAAAGAGTAATGAAGTATGTGGAAGCCAGAAGTTTGATTTTAAACTTCTCAAGCACATATGCTGGTGAGCAGAAATAAGGGAGAACTGAGAGGAGGCAGAAAAAAGTTGGGGTTTGTTTTTTTCAACTTAAGTTACTCCTACAGGCACACAATGAATCTGGAAATCATTTTTTAAAAACAGGTTTTTTTCAGTTAAGAAACTGTGCCAAGAACCAGAGCTTATACCTCCAGATTCTGCTACAACTTACTGATGGGGCTTGCTACTTGGTGCAAGTATTCATAGCACTCTTAACCTTGCCATTCACTTTTCACATTGGGTCCCATCTTGCTTCCAGATGATAAACAAAGCGTAAAATTCTCATTGAGAAAGGACTGGATACTTTCTGAATAAGCAAGGGATGCCTAAACACAGAAATAGTCAACAGGGTCTGGAAGGAAAAATGAGAAGCAGAAGTGAGTTACTCTAAACAAGTTTTTATTGAGACCTGTCAAACGAATTCACCCAGGGCACTCTGACCAAAACTAAATCCCAGACAGACTACCAAAACTGAAAATTTCATGAAGCAAGTTGGGATGTGATTGTAATGTAGACCAGTTAGGGCTTAATGCTGATTGTTTGGACACAAGAAAGATGTTTAAATTAAGCTACTTCACATCTGTGGTGAGTTTGCACGTAGCCTGTTACCACAGCTTTGCTGATGTAAAATTATTCCTCAAGCCACAGTAACTTGTGTCCAATCCCCAAAGATGCCCCTCAAAGGAAGGAAGGCTGCTCAAAAAAAAAAAAAAATTTAAAAATCAGTATTATAAAAACTAGGCAGTTATGGAATAACAGGAAAAGTCCTCATCTGTATAGAGAACCAGATAGACAGCAAATAAATGGTACAAGCAAGAAGCATTCAGTCTTCATAGTGCAGGGACACTAATCCTGCAGCTCCACAGCCATCTGCATTATGAATAGATTGTGTTCAATATACTCACTGATGAATCACAGGGGGACAGGGAAAGATTACAACAGTTAAATGACAGAAGTCACTGATAATACTAAATTATGCAGGATAGAGGCAAGCACTGACTGCAAAGAGATATGGAGGAACTTAACACCACCAAATAACCAGCCAGTAAAATGGCTGGCAGAATTCAACACCATTTAAACACAGACTGGTATTCATGGTGGGAAAAACCACCTCAACTTCATATGCATAATGATGGGCTCTAGAGATGATTCAGGAATGAGATCTTGGATTTACAGTGGATTGTCCTTATGAAAGCATCAGCACAGTTAAAAAGCAGGGAGAGTGCTAAAAATTATTACTGCCGAGAATACAAACAAAAGCACCGCTATTCAGCTGTCTAAAAAGTTCAACTGCATCCTGAAAGTTGTAACTCTGGCCCTCTCATTTGGAAAAGGTTTAGCAAAACTAGAAGAGTTTCAAGGAAGGAGTAAGACAATCAAAGGCAGGACATAATTAAGTAGAGGAAAAATCGGGTTGGAGAAATACTAGAAGGCATCAGATTAAACGAGCAGATCTCAGGCTCAAAACAAGTAAGAAGAAATGGCTCTTCTCATAAATCAATTTTCAAGCTGTGGTTTTCCTAGCCTTTGTCCTCTGGTTTTCTCAGCCTGTTTCCCATTCACTCACATTCCCTCCTCAGCTTGAGAGAGTCACTGACATGGATGCCCTAAAAGAGCAAAAAGCATTAAGGAGAATATATGCCATCTTTCCCTGCAAATGAAATGCAGCCAATGTAACAGAGGTGAGCATTAGCCAGACTGACCATGAAACCACCTACACCTCCAAACCAGGCTCATTGTACCTGCAGACAGGTGTCTTGCTCAGCTGCTGGCCACCATGCAGGAAGAACTGAAAGAAATCTCCCCAAATGGACAGTCCTGTCCTAGTCAGCAAGAGATGTCCACCTCTCCCTGACTTCAAGTTAACTGAAATAATGTGATTTGTGAAGATGGCCACACAGAGAGGTAGCTAATGTTAGGTACTGTCAAAAGCATCTATATCACTTGGTAAGTTTTTGAAAACTTTTTATGTTGCTAGAATCTAAATAAATTAGATTTGCTTTTACTTATTTTGAGACTAGTAGAAACTAAGACAGCTAAGATCAACAACCTCATTCACGTCAAATCCAGTCCTCATTCACCTCAAATCCAGTCCTGTTTTATCAGGCATACCGGTAACTAAGCTATCCATCTGCAGAGGCATCTCCACTTGCCAGTCAAGACATCAGAGAAAGTGAAATGAATGACAGCCTCACCCAGTGCATGCCAGGTCAGGATTTCTTAAACCTGGGCTTTTCCAAACTGATTAAGTGTAATCTTACAGTGGAACAAAAGAATCCGACTTGGTAGCTGATTGTTCATTAATGAAATACTGTACTTTAAATTCACACTTCCGCTTACTTCACGCTACAGTCTCCCATTCATATCGACAGACTTAAACTATAGCTGCACTAATGCAGGGCATTCAACCATACTGAACAGCTGTTCCTGGAGAAAAGTACCACATTTCTGGAAGAAATCATCACACATTAAAACTGTGGTACCATGTCCTGTGCTGAAGCAAATTTGTATCTGTTCAAGGGCTGGAATATTTAATCCTCCACAATCTCTTTTCTGGGGGGGCATCTGACATAACCCTGACAAGTCCAGAAGCTCGTATGTTAGCTTTACAATATACTAATGAACTGACTTAAGCAATGGGTATGCCTTGCAGACATTAGTGCAACTATTTGAGACAACAGTGATATGGTGAAAAGATCACATCCTGCCTAAGACTCTGAACCAGCTGCAATTTCTGCAACCGTGGCGCATGTATTGACATCAAACTCAAGTAAAACACACCTAAAATGATTCATTGTCATCACCTTTAAAAAGTTACTCAAATATTGAGCTGATATATGACTACCATACATTCATGGTGCTTTTTTATTTTATAAAGCTGGCACTTTACTCAGTGACTGATCCATCTGAGACAATTTAGGGAATTTTGACTCAGAAGTGTATCAGCACAATATAATCAGACTAGCAACAGATCTTGCTAAGGTGTCACATTCCAGATGCTGTTAAAGCCAACAGAAAATATTCCTTACTGGCTTAAAGCAATCGGCATCTCAAACTGGAAAAGAAAATGATCCCACTACAATATGGATACAATGAAGATGCACACCCTTATGGAATTAATTTCCATTAAATCCAAATGCATTTTCCATAATGCAAATGAAAATGCTTTCATCCAACACCATGCCAGGTCATGTACCCAAAAACTTTACCTTCAGTGGCTCGCTTTGCAAAAACGGACGGTGTTGAGGTGGGGAAGAAGGCAAGTCATGACAGAGAAAGGAAAAGTAAGGGACAGGCCATTAGAAGAAGCTCGTTTTACACCAGGATTTGAAGGAGCTAAGATTTCATAATTTGGAGAGTACTCCAAATATGCTTTTGAGCACAACATAAGATTAAAAACACAGGGCCAAAAAAATTTTTCTTCAGGATTAGGGAAAACTCATCAGGGTGTCCATGCTCAGAACATCACACCCCAGCTACCCCACAGCCCCAGTACCCTCGCCTGGCATTCACACCAGATACTTCCATCCACCACTTCCCACAGACATGCCCAAATCCCATCCCCAATCACAGCCAGCTTCCCCCATGGCCACAGCTTGGCTGAGATGCACCCAGGGTTTGAAGGACCAGCAGAGGGTCTGGGGAGTGGGAAGAAAAGAGCCACAGAGGAGCAGGCAGGAAGACATGAGTGCTGGCAGTAAGACAGGGTCTTCCCGTTGATTGCAAGAACCTTGAATTCCATGCCACACACGGCAGGATCACTGGCAGAGGATCAGAAGTAAAATGGTGTAAGAACAAGACAGCGATCTACAGTTCTGCACCATATCGTGAGCTAGCTATGCACTCAATATTGTATCAGAAATACATCACTGACAATCCCTCCACAACTGGATAATACAAGAATTCAAGTACTGGTTAGGCCACCCAACATGGATTCATTTATCACAACAGGACTGTTTTCACAGGACATCTTCGTCTTTCAATACTTCTAATAGTGAATCTGATGTAATGTGCTAGATTGCTTTTAACCTCAAAGTCCTGTGCAGCCTTAATGTTTCGTTTATCACACATTTCTCAAAGATGTGTTCTAAATTGACAGCCATTTCATCACTGGTTTTGGACAGCATTCCTCACTCTGATATCGAAGTACTGCACACCCTTCCCTGCTTCACTATCAAGACCTGCACATCTGCAATCGGACTTCAAGGTTTTTCCAGAAAACAAAAAAAATGCAAATACAGAGCATCACTGTGCCATGTACAACCACATCCTTCAAGGAAACAATACAGGGAGAACATCCCAACACGCACGCATTTGAAAGCTATGCAACAAATAAGCCAGGAATTCACACATGTTTATTCTGGCTCTTCCTAACTTTTGAACGCCTGCCTTCACAAGCCCAATGGTCTTTTGAGTGGCAGCATGAGACAAACCAAATACAGACAAGAGGAGAAGAAAAAGTTTAGCAAGAAGCCATTACACATAATTCACTGAAAGGTCACAGCAAGACAAAGGGGATTTTACTTTTCTCTCTCACAACTCCTATCAATATACTATAACAAACTATCCTTCAGCAGCACCTGCTAACAGGGAGCGGAGTAGTCCAGAGAAGTAACTAAGCTCTTCCTAAAGGGTCCACAAGCTAGTGATGGTATGCAAGAATATTTGCTGTTACTGTACTCGGAAATTATTCTGGTGATTTTTGGGTTCAAAATAGCTGGACAGGAGGCAGGAAAGAAAATTAGTCCCTTGCTATACTGTTATGGGCTGAGGTCTTTCCAAAGTGCAGCTCTCTATACCTTCTGGTTTTGGTTGGATCATTTTTGAAGAAGTCACATATTACACTCCTTAATAAACAAAAGGAGCTAAAATGACTTATTTCTATTTTTTATTTGCCCAAAGCAATTACAATTCATTTATGCCTTTGACAAATATCTCCCTAGGCCAAACCTGCCAGTGAAATATGGTACCTCATTTGTGGTTTTAAATAAAATACTTCCACTAGTGACATGTTGCACTGCCGTATCTCTAAGAAAAGATACGACTATGAGTTCTCTGGAAGTTCATCCAAAGTCCTAACTGTTGAGGGAAAAAGAGGAATTGCAAATCTGAGACTAATGAAAATAAATAAATAAAACATAGTTGTCAGATGGTATAATTAATTTAAGAAGCTAAAAGTGCTTTACAAACATTCATCGTTATGCCACCCATCCAAACAGATAAATATTGTTAGTCCTATTATACAGATTTGGAGAGTAAGGGGCAGCAAGATCTTTTTTTCTTACATCACTAAATGACTCACTGGCAAAGTCAAGCAGAGGTGAAGCTGAAGATAGATGGAGAAATGCAGCTCGAGGCTCAATCACTCATTACCAAACCCTACAAGCACCTGATTTATTAAGATATCATTCATCTCACCAAGTCCAAGAACACCATAAGTTTGACAATCCGAACTCTAGAACATGTCACCTGTGACAGGGCAGGATGCTAATCCCAGTGCTGCAACCAGAGTGTATCAGCAAACATTGGAGCCCCATTTGAGGAGCCAGATTCCGACAGTTTCTGTTCACCAAAAAAGAAAAGAGCTCTGCAAAAAGCTTGAAGAAAAGCACCTGGATGATCAGGAGGTTGATTATTTTAATTTTACCTACCATTTACTGATATTTCATTTCTAGTGTTCAAAGCCAGTCTCCTAAATGAGGTTGATAGCACTGTCTGGGTAAATATCAAGAAGCAGAGAAAAGTGAAAACTTTCCTAACTGAGTCCTCTCAAAGCCACTTTTGAATTTTATTACAGTTTCTTTTCAAACAAACAACAGGGAGAGAAGCAATGAGACTACGACTGTTACAGAATTCCCATCCACTCTCGCAGACTAATAGGTCCTCACTGACACAGAGGCATACATCATCTACATACCAGGCATCTAAATAAGGATTTGTATAGACCTTAACCTCTCACTGAAATCTAGAGGCAGGTGCCTAATAGTTTATGCAGCCAGCCAACTGTAGTTTTGGTACATGAAGTGGATGCAACTAATATTTTCTGCTCAGAAATCATTATGAAGTTCTGCATTAGTGTCATTACGACATGTCTTGTGGTCTGCAATGCAACTGCAGATCTTACACATCTCCAGAAACACTTGGCTTTCCAAGTATCTAGAGAATGAAGATTACACAATACTTGGAACTTGAGCCTGCCAAAATAAGTTGTTATAAAACTAGCTGCACACCTGGACATATCACATTGAAAGCAAGCAAGTTAGATAAATAACATTCTCCTCAGAATAAGCCATGCACTCAAACAGTCCTACTAGAGGATCTGGCCCATGCCTAACTAATGTTGCATAAGAATTTAGTCTTTGTTACATTCTTCCATCTTTGAACAGAGACAGATTTACTGGTCTTCCCAACAGATTGCTCCTTTAAGACTGGTAGGACATTCTAGGTTCATTTAAACAACTCATGGGGGGAAGGTTCACTGATCTACCTGCCAGTAAGACCCTTTCAGTGTTTTCCCTGTGAAATGAAGGGTATTCAGTAGCAAACAACCTATCCTTTTGGTCACGCGTATTGCAGAAATACCAAACAGAAACATAAATAATCATTTCACACATAATTATAAAAATATGAAGATAGCGGTTATGCCTTTTAAAAACAGAGCACTGTCTACAGCCTATGCTGTAATGCACACAACACCCCAGGGCGTGATAAGCCCTTTATTAATGCTTGCAATAAAATGAACACCAGAACAATTACACACCATAGCCGTGGATTTCTAAAATCAGAGAGCTCTACCAGCAGCCAGTGTATACTCACAAGGTGTTGAGACCTCAGGGGAGGCTGCTGTTTGCAGTAAACTAGCGGAAATATTTTCAGGAGAGTTTTCAGGTGATGTCAACAACAGGAAGGATGACTTTGAGCCAGATTTCCATTTCTCATCAGACGCGGCCTTAAAAGTTGGAACAAGAGCGCTAAGGCTCCTTGTTTATACCCCCAAACCTGCAGTTAAAGCCCTAGTAGTAGACAGAGGCTCCTGTACCTATGCGGCAGCCCAGAGAGTTCGTGTGTACACGAAAGGGGGGTTCCCTCCCCGGACCCTCCTCCGGGGCCGTGATAAGGAAACACTTTGATTACTCCGGGCACCGAGCACTGATTTCGCAGGGGCCGTCGCACCCAGCTCCAGCCCCGCCACCTCCGCGACCACCTGCCCGCCGCCCGCCCCGCACCGCCCCGGCCCGGCCCCCGCCGCCGCCCGCCACGACGCGCTCCCCCGCCTTCCCCACAGCCACACGCAACCCCGGCGGGTGGGCGCGGGTCTGCTCCCGGGGGCCCACGCGTGCTGGCAGCGCCCCGCTCACCTGCGCTTCCCCCCGCGGCACGGGCTGCCCGTCGGGCGCGGGCCGGGCACAGCTCCACCGTCTCCCACGGCGCCTCCGCCGGGCCGGGCCGGGCCGGGCCGGGCAGCCCCGGAGGTGGCGCCGCCGCCGCCGTGCCCGCTGCGAGGGCGACACCCAGCGGCCGCGGCGGGCGGCGCCCCACCACCCCGCCCCGCCGGCCCGGGCCGCCGCCGCCTCCCCGGCGAGGGGCCGTGAGCGGAGAGGCCTCCCGGCCCCGCGCAGCTGTTCCCCGGCGAGGGGACGGGGAAGGTCGCGCCCGGAGGCGTGGGGCCACGGCCCCGCTACCTGGCACCGGCGCGGGCGGTGGAGCCAGCGGCGGGCAGGGGGGGGCTGATGTGAGCGTGGAGCCAGGTCTTGGTGGCCAGCCGGGCCTCGAGTGGGGCAACTTACCGGTCGCTGGCCAGGAACGCTGGGCTCCGGCCGCAGCGAGGCTCCTGGAGGGCTGGATGCTCTCCCGAACCGAAGCGCTTTTGCAACTTAATTGTGGAAGCTCTTAATAATTTGCGTAAGAGCAGAAGTGCTACAAACCCAATTTTGGGGAGGCCAGGTGCCCTTCCTTCCAGCAGGAGACAGCCGGCGGGCTTTGAAGTCTGGGCTAAAGGTCAGAGAGGGCCGACTTGAGAGCTCGCTGTGCCAGCTCACCGCCTCACCCGCCCCTCTCGCTATGACAACGTCCCAGGGACCTCCACTTCACCCAAGGCATGTGGATGCGTGGGCAATTACGTGTGTAAGTTGGTAATTCACAAACTGGTAGGGAGGCGAGTTAGACGGGACCATCTGTAGACACCAGTACAGGAGAAAGGAGGTTGTGTGAGTAGGCTGAGTGAAATGATGAAAGTGGGATCTGAAGAAGGAGAAAACAGAAAACAAGCAGCTGTTCCCCATACAATGCCTGATCCTGCAGGCACGTCCCTTTCAAAGGCCGTTCCTCCAGCTCGAAGGCATTCTCAGGATGATGCCCTAAATGAACTGAACGTTGGAACTATCACAGGCACTACCTAATTATGTGGTGAATATATTCTCTTGAATGTTTTTGCAGATGATTCTACTTACGCATTTTTCACTAAACAATTACTATGGTATTCATCGCTCTGTGGCAATAGTCACACCATAGGTTCAGATCAAAACCCTTGGTGCTCCACAGGAAAGATTTACTGGCTGAATTTTGTGTTCTGATGCCTCTCTGATCTCAGCAAAGCTTTGTCGCTTTGTCAAAACTACAGCACTAGTCTGAAGTCCGGTGTCATTACTGAAATTAGAATGTAATTGCTAAAACAGATAAAAATATGTTGTGATTCCTCACACTCTAATTTTGTTTGCTTGTTTCCATGTTCAGGATAAGCCTACTTCATGGGAATACTATTCTACTTCACAGTGTAAAATTCTGATGTAGGAATGGAAGTATTTGTGTTAGTAACAGTTAAGCTATATGTTAAATGAGTTCTGTGTATGTAAATGTTTGCAGGACTATGGCTATGTTTGATCATTACGATTGAGAAACAAGAGTTCACAATTGCAGAAAAAAGCTTTCTTGGCACTGATCTGCCACCAATCTATTTAATGGGAATTTTCCCCCTTTAACAGAAGCGGAATGAGATGCTGTCACGATCCTGCAAACCTAAATGCATACAGGCTCCCTTGATTGTGGATGTCAGTGGGACCATTCCCTGAGCTCAATTATAGTTGACCTTTTTAAATCCAGACAGCCACTTTGGTATTATTCTGGATTTTTTTTTTTTTCCTGTTAGGAAGATAAATTCATGAGGATTCCCTTAGCTGCCTGAAACAAAGTACGTCATGTCTATGCAGCTCCCTGCAGACAGAGTCTAGTCACATCTAGTATTGTACTCGTCATATATTCAAAGACTCAACCCCTTGCCTACTACCCTCACTACAGGTCCTGTGACTGAAGGCTGGGTGCTGTTTCATTATGTGCAACAGGCTTCAAAGTTAAACGACCTGACAAAAGAAAAAGAAGGGAAGAAAAAGACCGGGTACAGAGGGGACAGAGAACAATTTGGTGGCAAAGGGGCAGAGGAGGAACAAGTCCTGAAGCTTAGGTAGAGTCCATGACAGATTATATTGCCAAAGGGTTGGCAGAAGCGCTTCAGTCCTACTCTGAAAACCTATCTGGCAACAGGCCTGGAGTCTACATGGCTTTGAACCCAAAGCTGTGGTCAAGGAGGAGGCCACTGACATCAGTGTTGTGGGAAGAGCTGCACTGTAACCAGTCCTGTCATTCCTGAACTTCGACACCCTGATTTGGTATTTTAATATCCCCAAATTATTCTCTCTCACTGGTGATGTTTCGTAGCTCTTTGTATAAAAGAAAATTAATACAGACAGTCAGATTTCTGGGCAAGGCCCACTTCTCGTAGCCGGCCTTAAAACCTAACAGCCCTTTCTGTGCAGATGTGGTCAGCCGGTGAGTGAGACAGATGGTCCTTCATTGCTGACCTGGAAACTCTCCTCTTTCCATCAGTTTTTAGCAGATTAATGCCTCCTAGGACTGTCCCCAGACACAATGCTGAAAACACAACTGGTAAAAATTCCTGCTCCAAACTGAAGTCCTAATTCCTTGTAAGGGATTTAGCTTTGAAATATTTCCCATAATCTTTTGGTACATTGTTAATCTGCTCAAGTAAAACTTCCAAGCAGGTTGATAAATTGAGAATAAAGGCATTTCAGTAAATTCACGTATTGGTAATTTGTTATGGTGTGGAACATAAGAGGGGAATTTCTTCCCGCCGCTGGACAAAAGCGTGCCTCCATTATCTCAAGTGGGTTAGTGCAGCCTGGAAATGAGAAGACTGCCGTGCAGCATAGAGGTGGGAAAATAATCAGCTGTAGGAAACATGTGGTGACTCCAAACATAAGCCCAACCATTACACTGGTTGTGTAATGGGAGAACGGGACGGGAAGAAGTAGTAAGAGAGAAACAGAAAGAGAGGAAAATGTGCTGCTGGAGAATTGGGAACTCAGCTGCCAGTCACCACAGTGGGCAGCGTGGGATGACAGCCAGGGGCTAACACACATGCTCTGGTGCTTAGCTGGTACAAGACAACAAGAACAGCACTGGAGACTCCTGAGGAGGGGCCTGGCTGAGGGGCAGCAGGCCTGTCCTGGCGTGGATCTGGAGGAAGCAATGGCGGGCAGCTGGGTGCACCTCAGTCTTGCCAGGGGCTTCAAAATCCCATCCTCTTCTGAGAAGGTTTCACTACTATGGCTTTCTTTAGTCTTCCTGATTCAACCAAAGTATTATTTCTAAAATAATCTCTCTCACCCACACAGCAAAGATGTTGCCACCCACATTTAGGGCCTGGCTTAATGTCCTGGGCCTGGCCCTACGACGACAGGGTGGGCACGGCAAGGAGCACTGGGCAGGCCGCAGGCAGCACCGCTGACACCAGTCGTGCCCTGAGTGGGCACGGCGGGTCTGGGAGCTGAGCAGCACCGGGCAGGCACGGGCCCGAGTCCCGCGGGCTCCCGCGTGCTGAAGGCAGAGGCGTGTGAGGGGTGACGCAGGAGGGCCCCAAGAGCCCGCTTCTGGGCTCCGTGCAGGGCGAGGCTGCAGGACGGGGCTGACTTCGAGGCCCCCCGGGGTGGGGGCTACCTCAAATAAAAATGCCGGCGGTCATTTCGGTGCCGCGGACTGGCACCCCGCCCGCCGCCACCCCGCTCACCCACCCCGGCTCCCCGCACGCCTGAGGCAGCGTTCTGGGGGTGCCCCGCTCCCACGGGTGTCTTTAGGCCCGCGTAGGGCGCGGCGGGACAGCGGGGCTGGGGCGGGGGAGGCGGCGGCGGCGGCCGGCAGGCCCCGGGGCCCGCCTGTGAGCCGCGCAGCGCCCGGCTCTGCCTGCCGGCGGCGGGTACTAGCGGCGGGGCCGGGCCTGGGCGAGCGGCGGGCGCGGAGGCCCCGCCGGCCCGTGACCGGCCGCGTCAGGTGACGCGGGTCACGCCGCCGCCGCCTCCCCCGCCCGCCCGTTGCGCGCCCCGCCGGCAGGCTGCGCCGCGCGCTCCGCCGAGCGCCGTGCGGGGGAGGGGAGCGGCGGCGGCGGGGAGCGGCGGCGGCGAGGCACGGCGCCAGCGCGGCACCTGGGCCCCCCCGCGCCCGCGGCGAGGCGCGCCCCGAGGCCGCCCGGAGGCAGAGGGGCCCTCGGAGCCCCGCCGGGAGCGCGGCCGGCATGAGCCAGGTGCCGAGGAAGCTGCCGGAGGAGGAGGAGGGGGACGAGGAGGAGGAAGAGGAGGAGGAGATCGTGGGCTTGGCGGGCTACGCCGACGGGGCCGAGTCCTTCTCGGACGGGGACGCGGAGAGTGGCGGCGATGAGGCGTGTGAGTGCCATCCGCGGCATCGGCACCGGGGGCGGCGGGGAGAGGCGTCGCTGCCGCCGTGGGGCTGCGGGAGGCGGCGGCTGCTCCCGGAGAGAGCCGGGGGGGGCTGGCGCCGGCCTCGGAGGGGGCTGTGGGGCAGCGGCCGGCGGCGAGTGCGGGTGTGTGGGGTGAGGCGGGGCAGGGCCGGGCCGGGAGCTGCGGGTGAGGCGGGGCAGGGCCGGGCCGAGGTGAGGCAGGGACGGTGGTCGGCGGGAGGGCGGGACGGGGCCGCGGCCGCCGAGGTGGGGTCCGGCTGGCTGCGGGTGTGGGTGAGGGAGGAAGCAAGGCTCCCGGCGGGATGCGGGGCAGGGCCAGGGTGAGCGGGGCACGAAGGGAGCCAGGGACAGCGGTGCGGGTTTGATGAGGCGTGCGGAGGAAGGGCAGGCCTCGCTGGGGACGGGGGGGTGTCAGGAGGCCGGGCTCGGCCGGGGATGCTGCGGAGGTGGCCGTGGGAGGGGACCGGACGGGGACTGGGCGCTACCGTGGGGTCAGAGAGAGCGGGGAGCTCTGAGGCAGGAGCAGGACAAGGGCTGGCAGGTATCAGGGAGGGTTGGGGAAAAGGGAGGAGGCAAAAGGAGTGCAGCCAAAGTGTGTGTGTGGGGTAATCTCTTTTCAGTATTTTCCATGTCCGGGGTGAGAGTTACTAGTTATTAGTGGACACAGCCTGATGATGTGAGTTGAGCGTGCCAAGGAGGCGGGGGGTTGGGTGTCAGGCTATAAAAGGCAGCGACAACACACAAGCCTGTGTCCAGGGCTGCTCTGCAGCTGTGAATGTCAGTCCCCACGGTGGCAGGCTCCCCTCCAGGCTCCCCTCAGTGTCTGGTGTCCGTCTGTCTGTGCATGTGAGGACCCACGTTACTCGCTGCGGATCTGTCAGGATGGATGGTGATGCTCGGAAGGACAGGCTTACCAGGAAAAGCAGTCTCATTCAGGAAAAAAAGGCAATGCCAGCTCAGAGCCTGTTGCTTTCATTCAGAGCCTGAATTCATTC
Organism: Strix aluco; assembly: GCF_031877795.1. Lineage (NCBI taxonomy): Eukaryota > Metazoa > Chordata > Aves > Strigiformes > Strigidae > Strix > Strix aluco. The sequence goes on from NC_133933.1 coordinate 91,380,027, forward strand.
TTCTGAGACGTATTTGATAAAGGTGCTTGGAGAACTCTCAGTAGTATCTCAGGGCGAAAAAAGAATTGCTTTTTTATAAGAGCATAATAAAAGGCCACATGTTTTAAGGCTACTTTGATTATTAGCATGCAGAACTCTTCTCCTTAAAGGCCCAGTCTGCCATGGGAGGTATCATGTTGACTAATGCAGTTTTGGGGAGGGGGCGAACATCAGTGCTTCGAGTATAAGCCTTCATGATTAATGGCTGTGGGAATGCTAGGATGTAAGAGCTGTAGCTGAGACTAATTAAAGGCTTACTTGAAACTGCTAAATATTTGCTTTTATTGCGATGCAAAGAGAATATATTTTAGCATATTTCTTTAGTGCTAAACTAACTTGGCATTTTCTGTAGAGAAGTAATCCATATTCTGTCCTCACAGGAATTTATTTGGATATTTTTCAGTAGGAACTCTGTTAGACTACTAAAAATTTCGATTGCTTCTTTATGGTAACACCAAAATATTGTACTTAACAGAAAGAAATCTTTACATCCGGAATAGCAGAAGACAGTCCATGCAGAGACCTTTTTATGCAGGATTAACAAAGGGCCATTTTAACAGTCCAGATCCCCTGGCTTTCTGTTTCATTCTGAAGTCTCTGGAGAAAGAGGCATAGAGCATCTGTAATGGAGGGGGTTGGGATTTGGGTCTGTGTTTTGTGTATTTGACACTGGGCTGCAGGGCAAGGGGCTTCCCTTTTCCCAGTTCTTGTCCTCTTTATCTTCCTGAATCTGTACAGTAAGTAGTCCAAAATTCAGTGTCACAGCTTCCACTTTTCTACAAAGAAAGAATGGAAAGAGCAATACAAGGAGAACAGCTTCAGTGTGTGGCTGTTGAAAGTGAAGGGAGAAGCCAGGCTTAAAAGTAAAAACATAATTTATAGGCATACGGGAAATTTCAAAACTTCATATCGGTCATCTCTCACCCCATACTGGTTTCTTGTCTCCAGCCTGAATGTTGAAACCACGGCTCTTGTCCTCTTAATCTTTTTACTTTACACATGGGGTCATATTCAGAGACATTAAAGGACTTAGTTTATGTAAAGCCTAGTCATTTGTTTGATATATGCAATTAAAAAGTATTTAGAAGTGAGGAAACCCTCTGCAGAGTGTCCAAGGAAGTACCTTTAAAACATACTGCAGTGCCACACTTGTGGCAGAGTGGAACCAGGTCTTCTGGTTCTGAGTGTTTTCTTTAGCCACAAGAATTTCCTTCCACCAGGCATTTCTGCAGTGTTTACGAACCCACAGTAGCTGAACAGCTTTCTTGATTGCATATAAGCTTTTTCTGTTAACTCTCTAGGCTCCGGCCATCTGTTAGTGTTGAAGGTGTTCATTGTATGTGCTTTGTAAGGCTATTGACAGCACTCCAAAGTGCTGCAGATGTCACAGTCACAGAAGTACTGGAAATGCTATGAGATCAATGGGCTTGAAGGTACATGAGTGGAAGATTTGGGACTGCTAATTCTCCTTTACACAGAAAAGGTTAAAAATAATTGCATTGGTGGGAAAAAAAACCCCAAACTTATTAGCTGTATTAGTTTAAAACTAGACTAAGAGGCTTGTTACCTTACAGACGTTAACATGAGCAAAATAATTTCTTTTGGCTTGACATCACTTGAGCAGATGAACTGCAGTGCTGTATTTGGATGTTTGAAAACTGGTAAGATCTACAAATACACTTTCCAATGTGGCATCCCTATCACATATGCCTGTGAAGCACTGACAGTCACCTGCTTTGACAATTAATTGCAATTGATGTGGAATGCAGGATAGGCTTCAAAAACTATTTTGAACTATCAGTGAATGTCTCTAACAGCGTGAAGAAGATACTAGAGTATTCATTGTGTACTGTGCATCCTGGTGAGACAGGTCAGGACTACTATGTGCAGTTCCCAATTAACTCCTCTTAAGCTGGGCTCTTCTGCATGTTGCAACCCATGCGGATTGCACTCCGTAAGCAAGGACACAACTGCAATTACAGAAATTTTGTAAAGAATTGCATGCTTCTCTGTGGGGAAAGTGCTTTGGGGTTTAAGTTTAATTTGTGAAAGCTTCAAGGGATATGGCCTCTATGCAGTGTGACTTCTTTATGGCTGCTTAGAATGTTTGAAATATGAAGGAATGTTGATAGGCATTAGAAACTGGCCTTTTATAACATTTACACTTTGCAAAAGTGAACAAAGCAGGAAATGTGTTGCATCTCACAATAGGTAAAATTGTCTTTCCCATTACAGAACAGAGAAGAGTTTAGTGATCCTCTTAGGCATATTATGATCTCACTCAGTAACCTAGTCTGGGAAGTTGCAGTGATACATCTACTGGCATTTCTGTGGCAAATTAAAGAAGGAGTTGTCATGTACTCTGCAAAGGAATGTGGGCAGGCAGCACATCGTCCAATTCCTTTACATATAAGGTAATCTCTTAACTCTCTCTGAGAGGAAAGTGCTATAGCAGCCTTGCTATCTAGTCAGGTTTGGATGATACTCATTTACATTTCCCTGTCTTTGAACTGGCAGGTTTTCAAAAGCTAAATAACAGTCTTACTAGCTGTCATGGTTTAACCCCAGCTGGCAACTAAGCACCACCCAGCCGTTCGCTCACTCACCCCTGGTGGGATGAGGGAGAGAATCAGAAGGGTAAAAGTGAGAAAACTCGTGGGTTGAGATAAAGACAGTTTAATAGGTAAAGCAAAAGCTGCGCACACAAGCAAAGCAAAACAAGGAATTCATTCACCACTTCCCAGGGGCAGGCAGGTGTTCAGCCATCTCCAGGAAAGCAGGGCTCCATCACGTGTAACGGTTACTTGGGAAGACAAATGGCATCACTCTGAACGTCCCCCCCTTCCTCCTTCTTCCCCCAGCTTCATATGCTGCACATAATGCCATGTGGTCTGGGATATCCCTTGGGTCAGTTGGGGTCAGCTGTCCCAGCTGTGTCCCCTCCCAACTTCTTGTGCACCCCCAGCCCACTCACTGGTGGGGTGGGGTGAGAGGCAGAGGCGGCTTTGACTCTGTGTAAGCACTGCTCAGCAGTAAGGAAAACATCCCTGTGTTATCAACACTGTTGTTAGCACAAATCCAAAACGTAGCCCCATACTAGCTACTGTGAAGAAAATTAACTCTGTCCCAGCCAAAACCAGCACACTAGCAGAAGACCTAGTGTTCATTCCCATCAGTAACTCGATTTGCACTTGCAACTATATTTTTTTTAGTATGGCTTTAATATAAAGCAATTTCTTTCTACTTAAGTGTTACAGTCCACAAAAATCTAACAGCCTGTCATAATTTCATACAACAACAATGTAAACCCCAAAGTTATTTAAAATATTTTTTTAGATACATGTGCTTTTTTAGCCTTTTTCTTAAAGAAAAGTGAGTTACGTAGGTAGCCTGTCTTTTGGTTGTCTCATCACTGGTCAGAACTTTGGAAACTGCTGTCCACCTTCAACCAATTTGAACAAAAGATGTCTCAAAAATTACTAAGTTCCCACAAGGTTGATGCAAGCTGGCCTTCAGAAGAGAGGGGAGACCCAAATGAAAGTGTCCTCAGAGGGACAGGTGAGCAGATGTGTGCGTTCTCTGTGGCAGCAGCTGGCAAACCGCTGTGGACGTGTGTACAGTCTAGCCAACCAGCATGTGTTGAGCTCCAGGTCAGCCACGGCGTGTCATATCTGTTACTTGGAGGATATGTCATAAGACATATAGGGGGAAGTTGGTGTTACTGTGGTAGGGAGAGGAAGGGGACACAAAGTACAAATCCGTAGCAAATTAGACTTTGTAAGTTCTGTTGCGTACAGAGCAAATGGGAGTTCTTAAAATTTTTTTGAAACATGCAATAAAGCCTCAACCAGAAGACTGTTCTTTATATGCATTTATAAAGTATTTTATTCAAACTAGTTCTTGAAAAGCTTTGAATCAATTATTTTCCCTTCTGATGGCCAAAATGCAAATTGCATGATGTATGGATAAATGCACATTAATGAAATTGTGACTATACATTTGGCAGCTGTGGAAAATTTGTACGTTAGAGCAGAGAGTGGAGGAGACAGCATTAAATCCTGTACCTTTGGTTTGCTTTATTGACAAGACCGTACTCCCCAAACATAAAATATTGTTACATTGTCGTGGAGCAGAGGTTTATTATTCCTCTATAGGTGTGAAGTATTGTAGGCACATGTTTCTTGCAGCCACAGGAGGATACTGTCACTGTTGAGGCTGACAGGAAGAGTAGACCAGCATGTTGACTGCAGTTTATTACTTCCTAAATTTGTTCTCTGTAGACCAGCAGAAGTTGGCCATTGCTGCGTTAGAAGGATGAGATTCTTACAGAGGTACCTGTTGCTCTTCTGCTTGAAGGGGTTTCATCTTCACACTGCTCCAGCCTGGCAGTGTTTCATGTCTGATAATTGACAAGAGTGCAGTAAGTGGTAATGCCTGTCAAGGCCTTTCAAATGTATGTAAAATGAATAGGATCCCACCCATAATGAGTATTCAACTCCTGTCAGTCACTGTGGTGGCAGGGCCCACTCTGAGTGGCATAACCACTCAGGAGCCAGTAGATGGTGCCAAGGGGATGTTTTACGCTAACATCACAGGACCTTCAATTGAGAAGTCCTCATTCTAGGTAACTGAAGCTCAGAAGGCACAAACCAGCGTGAACAAGGTTCTGTGCCTGCTGGCAGGCACATCCTGCTCTTGTGTTTCTGAAAGTTGTGGATAAGGCTTGAGGAACACAAGAGGACAGATATGATCACCACCCCTAGGTGCAAAACATGCTCCTAGGCAAGGGATTCTTTCAAGCTTTCCATGGTTTTTGGCCCATAAGCCTATGTAATAAAATGACAGGTTCAAATTGTTGTTGATGAGGTTTCTTGTTTTGGATTTTTATACTTTTGGAGTAAAGTTGATCACTTAATGTATGCAGGGCATACGCAGGAAGGATGCATATGAACAAATGTGTGCCGGTTTTATGCAATACAAAATTTATCCCAGCAGAAAAAGAGAAAGAAATGCAATTGTGTTGTGCTCAGAATTATGTTGAATAGTCTGTACTGCAGTGGGTGGGAGAAAGTCTGCCTGATCGCTAGTGTGTTTAGCCTGTTGTCTGATCAGTTTTAAACCTGACCACTGTGTGCTGTGAGCCTTACTCTGCAGATTTAGCATTGACAGCTCAGTTTTTTGTGTTGCTTGTATTTGACGCTGCAGACAGGGTATCACAAAGGTGTTTGAAGGCTTTTTACATCTATGTGAACTACCGTTTTCAGCTCAGCACCAAAGAACATTTCCAAGTTATAGACCAACTAAATGCAGCAATTTAGACTGTTATAGGTGTTTTGATTAGAGATACCTGAAACTGAAGTTGGTGTGCTTACAGGTGTGGATAGCTATACATTCATGTCCTTACAGATGTAACAGTATAGTTTACTCCTTTATGCTAATATAACTGCATCAGCACTAGAAAATGTTTTGGTGGTACCAGTTTCAAACTGGGGTAGGTAACAATGAAATCACTGTGTTACCAGGCCTCTGTTTTGCAAATAGGCAGGAGATATGCTGTAATCTTATTTACTGGATAACAAACTTCTACAGATTGTCACACAGATTATTCAACAACAGGTGAAATTGTAACCACCTTAGAAAAGGACTCCTCGTGAGCTCAGTACTGTGTTGTAAGTCCCAGCATAGAGGAACTATGTGTTTGCTGAGTTGTCCTCTTCCTATAGCTCTAACACAAACTTACTCCTTTCTTCCAGAAGTGTGATGTAGCAGTCAATTGACAAGGGTATTTGTTACTGGGTTATATCCTTTTAAAGTTGGGTTAGAATGTGTGTGGTATAGTGTTAATTAGAGTAAAATTAAGTATTCTAGGGTGTCTCTGTGTGATAACACATTTTTCACATACAATCTCAGTGATCAAGCTTTTGCAGAGTCTTCTTTTACAGGTGAGGAGTAGGTTTTCTGGCAGTATATCCTAAGGGGCAAATAATTCAAGTTAAAATGCCTGCAGCACCGCTCCCTAAGCTTAAAAATTGGTAACATTTACATATATCCAAGTAAAAATGTCATGAAAATAAATGTCAAATGCATGTTATCTGACAGTTACTAATTATATTGCCATAGTATATTACTTTTCTTCTTGTGTGATTTTATTCAGTTTTGGATTTCAATGATCCCTTCAGTACTGAAGTTAAGCCAAGAATCCTGCTCATGGGATTGAGAAGAAGTGGGAAGTCTTCCATTCAGAAAGTTGTCTTTCACAAAATGTCGCCGAATGAGACTCTCTTCTTGGAGAGCACGAACAAGATCTGCAGAGAGGATGTTTCCAATAGCTCCTTTGTCAACTTTCAGATATGGGATTTTCCTGGGCAAATTGACTTCTTTGACCCTACATTTGACTATGAGATGATTTTCAGAGGCACTGGAGCACTGATATTTGTTATTGATTCTCAGGTAAAAAAAGGGGGTTTAAAGCAACCTCCTTCTTTTTTTTCTTTAGCAATAGACAAATTGATTGGAAAGCATAGATTTTTTTCAAAGCAAATAGATGACTTAACTTACATCACAAACACACATTAAAAGAAAGTCATTAAAACTTGAAGAGCTGCTTGGTTATTTTTAATCTCTCTCTGCAGTGTGTTCAAAAGTTAACTAACTTGCTTTAACATCTCAAGGTTCTTGCTCAGATTCCTAAGTGCTGACAGCATGAGAGCACATGATGGATGTAGGCTCAGACTTCTGCTTATAAGAAATAAAAAAAAATAAGCTCTTGTTGAACTGTAGCATTATCTGAAAGTATCATAAAATGTTATATATATTTTTAAGAACTTTCCCACAGTTGTAGCTTTTCTTTTTCCTTCATTAGGATGATTATATGGAAGCATTAGCTCGGCTGCATCTTACTGTGACCAGAGCCTATAAAGTGAATCCAGATATCAACTTTGAAATCTTTATCCATAAAGTGGATGGTTTATCTGATGATCACAAGATTGAAACGCAAAGAGATATTCACCAGAGGGCAAATGATGACCTTGCAGATGCTGGATTGGAGAAGATTCACCTCAGGTGAGAAAAGCTGCTGTGCAGAGAATCCTAAAGAGGAGAGCACCTTATTTGACAAGTTACCATTTTCTGTTTTCTTGAAGTAGCAGGCAACAAGCTTTTGATATATGAAGGAAAAGGATAATCCGAGACACTGCATTTGACCTGAGCCAAACAAAGTATCTTATTTCTGATTGCTGTCTTGGAGGGAAAGATGGAGAGGAGATGTGCTTAAATACAGATGACAGATACTCCAGAGTCTTACCAGTTTTTGCTGCAGCTGCTGTCTTAATAAGTTGCTTGGACAGTGGCAGCAACCAGTAGAGCTCCAGTCAGTAGAGTGTATATGACACCTACATCACTTTTGCCTTCTTTGAAACCTCACAGCCTCACAGTCCCCTCCCAATCACTAGTCCTCACTGCTGCAGCCTGCTTGGAGCCACTTGGGAAGACAGGTGCTGTATCTTTGCCTTGTGTCTGCTGATAAAGCAGATTATTGTAGCAAATAATGAAAACTAGTGGACTTCTGCAGATGGGAACTAGAGGATATCAAGTTGTCATGTCTTTCTTGGCACTTAAAGCCAAGTGCAAATATATTAAAAAGAGACCTGTTCCATGAACATGCCAGCTCTTCAGAGCTCTTAACAGCTTGACTGCATCATTGCATTGGTAAATGTGTCCGCAGCTCTCAAAAAGTTAGATCACAACAGACATACCCAGTAATATTCCTCTCCTGCAATTTGAAAAATACTTTCTTAAGAATGACAAGGTGGGAGTTGCATCATTAAGTTCTACATCGAGGTCTAGACTGCACTGTCTAGGGTTTTTTTGTATAGAGATGAATTCCTGTGCTTCAATCATAACATGTGACTTTTGATCACAAGGGGTAATTGCGTAAGTGTAGGCGCTTGCTGTTTGACAATATTTCGTTTCACTCATATTATGAAAGGTACCGTCATGTTCACAGTATGTGGCTAAAAGGAAAATGTGGTGACGTTTTTTTCCAGCTTTTATCTGACAAGCATATATGATCATTCTATATTTGAAGCGTTTAGCAAAGTGGTACAGAAACTGATTCCACAGCTCCCAACACTGGAAAACCTGCTTAACATCTTTATTTCAGTAAGTACTTGTTATATACTTTGTCTGTAGATCCAGCTGTGTCCAACATGCATGTTCAGATACTCTGTTTGCTGCCTTCTGAGAGATCATGAGCAATGTGAACTCTCAGAGAAATTATCAAAACTTAGTTGAAGTGCACCCACCTGCATTGCTTGGCCTCACCTCCCGAAACAGTGTTGCTGAGCTGCTGAGATACTCGTAGTGTTTCCTGAATCACATAAAGTGGGTTAGCAGCCATCACGTTCGTGCTCATATGTTAATCTGAATGTTGCAAAGGTCTGTGCTGCATGCATTTGTTTAAGTAGTACTTAAAATTTGTGTAAAAACATTCTTAAAGGAACATCATCTAGTCTGACCTCTTATGTAGGGCTGACTGTAGTGCTTCCTAGAATTAATTCTACTTTGTATCGAAGTTTAACCCGCTTAAGAAGATCTTCTCTTGTCTTGAAATTTTTAGAGGTAGAGTCCATCACAACTTTCACAGCTTCCATAGTTACTCCTAAGGCCAATTACAGAGCTTTGTATATCTGGTGGCTTGTTATCACTGTGGAGGTAATTGCTTGCTCCACTGTTCCTGTATGTGTGATCCCTTCCTCTCCTTTGTACTGGTTCTGACACGCACCTGTTCCCTCATGGAGTCACTGTGACACACACACTAATGCACTGTTTAATTTAGTTAAAAGCAGGTCATGGAGGAGTCCAGCATGCTCTTGTTTTGGCACAAGATAAAAGATGGGAACATGTGGCCATGAGCAAAGGGGAACACAGTGAGTAGGCTGTGAAAAGGGGGAACTCCCTGTTTTGGTGGTGGTGAAGTCAGGTCATAGCAGCTCCTGAAACTGCATCCTTTCTCACAGTATTCTAATTTTGCACCTTGCATCTAGCATTAATTTGTCAAGCTTCAGTTTCTAAGCAAGGTATTTTGTTGTGCCTTTTTGTGATTTTAAAGTAATGAAATTATTTAATATCATTCAACACCCTGTAAAATAAAATTAGACTTCACAGTTTCTCAGTGTAGGGTGTGAAAATGGAGAGAGAGAAAAGTTGGATGTGTTGCTGAAAGGGAGAGCTAGGATTAGAGGAAGGTCTTTCTAAAACTTGTTCTCTTACTATTAGGCAACAAATGATGCTACTTCATAATGAATGGTTTGTTGCAAAGATCTGTTTCTACCAAAATGGCTAGACCAGTTACCATCCAGTCTTGAAGTCCACTTAGGACAGAAAGGTAATGAAGGAGTGGTGACAACAGTTCTGGAACAATTAGATATTGAATATGTTACACAGTCTTGAAGAGAAAGTTGTCTGAATAATAGTCCTCCTTGTGCTAGAGTCACCCCAATCACTCATTGTGAGTGTGATCTCTGCATGGGGTCTCCTACTGTTTGGAGTTGGTGAAAAATTTCCGCCAAACCACCAGATGAATTGAGCACGAGCTGCTTCCCAAATGACTGCTGACAGTTGCTTGTGTGTCTGGAACACCCAGAAGACAGTTCCAATAATATCTAGAATATCAGATGTAATTTGTAAGGAAGAACAAGTCTTCAAATGAATGGGAAATCCAAAAAAGTGAGAGAGGTACGCTATTTCCCCTATTCAGTAGGGGAAACATTCTCAGACTGTTTCTTAGCTCCAAATAGAGCAAAATCCAGTTTTTTAATGACCTAGAGCAAGATGTAGCTGCATCTATGTCCTCAGCATGCTTGCTGTCAGTTTTTATGAGTACCTTCTGTATGTAGACAGGAGACTCAGAATAACTCTTATTTGCAACCACAGGAAGACTAAACATCATTCTCCAGCATAGAATTCGTTAGCAGGTGCCGCTTTACTTCAGCGACCTAGTGACAACAAATCTTGACATGGATTTTGGTCATGCCTTACCTCAGAAAGCCAGTGTGCTGGATATCGAAGTGTGGGTGTATTGGTGTTCTAGTTTGGGTTTTGCAGCAATATTCATGAGGATTTGCTTTCATTTATGCCATGAAGAGTTCCAACATGAAAAGCTGATGATTACAAAAATAGATCTGTGATCGCTCTTAAGTTCACAGCAGGTTTTTGCCTAACTTTATAGTGCTACAGTGTGTTAGCTTGTATGTTTGAAGAACCATCAGTGTGATAACACTGCTTCTATGTTCTTTAATGTAACTGCTTGTAAAGCGTAAAAGAACAGTTAGTTTGGCATTCAAAACCTGTGTAAATCTTACCTGACTAACACTCTATCAGCTTCATATAAAGGATGTCTGTTTTTTAATTACAGTGGCCTTACCAAGCAATCAAGTTGTGTGACACAGAAATGTGGATTTTCGTTTTAGGGTTGTTGGGGGGTTTTTGAGGGATGTGGAAAAGTATGTGTTAAAAACAAACAATGAGTTAACATGGTAAAAAAAAACCCCTAAGTACAGTTTTGTTTATTTAATGATTTAAATTTCATAATCTGTAAATTCAAATGTAGTACTTAAAATTCATTCACTAAATTTGCTGTTTGCTGCAAGGCCTGTTTAAATAACTGTCCAAAATTCATTCCTAACTGTAAGTGACTGGTGATATCCTGTAAGTTCTTTTAAAAATTACTTTTTAGGGCCAAATTCTGGCTTACTTTTCATACTTTCAAGAAGGGAAAAGATAGGCCCGTTTACCTAACCTAGGAATTGGAATGGGTTTGGTAAAACTGGTAGTATTACTCCATTTAAAGAATAGAAACTGCCTTCTACTTTATCAAATTCAGTATAGTTGAGAAACATGGTCTGAATTTCAACTACCTCATGGTTTTTACCTATCCGAAACAAAATCTCGTATACTCATTGCAGAAGATTTTTCGCAATGATTCTCTTGGTTCAGATTAGCCATGGAATATTCTTTCATCAATTCAGAGTGCTTGATAGAGCTTCTAGCACATGCTGCATCTAGGGTTGTGTCAAAGATGACTGTTGTTTATTCTGGCCTTGCTCTCATTGACATCAGTGGAGGCATTTTATTCAGTTGCACAAGGCAGCTGTTGGCCTTTGTTTTTCTCATAAGGAACCCTCCTGCTCTAGTAACAGAAACAGCTGATTTCTTATTGTCACTTTTCCTGACAGAGCACTAATGATATAATGTCTCTTTGAATAGTATTTTTTATTCACCGTTTCCTGATTTTTTTAATGACTTGTAATTATTGTTTGTACTGGTATTTTTTTCCTTGAGCACTTTCATCACAAACATTCTGGCAAATCCTTTGCTTTTTCAGTTAAAGTTGTACTAAAAGCCCTGGCAAATGAAATCTGTGAAGTCATGCGGGTACAATTTAGTGGTTACTACTCCTGGCCGTCCATCCTACCCTTTCACCAAGGTTTCTGTCACCATACAGAGTTTGACAGAAGCAAATATGTGCCAGTTTCTCAGCAAGTCCTACCACTACTGTGTTAGTTTCAACTGAAAACAAGCATGGTTTAAGTTAAGACACCAAGCTCTGCCCTTACCAGCAAGCATGACTGCTGTCATGACAAACATCTCAAGATGGAAACCTTTTAAACTGTCACTGCAAGTACAGGAAGGCTGCAGCAGTTGGAGTTCTGAGATAGAAAAATCACTTCTCATTGTTAAATGTTATTATATTGTCACTGGCATCTTAATAATTTAAAGTACATCTTACCTGTACAGCTGAAATTATCACTATGTCTCTCTTTATATAATACAAAATTCTATAATCAACTCCTGATGAATGACACTACAGGGCTTGAGTTCCAACTTCTTTGGTCAAAAATTACTTGTATTTTCAAATATGTATTTTGGCAATGAATTACAGCTGTATACTTACATGATATTTACAGGTCAATCTTGTGATTAGTTTTATTTGACAGCATCTGTTGAAGTATGTGAGGTGCTGTCAAAATTATTATTTAAAAATTACGGAACTATCACATGTGGCCAGAATAACCAAAATAAATATGTATACATTTTTGTTCTTAGTGCTCAAAGAACATAGACCCATAGAGCCATGTAGGCTGAAAGGGACCTTTAGAGGTCAGCTCCTGCTCAGAGTCAGGCCCGTTAGAGCAGGTTGCTCATGGCTGGGTCCAGTCCCACTTTTGTGTATCTCCAAGGATGGAACCTCTACAACTGCTCAGGTCAGCATGCTCCCAGTGCTTCACCACTCTCACGCTATTTTTTTTTCCTTGTATCAAGTCAGAATTCCAGCTTGTGCCTTTTGCCTCTTGTCCTTCAACACTGTAGCTCTGAGAAGGGTTTGGCTCTGTCTTTACACCCTTAAATTAGGTATTTGTAGATAGCAATGAGCCTTCTCTTGTTCAGGCTGAACAAAACTAGTTCTCTGAGACTCTTCTTGTACATCGTGTGCTTCAGCCCATGTATCTAAGGTATCCACAGTGTATACTGTGTTTTGAATATTTCTCTTATTAATGAATTACTGAAATGTGCCACTCGTAAAGTCTTTTTCGTAATGAAATGCAAGAAGTTCACCACTATACTCTGTTATTATTGATGGGTGTTTCCAGCCTTAATTCTGTGTGTGATGGTGGCAGAATTAAGCTGCTTTAAGTAGAAAATGGCCTAAAATATTACTGGCCATTGTTCAATAGCATACCTAGGGTTGAAATTTTTCTAGCGATTTTGGGAAATCTGAAGTGTTGACTAAAGGTGACTTTAGTCTCTTAACTATGTGTTAAATGGTTGACTTAAGAAAGAAGAAGAAAAAGGAAAAGTTCTGTAACTGCAAAGGAAGCTGAAGCCATTAAAACTTGTTAGGGGTTTTCAGTGTGTTTTTTTGGTAGTTACAAAACTGCTGTGGCAGCAGTCTCAAACCATATTAAAAAGGGAAGCCCATATATGGAGAAAATTTGGTTTGATGGGAGAAAGTTGCTTCTCTTCCTTGTATAGGTGAATTCTGAAGCATATTTTATAGCTTCAGCTTTAGCAATGCTGGGAAATTGCCCTTTGTGTTCATGCTGAGATAGCTGCCCGGGTGCAATCCCTTGATATCAGCAAGCAACGCTACTATTTTCAGTTAAACAGTACACATTTTTTTCCTCTATTTTTTTCCAGGAAGCAGAGCCTTATGGCAGTTTACCTTATCTATACAAAGAGTATGAGCTAGCATTCCTGGCTGGCCTCTGAGAGCTGTGAATATGATACATCTCTAGTATGGAGAGAGTCTTAATCAGCTTGGCAGGATGACAGGAACATAGCTGTCATCACATTAGCAAGCCTTAGCATTATAAACATGGCTTTAACCACCAATGCTACATGAAAACTGAAAGAGCACCATCAAATGACTGGTCTTTCTCCTGTGATCCTAAAAGATGTTCTAAGGAACCAGACAGTAAAACAGCTACAGACCCTGATGAGACAATTTCTCAGTTTCCTTGAGCAGTTATTTCCTGAACACTACTGCCTTGTTTGTCCATCAACTTCTTATTTTCCTTGTTTCTACCTTCTTACGTGTCCAGCTAGAATAACTTTCAATTACAGCTCTCTTTTCATGTCCATTGTTACAACCAAGAACCCAAAAGCTTGATCTTGGAAGATTGTTTTCCCCCCCTGCATTTTCCGCTGAAAATAAATGTAATCCTTCCAGATGTTTTCCAGAGAGGGGAAGTTTGTGAGTGTAACTTGGAGTTATGGCTGCTCAGAGGTAGAAACCGTTGGAAGGTCTGTGAGCATCACAGTTTGCTACAAATACAACAGTGCTGTATGTACAGTTCTTTCAAAATGACCTTGATTGTGGTTTAACTTTCACTTCTTGCAGCCTAGCTTTTTGTGTAACAGGCAAATAGGGGAACAAAAAAGCTTGGTATTAATTTGAAGATATGGCTTCCATTTTATTTCTCTTTCTTATTTTCTTAAATAGAATTCTGGGATTGAAAAAGCATTTTTATTTGATGTAGTCAGTAAGATCTATATTGCAACGGACAGTACTCCAGTGGATATGCAAACTTACGAGCTCTGCTGTGATATGATAGATGTTGTGATTGACATTTCTTGTATATATGGGTAAGTAAATTGTTAATGTTTTTCATAAAACTGTGTACCTAGAATCTGAATGGCCTCAAAATTAGAATGATGTGGGTATAAACAATAAATGAGAATGTGTAATTTGCTGGAGCAATTTGTCAGGACAGGGGAGGAGGAGGAAACGGCTGGGCTCTGAGGTACAGATCCCCTGCCAGCAACAAGCGCTGTTCCCTGCCCAGCCTCTTTTGTGAACGCCTTCCTCTTTCTATGCTAGTAATTTTATTTGAAGGAAGGAGTGGAAAGTAACCAACTACAATAAAAAGAAACATTATCTTTTTGTTCCCCAGGGACGAATTCAACAGAAGGATGTTTCCCATTTGAAAAAAAGGTGGTGGGGCCATACTTAGTTTTGTTTACTTTAATAGCTAGTGGCCTCTACTGGCCTCAGAGGGCTGCTTCACTCTTGCTTCACTTCTCTGTTAGTCCTCCTTTCCCTACATGACCTTTGTGGGTTTTTTTCAGTTTTCCCTCCTTATACATTAGCAACTGGAGATCTCCTGGGGTAGCATGTACATCTTCTTGGCAAGTTATGTCTTAAGTGGCTTGGCCCTTGGCCAGCTATTCCTGGGAAAGGCAGGTGCATATTAAGAATTAGTGCACTAAGATGCATGGATTATGAGGCTAAGCCACAGCATGCTTAGAGTGTGGTAGTCTTTGGCAGCCTTGCATTCTTACCCGTTAATAGACTCTTGGAGAAGGTACAGGGGAGAATACTGGTGCAGATGTGCAAGAAGCATTAGAACTTCAAAATTATAACAAATTGTTGAATACCTTTCTAAAATTTCTGAAGTTTGTTTATTCTACTGTATGTTTCAGATTTTGGAGTCAGTCACTTCAGTAACTGTACAAGAACTTGTGTTTTACAGAGGTATACAATAGGGGATGCTGATTCTGTGGCATTTTAGTTTTGTACAGAGAAAGATGCTGCTATGTAGTTCAAATGACTATGAATTTAATTATTACCTGTACAACACCACTTGTGGGGCATTCTATTCACAAAATGTCACTCTGCCACTGTCTTTGTATAACCATTTAGCATTTATCACCAGAAATCTGCTTGCCGTGTTTTTAGGTATAGACTAAAGATATAATATTACAATTCATTTCTTGTCCTCTGTTCCTGGAGCATCTGTGGAACTTTCTACCTTAATATATTATTGATACTAATTTTTCTGGGAGATTGGTGATAACTATCCATTGAACAAAATCTACATGTGCATTCAGGAATGAGGGAAAAATTACAAAGTACAAAACTAACACAGTGATCATCATGACACATCATCTGTGAAGGAGAAATCTCTTCTTGTGATATGATGTTGCAAAAACCAACATCTCATGAGGAAAGTCTCATGGCTTAAACTGTCAGTCAGCTGCCACTGCTCAGGCAAGGTTACTGGATTTGGAATTACCAGTGCAGACTTACTGGTTCACATGTTTTAGATAAAGTCATAATATAGTGCATTGATGAAAAGAAAACACAACCTTGTGGTAAATGGTTGGTAATTTGGAGGGAAAAATGGAGAAACAAAGCTCAGTTCAGATACTTGGCAATCAAACAATCTTATTTCTAGCCCCAGATCTAAGATTTGGTGTGTGATTGGGTAAATTATTTAATCTCTATGTCGTCTTAGTTTACATACTGTGTAGTTTGAAGAAGAGTCTCCCTGAAAGGTTAAAATGAAAATTTCATGAAGTTTGAGATTATCTGGTGAAAGAACCAATGTGGGAGTACTTATGTTAGCTCATCTGGTGGTTTATCTTTTCTTGTTTATTTGTTTGTTTGATATTGCCCTTTAGGCTTAAAGACGATGGCACTGGAACTCCTTATGACAAAGAATCAATGGCAATCATAAAACTGAACAATACAACTGTCCTTTATTTAAAAGAGGTGACAAAATTCCTTGCTCTTGTTTGTTTTGTCAGAGAAGAAAGCTTTGAGAGAAAAGGTATTTTTCCCTTTTCTATTACTGCATTACTTTTTGCGAGTTAATGAATAACTATGGTTGTCATTAGCTGATAACAGTCTCTAGCTTTATCACAAATATTAAAGGTAAGTACAGCTTGATAGAGCTTACATAACATGTTTAAAGGCATGAAGTATTTGTGCTGGCATTAAGATAAGATGAAATCCTAAATGTATTTGACAACTTTCTGATACGAAAGCATATGAAAGTTTACATCCAGTGCAGTAAAGCTTCCATCTGCAACAGTAGAATGTGTCAGTTTATCTTGGCTAACATCGATTTGTACCTGTTGGCGCCAGCATACGCATTTGGAACAGCTTGTGTGCCATAACCAAGGGAAAATTATTGAAACTAGCTGATAGAAAGAAATATGTTCTTGCTTTTCTCATCTTTGCAAGGAGGCTTTTGAAAAGCTGCGTATTTGGGACCTGGGTGGCTTTGATATTTTGTAGTTGAAGTGCATAAAATTTCTTGGTTATCTCTCTGACCCTGGTGATGGTCAATACTGAAAGCTTAGTTCATGATCGCTCTGCTTGCTGGCATGATGTCCACTGAGTTACCGGTCTAGTGAGATGCCCCAGAACTGAGCAGTGGAAGAATGAGGAGTCATCTGGGCTTGTGTCCTTATCTTGTGATACTAATTCACCAGTCAATGTAGGTGTGTTTGTGAATGCAGTACTCATACCATGTCTGCTGGGCTATTTGACAGGCTATTTAGCTTTTATTTTGTAGAACTTGAACTGGTTGAATTTCTCTCTCATACCCATACGGGCTTTATTATCTGTGAATGTTAGTTGCAGTCACTTTCTTAAGCTCTAAGCCTAAGAAGTGTTACTTCAACATCCCTAACAGCACTGTTTCAGAAAAGACACCATGTTAAATAAACACCCATTAGGGTTTATCCACAACTGTGTCAGGTTGTTGTGTCTTCGTAGTTTAGGATGCTTTGTGCTGTAGCCTGTACTCTAACAGTACAGTTCTGGTATTGTAATGCAGATTAGCTTTTGGTGCCTGGTGACTTTGTATTTTGTCTGAACTCTAGGGAGAGGGAAAATAATTTCTGGGGAAAAAAATCAAAGTGTAATACGGTGGATTTAAACCCCTTAAAATATGTATCATCTCCTGTTATGGAAATTGAAGTGGAAAACACTGCAGTATTTGAGTTAAGAAAGCTTATGGCATTAACCTTGAATGAGGTCATAAGCTCCATACCAAAATTCTCAAATTGTATTGCAGTATTACACAATGGTAGCACCCAGTAAGTCTTCCAATTGACTACCAATATGGCTTTACAGCTTTTCTGTGGGATCATATTCAGCCCACTCACATGGTAATGTTATCTGCCTATTATGTATGTATGTAATCTAACAGAATGTCTACTGTGTTATTTTTCAATTACAATGTAAGATGAAGTATAGATGGCTGTTACTTGGTAATATTTCTATCAAGTATCCATTTCAAAGCTTATGCATTGACAAAAAATGAAAATTCTTTGATTACTAGATGCTACTTGTTTTTATCACAGTTACTCTGTAAAACAAATTTATATAATGAAATATTGTAATTTTTCTTGTAGTATACTGAGCACTTCTTCAAAGCTCTTTATTAAGTTAAAGCTTTGTTATCTGCCAATGAGCTTCTATTTGTTTTCTTTTAAGACTAAAAAGTCTATTTAATGTTGGACATAGTATGAAGCTATAATGCTTACTGAATTATTTGTATTTATAAAACATGCTTTTGCTTAGCACAAAAAGAATGCCTGGTAAATTCACTGATTATGACCTCCAGAGATAGTGTCGCATTTCACTAAATGTAGAATAAAAGCAATTTTTTCATTACCTAATTTGTATAAATGTCTTAATTAATATGGAAAACATTTCTGTCTCTGTAGGATTAATAGACTACAATTTCCATTGTTTCCGAAAAGCCATACAAGAAGTATTTGAAGTGAGAATGAAAGTAGTAAGATCTCGAAAACATCAAAGCCACATGCAGAAGAATAAAAGACCCACTCCCAATGGAACACCAAGAATGCCACTGTAACTGAGGTTGTCTGGCAATGTGGCAAGCAAAGTTTTTGTGAAGTTGATGTGACTTCAGCATCTCATTGCACTGAGTGAAGAGGAAAACAAATGGGACTGATGTATTATATGAATTTCCCTGAATGTTCAGAAAGCACTGTTTAAATATTTTTATCCAATCGGTTTTTTTCATATAGTGAGCACTTTGAGCAAAATGTTGTATATATAAGCATTGAGGTGAACACTTGTAAGAATTTTCTTAATATATGCTGTAAACCTTTTTCATGCCATATTAAGAAAAAGCAGCTGTGACAGAAATACTGGGTACATAATTTGCACTTTTTCATGTTTTCCTTGTGGAGTTGGACTTTGATAAACTTAGTTTTTATGGTGATTTTGATGCATGGTGTCAGGTAAAGTGTATGCTGTAGTTTATTTACCTGCTACAATCAAATTGGTTAGTAAACAATTAAGAAAACTTGGTACAATGCCTTTTAAAATTTGTGACAGCTAATACCTAACATTCATACAGATCTAATTTCGTATATTTTTCAATTTGTAAACTGAAGAATAATTTTGAAGTATTACAGCAATAAGCACCTTACCAGGGATCATAACTGGTAGGTAAATATTAGCTTTTATAAAACAGGCTTTTGGCCAGATTTCATCTGGAGTTCTCCATAACACTGGTCATACCCTCTGATGGGTCTGTTTTTATTATTTACCTCAGCATATACCACTAAAATACCTTTCTATAAAGATAATTGTTTTGTAAAATGGCTCTATGTTGCACTGGTATTTTTATAAGGCTTCAGAGGAGGGTGTGTTACCCGAAAGGTTGAATTTACATTGCTAAGTTTATTTTGAGAGCCTGCGCATCTACAGCTGGCACAGTGAAGAATCTGTATGTATTTCCATCCTGATGTTCTGGTGTACTGATAGGAAGTCCTAAAGATGTGAGCATTGGATTGTGATTCCCTCTAATAGGGGTACGTCTGTGATTGAAATCAAGAAGAGACCATTAAAATGAGGACTGGACAATCTACCTGCTGTAGTAATCAGCGTACTTCACTAATTTTTATTTTAATATTGAACATGAGCAGACTTACCACAGGATCAGCCAGGACAGCAGAGCACTCTCAAACCTAAAAAGAAGTAAAACTTACTTTCTGAGTTCTGTATTCACTGGTTTTGTTTAATTAATGATACAAAATTATAGTTTCTAGTCGGAAGAGCAACTTTTTTCCCAGTCCTGATGCAACTCAATTGCATGCACAGTCCAGTGGTGTTGTCGGCAGCTCTTGGGAGTAGGAAGAGCTTGACCTGAATGGGAGAGGCAGCTTGCTGTACACCAGAAACAGGTAAGGGGAGCTGTACCTCACTCATTCATAACTAATCTGCCCCTAGCTGAGAGAGCTCTGGAGACAGACAGGAAGATGGAATTGTAAAGTTTTCTTTTAGCCAAGGTAAGGCATAATGCTGCATGTGTATCAGTGCGCTAAGAGCGCCCAGTGTTTATTGGCTTCTGTTTAGCAAGGAGGGGTTTAAAGTCTAAATTCAGTTGCGGTTTGAATGCAGATGCAGAGTTTCTGTATGCTATATATTGACATATCTTGAAGCTCGAGTAATATACTGAATATGTGAGCTGGGAGAGCCACTTGGCATGAATGCAAAGGCTTTCTCCACAAACATCTGCCAAAAGGGAGACCAGTAGTTTCCAAGCCCTTTACTGCTGCCTGATGCATGTGACTTACCATTTTGGAACGAACTGGCTCTTTTGGCATGAGTCTATTGAATATAGGTGGAGTTCTTAGAAAATGGTGCTAGTCAGTAGATGGAGCTCAGCTCCTTCAAGACTCACTTGATAAGTAATGCAGTTCTAGGTGCTCAGGAAGGTGACAAACATTGAGAATAGCAGAAAGTACTGGTCCTGGTGCTAGCGTGAAGGATAATTGACAGTAGCTGTAATCAAAGCAGAACCCTTCAAAAATACAGAGAGTTGAAATTCCTTTCAGTACTGTCACGACCTGTCATCTTAGGTGAGGGCAGCTCTTCTGACCAACGCCTCAAAGTAACGCAAATCTGTCTTCAGAGTTCACCAAAGCAGTGGTGGGCAACAGCCACCTTTTGACAGCTCTCCAGTCCACAGGACTTTCATTGAAGGGCTGCCATAATTTCTGGCCACACATTTGTCTTTCACTTGTTTGAGATCCACCATTGGCTCACAATCTCTTCAATCCCTTCACTCCTTCAGGTATAGGTGACTGTGGGACAAAGAACACCTACCAGACTGAACCAGACACTTTTTTATAAATTAAATAAAGTATCATACTGGCTATGGTATGAATCATAACTAAAGAATGTAGTTTCCATATATTTGGCCTGAGTTCTGTGTGGTCATGCATACCCTTGTATTTAGAGACTATTAACTTAAGACCATGAAGTTAGCTTTTGGTAGTCCCCTCCAGAATTTGTCATAGACTATGCTGCATAGTTTAGCGAAGGTGACTTTAACTAACATACAAAATTTCGAATTGGATGTTATCAGAATAAGCATGATTTTTATAAGATTACTTATGTTTCAAATATGTTTAATTATAAAATTGAAAGAATGTTACAAATGTATTAGTTTTACTGTTTAACTTTGGTATTTTCAGTTTAGGTGATGACTCTCATGTTTCACTTTTGAGTAATCGTCTTCTAATTAGTACCTCAGATTTTCATGTTCTAGCTAAAGTGAATGAGCGCTGAGTGAGGCATGAAGGTTGGGTTTTTTTAAAGAACATGTTATTTAAAATCTCTTGATTTTTCTTTTAAATTTTCTTGAGATTCTAGTTTTTATTTTAAAGGGATGAAATACCCCATATGCTACAAGAGCCAACTCTGACAAGGCAGCACTGAGATACCTTTTATAAAATTAGAAGCTGTGCAGGAAGTAATCACTTCCCAAATAGTGCAGTATTTTCAAAATACTTGATCTGTAAGTCTCCATTTTTATATATCATCGGAGTTGCCTAGTCATAGTAGTGACCATTGTTGAACTAGCCATGTCTCTTTAAAACACTGGTTTAGAATAAGCCCAAACCAATTTAGTATCCTATAAACACTTTAAAGTCAGGAGCTGAATAACTGTAAAACATTGGTTCCAACAACTTGTTGTAGTTGAGGAAATCTCTCTAATTAATTCAGTAGGCAGCAGCTCAGAGTACTTAATGGATTCTTTGAAGAGTTAAAGTGCATCCTTGAGCATGCACTGGATTATGGCTATTTAAAATGTTACTGTCCTGGAATGTCTTTCTAAAATTCTGTGATTACAGACATGCTGTGCATTAGCATGGAAGTGTAATTGACAGGAGCAAACTACTCTGATAAAGCATAATTCAGATGCATCATTTGAGATCTCATGTTTTGCGATGGAACTTTGTTTTTCTCACTAAAACAAAAATTCTGGGGTTTCTTGCATGTGAAATTGCACTCCTGTGATAAAGTTTTATACTAAGGGAGTTCATTCTGTGAAAGTGCTGCAGCGATTTGTAAAAGAAATTTTAAAGAACCTACAAACTTTTTATATGCATCATCAGATTAAGTTGGAGAACTAAAACAACCCTAAACAGGTCATCATATACAGTAGCAGCTGTTTGCTTTAATGACATATTTACTGTCCCTGTCATTTGCAATAGTCATTGCAGAATATTTTTTTCTTAAATTGAATGTTGAGGTTTTTCCATTTTGTACTGAATGACGTCCATATAGTAATTTTTGTTGTTGCAGCTTTATCTCTGTTCTGTTTGATGGGAAAATCAGATCATTAACACCAACATTTCTTAATTCAGATTCTAAATATTTATCAATAGCCACATGTGAATTTACTCAATTACAGACAAACACATCAACTTCACCCATTTCAGCTGTGTGGAAAATGAGAAATAAGCTTGGTTGGGAAATTCTTTTGGGCTCTCTGATATGGTGCCATATGGTTGCCATCCCACTTGATTTCCTACTGTATTGATATTTGCACATTAGCTCATGCACATATCTTCAAATCGCTACATTTAAAAAAAATTCTTAACAGACTGTTTCTTTTAATTTGTTTTCTCCCTGATATCTTCTGTGTTACTTTTCTCATTTTCTTGTCTCTGTATACATGTTTTGTCATAAACAGGTCAGATACTCAGTCTTCTTGGTTCCTGCCAGTTTATAAGCATTATGAGCTACAGGCTAGGTCTTGAACAAAAAGTTACTGAAAAAATATTGAGTACAAAAATATCTAAATTGTGTAAAATCCATTACATGCTACTAACATCCTTAAAAAGATAAAACATATTTATGTAATCTTGGCACGTATGCACACCATACAAATATGTGTTTATATTCAAGTTATAGTTTATGCTGGCAGTCAGATTTTAAACATTTCTTAATCATCTCCAGAACATACTTTAAAAGAAAAGATTCATTATCTAATGCAGCAGTCTGTCACAATGTCTCTTGGACTAAACATATTTTTGATAAGGTAAAAGATTTTCAGACTAGTCAGAGAAGATACTCTACTGAATATTTTCCATAAGACTGGGAGCTGCTATGAGAAGGAAGGATTATTTATTTCAGAATTGCTGAGTACCAGAAGGTAGAGGAAGAAATCACTGATGTCCTTTGTAAAAAAAACCAAACCAACAAACCAACTTAACACAGCCTAAATTGAGGAGGGTTGGGATCAAACACCTCATAGATGAGTGCAAATGTGAGAGAAAAAAAATACAGAGAGGCCAAATGTGTAGGCCAGAACATTTCATAGCATGTTTCAAGCTGCCTTCTTTCACAAAATACAGGCCAAGAAAAGATGATGGGCTTATCACAACAAGATGCACGCATGTATGTTGAACCATGATGAGGTGGTCTGGGCGAGCTCAGATGCACCATATGGACTCCAAAAGGCCCACGCAGTAGTGCTGCAGCAGTGACTTACAGGACAGTATCAGAGCTGCCTTTGCTATTCTAGCAGGATGTACCCTTTATATACATTTTAATCTCCACTCAGTGCAAACTAAAAGCCATTCTGGACTCTGCTGAACTAAAGGGTGGTGTCAGTACAAATACAAGTATAAACCAGGCATGAACACATTCATGTTGGAAATTGGAAATGGATTTCTAAAGCAAGAGAGCAGAGATGTTCTGGAGCCTCAGCGCAGGGAGTGCTAACAGCCTGACTATGTCCAAAAGGAACCTCAGCTTGTCAATGAAAAGGGGTGTAAGTTGTAGTGAACATGGCAATTACCTGAGAGTGCTAGTATCAGGGAATGCTGTAGTCCTAGCTCACTTTCATATCAGCACTGTGAGTTTCTGACCCAGATGAGCTCATGTTTGCATGTAGGTGTTTGTATGTCGGGTGGGTGTCCACTCATCCAGTACCAGTCCATTCATCACTGCAAGTTTATGTTCCTGGGTCCTCCTAATTAGGCTGCCTCCTTGCTCCTTCCCACACAAAACCTGAGTCTCATACCTAGTGGGTGATAAATACTGCTCTAGTCCTTCCTCAGCTGTTATTCCAGATAAAACAACAACCCATCAGTTTGGAGCCAGTATATGCTTTCAGAGTCCTTCACACCCAATGCTGTGAGTTCTCTTCTGAAGCTGCTGATAAAACTGCCTGATCAGATGGAGTGGTGGATGGCCTAGCAATAAAATAAAAATCTTTAACCAACACTCCTGGGGTTTCTAGAAGCCCCACCATCCACTTTGCCATGGTATCATTCAAGGGACCTGACACCTGTGATACAATTCCTACTTCTTCTGAGGTTAAATCATCTATTGATTGAATTTTCTTGTTGTTCATGCACATCCATATCAATTTTGGGGACTACTTTGGTAGCAACCAGAGCCATCTGAGCTGTGGGAAACATAATCTGTTTCAACTCCTTTTGCAAAGCAGTATACAGAGAGCTCAGGGGTGTGTCTTCTGGGAAATCCTGCAGAGCCAAATCAAAAGGATTGAGCCAAATCAAAGGGTCCCAGGGGCCAACCTACATGTCTCTAAACCCTGCACTGAGAGGTGGAACCATACTCTGCTTTTCTGCAGTGCCCTTTTCAGTGACTGAATCATCCTCTGGGGAGCCAAATGGTCTGATCCACAAATTACTTCTCTTTCAATACTCCCTTCACAGCTGCTCGAACTTCTTTTGACTGCCAGTCTGCCATTCATCACGCTGTCTGGTCTCACACCTAAGTGCTGAATGCAAGCTCTACAGCAGAGGCACGCGAATAAGCTCACTCCCACCAGTCCTGTTCCCCTTGCTCAGCACTGTTTCCAGTCCTGTTCCTTCAGCAATTTAATTTCATATTTCAATTCCACATTTTCTGTCTGTAAAGCAGCAGTCATTCCAAGTTGTGCAATTCTTCATAAAGCCCATTAGGCAGAAACTTGAGTATTGGCTTTAAATTTAGTGTTCTCTTGACATGACAAATTGTTGTCTTGAATTGTTCTCTTGACAAATGCCTTCCCTGCTTTTCTCAGTGCACCCTCTCCCATGAAAGCTTCCTGCTCCCATGAACTGAGGGCATTCTTAAAAGTTCCTCAGGGTGGGAGAAGTTTGTTCCCTCCTTCTCTCCCTTCTTTATATTGCTACCATTAATAGCCCCCATAAATCCAAGCTATAAATCTCTAATTTGGTTAGTTATAACACCAGACTGCACAGTTGTTTTCAGCTTTTGTTAGTCCTCTTTCAGAATAACAAAATTCCTCTGCAACCTGCATTCTCTGCCAGTCTGCACTCCCTGAGTCACTTTGCTTAGACACTTCCACCATCTGCAAAAAAAACTTGCAAGCAGATACACACAATTTAAGAGTGTAAAGTAATAATTTATTGGTTAATACAGGTAGTTATGACTAGCAAGCTAGTAGACTAAGCATTAACATGCTCGCCTCCCCCTGCAAGACACCAGATGAGTCTTCACTGGCCAGTGTCACCAAACTGCCATTTTCTGACTATTTTTCCCTTCCAGCATTTTATACCTTTTCACTTTGATGTTTCTCTCCTGGACCTCACCTCAACAACCTACCTCCATCTCTGGTTCTGCCTTACCTTGCCAGGCTCTGCTGTGCAGCCCTTTCTCACAGTGCAGCAATCCCCTGAGCATGCTGAACCAAGGCCACACGGCTGGGCCCTACCAGGGCTGGGCTGTGGAGCCCAAGCAGTTGAAACTGCAGAGGGAGGTGACTTGCTAGCAGGCAGTGGAAATCAGGTTAATATGGTCAGCTGGAGCCCAGAGAGCAATGCAATTTGCCAGAGGGTAGACATGTTTGGTCAGCAGAGTCACTCCCTGGGCACTCTTGACTGTTGTGATTAGAGGTTTAGTCCAGTTGCCCACAGGGGTCCCTTCTGTCATTGAAGGTGCTCTAGGGACTCCACCTGGCCTTTAGCTACTGCTTCATTCAGAATGACACCAATATCCCATATCATACCTTTCTACTCCATGTGGATGTCTGGCATACCTCAGGATACCTCATATGTCATCAGATGCTTATGTGTGTGCAGTTGAATCAAGCCCTCGATTTCCACTAACCATCTGAGAAACTCCTGGATGTCCCAGGTATCTACAGGGCACTGGCGGAGATGACTGATAACTCAGTATATCTTGGTTAATGACACAATAAGCTTTAATCATCCTCACACCAGTTGTAAAACACTTTTTGAGGAGCTTTAAATTAAGAGCCTGCTCATAAATCCTTTATTCCCATTGCTGAGTCAGTAGGAGCTGTATGCAAGCAGCTGTATGCAAGCAGGTAAATGGAGGTTCACGTTAGACTCATGAGTAACATTTTTGGAATGGATGGGGTGGAGAGACTGCTTGATGGCAGTCCAACAGACATAATCCTGACTGCTTTCCCTCTGGCTGCCATATAATTGTGAAGACAGATGCTGCCTTCCCAGAAGGAAGCTTATGGGAGTAAGATAAAGTGAAGGGGCATGGGGAGCAACTCACCTAAGGAAAAAGTGACAAAAAGAAAATCTGGGGCCTGAAGCCCTGAAGAGGGAGGATCATGAAAAACTGACTGCATGAGTCAAAGGCTATGCCTGGTATTTTCTCCCTAAATAGTGGCACAGGAGCAAAATTTTTAATTGGAGTAGTTCACAACTACTCCAACTATCTAGCTCTCTCTGCAATTTGCACGGTAAAGAATATGCACCAGAGAAGATCTGTGCCAGTATCTGTAGCTGCTAAAGATAGAGTAACTAGATCAGGGAAGTCCAGAGTCATGAACAGCTGTCACTCAGACTGCAGCTTCACCTTTGACTTCTGCCTTTGCATGTTTCTTCTGAACCAGGAAACCATCTGAACTATTACAACGATGATGCCAGAGGGCTGTGAGTCAAGTGATTCTTCCCGTTCTTCAGGGGGAAAAAAAAAAAAAAAGATGAAAAATATGTACCTTTATTTTGACTTCACATAGTGTGGACTAATGCAAGATGGTCCACAAACTCTGCAGTGATGGTCCAGATCAGGCCCTTGCTTGCTTGAGCAGTTACAGAAATTTGGTAACTTCTTCCCTCATTCTCTTTCTTCCATTTCTGAAATAACACTAATTAAAAGTCAGCTGGCAAAGCCACCCATTTTGTGAGAAGGTTGCTTTAGAACTAAGCTTGAAGAAAAGACAGTAATTGCTTTCCTGAGAAGCACCATGCATCTGTGCAATTGCTACAGGGCATTGGTTACACAATGCCGTGCTTGTTTTTATCAGTGAGGAGGAGGTAAATTTGTTGGATCCAGATTTACCAGGTCTGAATTCACATAAAGGATTTTAAAAGCTGAGACTGTATTAGTCACCAATGAGCACAACAATGGTTTCTCTTCCAAGTGAGTCATATCTGTTCCCACTGATAATATAGGCATATTCATATTAGATTCCTTAATTCCATTAGAGTTTAATTCTGCAACCAACTGTCTGTATTGAAAACGTAGCATTATAAATGAAGTAAACCACTCTACATTTTGTGAATTGGTGAAAGCAGGGTGTGAATGCTTTGTACAAAGAACTACTGTATTTTCATAAGCTTTTGTGATCTCAAACCTTCTCTAGGAGAGATGATTTGTAGCTGAGTTTATGAGACAGCCTACAAAGCATACAAACTCCACTCTGAACCAACTTTAGGTAATTACTTAATGTATGAAATGTACCTTACCTCACACAATTATATGACCTGCACAGAGAAATAAATAATAGTTCAGGGTCAACCTGTCTTAATTCCCTGAGATCTGCAAGAATATACACTGATGCATCAGGACCAAGTGCAAAAACTGAACCCCTGTGTCACACAAGTGTCCTGCCTCCAAGAGAAAGCAGATGTTTCGGGATTAACTCCCTCTTCGGGGGCTCGTGCTGGAGGCTTCTTGGTGTCCATCCCCCCAGTTCTGCATGCTGAACTCTGTAATTCCCATTCCTACCTGCTGAGCTCCCCTCTTGGACCTTTAAAGTCAGTTCATCAAGAGTTTTACTGTTAAAAATAGGAGGCTCTACCGAAATGTTTGTAATTCTTTTAAACTGAGGGGAAATGCATTATACATTTGTATCAGATATAGAGAGCTATTTATATCAGATGCAGCTATATATACATATGAAAATACCTAACTAGGATGGTCTAGAACATAGATGATTTAGCCTAATCCCCCTTTGCAGCTAATGGAGAAATCTAGAAACTTTTAAAGCATGATTTGTCAGATCTACAGCTAACATCTACTCCTGGCAAGATGCTCCTGGTTCTCTCCATTAGCTCTAAAGTGATCCTCTAGTGTAATCAGCTCAGAAATGTATTTCCTTTGTCTGCAATTGTCCAGCGGAATTCTGCCCATATGTTTACTCTGATTTGGCCTTTCTTTCACAGTAGAAATGGCTGCAATTGAATTATGCATTTTATAAAACCTTATGATTGTCATTAATTTTGTAATATGCATTTTATCAGACCTTATGATTGTAATTTTGTAATTTTTTTGCAACAGAGTGGCCTATATGCTTCTTTGCTCTGAAGCTATGTGGCCGTATCAGAGTCTCTGTTTTCATCCAAAAGAAAAAAAAGCAGTGTACCGCAACTGCAGAAAAGTATGTAAAAATATGAGCAAAAACATCTTCTTGGAAACTAGAAATTTAAAAAAAAAATTAGAAATTATAACTGTTTTTTTTCCAACTGAAGCCTTACTTCAATGTAAAACACTTGCTAAAGCCACACATTTTTTAATATTTTGTCAAAATTGATGCTTCTTGCTGTCCTGCAACCAATTTGGTGAAGTTGTACAAAATCTGTCTGCCAGGATTCAGTGTGGTATTAAATAATAAAATCTTTGCTGCTGCAGCAGCGTTCAGGCGAACTTTCAGTTTCTATATGCTTCAGCTGAGCATGTTTATTTTTTTACCAAGTTAGATCATATGACAGGATACACAAGCTACATGAAGTGCTGCCAGCATGTAGGATTTGACAGCAATTTTGCGACTATATTTGGTGTTTGGTTTTAAAAAACCACAAGTTCTAGCACAAAATGGCTTCTCCGTGCAAAAGTCTGAACAAAAGGCAGATGCAAACACAAATCCAAAGGGCATTTTTGACCAGAGGCAGGAAAAGGAGGGAGGCTGCCGCTCCAGACTGGCAACACTGACAGTGGAAGAGCTCTGCAGTGCCTGCTCCTCTCCTGCCCCAAGCAGCTGCTGACAAGTGGGGCTGGGAATGAATCCCCAGATTTCTACCTGTACTACCTCACAGGAATCGATGATTTCATGTGGCAGCATTCATCTCCTGCAGCTCTAACTTTTAACTAATAATACATCTGAAAATGAAAGCGGTCTTGTACAATTTCACATGGCAATTACCCCAGCACTCAGTCAGGCCACAGTGTAGCTTACTTAAATGGGGAAAACCTCTGTGTCCTATCAGTGAATTTCTGTGACTTAAAATATAAGTCTATTCAGCCTATTTTCAAAAGCGCTTAGCTGTCATGTAGTTACAGGGACTGTGTATTGCTTTTTTTAGCTAAAAGCCCAAGTTTCTTGTTAACTGCAGGTGCTTCCTCCTTGAACTATATAAAACGGCATTGTAAGTGCTGCCAGGGTCAAAGGGCAGAGCCCAGAAGGGAAAGCTGAACTCCACATTACTCTTAACTAGTTCATAACAACTATTACTTCTTGATTTGTGCCATTATTCACATTATAATACCATTTTTAAATTATCTTCTATCAAAATAGATCCCAGAACTTTTTAGATGGAAATCCAGATTTCCAACTGCAAAATGCTGCCCTCCTACTTTGGGGAAGGCCAAGATTTAGTCCCAGAACTCTTCTCATGCTGACAGCAAGATGGCTCCAGCAAACGAGGAAAGATGGGACATACCTGCTAAGAATGACCAAAATAGTTTGTAAACAGTGCCTGCATGCAGCTCACCATCTCCAGCAGTCAGATCAGCCATTGTTAGCCAGAAGTGCTGAGATGTCATCAAGAGTTGTTGGCCATTAAACGTACCCTGAGGTGCTTTCAGTGTAAGACGGAACCTCAAGGTCTGACGCCATCCCTTCCCTTCTGCTATATACATTATTTATGCTTTACATTACTTGTAGTGCTTTGTCCTGTAAAAAGGAAGATCCCTTTGCCACTTTGAAAATTCAGCTACTTGTTAAGGTGGAGTAAAGTTGCTTTATTTATTTTTTGCTGTTACCACATCATCACTGTGCAACAGAACAGGAAAGGGAAGAGTAACACCTTGTTTTGCAATTCTGAGAACATGAGGTGAAAAAAACATACCTACTCAAACCTTTCAGTTTACAACTGTTTTCCACTCCAGTCAAAGAAGGAAAGAGGAAAAGAGAACTAAGACATCAAAACATGAAAAATATTTTTTAAAGATGATTAGGAAGAATACAGAAGTAACACAGATTAAATTAAGGACAATTCATGAGCTAGAGACAAGAGTTTCATGCTTATGGTGTTGAAGAGAAGCACATGGAAGCTCAAGACATGTTTCTTATTTACAGTTTGTGCTGAATTAAAGGGAAACAGACTGCTGAGATTATGACTTTATGCATTTCCTTAGCTATGAGTTCTTAAAAGTTCTATCCCAAGTGCACCATGGCTGTAACTAGGCGGCAGAGAAACCGAAGTTGTAGATGCAGATATTCCTTTAGCATTGTGGCATGGAAAAGGTTATCTCCCCATCAAGCCAAGCTCTTGATGGTAATTCTTGCCTGAACTAACAATCATTGGTGTGTAGCACCATTTCAGTCCTTCATGATCCTGAAAATCAACAGACAAGATGCTACTAAGTACATGAACATAAGCCAGCAGTGTGCCCAGGTGGCCAAGAAGGCCAATGGCATCCTGGCCTGTATCAGAAATAGCGTGGCCAGCAGGGACAGGGAAGTGATCTTACCCCTGTACTCGGCACTGGTGAGGCCGCACCTCGATTACTGTGTTCAGTTTTGGGCCCCTCACTACAAAAAGGACATTGAATCACTCGAGCATGTCCAGAGAAGGGCAACGAAGCTGGTGAAGGGTCTGGAGCACATGTCGTACGAGGAGCGGCTGAGGGAACTGGGGTTGTTTAGTCTGGAGAAGAGGAGGCTGAGGGGAGACCTCATCGCCCTCTACAACTACCTGAAAGGAGGTTGCAGAGAGCTGGGGATGAGTCTCTTTAACCAACTAACAAGCAATAGGACAAGAGGGAATGGCCCCAAGTTGCACCAGGGAAGGTTTAGACTGGATGTCAGGAAGTATTTCTTTACAGAACGGGTTGTTAGGCGTTGGAATGGGCTGCCCAGGGAGGTGGTGGAGTCCCCATCCCTGGAGGTGTTTAAGAGTTGGGTTGACATAGTGCTGAGGGATATGGTGTAGTTGGGAACAGTCAGTTAATGGTTGGACTAGATGATCTTCAAGGTCTTTTCCAACCTAGACGATTCAGTGATTCTGTGATAAGTCTTACAGTGGTGGTGAAGTCTTTCAGGTTGGGTGTTGGTGGGTCTGCAGGGTCCTAGAAGCCCCTTTTCTCAGCCCCCAGTTTTCAAACCAATCTACTCGTGCTGACCTCTTGAGGCACCTCACCCCATCACCTCAGCGGTTCAAGGCAGAGGCGAGAGGGGGACGTGGGGGCCATTTTCGCTATTGTAGCCACCACGGCAGAACTGCGGCCTAGCAGCTGTAGCGTCGCCTCCTGTCCCGGCAGCGCCGGGAGTCGCGGTTCTGCTGTGGGGCCCGAGTGTCACCCATCGCGCTGCAAATCGGCTGCTCCTTCCACACTACCACCGAGAAGGGCGGGCAGCTTGCGAATTTTAATTTGTGCGACACAACCCTACCAACGCTCCCCAGCCGCCGCAGCCTTCCCTGGCCCCGGCTGTGCGGCCCGGGGCGGACCAGGCCTGGGCGGGCCCTGCCGAGGGCCAGGCCGCGGGGCGGGAACGGCGCGGCAGGTGCCTCCCTCCGCGGTCACGGCGCGGCCGCTGCTGCCACGTCAGGGGAGTTTCCCGAGGCGCGGCGGGCTGGGCCGGGCCCGGCCTTTCCCCTCCTCCTGCCCCGGCCCTTCTCCTCCTCCTGCCCCGGCCCCCGCTGCCGGAGACGCTGCGGAGGGAGCGAGCGGTGCCCGCTGCCATGGAGGCCCGCTACAACCTCAAGAGCCCGGGTAGGCGGCGCGGCAGGGCCCGGCGGGCGCCAAGGCGGCGGGCGCCGGCCTCGCCTGCAGGCCGCGGCCGGGCGGGGGGCGGCGGGGCCGGGCGGGGGGTGCTTGGCCGGTCCTTGCAGGCTGCCCAGGCCGCTGCCTCTCGCGGCGGGCGGGCGGGTGTGCCCGCTCCGGGGGTGCCGCGGATCGCGGAGGACTGGGGGGCCGCTGCCGGGGCGTGGCGGCGGTGGCAGCGGGGCCGGCTGTCGCCTCCCGGGGCGCGGCGGGGCAGGTGCAGCGGCCGGGCCGAGAGCGCCGCGGGGAGGAGGGATGGGGGCCCTGGGCCGCTGCGGTGCCCGCGGGTGTGGGTGGCGGCGTTCGAGTGGGGGCCGGCTGGGTCGCTTTTGCTTCCCAGTGCGGTGGCGTTGAAAACTCCCTCTGAGCTGTAATTTCGTTCAAAACACCCTGGCGATCTCGGGGCGGGGGGGGCGGCTGTGTGCCCACGTCGGTTTGTGGAAGCGTACCTTTGAACTTTTTGTCAGGTGGCTGTGCCCTGTTCGCCTGGGTATCCCCTCCTTTCCAAGTAGGTGCGTGTGAGGGGACAGATTGCCAACATTAGCTTAGTTTGTTTTACGGAAGTGTTGCTGTATACACTGTATTTACATGCGTGTGTGTGTGTTCATGGGATTCTGCGTTAAAATTCATGCCTTATAACTCCTAGACTTTGAATCCTTGAAGTGAGAGGGATGCCTCGAGATGTGGGAGATGTCTTGAGAAGCAGCGCTGGAAGGGAAGGTTTTGCTTCCTAGGAAGGGAGACTGAGGACAGACCGGGTCCCTCCCGCACGGCTGTGTTGGGGCAGCGGCCCTTCGCCGGTTGTGTCGGGCTTCACCTCCTGGGAGTTGCAGGCGCAGCAGGAGGCCGGTCGCTGCTGAAGCGAAACCTCTTTCACAGCTTGTAAGGGCCAGTTGGGTTTGTGTGACGGTCGCTGTCATGCCCCTGCTTTCCCCTAATCTGTTTTGGGGAAGTAGGTTTTACCAGCTTCATGTTATTATGGTGAATAATGGCTTTATTCTTTAATCATACTGTCCTATTACCAGCATGGGAGGTGGGGAGGAACTGAAGATTATGATGACTTCTACCTTACAAATGTAAATGACAGGCTTATTTACAAAACATGCTTCATGTGAATGATGTACCTATTGCTAAATTCTGTCCCTTGCCCTCACACCCAAGTTGCTTAACTGAAAGATAAGAATCACAAAGCAAATGATGTACTTGTTATAGTTTAAAATATCAGGAAGGAAGATTTTTTTTTTTAATTTTTTTTTTTTAGGGAGATATGCTGGATATGTTGCATATATGAATTTGCAAGGCCACACAAACATGCTTACTAGTTACGGTTTGCCACGTCACTGGAAATAGTGGTGGTGTGCTGTATGACGTGATCCTGGGATCTGGGTGGAGAGGGCAAATATTTGTGGTTTAATTTAGAAATTAAACCACAAATCTTCTTCCTCTCTGTTGTTACTAGGCCCCCTTGTTTTCAAAAGAAAATTACCTTTACTGAAATTGTTTTTCAGCACCTGTGCTGTTCCATAGCAAAATGAACCTTACTGGACAAAGGTGGATGATTCATACAATAGGTCAATATTGTTTCCCCAAATTAAACATGCTCTATAGCATATTAACGTATTGAATTATTTCTTTCCGTATGGATGCTGAAAGTCTATAAATGATTTAAATCACTCTTTAAATCTCTATAATATGATTTAAAACACTTGTTTCAATAGTCACTTAATATACGTGAAATCTTTCATTAAAAAATGGGCAAAAGGTATTGAATAAAAAAATAACCATTGAAGAAACAATATTTATCTTATTCATTAAAATGAGTTGACTGTAGTTATGTGTAGCCATTGCTTTTAGTCTGACCCTTTTCTTGCGAACTAGGTAGGTAAGCATATGCAATTATTTAATATTTTTGTGTATGTTTTACAAATTCCTATCTTGTTAATGTGCAGTTTAATGATGGTATCTTACACTTGCCATTCAACTGAAGGGTTAAGATGGAAATGTAAGGTGTTCTAGTATTAAGGTGGTTTTAATTAATGTAAATGCTCTGAAATATATGAAGACAAATCCACTGTGTTTTCTGTTTCAAATAATTCTGTCATCTGTGGACTGAAGGGGTTATTTTGGTAACCAAGCCCTCTAAGGCTTTAGAACTAGTAGCTGTCCTTGTGCCTGTTGTTCTTGTTGCTCTGACTTGAATAGAGGAAGAACCAAGCTGCTAACCTTTAGG
The DNA here is from genome assembly GCF_031877795.1 of Strix aluco. Classification (NCBI taxonomy): domain Eukaryota; kingdom Metazoa; phylum Chordata; class Aves; order Strigiformes; family Strigidae; genus Strix; species Strix aluco. Next base: position 91,414,142 of record NC_133933.1, read on the forward strand.
TCCTGGTCAGCTTTAGGGATTTGTAATGTGCTATCTTGAGACATAGTGAAAAAAGTAATCGTTTTGTACCTGCACAAGAGCCTTCTCCTGTTGAAATCTGCTTTTGAACTTGAGCAAACTCTGGTTGCAGATGGTGACTTCCATCTGCTTAGCAGTTTTAAAGACAGCAAATACTACTTAGGGCTTTAAAGTTATTTTAATTATTATGTTAGACTCTATCTGGAATGTTGTAGAGGAAAACACATTTTAAATAGGAAAATTTTGTTAAAAGAAACCTGTGCTTCTATTGATCTTCCTTTTAAGCCAAATTCTGTTGTAGACTGGTGACAGGAGCTGAAGTTCTTCTATGGTTATACATGGCTACATGGATCCCTCTTCTGTGAGTAGGTGTGTTAGACCAGATTGGTGAATGAAGATCAGTTAGGCTCTCTGGTGCCTTTCTTTCTGTGTGCTTTCAAACAGACTGTGAGGAGCAATATTGCTACACAGCTTTGTCCTGCTGCGAATTGCTGCTAGTCAATATTTTCATTTTCTTCCTTATCCCAGTTTCTCCAGCTAACGTTAGTTCATCCTAACATATCTAAAAGACGGTAACTCTCCACAATACAAGACAAGTTGTTCCCCTGCATGCTGTGTCTCTGCTGATACGAGGCAGTGCAGCTGGTGCTCTGACAGGTCTCAGTTTACCATAGGTACACATTGTGGCCACTGCAGGTCCAGGCTTGGCGAGGGTGGCATGCTAAGCCGCTGCTGGCTCCTGTCAGTTATCCTCTATAAGGGCAAGGAGGTATGGGGGCATTCACCTGAAGATGTCTACTCACACCATCTGTGAATGTGTTTTTTTTCTTATTTCTTCCCCAAAAGACCATTAATTTCGGAAGGAAAGAAATTTCACACTCCACATTTCAGGCTTCTTTGTATTGCTTCAATAAGGCAAAGCCTTTTAAGCTGTTGGTTCATATTTTTATGTCTATTTTTGGCACTTGTAAAAGGGCAAGCTATTTTCTGTTTTAGGATTTCAAAATGGATTAGTCAATGTATATCAGCCTGCTACCATATGGCTGATAAACCTCTCCCATCAATATTAAAGCTCAGCTGACTAAAGCACAGACTTCATCCTCTTCATGCTTCAGGAACATCCCTATCTTCTGAAATTTGTAAGAGCTACTTGGAATAATCGCTTTACTTTTTTTCCAAAGAGTTGTGACCCTTAGCTTGCTGCAAGATCAGACACCAAATCTTCTAGTAGCTGTTTTTGTAGTGACAAACTCCCTCTTTCATGTAGGATGTTACCAGTCTTCTGAGCGGGTATTAGCACAGACATACTTAAAGAATTATGAACAGCTACTTACAGTGACTCACATAGAGCTCATGAACAGCAGTGCTTTTTTATTTTGTTTTGGGCCATTTTTTTGTTTTCAGCAGATCTCATCATCTAGAATTTGCCTAATGAGGGCACTGGAGAACTGGGGAGAGCACATGGTGCGTGTGTCCTGCATTTGCTGCCCAGGACTGGTGCTTTTGTATCTTGGATGCACAGGAAACGTAACGTGCCAAGATTGTGATCCTCTTAGCTGTCATCTTCAATACATTTACTGCTTTTCCTGCAAACTATAATTCTTTCTCCACTCCATACTTTTTACAAGTAAGGATGTTCCTTGTCAATAAGCATGCGTCAGTTCTTTGCTAATAAAAAACAGTTAATAGAAAATAGCCAGTAGGCACTGTGCTGCTTAGTACCTTCTGGGTATGAAATAAAGATAGAATTTTTTAAAAATAAAAAGTTGAATGAATGTTAATAATTTATTTATTGAAGCTGAAGACATTGTTTGGTCTTAGTGTGTTCAACAAGCACCTTACCTTTGATAAGTTTTATCTCCCTTTGTGTTGACTGAACACTTGTTTTGAATTGTAACTACAGGAAGAGTACTGTACTTCCTGCTGCTCTGAGGGAAATGAGGACTAAAGGGCTGTCGTTTCTAGGGGTGAGAGGAAAGAGAGAATGGACTAATGAAAAGTATAATTTTTTTTTTACAGTTGTCAATATTCATATGAGTACAGGAGGCTTGTGGGTCTTTGGAAGGGATGTATTTGAGACCCTGAAGATGGAAAGCAGCTGGCCTGTCTCTGGGCAAATGGTGTTTCCATTTATTTTGTAGCAGAAGTCAAAGGAATTGTCAAACCAAATTTTAAAATAAAAGCAATTTTGGAACCTATGGCTGCCCCAGACAGTTATAGTTCTGCAATGCCACATTTCAGTTTTGTAAGAACAATTGTTTTGTCTTGTTACATGAGATCAGCATAAAATGGGAACTTGACTAGTGGAGAACACGACAGAAGCAGTTAATGATGAGCAACATCATTGTCTCCATTTGTTTTTATTTAGAGAAGTGTGATTTCTCTACTATGGAAAAATAGTGTTCTGCAGATTATGATGTTTAGAATAATGTTGAAACTGTAGTAGATTTCAGTAGAGATGACTTAAAATGGTGATGCCCTTCACCTGAGACTGAAGTTTTAACTCTTTTTCATTTTGCCCATTCCTCTGGCACTGGAGGATGGACGTTTGATAAGGTTGTCACTGGTGGTATGGATCATTAGTGTTATGGGTTGCTTCCACTTCTGGCTTTCTCATTCCAGAAGATTGAAAAATCTGGAAATCTTTGCATGGTCTGTTGCAAGTATGCCAGTTTCTAGACACTTCTGTTGCTGAATTGTCAGAACAAAGATTTGTGTCGTCCCCTTTCCCATCATGGACAGATGCAGTAGGGAATGCTTTGGAGCTTTAAAGAAACAGAATATGTAGTATGTTTTCCTCATCAGTGGTTTAAGGACTTGCCCAACTGGAAGTTTCATCTGTCTTCCAGGGATTTTATTTTGGGTGGATGTGACTGGGACCTGTGTTTTTTTGTGAAGAAAGATCAGGTATCTCGGTCCTAGTGAAACTTTAAATGTGGTCTTGATTCAAAATTAAGTGACTATAAACTGCTATGCAAATTTTTATGAAAATGTGGTCATGTTTTTGTCAAATGACATACAAAAATACATACGGGAACTCAAAAAATCTAAAGACAGATGTGCACTCAGATTAAGAAAGGTGGGGCAAAATGATTAAACACAAGGAATGAAGAGGTAGAGAAGATGCTTAGTAATGTGGAGCTCGCTTGGAAGTATGGTAATGTCAGTTTATTTCTAGAGTAGATACCATTTGATGCTCTATTCTGCAAAAGGATTGTAACTTATATTTCAGGGTACTTTTGTCTCAAGCCCCTTTTTCCCCCCTTTTTATAGTTTTTAATTCTAATAATCACATATCATTCACAGATTCGAAGCTGTCCAGGAAAACCACATCCACAATGGAGCAAGTGACACAGTTACCTAGTGACACTGTGGAGGTCCCTGTGAACCTGTTAGAGTATCTGTATGTTTATATTTAATAAACTATTCTCTAGAGAGGACAGCACTACTTAAAAAAATACCAAAATACCATATCAAAGAGCTGTAGTAAAAGTATTTCGTAATTTTCCAGTCTGTGACTCTTCGCTTGAATTTTTTTCTTGCATGCTTTAGTGACCACATCACTTAAAATGATTTTCTTGACTTAACGTCAAAGCTCATTAAGTGTTGTCATCTTACAAGGAATCCTATGTACTTTACACATAAATTTAATCCTTTTTTATTTATTCTGTGATCCAATCATTGTGCAGTTGGACTGCTGACTGACAGTGATTCACTGTTACTTTTTTTCTTATGCAAAATTTAAACTTACCTTTAGTAAACAGGGTTTTCTTTTGAATGCGAATACAGGCAGTTTGGGTGAGTGGGTTCCCAGGTGCTTTGGGCTGCAGCAGGAACTGGTGGTCTGGTGGTGGTGGTTCAGTGGGTGTCACTGCACTGTGAGCTCTGAAGTCACTTGATGGTTACACCAGCTGTGGGTCAGGCAGTCTTGGCTCAGTGGTCAGGTATTGAGCGGAGGGGGAAAAACCAAAGCCAACTGGATTTAAAAAGACCTTCCCAAAATGTCATCCATGATGTACGCGTCATCTAATTGAAGGGCCTTGATGCTTGTCTCAAACAGATTCTGCGGTAAATTTTTTTTTCTCATATTATTGTCTAATATTTTTCCTAATTGTAGATAGTATTTTACTAATAGCTCAATAGTTATAAAACCCTTCATCCCAGATAAACTTTATTTACTAATTAACTGGAAAACCTGGTTTCAAAAGTAAATTGCATCCTTACTTATACTGTATTTGTCAGCAGATCCATGGGAAAAAATTACTACTTTTTCTGTATTTCTCCTGAGTAGACCTCTAAATCTTATTTAAAATGAAGAAAAAAAATAATAGCAGCCTTTAAAAACAAAAGTGGAAAGCATTTGCTGAAGCAGTAAAAGCTGTCCCGCTGTTTGTTCCTTTTTTTTCCAGATCAGGTAAGTCAACTTGAAAGATTATGAGATCTCTGGCTTTATGCCAACTGTTTCAGGTTCCTTTATTTGTTTATTATGTGCTTTCTTTTTCAATAGAAGAACTGAAAATTGTAGAATGAAATGATTGCTATTCATTTGAGGAAGATACTGTCATGCACAACCCATATCACTTAAATATGAATTTGATCCTGCAGTCATCTTTGTGTGCACAAAATGCTGTCTCTTCATGTCATGAAATACTAGGGACTGAGCCTTGCTGAACTGAGACCTCACCCTTCTGATGCTTCCTACACTTGGGATTCATTACAGTCTCACCCACCTCACCTCTACCACTCCCCTCGCCTGGGTCTGTTTCTCTTGTTCAGCTCTTGTACCTGAGTATCGTTGCCTTTTGTAGACAAGTTGTGGCAAATCTTCAGGAAGCTTATGATGGTCCAGGTTTTTGGTCTTTGAGTGTTGGAGGGAGTTGGAATTGTATCAGATTTTTCTGAACTTCCAGTGAGCAAAAGGTATGCAACTTCATTATGCTGAAATAAATCCTGTTGCAGTGTTGTGTGTTTATGTTAATATAACCTTAGTCAGCTCATTTGATTGCCACATGTACTGTTCACTGATAATGTAAAAATGAACTAAAATCCTTCCTTATTAAGTACAGAAGACTGCTGTCATGGTTTAACCTCAGACAGCAACTAAGCCCCACACAGCTGCTCGCTCACTCCCCTGCAGTGGAATGGGGGAGAGAATCAGAAGGGTAAAAGTGAGAACTCATGAGTTGAGATAAAGACAGTTTAATAGGTAAAGCAAAAGCTGCGCACACAAGCAAAGCAAAACAAGGAATTCATTCACCACTTCCCAGGGGCAGGCAGGTGTTCAGCCATCTCCAGGAAAGCAGGGCTCCATCACGTGTAACGGTTACTTGGGAAGACAAATGGCATCACTCTGAACGTCCCCCCCTTCCTCCTTCTTCCCCCAGCTTCATATGCTGCACATAATGCCATGTGGTCTGGGATATCCCTTGGGTCAGTTGGGGTCAGCTGTCCCAGCTGTGTCCCCTCCCAACTTCTTGTGCACCCCCAGCCCACTCACTGGTGGGGTGGGGTGAGAGGCAGAGGCGGCTTTGACTCTGTGTAAGCACTGCTCAGCAGTAAGGAAAACATCCCTGTGTTATCAGCACTGTTGTTAGCACAAATCCAAATCGTAGCCCCATACTAGCTACTGTGAAGAAAATTAACTCTGGCCCAGCAAAAACCAGCACAACTACTAACAAAACAAAGCTCTGTAAAGCTAAATGTGATTGCTTTATTTTAAGACTATTTTTATTTTCACAATAACATATTTTTTGAAAATAAGACAAAATATTTTACTAAGAGAACATCGCCCATGTTCAAGTCCTGTTGTCTATTTAAGCAGCAATATTGACATTTATGAAGACTGATCACTTGCATTTTCTGTCTACAGAAGGATTTCCTGGGCCATAAGGTGCAGAGTAGTCTAGTCAGGTGTGATAGCAGTACTTAAATGTGACTTCAAGATACATCCAAGAGAAGCAGTTGTGTTGAATAGAAATTTCAGGACAGTTGAAGGTAAATATTAATAAGAGGTAGGGTTTGACCAGGACACAGTTTTTGACGGAAATACATCTACAAATCATAAATGCATACATTACATAAATTTTGCTCAATAATTGCTACTCAATCCTAAAGCAAGCTGGTGGCTTTAAATTTGATTCTTAGAGTTTTAACATCCACGTTTTGTTTTTCAGAAAAACTTGGTAATTTCAGTGTAATACAAGAGGCAGGTTATCAGGCAGAGCCTCTGGTGCATAGCACCCGCTCTTTCCTCCCCAGAGCACCTCCTGCCAGGGCGGGAACTCTCCCTCGCTCTCGAGTTAGCCCAGAAACTTAATTTCCTCAGTAGTTAATTTCAATGAATGTTATGATAAAGTGTTGACGAGTGTACCTGTGAAAGCATGGTTATTTTTCATGCTGACAGTCATGCCACATTAAAAAATACTTTGTCTCTAAAACCTGTCTTTGACAAAGTGAATGTCTTGATTTGGATTTTTTTTTTGGCTGAATTAGTGATACTTTTTTACTTTATTGACAGTTTGCAATTCTTTATTTTGAATGGGCCCAAACCATTCTCATTTTTCAGAATTGCTATTGCCAAACGTTTGCTCAGATGACTCATTGTGATTTTAAGTGGGTTGAAATACCATATTTTGCATCAAAACTCTTTAATGAAGTTTGGATAAGAACGACATGTACTTGTTGCAGGCAGACATTGTGAATTACTACATTTTTGCTAGCCAAAGGAGGGACAGTGTTCATGAATACTGCAGCTATGCTTAAAGAAGAAACAATTTAATGCTTTTTTCACTGGATCACACGTTCTGAGAATGAACCTTTATTGGTCCAGGCTGTTCTTGGCAGTCTGGCAGTTGACATTTTTCAGCAATGTGAAAGTAGAATCACAGAATGATTTGGGTTGGGAGGGACCTTCAAAGACCATCTAGTTCCAACCCCCCTGCCATGGGCAGGGACACCTTCCACCAGACCAGGTTGCTCAAAGCCCCGTCCAACCTGGCCTTGAACACTTCCAGGGAGGGGGCATCCACAGCTTCTCTGGGCAACCTGTTCCAGTGTCTCACCACCCTCATCATAAAAAATTGTTTCCTTATGTCCTTTCACTACAGGCCTTGGTAAAAAGTCTCTTTCTGTCTTTCTTATAAGCTCCTTCTCTTCCCCAGACTGAACAACCCCAACTCTCTCAGCCCTTCTTTGTATATATGTGCTTCTTTTTCTCAGCCTCTTCTCATAGACATGTGCTTCTTTTTCTTAAGATATCCTAGGTTGCTTAATACTGAAAACTTCGTATAAGCAAATTATCTGTATACAAAAACTAAATTATATATTTTGCTGTATTTCATGCTCCAAGAGTGGAATAATATTTCATATTCTTTCAGTGTATTTTATGCTGGCTTCCTAAAATACCTATAATCTGGCTTCTTGATAATAAAGTAGTACTATGAAAAAATACATACAGTATTGCTGTCACTGTTAATTAAATACAAAAATATGTTAAAAACCACCATGCTTTAAACTGCTTCCATTTTAAATTCTACTTAACAGGAGCCCACCTGCTTGTTGTCCCCACCTGGCTGCTGTCTCTGTTCTTTCTCAGTGCAAACCCTTGATTTCTTTGTTCCTGCCTGCCAGGTGCTGGCACTCAACACCCAGGGGACAGCCTCGGAGCTGAAGCGGTAAAAAGACTGTTCCTTTTGGGACAAATCCAAAGTGCCAATATGCACTGCCAAAGATCCTGCACCCACTTGTAGGCTGGGTACAAACCTTTCTCTGAGTGTCAGTAGACTTTTGTAGAATGGTCTTGAAATTTTTTTTTTTTGCTCTAATAGTTAGCTTTCCCTCAGTTAACATGGGTAACTGCATGTGATGCTGCTACAGGTTGGCCTGTATTTTCTATCTTGGTCCCTCATCTAGGAAATCTCAGTAACAAGAGTTGTCTGCCTTGTCCATGACTATTCTTTCTTCATTAGGCTTCATCATATATGTTCTCAGCTTTCTTATGGTTACCCTTTTGCTTTGTGGAGTGTTCACTCCTGAATTAGCTCATCCTGATGCGTGCCACTCTTCTGAAGGCAAGCGTCCAGGCTTCTTGTCTGTGAAGCAATGCTGGGTCTGAAGCCTCTTCTGGTCCAGGCTGGTTTTCTTACTATTCCTCACTAATGAACTGGCAAACCTTAATCCAGATGAAAGAGACAAACTGTTTTTCAGTGGAGCCCTGACGCAGCTGCCTGTGACGTGACCTCGTGGGCTTTGCAGGGTGTTTAATTGACACCTCCCCCAGGCAGCAGCACAGAATTGGGACAACTGGCAGCAGCAAATTTCCGCATAGTCTGTTTGTTTTTTGGGTTGTAAGAAGTGAAATCCTCAAACTTTGGGCTGTTGTTTATAGCTGTCAGGAAGTGCGAAGGAGGAAAAGAACTTCTCACAGTAGATTGAAATCAAAATTCTCTGCAGGAAGGTTAGAGTAGCTTCCCTCACAGCGTCGTGAAAGTAAGTAAATCCCTGGAGTCTGAGCATGCTACGCAGCCTACAGTCAGCTGGTGATGCCAGCCTTTGTAAATCGAGGAACTACAGTTCATTTTCACCATATCTTTATGCTTACACCGTAAGGGAATTTGGGCAGTGTCTCTCCTTTGTAGTTAGATAATTACATGAGTGGGAGGGACATCCATAGCTTGAACTGAATGTGGAGGATGGATTAACAGATCCTGTCCCTAGGTAGTTGCTTAAAGCGGTAACTGGTATTTGCACTTTCTCCAGTAAGTAGGAGGAAGTAAGAATTTTCTACCTAACCTTATTCATAAGGCAGCATCCTCAAATCTCATCTGTAGTTTAGCTCTTTATTAGACATTAATGCATGATGCACATGAGGCCACCTGGCAGGACAAATGATGTAATAGAACTTACTAAAGGGGAAGGAAAAAGGAGATGCAGAAGATACAGATGATGGTGGTGGTTCTGGGGTAGAAGGGTAACTAATGACTATCCTGAATTTAGGGTAGAAAAATACCTGTGTGTCCACACTCAGGTTCAAATTTGAGGGGAGACCTCATCGCCCTCTACAACTACCTGAAAGGAGGTTGCAGAGAGCTGGGGATGAGCCTCTTTAACCAAGTAATAAGCAATAGAACAAGAGGGAATGGCCTCAAGTTGCGCCAGGGAAAGTTTAGACTAGATATTAGGAAGCATTTCTTTACAGAACAGGTTGTTAGGCGTTGGAATGGGCTGCCCAGGGAGATGGTGGAGTCCCCATCCCTGGAGGTGTTCAAGAGGCGGGTTGACATAGTGCTGAGGGATATGGTGTAGTTGGGAACTGTCAGTGTTAGGTTAATGGTTGGACTGGATGATCCTCAAGGTCCTTTCCAACCTAGATGATTCTGTGATTCTGTGAAATTATAAAGGCCCTGAGTAAATCTTTCTGGCTGGGCATAAGCGTTTTAAAATCTTGTATAAATGTTCATCTGCTTGTACTACTGATGTGTTGGTTTCTCTCAAATCTTAATGTGACCTCCTTTGGAATAATTAAGGGAGTAGTCATGTAATAAGTCATGGGAGGTGGTAGGATAAAGCTTTTCAGCAGTTGTTTAAAGATGCACATGATGTCCTTTATGATAAAATATTGAGGTTATTGGTCTTGTACATCTTGTACTTAAAAGTCTGAAACTCCACTGACACCTGTGTTTTTCCTCATGTCTTTAGTGCAGTTAATAATACAAAACTACTTTAGTCCCAGTGTTCAGTGTTGAGAAATTCTGTGACCATGCAACATAATTTTCATAAATTTGTGCTTGTATAACTCATACAAGATTTATTCAGCATGAGTAATTTATATTGTGTCTTGGATTATTAACTCCAGTGAAGAAGCTGGGATGTGCTGAAAAAATTAGTTAGCTGAAAGGAGCTCTTGAAGAAGTGTTAATGTATTTTTGTATGCAATGGGTATTAATTTTTTTCTTAATTTTTGTGACTTACGCTTTCTCTTTTTCAGCTGTCAAACGTTTGATGAAAGAGGCTGCAGAACTGAAGGATCCTACAGATCATTATCATGCACAGCCTTTGGAGGTCTGTTTCTATACATGCTTGCAAGAGCTTGTAATTAGGCTGTGTTATGAATATATACTCTTAAGTTCTCTGTGCGCATATGTATTTAAAATGTGCGTATTTAGATACTAGCAGACCTTTTAAAATTGATTCGGTTCTTTTTTTCCTGTGACAGAAATCAACAGCAGAATTCCACTTTAATGGTATTGTAGTTCCAGGTTGTTAATGAAAGTACATAATATCAGTTTTACGTTGCACCTGAGTAATTTTTTCACACAGGTATAATATGTTTATTCCCCCTCCTCCTTCCTTAGACTACATAAATGCATTATGTTTAAGTTAAACTTTTCACACCCAAACCTGACATCTGGCTCAGTTGCTGAGTTGCTCAGCAACTTAAGCCTAGGTGTTCTATGAGGATTCACTATTTTTCATTAAAAAAACCCCTGTGAAAAACGTAAATGAGTACAATTCTGGATGCATTGTAAGCGAGAATGCTTAGATTTCACTTAAATAGTAGCTTCTTGAAGTCTTCTGAACATCCAGTTGAGTTTTTGGGCTGAGACGACAGGGAAGTTGTGGTGATTAGAAGCTTAAACAGAAACCCCTTCTGATTTTGCTGGAATAATTAAAAAGGCAATGTTCCGTGGGTTTGATTTAGCTGTTCACAGAAATGCATAGCATACTTAACGTGCTTAGAGAAAATAGCATGTTCCTAGGTGCAATAAAATATACCTTATTATTGACTAATTTTTGTCTGTACCTTGTGTTTCCCCTTCCTGTGATGAAATGTAAGATTTAATTCATTGTTGGAACTTACATGAAAGTCTTATTTTGGGGTTAGAGCAGTGACTCGCTGGGAAGAGAACAGTGGTGGGTGAAAGGAAATGCTGGAAATGTTGACATACCTCCCATCCTTGAAAAAATTATAACTAGGTGGGCAGTCACAGCCCTGTGATACCAGTGTTTGGCATTAGTTGAGAGATCTTGTTCACTGACCGCGAGCCTCGTTTGGCTTCCTGTCCTAACAGTAGGAGTTGTTCTGCTTGTACATATCCAGAAAGTTGTGGGCATTATGAGATCTGATACAGAAAGCCAAACACAGAACCCCAAAGAAATAATGCTTAAAGAGAAGTTATTTATATGTCCAATGACAATAATATTCCAAATTTCAAAGTGTACCTGTTGTGCAGTAAGGCACAGTAGCTGTTTCAAAATTGTTTATGGAGAAGCAAAAGAGGATAGAAATTCTCTGATGTGTGAGTCAGATGTGACTTGGGCATGAAAGGGGCTTTGGGGAGGCTGTCATTAATGTTCTTCCTTGGGATGGGTCTCCCCTCGATTCTCCAGGAATTACTTTTTACGGCAAAGACCCAGTTTTCCATTAGTTGACTCAGTTATCTATCTGTTGGGTAATAAACCTCTTGTCATAATTGATACAACTGGAGCGAAGAACTTGAATAATGAATTTGAGGGTTTCAACAAAGCCATTGTACAAGAAAATTACCAGAAAGCTACAATATTTTAACCTTTTAACGAGAATCTTAGTACTGTGTTGGTTGTCCTACTCTCCATTTGATTTTGACTTAATAAAACCTCTGCTGTGCACTGTTTCTTTAGCCTGTCCTTGCTCAAGAAAATGGTGTTTAGTTGTCTCCTTCTTTGACACAGTCTTCTTTCTTTTTTTTGTAATTCTCCCTTTGGTGGGGGGCATTTTAGGATAATCTTTTTGAATGGCACTTTACTGTTAGAGGCCCTCCAGATTCAGATTTCGATGGAGGGATTTATCACGGGCGAATAGTACTACCACCTGAATATCCCATGAAACCACCCAGCATTATTTTGCTGACGGTAAGCATGTTTGCTAGTTTTTCGTTTTTACATGATCAGTTTAACTGTAGGTGTCTGAGAGAGAGATTCTTGGCATTTAAGGTAATGCTATTTTTGTAAGAAAGGTGGCATAGTACAGTTAATGCTGCCAGTTTGAGACCAGAAGTCTTCCAGTTGACTTTGGTATTCTGTAATTACATGAAGCTTTGCACCTAACAACTGGAAGTTTTCTTCAGGAGTAATCACATTGCTGATGTTCTTTCTAACCTTCTGTTCTCTCCATGGGCCCTCTTAGTCTCTGTTGGAGACATTGGTCACATGTAGGAAGGCAGACCTGTGGTTTGAGGCAAAGGCCCCCATACAGCTGAAAAGCTATAGCTTGTCAGACTCTCTACATGTGGTCTGTGAGTTACAGGAGCAACAGGCAAGCCACCATGTCACACTGGGACATGTGAGGTATCAGTTAAGGGTTTCATTATGCATGAATAGAGGCAGATGACTTTGTGCAGAAAGCAGAGTGCCAATTTTGTGAGGTTGGCAGTAATATAGTTATCAAGTATTGTTTGCATACAGATTTATTTGATGATGATTTTTACAACTTGTACCAAAACCCAAGAGTTAACTTCTAGCATGTTTTATTATATCCTCCTTCTTCCTTTGAAGGCCAATGGCAGGTTTGAAGTGGGGAAGAAAATTTGTTTAAGCATCTCAGGGCATCATCCTGAAACATGGCAGCCTTCATGGAGTAGTAAGTAACAATAATTTGGAAAATGTTACCCCCATCAAGCAACAAGATCTTTAAACTGAAAAAATCTCACAAATAATGTTTATAGTGGAAAAGGAGACAGCTTTTGAGGGAGTAAAAGTATGGGAGAATTTGAGAAATGTAAAGTCATGAAAGAGCGATGTAGGAGGATTTGGGAATGCTATTAAATAAATGTGGGGTGAAAGGGTTGAGAAACAGGAGTGATCATAGGTTCTTATTTGTTTGGATGCAAAAGCATTAAGAATTCTCAGACTACTTAGAAGATTCTTTGGGCGTGGTTTTTTTTTTTTAAATTGTTCTTATGAAAATACTTTAAATCCTCTTGCTTTACCCTGTTTTTTTATAATCACTAAAATCAGCTTGAATATTGATAGAGGGAAGAGTGGTCAGCTTTAAATTCTGATGCTGTACTTCTGAACACTCAAGAGTAAAGACAACATGGTCTGAGTTCAGAATAACTGAACGTTTTCTACCTTTTTTTTAAAGTTTCATTATCACAGAAAATGAGAGTTGGCACAATTCATCTGAGGCGATATATTTCCGTGTTTGTATAATTTTACCTTTTCAGAGTACAGTACATCAATTATTTCTTTGGATATCTGTTGCACTTTTAAAATATGTTGATAAGATCTTACGAATTTTCTAGCAGGCCACTCTTCAACTTTTGTAAGGTCTCTTACATTTTTTAAAAGATTAGAAAATACTGTCTTCTAAGTAGGAGGTGTAAATATCCTACCTCTATTTTGTGTTACTCATCTTCCTGTGATATCTATTTACCAAATCTACTGGCAAAGTGTCTTGAATTCTTAAATTTCATGACTGTGTAAAACAAGATTGAAGGATAGATATTGTCAAAAGAGATGTTTGAGATGACAATTCTGTTATGAGCTGTTATTAGTATTTAAGTAAGCTCTTTCCCCAGCACGACATAGAAGGAACAAATTCTGCAGTACATTGCATAGAAGAAAACCACTGAGCTTCTGTGCACTAAGTTGCAGAATTCATGTCTAATAGAAAACACGCACAAAAAGAAAAATGCCTTATGAATCCTTCCCTTCTTTCCCCCCCATTTATATGTTAATTCTGCCTTACTTTTTTTTCTTCAAAACCCATTTTTAAAGTCTGGAATTCTAATCTTTATATTGATGTAGCATTTTTGTGACAACTTCTCTTTTCTTCTCCGTGTTGCCTGATGGAAGACTAAGGCCTTACCTTTCATTTATAATGTGAAGTTTAAAAAATGAAGAAGCCTTTCTGCGTACCAAAAAACCAGTGCTGCTTGTATGAAATTCAGACTACTCCTTTGGACAAAATGAAGTTTTGCAGGCAGAACTGCAACTTTTCTGTACTGAGTATAGAGTGAGATGAAATAAGAGTCGTTTTTGCAACATTGTTTGTATCTCTCTTTTCCCATTTTAGTAAGAACAGCTTTACTAGCCATTATTGGATTTATGCCAACCAAAGGTGAAGGAGCAATAGGATCTCTAGATTACACACCAGAAGAGAGAAGAGCTCTTGCGAAGAAGTAAGTATGAAGTTTGTTACTGTAGGTACATATATATGTACTCTCTTTTAGGGTAAGGCATTGAGTAGAAAGTGAGTCACTTCAGTCTGTTCTCCTGAATTTATTTCAAATATAAAAAAAGTTCTATGCCTTGTATATATTTATTTTTTCCTGAACGTTGTGCAAACTGGGAACTTACGGTCAAACAACATACTTTGAAAGGGCTGTGTTCCTTCCAACATTGTGTGGTCAAATTAGAGGTTTGTCTGAAATTCAGGCTTAGAGATGTAATTAACATTGTGATACAGTCATAATTGCAGCGTGGAAGAAAAATTAGTATGATGGAATTGATAGTAAGTGTAAGTGGGGGAGAAAACAACCAAAACAATGCATCATTTCCCTTAAGTAAATAATAATAACAATAACAATAATAATAATAATGAAACAACAGCAGAAAAGTCTGAAGCAGCTGCTTCGGAATGAGTTTTAGAAAATTAACTTAAAATTAGATTTGTGACTATGATGAAATGATTAGCTTAGTGAACAAGAGGAAAGCAGTGGATGTCGTTTATCTTGACTTTAGCAAGGCTTTTGACGCTGTCTTCCTTACCATCCTCATAGAGAAACTCATGAAGTACAGCCTAGATAAGTGGGAATAGTAAGGTGGATTAAGAACTGGCTTTGCTGCCTGGCTGAAAGGATTGTGGTAAGCAGCACAAAGTCCAGCTGCAGGCCAGTCACTAGTGGTGTACTCCAGGGGTCAGTACTGGGGCCAGTGCTATCCCCTGTCATTAATGACCTGGATAATGGGGCAGAGTGCACCCTCAGCAAGTTTGCAGATGATACAAAACTGGGAGGAGTAGCTGATACACCAGAAGGTTGTGCTGCCATCCAGAGGAACCTCAGTGGGCTGGAGGAATCTCATCAAGTTCAACAAAGAGAAAAGCAAAGTCCTGCCCTTGGGGACGAATAATGTCAGCTGACCACCTAGAAAGGAGCTTGGAAGGGGAGGACCTGGGGGTCCTGGTGGACACCAAGCTGATCATGAGGCATCAACGTGCCCTTACAGCAAAGAAGGCTAATGGTTTCCTGGGCTGCATTAGAAATAGCATTGCCAGAAGGTCGAGGGAAGTGATCCTTCCTCTGTACTTAGCACTGGTGAGACGTCTGGAGTGCTGGGGCCAGGTTGGGGCTGTGTCCAGGTCAGGTTACAAGAAAGATACTGATTTACTGGAGCAAACCCAGTGCAATGCCACAAAGGTGGTTGAGGGGCTGTTTCATACAAGGAAAGGCTGGCGAAGAGAAGACTCAGGGGATCTTCTCCACATGTACAAATATCTGAAAGGAGGGCGTAAAGAACGCAGAGCCAGACTCTTCTCAGTGTTGTCCAGTGACAGGACAGGTGTCAACAGGCACGAACTGAAACCCATAAAGTTCAATCTGAATGCAAGAAAACACTTTTTTACTGTGAATATGGTCAAAGAACTATCATAGGTTGCCCAGAGAGGTGGTGGAGTCTTTATCCTTGGAAGTATTAAAAATGTGAGTGGAAACAGACCTGAGCAACGTGCTCTGCTTGACCCTGCTTTGAGCAGGGAGACTGAACTAAATGATCTCCAGAGGTCCCTCCCAACCTCAACTATTCTGTGATTATCCTTAAATGAAATCTTATACCTGTGGGGTTTTTTTGGTCTTTCTCCTTTCCCCATCTGGGGAGAAGAAGGTACTTGAATTGAAAGACCATATCATTATCTTAGAAGCAAAGTTACTGTATTCCAAATTGTAACTAGTACCTTATTTTACAAGCAGATGTGAGCTTATTCTGCCTGTACTCTGAGCCAGTCAGAAGCTACAACTTTCCAGTTAGCATGGCACTGAGTCCAAGCTAATAAGCCCTGCTGAGGGGTAGGGCTTAGTGGGTTGGTCTTGATACTGTACTATTAAAGCTGTGTGGTTTCCCATGGGCTTGGAGAGCTGCCTGCAGTGTGCCCCATAGACAAATTATGTGTGCAAGAGAGGAAAAGTAATGCTCTTGCAGAAACTGAAATTCCTAGATTTGAGGTGCAAGCTTCTGGGTCCAATTTAATATTTGTAATAATAATTAGATCTTTATCATTTACAGTTTTAATTTGCTGCAGATATAAAGTAAGTTTTAAAACGGTAGAAAATTATTAACAAAGTGTAGATAACAGCAACATGTAAGTCAGTTGTTAATATTTTCCTAAATTACATGAGAGAATATTATTCATAGTATAGATAATTCTCAACATATTTTTTCAAGATGGTGTGATTTGGGGTAGGGGGAAGTACTTTTAAGCTACTGGTCTTGACATCACTTGTCTTTCTGTGGATTGTTTTGCAACTAGTTTGTTTAAACACAAGAACATTATGAGAACGTGCTATTCTGAGCTATGTCATTTGTGGCCAGGTCACAAGACTTCTGTTGTGAAATGTGCGGCACATCTATGAAGACAGCCCTCTTACCACTAACATCTGGAAGCGTGTCAAGCCAGGCGGACAAGGAAGCTAAAGAACTTGCCAGACAAATTAGCTTCAAGGTGAAGTCACCGTTTAAAATTTTGTCTCTGTTGTATGCAATTTAAAAAAAAAAAATATTGAGGAAAAACTTGTAAATTGCAGAAATACTCACCATTTCATAAACCCTTATCAGTCACTACATAGAAACCTATTTTTTTAGCACAGTCTGAAAGAGAAAAATAGGAGTGGATCTCTTGCAATGTGCCAGTTAATAAATTGTGCATCTCAAGCACTGATTGATTAGTTTTAATTTCAGTGGTGAGCACTGTGGTAAGAACTGCCTAACTATGTTGCTTTTACTTTCCATGTTTTCAGTCACTAATAACTTGAATAAGTTCTTCAGAATTAAGTCTTATCATAAAAGTGTTAGGAAAGTTTGGGCAAAGCTAACCTAAATTTTTTTTCCTTTGTGACTTTTTTTTTCCTCTTTTTGGCTTATGGAAGGAATAAAACATATTCCTACTGAAAAAATGGTTGCAAATTCTTTTGAACTACTCTGCAGTGGAAGATACTGAAAGTTGAACTCTGGTATGGAAGTTGCTGTTACCCCAAAATGTGTTCTCTAGCTTGTGTTTCGGTGAAAGTAAGGTTTGTTTAGCCAAATATGTGCCTTAGAAAATTGCATGTCTTGCATGCAGTGTTGTTTTTCACTGGGTTTTCCACTAAACTCTTAAATCAGCCTCTAAGGAAGACTGCTGTGTATGAGGGCAGGGAACTACAGTGAAATACATTATGGCAGTGTAGCATTGGCGCAGAATATATCCTCACAAGGTCAGGGATGCTAGTATGTCCCCTTTTCTCACCAGTGTTGTGCTAACACTGTCCTAAAGACTATTTTTTTTGTGTGCTGTGAGAGTAAAGATTGCCTTCTACTGAGCGCTACTGCCAGTTTTGCAGGACCTGCGTATTCCTGTGTGATCTCGCATCTAGACATGTTGACGTGGTTGGGTCTGTGTGTCATAACGCTTATGATAAAAACATCTCAAAATATTTTACAAAGATGAGAAGATACAGGGACAGAGTTTTAAAGATGAGCTATTTGGAGAAGCCATGGACTGCCTGCTCCTGGCTTTTTTACAATATATAAGGGTTAAAAAGTGTAGGATTAATTTTTAATTAAGAACTGATAATCTTCATCACAGAAATTCTACAAATATCAGAGTATAATTTTTTTTTAAAAGAACACACATTTCATACCTTTTTCAGTTTTAAAATGAAAGACTTAGGGACATCAGTCTGTAAAGAATATCGTTGTGTTCACATATCCACATACTTCACCTCCTAAGAACAAGCACTCAGTAAGGGAAAAATGAACAAAGGCTCAGGTTTCTACAGCCTTTTACAATCCACTGTGGGTTTTTTACAAGGTAAAACAGTTCTGTCCTCTGGTTGCGCCTTCTGTCCCTTCCTTAAATCAAATTTTAGGGATTGCGGTTTTTTAAGCTTTCTGCTTCTCTGCTTTGCTTGTCTTTTTGTTTGATTGATGTTAGGGTGAGGCATTAGATTGATGTGTTTGTAGTAAACTAATAGTATGAATTACTAGCAAGGAGTACAAAAGTTTTTAATCATTTGGATCTATTCTATGTCAATTCGTGGGGTAAGATTTAACATCAGGTTGCTGATTCAGTGTATCATTTGAGAGAGCCTCTCTACTAGCAAACATACTAGCAATCTGCATTATCTTGATCCTTAAAGAAGAGATTTCCTAACTTTTTCTAGATGATCCTAGGATTATGAGAAGTTATTTCATACCAGCCTTAAGCAAAACGGTAACTTTTAAAAAAACCCATGCGTGGTATTGAGAAAGGAGTATGAAATTCAGGAGAAAAAATAGCAAACCACATTTCCTTATTACAGTTTTCCTGCTTCTGTGACCCTTCACCTTTGTTCCCGTCTGTTTTAATAGAAAATTACATTTTTTTAATCATCTTTACATGGACTTGCAAATTGTTTTGTGCATTTGAGGTGCTATATACCATAAATTCCATTCCACTTTAAAGAAAAAAAGATGAATGCATATGCATTACTGTAAAACAGTATGGTTTATCCACATGTTGCCATCACAAGGCACATTTTTCAGTAAAATTAATTCTCCACTCACCCTCATTATTACTTTTAACTATGTTTATCTTCTTTCCTTGATACCTGTGTTCTCTCCAGCTTCTCTGGAAGCAGAGGTAGGAGTTGGAGAAAAGAGACTGGGCAACAAAAAAGATATTCCAGTTTAGGGAACTTTCAAGTGCTTTATTTTTTTGAATGTTAGTCTGACTTCAGTCAAGCATATTAGACTTAGTACTTTCATAAAATAAAATAAATCAAAAGCACATTTTGTAGTGTATGTGCTTTATAGAGATTAACAGTGAAGATGAAATGAGCTCTTCTTGGAAAAAGCAGAAGTATGAAAAGCAGTGGTCACAGATTCCAGGGAAGGAACTTACAACTGGGTATGGGAAAGGAAAATTCACCCTGCGAGTTATCAAATGCTGGAGCAGGCTACCCAGAGAGGCTGTGGAATCTCCAGTTTTGATAATGCTCAAAACTTGACGGAACATGACTCTACTTTAAGGAGGGAGTTGGACCAGGTGACGTCTAGGGGTCCATTCCAGCCTAAATTAATCTTGTGTTGTTTTTTTGCTGGTCTATATTTGAGTCATAACTTGTCCTATCTAATATCAGAGTTCATAATAGTCAAGTGCAAAAAGAAAGCAACGTTGTCAGATTCTAAGTGTTTTTAAATCTTAAATTAATCTTCAGGTTCTTTCAGTGACATATTTTTCAAATTCTGCTGAGATACTGAGATAATATACATCAAGAAACAGGGAATTTAATTTCCTCACACAAAATAGTATCATGAAA
Organism: Strix aluco; assembly: GCF_031877795.1. Lineage (NCBI taxonomy): Eukaryota > Metazoa > Chordata > Aves > Strigiformes > Strigidae > Strix > Strix aluco. Next base: position 91,433,692 of record NC_133933.1, read on the forward strand.
GAATATTATCTTGTGATCTTACCAGCTTGTTATCACCATAACTGGTTGGTTTCTTACTACTTACTGTTTGTATTTCTTACTACTACTACCACTACTTATATCTGCATTTGAAGACAGGTATTAGATTTGGAATTGTCATCTTTATAATAACTTGACATCTAGATACATGACATAGGAGATGACTTGCTGATAAAAATTGATCTAGCCATTACTTTTTTTTTTTTAAATATATATAAATTAGAGTGTTTCAGTTCAGGACTATGATGTTATGTCCTTCTCCATTCCCAAGGGATTGTTGCAGGCATATATGCTGTTTTAACAAGAGGTTTGTTCATGGTCTCTATATGTCACTGCTGATCTCTTGTCTGAAATTTCCAAAAACATGAAACCTAAATTCTGGGAATTGATGCTTATTATACATTTTATAAATGTGTACAAAAGCAATATTGTTAAGACTTGTATTTTTATTTTTGCTCTGCTTGTGCTGAAATTTAAATACGGGAAACTGAGGTATGCATGCCTGACACAGTGTAGTGCCATGCATATATGCCCACTCTGGTGGTGAGGCAGCTTTAGTAGTGGAACCAGTATAGCCACATTAAATTAGCACTTACTGGAGGCTAGTTAGCCTTGCTAAGAAACAGGCTATATTAGTTCACTTGTAACAGCAGTAGTCAGCATTCACGTAAGGACATGAGAAACAGAAGTTTTTTAAAATGGTGTTATTTCTGGCATAATATTGTCCTGGATTTTCTAAAGAATTTTCTTTTTTGCTCTATACATCTGTGTGTTTTTTGAATGTTATACCTGTTGTTATGTGCAAACAAACTTAAAATTGTTTTCTAAACTGATGTTTGCACATCTATAGCCTTATTTCTAAAGAATGAGAATTTCTTAAACCTGTCGGTGTGTAACTGAAATACAGTTGGCATACTTGATTATTACATTTCAGTAATTCTTGTGTTCTCCATACATTAAAATACACATTCCAAAATAAGCCAAATCTTTCTGGAGCAATTTTGATCTTCTCTCTGAAGCATACATATGTACTCCTTGTAGGCAGAAGTCAATTCATCCAGGAAGTCTGATTCTGGACCCTCAAACATGGCAGGATTGAACCACTCTGCTGCTTCACGTGAGCCCCAGCAGGATGGTGCAGCTAGAGCGTTCCAGGATCCAACAAGTGCAACGGTAAGGGCCGTCTTTGAGCTTCATCAGTGCAAGTACAGGCATAGTCTGAATGTGAGATCAGTACTATTAAGCTGATTGGAGGCTTCATTAAGAGTATGTAGTTCACACATTTCTTCTAGAACTTCTGCATACTTTTATATGAAATCTATGTGTAAACTTTAGCAAATAGTATGCTGAATCACTTTTAGAAATAGCGATCTCTTTGCTCTCACTTCCTTCTCTTAGAAACAACAAATAATGCTCTTTTAGCAATTCTTGTTCCCAATAGTTCCTTTAATATATGGGTTAACAGTTCATTAAAATATTATGGTGTCTGAAACACTACAGTTTTGAGCCAGCAGTGTGCCCAGGTGGCCAAGAAGGCCAATGGCATTCTGGCTTGTATCAGAAATAGCGTGGCCAGCAGGGACAGGGAAGGGATTTACCCCTGTACTCAGCACTGGTGAGGCCGCACCTTGATTACTGTGTTCAGTTTTGGGCCTCTCACTACAAAAAGGACATTGAATCACTCGAGCATGTCCAGAGAAGGGCAACGAAGCTGGTGAAGGGTCTGGAGCACATGTCGTACGAGGAGCGGCTGAGGGAACTGAGGTTCTTTAGTCTGGAGGAGGCTGAGGGGAGACCTCATCGCCCTCTACAGCTACCTGAAAGGAGGTTTCAGAGAGCTGGGGATGAGTCTCTTTAACCAAGTAATAAGCGATAGGACAAGAGGGAATGGCCTCAAGTTGCACCAGGGAAGGTTTAGACTGGATGTCAGGAAGTATTTCTTCACAGAACAGGTTGTTAGGCGTTGGAATGGGCTGCTCAGGGCAGTGGTGGAGTCCCTGTCCCTGAAGGTGTTTAAGAGACGGGTTGACATAGCGCTGAGGGATATGGTGTAGTTGGGAACTGTCAGTGTTAGGTTAATGGTTGGACTAGATGATCTTCAAGGTCCTTTCCAACCTAGATGATTCTGTGATTCTATGATTCAGTTTACCATGTGCATAATATATCACAGGTTTTTGCAATAGAATTATTAGCCAGAGGCAAACAATGTTTCAGTGATAATTTGTAGCTTTTAAATATTAATTAAGAATAACTTCCTGTTTTTTGTAACCACTTAAGTAAATCTGACTAAAGTATTCTTACCATTTGAATTATGACGTTTAGGTTTTAATACTGTGAGGTGTAGGGCTTACATAATGGTTTTGGAAGTGACCGAGGCCTGGTGGTGGGCCAAGGCAGCTGCTGTTATGACTGTGACAAATGCAGTCTAAATTCACTGATAAATTGCAGGCAAATCCTAGCTAAGCTGTCTTTTTTAGAGAGGATGCGGCTGAAGATCGGTTAAAAAAACTAAAACGTCAAATAACGTCAGACCATCTGTTGCATGTTTGCAGCATATTTTCAAGCTATGTAGAAACATAAACATGCTAATAGCATACATGTTTCCCCACAATAAGATTTTTTCCAGATTGTTCAGGATTTAATAAACCATTTTATTTTATTCTTTATACTACAAATGCTGGCTAATATAGTAGAACTAGCCAAAATACCAAGGCAGTGCTAGCGTTTTCTTGAGGGAAAAGAGTGATTTTTTTGATTAATCCTATTTCTAAGAAATTTGTTTTAATCGATTATGCTGATTTAATTAGTAATTATTAACTTAATTTTTAGCAGAACACTACCATGTGAAATGAGACCTTTAAACATATAAATGTATGTAAAAATATTTATATGTGATAAACTGTAAATGACGAAAAGTGAATTCATGTTTTAAGGGTTCAGACTGTCACACTCATGATTGTTAGTTTGAGTTTGAAGCAATACCAGTGTTTCTTGGCAATTTTCTGGAGCCATTGGGGAGTGAAAACTTAGAGCCACACAGTGGAAGAAAGAAACGTCTGGCAGGAAGGACTATTTTAAAGAACTGAAGCTTGCTATTTTTGTGAAAGTTAGTAGAAATCTTCTCAAAGAAGGAGTCTGGAGGCCTTGATCTGCAATAGGCTTGAAGGAGTATCCATGCAAAACCCAGACCCTTTCTCCTCAGCTGGTCTTCTTGCATGTGTAAAATCAGTTTGTTGGGTTAGTTTTTGTTGTGTGAAGACCTAATTCTACCTTACTAAGTTGTAAGTGTTAGATGTGGGCAACATCAAAACTTTTTTTTCTCTCTTCTTGGATAAAATGTTTACCACTTATGTTACAAATGTTTGTTTAATTAAAGGCTATTGTAGAAAATTTGATGTTGTGAACTTGAAATTTATGCCAATGAATATATTGTAGATACTCAGGTAGGCCTCAGGTCCAGATTAAGTCATCTGCTATGCCAGTGGTCATCTAAATGTTGGTACCTAAACTCTCATTACAGTCTGTGGGGCTAGTTAGTGGAAGCTAGAGAGCACTGCAGCCCACTGAGAAGCAGAGGCTGGTAGGCTGCCTTGCTCTGTCTGTCCCCCTGAGTGCACTGACTAAACCTACATGGGCTATTATGGGAGTCTGAACTCCTACCACACCTGTAGTAACCTACATTTAGTGTATTGATGTGGAATGATGTCCCACCTTGGTGCTTATAGTTGATGAATAAAGTTGATACTTGATAAGAATTACAAAGTGAGAAAGGAAAATCTGTGGTTAAACTTTTTTCTGGTAACCTGGGAATACATTAAACCTTCAGTACACCTGTTATTAAACAATGTATTATAGTAGTGTCCTGCACTAATATACTGGCTGCATGAAGCATTATAATGAGGAGCGATGAAATAAACAGTGCAACAGAAGTCAACTAATCTTGAACTGATGAGGGAGGTTTCTGTGAGAAAATGAGGCTATGTTCTGATACAGGAGACTTATAGAAGCCCTTTTTTTAAATCATAGATTCTGAATGATATATTGTTTAAAAGTGTTTCCTTTTATCACTATTAAGTGGTGTCTTAAGTTTTGTAATACTGCAGCAACAATTTTAAATGTCTTGGCAATCAAGAGTACTTGGTCTGACTTTGATCCATTAAAAAATAGACATATTTCTTATTAGCCTTTAAGCCATGCTGTGTCAAGCTTCAGCTGTTCTTCAGTTGGAAGTTACATGGACAAGCAAGTATTTCACCTATCCTTGTATCTTCTTATTTCTGTATCTCTCTGAGATCATGAATATAAATGAAGGAGGTTTCAGTAACCCAGAGGAGTTATATGGTTCTGAGTTCCTAGAGTTTGCTATATTTTCAAAACATCCCTTTCAAGATGATTATTTAATGCTTTCAGCATTCTGATAAAAATTTTTAAAATAACGGCCTGGAGACGTAAGTGAATGCTACTATTCTTCAGTAGACTGAACATAGTGTAGATTTCCTTACGTGCATTTTGTTATACAATAGAAATTTTGTTAATTCTAATATATGTACATTTTCTAAACTAGCCTTATTTATCAAACTCAGAGCAAAGTTTTCTACCAGTCCTAACAGTTTCAGAAGTTTCAGAAATAATTTGACACATGAAGTGTATATTCAAAGACTGTAAAGATCAGATGCTAAAGGTGGCTACAATGTAGCTCTTTTTAAATATTTTTATTTTTAATCTATTAAACCCTCATCCCCAACATTTCCAGTAGGGTTTGGCAGAAAATTACTTAAAATTGGATGAATATTGTGTCATGTAAAGTGTTGCATTAGTCTAAAAATCTTGACACTTTTGCTTAAGGAGAATTAAAAAACTTCCTGTAAGTGAAGACAAGAAGATTGTGATTTATTTCATTTATAATACAGTCCATCTGCCATTTTTGGGATTCTTAACAATTAAGTCTTCAAACAAAAAAATCTTTATCTAGATGTATATATTATTTAAGATACAGTAGCATCTGGACCTAAATTTATATCAGGCAATGATCACTCCTTTCTTCTCTAACTTGCTTCTGCATGTCTGCTGATACTTGGTCATTGATTATGTTGGGAATCCCAAGGCAGTGGGTTAGCTTAGCTTTGGGTTAAGCAGTCAGTCTTTTGCTGCCCTGATGCATCTATATAATTTCCTCCAAAAAATAATTTAAAGCTTTGCAATTGTCAGCAAGGTTTCTCTTGAATCACAGCTGCGTTCATGTCAGTGTATGGCACCTTGTCTCATTCAGAACAGGACCTTTCTGTTTTATTTTTAAATTAAAAATTTGCAGTGTTGAGAGGAAACCCAAGTGTGTGACAGCCAGTGGTAGTTACTGTTGTTAGTAAGTATGAAGGATCAGGAATATTTCTAGACTTACTTTTTTAATTCCTTTTTTAAAAGCTACTTTAAGAAGAGCAACACTTTGCCTTCTGAATTTGCAGTTCTTGCTTCCTGAATTCACTTCTCTTTCTCTCCCCTTCTGAAAGATGAGAGTGTAGATGAATCTAGAAACTTAATTTTTCAGTGGCTCAGCTTCCCTAAGTCTTTATTTTCCTTGGCATGAGGAGCTTTCAAGTGGGCTCCGTATGAAGCAGAATTACTTTATTCTGCAGTGTTGTGGAAATCATGGCAAGCTGCTCATGTTCTTGGCTGTCTCTGCTGATAAAATAAATCTTTTAAAAATATTTTTCTTTGAAGCTACCCAAGCTGCTTGCTTGCTTAGGCAAGAAACCTGTGATGAGTAATTACATCAGTACTTCCTTGCTGATAATAAACAGTGTGAAATGCTAATGAGGAGGAGGTAGGAAAGGAGGATCTCTTCCCTGGGCTAGTCAAATCACTGACTAGGTGAAAATTTGAAATTCTTCTCCTACATGCAGAGTATGTGGCCAGAGTCACAGGACCAAGTGCTACTTACTGTCTTGTGGATCGTCAGACCCGATACACAGTTGAGGACATTCCCTACCTGGCTGTGTGGAAAGGATATCTTTTGTGGGTATAGTAGCTGGCTGAAACAGTGCTTAGTGTTGTGGATATTGTGTTCATTAAAAGCCTTTTGCTTGGAAGCAAATATAAAATGTTCAGAATTCTAGTTTTACCTGCTGTAATGATAATCTTTCAGAAGAAAGGAGGAGGGAGAAAGCTAGATCTGGAAAACAGCGGCAGGTTGCTTTCAGTGGGAATACCTGCAAATTGTTCTGAGAAGTGAAAAGACTTCAAAAAATTAACTTTTTCTCAGAGCTACTTTTTTTTTTTAAACACTTTAAAATTGAACCTTGTCGAAATGCTTACTTCCATCAACTGTGCTGAGTCACTGTTTTTAATACTAAAACGCTGGAAGTTTGAGCCTTTTAGTATTGCAAGCAGGATTAGGCCAGTGGAATATCAGAACCCATAGTTTCAATCTTACAAACTGAAAAATTATTTTCTTTAAATACTCTCCTGAGCTGGAACATCAGTTGCCGATGTTTATTTTCTTACTACATACAGCGATAGACCAACGTTTGACCAGTAGAGGGCAATAGGTATGTGCATGCATAAGTACAGTGCTCAATGATTCCTGCTGGAATCACTTAGGTGTTTTGTATTCAGGATTTTTCATATTTTTCTTTCAGTGTAGGTGGTGGTGCTGAGAATGGACTTTTAGGCCCAGCTGTCCACAGGAAGCAGTGCAGGATTGCTTACTTACAGTTCTCAGGACTTCTTCCTTTCTTGCCCTCCCTTCAGTTTCCCCTTCAGTATAGGTGACATTACAAATCCTCAGAGACTTAACTATCTGGAGGATTATTAAAGATTTCTTGAACTGCAAAGAATTAAGCAAATCCTAGTCAAAGATATTTGAAATCTCTTGATTTGGAACCAATCTAGAATTCAAATATTGTTTCACAGACTTTCTTCAGACTTTTCTTGTCCTTAGAACTGCTAATTTGCAGTTTGAAATAGACTTCTCAGGATAGCGAATGGACATAAATGATGGCTATAACAATTTCATAATTACTAGTGACATGTATTATCAGGCTTTCAGGTATTAACAATTATCTGAAGAGTACATTTGACTCCTGATGATTTTATTATGTGCTAATCTTACGCATGGTCTTGCCTCACAACGCTCCACGTTTCCTTTTTAGTCTGAAACTCAGAGTAGCAGTGCAGCGGCCAGTCAAGAGCATGCTCCGCCTGTGTCCACTAACACGTCTATGAGTCCTCGGCAGCGCCGTGCCCAGCAGCAGAGTCAGAGACGGGCTCCATCTTCAACTGACTTTAATCGGGTACAGCAACCGAGAGTCAACATGAACCACACTGGATCGACTGTTCTGATTGTCCTTCTGACTTTTGCATTGGCAGCTCTTATATTTCGTAGAATATGTTTGGCTAATGAGTATATATTTGAGTTATAAGGTTGGTTGTTGTAACAGCAGTGACTTGAATGCTTCACCGAACATTCTGTATTGGGTATGACATGAGAACTGTTTACAAAGAGTACTTTTTGTATTTACGCTTAAATCCTTATGAATGTTAATGTACCTACAGTTGCATTACTTGTAAGAAAAGCAAAGTTGGACATTTAACTACAAGTGTTAATTGGTTGTGCACTAGAAACTTGGAGAAACAGTGCAGTGGAATAGTAACATTAAGGCGTGTGGGAGTGGAGTCAATGTGAGTAGTCTATCAACTCGAAAAAGACAATTTAAAAAAAGTGGTTGATTCACTTTTTTATGGAACATAAATGCAATTAATTGCCCTATCTAAGTTAGTACAAGATTTGACATTGGAGAAGGGATTATAAAATGAAACACTACTATGTGTTTGTGTCCAGTGAACTCTTAATTTAGGGGGGATACATTTTTAACCACTTTTATTTGCCGTGACACATTTCTAGAGGGGGAACACATACGAATTGGTTGTGATGCTGCTTAGTGTGTGTGAAAGGGGGAAAGGAGTAGGGGAGGAAAGAAGGGGCCAGAAAACTACTTACATTATTTTGATTTTTATTTTTTGGAAGAAAGATTGGATAATCTTTTGCAAGATTTGAATGTCCTCTTCTAATACTCTAATTGTATATCTTGTGTTTTTTTTAAATTTGAAGATTATATAAAACATGTCTATTCTTGCAATAGTTATAAATATGTAATATAATTATTTACCCAGAGCTATTGTCTTTTAATTATACCAGAAATATACATAATGTGTTGAACTGAAAGTTTCATATGTGGTTTTATTTACTAAAGAAAATTTAAACCTTATTATACTTAAACTGTCATATATATAAACATGCTTAAGAGAAATATTTATTAAAACCCTCCTAGTAATAAACAGTTTCAAACCAGTCTTTGGTTATGTTTCAAGTATCACATGGCCTTTTTGGTTTTTTTGTTTGTCGTTTTTTTTTGTTTGTTTCCATGGGTTTTTTAAACCTAAAATCAATATTGGACCCAGAGGCTTTCTGTATTATTCGTTTATTAAAAAAATAACTGGTTATAGTCATGAATGCTGTGAAATCACATATACAAGCAATAGACCTACAGGTGTTAAGGTTTTGAGAGGTTTTGTCTGTGAATGTTTAAGTATTGCAGTGAAGTAGAAGAAAGCAATCAGTGGGATAATTTTCCTCTTGTATTATTGTTCAGATTTAAATGTACTCTAGCGTATTTCAAAGACAGTGAGATTTAGCTAACTTTCATTTTGTTGCTGTCAAACATGATAGCACTGACGTGAGTCATCCTGTTTCTCAGCAAGTATTTATCAAGCTACATACAGCTTTCCTAAATTTTGTTAAATATAGTACATATTAGTGTTTTAAAACATTGAAGTAGCTATAACAACTTCTAAATTAAGGAAAGCCCTTTGTGTGTCTGAGGGGAATGTGGAAATTACAAACAAAACCTGAGTCCGTTTTTAGCACTTCTTGTGGATTGCTGATAATCTTGTTTGCAGGTACTATGGAACAAAGATCAAAACCCACTTTTCTTAAGAAGTTCAGACAAAAGCACACAGTTTGTTCAGCTGGTTCAGTGGTTGCTTACACATTCTGCTGCAGAACTCTTTGATGTCAGTATATTAATTGATGTGTTTTTACCTAATTTGCATATTTATTTCATTAGAAATTTTTTTAGAAACCACACAAACCTGAAAAACTCCACACCAAAACCCCAAAAAACCTCTCCAGATCCTGTAGCCTCTAAAATGAAAGTACTGTTTCCTAGTTTAGGTTGCTTGAATACCTGTTCTATTCAAGTCTTGCAAACCTGGGCTCACAGAAGAGAGTTCTGGAAGAGGTCTGACCCAAAAGACCTTTTTGCTGGGTTTTGACCCGCTTGCTCCTCTGGAAGCTTTGCTCTGAACGTGCTTCACTTTACCTTGACCCTCACTGCCGCACTAAGCAAACTGTCGCTCTCGTACCTGTACCACACACTGGCTATGGGTAAAGCAGCTACGTCTTGTGCAAAGAGGCAGTTTGTGTTGCCCTTTGAATGGGCTGTGAGAAAATGAGCTTAGAATGGTTTCTGAAAACAGCCTCTTCCTTGTGATTAAAGAAATAGCTGCTTTGTAGCTTTTAATTTTTATTTCAGACTTTTAAAGTAAAAGTTAAAATGCCTGATTGTGCAAATACCTATTTGAAAAAATAAATATTAATGGTGACTTGATTTATGTACGGTCTATTGCATTTGTAGATACTTCGGGGGTTACTGTGTTTTAATTTTGCTTTAAAAGTTAACAGTAAATAATTTTTTGAAGGAAATAGCTCATCCTTTATCTTCCACAGCATAAAGAGCCAGACTAAACTGGAAAATAAAATCTCAACTGCTCTAAAACCATCAAAATATGTAAATTTTACAGTGATATACGTGTCTGAAACATGGCACAAGCAGTTTCCAGTTGAAAAAGATGCCATGTGAAGGACCAGAAAATCTGGAAAGCCTAATGTAAAGGGACAGCCCTTTTTTACACAGTCTGGCAGAAGGATAGCACTGTCCTCAGATTAGAGGATTGAGCAAAAAGCCAGTGTGCAGAATTGCGAGTTTTTATATAATGGCTTTAGTAAATATCCTTTAGGACCCAGTGGAAATGTTTGGTGAGGCAAACTTCATGAGTAATGGCCAATCACTAAGCAGTGATGAGGGAAGAGCTTGGAGTGGGAAGCCTCTGAGAGCCTGTCGAAAACACCACGTCGGGGAAGCAGCGTTTCTACCACCAATCGTGGACGAACACGCGACACCGGAATTAGAGTTGATTCAATGTGTAAACCCGGGGGCACTTGTACTGTAGGAGGTTACTGGAGTGCAGAGTGCCCAACTCTTATTTCCAGCAAGATGCCTTACTTTGCAAAGCTCCTTTTATTAATCTTTTGCTTAGTTCTTCTTGTGGAAAGCAGAAAGCACAGGAGGAGATGGTGGACAGGCCAGCTGGAGGTGCAGAGGGCAAGGTAAGGGTTATTAAAGCACATACTTTTTTTCCCAGTGTTATAAATACATTACTACATAGACATAAAAATCTGCCCTGTCACTGTCTTTGTGTATATTGTATGTGCAAACAGCTTTATACATAATGTTTTTATAATAGTTTCTGATAGTATCATTGGTTTTAACTGTAAATGGACACATTTAATGCTAATGTTAACTAACTCTTAATGAGGCAGGTTTACAGAGAAGTTGACCACTTCAGCATGGACTGTGGTAAAAATATTCTTAGCCCTATATGTGAATTACTGAGAGAATTCAGAGAAGTTGCAATTAATAGAGATGTTCAAATCTACATACTGTTTCAGCACTGTTTCAAGAGCAGGTTATTTACCCTGCTTGCTGGGATGTCTGTGCTACTTATGTTCACCTGAAATGCCATGTTATTCTCTGACAATTTGAGGTGGGGATGTTGTTAGCATGCGTTATACTGATTAATAACAAATAAATCCCTGGAAGTTACCCAGGAACTGTAAAATTAGAAGTATATTTTGAAGAAATACATGTAAACTTTTAAAAAAATACATATTTTAAAGTCAAGCAAAGCTACAAGAAAGAGTTAAAGGTCTTAGTAAAGTTTATTAGATTTACTGTTGCTGAGATTTGACCAGAGGTTTACATTAGAAAAGATAATCTTCCAAACCTGTCAGACAGTCCAAAGTATATTATCCTTTCTTGTAGTTATGTTATCCAGTGGCAATTATATCTTACAAGACTGTTCATTGTTCGAAGAGCTCAAAAATAAAATTGGGTTAATCCATCAAATGGCCTCACTATGGCTGTAAACATTCATATTTTCATTTATTCTGTTGGGTTTTTTGCTTTGACACTCAACAATTTATAGGGAGTGTTGTTACTTGGAATGTTTTACAGACAAATGTGATGAAAGCAAAGAATACCTAATCTGCTTTCAGATTTATACTACTTACGGAAAAAATATAGCAGCATATGCTTTTATTGACGTAAATGTTATAAAGCTGAAACAGCTAGGGCCTGATCCTGACATCCTAAATCCAACTGAACTTTTACCACTGATTGCCACAGAATCTCTGTTATTGAATGAGATCTTTCATTTATCTCTGAAAATTTTTCCAAGTCCGTGTTCTGGGAAACGAAGGGCATTCAACAGTGGCATTTTCTTGCAAAGCATTCACGTGTAGGAGAGATAATCTACTTTGAAGTGACAAAGTAGTATAAATCCTTCTTTTAAACATGACTTTGCCCAAAAGTAATACCATTCTCTGGGTTAAAAGTTGTTTGAATATTTTGTACTTCATTTAAACGTTGCAAAAGTAACTTGCAGTTTCTACAGTGCTGTTATTTTTGTGAAGCTGTGATAAAGTGGAAGTCAAAGCACAAAATTATTTATACAAATGAATTTACTGTAAAGAATAACTGATACTATTTGGTTTCCTGTGAAATAATGATTTTAATGAACAGTTTTCTAGCCAGGTAGAACCTGAGAAACTATATGTCTTTTATATATATACACACACATACACATTTCCTATGCAATGTACTTATTTAAAAGTATATAAAATCAAAGTTTAGGGACTATCAAATGTGAATGACATTTTAAATACAGAGAATTCTGCAATATTGAAAAAAGAAAGTGTATGGAGCAGTGACATTGATATTTTAAATTTCCAGTTACATAGAAAAAATATAGTTGTTTCTAAACCAGCAATGAATAGTGGACTCTTCTAGTAAGAGAAAATTAAAACCAGTTCCTATGCTGCATGTAAGAGAAATGAAAACAGTGTCCTTTAATAATTTCATTGCATTTTCTGCTCAGTATTTCTCTTGCTGACTTACCATAAGAAATACAGTAAATTTTACAGTAAATGTATTAGCCAAAAAAATTTATTGCTATGTTTGGGAATTTCCATTTGATAAATTTGATAGTTTGTGTCCTTTAAGGTGATATATCAACCTGATGTAAAGACCTTTATGTTGATTTTAAGCCAGGTTAGGTCTGTGGAGTTGGGAACCCAAATTAAGAAATGCCAGGTTAAGAGTTGCCTGTGCATCCCTAATTACTCCCCTTATTTTATGTTAGTGAACTGTAATGGATTGTTTTTTCTATGACTGGTATCTCACTCAGCATGCTGAATGGATAAGACTGGCTTAATTAGAAACTGTGTCGTGTTTCATATTCTCTTACTCTGGCACCCCCCACCTCACTGATAATACAACTCTTCTACAAAACAGAGGTATGACTTAAAAGAAGCAACTGCCTTTGTGCAGCAGTGCCATGAACATGGCCTGAAGCAGCTTCCTGTTATGTTCTGGAGAGACGGGGCTTTGCGTAGGAATGTGTGCTCATCAAGTAGCAGCTTCTGCCTTTGTCTCTTATCTTACAAAACTGGGTGAAGGGTTTCAGTGACACCTATTTGTATGAAGTTGAGAGCTTTTTTGCTAATACACAAGCTGGCAAACGGTGCACAAAACCAAGGGCTCATAACTAATAGAAGAATTGGTTAAAAATGTTTGCATTTCATTCTGTTTTAAAGAAATCAAGTGATAAATGAACTGCAAAGTAAAACCTGTCAGAGTCACCTGGGTGACTGCTGGGGAGGGGATGTTGGCCCCAGTGTTGCCTGCACACCAGGGAATAAATTTCCAGAGAGAAAGTAAAGACTTTGGTGCTGAAGGAGATGGTGTAAGTGTGGAAAGGTGCAGGTGTATGTGTCGGATGGGCCATGGTCTGTGCTGCTGTGTTGCTAGCTGGGATTTTCCAGGGAGCTGTGTACTGCTGCCAGGCCATGCCAGACTTGCAATGTGTAGTACTGACTGTACAGTGCATGTGTATGTGTGCTTGTGGGTTCCCTGGGGCATCTGCCTTACTGTAAGAGCCAAGCAAGTGCTGTTGGTGTGTCCAGCACTGGATTGGAACCAGTTTGGGGGACTCTTCAGTAGCTCTCTGGTGGCTGCATGTCAGGAATCACAAACAAATGCTGGTAGTCCTCCTAGACTATCCATCTGGACAGAATTTCCACACAGAAAAAGAGAAGCTGAAAAATAGTGCTTTTGTTAATATTTATTGCTCTATAAAAATTGCTGATAACGCCTCTGGTAATGTTTATTGGTCTGCATAAACTGTCCTAGAAGAGAGGCCTCAGGAGACATTTGCCATCTTAGTTGTGCCTGTGAATGCTGTCTTTCCAATGGCCTCTGCACTGGACAGACAGATGCAGTCTGGCTCCGAGTTTGCTTATTCCTCCCTCCTAACAGTTGTGCAAAGCCTCATGCTTCAGCCAGCAGAAACACTGTGGTTTTGAAACAGAAGTGGCTTTGAGCTTCCATTGGCCTAAGACTTCCTGCCAAGGTTTTTGGAAGTGGTCAGTGATTTGGAGTATCTCATTAGGGGTGTAATTTTCAGGACATGCAACATGCCAGCCTTAGGTTGGGACCCGGAAACAGAAGTGAAGTATCACGGCATAGTAGCACGAGGCTTATCACAGGGACTGTTTTTCCACACAGAGGTCCACTGGGGCAAGTAGTCTGCTGATCCCTGCTGAAACGGCTGTGGCTGGCAGGTGTGCTCCCTTTGGTGCCTTGCAGGGCTGCATTTTTATCACCAACTTTCAACCAGGTGCTGCAGACATGTCATCTGGCCTGTAGTTCCTCCCAGCCCCTACTGATCCTCTCAGCTGTATGGTGGTTTTCCAGAAAATGTGGTATTTCTAAGTTGCATGCCTGGGGTTCAAGTCCAGGGCATTGCACAGCTTCTAGTTGTGCAAGGTCTGATGTCTCCTGAGATTTTTTTCCACCAACACCCGCAGTGTCACGGCAGGGCCAAGTAGCAATGTGAAACAAAATCAGGGAGAGACATGCACACACTCAAATGGCTACAGCAGATCAGAGAAGCAAAGCTCCTGCTTTATATTGGCTGTGTGCTCCATGTCTTCATGTTTACCATTATGACTTCTCTGTTGTTACTAATGTTGCCCCCTCTGACTTTGTAGTAGTTGTGTAGTTGTCCATGTAGACTGTGAGATGTTCAGAGCCTCAGAGCTGCTTCCTCACCAGCCTGTGTGCATTCAGCGCTGTCTTGTCAACAGCTGTGCCTCCTCCTGCCTCTTCAAGCAGAACAGCCACCTCTGGCTCCCTTTGCTACACCTGTTGCCATCTGCTTATGTTACCGTTGTTGGCTTTGGGCTGGATGGGTGTAGGAAGAGTCAAAGGAGTGCAGGGTTTGGGATATTCTTGGTAGAAAAGAGGTTTCATTTATCGCTGTGAAGAAAAATGTATTCTGCATTCATTTTCAATAAGCTGAAAACATGAACAACCCTAGAACAGGGGGTTTTTTTTGAGGTTAAAAGCCATACTTTATAAAACCAAGCAAAAATGGAGGGTCCTAAGCAACAGATGATAAGGTGTGTTGAGCATGTGACCATGAAAAATTCCTAATGCGTATGATAATAGTGATTGTGTGCATTCTCTGAATTTGTGTCCATCATTTTCCAGAGTCTGATTTAGCTTTTTTCTAGAAATCTGGCAAGGAAAATCACTTTCCTTTACTTCCTGCTGCAGGCATAAACCCACAGACATGTCGGTGTGGAGCATGTTACATACAGACGTAGGGCAACAGAGTCCCTCTCCCCTGCAGCTCTGAAAACAAAAGGGGCTGGTGGGGCCATCCATGTAATCCAGGATAGACCTGCCTTGTTGTAGAGCTACTGGGGCCTCTTGGGCAGCTGGGACCCACCAAACCCTTGAATTGGTGGCCCTGACAGGTGATGGAAGGAGACCTTCCCAAAATTGAGGACCTTGAGGTTCCCAGCTTGTCAGAAAGTTCTTGACCATATCTGATCCCATGTGATCCATGTACATTATTATTAAAGATATGCATCTGTGTGGGATACATAATGGAGGTAATGAATTTGGAATACTCTAGGGGTGAGTTAATTGTTATGGCAGTCATAAACTGTTACTGTACCTTCTCTTTTTCACTTATCCTCTAGGGGGTCTTTCAGCAGTTGTATGCTTTGCTGGTTAGAAAACCAGTAGGTTTTGTACCTTTCTTGGTGCTAGGTTTACATAGTGTACATCTCCAGCTTGCTGTGGCTGCTACACAAAGTAAATGACACCTTCAACTGTTTTTTTCTCAGAGAATATACTGAAGTGTGGTAAGATTTTGATTGCTGTTTAACATCCTTGTTGGAGGCATGGACAGTGGGATTGAGTGCACCCTCAGCAAGTTTGCTGACGACACCAAGCTGTGTGGTGCAGTCAACACACTGGAGGGAAGGGATGTCATCCAGAGGGACCTGGACAGGCTGGAGAGGTGGGTCTGTGCAAACCTCATGAAGTTCAACAAGGCCAAGTGCAAGGTCCTGCACATGGGTCGGGGCAATCCCGAGCACAAATACAGGTGGGGGGATGAGTGGATTGAGAGCAGCCCTGCAGAGAAGGACTTACAGGTATTAGTGGATGGAAAACTGACTATGAGCCAGCAATGTGCACTCACAGCGCAGAAAGCCAACTGTATCCTGGGCTGCATCAAGAGAAGTGTGGCCAGCAGGTCGAGGGAGGTGATTTTCCCCCTCCACTCTCGTGAGACCCCATCTGCAGTACTATGTCCAGCTCTGGGGCCCCCAACATAAGAAGGACATGGACCTGCTTGAGCGGGTCCAGAGGAGGCCATGAAGATGATCAGGGGGCTGGAGCACCTCCCCTATGAGGACAGGCTGAGAGAGTTGGGGTTGTTCAGCCTGGAGAAGAGAAGGCTCCAGGGACACCTTATAGCGGCCTTCCAGGACCTTAAGGGGGCCTACAGGAAAGATGGGGAAGAACTTGTTATCAGGGAGGGTAATGATAGGACGAGGGGTAACAGTTTTAAACTGAAAGAAGGAGGCTCTGCAGAGAGACCTGGACAGGCAGGAGCGATGGGCTAAGGCCAACTGTAGGAGTTTCAATAAGGCCAAATGCCGGGTGCTGCACTTGGGCCACAACAACCCCCAGCAGCACTACAGGCTTGGGGAGGAGTGGCTGGAGAGCTGCCAGTCAGAGAGGGACCTGGGGGTGTTGATTGACAGCCGGCTGAACAGGAGCCAGCAGTGTGTCCAGGTGGCCAAGAAGGCCAATGGCATCCTGGCTTGTATCAGAAATAGCGTGGCCAGCAGGGACAGGGAAGGGATCTTACCCCTGTACTCGGCACTGGTGAGGCCGCACCTCAATTACTGTGTTCAGTTTTGGGCCCCTCACTACAAAAAGGACATTGAATCACTTGAGCGTGTCCAGAGAAGGGCAACGAAGCTGGTGAAGGGTCTGGAGCACATGTCGTACGAGGAGCAGCTGAGGGAACTGAGGTTGTATAGTCTGGAGAAGAGGAGGCTGAGGGGAGACCTCATCGCCCTCTACAACTACCTGAAAGGAGGTTGCAGAGAGCTGGGGATGAGTCTCTTTAACCAAGTAATAAGCGATAGGACAAGAGGGAATGGCCTCAAGTTGCACCAGGGAAGGTTTAGACTGGATATTAGGAAGTATTTCTTTACAGAACAGGTTGTTAGGCGTTGGAATGGGCTGCCCAGGGAGGTGGTGGAGTCCCCATCCCTGGAGGTGTTTAAGAGTAAGGTTGACTTAGTGCTGAGGGATATGGTGTAGTTGAGAATGGTCAGTGTTAGGTTAATGGTTGGACTGGATGATCTTCAAGGTCTTTTCCAACCTAGACGATTCTGTGATTCTGTGAAGGTAGATTTAGATTAGATATAAGGAAGAAATTCTTTACTGTGAGGGTGGTGAGACACTGGAACAGGTTGCCCAGGGAAGCTGTGGCTGCCCCCTCCCTGGCAGTGTTCAAGGTCAGGTTGGACGGGGCTTCGAGCAACCTGGTCTAGTGGAAGGTGTCCCTGCCCATGGCAGGGGGTTGGAACTAGATGATCTTTAAGGTACCTTCCAACCCAAATCATTCTATGAAGATTTTCACTGAAACTTTAGAAATATTTTCCAGATCCTGATAGGAAATTGGATAATTGGAGCCAATGTCCCATGACCATGAGACACCATCCTGTTGTCACCAAAGTCAATGCTGAATTCTCCAGAGGGAGGTGCAGAAATCTCCTGGATCCTGGCTAGTGGCAGCTGGACCATGCTCCATATGGAGATCACATTTCCTTTCAGGCTTATCACTTGGCCGTTGCCTTACACCCACAGCATGAGGACTGTTTCCAGGTTTTTTTCTTTTTCTTGGTCTAGAAAGGTCCAAATATCTGAATAGATACCTGTTGCTTTTTTGAGTCTTGCTGAGCTGTTACCTGATTTCTCATGCTACCCAAATTTAATTTTCTTTGATCTATTTGGGATTGTAAAAAGGATGTATTTTATGCAATTGAGAACAATTCTGAATAAAAGTGACTGTAAAGGAAAATATAAAAAACTGTAGGGCAATAATGGAGAAGCCCTTACAGAAGCTCAATGAGATACTTGTCCCCTTCTCTTTTCTGTAAACAGGAGCAAGTCCTCACAAAAGACAGTTTTATCAAACTCATCCCACTTGAGTGAAGTGTAAACAGCAATAAAATTAAATAAAAACATGACAAAAAAAGAGAAAGGGAGGTGGGTGGCTTTAAATGAATAGTGGTGAATTGCAGAGAATGCATAAAGCTGAAAGAAACCCTGACAAATCTATAATCAGAAGTGCTAAAGACCGTAAGTACATCAGGGAGGATTTATGAGATACCGGTGATCAGATTGTCAGTAAAGGCACCCGATGGGCAGGAGTGTTCAGTGCATCCTTCAGCTCTGCAAAGGCACTGGCAGCTGCATTCACCTTTGCTGCAGATAGTGAGATACTTCCTATGCCAGACAGTGTGGGGGTGCCAGGGGATACGTGTCGGAGAGGATCAGACGATACCAGCATAGCTGACGTCACTTACTGTTATAAGGAATGGGGTTTTTTTGAACTTGCTCTTGCTTTTGGATTACATTGACAAAAATAGTTGTTATACATTTCAAAGGCTGTGTAGATTGCTTGTCATTAAAAATAGCTCTACACAAATCTTTGTGAATGGATTAAATTGATTAAAAATTAAATGACAGACCTCTGTAAATTCTGAATCAACTATCGTGTACCTGAAGGATTGGGCATGAACTGATGATTAAATGCCGGCTATTAAATGCAACCCTTGGCTCTGGAAGTTCCTGAAAAATGTCTTTTTTCTTCCTAAGGCAGTGTCGGTGTCCCCAGCCAGTCCTCTGAAGCCTCTGCAGCCCCAGATTTGTTCTTAACAACTCTCTTGTGTGCTGTTTGCTGTTTGATGATTTTTAAATGAACTGATCAGAGCTTGGCATTTCAGTAAGGCTGTGCCATCAATTTACAGATGGCATTGTAATACCATCAGGGTTTTCCATACTCTTTCCTCATACAGCATGCAATCCAAAGTTTTACTGGATTTTTAATTTGATTTTTTTTCATCCATTCTTTGAGTAGACAGGTTTGATCGAACATTCGCTGGTACTTAGGCCTTTTCCTGATGGTTAAAGTCAAGCAGACACGGGAAGATCATTCTTCTCCACTTACAACTTTTCAGGAGCAGAGGCAATACTGCAGACTGCGAAGTGGAACGCTTTGTCAGCAGCCCTAACCTTTGCAAAGAAACACAACCTTCCGCTGCAGCAAGCAGTTAAAAGCTAAAATTTTACCTCCAATCATTCCCATTAATGGCTGTGCTTGGGTTTATCCCCCTGCTTTTAGGTGAACATTAATGCAGCCATGTTGGGAGTGCACTTTGTCCAGCTGGCTCCTTTTTTACAGCCAGCAGGGAGAGAGATGCTCCGACATGTTGATTTAAACAGGAGCCCAAAGTGAAGTGACTCGAAATTTTCCTATGTAGCATGTGCCCTGGAGCACAAGGACTTACATTCCTTCAAAACGTCCATTTAATACAAATATTTTAATTTTGTTGCTTCTTTTTCACCTCCTTATTAAACAGGTTATCAATGTTAGCAGCAGCTACCAATGCCCCTTAGGTTTTACCATTTCTTTTCTGAACTGAATGATCTGAGGATACTTTTCTTCTGATTTGCGATTCATGCTCCTATTACTCATGCTCATAATGATTTGTATTTTAATAACCTTAAAGCACATCCATGACGCTTCCACAGCCACATTTCTGCGTGTGGTGATGGTTTTCTAAACTCTGAATTTGTGACCAAAATTTTAAGCCTAATTCATCCTCATATTTGTATTTATTAGAATAGTCCCTTTATTTTAGCCTAATTCATCCTCATATTTGTATTTATTAGAGTAATCCCTTTATTTTTCCTCCAAGATTTTTGTTCTTTACTGGCCAGTAATATTTCTCCCACACAGGCAAATGAATCTCAACCCTTTTGTATAAAGTTCCTTCTATTTATTATTATTCCTTTTAGGAATTTGCTGAGAAACAGCTAATTGCAGCAGTATTTACAAATTTGTCATATCTTATGCCCAGAGCCAAGGGGTTGAGGAATCTTCATGGTCCAAGTCCTTCCTGCACTGCTGGGGAACACCAGGGGTGCTGATCTGGATTTTCTTCCGAAAGTGCATGCAGTATCTGTCTGTCTGCTGTTTAGTTATGTCATTTTAGTGACTCTTACGCTTTTCTCAGGGGTTTGTTGTCATTCTTGTTCTAATGTTGTGTGACCTCTCAAATAAAAAGTTAGGCTTTTTTCCCCCTTAATATTCAGAAAACTGAAGGATTGCAGATCTTACTGACTTCTTTAGATAAACTGCCTCTTTTCCAACTGCTGTGGAGAGAAAAGTATGGTTTTGTCATCGTTAAATTCAAAAGGCAAAGTGAGCCCTCTGTCCACACAAACTGCTGGTACTCAGCTGATGTTTGTGGGGCAGATAGTCTCAGAATAGCGTATGACATTGCGTGACCACTGTCAAAAAGAGCTTTCTTGTGATAATGTTGCCTTGGTAACCAGCCAAGTCCTGGCTGGGTAAGGTGTGGGGCAGAGTCAGCTGCTTCTACTGTTGCTTGCTCTATCATGGTTGCTGCATCCTGGCTCCTCTGTGAGATGCTGTGCTCTCAGTCTGGTACCTCCCCTGGAGCCGTGGTGTCCGAAGTGGAAAGAGTATCATGTCCATCTTGGAGCCAGCTGAGACAGCAGGGCTGCCCACAGCAGGGGCCAGGTTTGAGTTAATGCTGTGGAGAAGCAGCGCTGGGGCTGCCATGCTGGCCTATGCCGTGGTGCTGGCAGCAACCCCGCTTGCCTCCATGGGGCTGAACCCGCCAGGCCGCCACTCCCAGGGCTCTGAAATTGGGCTGGCAGAAGTTGTCCCCAGAGTGCCGCAGGGATGGTAGACCAACGCTATTGCTGTCTGTTGCAGTCGCATCTATAAGAAGAATCATGATGTGACCAAAACTTGGAAAGGAAAGACGGAGCAGCTTCTGAGAGTCAACAACCATGACTTCACCATGCGGCCGGCTTTTGGAGGTGAGAATAAAATGGTTCTCTTGATTTCATGCTCATCTAATTAAAAATTATCTAATTAATCATGTAATTAAAAAAATAGCCTCTGACCAGATGCACCAGTGTGAAGGGAAAGGACTTGGGTGACTTCAGGAGATATTCGAGGCAATTCAGAGAAGCCTCATCCTCACCTCATAGTCCTCTGTACAGCTCCTACACTCCTTCCTATTTCTGAAATTGTCTCTTTTTTGGCTAGTGTTCCCCAGAGCTCAGGACAAACCCTCCCATTAAGTATTTCACTGTTGAGAAGATGAACAAGTTGCAGGTGTTAATGTTCACTTGTAGCTGTGAAGTTGCACTGAGCTTTTCAGCTGACATAATCAAATTGCAAAGTGAAGAATTCATTAGGTGGATCACATCCCATCCTTGCTGGGAGAAAATTGAGTATTTTTGTCCAGATAAAATCTTGTCTCAAACTTTCTAAAGCAACCAAAAGAGCAGAAGAGGAGGCCACCATCATCTTCACTTCTGCGTTCTGTCATACCCAGTTACAGGAAATGTGCTTGCCTGATCTTTCTAGGCTCACTACTGTAGAGGTAAGAGCGTTGCTGAATAAAAAATGTGGTGGTATACCAGTATGGAAATCATTCTTCTGATTAGATCAATAACCAAGCCCCTCCAGAACTAAGGACAGTGTTTTCTTCAGCTTTTGCTAAATGACTAATACTGAATCCTTTGTCAGTCAGCGTTCTAGGATGATGTGCAGCATCTCCCTTTCCAGTGGGTCACATGGGTGTTTTGTGTTATGCACCTAGTCCATAGAACAGAGCTTCTCTGACCTGCCCTTTCCTGGAGTAGCTGGAAGAATGTTTCTTACCCCACAGTGCAGATGTGCTGATCACAGCACAGTGCTGTCCCCATGCTCACAGTTTGTATTTCTCCAAACTCCAGAGTCCAAAATGTGTCATCACCAGTGTTTTTTCTCCCCACACTGTAATTTGCTAACAGGTTGCCATCCATCCTGCCTGTTGGAGGTAACTCTTTTGATCATCAGCGGTAAACTTGATCTGCTATTTCTAGGGTTGAATAGTTTGCCTTAAATTGTCCTCTGAATGGAACACAGGCAAATCTCCCTGGGGTTGGTGTCAGCACATGTGACAAGCCCAGGTGTGCAGCTGAAGCTCGGGGCTGAAGTCTGGGAGCTGGCTCTGGAGGCACTGGACATGCCTGCTCCTTTTTGAATCATCTGTAAAACTGATGCTGAATGAGCTGCCTTCAGGTCCGTCACTTGTTCCAGATGGGTATCTCTTTGAGAGTGATACTGCTGCTCCACTGTCTGGTTACGGAAAGGAAGATTATGGCTTATTGGTGGTATTTCTTCTCCTGCCAGGTTGCTTCTTGTGGAAGGTAAGCTTTTCAACAGGGTAGAATTGGGAAGGAATATGACCTCTGAAAGATGAAAAGACCAAGGAACTGTGAGATTTATTTCATGGATTAACCTACATCCTCTTGGCTCCAGGGGGAGAGAGTTGCTGTTGGGTTTGTCCAGTCAGCCTTCTTGTTGGCTCGATGTCCCATTTGCTTGTTTATTTATTGGTCTTAGTTTTCTTTACCTGACTTTTTAGGCTTCTCTTTTTCATTCTTCTGATCTTCTCAAGCACGTCTCACATTTCAGACAGTACTTTGCTACTGTCTGCAAAGCCTGGATCTGTGATGTATTGGCTGGATATCCATTGACTTCGGTCTGGCTTTACTTTGTTGGCATGCTATTCCGTCATAGATGTTAGTGATCATGTGTCATCCCACATGGCTTGCCCAGCACAGCACTGCTTTATCATGGATTTGTGTCAGTAGGTTGTATGTTTCTTCTGAAGGGGGGTAGGAGGTTGCAGATGGTTTGACACACATGAAGATGGATTGCCAATTTGGTATGCTTCACCTTTCCTAACAGAAGACTAGACTCTGAGAAGTAGATATCATGCTCTGTTAAGTGAGTTCACTAATGTATACATATGTCCCTAAATACCAGGTATGCCCTGTCCTGCTATAGGCTCATAAGGTTCCCCCTGCTTCCCATCCTGTAGATCCTCCTTCCTTCTCCTCTTCCCTCCCCAAAACCTTAAAAGAGACATATGTGGAAAGCTCCTGTGGTTCCTTCTGGAGCAGTAGCTTTTTCTTGGCTTTATTCTTCTCCTACATTCAGATAGGAACCACTATCATATAATAATCTGGCTGCAAATACATTTTCCTCTGATGACCATTTTCACTCCTCAATGCAAAGCTGGTGCCTGTGCTGGATTTCTTCCTTTTCCTTCAGAGAAGAGAAGACAAGACAGTGTTTCTGGTGCTGAAGATCATTCCTGTTTGCCCCTAATCACATGGTGGAAGTCAGTGTCCTAGTTCCAGCAGCTCTCCTGAAGCAAGCAAGAGGGGAGAAGCAAAGTGCAGAGGCAGGCTCAGATTTGAAAGCACACAGGACCCCAGGCTGGTGGCCCCTAGGACAGATACAGTATGCATCATATGCAGTTGCAGGTACTGCGTGGACAGAACCATGCATGGCTTGTAAATTACGGCAGTGGGAAGGAGGAGAATCACAAATGCTCATGAGACAGCTGTCACCACCAAACCAGTCTCACTGAGGGTGGCCATCCAAGCCGTATTTCATCATACTAAAATACAAGGGAGTAGAACAAACAGAGAAAAATAGCCAACTCAGAGAGAGTGCAGCTATGGGATCCTTAGTTATCTTGGTGACTCAATTTTGAATAGAGCTGGTTTTAACAGTATGTGGTTTTCCCAGCCAGTGAAGTCAATGACAAACTCTGCTGGTCCCAAAGGGAAGGGATCAGGCTTTCCCTTCAGCAGGCAGAAAACAGTGTCAGCATCAGAGAGGGAATCAGAGGCCAAAAGACCTGCCGGCTCCTGGGTTTGATGGGGTGGCGTGGCAAGGCTTCTCTGGGAGGAGATTTGGACTCCTTCCCTCGACTCAGTTAGAGATAGCTGGGGAGCCACTGTGATTTTTTTTTTCCTAGATGGATGTATGTCAGGGTATGACGCCTGTGCTTTTTGGGGAAGCTGAGGGGTTTTGTTCTGTTGTGCTGATGGTTCAGGTTTTGATGTCCAGTGTCACCACTGCACCGTATTTCTGTAAACAGACCAAATTTTTACTATTTTTGTCAGTGTCACAGAGCCCATGAGGAACACCTTTGTGCACAGTTCACACTGAATAGACACACATAGTTACACAGCTAGTCTTCCACTGCTAATGCAACTGCATTGTAATCTCCCTCTTGTCTTGTTTTCCCATACTATGTCTCGTTGCATCATTAGGATACTCCTAGAGCCTAAAACCTTGGAGTAACATTTATATAACTGAGAAATAGCCTAACAGCCTTCAGAGAGAAAGTGACTTTATTTATAAAGGAAAACATGGTGTTTCTTTAATTTTTGCTCAAAACCTCCTTATCTTGCAGAGCTACCTGGGACAAAGGTGGGATATTAGCAAAGTTATGCTGAAGTTGCATGCGATAAGGGGCGAAACATGGCAACAGCTTTGTTGAGGCTCCAGCCTTGGAAAGCATGACTCATATGTACAGAGATAGCTCAGGTGCTACAGGTTCTTGCACAGCTGCAGAATTATGCAGTGTATTTTTAGTGACAGGTGATAAGCCTGATGGAAAAAAGTATAAAGGAAAGAAAACAGAAGTCTGGTAAGAGGCAATCCTTGTATTTTGTTCTATAATGTTATTGGTGAGGCAGTCACAGTGATTTGCTATGCACTGTGAGTCCTTCCAGGTTTTGCTGTGACAACGTCAGTCAAACTGATGTGGTCTGACCTGCGTTAAGATAAAAAGGCTTTTGTACTGCAGAAGCGGAGTAGAGCAGCCTGTGGGACACATGTGACTGTAGCTGGTCGCTGCCCTAGGACCCTCTCTGCTCTCTGGGAGCAGCTCAAGGGCCATAGTCTAATGGAGAGTCCAGCTTCACAGCGTTGCATTGGACCTGTGATGTTATGGTGCAGGTGGGAAAGGCAACTCATCTGTGGAAAACATAAATAATAAGGAAATTGTGAGTGACATTAGACTACAAAGAAACCCAATACTTCAGAAATGATGGTTACCAAGCTTAGTGGAATAATAGGCAACTGTTAACCTTCAACATTTTTGGTAGAGCAGACTACAGCTTCTAGACTTTAAGCTAAAAGGGGATGGGGTCTGTAGCTGCTTTATTGTGGCCACGGTGACTCTTGCTGGTCTGCAGGGGACAGTCAGCAAGCTGCCAGCCCAACACAGCTGTGTCCACTGGACAGAGCAACGTGCAAGGGAAGAAAAACATTAGAGAAAGCTGAAGAGTTTTTCAAGAAAAAGTATCTTTGTAAAGAGCAAGTGAGCAAGCAAATGTTGTATAAGTTGTGTTATTAACAGCCCAGTAAGCATGGTTGTCTTGCCTGCTCTCAGGCCATTAGAGACAAGCACAGTGGTAACAGTGGTAATGGCAAAAATTTTTGCTTTGCTGATGTTCAAAGTAGCCTCCATAAGCTAAAATAGACTGCGTTTGTTATGACCCTTAGGCAGTTATGTCCATGTCAGTGACCTTGTTCTAGCTAGCAGATGTTCAGGTATTATTTACAAATATTAATATTTAAAGATTATGTAAATGTTTGGTTTGCTGCCTTCCTTAAACATCCATTTTAAGCATTTCATCTATGACATCTCGTATTTTACAGGGAGTCTGTGAATAAGCAGCTTTAGTTGATACTTAAAATAGCTGTATCTTCTTTGCTGAGGAACAGCCTAATGCTGTACTTTTATTCTATTTCTTCATAGCTTAATAGCCTAACGTCAGCTGGTCCTTGCTGCCCTTTCTTGGCAGTGTTTTTGTCAGGATGGATGAATGGTGGGGTGAATGAAGCATCAGTAGTTCACTTAGGGTTCATATCAAGGGCTGGAATAAAACTTGCTTCTCCCTCAATGAGATGAGGGGAAACAAAGGTCTCTGCAGTCATGTAGCAGCTGATGAGTGTATCCTGGTGGTGACTGCCCAGAAGCTGCCCACACTAAGAGGTCCCAGACATATATACATACATTAAAAAAAGAATAAATACATATATACACACACATATATACAAGCAGAAACACTGAAGACTGTTTTGCAGCTTGCAGACATGGATTCCTCATGGACGTTGGCAAGCCTCTCTGGGTGGCGCAAATGTATCTGGCAGCAAAGAAGTCTCAAACCTGTTTGTTTCCCATGTAGATATTTTTATCTCAGGGACTACATCTGCCTCACTCCTTCAAAGATAGATGAGGGGACAGAGAGACTGTCTCAGAGAAAAACAATGAACCTTTGAAATCGCTGTCACAAAACTTTAGTCTCAGCTGGAGTGGAAGACTGGCTCCAGGCATTTTCATGGTAGCACGTTATTCCCTGTCTTCCAAAGCCTGCTCCACTGTTAAAAAATAAAAACCATGGTTGTGACCAGTACCTGTTTCTGACTAGGAACTGACTGGTCCTTTGCAGCTTTCATGCTGCTCCTCAGTGGG
This sequence comes from Strix aluco, assembly GCF_031877795.1. Lineage (NCBI taxonomy): Eukaryota > Metazoa > Chordata > Aves > Strigiformes > Strigidae > Strix > Strix aluco. The sequence continues at coordinate 91,460,135 of NC_133933.1, forward strand.
TGGTTTTAGGTACTGAGACACACTGGGATGCAACAGGCTTTAATGTTGGGCACCTTCTGAAGTCATTCCTGAACGGGACCTGTGGAAACCTCCTGGGTTCCCTGGAGGGGTTAGCTGCAGAGCAGATGTCCCATACAACCTGGGACAGAGTTTAGTATTTAAACTGGAATTTTTGCAAGGTGCAACAAGCCACAAAGTCTTCCTGGTGTCAGAACCCATGCAAAATGGAGACTTGTTGGGTCCACCTATTCTACTTGTACAGCCACTGAATGCAGGTGCAAAGTGGGTCTTCTCTAAAGGTATTCTGTACAGCATCTTTTCTATATGCAGCACCTAAGTCAAATGTGTAATGGCTTTCACTGAAGAGTTGGTCACAAAACAGAGCAGCTCACTGCAGAAGAAAAAGAAATGAGGGAGCACTCTCACCGCTGATTCTCAGGACACCGGGTTGTGAATTTGGCAAAGGAATAAAGACATAAAGCCACAAACACCTTGACAGACTGGTCCCTGAGTATCTTTTTAATATCCAAGTTTGATCTGAGGCAAGGACGCTGACATGCAGGAATTTGCAGAAATAAGATGTTGCTGATGCAGTTTTGGAAGGCAGTACCTTTACAGTGAGAAGGTTCAAGGGTGCTCTACCATGTCACATGTAAATCCTATGCAGAAATTGTGGGACTAATGGATATTGCCCAATACAAGAGAGAAAGCAGAAGCACTCCCATCAGCCTCGGATTGTGCTTCAGGGCATTTAAATCCTCTCTCAACATGCAAATATAAATATCTCCTTCAAAAGGAAAAGCTCCTGTTTTCCATTTCCAGTTTCTATAATGTCGAATTTGCTAATGACTGTGTGAGCATCTTGTGTTTGCTTGGAAGCTGCTGCTCTGCTGTGTCTGAGATGAAGGGGGAATAGTTTATTTGTGGCTTTGTTTCTGTGTGGAACTCTGTGGAAGTCTGTGACTTTTATGAAGTTTTTTAAGAGTCCAGGGTTTGCTATCTGGTTGTATCAGTCCTGCTGAATTAGAATTTCAGTTCTGCAAGATATTGCAGTGGACAGTGATGGAGATGATTGATGTTGACGTGTTTGCTGTTTCTGGAAGAAATGTTTCAGTTGAAGGTTATGCAATTTCTCTCTAGACCTTGATCTATAAATACTTGATCTCATGTTTAATTTGAATAATTCCATTAATTTGGCTGACATGTTTCAGAGACCCTAAAGTATGAACTGCAAAGATTTGCTGGTCTGCAGTCTTTGAGCAGAGCAGCACTGCTTCCTCTTCTCAGCCAAATCCACATATTTCATGTGGATTCATTTAGCTTTCCATCCAGCAGTGAACATCCTAGAGAGCAGCCTGAGCTTTGAGATTTCTCCAGTGTTACAGTATTCAGGTCTTTTCCTGCTTGTAATTCTCCAAGCTGATCCTTCTGGTTTTCCTCTCTCTGAAAAAACACGAATATTGATAAAATATTGTTTATGACAAGGAAAAGTTGGTTGATGAGGGCTTTTGTGCTTTTAATGCTATAGTCTAAGTTACTTGTCCTCTGTCTATCTGCTCAATGTGTCAGATACCATCTCAGCTATTCTTTTCCCTTCCCATTTGCACCTTCCTCATCCTCTGCTCCCTTTCAATAACGAGATTTTTTTCTGTTTGCTCATCCCTAGTGGCATTTGATGGGGAATTTGGCAAAGCATCTGGACCGCCAGTGGTTCAACAGTTTAGTTTCCAGAGAGACACGATTAAAAAGCTAGCAGTTCCCAGCTGACTCAAAGGATTAGTGAGACCAAAGATCTCTTGACATCTTTCTGTGACTGATCAACAGCCGTTAATTCAATGGTATGTGCTGTAGCCAAGATGACTTTTAAGGAAACCCAGGGTTTGTTTCTGTGGTTTAAACAGGGCATTTTTTTACAGGGCTTCTGGTTTGCTTCAGACACTGCATGCATTTACAATGTTGCTCTCATCAAATGCCTCTGTAAAACTGCATCGTAGTAGAAGTGTTGAAGAGTGATAGACCAAGTGAATATGCAAATATCATTATCAGTTATGCTTATTGCCTAGAACAGGACTTGGTGATCAACTGATTCCCACCACTAGCTCCCAGGCAGAAACATTTGGGCTGGCCCCTCTGGATCTTCATCCACTCTTCCCTGCTCAGCTCAGCCTCTTGTCCAAGCCTCCTCCAAAGGGTCTTCTTGGTGTCTCAATGTACTCTCATTGCTATTTATGTGCTTTCTCATCACCTCAGCTCCAGGTGCTGAATGAGGAGCAGGGAGAAGGGAAAAGCAGTGATTGCTCCTGATGACTGTAGTAGGATTTTCCCCAAGAAAGGCAGGATAAATATTTCCACTGATAAGTAATTTTACAGTTTCATCTTCATACTGTCTGTATTAAGAACTTCACATTTGAGTCCAGAGTTCAAACTATTTCTCCCTCTCTCTATTATACTCAATGTTTTATCATCCCTCAAATTCATGATTAACCATAGAAAAGAAAAAAGTAAAAGCAGTTTCACTGATGTATAAGACACCTAACCTCAGACCTCTTTTCTCAAGGGCTTTCCAGACCATCCAGCTTTACACTGAACACCCTATATTTTGAGTTTAATAAAGCTTCATGGCAGCTCCAGACTGAGCCTTAGACTTTGGCCTTGCAATGAGATAACTGTTGGTTATCTGGGAGCCAAACTGAGCATTTGGTGCAAGAACATGAAAAAAGAAAAGAACGTAGACATAGTATTTTATCTTCAAGAGCAGATAGGGGAGGAACAGGAGAGAGGGACAAATACTAACTTGGCAGCATTCTGTTTGTTGTTTTTTTTGTGTTTGGTTTTCAGCTGATGTTTTTTTAATCTGTGATTAGTGTTCAGTCAGGCATGGAAATTGAGCAGTAAATAGACTTTGGATGGGTGTTGATTTCCTGAATCAAGGCTAAATTAAGCATTTGTAGACAGAGAGTGTCTCTTGCAGTCTGGAAGATGGGTGGGGGGCTGCCCAGCATGTGCTGGGCATGTAGCCCCTCAGCACCAAGGAGACCCAGTAGGAAGTACCATGGCTGACTGCTGGCTTCCTCTTCTGGCACAGCCCGATTGCGCTGTGAAGTCATCGTGGCAGAGACTGTGTCTTCTCTGTTAGCACTGTGCTTACCACGACATGGCTGTTTGGGATGGCAGCACTGCGGGCACTACCACAATGTCAACAGCTGTGTGTGATAATGAATAATATTAATTACAAAAGTTTTCTAGAGCAAGAGCCAGAGGCAGGGCTGATGGCAGCCTTGTGCCAGCCCTGAAATGGGCTGTGTTGGACCGTGGAGCTTTTCTGAAGTGTCTTACTCTGAGCATTGAGCCTTGTTCTTGAAGAGGCCCAAGTTAACTATCAAAAATATGGTTACACTGAAGAGCTGTTGGGTATTTAAAGGCATTAAGGGAATAGATAAGTATTTAAATAATTTCCCAGGCTCTTCCTGATCACCATGCATGACTTCATGAGATATCTGAGCAAAGAAAGGCTAACTGGCTACCAACACGGCACTGCCTATCAGCAAGCTTGTGTCGTTTCCCTGATGATTATACTGCACATTAAAAATGCATGTTATCACCACAGATACAGTGCTTTTTGCTACACAGTCTACCTTGTTTTTAAAAAAAACCCACATTTTACTGCACAGGAGGAATATCATAGAGAAATTCTTTCTCTTGGTGTTGTTTTTAACATTTGTTTACTCGATGTCTTAAATAATTGTAGAGAGTAGAAAGAAGTGTGGCTGCAACCAAGGTATAAACTCATAGAGTGATTTCAGATTGAAAAGGACTGCATTAAATTACTATATGTAAGACAGACAGGGTTGGTAGAGAGATGTAGCATGACTTATTAGGTCAACTGAAAAGAACCAGAAGTAACAAACCACCACCTTAAAACCAGCACTCCATAAACACTCTAATAAGCTAATTTGCTTATTAGACATTATCACAGTCAATAACTACTCAACTGAAGAGGGTGAAGGGGAGTAGAATACTGCAAAGCCATTGCCACAATATTTCCATTTAAGGAAGCCACCATTTCCTCTGGTGAAAACAGAAGATGATGCCTTTGTGGGGTGACAGAAGGGCCATGTGCTGGTCATTGTCTGCAGGATGCTGGATTGTGTGTTAGGAATGACACATCTGACAGGGACGTAGGCAATGCATCTTCCCAGGGCAAGGAGACAGACAAAAGAAAGGACACATGGCAAGGGCAACAAGGAAAACATATCTGTGATTTTGCCATGGATTTGCTTCTCTCTGATGAGTTATGGTGATTTGAAAAGGAATCCTCTGGCTGAGGAACACTTGGGTCCTGTGGCCAGATCAGTAGGGACTGAGCACATTTCCTGGCCTGGCAGGCAGGAACTGGCTTGTGAGGAGCCAAGCCAGTGCCACCAAAGGCTCTCTGACTTACTGTCCTCCTCCACGCCTCTCTCCTCTAGCCCTGGTGGCTGACATGTGGCTGACGCCTGACACATCTTTCCCTGGGCTGAATCAAGTCACTGATTTGGAAGAAAATAGTCCAATTGCTGCTGCTGTTGGTTTTGACTGAGTTAACTTTCTGTGGGTCAATGAGCTGAACAGTCTTACAGAAGGTCTCACTGCAAGCTCAGGCTACTCCTCTGTGCAATTTCACCCTTTGCTGAAAGTCATTCCCTGTGTAATTTGGGGAGGGGACTGAGGACTGTTCTTGCCTGCTGAATGAGCACACCTGTGTTGTGAAGCCCTGTTTGCAAGAGGAAAAATTCTTCAGCACTTCTCAGCCCTGCTCTGCTGATGGATGCGTTTGTGACAGCATGTCTGTGTTTCATAGCAGGTACAGTCTGGGGCTTTTGGGTTTTCCCTGTTTCAGGGAATACCTGGTAGAAGGGGAACTGAATGCCAACAGGGTGAGAATTTCGTTGGCCTCCGGTGATTCCTTATACTATATAAGCAACTGAAAGGGAGACAGGAAAGGGAGCAAGATGGGCTTGTGTCCCTGGAGTAAAAAATCTTAGCGAAGTCGCTGGGCTCTAAGAGATATGTCAGTGCTGATTAACTGAAATTTTCCCCCAAGTAAATCTTCCAGACAAGCACCCTTCAGCTTGGACAGACACCACCAAGACATGACTAGGAATGAGCAAATGTTTTCTGGCATTTTTTTAACCATGAATTGCATGCCTGAATGTGACATGTAGGTGTTTGTAAGCATCTAGGAGTCATCTAAAAGTTCTGGGTTTCAGATTCATTGCTGAGGGCAACAGTCACTTAAATTGGATTGGTGGTGCTGAGGAGCCTGGTCCTGCTCCCCAGGGCTCGCCGCAGGGTTCCTGTACCCAGCACAGCTGCTGATGGACGGCGTGGGCGCAACAGGCTGGAGCCGTGTGTGTGGAAGGGGGACGGTGTCACCGTCAGCATGCTCTGCTGTAATTCAGTGTGGCTGGCTTATCAAAGCCAGTCAAAATTTGTATCAGGGCCAGTCACAGTAATCAGCTTGTCTCATGGGCTTTGCGATTACCCTTTCCCTACTGAAGATGAGTTGGTGCTTCTTTGTCCTTTTATTGGTTTTGTGTGGCAAGGTTTTGGTAGTGGGAGAGCTACAGGGGTGGCTTCTGTGAGAAGCTGCTAGAAGCTTCCCCTATGTCTGATAGAGCCAATGCCAGCCGGCTCCAAGACAGACCCACCGCTGGCCAAGGCCGAGCCCATCAGTGATGGTGGTAGTGCCTCTGGGATAGCATATTTAAGAAGGGAGAAAAAAACCTGTGCAATTTCAGCCAGAGAGAGGAGTGAGGATATATGAGAGAAACAACTCTGCAGACACCAAGGTCAATGAAGAAGGAAGGGGAGGAGGTGCTCCAGGTGCTGGAGCAGAGATGCCCCTGCAGCCTGTGGTGAAGCCCATGGTGAGGCAGGCTGTGACCCTGCAGCCCATGGAGGTTAATGATGGAGCAGAGATTCACCTGCAGCCCAGGGAGGATCCCATGCTGGAGCAGATGGATGCCTGAAGCAGGCTGTGACCCTGTGGGAAGCCCATGCTGGAGCAGGCTCCTGGCAGTACCTGTGGCCCTGTGGAGAGACGAGCCCACGCTGGAACAGGTTTGCTGGAAGGACTTGTGACCCCGTGGGGGACCCACGCTGGAGCAGCCTGTACCTGAAGGACTGCACCCTGTGGGAGGGACCCACTGCTGGGGGAGTTCATGAAGAGCTGTAGCCTGTGGGAAGGACTCACGTGGGAGAAGTTTGTGAAGGACTGTCTCCCATGGGAGGGACCCCATGCTCTAACAGGGGAATAGTGTGAGGAGTCCTCCCCCTGAGGAGTAAGGAGCAGCAGAAACAACATGTGATGAACTGACCATAACCCCTTGCCCGCCTTGCGCCACTGTGGGGGAGGAGGTAGTGAATTTCAGCCCAGAAAGAAGGCAGGGGGGGTAAGGTGTTTTTTTAAGATTTGGTTTAATTTCTCATTATCCTACTCTGATTTGATTGGTAATAAATTAAATTAATTTTTCCCCAAATCAAATTGTTTTACCCGTGATAGTAACTGCTGAATGATCTCCCTGTTCTTATTTCGACCCATGAGCCTTTCATTATATTCTCTCTACCATGTCCAGCTGAGGAGTGGGGTGATAGAGCAGCTTTGGTGGGCACCTGCCATCCATCCAGGGTCAACACACCATACTTCTCCAGCAGAGGCAAACATAAGGTCGTGTTCAAAAACCCCGAAGATTCATGGGAGTCTCTGCGTGCTGCGGTGGGTACAGGAGCAGGACGGATGGCAGCTTGCAAAAGTGTGCTGCTTTCTCAGAACAACTTTTCTGCTGTCTTGTTAGGCTTACAGTGTATTCAGAGATTGGATGTGGTCTTGAGGAAGAAGTTACTGAAGCTTAATACATGCATGCAGCAGGCCCTGCTGTGCACGGCACTGCGCAAATATGGGTCTGGATCTACAAAGGGATTGTGGTGCCTCTTAAATACCATCCAACTGCTAATCCAGTTCAAAATCTAAGTGCTAAAAATCTTTGCAAACCTTCATGGAGACCACTATGGTCCTTGGAAAATTCATTTCTGCTGGGCAAGTCCCAGATGTGCCTGCACGGATTGCTCAAGGTCACAGTGGATCCACCTGGATTGTTCTTCAGCAGTTCCTGCTGACCTGCCTCAGTGGGTTGTGCTTGGTGTGCACACCCCTGTTGGCACTTACCTCCTCAGTGTGCTGGAAAAGGGAACAAGCTGTGTGAGGACACACTATGGGGAAGTTGAGTAACCCGAGGAGGTCCTGGTCATTAATGAGCAGCAGTCTACAGAGGAATTTTTATACAGGGTTTCTAGTAATAGAGGAGTGTGCATTTGTTATGGGAAGCTTTCTGTTTATTTACTCTTGTGAATTCTCTGGTTGCTAATTTTAAAACTACTGTGAAAAACTAGTAATATAACCAATGAGTCACATGCATCAAAATGGTGATGGGCTCTTGAGAGATTAATGTAGCTTGTCTTGTTGATAGGAAAGGAAAAGCTCACTGCTTGCAGTTTCTACTTCTCAGTCCTCTGTTATTGGGGCTAAATTTGTTCATAAAGGCCTAAAATTTATGATGGGATGGCTTAGTTTTTAAAAACGTATGCAGATGTTCCATCCAAACTCTGGATTAGCTGGGCAGAGTGTCAACATTGCAGTGCATGCCAAGGGGAAGATAATTCAGTGTTTCAAAGGGGCCTTACATGGTTATTCACTGACTCTTCTCCCAGCCCCCTCATGAAGAATCATGGACAGAAAAGTCTAACATAAATTCAGAAATGTTTTGCATGCCACTTTATAGTGTTAATTAAATGCAGATGATATAAAAGAACAGTTATTTACATATCAAAATGTCATTCTCCTACAGGCCCTGCAATTCCTGTTGGGGTGGACGTGCAAGTTGAAAGCTTGGACAGTATTTCTGAGGCTGACATGGTACGTAATCCTCTTTTAAACCTCAACTATTTCTAGACATGAAAAAGTCCCTCCCACTTGAAACTTGTGAATTTCAGATGATTGGTCAGGTGAAAGTAATAGCTGCATTTGGCAAATTCAAAGAATCTGATATTCAGAACTAAAGACTTGATAAAACCAGGTGATCAAAGACTTATCTCTGTATCTTCAGATAAAGATTAAAAGTATGAAGGGAAAAGGGACCTTAAATGGGAGAATAATCAGTGCTATGAAGGATCTATCACAACCAAAAATATAAATGGCTGTGTATGAAGGTTTGAAGGTATATGGTGAAGTTCACATAAGCTGCATTTACGGCAAGTTTTCTTCTTTAGGGAACCGTTGAGTTCATTTGTTTTAAATGCATGATTCTGGGAGGTGCATTAGAAAATTAAGTTGGCAATATAAATGAGAAGGAGCTGCTCCTTCTTCATCACTGGGAGTAACCTCACTGAGGCACGTCAGTGGGATCTGTCAGGGGGACCCTGAACTGCCTCTGCCAAAGTGGAATTTAGTGTGGGGGTATAGTTTTTCAGTCACTGATGATGCTGTTCAGTAAATTTGCATCAAGATCAATTGTGATTTAGTATCTTTATTTGTTCATTAAATAAAAAAGAAAAAGAAGTACATGCAGTTGTTAACCCGCAACAGTTCTCAAGGTGTTCCCAAAGGCATATTCACATGCGTCTTCCTGTTCGGTTGGTTTTGGTTTTTTTTCACTATTGGAAATGGAATGAAAACACTGGAAAGAGAAGTGGAAAGGGGAACATAGAAGAGGAAGCTTCTTGGTTCCTTCCTCCTTCTGCCTTTTTCTCCCTGCTCTTGGGCACCTTCTCTGGTCCAGACAAAACATGAAGACTTAAAGGAAGATCTTTAGATTGGACGTTTTTATTGTGATGAAATTACATCTTCATTAAAGCAAGGGACCTTGCCTGCCTCGATATGGAAGGAGAGGATGGGGGAGATGCGTGCAATAAAGCTCATGGGAGGGAGCTGTCAGCGCACAAAATGTTTGTCTCAGGGAGACTTGGGGCTCTAGTATATCAAGAGAATGTCAGAGCAGCAAAGAGACCTAATTAGTGCAAGTAAATAACCTGCAGCGCTTTCTGTCAGGAACATCTGATTTCAACAGAAGTCTTGCCTGTCAGGGAGCTTTGAGGTCAGTTCTCTCCCTTTGCTGTTGATAACTCCACAGTCTTATTTTCCCAACACAAGACAAATACTTTCCACAGCAGTTGTTGACTTGTATTTGAGGTGGAAGAATGGTCTCCCGGGTCATTCTGGGTTATGTTGGTTTGTTTCTCCAGCAGTCTGTCCCAGCATGGGTGTTTGCGGAGAGGATAGTGGGCAGTAAGCTGTCTGCATGGCCAGGGGCCCTGGGCTGGCTGTGCCTGCAGCGGGGTCCCCTCCTCATCTGTCTGTTGAAGGCAGGGGGAGCTGCAGGCAGGGCTTGATTCTAACCACACTGAAGGGTTAGTGGCCCTAGTAATCGTACCCTCGGTTGGTCAGTCCTTTACCCATCATTGCTGGAGCAGGTACCTGGTGCCCCAAAGAAGCACCAGATCGAAACATCACCAGCTGCAACCCACCGTACTCGTCAGACAGCATGTCAGTGACAGCAGTCAGGGGCTGTTTAAAGCATGTGGTTTTAAAACTGGTGCCTCTCCAGTCATCATGGATGGGCTGCTGCTGTGTGCACTGGCGGGGCATGCTCTTGAGGCTGCCTGGACTGTGGTACAAGCACAAAATGTGCTGCCAAAAATGAGGCACTTGTGTATGCTTATTCACTGTGCCTCCAGCAGGTACTATCGTTCTCTGTTTGTTGTAAAACTTGTTTCCTAAGGGATTTTCCTACTCATGAGTGCTGAAATAAACCCCTTTTCTCAGCTTGTAACTAGCGCGTGTGCTGGTCAGAAAGGAACAAGCTGTTAGTGATTGCAAACTGCCTTGTTTGATTCACACTACAAGAAAACATCAGTAAGTTGGGTTTTATATTTAGAAGCTGTTGCCAGCTGCCACTTTGGTTTTGTGTTTGCAGCACTTGGTGCCCTGTGTCTTGGCCATTGGAGGCCTGTTTGGAGAAAGAAGGGGCTGAAGGCAAGAGAGGAGAGGGCTTCTGCCTGGTGGGACAAGGAAAGGGAAGGTCTGGAAAGTGGTGTGGCCCTTTCCACACTGTCCTGCAGGCAACCTCTGTGCCCCTTTCCGCGCTGTCCCTACAGGCAGTCTCTCCCCCACTCCTCCATGGTGACTGTAAGGTGTGCTGAGGGTACTGATGTCCCTTCATCTCATGTCATGCCCGGGGCCATGAGGTGGGGGCTGGTGACCCTGAATAGCCAGGCTCTTTTTTACCCTGTTTTTGACTTCTGGTGTAACTGGCACTGTGTCCTAAGAAATTATCAGTTTTGCCTCTTCCTTGGTTTCCTTTTTCCCAGCTCTGGTCAAGCTGATGAGTTTGATGTCCAGCCCCCGAGGCTGGCTCCTCCAGCCAGGTTGCAACCTGATCCCTGCCGGTAGCAGCAATCACTGGAAGTGTTTCTTTGAGACTGTAGTTGTAAGGGAAAGATGGCCAGTGTCCAGTAGGGAACAGGAGCAGGCAGCATCCCTGGTGGGAGCAGAGGTGGAGGCTGGGACCAGTCTGCCAAGATGGGGACCTGCAGATGGGTGAGCAGAAGTGTCCCTCTGAAGATCCTTGCCATGGTCAGAGAGGGAGGTGTCCGGCCAGCTCTGCCCAATGCAGGGCAGCAAGGCGAGGACTAGCACTAGAGACTTCTTTGACAAACTCATGAAAAACTTATTGGCGATGCAAGACTGTTGCCAGACAACCCTTTGAAATGGAGAGTCAGGTTAACCAATGGTTTGTCATCGGCAAAACAAAATGAGGTGGTGGTGGTGGTGGTTTTAGAAAGCAGTTGCCTTGTGGTTAGGAAGAGATCCCAGCCTGTGTTGCTGCCTGCCTGAACTTGGCAGCTATGGCTCCCATAACTACTCACTTAATTGGCAATATAAAAAAAACAAGTGTATTTGATCTCTCAGCAAGAGAGAGTAGATTCAGCTCTGAAAGCAGCAGCTGCCAGGTTGGGATCAACAAACAGATGTTTTCCTTTGTGTACTAAAGCTCCTGCCCCATCTACAAGCTTAAAAGGGAGCTTTATTTATACATTTGTATGGTAAGAAAAACAGTTCCCTCACTTGGTTGCTGTTTGCAACAATTTGGTTCTTTGGGGATAAATTCCTTGGTGTTTAGCCTGACCATTAAGCTAATTTCAAAAGTTTTTCCTCTTGAACATGCTACTGATATCATAGTCCTTCAAGATAATTTTGCCAGGATTGAAGAATCGTTTCTGCAGGGAGGTGCTTCTCTTCGGGCATCTTTATATCCCTTTTGGGACTGAACATTACTGGGTACTGTAATACATTGATTGGTTGTTTTGTTTTGTCTGAAAGTATTTTGTCAGGAAAATCTATTCACAAAGAGCATTGGTCAAGGAAAGAAACAGCAGTTGAGAGGGGAGGGATTTAATCTACCTGGTAGGAGTGAGTTTTCTTTCTGGTGTTTCCTAGATGCAGAGACCAACACTGACAGACCTCTCTCTGGTTCTCTTCTTTTTTTCTGAAGGATTTTACTATGACTCTGTACTTAAGGCACTACTGGAAGGATGAGCGTCTCTCGTTTCCCAGCACCACCAACAAGAGCGTGACCTTCGATGGCAGGCTGGTGAAGAAGATCTGGGTTCCTGATGTCTTCTTCGTGCATTCCAAAAGGTCTTTCATTCACGATACCACCAAGGACAACATCATGTTGCGAGTGTTCCCCGATGGTCATGTCCTCTACAGCATGAGGTAATGGTGCAGCCCCACTGCTCCTGAGCATCTGCTGAGGCTTTGCTGTCAATTTTGCTCCCAGCACAGCTTTGGTGACTACCAGGACTGCTACTGCCAACCCTGCTATTCCCACTGCTGATGAGAGCCCTGTTTCCAGCATGGCCAGTACAAAATGCCTTGCAAGAAGCTGTGAGAAACCATGCTGTGGGCAGTAACAGGATAATCTCCTCCTGGAGGAAACATTCCCCTAACTCTTTGCAGTCAGAGGAGGGCTTATTCGAGTCGGAATGTTTGTCCCGGGGTCAGTGTGTGATTAAACTGGAAGCTGCTGATATACCAGATGGTGACCTCTATAATTATCCTATTTTGCTTCCTGTTTGTCTAGAAAAAGGTTGGGTTTTTTTTGGTTAGCATTTGCATGTTGATGTAAAGGTTTAAGTTTATTGAAGCTGAAATGGCAGCATTAAAGATGCGCTATAGTCCCTGGTTTTCTAGCAGATTTGTTGGCTGGAAGAATCCTGAGGAGGCACATCTGTCATGACCTGAAGGGTTACCTGGACTACGCATGTACACAGATCGTGACTGTGGGTTTGCAGGATTCTGTAATACACGAGGACATAGAGTCTTAGTCTTCTAAACTTTCCTACCTCATTACAGATTACAAAAAATACCACAAAAATCACCACTAGCAAGTATACCTATGATTAATAAAGTGAATATATATATATCATGCTATTACAAATTACTATCAGTGATTAATAATATAGTATCAACCAATCATATAGCAACAGCCAATAACAGCAATAACTAACTAGGTATAGACTGTTACAGGTTACTACAAACTTATAACTAGTGGAACAACTCGTCAACAATATAACGGCAGTTATAATAGATTGCTTGTATGGATGTATAATAGTGGTATCAAGTGATACCATCAACAAGTGAACCAAATCATCCCATGGATGGGAGGACAAACCAAAACAACCTCAAAAGTGGGCCCAGAAGGGGACTGATGAGATACCAGACAGAGTCTCACTTTGGAGATGCTCTGTGTCACAGAGTCTTGAGTCAGCCTGGTGTCCGCAATGAGAGTCCAAGAGCTGGTAGAAAGTTCATGCAGTGAATTCAACCTGTTTAGGAATGGAAAAGTATGTGCAGCCTGGGAAGTTAATGGAGAGAGAAGCTCCATTTTTGGATAAAATTTATGTCCTCCTTATATCACAGAGACATAAGAGGGTGTAGGACACTACCACTTTGAGCAGCCAATAGGGGCTGTTAGTTTATATTTTTCACCTGTGATGGCCAATAGATGATGACATTTTCTGTTCTTTCAAACCAATTTTTATTTTCCAGACCATTTCCCACCTTTTCAGACAATAAATTGCCTTTACAGTCCCTTTTATGTGTGCTTATCAATGGTATCTCAATATGTCTCCAGTTTCTAGTATCCCGTCTGTGTTTCAGAGTGGCCGTCTGTGCTTCTCAAGGACATGCCTGGTTCCTAGGCTGGCAGGCCTTACTCTGTCAATATTTTTCAGCATATATTTTCTTTTGCTCAGTAATTTCCCTCTTCTAACCAGGCCACCTTTATGGCTGCTCACATCAGAATCCCAGCAGATTTAATTTCCTTCAGAAGAACGCAAAAAGAGGTGTAGAGAAAAATACACTGCCAGAGGAGAAAAGCTTGAGAGCCGAGACAAAAGGATATTTCCCTAGGACAGAAAATGTGGTCTCAGTGTACAGTGACCTTTGAATGTTTTGTAGCCAAAGATTTCTGTTCTAGGATATTTCCGAAACTTATTCACTTCAGCTATGGTAAAATAATTCTCAAAAATCAGGAAAGGTTTTCTATGAAGTTTGAATCAGGAGGTTATTTATCTTTGAAGAAAAAGCACCACTGAACCAGGGGGCTCTAAAGTTCACTGGTTTCATAGGCCAAACATAATTCTACTGATTTTTTTTTAAAAAACCCTGGACAAATTATTAAAATGTTTGTGCATAAGAGAGTATGCACCATATGGCCACTTCTTTTTGCCTGGTCTTAATGATGAAAATCTCATCTTGACCAAACACTAGGAACACTTTTCCTGTTCTGAACCCATTTGATAAATCCATTTATTGCATGAAAGGTCTGATTATCCACACCTTAACTAAGCACCTAAAGACACTGTGTGTTGTATTAGAACTGGATGAGTATGAAGGTGCTATGTAGCAGGAGAGACAAGAAGGAAAAAGCAAAATGAAGAAGGAGATTAGATGTAGGCTTGAGTCAGCACTGTGAGAAGAGCAGGAGGAGGGTGGGGACCTTCTCGACAGATGTTGCTCAATGTAACTGAGCCAGTTTCCATTGTTCACACCCTGCAGTTCTCATGTGCTGGAGCCAGCAGCACACCACTTGTTAGCAGTGCTCAACAACCAAAATGAAGGAAGAAGTATTTTTAATGGCAAACGTTGGCTCTGTTCAGACCTGCTCATTTGCTTACATGCAGAGTATTTGCTCTCAAAATTTTCTGTGAGTTGCCAAGGAGGTGATGTGACTTTCTAATGTTACCCACAGGAGAGAGGGATGTGTGCTAACCACAGCTGACCACACAAGAGTTAAATGGATAATTTGATATGTAAACTCTAAGAACAACAATCTGCATGGTATTTGGGCCTGGTGGTGTTTAGGACACTCAGAACGTGGTCCTGCTGACAAACCATGGGTGTCCAGTGGCACTGGAAATGCCCTCAGGTGTCTTGCTATGTCTGCATGGGGCTGGCATTGGGCTGAGACACATTTCGTTCCTCATTTGGGCCTTGGGCTTTCAAGGCCACCTGAACACTGCACTCTAATTGAGGAATATCTTATTGATGAGCTGAGTTTCTCTGCTGTCCCTGACTAACAAACTGTTAATGACCACAGGTTGTATGACAGTTTAGGTGACCCCGAGGAAAGAAAACAGCACATTGTAGTGAAACAGAGTTTTACAATGCTTAGATGCTACACACAACTAGGGAAGGTCACTGCTACATTATACCTTCTGGATCATCTCCCTAAAAATCTTCTTTAAGATTTGCTCATATGGCAAAATTTTGCTCTAATTTTATAGTCAAAATGAAGAGCATGTGCTTTTCAGGGGTGATGAGTGCGTAGGTCAGAGCAGGATTTGGGTCACAATCCCCTGAACAGAAGAAAAGTTCTTTATCAACATCTGCAATGAATCTAGAAAATGGTCATGGCCAACATAAGTCAGCCTCTGAAACAATGACTCACAGCTGATTTGCCCCTACTAAATCGGGAGCTCCGCTGCAAATCTGTCCACAAGAGAAAGTTCACTGACACACTGGAAAACTTGTTATGTAATGTTGTGCACAACTGGACTCATTTGAAAACTGGAGCTGTTATTGCTGCAGCTCTTTAGCTAGGACATGAACTTGACAGAGGCAAATTTCACTTGTTGAAAAACAGCTGCACCCATTTTATACCCCCTGCCCCAGAAATTCATCCCCCAAATTAAAAGAATTTGATCAAAGACTGAAAGGAACTGCTTTTCCCTTGATAATGTATATACTGGAGGAATTTTGTGGCTTGCAATAAGAATGGTCACGTTCCTTAGGCTTGGGTCATTGTTGGGGTGACTATGGAGGGAACTAAGCAATGGAGAAAATGAGGAAACCTTAATCAAACTGGACATAAGGGGACCTTCAAATGTAAATGGTAAAGTTATTTTATGTTGTTGCCTTGTAGGGAAATAGTTGAATATAAAACACAGTGGAAGTAGCTGTACTGACATTAATATTACTGTACTGTCCAAGATAGTGCTTTAGGTCCTTGATTGATATTGAAATTACAGCTTCCTTTGGGTTTCTGTGTATAACCCACCTCTCTTGGACTTAAAGAATTGGTAGGAATTTTCCTGGGGATTTTATGCTAACATCATACATAATTGCTGGTTTTAAAGCTGCAGAATGATTTATCTGTGATAATGTTCTCCCTTCTTTACTCCTCATAGAAACCAACATTTCTCATTTTCGACTTGTAGGATCACAGTGACACAAATGTGCAACATGGACTTCAGCCGCTTCCCCCTGGACTCTCAGATGTGTTCTCTGGAGCTGGAAAGCTGTATGTTATATCTGTGTAGCTAGTTAGATGTGCTCCATGGCTGGCTGCACAAGCATAGACTGGACACATTTCAGAATACAGTCTATTTTAGAGCCTAAAAGAATAGTTCATCAGAGTTACTAAGAGTCTTCCTATTGACTTACTGTGTTGTATGTGTAGCCCTTATGCTGCAAGACAGGGGAATTTGCAAGGAAAGCATTGTTGTATGAATTTTAATAGATGGCACTTTAAAAAAAAACACGATCAGAAATGTTCAACATATACTGGTTCTCAGCAGCTTGCTGATGAGGAATCTGTGGGACAGTTTTTCTCTGTTTATTGTTTCTGATGGGAAGGTGTTGCTTTCAAGTGTAACAATAAAAAAGCTGATTGTAATGGTCATTAATTTTCATCACCAATGTCATTTACGTATGAAATAATCCTGATCCTGCAAACACTGTGACCTGTGCTCAGCTTCTTTGGGAAGGAGTTGTTCTGTGGAGAAAGTGATGTAAACAGTAAGAGTTTTGTGGCTGTTCTGTAAACTTTCTCCAGGGTGTGGCAAGACTAACATCTAGTTGTTTTGAGGTCTTCCCAGCTATTTAACTGATTTTTTCCTGTACAAACAACAGAATCACAGGGTAATTTAGGTTGGTCTTGAAGTAATCTGCTCCAATACGACTAGGGAACAGCGATCATGAAATAACAGAGTTCGCTATTCTTAGAGAGGCCAGGAGAGGGCTAAGCAGAACTGACATCCTGGACTTCAAAAGGGCTGACTTTGTCTTGTTTAGGCACCTGCTTGAAAGGATACCTTGGGAGACAATCCTGAAGGGTATAGGGGTCCAGGAAGGCTGGACACTCTTTAAGAAGGAAGTGTTAATGGCACAGGAACAGGCAGTCCCCACGTGCTGTAAGAGAAGCCGGCGACAGAGAAGACCTCCCTGGCTGAACAGGGAGCTTTGGCTGCAACTCAGGGAGAAAAGGAAAGTTTACAGCCTTTGGAAGAAGGGACTAGCCACTCACAGTGATTACAAAGAGGCTGTGAGGCTATGCAGGGCAGAAATCAGGAGGTCTAAAGCCCAGCTGGAAATTACCCTGGCTTCAGCAATCAAGGATAACAAGAAATGTTTCTATAAGTATGTCAACAGCAAAAGAAAGACCAGGGAGAGCCTCCATCCCCTGCTGGATGCGGGAGGAAACATGGCAACAAGTGATGAGGAGAAGACTGAGGTCCTCAATGCCTTCTTTGCCTCAGTCTTTAATAACAAGACTAGTTGTATTGAGGGAATCCAGCCTCCTCAGCCAGAGGACAGAGACTGGGAGAATGACCCCCCCGCAATCCAGGAGACAGTCAGTGACCTACTGCATCACGTAGACAAGTCTATGGGACCGGATGGGATACACCCGAGGGTGCTGAAGGAGCTGGCTGGGGTGCTCACCAAGCCGCTTTCCATCATTTACCAGCAGTCCTGGCTGACCGGGGAGGTCCCGACAGATTGGAAACTGGCCAATGTGACACCCATATATAAGAAGGGTCGGAAGGATGATCCAGGAAATTACAGGCCTGTCAGCTAGACGTCGGTGCCTGGGAAGCTGATGGAGCAGCTCATCCAGAGTACCATCATACAACACATGAGGGACAACCAGATGATCAGGCCCAGTCAGCATGGGTTTATGAAAGGCAGGTCCTGCTTGACAAACCTGATCTCCTTCTACGACAGGGTGACCTGCTTATTGTATGAGGGAAAGGCTGTGGATGTAGTTTACCTCGACTTCAGTAAGGCCTTTGACACTGTTTCCCACAGCATTCTCCTGGCAAAACTGGCTGCTCGAGGCTTGGATGGGCACACGCTTCGCTGGGTAAAAAACTGGCTGGATGGCCGGGCCCAGAGAGTTGTGGTGAACGGAGTTAAATCCAGTTGGTGGCCGGTCACGAGTGGTGTCCCCCAGGGCTTGGTTTTGCGGCCACTCCTGTTTAACATCTTTATTGATGATCTAGACGAGGGGATCGAGTGCACCCTCAGTAAGTTTGCAGACGACACCAAGTTGGGTGGGAGTGTTGATCTGCTCGAGGGTAGGGAGGCTCTGCAGAGAGATCTGGACAGGCTGGAGCGATGGGCTAAGGCCAACTGGATGAGCTTCAATAAGGCCAAATGCCAGGTGCTGCACTTGGGCCACAACAACCCCCAGCAGCGCTACAGGCTTGGGGAGGAGTGGCTGGAGAGTTACCAGTCAGAGAGGGACCTGGGGGTGTTGATTGACAGCCGGCTGAACATGAGCCAGCAGTGTGTCCAGGTGGCCAAGAAGGCCAATGGCATCCTGGCTTGTATCAGAAATAGCGTGGCCAGCAGGGACAGGGAAGGGATCTTGCCCCTGTACTGGGCACTTGGTGAGGCCACACCTCGATTACTGTGTTCAGTTTTGGGCCCCTCACTACAAAAAGGACATTGAATCACTCGAGCATGTCCAGAGAAGGACAACGAAGCTGGTGAAGGGTCTGGAGCACATGTCGTACGAGGAGTGGCTGAGGGAACTGGGGTTGTTTAGTCTGGAGAAGAGGAGGCTGAGGGGAGACCTCATTGCCCTCTACAACTACCTGAAAGGAGGTTGCAGAGAGCTGGGGATGAGTCTCTTTAATCAAGTAACAAGCAATAGAACAAGAGGTAATGGCCTCAAATTGCACCAGGGAAGGTTTAGACCAGATATTAGGAAGCATTTCTTTACAGAACGGGTTGTTAGGCATTGGAATGGGCTGCCCAGGGAGATGGTGGAGACCCCATCCCTGGAGGTGTTTAAGAGTAGGGTCGACATAGCGCTGAGGGATATGGTGTAGTTGGAAACTGCCAATGCTAGGTTAAAGGTTGGACTAGATGATCTTCAAGGTCCTTTCCAACCTAGATGATTCTGTGAGTCTGTGATTCTGTAATACCCTGCTCAGAGCGGGAAGAGCTCTGTAGTGGGTTGCTCAAGGTTGTGCCCTGTTGGGTTTTGAACATCTCCAAGGTAACGGAGGCTCCACAACTTTGCTGTGCAACCAGTTCAAATGTTTGACAGCCCTCATTCTGAAAAATTTTCCTTTTTCCTGCTTGGAAAAAAAACTTTTGCGGCAACTTGGATGCCTTGCCTCCTGTCCTTTCGCTCTGCATCTTGGAGAAGAGTCTGATGAAATCCTGCCACCATCTTCTCTATGACCCCCAGCAGGGCAGCAGTTGGACCCCACCACAGACTGCTCTTCTTCCAGCTGAACAAACCCAGTTACCCCAGCCTCTTGTCTTATGCCATGTGTTCCAGCCAAGCATCATCAAGACCGTCTTGATTAACTTTTTTTCATTCCCCATTCCTGCTGCCTAGTGCGCTAACTAATTCTTTAAGTTTTTAATTTAAAGTCTTTCTTATAGAAATATTTTATTTCTAGACTTTTGATTCAAATCACACCTATCACTTTTGCTTTATCATTCTCAGATAGTCTGAGGTGTCTGTATTTCCTCCTTCCCCTAAATACAGGTGTTTTACCCATGACTATTTCCCAAGTTTTTCTTATCAGTTAGCAATACCTTGTCTATGATTTTTGATATGTGTTGCTCAGAAAAGTACCATTCTAGCTGTCATTTCATCAGTGTGGAGTAAAAAGAGGATGTGTTTCCCTGAATCAGGATGACCTGGATTTTTTGTTTTGTTGTTGTTGTCATGGTATATCATAGGGCAAGATCTTTTTAACTCGCTGTTGTTAGCAAACTTATTTGTGACATGCCAAAGATGCCTTTGCATTTGTTAATTTTGACCAAATTATTAAGTTTGGTTTCCCCTCCAAGTTAAAGTCACATCACAACATGTTTCTTCTTTCCCAAAGACGCTTACACTGATGAAGAGCTGATGCTGTATTGGAAAAATGGGAATGAATCTCTGAAAACTGATGAAAAGATTTCTTTGTCTCAGTTTTTGATACAAAAATTCCACACTACATCAAGACTGGCTTTCTACAGTAGCACAGGTATTGGCCTTTTGTGATTTAATACTATTGCTAAACCTAACGCTGTACTAACTACTTGTGAGAGAACTCTTGGGATTGTATGTCACTGAAATGTAATCTCCACAGTCTGGACAATACATGTTTTGAAAGATCGGTTTCTCTTTTCACTACCCTTTAAAAATAAAAGATCAACAGAAAGATCTTGTCTCTGTGCTTACCATCCAGGCTGTTCTCACTGATTCTGGCTTTCCTCCTCTCAAAGGTTGGTACAATCGCCTCTATATAAACTTCACTTTACGCCGACACATTTTCTTCTTCTTACTCCAAACTTACTTCCCTGCCACCCTCATGGTCATCTTGTCCTGGGTGTCCTTCTGGATCGATCGCCGAGCAGTTCCTGCCAGAGTCTCTTTGGGTGAGAACAACTGCAACAAGCCATGACTGTGTGAAAATCTTTGAACATGGTAGTTTTGACAGGAAAGGGAACTGTTCATTTTGATGGTTAAAGATATTGGGCAAGCAAATCTTTGTTTTATTTGATGATGAATATAATGTAAAACTTGCAGTTTGTCTTAAGTCCTTCATCACTAAGCAGTCCTCCTGATTTATACTTAGCTCAGGACAGAAATGGCTGTAGTTTTAAAAATAAAGTTGGGCAGAGAAGAGAGGTTTCAGTATTTATGAGTCATTGAATCAAGACTCAATGTTCTGAGACACACATTACCATTAGTGAGGGTAGAGTTTCCCAGGAGTTTAGGCACTTACAGGGAGTTAAAGGCTTCTGTTACCGTTTTCATGAGTGCCTTTCATGAGCAGGACCCTGCCATGTCCCAGCTGCCACTGCGGGTGTCCCAACCCAGATATGTGTCTTCCCAACCAGCCAGCACTGGTGCTGTGGCTGGTGGTTTTCTCCAGACTGCCTGAAGGTGACAATGTGGCACATCTTCACAAAGTTGGTAAAGAAAGACAGCAAGGGATCTAGTCCTATCAGCACCTGTAGACTTAGGTGTCCCTCCATCTGGTGTGCCCCTGGGGACATTCAGGGCATCTCTGCAACATCAGGCCTCAGAAAACAGTGGGGCAGTGAAGGGAACGTGGCTTTCCTTTCACATCTGCAGTGCTGAGAATGAGAGGTCACCAGCCCCGAGGTGAAGTGGAGGTTGTTTTTCTTCTCTCCCAAGGGTGCCTCTCACTGAGGGTCCAACATTTCTGGGTTAAGGAGGCCCCTTATTTGAGGGAGTGGGAAAGAGAAGAAGGAGCTGATTGAAAATCCTGTGCACACCAGGCTGCCTCTCTGGACACCTAACACCCATCAGGAGGAGCTTTGTCTATGTCAGGACTGCAGGAAATTCTTTCAGATGAGCATAAAAAGAGCCAATTTGTTTATCATTCCATGCATAGGCTAGAGGAAGGGAAAAATGTAATAGGAAAAATCCCTGAATGTTAATATGTAAGGCTTCCAGTACTGAAAGCTTAAAACTAGTATTTCAGCCCACAAATTTGTCTCAGAGAGCTATGCACTTCAGCAAACATACGAGAAGAGGCAGTCGAGAGTCTACTCCACTGAAAGAAATGCATTCAGTGGATATTATTTTAAAAAAATTAGATCTTGATGAAAAGTGAACAGCAGTAGCTGTGTTTACAATGGTCACTGTTTTGAAATGGCTGAAGTAGCTATGAATGTTTTTGGCTGTATTCTCTATTTTGGAAACTTGAAAATGTTTTTCTCTCCATGATGATCCAAAGTGTATACTATTTTGCAGGATTTTATCTATATCTGTCTAAATATATATTTACATACACATATGTATATATATACATATTCACACACACATGTAGGTATACAAACATAAATACATACATGTATGTTTATAAACACATACACATGCACACATCTATATATATAAAACAATGGTTGTTGTTCAAAACTTTTTGATTCCCACAGCTTGAACTGTAGACAAATATTCCTAGAGGTAAAAACATAATTCTTTTCTTTTGCATGGTTTCATGCAAAACATTTTATCATTATTGCAAGTCCCTTTTAAGATCAGTGATTTAGATCAAATCCTCTTTAGCTGTGACCAAAAGTCAATATGAGGCTACTTTCTGGCAGTGCCTGTGACACAGAGTTGTACAGCTAGGAAAAAAAGAGTCCTTGTCACCAATGCTCTTAGCAGACTGGACTCTAAGCATTTTGTTAAAACCCTAGAGGTTAAGGAGGGAGTTAAATGCTGTTCCTAGCAAAATGATGGCTGCTCCATTGCTCCTCAAAACTAAACCCATCATGTACACAGAAGTGCAGGCAGTGGAACAGTTCTGCATTGGCAGGAGAGATACTTATCACAAATTTATTTCATATCTAACATCTTTTGGAGCATCATGTAGAGCATAATTTCTATTTTTCTTGAGACAAAAGCCTTGCAGACTGTATTAGTCAATAACATTTGTTTCTCTTGGTTCTTTCCAGGGATAACCACCGTGCTGACCATGTCCACAATCATCACTGGGGTGAACGCCTCCATGCCTCGTGTTTCCTACATTAAAGCAGTGGACATTTACCTGTGGGCCAGTTTTGTGTTTGTCTTCCTCTCGGTGCTGGAATACGCAGCAGTGAATTACCTGACTACGGTGCAAGAGAGGAAGGAGAGGAAACTCCATGAGAGGGTGAGAAAAAAATTTGTTTTGTTCATCTATTTATTCCTTTTTTTTTTCTTACAGCTGATCTGGTCTTTATATTGACTGGTTTGTATCTATAAATGGGAAAACACTGACATCCATGTGTGTATAATCTGTTTAGACTGCTTCACATCAGACTGAATTGTTAACACCAGAAAAACAGGAGTTGGTCTCATGGGTCTTCATAGAAACATCAGAGAAGAGGAGAGTGTGATCTGAAATGGAGAAAACTGCAACCTGGAACTGTGTGTGGGTGAAAAGAGGGGAAAGTATCAAATCTGATACTTCACTGCAGCTGCCACAATTGCTATATTTTTAAGCTAAAGGTGTTATTTGGAGCAAATTCATTTCCTCCCTCTACAGTCACCTTTACTCTGGAAACTAGATTCAGTGGATGTAATAGTGGAGTTGTTCCCCATTATCAAATGCAAAAAACAGTCACCCAAGTTTATGCTTGTACTTTTTAATGTGCTATGAAATGTGTTATCCTGCATCCTTGGAGTTTTTCAAGATTTGACCAGATACAACCCTGAGCAGCCTGGCCCTTCTGTGAGCAGACAATATGACTACAGACCTCCCGAGCTCCCTTTCAGCCTGAATTATCCTACAGACCTGTGAGCCCATCTTCTTTGTAATTAAAAAAAACACCATTACCTTTTGAACACTAAGGCTTGGGACCAAATTTTTTCAGTCCCCACACACCCAGAACATCACCATGTTTTACAGCTTCTTTCTTCCCATTAGGAACTCCTCATATTAGTTCACAGGTAACCTTGGTCACCCACTGCCTTTGACTCTGGGAGAAATTTGTATCAGCATTTCAGAACTGCCAATGCAGACATCATCTTTCGCATGATTTGACCATGTCGTTTCCCTCTCTGAACTACTCTGTTGGCTTTCTATGTCCTTCTCTTCCCCTCGCACTTCTTCCTGTGACTTCCTTGAACTACAGAATAGACCATCAGCCCAGTACCTTTCCTAGCTGACATCTCATAAACAATTTAGTTAGTTAGATACATTTTTAAAAGCGATTGGAATAAATTCAACAGACTCCTGTGACAAAATTTTACCTGTCTCCAAGACCTTCTCAACAATAGTGTGATACTGGAAAGCTACTTCAACAGGTCCTAAGTATCTTGATTTATCTATGCCCTTATCCTAGTCCCCTCCCAGTGCCCAGCAGTTCTCTGCAACACAAAGTAGAGATGTTCTGTGCAAGCACAGGTAGTCAAACACGTCTTACTTGCTGCACATGAGCAGTGATCTGTGGCCTTTTAGCCAGCCCTGCTCAGACTTTCCATGTCCAAAGAAGACGGCATCTTGACAGTACACAGGAAATAACAAAAATCATCCTTGCTAGTTTCAACTTGCCTAGAATAAACCTGTTTGTTTGTTTTTGTTTTTTTTTTTTAAAGATGAAAACCCCTCTCCTTTAACTGTGTTGGAAGGATGAAATGAGCTTGAGAGGGTTTGTAACTGTTCTACTAGGTTTTCAGAAACGTTTTCTCACATCCAGTGATGGTGTAGCTTGTTATTTATATCACAAATCTGCCCTTTATTGAGTCTTGTTGAGAATTCTATATTCAGCAAATGCATTTTTATTACATAAGGTAAAATATTCTATCCAGTCTTCAGCATGTGACAATATTAATCCTCAGCGGTGGTAATGGGAACAGAGATAATTGAGGGGATTGTGACAAAATGTACGTGACTGCTCCTGAAGAAGCGGAAGAGACTGTAAACGTAGACCTTGTCAGCCAACGCTGCTCTCCTATCAAAGACCCCAAAAATCCTAATACGAATATGTTAGGCTCCCCAGAGAAGAGCTCTATGTTATGTCTACATTAAGAAGTTATATGTGCCTGGGACCAAGGCTGATGGGCATGGAGTATCTAAAAGTAAACCTTCTTTCCCTCGAAATCATAGTGGTTGCTGTGAACAGCCCATGGCAAATGGTCTGTGCCCCATGATTATTCCCAAACCGTACATGGGAACTTCTTGGCGCTTCTCCTGGACAAAATTCAGACCAGAGACATTTCTGACACTCTAATAGTTTTGTCAGCTGAGTTCCCATGCCCAGGGAGGCTCTTTGGCAGTGTTTAATTTATTAGTGTAGACATAGACTAAAATTGTTTCAGGGTGAAATTATGTAGCATACCTCTGCATGTATGTGCCTATGTGAAGATGGGTGTAATTTCAGACTCTGCAGAGGTGGGTTTCTAGCACGTTAGGCTCCCTTGTCCATACGGGTGACTGTCATCACATGTACATGAAGCCATGGGAGCTGTAATTTGACTTGGGGGCTAAGAGTACATCTGTAGAATTTCTTCCTCTGCTGGGTCCTGCAGCAATTAGCTTATTGTTGTTAACCGCTTTCCCTTCCACCCACCTACCATCTCCCAGACCTGTCATCAGTTATGATAAAGAGCCTGATGTAATTTTATCCTGTGTTTTTTTGGGGGTTTTGGGGGTTTGGGGTTTTTTTACGTATACCTGCTTAGTATAAAATACATCTCACAACCCAACCGATGTTCAGCTGTACCCATGGAGTGCTCCAAAAAATTCCTGAAGTGATGGGTCTACCAAGTAAAGCAAATGGGCTACAAACTTGTCATATTTTTCTGCACACAATCTGCTGATACAAAATAATTTGGTTATGACTAGAACACAGAAAACAATTCTTAAGCTGATTTTCAAGTTTTCAGTAAGCAGCATGATCTGTTAAATAATTTGAAGAAAAAGCCTTGACTGCGGAGTGTTCCAGTAGCATCCTGAATATTACATATTCAGATATATATACATTTAATATATATATATATTCAGGATATATACATTTCTGTGTATATATACTTAATTTTTTTAGCTGAACTTATCCTTGAAAACAAGTCCTTTGAACATCCACACATCAAAGTTGGTGGAGGAGGGAACTAGGGGCAAAATGTAATTGGGTAAGGAAAGCAGTCTGTGGGGAATCAGAGGCAGGAACTCCTATCAGAAAGGAGGCTTTGGAGTCCATTTTCATTGCATACAAATATATAAACCATATTTCTAGGACAGAAAACCTGCAGATTTTTAACAGTAGAAGACAGTATTTGCTATTCAAAATTCTACCTGTATTCACTGGTTTTTCAAGACTTGTGGGATGCATAGTGGTGCTTGCTGAAGTCAATGCAAGTTTTAACATTAACTTCAACAGAGCTGGGATTTTACATTAGGCTTTTAACTGGTCCTCTCCTTGGTTTAAAATCAGATTTACAAAGAAAACATGTATATCTGTGAAACCAGAACTTGGACCTTTTTTTTCCATAACATGTACTGGATAAGTAATTTCCATAGATAAAACTGCATCTTGTCCTTGCATATCTATAAACACAAAGCCTGCCAAATAAGGAAACTCAAGACAGCAAGGCTGAACAGACCTAGCTAAGAAAACCCTTCAGTTAGTTTTTATGTCTTCTAAAGCATTTTTCTAATCTTTTCTGAAGCTGTTTGTCCAAGCAGTGTAGCTGAACGATGCCTCTTCCTTTTGGAATGCAAGCAAAAAAAAAAAAAAAAAAAAAGTGGGTTTTTTTGTTCAAAGAGAAACTTACAGTATCTCAAATAAATTTTTAGGCTCAACTATTTACAAGCTGTCTGTTAACAGAAAGACATCATTTCTGTTGCTAATGTGTTCTTCCAGTGTTCAGCTCTATTTCTTGTTTATGTTCCTAGTTTCCATGTACATGTGGAATACCTCATTCACAAACTATGATGCTGGATGAAAACTGCAGTGAATCTGATGCCAACAGCCTGGCGGGATATACAAGAAACCAGATGGTCCCAGAGGAAGAAAAACAACAAAAGATGGTTGTGCACTTAGCTATGAGCAATGAATGTCATTCACCAAGAAAGAGAGGCCTGAAGGGCCATGTGGGCTTGCGCATCATCCAGAACAGTCATGCAATTGATAAATACTCAAGATTAATATTTCCAGGCACCTACATATTTTTTAATTTGATATATTGGTCTGTCTTTAGCTAAGCATGCTGGAACAGCAGTGACTGAAGCAGAAGACATTTACAAAACTCTCTTTTGTTGGTTCTTTTTCAGTCTAATCTGAATGCAAAGTCAGAAAACTGATTAATTTATTGCTTCCTTGGAGGGTAAAGGGGAGGACACATCCTCCAGTGGGCAACTCCATGCACCAGGATCATAGAGGAACCTGCTGTGATGGTTGCTTTCCAACCACACCCCAGCTCCCGTTTGCTTTATGACACGTCATTTCTCATACCTGAAAATATGTGCTCACCATTCGCTCAAAAGGTGCTGTATGCTCATTTGGGGCCGGCCATGCTGGTGGTGCCTGCTGCTCAATGGGCAACCAGAGACAATGCTCACATGGGCTGTCAGGGGTTAGACAAATGCAACTTGGAAAGGGAGGGCTGGACAGTGCATCTCCTGTAAGGGAAATGAATGAGGCCTTTCCTTTCCAAAATCTCTGCTTTTGAGCAAATCCTTTTATTTTTCTTTGGCATATGAACATCATATTTCTTTCCATTGGTTTGTGAAGAAGACCTCCTTTTAGGGTCTGAATTCTACTTTCTCTGGATAGGACCTTCATCAATACCATTAGGACTGTTGACTGGTCAGGAACAAGAGGGTTGGTTGCAGAGTGCAGGTGGTATGTTTGAGTCAGTGGTCACTTTTGTCCAGATTAGAAGTAAAGAGTGATCATGAAGCAGAGCAAAGAAGCCCACAGACTCACAGAAGATGGCTGTCAGGGTACATGGGTAATGAAAACAGGAAGGTTTAGGCATGTGTTCTCCATATATCTTGAGCTCACTACATGATATGTAGCATCTGCCACCTGCCCTCTAAAATGAGAGGGGAAGCTGATGTGTAGCAGGTACAGAGAGCACATGGTGAATGGGCAGTGTCTCTGGGACCATCACTTTCTCTCTCCAGAAGCAGAAAACAGTGTTGAGGGTAGCACCAGTGGCTTTTGAGGATTTTCCCCACCGCTGTGAGGAAAGTGCAGCCCACAGAGAAACTGTATATCCCAGTGTGCCTTTCCCAATTCATTGTCCTTCTGTTCAGGCATTTTGGATTAAGAAGGAGATGTCTGCCAGAACCTCTCTCTGCAGAAACATAGGCATGTCAGAGAATAAATGGCCAAGAATAATACTGTGGGATTCAATGAGACTGTCTGGCTTCTGGCTCCAAGGTCAACGTAAGTCCTTTAAAGTTGCTGGAGAGCATTGTAACAAGCTTCTGTGCTTGGCATTTCATTTTTCATCCCATGCTATCTCCCTTTCTCTTGCTAACAATGCTGACAGAAAAACCAAATGTAGAAACATGATAGTAACAAGACAATGATGTCCAGGTTTGCGTGCTCCTTATTTTTAGAAAGCACCATGACTTTTTGGCTGTGGTGGAGATTATGTTCATCAAAACATTTGATTACCAAGCTGAAACTCAGCAGGGTGGGCAGAGCCTGAAGCATGAAGATCCAGGACTGTTAGATTCTGACTCGATGATAAGATTAAGTTATACATCTGACTGGGGTTGAGCCATGAAGATTCAGATAAATCACATGAATAAAGGAAAAACAAACAAAAATACTAATGAAACCGTAACTATTTCTTGACATGTGAAATTTTCTGCTTACTGTAGCAGTAATTCTTATACCCTAGATCTCAAGGGATGTAGAAGATGGCAGGGAAGTGTCAACTCCAGGCTGTCAATACCCAGGTTTTCCCTTGTGCCTCAGATATTGCTGCCTAGGTCACACTGATGGTTGCACTGATTTACTGGAAACAAAATTGATGAGAGAAACTAAAATTAACAACTGTGTTCCCCTTTTATCAGCCATGTTAATAAATGACATGAATGGAATTCTATCTGGTCGTAAAAGTAAATACATCCATGAAATTGCTGGCAACAAGAGAAGCCATGGAGGGACAGTGTCTGAAAGGAAGGATTGCCTCAAATCCCAGCCTGCCACTTCTCTACTGAGCCACCAGGTCAGTGCATTTACCATACATTGCTATTCTTGGGCCTGAAACCTGGATGTTTCTCACATCAACAGGTGGAGATCACCACAATAAAGATGCAAAAAATATTAAAGAAATAGCCCCACTTATCTTTTGAGAGGTTAAAGCCTGGACATAATAGTGGAGCCAATACCAGCAGGACAGCACTGCGAAGGGACCTGTGCTGGGTGAAGGCATTAGAACTGCACCGTGAAGTCACCAGTGCGTGGAGTGAGAAACTTGGTCCCTGTGCCCCCTGTTTTGACAGCCTTTCTGCATTACCCATGGCATGTGCTATTTAACCTCTCAGTGCCTTGTCTCCTCCATCTGGAAAGTGAGGAGCGATAATGTTTACCTACCTCATGAGGTGCCGAGGGGCTTAACTTGCTTAACTAGCACATGTGCGCGGCATGGTTATGATTTCTGAGCAGGTCACCCAGTGGGAATCCAAAGGTTTTTGTCTCAGTTACCAGTGAATTCTTCAAATGTGTCCTCTGAATCAGTCCAGCTGGAAGAAAGCGGGCATCTCCCCTACTTGTAATGACATTAAGCCAGATAACTCCTCCACATTATAATGCTATTAAACCAGACATAAATGTAGCCCAACAACCCAAAAGCACGGTCAATGAATAATGCCTCCTGGCATACAAAAATAAGAAGTACTAGTGTTTTACTTTGCCATTTGTTTTTACTAGATCTCCTGTTCTCTTAGAAGTTATGTGTCAACAAAGACAGACCTTTAGATCCTATCGTTTTTGTACTAGCGCTCCCTGCAGTTAAATGCTAGCTTAGTCTAAACATCTTTTGGAGAGACTACCTTCCTGTTCTTTTATATGCATGTGTACATAACTGGCAGAGATTGATGTCTGTTTCTACCAGACACAATTATACAGTCTATAAAACCATCAAGGAGGGTATTTTTCCATTAAAGGAAAAAAAAAATCTCTTAAGCAGCACTTGTACTTATTATTCATTAAAACAATAGATGAAAGTATAGATGCAAATAAAAACAAGACATCTCTTTCAGGCAGCCTATGAATTGTATTTTTCTGCTTATTAAGAGGAGAGTGGCTAGGCACGAAGCTAGAAAAAATATTTGAAGTGTGGTATTGAGAATATATTTCACCTTTCATCTCCCCTAGATTACAAGAGCACTGTCTAACTTCTAGTTGCAAGATCCAGCCAATGTTTTGAAAAATAGTGCCTGAAGCTAGGCTCTGAATACTGTTTGATGGATACAACCCAGTTCTGTGAAGCACTGAGCATCTGGGCAATTAACATACTGAAGGACAGGATTTTTAGAAATGCACAAGGGATTTGGGCAAACGAAGCACATTGATGAACGCACTTTTTCAGAATAACCTGGACCAGTTGTGAAGAGAGAAAATGTCGGCCCCACTCATTCTGCATCTGGGTCCATTGTGCTTTTACTTACTTCTAAACAAATGATGTCTTTGAAAGAAAGTAACTCTCTATATAGATATGTACACATATGTATAATGTATATGCAGGTAGCATATAACAAAAGAAGACACTGGGGCATGTACTTATGTTAAATAGTGTATATATGTTAAATTGTAATATATTGTACGTAAACTACCATTTATTATGCCCAGAAAACTTACTATGTTGAATTGGAAAAGGCTCTTATTTCCAGCTAAGGGCCAAGAAATGAGGTACTGGCAAAAATTATGGGTTCTCTCACATTTTCCTTCTGAAAAAAGGAAGTGTTGAGAAGTTTGCAAGAAAGACTGATGCTAAAATGTTTATACAATGGGTACAATCCACTGTACTGATCGCTATAATCAAACCTGGTAATAAAATAACAGATGAAAAGTGGGGAAAAGAGTCCATTTCATGGTGTGAACTTTAAAAATGTGACTTTAATTCTGTTTGGAGATCTGTTACCTATGAGCTAATGTCCAGGGGTAAAGGATCTGAATAAACACCTGATTTGTAATTGATTTAAAATAAAAAGTATCTCGAGGTAGAAGAAATGTAGTGGAAGAATGCTAGTACTTTGAAGTATGCAAAGAGCCTTGGGAAAACTGAGTCATTAATTACAGCTATAAGCTAGAGAGACCTTTTGTGAAAACTGCAGCCCACAACTGAAGAAATTTTAATAATTACTTTGCATTTAGGGGCACATTTTCAAAAGCCCAAATGACAGGTGTATATCTCAATCTCCATTTGACTATAAATGAGAACTTGTCATTTAATTCCTCCTTTGTGCCTTTGAAAAGATTGTCTCCACACTTACCAATGGGAGATAAAACCACTCTGAGGTCCTGGCTGGCCGGTCTCAGCTATTAACTCTAGTGCAGACAATGGGACTAAAGTAAATGTGCACGGGCCAGGCTGAATAATGGCTCCTGTCTGTCAGATTTCCATAATGGAGAGATTACAGCAAGGTACAGTCTAACTAAGTGAGATACTGCCCTGCTGAAATTTAAAGGACAGAAAAATGAATTTTAAAACCAGCAAGACTTTAGCACTATTAGAATTAAAATGTAATCCAGTCTCAAACTAAGCTGACTAATTCCTTTGCAAAAATTACATTTGAAATAATGTATCGGGGTCATTACTTTCCTGGTCAGAAGAATTACCATTTCAGATGAAGCGAGAAGAGTGGGGAGGGAAATGGTCCATGAGCAGGGGGCAAGGTGCTGCTCTTGGCATCTGGGTCTTGGGGCGAAGCAGGGGCAGGGGCAACCACAAGACTGAGCAGAGCCTGTTGCAGAGGTGAGGATCAGAGGACCCAGCTTTCCCAAGGCACTCTGTTCCTGGGCATCATACGTCACCATGTGGCACTTTTTGATTTGGGCAAGAAAAAGCTATCTTCTGCTGCGAGCTAGTCTTAGGCTGGCGGTGGGCTGGGGCCTGAGGCAGGGGGACCTTGAAAGACAAGCAATATTTGCACCCATAGCTGTCTGCAAATTAAATGAATCATGCCTCATGCCACTGACTTTTGATATTAGCCTGTGTTGCACCCATAAAAGAAGACCCCTGAACCAGGACAGTCCTGCATTGCCTGCTCCTTGGAGCAAGCAGCAAAGCCCTCAGCAGATGATTTGAAGACTGATTTTTAAGATTTCCTACTTTTAAGAAAACACACAAGACTCATCTTGACCAGTTGTCCAAACTGCACTTCTCCGACAAGTCTTTCAGGTGGCTCTGAGTATGGATATGTGCACTTGCAACCATAGAAATTAGCTTAGGAAAAGTGCCTGGCAACTCAATTCATGCAAAATCCATATAAATGATGAGGAAAAAAAAAATTTACTGCTCTACTTGTCACGCAGATTTATAGAAGAAAATTGTGTGTTTAGCTTAGAGGGAATTCGGAGAGGGAAATGAAAGGACAAGTTAATTGTAACGACAGTTTGAATTACTTGAACAAATATATTTCGGGAAATGGAACAGAACATTAGAGCTGTAAAACTCTCTAGCCTCCTGGCTCTTTCCATTTTATCTGGATTTTTATTAGGGTTCAAATTCATTTCAACCATGAAATTTTAAACCTTTCTTATTAAGGTGCATAATGACCACATTTTTATAGGTACAGTTGGGAGGACACCTTCAGTGCCGTGCACAGACTGTAATGGGAGCAGCCTCCAAGCAAAAACACTTTTTTCATCTAGAGTTTCAGGAGAGCTGCCATTCTACAAACCAGGAAAGGCAGAATTATTCAGCTGTCAGGCAGGGAGACAAGACACTCTCCAAGGAGCTGGACAAGAGAAAGACTGTATCATTTGCACCAGATAGTAGCCTCGGCGTCTAATACATATTGCTAGGTGCTCAGGTGTGGTGCTGAGGAGGACTGCATGGGGAGGAAAAGAAGCTCCTGCTTGGGCCAGATCTGGAGACAGTCACCATCTCAGATGGTCACGTCCAGCCTTGACGGTGTTGCAGATGCAAACTGTCACCCTGGGGAAGGAGACAAAGGATGTTTCCTCAGGGCTTGGTCTCACACGCTGTGCCTCTGTGAGACCCTTTCTTTGTGGGGTCAGTGTCCACCTGCCCCAAATGGCTCCGATCTGGTCATGGAACAGTGCACTGAAGGAAACATTTATCTTCCTTTGGAGGCTCTCCATGTGTGTTTTGTCCATGAGGGAGATCAGTGCCCTGGTCTGCAGATGTGGTGGCTGTTTGCAGCATTTTGCTGTCAGATTGCTGCCATGCCAAACCTCCCTTTCCTCCTGGTTATGGCCCAGGAGAGGAGAAGGAGGAGTCCTTTCTTCAAAGGGCTGATTGCTTTGGAGAGGGACTGGTGAACAGCACAGAAAGCAGAGGAATGGATCAAAATGAGAGGTCCTGTGGATTACTCGGGGTCAAAAGGTCTGCCCGGGGCTCTCAGGTGCTCTCTGTCCTAAATGACAGAGGACATGAAAACTGTGCAACTCAATTCTGATCTGAGCTGCTAAATGGAAATAGCGCTTGCTGAGCTGCCCAGAGCCCTCACCACCACTCACACAGAGTTAAGCCAGAGTAGGAGCTCTGCGAGTGTCATTATTTACCTCACTAACACACAGGAATGCCTGGTGCCCAGCAGTGATGCTACCCAGGATCAATGCTGTCCATCAGTTTGCCCTTCCCCAAGCTCAGCCTCCCACAGAAGGGCTCTCCCCATCTCCTGCCCGCTCTCATGCAGGTCCAGCCATGCAGTGCTTAGCAGGGCATGATTTCTTTAAAAAAAAGAAGAAAAAAATAGGGAAAGAGAAAGAGGCAAGAAGAGGAAAAAGGTCCTCCCACAAATGAAAGTGAGTATTTTTGTGACTGTGCCAAAGGCAGTATTTTGCCAAGCCATTAGCTGCTCCTCACTTCTCCAGCTTTTATTTAATCATGGCTGTAATGTTTGTGCTTTCTCTTCCTTAGTCCTCTGGCAGCTGACGTAAATGTTACAGCATGTCAATATTCTTCCCACGTCTCAGCTGGTGACAAAAACCATGAAAATATGTGACTAACAGCTCCATTCAAGCCACCTTTGTGCTGGTGCTCTGCCAAGGGGAGAAACCATCGAGGCTGCTTTACAAGTACAAAGCCTGTCTGTAAAGCCATTTCCCTACCATGTGAGTCCAATAAAGTAGAACAATTTAATTGGGAGGGGGTAAAACATCCTGGTACAAATAAATAAAAAATCATATTCTGTTAGATTTCACAGAAGAGGAAGCAGCCTCAGAAAGAAGTCCAAGGCTTACCCTCACTTCAGATATCAAGCAACCTAGCGCAGATGCAAGTCACACAGCCATGAGAGGCCTGGCCCAGCCGGCTGGCGGGTGCTGGTTCAGGAGGCAGCCCGCAGGAGGACCCACCAGTGCCCCCAGGACTGGAGCAGCCACCCATAAAGCACTTTAGATCCAGAGTTTCATTCCTCAGCTTCTCCATCCCATGCTGCTGGGCTGCCACTTAAGCCCTAAAATGCTTACGGTTGCTTGCAGGCACATCTGTTCTTGGTACAGAGGCTGCCCTGAAGCCTCATGGTTGCTCCTAGGCATGCCTGTGGTCCCTGGCTCAGCCTGGATGGAGCTGAATGCCCTGCCGCTCATCTCTCATGAGCCTTCAGGCTGGTTCACCCTGCTCAGCCCTATGGTGTTAAACTGACCTTGGTGCCATTTCCCAGCTGCCTCCCTCAACCTGGACGTGCCTCGATACCTTGAGCACCTTGCCCATATCTCAGCCCAGCTTTCCACTGTCATTAGAGCAGATAACAGACTCAAAGACTTCACACGTGCTTGCTGCCAAGCAGACACCTCTCTGGCCATCTTCTGGTGTCTACCCTAATCCTCGTTTCTGCTTCCTATGAGGCTGTGAGAGGAGAGCAGGAATCACCCAGAAACAAGCCTACAGCAGCTGCAGAAGAGAGAAAGAGGCTGAAAAATGTTTCTCTAGGGAAGGCTGGAGAGAGTGAAGCTGCTGCGCTCAGTCCCTGGGTGCTTGGGCAGAGCACACACGCATGGCACAAAGGGTTGGTGGGCGCCCAGGCTCTGGTGTTGTTCAGTGAGGCCCAGCCTGGCTCCCAAACTAACACCTTGCTGGCCAAGGAATGGTAGACCTGGGGCATGTCCCCACCACCAGGACGAAGCCGCCATGCCCGAGCGCTGCCGCAGCAGCCAGGCAAAACAGGCTCAGTGGGGCTGCAGGGAGGCCAGGCAGCCAGCTCCTGCACCCAAAGGCAGCATTGACTGCCCTTAGATAATTTCTGACAGATGCTCGTGCAGCCTGCTCTTAAAAACCTGCAATCCGACAGCCTCCCTGGGCAGTTTATACCAGTGGTTAACCAGTCTTAAAATTAGAAAGTGTTTACTGGTAGCCAGACTGGATCTGCCTTGCTGTAACTTGGGCCTGTTATGCCCTGTGCTACCACCAGTGGGTATGAAGGAAAGTTTACGTACTTAAGTTTATGCAGATGTCTATCAGGTTTCCTCTGCTCTTCACTTCTTTGGACTAGGTGACCTCCGCTCTGTCTGTGACCCTCCTCGAAGACCCTCCATCAAGCCATACAAGCCCTGCTTGCTCCCACCGTTTCCTTCTGAAGAAGAAATGACATGGTTTGAGGTTGTAATTTGATGGGGTTTTTTTTGTTTGTTTATATATTTTTCAAGTATTTCATTAAATGTCTCCTTATACCACATAGAGGTGATGATAACTCATCCATGAACAACAGCCCCATCTTTTCCATAACATGTGCTAAGATTACCTGGCAGCCCAAAAGAGTTTTGAACATTTACAAAAATTCTACCAGGCAGAATAAATCCCTCTCCTGGCTTAATCATCAATAAACTCATGCATTCCATAAATGCATAGAAGTTCTTTTCCATGCCTTCTGCATTGCTGCAAACTTTGGTTCCTGACATAGTGGCAAACAATGCCCCCAGTATAATCCAAAGCAGGACTTTCACAGGATGGATCTCTTTTATCAGCTCGACTTTCCAGTGGGAAGGCTCTGATGAGCTGAGGCCACGTCCTGCAACTGGACAGTGGTGAGGCAGGAGGAAGGCTGAGCCACTACCTTGCCCTGCCCGACTGCCCTTGCTCCACTGCACCAGCACACGTGTGGGCTGGCAGGCAGAAAGCTGGGCCCCGTGTTTGCCTGGGATACGAATAAGTGCATTTTCATATTACATCTAACGTAATAAGTCAGTTAAATGCCCCTAGACAAGGGAGGGCAACATGTTAATAAACGGTCGTTACCAGCTGTTGACAGTTGGTTAGCACAGATTAATTCCTAATGAAGAAAAAAACTCTTTATATAATGTAATGCTTCTGGCCAGGGATCAAGGGTTGCAATCATCCACCCACGGCAGACCTTCAAATCCGGCTTTGTTCCACTGCGGGAAAAATAGACCCAAAAAAAAAAAATCATCTATTTTTTAAAGGTTATGATTCAGCCAGCATCACTCGGCTTCTAATTCCAGGAGCACTGAGCTTGTTTCCTAAAGAGTACAATATGTTGCACCATAGCCTGGTGATGCAGATGTGGTGGAGGAGGCGGTGTGAGGCAGGAGGGGGGCACCACATGGCCCCCACTCCCTGGGGATGCAGGAGATGGCCTTGTGCAGCCCTGGGCATGCCAGGTCTCTTGCATCTGGCAGGACGATGCCACCTCCCTGGCTGTGGCCATGGGTGCTTGGGGCTGCCCAGTGTGTGTCAGGGCATGCTGGATTGCACAGAGTTGCCCTGGGAATGTGTGAGGAGCAGGGGTACAGCTGTATTGAGCTGTGCTTGCATGTGGGGCTGGGATAGTCAGCTCTCATCTTCCAGCAGCCACAAGGAAACCAGCTGTGAAAAGTAGGAGGTCAAACCCAGCTTAAGCAGCAGGGGTTTCAGCAGGGGACCGCACAGCCACTTGGATCCTGGCAGCCAGTGTCATGGTGGACACACACACACACAGGTTTTCACCCTTGCAGCCATCAGAGAGGCTCCTGGGACCTTTATTTCGCCTTGCAAGAGAGAAATGAATTTCACACTGACTCACTTACTTTCCTCTCCTTCCCTTAAGATGTTTCTTGAGATGAGGCTTTAGGAGCTGGTTCCTGGGCTCCTCTGCAGGTGACACCATCTCTCCAGGCTGTACCAGTGCCACTCTTGCAGGGCAGACTTACAGAGGCACCTGCACACACCCTGTCAGGGGGTCTGAGATATTCTTCCAAAGCCATGAGATCAAAAGCAAAACTCACCGGAAAGCCAAATTCATGGAAACATCAATAAATAGTGTCACCTTGTGACCTAAGGATACAGATGTAATAAAACTGATTCGCATACAGGAGAGTGATTTGTACTTGGGAGGACTGTTTTTTTACTATATTTAATTTTATCTATGATCTGATAGGAATCTTCTTACTGATTTACTGATGATATCACAGGAAAAATTTGGAAGGAATTTTACAATTATGGCTAAAGCAAGAATTATTCCATTTTACCTGAGCTTTTTATATTTTGCAGTATACTGACTTACACAAAATAAACGTACATAAAGTAGGAGAAGCCCTACAATCTGTGACATATGAATAGGAGAAGACAAAAGAAACTCACATGTCCTGAGCTGCGTGGGTCCTCAGCAGGTAAAATGGGATCTCTCAGATGCTGGGGTTTTCTTTCGTCTCCTTTCCATTTCACCTTGCCTTTCCACAGTGATGCCAAGATGCAAAAAGCAGATTATATCTGTAAGAAGTGTGAGGACAAAGTAAGTTCTGTGCAGGCAAAGGACTTCAAATTGGGAGAAAAGCTGGCAACAGAGATACTGTCATAGGCAGAGACTTCAAAAGAGACGCAGCAGGTGATTAACTTTGCAACTAATCTGCACAGACAGAGCGAGGTATGCAGCCTGCATCAATGAGGCTGAACTCTGCAAATTTCTATTTAAGTGGTTCCTTAGAGTTTTTGCCATTTACGTACACTCATGTTAAGGGGACCTGGAAGAGACCTATGTCTGTGTCTGGGAGCATGATGTTGCCCCAAAGGGGTTCCCATCTCCCTGGGTCCAGGGATGGAAGGGCAGGGGCACCACTCCTGCCAATCGTGCTGCCAATGCAACAGCCTGGCCAGCAGCACCCCCCCAACTGCTCCATGGCTTAAATTAGCCACTGTGGGAGATGAGAGAACTGAAAACAAACACCATGGGGCTTCTGCCCAGGCTAACGCTGCTCAGGGAAGACATCTCAAGAAGTCCCCGACCACCAAAGGGTTGTCAGCTGATGGTACCCAGGTGTGCAAATGAGGGTTCCCAGCAGGCTGCCATGCAAGCAATGGAAGTTGGGTACTGATGTGAGCAGAGAAAATGGTCATTGTCCCCTCTCTGAGTCTTCTCCACACACTGTTTTTTACCACGAAAGTCCATGAGCATCTTTATGCTTCTTGGCACAAAGCAAAATCCATCTTCTTTTAACTCATGGGCAAATCTACATGTGCTGTAATGGAAATTGCAGGCTACATTTATAGCCAACAGAAAATTTTGTGACACTAATACAAAGTGAGCAATGAGATGAAAACATTTGATTATTGACATCAGAGATGGAACAGCCCTATTAGATCATCTTAATCATCTCTCAAAAATGTTGAATGTTTTCTAATACTTTGTCTGAGCTATGAAAGAAGTTACTGTTAAAGGGATGCCAGCCTAGAGATTGTTAATGGCTTTTTTGGCTCTGGCACACTGGACAATGATTTTAATGTCAAATGGAGAGATGAGCTCTTCCAAGGAGCTGCAGAAGCCATGTGCAAAAAGCATGTACAAATTAATAACAACCATTTTTTTTATTTGCTAGAGAAAAACTAAACAGAACAGACAACATTTTTCAGAAATCCCTATGTTCTTGGGCTTTGGGGTTTTAAAAGAATCGAGTCTTTAAAAAAAGTTCACAAACATTTTCTGTCACAAAACATGTTGCTTAGAAATATATTCTTTATAGTTTTTCTGGGTTTATTTCATTCTCTTGCTCAGTCTTACTATTAAAAGAAGCTAGGGAAATGAAGGAAGTGAACAAGAGGAAAAAAGTTTGAAAAGCTTGCAGAAATATTTTAATGGAGGGGGAAGATGATTCAGTTTTGGTGGTTTTTTCTCTGGTGGGTTTTTTTGTTTTTTTGTTTTTTTTTTAATGTTGTAGAAGCGGCATTCTCAGGGCTCAGCTCTGGGTGGTAGTGTAGGACACCATGCACTGATGGCTGATGATAATGGGGCCTTGCAGGCACATGGGGCAGTTCTTCCACATCTACCTGCTCTGCACAGGGCTCCCAGAGGTTTCTCTACCACTCCCTTTTCTCTCTGCCACAAATATAGTGATCCTACTTGGGGTCCACTGTAGAAAGGGGAAAGCAGGTCTGTCCCATAGAAAGACTCCTCTTAGCAGGGAAGACTTCAGCGCAATGGGCAAAAAGAAACATGTCTCCTTCCTCTGACACCATACACACAGAGGAGCGGAGTATCGCCATAAGGGAGTACTCACTCACAGCAGTGGTTATGCTCAGACACCCCGAGTCTCTTGGTCACACTTTGAAAGTGCCCATGTATGGAAAAAATGTGCAGTTCCATTTTCTACAGTAGTTGCAGGTTTATAATCCATGGATGAGTGTAATACTGTCATATTTCCATGTTTGATCATGGAAAACCAACTTTCTCTTTCTGTTAAAATCAAAACTTAAGTCTGATCTTAGAATATTCTTTTTTTTGGCAAGAGCATATTGTTTTCCCAGACATGTTATGCTTTATATATTCAGCACAAAACTCAGCCATTGTGTTCCTACATACCATGGACTGGATTTCCAGAGGAGACTTCTGCTTTTCCTGGACTATTTCTGGCTGACATCAGCACGCTGTGCTGCAAAGCCATAAACTTACAACTAGATGCTCAGAGTCTGCTTTTTGGGTCCTTGCTCAGAGCATTTCAAATCACTGTCTCCCCTTCTATTAGCCCTGCTCTGGATTTCTCTCTGAAATAATTACATTATTTTCCTTTAAAGATAAACCATTCAAATGCTATTAATGTCAAGCCTTTGATAACAAATTCACTCTTGCCAGAGAGGGAGGGGAAAGGATTTGGCCTAAGAAATCAGAACCCATTTTCAAGTGCCTGAGAGTTCAGTGAAACTGCCATTCAAACCAAAGCCATAAACAAAACCACTAATGCTAGGCAGCTTTCCATAATCAGAGAGTGATGCCTTTTGAAGAGGGAGGGGGAAGAAAGGATAGATATGTTTTATTTTGGTTTTTTGCATCTTTGGGTGAGTTTTACCACCTGTGGGAGCTGCTCAACCAGCTCCCCTGAAGTCTCCAGTTATCCATGTGTTAGGGCAGCTGTGGACTATAGCACCCTGGATTTTTTCACACTTTCCCCACTCTGGGCAGTTTTCTGGGCTGTGAGGGACCTCCCCAATCCTCTCCCTTTCCCAGAGGGTGCCAGGAAGGTGTCATTACCTTGCAGATACAAATATACATCTGCTTACACTTTCTTTTTCATGCTGAGGTAAACTCCCCTGATACACCAAATTGCAGGAGCAAGACCCTCAAAAGCCACAAATATACTAAAGAAGAGTCTCCTGGTCATGGGTTTTTTTTCATGAAAAAATGATTCCTCCCATTAGGAAGAGGTTTTTTGTATTGCTTTTATGCCTCCTTCCCTTTCCACTCCTGCCACAGCTTGCTCAGTGTGACCAACATATGACCAGCCCTGAGCTGCTCTCAAAAACCCCTTCACCTCTTCCCCAGCCCACCCTGGCCCCTGGGTGATGATGCTGGGGCTGCACAGTGTGGACATCCCTGCCAGGCCCCCATCTGCTGGGAACCCTCCTGCCAGGCAGCCAGGAAATGTAATTGTGGAGCTGCTTGTCTCCAGCAGGTG
Organism: Strix aluco; assembly: GCF_031877795.1. Taxonomy (NCBI): domain Eukaryota; kingdom Metazoa; phylum Chordata; class Aves; order Strigiformes; family Strigidae; genus Strix; species Strix aluco. The sequence continues at coordinate 91,500,510 of NC_133933.1, forward strand.
GGAGTCTGCTTGCACTGCTGCCTGCACCACTGCTCGCACTTCTGCCTGCACTGCTGCCCACTTACCTGCCTGCTTGCCTGCACTGCTGCCTGCTCACCCACAAACTACCTACACTGTTTCCTGCCTGCCCATAATACTGCCTGCACTGCTGCCCACCTGCTCTGCTGTCCACACAGCTGTTTATACCACTGCCCACCTACTATACTGCCTGCTCTGCTGCCTGCCTGCACCACTGCGTGCCTGCCTGCATGACTGCCTCCACCACAGTGCCCATCACTGCCTACCTGCCTGCACCATTCTCAGCACCATAGCCCCAACCACTGCCCACCTGCCTGCCCCACTGCCCCCGCTGCTTCCCATGCCACTGCCTACACCACTGCCCACATTGTGCTCCAAGAGGCAGAGAGACAGCTTGGGTTGGTGTCGCTTCCCAGTTGCAGAGTTTGAGTCTCCTGCAAAGAAAAAGTACCAAGCTGGTATTCCAGATGGAAAAACACAAGAAAAATAGAGTGAATGATAACAAAAAATCCCCCTTTCTTTTCCTTATGCTCTATGTCTCTGCACCCCAACAGAAATAAAAATTGCAGATTATCCTGTTCCCTTGGTTGCAATTACAGGAGCAGCCCCAGACTTCAGTGCTGGGTGTAAGGTCCACCTCGTATCCCATCTCATCCCTAAAGGTCCCCAAGGCCAGTCCCACAAGCAAACGTCACTGGTGGCAGAAGTGGAGCGGCCACAGTGAGACACATGTCCTGGGGGACAGGCAGCTGCTCAGGGCTGCGTTGTCCTGCTGCTGCTCATTTTCTTCTGCATACCTTGACTTGAATGTGCAATGAAATGAGATCAAGAGGTTGAATTAGGAAGGTGAGGTGCTGCCTGTGAGAGGGTAAGAGGACAAATATGCAGGAAAAGGATGAATGTGCAGGAAGCAATGATGTGAGAACCCAAAACAGTCATAGCAAAAACTGTATTAGTTTTGTTAGTGCTTTTGTCGACGTTTTCCTCTTTTATGGGTGTATCTAATATGTTTTAAACTCTACCACTCTGCTAGTGTGCTTGCGAAGAGGCGTACATCCAGTTTTCTCTAATTTTAGCTGGAAATAGACCCATATAAGATAAACGCTGACTATTCTATCTGTTCCCTGTAGTGAACTGCTGAGACCTTTCTGATGGACCCTTTGTGCCCTGGTCCCTGCCAGCGCTGTGCCTCATGCTCTCTCATACACTTCAGTGGCTCTTTTCAATGGCCTCCGCATGTGACTGCTTTAGTGGGACACGCACGGATTTGTATAACTGGCATTGACCTGGTTTGAAAGGGAAAAGAAGAAACAATGGTGAAACCATGTGGGGAATTGAAAAAAAAAAAAAGGACTGGCTTTTTCTGTGACAAGCTCACATTTCAACCCCAATGCTGTACCCCTTCCTTTTCAACATCTGGCACTCTGTTTTTTCTATGAAGCTTCTACTCACGGCAGGTCAAGGCCTCTCTGACCTTGATGAGCTGGATGTTCCCTGCTTAATCACTGCTTCCAGCAGCACAGGAAGGACTGCTTCACCCAGTAACGGTGACAGCATGTTCGGGAGGCTTTTATGTTTTCTGGGAGGGGTAGACCTGTTCTCAGCAATGCTCAGCAAAAGGCAAGTGGCAATAGTCACAAGCTGCAGCAAAGTACAAGGAGAAAGTTGCTCAGAGAGGCTGTGGAAGCTTCACCCTTAGAGGTATCCAAAATTCAACTTCAGGGACCTGAGAAGTTGGATCTCTCAGGTTTAAGAGTGGAAAGTACCATCAAGACTTTTTTAGTAGATCATACTGGAAAACAAGCCTGTTCTTCACTGTATGCTCATCAGAAAAGAAATGCAAACATCAAGACTTTCTCTTATGGCTCAGTTCATACTTGTATAAAGATTCAAATATTCTTGCAAACCAAAGGGAGAAATTAAAACCATGGCACAGGATAAATACATCATCTCTAGACAGTGGTTGTATTAATAAAAAGTCTGGCTCCCAAACAGTTTCTTGGAATAACAAGAAACCAGATACCATGGCTGATGGTCTCACATCCAAGCCCCATTGCTTTATGACTTTGATGTGAAATGAGCCTATCGAATACTTCAGTAAAGTCTCAAGAGACCAATGACAATTTGTGCTGTGAAAGGAACATTAAAATGACACTGATAAAAAATTGTAAATAATATGAAGACTGCAATTAATAAAAGCTCTGCTCCAAACTCAAATCTGTGATGCCACTAAGATTTGACAGTTAATAGCTGCTTCTGGACATGCAGTCTGGGAAATAACAGGATTAAAAGTCATGACTTGGTAGCCCTGCTGAATCCCTGAGTAATCTCAGCAGCCTCCATGGAGGTAACACTAGGAGCAGAAGAGGCTAAGCCAAGTAAAGGAGCACCTCCTAACTGTGAGCAAGCTGCCCAACACCAGAAGGCCCACCCTGATGGAGCACCTGTAAGGGATGGATAGCACCGTGTGCATCACCCTTACCTATAGAGACCCCACCATGAGTAGAAACAGACCTTGCCATCCAGCCCTAGGGCTTTGTCACACAGTGTTCCATAGAACCCCTCTTGTCATTTGCACCATTTTGAGGTCTTCTGAGAGCCCAGGTGAGTTTTGTTATGCAGCCATCCTCTTCTGCTAACAGTGTGTGACATCAGGTAAAGATCTGCTGTTGCCCATGGAACTTGTGCACCTGGGGAACCTGCACAAAGTTTGGACTGTCAGATACACCGCTCCTAAGTGCTGATAGGCTCATCAATTGTAAGTGCCTGAGGAGAGAGTTCTGATAGTGTTGGTCAAGCAGAGGATCCCTACATTTAACAAGGATGGGAATTGCTCCCCCTTACTAACAGGGCATTGGTAAAATGAGATACTAAAGAGATTGCTGCTAATGATGCTCTAGCAGGTGACTTCTTTGGTAGAGAAAATATTATCACCAGGTGTAGGGTATTTTGTAAGACCTCATTTTTAATATTTTTTACAATTCTAATTAGCTATGTTGAAGAAATATACATGTGAATAGGTGCAGGTTTAGGGAAGGACTCCTAGGAAGGGTTAGGGAAATAGAGAGGCTGTGTTACAATGAGAGAATTAAAGAGCTTGTCTTGTTGAGCCTTGCAAAGTCACGGCTGTGAAGGCATATGATTGCAGTCTGTGGACACTTCAGGAAGGATAAATACTAGACAAGGAGAATTATTGATGTCAAACGGTAAACTGATACGGGCTCAAAGGAATAGACTGAATAATGCAAAACTGGAAACTAGAAGATTTCTAACTATCAGTAATGTTGAGGACCTGTGTTACCCACCAAGAAGTGAGGTCAGTGAAGTTAAAGTCTTACAAGATGGGGCTTGATGAGTTTATGGAGATATGCTTGTAGGTTTTGGGCATCCATTTGCTTGGTTTCTTTACAAGGGTGCTGCAAGGAAGGCTGGTGGTAAGGGAAGCTGATGGTTGTCATTTGTTTGGATCACATGGATTTAAGACACATTCCAGTGTTGAGCTGGTCACCTTCAAAGGTTGGGGCACTGTCACACTTGCTCCTCTTCATATTTTACTTGAGTGAGAGAGAGGGCAGGGGTGTTTTGCTTTTGTCTTCTGATAATGCAGCAGAGATTGGCAACAGATGGAGGCAGGACACTGGGCACTGAGGTCTCCTCTTCAGACTTCTCCTGGAAAAGTTTCTAGGTGTCTGCTCGATGTGTTTTTCATGTGTGCCCAGGATTAGCCTGATCACCAGTTCTGTAATCTGAAATGAAGTTTTCCCTTGGGTCAGAGTGACAGAACAAATTCTTGGTTTCTTCAGGTGGGGTTTTATTGTTTTGTTTCCCTTTGTGACATGAGCAACTTCTAAGAACTGTCTGTGATGACACCTGACAAACCCCCCTCATTCTGAAGAGGGACAAGCAGGTTGCTCTAATACTCAAGAAGCTCTACAGACATGCTAAGCTTGCTCATTTGCCAGTGGCAGTGATTTCAATGCTACATAATCATCTGTTGATTCCTGTATACTTGCAGTCTCCTGCTGCAAAACAAGACCTCTAATTAGTACTTTATTTCAGTTAAATATTCCAATCAGACTAATATTCTACTAATTACAGTCTTGTATCTTCCCATATTAGACCATATGGTATCTGCAGACAAGGGGCAGAAACTAAGCTGGCGGAGATATACAATGTGCTTCACTGTCGATTCAGCCCACTATTTGTATAGAGACATTAACCATAGCAGTAAGACAAACTGAGCAAATGAATGTTTTGCTAAATTGAGATCCTGGGAGACAATAAAGCAGAAAATTGTTTCAGAATAAAATTTTTAAAAGGAGTGCAAATCCAAGCTGTATCCAGTACAAAAATTTTTGGCAGGGAGTTCATTGACTGATAAAATGGTCTAACATAACTCCACCTCTGTAAATCTGGAGGACAGGGCAATTGAGCACCAGTGCGGTTACAATTACTGGCAACAGGCTAAAGGGAGACGCAGTCAGGAATGTCTGCTGTGGCATTTCTGTTTTGTCACAGAGCTGAAGACCTGTAAGGACTGCAGGCAGTTTGAGATCCAGAGGCAGTAAAAGGTACCAGCTGCAGTGGTGCAACAGTGTCAGACAAGTTTATATGTGATAACCCATCTAGCAGCTTTTAGAAGTTGGCCACTGAAATCGGAACTGCATGTTACAGATTTGTGGCTCCTGTTTGCTGTTCTCTTCCTGGTGTGTTTCTGTGCAGTTCATAATACCTTTTCAGTTTGTTTCTTATTGTTGCTTTAAGACATCCATGATATAGTGATGAAGATCAGTAGCAGAGTAAAAGGAGCCAACCGGTAATTTTCTAAATGACTGTGTGTAATTCACAGAGCTTCAGTACATCCAAATGTCGGACTAACATCATTTCAGCATAGAAATTCAAGAAATATTGCTGTTAGACCTGCCCCGATCTTCAGTCAGTGTTCCAATGTTAGTGCAAAATCATGAAATATTTCAGAATTGACAGAGCTGAAGATGCTGCAGCATATTCACAGAGGAAAATAAAAGCTTCTGGATTTCCTTGTGCCAAAAGTAAAAGATTGCAGTGATTCCTGTGAGGGGAAACATGTAGGAAGCCATCAGGACAGGTTGTCCACAGGCATTCAACATACGAGACTCCATCAGAACAAAACAAGAATAGAAAGGTGGGACTTGCTGACATTAATCATGTCATTGACTCTGCACACTTAGAAAAACACTCTCACAAGCCCAGGAGGAGGATCCCGCAGCACAACTCTCTGCACCAGCCAGGTGCACCGGGCTGCTGCCCTCAATACCGAGACAGCCTCTGCTGGAAGGCAATGCACCTGACTGACTTAGATACCTCCTGATAGATACCTCCTGATAAAATGCACCGCTTCCTAGAGACACTTCTCCAGCAGCCCCTGGTGGCTGGCTCGGATGTAGCTGACCATGCTGCAGGTAAGGAATTTGCACAGGCAAGCCCCCCGGCTCCTTACGTGCTGGGAGGTGCAGAGTGATTTGGACACAGTCCAGAGGCTGCCAGTAGACTATGTAGCTTGAAAATGCTTCTCTCAGTTGTCCTGTTCATGTGTTCATCCCTAAATAAACCCAAGATAAGCTATACAGATGCCTAGTGTTTGACTGAAAAAGATAAAAGTGATGCTGAAGCCATGTTTGAAATGTGTGAGTCCTGTGAGTGATGGCCAGACAGATCATTTGTGGCTGGCTGGTGGGTCTACAAGATGGCCACCCATGGAAGCAGGTGATTCCAAGAAGCAGCTTACTGAAAACCACTCTGTACCTCAGAGTATATCTACCAAGGGAGAATATTGTGATTGTTGTTTGTTTGTATTTTAAAAAATACAAATTGTTATAATCTATTATCTGTTTAAGAATCTCTTTTTGACCAATAATAATGTAAATCTTAACTGTTATAACATGCTGACCTCTGAAGCTATCACTGCCAAATTCAACAGAGGTTGTCAGATCCAAACAAATTTGTTTTTCAAAAGCACTGTTAGAATTTGCCACGTTAGCTGGTGCCAATAATTGATGGTTCTGATCCTGGCTCATTGACTATTTGATCACCTAATCAGCTCTTCCTTATGGCACTGGCTATTGGACTTCCCCAGATTTATCCCTGTTTGAGGGGATACTAGCCTGTATCCTTTAGAAAATTGTGCTATCTTCAGTTAAAAAATACACTCATAGAGAAACAAACTTAATTGTTACTGTTAATAAAACAAAAATGACTTTATTTCCATTTGAAATTTATCTTCTATGGTCTTCCAGACAGTGGATCTTGTAACAGCTTCAATAAAGCTATTTTAATGAATCTTTGGCTTGCTGGATAGAGGACAACTCTCACTTTCAATATTCAGACAGTCTGCATCATCACTTATAGAGGTAATATAACCTTCATAGTCTTACAACATTGCCTTTTTTAAAAACACAAGCTAGCAAATTGTGGCCACTTTTTTTTTTTGTATGGGAAGGTACTGTTCAGCTAGTTTTCCAAGAACATTCTCCAGTGATTTCCAGAATTTCTCCTCCCTAAAATAAAATTATGACCCACATTCTTGGCTTTTAGATGCATAATTTTGGAGTAGGCTGTAGTCAAATGACACTAGTAATTTCTGGACCTTTCCCTATGTTATTCCATTTGCTTCTTGTCAGTGATTCTTCAGTTTTTCTGATCTACTTCATGTCACTTAATCAGGAAGCAGTTTGTGTTTTATTCTTGCTCATTGACAAGGACAGAACAGGAAAAAGACCCAGTCTCTTTGGGAAGATATTTGCGTTTCCTGATGAAGATTTGCCATTTACAGTCATACTCATGGGGTTTTTATCCAGTTTTTAAATACCTTCATCATTTTATCTTGATACTGTATTGTTGCAGTTCCTTAATCAAAATGCCACGTGGTGCAACATCAAATGCCTTACAGAAGCACATTGCATAGCCTCATTTCCTCCAGCAAATGCATTTTAAATTAATCAAAAAAGGATTAGCTTGGAAAGATCTATTTTTCTTTAAAGCCATGCTAATTGACATTAATCAAATTACCCTCTAACTCTTTATTTATTGAGTGTCATATCAGCCATTCCAATATTTTGCCTGGGATCAGTGTCAGACTGAGGGTTGTAATTACTCCAGTTGTTCCTTTAATCCCCTCTGAATATTGGCAGAACAACTCTCTTATTAAGCTCTTCTGCCTTTTCTGAATTACTATTGACAGTTCTGTGGCTGTTATTCATACCTGCATTAACTTTTGCCTTGAGATGGCCCTGCTGGAGTCTCAGTGTTTGTGTAGAAGAATTTCTGACTCATCACTCTTCTTTTTTATTCCATTTTGTTGCTGTCTTTTGAAAAGCATTTTGAATTATTTCTTCATCGACAGGCAGGGGCCCTTAGTGTGTTACTGATGAAATTCCCTCTGGGGGTGATGCACATGGGCTGCAAGAACAGTAGAGGAAACTGGGAAACCCTTTTTAGCTAGGGTTGTATGTGTAAGAAACATTCTTATTGCAAAAAAGGGGAATGGCGTGAGCTGGATAGGAGGGCTGAGGACCAGAATCTAGTAGTCAGAGTGAAATTAGTCCCTATCCAGGATCTGCAGAGCATAATTTCCATCCAGTCTGAATGCTTTCATACCTTTTAGTTCCAGATCTTCCGACAGAGCTAAACTCACAGCCTTTAAGTGAGCAGTCCCTCCTGGTAAATGTACTGTGTGCTCTGGGGTTTAGGACATATCGGGGAGCATCAGGGGAATCCTTAACACCAGTAACATCCCATGTCTGCCTCCTCTAGTATATCTGCTAGTAGCAGACAAAAATACTTTCCAATGGGCTGCACTAGGCACTACTATGCATGTTTCAATGTTTTGATTCAGCCCTCTTAAACTGTTAAGAGTAAAGTATCCTTCTAAAAGTGTCGGTTTATCTTTTACTTTTTAAAGTACCTTTTTCCAGTTTTAGTAGCAGAACCTCCACACAAAAAGGTCAGCTGCCCCGTGGCTGAGTACACAGAAAGCCACCTAATCCAGCTAACGCAGCTCCAGGAAATTGTAGAAGGGACTGAAACAAAAGGACACAGCTCAGCACACAATGCACATAATCTCTCAGACAGAGTGTAAGGCCACCTAAAGACACTTGCAAACTCAAATGCGTCTCCATGGGCACAACAGTACATCATGTGGGGAGAAAAGAAGCATTCAGTGGACAAAGACATCCCTGAGGAAAGAGCTGTAATGAAACCAGAGTGGTATTAAAGATGTGCCTTGTTGAGGTGCTGTAGCATTGTTATTCATTTTGGCAGTGAGAAACAGCAGTTGAATGCATTAGTCCCGGAGCACCACAATTCACTCAAGCACATTGTTTGCTCTAGCCTTTCAGGTTTCTGCCCAGTGCAGGCTTGGCCTATTTCCCTTGCCTTTCATACAGTGCACAATCCATTTAGGGATTTATAGCGGCTTAGAGGCACATGTACAGTGCCTTGCCTCTATCTGATTTTTATTCTGTGATAAGAAGGCTTGGGGTCATGAGTTCGTTGGCACTTCTATCCTCCCTCCATTCATGCTGCATGGAAATCTACTTATTTATTAGTGTTTAAAACTTCTTGAGGTCCACCAATGTCCTTGTCACTACCTGGAGAAGTCTCAGGGTTTGCCACAAAGAGCATGTGAATCTGCTCTGATGTGATCATATAAGCAAGGGGTGCAAGAGAGACCAGAGAGGAGCAGGGCCATAAACACAAATGTGATAACAAAGCACAAAAGCTATTTGCAGTGAAATCCTTGGCCAGTATAAAGTGGTGTGATTTCCATCCTGCTGCACACTTATGTCAGCTCATACATTGATCTTTAATACTGAAAAGTAAAATCTTCCTGTATGGAGATTTCCCCTGCCCCACTCTTGCCAGTAACTCCTGGTCTCTGCTATCCACAAGTTACAGACTGGAAAAGATGGCCTCTTGTGCTTACAGAGGAAATATTATCTTCTTTCCCTCTCTGTGTGAACTCCTTTAGTTTTAATCATCTCAGTGTAAATACATGTATTCTTCTCTCATCCTCTCCACTTCCTGAAGAGTTTGATTTCGAGTCATGCAAAGAGCAGAGCTACAAGTGCTCTGAATAGCCACCAGCTCTGCTGACACCACCATAGTCAGCCTTAGTGGATATGCTACTTATACGCAGGTTGTTCAAATTCTTTTCATCATCTGTACTAATACCCTCCTCAGAGATGGTCCTACATCCAACAAACATCAAGGATCCAGCTGACATATTTCACCTTACACAGAGCAAGCACGGATCTCTGGTGAACATCCCAAAGAATGGAAGTACACTTGTTAAAAAGGGACACAATGGATTCAGAAACACCACTAACTTCATATTAAGCCTGATTTTTAAAGTCTCTGACAATGCCATGCCTGAAGGCACTAAAGAAGTAAAAAACTGTACTCTGATCAGTGTGCCCTGAAGACACAGAGTGCCATTTCTGAAAGAAACAGAGCTGCACAGGGGAAATAACTTCCCAGAAGTTGAAGAGCATCCTATCAGTTACACAGGTACCCCTGTGCTCCTCCAACTCCTGCAATCATAAGTCACAACAGAGATACAGTGACATGTTCACCCACTTTTGCATTAAAAGCTTTTAGATAAAGGCAGACATCCATTAGGAAGAGGTTACAAAATCTAAATGCTAGGCCTCTTTTATATGTGGCCACTGCAGCCTAATTACAGCTCCAGGGGTATTGTATACTGTGCATTACTGCATTATTTGAAGCTTTGGGTAATTAATTAAACAAGAGAAGGCCTGGTTCATGATTTGACTGGAGCTACTGTTGTGTCAGACACTAACACTGCACTATGCCTTGCCCTCTCAGGCACTGAAAGTACTCCTGGTTTCCTTCGGTGACTGGTGGCTTGTGTGACTGTTCTCCAGACTGGATTTCTGCTCCTGACAAGTTCAGCATCTCAGTACACAGTTGACAAAGGCAAAAAAAAAGTCTCAGTTTTTTTTTCTGACTATGTTCTCATTTTGGAGATAGATGGGTTATAAACAGAATTGAAAAAATAATTGACTTTTCTGTGGTCAAATGGAAAAAGTGTATCTTTGGTTGGCTCAGAATTTGTTTATTTAACAAATTATAATATGGTTGGGTCAAACTGAATTAAATGTTTACCTTTGATTCATCCTTTGTTAATGAAAATCCAGGAAATACAGGATTATAGTCCCAAGCAGCCTGGGAAACCTGCATTTAGATGGCCTCAGCAACTAAGTAAAAGCCCAAGGTCCCATTGAACTTCTCCGAGGAGCAAAGTGACCAAAGTGATAAAGCCCTGTAGCAGGGAAAGCAACACCAGCTGGTGGTGTTGAGCAGGACCTGGGGGTGGCATCTCTGGGGAGAGGACAAGGCACTGGGCATGGGGGCAGCTGCTGAGAACCGCCCTCCAGCACAAAGGACTCAAACCTTATTAGTTTCTGCTTGAGCAAGAATTCTAAATTTTTTTAACCTTTCCTGTTCAATATAACTTCTTTCAGCTGTCTGTGATGTTGTTGAGTTTTTTTCTTGTGGATTATCACTTGCATTCAGCTCCTGTTCTAACCCAAATAAGCCTGGTATCCAGCTTCAAGCACAAAAGCATTCCAGGAAAGATGGCTTCAGCTGTAAAAAGGAAATTGTTTGCCTTTCCTTCTGCAAAACTCAACATTGCTCAGTTGACATCGTGTCTACAGTCCATCCCCACTTCTTGATCTGTCCCTGGATCAGCTCCTGACTGTCTATGAGGGATTTAGCACAATCATTTCACATTTGGATGGCTGTCTCCTATCCATAGAACTGGTGTTAAAGTTAGGAAAATCAATGGTATTGTAGCTTTCAATTGACATTTTAAAATTTGCTCCGCGATCTGGTGAATATTGTCAGATGTGGGTGGAAGGTTAGTACTTATGTTATTACTAGTTGGGAATCTGGAAAACAGAGGGTATGTTTAATTTTATATTTGTGAATACTCATTTGATGGATGAACAGGAAAAAAATGCCGAGGGATTATCAAACCAAATAAAACTAAATAATAATTAAAATTTAAAATATTTTGGTATAAATCCCTAGGACTCTCCCCCCAGATAAATTACCGGATAAACTTAAATAACAGTCATTTGAGGAGACTGCATTCAGCTCATAGCTAGTGTACAAATGGTAAAAAAAGATGAACTTGTCGAAACTAGTGTTCACTGCAAAGTATTCATTCTTTTCTTGTTTGGTGTCCAGGGGATTTCTACTGAATGAGAATAGTGATATATCTTTAATCTCTAGTTGTTCTCATGGAGAAAACAGGCAAAATTAACTCTCCGTCTACACAAGCAAAATTTAAGGACAATATTTAAAGATAGATTTTGTTCAATTTTTCTGTTTTCTCTTATTTTTCGTATGTACGGCCATCTTTTATCTTTTTCCTGGGTGTTTGAATCTTTCACATTTGTTCTAATTCTCATATGCCAACTTTCCACCATTTTTCCTCTGAGAAAATCAGAAAGAAATAGTGCTGGAAGTAACCCCAAGAAGTAACATAGTCTAACCTTTGGTCCTAAAACAAGATCAGCTATACCGGTCTTAATTACTTCTAATGATGGCAATTGCAAACTCCTCCCATGTAATCTACTGCTTCCCTGTCCTTATTAGAAAATATTCGTAGTATCTAATCTAGTATCTAACCTCATTTTTTCCTTACTAATCTCTCAGCCCATTACTTTTTGTTCTGTATATCATGGCCATTTGGAACAGAATATTTTTCTCTTTGAAGTGACTCTTACATACCTGAAGACATATACTGTGCCATTTCTACCCTTTCAAGCCTTCACTTTGGGCTGTGCACCCAGATGGGTCACAACTTCTTTGCAGATCATTTGCAAAAGTTGCTTTCTTGCATGTTGATAGTGAGTCATGGATAACTGCTCTTGAGGTACAGCAAGATAAACCAAGCTAAAGCTAGCAATGTTTTTCATCAGTCCTACAAATATTTCATCAAGACCATGCTTCCCTGTCCTGCTTATGAGAATGTTGTGTGAGATGGTGTTGACGGTTATCTAAACCTACTGCTTCTCCCCAAGATATGAAGCCTGATGGCCTGTCAGGGAAAGAAATGAAGTTTTTTCAACTTGTTTGTTCTTCATGAGCCTGTGTCTATCCCCCATCCAGCCATTTTCATCCAGGAGTTTAGAAGTTGATCATTTGTTCCAGGATTTTTCTATGAATTGCTCATATTTGAACTTTTCTATGAACAACAATTCAAACAAGGGGATTTGAACACATTTTTTGGCCTTCTCTATATCTTGTTTTAGTAAATTCCCTCTGTTAGTGAGAGGCTGAATGTTTCCCTCCTCTCATGTGTACCAAGGGACCTCCAGCTTTTCCAGGGCAGCTGAGTGAATTCATAGCTATCCATTGCTTGTCAATCCCCTTTGCTCCTCTGGTGCATAAGCAATGGACTAGCATTTTTTAATGATGTGTATGAAGTAACAAAAATGTATTTCAAAAGTTCCTTTGATGAAAGACATCATAAAACTTTATATAGATTATTACAAAGACTGAGAAGAGTATATCTAATATCACCACAGGTGAAAAGAACAGTTATTAAGGTACTTTTTATTCTCCTTGAGAAGGATATGTGAATCAGTGAATGTGGCAATTGAGGCACGGACTCTCCATTGAAGCACAGAAGGAAAGACCCATTATTATTACAATAGTACATATTTAAACTATGGTTAAAGCTCTTACTTCATAATTAGCAAATCAGCAATTAGACAGCTATCGACCTTTTCTCCTATCAGCATAAGACCACTCTAACACGCGCTGTGCAGACCAATCACCTTCTTGTTCACGCGCTGTTCACGCGGCGGTAACTTCTCACAGTTCAGTACTTTTCCACAGTTCAGTGTTGCAGCTGTCCGTTGTTTTCCCCTGCCACCTTGGCACAACTCGGCAGTTCCTTACCTTTCTTCCAAGGCCTGTTTCTTATCAAAGCCTTGCTGCTTCTCAGAGTCTGTGCAAGGCTGACAGGCTGATGTCTCCCACAAGTGGAAACTGAACGCAGGTAATTTTTAAAGATAAGATGGGTACAACGTTGAACAGCAACAGTGATTAACCATTGCAGTAGACTGCTGGTAACTGATTGCCCATCTCTTGAATCCTCTGTGACTTTGTGTAGGAAATGTTTTAACCCAGCAAATCATTAAATTGAATTTTAGTTGATGGAATGAAATTTCAGTGATTTTTGATGTGTTGTTCCTGTGGATCCCGAGGCAGTGTAAATGCACGTTGAAGTCAATAAAGCCACGGCAACTCAGACCATGTAGAGATCAGCTCCCCAGGGTTTCTAGAAAGGGCTTTCATGAAAAGAGATGGGTGACTTGACAAACTGCTCTAAAATAGAAATCCATGGGTAACAGGCAGAGGCAGAAGAGCCTTGTCAGCAAAGGGATGGGACAAGGCTGGTGGTGTCTGCTGAACACAGGGCAACATCTCTATAATAAGGCACAAGTGGGACCAGAGCTGTAAGGTTTTGGGGGAAGGCACAGAGTAGTAAACATGGAGCTGTGGGTTATGCAGGGAGGGGGTGAACTCCAAAGAGATGGGCAATGTGGTTGGCTCAACCATGTATTTCTGGCCATGCTGGTTTATTTTCTTTAGCACCAATGAGGATTTTGTCAGCCACATGAGACCCAGCACACCAGCTCCCTGAGCTCTCCTGCGGCTCTGACATTTGCTGTTCTGCTTCAGCAGGATCCCCCCAAAGAGCCCTGTGCAGAGAGGAGAGCTATCTCCCCCATGCTGTCCTCCCCGCTTCCTCTGCACACAGGATACTTTCCAGAGACCCTGCTCAGCAGAGCAGTGAGGTATATGACACAAGTCTTGAAAGCACTGACCACTCCAGCCAGAGTACCACTGTGTATTAAATCAAGGTAGAAAAACACACAGGATCAAAATACAGTTTGCAGAGCTAAATTGAAATAAGTTTTTGGTGGAAATTGATATATCTTTATTTACACTTTTCAATCTATTGCAATGCCTGTAACAAACATCACTGCCACACAAATAAGTTTGGTGATTGAAGAGCGACTAAATGACACCTGTCTGACCAGCTGCATTACTTTGGTTAACCAGGCAGAAATATCTACATGCCATATCCCACAGGTACTTGAAAAGGTTTCAATTTAAACCAATTTATAAAATAGCCTGTTTGGACGAAAAATAATTGTTCTCTGAGAATACGTGAATTCAACACTGCTAGAAAATCCCTGCCATCTGACGTAGAAGGATTTATAGGTTTAGTGGAAATTGCTTTCCCCACTGTCCAGATTAAATACTGCAGGATGATTTTTTGTATGAGTAAACATCCTTCCAATAATGATCAGACCGATAATGTCTTAAAAAGAGGAACAGGATCTACATTTTGGTTTTTTTCTTCTTGTATGGACTATTTCTGGATACAGAACCTTCAGGTAACATGTTGACTGTCCATAAAATGTATTTTAGCATCTTCCTCCTGCTGTGGGGATGGGTTTTATCCACTGAATGCAGAGCCCACCGACAAGGAAAAGAAATACATGAGGTATACAAAAAAGGCAGGTGAGTCTCATTTTTTTACATTCTAATAGCTACAGTCTGGACAAATGTAATGTTTCAGGTGAAGATATAATGACTAACATAATTAGAGTTTGCATCTGCAGATTGTGATCGCTCAGTCAAAAATATTTGCTGTTGCTGTTTTTGCCAATGAATAAATATTAATGCATTTTCTACAGTGAAAATCATTGCTCCTCCCCCAAAAATGGGTTTGTGAGGTATCTTAAAGTTTTAAAGGGTGCAAAAAAAGAAGGATTTGCTCATATTTATTGTGGTGAAAATGTGGTAGAGTATTTACATGAAAGTGGAGAGAAAATTTAGGTCCACGAGGATTGTTGCATTCACTGAAGATCGGATTGACTTGAGATCTCAAATGAAAACATTCAGAATTTATTTTGTTATTCCCATACCATTTGTTTTATAGAGCTTTTGAGAGGAAAAAATTAAAGTCTCTCTGCAAACTTCAAGTCTGTGGTCAGTCATCAGAGGAAACAGAAAGATCATTCAGAGTACTGAATTAAGATATTTAAAATTATTTAAAATATTGTCTATTCTTCTCTTTCTCTCTCTTTCTCTTCCAAAAAGACTATGTGACATTTTTCTCCCACTATCTTGTAGACAGCCATTTTGGGAGGTTTTGAGTTGTGGAAGGCTTTTCGCTACAAATGAGTTCTGATTACTTATATTCTATTTGGGGAATATTTGGAACTTTGTATGAGGATTTTTATACTCAGACACATAGCAAGGTACATCTGGAGGAAAAATTATTTGGGTTTTTTTTTAAGAATATAGCTGACACATTCAGTTTTCTTTTCAAATGTTGTGTACTTCTGCTTATGACAGACTGAATCTATGTTTTTTCTGCTTTGCTAGTCACTGTTTCTGTCCTGTAATGACTCTGTGTCACCATCAGTACTGTAGTGTATGGGGAAGGAAATGCAGGGATGTCACAGTCCTGAGGAATTCAAACCACTCTTGTAAGCCTTCAGGAAAAATGACTGAAACGTTGAAGGGATGGAAAGTGCAGTGCCTTTTTGTTTTCCTGTAGCCCCTTGTAGCAAGTCAGGGCTATATTAGAGTGATTGCAGGTTGGCACTTGGGTGTCCATGAGCCAGTTTATACATAGGAAATGGCTTTAGCAGTGACACCACCTTTGTGGAGGTATTACTGGCAAAATGGGTGCATGGCTCTGCTCATGATCAGCCTCCAGGGGATGCATTACCAGAGACAGTATGGATGCAAGACAGTCACGAAACCTCCATTTTTGTTGAGACTTTATGACAATGGCAGTGGTGGTGACATGCTAGCTGTAGCAGAATAAAGGGGTGAGGAGCAAGGTACCACCATCTGAGCTGAAAAACGTTCAGCACAGAGGAATGCATACGCACAGCCATGTTCTTGTTTAGAATCTTTAACGAAAACTCCCACTGCACCAAATGCTTAACAGTGCCAGTGCAATTAAATGATAATATACAAATCACAGCAGCAGAGTATTAAAAACGTGGGAAGATGGAAAAGAAATAGCTATTCAGTTCATGTAGGAACTGCCTCTTCACCTGTGCTTTGTATGTACAGTGCAATTGCACAAGGACAAGTCCATCAGAAAGCCTTGAGGTGTCACAGCTCTGAGAAGCTGGGTCCACCGCCGTCCCAGTGTGTCCACGCTGGCCTGGGAGGTAATCTCTGGCCTATTTCTGCCTCAGTAGAGCAATACTGATGCTGAGGAGGGTTGATGGGGAGAGAGGAGCAAAGCTGGCATGTGGCTGTAGGGTTGTTCAGCAGCAGCGTGGTGCCCAGTACAGTGCTCACTTTCCCCTGTGATGGGATAGGCTGTGAGAGCCGAATGGTTTTACCAGCCTTATAACTTGTAAGGTAAAAAAGGACAATAATGGTCACTGTCTGATTTCCTGCTAAGTACAAACAACAAAACCTTCTGTATGATTTGTACACCAAACCCCTAATTTATGATGATTACCTTCAGTGTCAAATTCAGAATAGTATCGCAGGTATTTTTTAACTTCAGTTTCCATCCATTTGCTCCTGTTCTGTGCTACCTTGTCTCTTCTCCATCCAGGTATTTGCAGGTGGATCAAGCCCCTTTTTCATCTCCACTTAAATATATTCAGATTAAGCTTCTTATATTTCTCAGTGTAGGATGTTTCCCAAGCTTTGACTCCGTCATTTGCTTGTTTTCCTCTGTCCCTTCAACGCTTTTCAGGATTGACATCAGGACTGGGTGCAGTATTTGTACAGTCCTCATGTAGGTGCTGTACACATAGTTACTCCCATTGACCTCCTGGGACTGTGGTTATTTTCTCCGTGGCAGCCCTACAGTGGGAGATCATGTTTGCCAAATGTGACTCGGCATCTGTGTATGGCAGGACACCTCGTCTTAGAGGTACAGCCAGTCCTCTTTGCTCTCATGTGTGGGTCCCTATATGTTAAGATGCTGATCATATAAAAGTTTTTAAGAAGGCACGGTTCCTTTGCATTTCAAAGTCAATGCCTTTTTCCATCACAGAATTAGATCCTGGAAGAAAAACAGAGCAAGGGGGGAGGCTATATAACATCAGAAAAAGCTTGCAGTGAAGATTGGTCCTGAACATTTTGTTAGTCTCTGTTTCCCTTCAGCACTCAGCCCTGAATATCCATTATGCAGAAGAAGAAGTTATAGCAATTTACTTTGTTACTCCTCTCTGAGCACTGATACGTCTTGCTCCATAAGTCTTGTGGTAAGGACCAGGATAGAAATCCATCTCTTCACTGCAGCCTTTACCTTCTGAAGAGAACCACAGGCCTCAGTGGAGGTTGATGGGGGAAATCTATTCAAAGTGGAAAAGGCTGGCTCCACACCACCACAGGATGCTCAGGGTGGTTTGATTTGCACCCATGGCCTCCTTAGCTTCCAGGAGCCCTTTAGGGACACAAGGCCATCTGCTTGCCCTACTGCCAGGGCTCAGCACCAATCACCGGTGTTGGCAGGCAGTACAGGCACCTGCTGCAGAGACCTGCCACCTTGGGTGTGCTGCCAGCATCCTGTTGTCCCTGACAGACGTGTCCAGCTTTGCTCCTGATGCTCATGGTGCAGCTGACAAAGGAAATACACAGGCTTTTAGCTTGGGTTTTTTTGATGGTGTTGTTCTGTAAGCATTAGTTTCTTCCAAGGAGACTCATTTGCTCTGAACTATGCTTTCAAATTAAAAGTCATCATTTTATCTGCAGTTTTCAGCCCCAGGGCTTGTCCTTTCACTTGCTCAAATCCATCTGAGCCCACAGCCTTTGTATTCTAGCTGATATTGTGGATGGGGTGAATGGGGGCCACAGGGTCAGATACCTTCTCTGTCACAATTTTTGGTGCTGCAGGTACCCCAAGGCAGCCATTCTAACATGAGACACAATGGCCCTGAAGAAGGGTGAGCAGACAGGCATGGTTTTCCCCATAAGAGTTCATGCATACACCTGGGTCTTTTGGGGACTGGGTTTACATGACAGGAATTTCACAAAAGATCCCAAATAATTCCTTAAATAAATCTAATGAGGCTTTGGGACACAGTGCAGAGTGTGACAAGAAAATGACAAATAAGTGTAGGTCAACGTATGCATACAGTCACAGTGAAAGCAGCAAAGTAGATAGCTTTATTGCATGGGACTTATTACAGAGCCCTCCAATATTGTAATTTGCTGTAAAAATGTCTGTGTGCCAGACTTATTTTTGCTAATCTCCACAACAAATCACCTCGAAGGAATTTCACTTCAAAGAGAAGCAATATAAAAATAAAACCTTTCTCACCTTGCAGACCTGTTCGCAGTTTGCAGTCAGCCATGTGCAAATCCTGCAGGGTTTGCAAAGCTTTTTGCTCCTGTTAAATCCACAGTGCCAAAACTCCTACAGGAAGGAGCTGAGATCCGGAGCACCGGCAAGAGGGCTGTCTGCTGCTTTCCCAACTGCTCAGGCTCTTGGAAAGCCACCAGGCTGCACAGGGGTCACTAGAAGGATACAAAGAGTCACTAAAGGTCACAACATCGTTATGCCAACAAAAGGGCCAAAGCCTGTGTTGCTAATTAGACTTGCAGAAGCTGCTAGAGAGGATGAGCAACAGGAAAAGAACAGGCCTGCAGGTGAGCCCAGGTTGTTTTGCCAGACCTAACTGCTGGGAAAAAAATCTCTTTTAACATTAAGATCTCCCTGGACAGCATTATAACCAACTCTCAACAGAAGAGATTTTACTGTGCAAGATCTATGGGTCATGTTTGTTTAATCTTAGCTATGAGACTTGCTTCATGTCTTTAGTTGTGTCCCTACCATTCCCTGGCCATTCACTCTGGTCTCCAAATAGCAACTCATTTTCTGCTCCTCTAGAGCTCCTGTCTATGTTTCTGTCAGTAAGAGCTATCTTTCACAGCAGTTGAGTGACATCCTCTACAATAAGCCCTGGGCTTGCTATCACAGGGTCTTTCTCATGGCCAAAGATCTTTCTCTTTTTCCGGTGTTATTACAATTAGTGACACTTCCTAAGCGATGGGAGCCACCCTGCATCATTATGGCCATGGTTCCTGCCCAGTCCTTTCTTAAATACTCAGCTTCATACTGAACATTTGCAACATCAAAGTTACCTTCCCTTGCTTTTGTTGAATTTGGACAGGACTTCTGTGTTGTCAGCTCCTCTGTTCCGTGGCCATGCTGTGTGTGAGCTGTCTGCACTCTGTAAATCACATGTGGCTATCCTGGTACCCTCACTGAGGCTGCCTCTTACATGTAGAGCAGCTCCTATGCTCTTCCCATCCCAATGCTTTCTCTGGCTTTATAAATTCATCCCTAACAGGATTTCTTCCTTTACCTCCCAGCAATTCTTAAGCCATTCTCTTGTCCTAGAGTATTGCTCTTGTATCTTATCTTCAGGATTGATCCTGAAACCATTTATTTGCATGAACAAAGCTTACTAATGCAAGCTGTCTTTAGATCAGATCTTCAGAGTGCATGATAAATAAGCCTGTAAAATGCCCGTTGAAAGCATCGCCTATAGGAACACATTATCAGTAGCGAGCCAGATCCAGTGGAACCCTGAGCACCTGCAGCACCCAAGGTGCTACTTTTATGATCGACAGTTTTTGTTGTGTCTTGACACCATTTGCACACCAGTGCTGAGTCTCAGGAGACTAAAAAGAGGCCCCGTGTGGGCTTCAGACCAATGCAATTGGTGTCTCTCCATCCCCCCTGTAACTTGCCTTTCCTTTTCCTCCTTTCACTTCCATCTCCTTCACTTCTTTTCTTTCCCCCATTCAAGGTTCCTCCTCTTCTCCAACTTGTTTCTCTTTTTTTCTCCCTTTCTCTGCCCTCCTCTTCACCTGCCTCATTTGTCTTGCCCCTATCACACAACTCTGTCAAGTTTTCTCCTGTTGTTTTTAACTCTATATTATTCTGTAACTTCCTTCTCTACTCCATCAGCTGTTGTTGCTGCCTGTCTTACCTCTTCTTCCACTTTCCAGAAATTCCAACAATGCTCATCTTCTATATCCTGTTATACATTAACTTATTTTTCATTATTGCTTTACTATTTCTCTCATTTGCCTTTCCACCCCTGTTGTTCTTTCAACTTCAATCCTGCATGACCACTTTTCTTGGAAATCTTGTGTTTTTTTCGCAAAACCCAGCCAAAAGTGTCCTCTCTCTGCTTACTATTGCAAATGATGATGCTTGAAAATTATATTTTCTACTTTCATCATTATCACCAGTCTCCTCTCATCCTTTCTAGAGTTTATTTTTCATATAGCTTCCTATCTTTATTCTGGTGATTCATGGCAGAACAGTCTCTACTGGTACCTCTGTTGCTATGTTCATGCACCCATGTACTGTGGCACTTTACTGGGCCACTGACGATAAAATCTCCAGTCAACGTTGCCACCATGTAACTTACCTAGGATCAGCAGCTTCATACTGTCTTCCAGCCCACCATTACTCCAATGTGTTTTATGAGCTGGTATGAGGAGACGTAACACGCTTTAAAATCTTATCTGCAGCCCAGCAAAAAAAACCCCAAACCAAACAAACCCAAAGACTGTGCAAAGCAGTTTCCTCCCTTCTGAGTATATACAAACTGTTTGATTTTCGGATTCTGGGATTGGATTCACATCTGAAATACTCCTGCTGGTCTTTCTTCTAAACACTGCCCAGTCACCTTCCAAACTCACTTGTGTTTCTAGCACTTGCAGCTTTCGATGAGAGTAAATTTCACAGTGTGATGACATGCCATGTTTGTGTACTTCCTTTCAAATTTCTTCTCCTTGTTATGTGTTGTGGAAAGTCTTGAGCAACAGATTCCTGTTCACTTTCACCATGTCACTCCTGATTTTATATCATTGCACCATATCACTTGACCATTGTCTCCTTTCCCACCCAGAGAAACATGCTCAGGCTGCCTGGAAGCCCTCCCCACCTCCAA
This sequence comes from Strix aluco, assembly GCF_031877795.1. Taxonomy (NCBI): domain Eukaryota; kingdom Metazoa; phylum Chordata; class Aves; order Strigiformes; family Strigidae; genus Strix; species Strix aluco. The sequence continues at coordinate 91,521,575 of NC_133933.1, forward strand.
GCCCTTGCTCTGCTCTGTTTTTTCCAACTATGGGCATTCCATATGTGAGATGCGTTGGTATTACTAATAGCATTGAAATACTTCCTGTTTGGTTTGCTGCTCCATTCCCAACTGTTTGTCTTTTTGAACACTGGGTAGCATTAAGCTGATGTTTACTAAGAAATAGCCACAATGATACTGAGACCTCCTTCTTAAGCAGTGACAGTTGATTTGGAGCCCATCACTATCTTAACATCGTTTCTGAAAGCTCAATGGAAAAATTTAAAAATACAAAGTATGAAACAACGTATGTTTTTCTGAATTTTTCTGAAGTCACTTGGTATCATGAGATTCTCCTGTAATTCTCCACTCATAATTCTAATTTTGACTACCTTGAACAGTTACATATTCTCAGTAAATATTGTCGTAATTATTCTTTTCTCCCAAATAATTTAAAAAGCTATTGAACAACAGTGATCCTATCAGATTTTCATGAGACTATACTGAAAGCCTTTCTTCACAGAGAAAACTCTCCTTTATTCCTCTGTTTCTTATTGTGTAACCATTCACATGCAGGGAAATTCTTTCTTTCTGACTGGCTGATTTCTTTACAAGTCACTGGAAAGGACCTCTCCACACCCTTTTGGAAATTGAGGTCCACTGTGTCATCTTGGTCTTCCGCATCTACAAGGTCATTAACTTTTTAGAGAAGTCTATTATATTTATAGTGCATAAAATCCCTCAAGAAAAGTCAAACTACCTCTCACTCTTCTCCAATATATACTATATTTATCTGGTGCCTCCTATTGGTGGTTTTTACTATCTTTGTTAGTTAATTTGACCAGTGGAGCAGTCTGTAGCTTCTCAAAGCCTGCTTGTAGCTCTTTTTCCAAAGAAGTGGAAGTTGTCACCTTGCACGTCTGTGACACTAAGGACAATTTAAAAGCCGGCTCAACAGTTCCTTATTTGGCCTTCTTCTAGGTGAAAAGCCTGGTGACTTGTTACAGTTCAGTTCATCTACTTTAAATCTGTCTCTGGTCCTGTATCAATATGAATATTTCTTAACGTTGCCCCAACAGCAGAATTGTTACAATTCTGTATTTTTTGCAGTGCAAACAAATTCCTTGATTGTCAATGTTTTTGATTGCCCTTACAAAGATAGAGTGCTTTCATTGCTGTAAGGAACTAAGACAAGTATTGATAATTAGCTAGTTATTTCCCATTCTGCATTTGTACAACTATTTCTCTGTGCTCCACACAGTTCTTTGTATTCTCTTTTACTGAAGTTCTTATTTACATCAGACCTTTTCTCCAATGTGTTGAGGCTGCTTTGAATTCTGATCCTAGACCCCAAAACGTCTGTTTCTCTTTCAAGCATGCTGTCATGCACGAGATTTATAGTTTTGTCACCTGCATTATTATTGAGAATATTGACTAGTAGTTTCCAGGATGAAATCTGTGAGATGTCATTTGATGTCTCTCAACAGCAAACTAATGGCAGTTACTCTGACCATGGTCTTTCAACCATGCTCAAAGTCACAGTTTCATCTCAACCGTATTTCCCTAGTTTAGTAACGAAATATTAAAAACCTCACTCCAATCTACTTTTCCTCCTGCTTACACTAAGGCAGCCAGTTACACTGTCAGAAAGGACATTAGACTGGTTTGACGTCAATTATTGCAAAGATTCACATTGAGTGATCTTTATAATCTCGTTATCCCTGGGGGAGCAGACAATCGGATCACGAGTTTGTCCCAGTTTCTTTCCAAATGTCAAAACTCCAACATCATTCTTTTGTCCTCTGCTCAAAACCAGGTTTTGTGTTCACCCTCACCCTCTCTTATGGGCTTCACCCGCCTGTGATGAGTCCTCGGAGGTACCTGCTTACAGCTCAGACACTGTAACAGCTGGTATTCCCGGTGCTCCCAAGGAAGTGTCATCAGCCTCTGTTGAATTAAATACCTCCAATTTATCTAAATATTCTTTAACATGCCCTTCCCTGATCTGCACTGTGCTAACTGACATCTGCTTACAAGTTAACTTTTCTTTGAAGACTGGGACAGACATGAAACCTTTCACCACGTTCTGCGTTGCCCGATTAGTTGCTCCCCTTCCCTTCATTCATTTCTCTTTTCCAGTTAGCTGAGCCCTGGCACCATGTCTGCCTCCTCCTCAACTGGCAGGATGGACCTCAGTCATTCTCCTTCTGCTCCCTCCGACCCTTCCTTTCAACCTGTGTAACACAAAACCCAACAAAGACACACCCACTGGATGTCATTTCTGCCACACAGGGGCACTGTCATTTTTGCAACATCAGGTACAGTGCCAAGACCTCAGGTGGCATGAAATTTCTGTCAATAATCAATATGGGTAGGTTTGTTTTATTTTTTTTCTTTTGCCAGTGTTTGTGTCCAGACAAAGAACAAAGGAAGTGCAAAATTTAAAGGGTGCATATATGTCTCCTGCCTCTGCGTATTTTGCATTCTGAGATTGATTTAGATTCAAATAATACTGGATTAAAATGGGGTTCTCACTGAATTTTCTGTATCACTCAAAAATAAGATGGTAAAACAGCTCTGAATCCCACTGGTTATGACTGTGATGTGAACGTCAAAAATAGTGCTCTTTCCCCACTTCTTGTCATAGATTTAACCACCTATAATAGCAGTGGGTCACCTTTCTTCACCATCTTTAAACCTACTAATCACAAGGACACATGACCCAACATAATTACAAGCAAACAAGGGCTTACCAAATGCCAAGATAAGATATATTTTGTGATTATTTTTCCTCAGTTTTGAGTGGCTTGTTTACAGATCACAGCTTTGTAGCATTTGAGTACAAATTAGTGGGTTTCTATGGTACATTATCCCTGGGAATTAGTATGTTACACAGCGGATCGTGTCTCCTGCAGTGCATGTCTCTGGATAAAAGCAGCTTCCTCCTGTTGGAAGTTTTCTCTCTTCTCCCTCAAGTTCTGGGTAGTTTTTCTCCCTGTTTAGCTACCTCACTCTTCCTCCTCCTGCAAAGCACTTCTCTGGGCTCTGGACTACCCCTCAGTCTTCACCCAGACTTGCTGCACTGCTGGTTCACCAGCATCTACTACTTGCTGAAAAGGTCTTCCCAATTCATTTGCATGTTATGGGGGAACTTTCTGTGAACCCCCTGCCCCAAAACCTCTTTCCTTCCTTTGGGACACAACCTGGGAGGTTCTTTAGGTTCATGCATCTCCAGGGGCTGGGCAGCATCTCTGTCCTGCACCACTCTGTGGTGAGGGGACACCCCTACTCATTCAGGACTGTCCAGGGTGTTCATGCCCCAGGAGTCATCCCACACAATGATGAGGCTCTGTTTGAGCCTGATGTCTCCTCTCTTCTCCTTCTGACATCTTTTCCTCTGGCCTTACCCAGTGTTTCCCCTCCCTCCCCACCTCAGCCTATCCAGCCTGTTTTCTCCTCAGTCTCACCCAATGCATAGGCTCTGTTGCAGATCCAAGCTCTCTTTACCTCTGCCACACTTTTTCTCTGCAGAAACCTTCTGTATGTGCATACCATCCCCAGTCCCTTCCTGTCTGTCCCCCATTCCCTGCCCGAGCACCCCTGGCCTGGTTTCTGCCTTTAACATGATGCTGATGTGGTATGAACCCAAGTCACTAAGTGGTCATAAAACAGAGGGAGAAACAAAACCTAGTCAAATATTTAGGCATAGGTCTTTAATAAGATCTTTACATTTCTCACAGTTTTTTAGTAGTACCAATATGCCTTTGCCATTCCTGTGTCCTCCCTGCCAAGGCTTTGTCCCCTGCAGGGAGTTGGACTGCCTCCACTGCTCACTCCTGGTCCTTCTGCCTCGGGCAGCATTTCATCAGGGCCTTGCCCAGCCATAATTTTACGTGCAGACTGAGGAGAATGCAGTTCCTGCCATTCCCCTGCCCAGCAGAGCACGAAGGCTTTGCAGCATAGTGGCTGCAGGGTGGGAGGCACCACACAAGCTGCCCACCAGTGTCCACCCAGGGATGGGGAGCCCAGAGTGAGTGCCATGGCATATCTAGCAGGGATGAGGAAGTTTACATCACTTTCATTACTTTTCAATTAAAAGTCCTGCGAAAACTGTCTCAGCAAGCTCCACACCCTCCCTTGCCTTGCGTCAGTGCTGGGAGAGGCTGTGGATCAGCTGCACTGCAGCACAGCATGAGCTGCAGAGCTTGTATCTGACAAAATTAAGCACATGGTAGTTTCAGAGGGGTAGAGGGGGAGAGTCCACAGTCTCTGCACTGGAGAAGGGGTGGAGGCATCACCCAAGCATGAGATAAGCAGAGAGGAAACAGCACCGCGGATGTCTCTGCCCCAGCCACCAGTTGCCAGGCCTCCCCGGGGCAGCAGGCACCTCCACTCCGGAGAAAGAGGTCTGGGGTCAGTTGCAGCCACAGCCACTGGCCAAAATGTTGCTGATGACACAAGTAACCAAAGGGACAGAGGTTATGCCACAGCAACATCTCAACAATATTTCCTGAGTCAGGATCTTGACATCTCTTCTCTGATCTGCCATCCTCTTTGCAGACCTAAGAATACTATGAGGGATGGAGAGAACAGACTGTCCCAGAATTTCATGAAATCTGGTAATAACGTTAGTCTGCCCAGTCTGCCAAACCCACCAGCACCGTTCCTCAAGGATGAATCTGCCTCCATTACTTCAGCAACTTACTTTTGCTTTTCTCTTGAGGAAAATATAGTGGATCTTGCTTTTTCCTGAAGAACTGAAACTGTATCTTGATTTAACTCCTCAAGGAAGAAATGTTCTCAGATCCTAATAAGATTATCCTAATAAGAGTGTAAAATAGGTCACTGTCTACTACAAGTATATTGCCTCCCATAGATAAAAGAGAGTGTGCTTTATAGGTGGGAAGTGTATGCTGCATAAGTAATTACAACCTAAAATGTTAAGATGGGTAGTGACTTCTCTCACATTTGTTGTGGTTGTTTCCAAAAGCTCTTATTTCAAAGATGAAGAATACTGTGGGTTTTCTGGTGCTCAATGCAAGTGTGGACCTGACACTCCTCTGGCACATGTCCTGTGAAGCTGGGCATTTGGAAATGCCTGCTGGGACCTTCAGATGCCATGGTTGGACTGTCTCTTCTGAAAATCAGATAAGATTATCCCTAACCCTGCAAGTCTTTTTGCTGTGTTGGAGCAACTGTAAGTGCCATAATAAACCTCGGGCTAGAGAAGAGAAGAGAAAGAGAAACTGCTTTTTGCCTTGTGTCTGTAGCAATAGTGATGAAAATCTGCTTTTGCTGGAATTTTTTCCCTAGATATCTTAAGCTTCAGCCACCTCATTCCCCTCCAGCCCCAGCAAGCCTCAGCCTTTGGGGCAGAGGCATCTCCTGATCCCTTGAATCAATGAATGGATCTGGGGCAATAATGATGGCTTTGGAGAGGTTGCATCACTCCAGCTGCCATCAGGGGCCTGAGAGCTACTCTACAAGGAACACTGTGAATAAATTCCACTCTGCTCCAATTATTGCTTTTTCATAAAGCATCTCAGTGAGCTTCATGAGCCATGAAAAATGCCTTTCAGCACTGTAACTGTTAAGAGATAAATATTGACATTGGAAAGAAAAAAAAAGGTTAATTATTCAGTATATTTTACCTCAGGAGTTATCGATTAGTTTTAAAGACAGCCTGTCACTCCAGCAAAGGCAGGAGTAACACTGTCACACTGCATGGCCACAGTAGCAAACAGTGGCACTGAACAATCTGGGAGCAACGTCTAGACCAAATCTCCTCAGTGTGGCTGTCGGCCACAAATGGTCAGGGACAGCAGATGTGCAAGAGAAAGCCATAGCAGCTTGCCATTGATTCACAGCCTGAATGGGCAGGCTAATGGGGTCCTGTGATGGACCTGCCATTGATCACTTAGCCAGCAGAGCAATCACCCGGAACCAGACTGGAAAAGCTATTTATTAAGTAGAAAGAAATGGGGTTTCAAATCACAGTAACTGGGGAATGATTAGCAACAGGTAAAGATGTTTTGCTGCCACAGGAGGGGTCAGGAAAGTGGGAGATGCTCAGTAACCTCAGAGTTGTGATAAGGGGAATGGAACTGTCAAAAGAAGTGAAAGAGCTGAACCGAAGCACAAATGAGCACAGTCCCCTGTGGTGGCTGGAGCATGGGGGACATTTTATGCTGGTTTGTGATAAGGAAATAAAATTTAGTCTAGACACAGTGGAGAATCACCTGGAAGAAATAAGAGGAACCACCCAGGGTTGCTGGGTGCAGAGGGCAGGGTGTACTTGGCCACAAATCCTTGATTGTCATGCTTTGAAGGCTCCCTCAACAAGCAGGATAGGGCCAGAGCCAACATGAAGCATTAGGTAAGCTCTACAAAGAGAAATGAAAATTAGAAATTGCAAGAACATGGCCTGCTTCATCCCATTTTGAATACCAGCATTATTCCTGAACAGCCAAGAGTTTACTAGGGCACTTTAAAGTCATGTAAGTAGGTCAGCTTGTCACCAGAATCTGCTTATCCCCAAAACACGTGAAATTACTTCCTGACAGACAGCAGATGAAAAGCAGGCAGCAGCAAGACATGTCAGCTTCAGCCCAAGGGCGTATCAACAAGGCAGAAGATTTCAGAAAGTGCATTTTGCATTTGCAAGTGCATTTTGCTGCATGATGCCCAGGTCTAAGCAGTGCCAGAGAAGCTGCTCCTTGCGATAGCAATGGTGCTGCGTGGCCCAAGGCTCCCCCAAACAGTGGGCTGCCTGTGGGCTTATTCCCAGCCCTCCCTCTGGGAAGCACAGAGCAAATTCTGGAAAAAAACCCAATTCCACTCAGCCAACACTTTGCTTCAGGGCGAGTCAGTGATACAGTCCAGTGTGGCCACCCCTAGTCTCGGCGATGCAGAGATTATCTGCTTCTCTGTGGCAGCAGAAAGATGAATTTCCCTCCAATGCCATCGGCTTTCAGAGAGTTCCCAGCCCAGGGAAAAACCGTCCTGCGAGGCCTGGGGTTCGACCACCGCCCACCAAAGGGACGATGGTGCTTGGGTGGTGACACTCATTATTGCAAAAGGAGTTTTGCAGCTGTAAATCACTACAGAGGGATTTGAAATGGATGTTAATGGTAAAAAAGTCTCATTAGTAGAGTTAATTAGAGTTAGCGTTTATTACAGAGAGAAGCTATTTTTTTTTCACTTTTAATTAAAGATGAGTTAGAACTGTTAAATATTTAAAATGTTACTTTTGCTCAAGCTAGCACTTACATTGCTAAAAGCGATATTATTTCCTTTAATGATAAAATAAAACATTGGCCAAACACCTGAGAGAAGCTTTCTTGACACCCAGCTGGGAGATATTATGAAACCAGAAACAAATATTTCCACAGTTTTTGGCCTTTTTCTCCCCTGGAATACTTTGAAAAGATTTTCATCTCATGAAAATACCCAGTTGCCTCTGGTGAGCAGATGTAACGGCTGTGCTCCCTGCTGGCAGAGGCTCCTGGGCAGCCTGCCTTAGCCTGTGCAGCACAGCCTCTTTCCAGAGCCCCTGAAGGTGCTGTCCATGGCTGCAGGAGGAGGGAGGTGAGCTGCCTGCCTGGGTCCTTTGTTAGGAAATCAAAACCAGTGGCATCCCACCACACAAAAATCATCACTCCCCTCCTTTTTACTCTGTCCCAGCCACAAGCCCCTGGCAGCCCCACCCTCAGCGCCCTCTACCATGCCCAGCCTGACACCGGCCTTCAGTAAAAAGGTCGATAAAAAAAGGTAAGAGCCATTTCACACATGTGACAGAAGGTAACGGTGCGGGCATCCAGTGCTTCCCACCGTGCTTCCCTCCTGATGTCCTCACCCACACGCCCATGACTGTCCGTCTCAGCTCTCCCTTTTCCTGTCGTTTCCGTGCAGCCAGCCGCAGCGGCAGCGTCGGGAGGCCCGTGGCGAGGTGCACAAGCAAGGCAGGTAGGCAAAACCCTCTGGCGGCTGCTGCTGGCCCAGCCCCACTGGCCACATCCCTGTGGCTGGGCTGAGGCTGTGGCAGGGGAAGGGGACACCACTCGAGCATGCCAGTCATATCTAGGTAGGAGTCATGCCATTAGCAGGATCCAGCAGGCTCCAGAGGAAGCCACATTACCTGACACCCTCATAGAGGTGAGGTGTGATGCCATGGCCATTTGTCACAGTCCCTTGGGTTTCGCATTGTGCTGCTGCACAGTTTTTGTTGCCCTTGCTATGTGAGTGGGCGCCTTCCCTCCGAGCATCCCTTCTGCAGACCTGAACTGCCCTCCATGAGCTCTCCATCACACTGCTCATCCCTTCCTCTGCTACTGCCAGGGAGAAAGCGTCTTTCTGAGCACAGTCAAGCCTGCTCATAAATGTTGAAGGTTTTGCCAGTGACCTGCTAAAATCACTTCCCTGTCTCAGATGGGAATAAACCTTCCCTGATGCACACTCACAATGCCACAGGTCTTTCAGAAATTGAATTAAATCTAAAGCAGAAACAGGAGACACCTTTTAAAATGTCTGAGGGATAATTCTGGAGGGAAGAACTAACTGATGGAGGTAGACAACTTGCCACTCCTAGAAATTATTAAATGGAGACTGGCCATCTTCCTAAGATACTCTGTAGTCCAGATAAAGCTCTGGGTTTAAGAGAAGAGTTGCTGATAACATCACTGGTCTCTTTTAGGAGATTGTTTTATTGGCTTCTCATGGTACAACTGCCCACTAGTCTGTGAGAAGTAGAGCATGGCTAAGCAGTTTCATTTAGAAGGAGCTTTATCTCAGGAACATATTCCCCATCAAGTTTCTTTGTTGTCCTGTACTCCTTTAATCTATTTTTGACTTGTCTTGTGTGTATTCAGACAAGTGCCTCTCTGAGCATGCCATCTTTTCTCAAATGGAGAACCAGCAAAATCTTTCCTCCCGTTTTTGAGCCCTCCTGCCACCTGAGCAGCTGGCAAGCAGCTGGCTCTGAGGGAAGCAAGGCTTCACCTACACAATGAAGCAACTGAGGAGCTGCTGCCACCACCATCCCAGCCAAAGCACTGGGGCGCTGAACAGCATTTTGCACCCTGGATATGGAGGAGGAGCAGAGCATCCTTTGCTCGGCATTTGGTGCAACTCCAACAGCTTCTGGAATGACCCTCCCAGGCTCCTTAATGCTCAGAGACCTCCCAGGTCTTTAATACTCCTTTTTATCCTTGCTAGAAATCTGGGGCAGGAGCTAATCATTTTATCCCAAGTTAGAGGATGGCCTGACTCCTGGCCTGGTTCCCAGCCTGTCTCCATTTTGTTCCTGGGCAACAGCCAGTAGCTTATTTGATATATTGTTTCCCTAATTCCCGGCCTCACGCCCCACTTATCCACACACACTATTCCTCCAGCCCACACTTTTGAATTATTGTCTCCAAACTGTGCTATAAGCAGAAATAATTTTACAGAGACAAAAATTCAGCAAACAAATGTTTTCTTAGTGCTAGAATTGTCACAGGTGCCTAAGCTGTATGCTTAGTGCAGGAATCATTTTTTAATGACACACTGCCAACCACTGCAAGAAATCTCATGGTTATGGTCTATGGGGTAAATGATCTAAAGGGTAATAGAGTGAAGTGGGCGCGTACTTCTCCCAGGCACTGCTCAGGGCTCATAGCTGTGCTTCTCTCTTCCTGGTAGCCCAATCCTAAAACGAAGCCCTGACATCACCAAAGCTCCCCTGATGAAGTCAGAGCAGCTGCTGCGAATAGACGACCATGACTTCAGCATGAGACCAGGTTTTGGAGGTATGAAACATGCACATTTGTCACTGTTCCTGTTTTACACTGTCAATTCTTTATACTGTAACACATACTCAGGTGAACAAGCAGATTGCCAAGCAGAGCCTTTTCTGTCTCTAATTTTTGTTACTTTGTGAATTCATGACATAAGTGAGGGGGATAGGTGTGCACTGAAATAGCCTTCTTCCTTGGATGAGCAAATAGGGTAGTCAAAGCATGGAAATGTGATTACCGGCAATATAATACTCCTGGTATTCAGTGGCACTTCTGATAAAAATCTGCAAATACACCTTATGTTTATTCCCAGATGATGGGGAAATTCTAAGACTTCATCTTACTATGGTGCTGTGTGTGCATAATCAAATCCTGTACCATGCTTACTGACCTGGCCATTTCCTTTATAACCCAAAGGAAAATATTTTGTCTGCCATGTGTTAATGTTTGCTCACAGTTTTGTGGCTGTGTGCTAAAGCAACCTAAGCTTTCAGGGAAATAGATGAAGTGGAACACGTTTTCTTTCAGCCCACCGGATTAGAGAATGCTGTAATTTATCTACCCTTTCTGGCTGACAGATGGTCATTCAAATCCAGGATACCATTATATACTCTGATGGAAGAAGATTTTATTGCTAAGTGCTCAATATACCAAATACCAGCATGTTCAATTAATTTAAAAAGGTTTCAGTTTCATAGCAGTCCGCTAATGTGAGCATTATTTGTCTTGACGGATCTCCTGGGCTGTAATTGCCAGAGGTATATGAGGGGCTAGTCAAAGCCTGGAGGAGGGAAAGAAGATCAAAGCCCCTATTATGTGGGGTCACAGTTGGAACCTTCCACTTGGGAGCCCCAGGCTCAGTGGCACATGCCTGTGTCCTGCAACACATCCCGTCCCGTCACCCTGTCTTCTCCACAGCTGTGCACTGAGTGATGTGAAAGCCAAATACACAGAGTAGTTCTCAGGGATGTTATTAGCCTGTGAGTGAAGCAGAAGTGAGGGAAAAATTTGGAGTAACTCTCCCACATTGCCTTAGCTGTGCCTCCACTGCTCTCCATGTGAATGCATGCTCTGCCAGGCATCCATTTTGCAAGCCCTGGACCCGAGCACTAGAGCTATAATAATTAAAATTGCTTTTAGTTTTGAAGGGACATGTGTAGGATGACACAATAAAAAGAGAAAGTCAGTAATAGGTCAGTATTATTGTGGATTTTGATTGTTGTTAGGAGGTTTTTGTTATGAATTCCAATTGCTTCTACTTTAAATTGGTTTACTGTTCTTTCTATTTCGGACTGAGCATCTATTTTTATCTCTAAGATACAAAAGCCAGAGGAGTGCTTTATACTTTTAATTCTTTTCCCCCAGGCCCTGCAATTCCTGTTGGGGTGGATGTCCAAGTTGAAAGTCTGGACAGCATTTCTGAGGTGGACATGGTAAGAGTCGTAGAAGGACTAAGGTCAGATGGAACCTCAGGAGACCATCTAGCCCAAACTCCTGCTGAGAGCAGGGCCAGCTGGAGCAGGCTGCTTGGGTTTGTGTCTGTGGGGTTTGAATATCTCCAAGGATGGACATTCCACAGCCTTCAGGAGGCAGATTTGGGTTTGATCTGAATCTGCCGACAATTACTCCTATTGACCTCATTACCATTTCATCTCCTTTGAAGCACAGGGAAGAAATCTGACATTTTCTTTTCTCTAGGACAAAATTATACAACACTGCCAAGATTGTCCCAAAGGATTTGGGTTTTTACATTTTCTGGAGAAGTGATAACACGTTTAAAAGCTCTGAGGAAGACCAATTAATGTTTTAGTTTTAAGGCACTTTGATGTACTGCAGACACAGTTTGACTTTGGCCATGTTCTGAGGTGGTTGAGAGCCAGCTAACTCCTAACCAGAAGCCATGTAGCCATCCTGAGAACAACACTGGTTCAGACTGGTAAGACCTGCTCTTGACAGGGCAGCCAGTTCATAGGGGAGACGTTTCTCCAGAACTTGCCTTCGGTGCATTAACAGTGGTATCATCACTCCTCTTGTGTGCTGGGGACCAGCATAAAGCTCTGTTGGTTCTTCCTGTATCTTCACACTGATGCTGAAGTAGGAATTCAGGGGCACACAGGACCAATGCTGGTGCTCTGCACAGGCTAAATTCCTTACTGAGTCTCTGTCCTTCACTTCCCACCATACAATTATAGTAATGTGAAAACAGTCAGTTTTCAGATGCTCTTGAAGAGTTGCAGATTTTAGTCTTGATGATTTTTTCTGGAGGGGTTTTTTTCATCATAAAAAAATGCTGAAAGTAGGATATTATTTCTGCAGGAGATTTTCCATGGGAAGATTTTACACGCATACATGACATGTAAACACCAGCCTGTGCAGGAGAGCAGGACAGCAGGGGAACAGGAGATGGCCCTGCATGTACATCGCAAGATCCACACCAATTTTATTCACCCTTTCAAAACCCAGAGTTTGTCAGACCTACCCTGTTAGAGGATCCCCAGACTCTCTCAGCAACTCAGCTTTTGCTTTGAAGGGAAAAATCACACCCCAGTCAGAATACTTTTCAAAATGTTTTGCTCTTTCAAAAAATGTATGAAACAGCTCTGAAGCTTTCACAAAAGCCCCAAATTCTCTGTGCTCCTAATTAACAGCCATGGGGTTAAAGAGCCTGCACCTGACCTCCTCCCATGTCAAAGCCAGGAACATGGCAGTGTGGCAGCACAGCTGGTGTTCAGCAGCCATCCCGCTTGCATACCAGGCTCCTTGCACTGCAGCTATTTCAGCTTTTGAGCGGGCCAGGATATCTGCAGTCAAGCGACCACCTGCAGGTACAGCAGGGTTGCAGTGCTGAGGCACATCAGGGTACACATTCTCCCCAGCCCTGGGGAACCCTCCAATTGTCCCCCCGTCTCTGGTGCTCTTGGCACCCTGACCGCCAGCCATGGGGAGTCTCAGCTTTGGCCTTTCCTGGGATGGTCCCAGCCCTTCTGGTTGAGGAGAAAGCTTGTGAAGCCCCTGAAAAGCCTTGGGGCTTGAAAGCAAAGGGAAAGAATTTAACTTAGAGGATTTTAAAGTAAAAAAAAAACAAACCAAACCAACCAACAAATCGGCTCAGTTTTTAAGCAAGCATTATGATTTTGAACGACTTCCCCTGGTTTTTAAATACTGCCCCTGTTCCTCATGTAACATCATGCTGCAACACCCAGCAACATGAGAAAAGCACTGTATAGCCTTGGGTAAAAAAAACATTCAGGGTCAATTTTGGCTGTTTGCAAAATAATGATGGAGAAGATGTTATATTGTCAGAATAGATTCTTTTTAACTCGTGTAGCTTTATAGAAAAAGGCCATGGTGCTTTTCAAGATCATTACTTGATTTTTAAATTAAGAGACATCAGTGACAGAGATATTCACTCTGTACTAAATTTAAGCTTGAGGAGTTAGATATGTCATTCTTTCCTTTTTTTCTCCTACTTTCTGACTATTTGCAAGAAAATGGTAAAATAATAGAGGACATTATAAAACTTCATTAAGATTTCACAAATCAGATTATTTTTGTCCAATTAATGTAAAAATTTATAAATATCTATTATGGGCCAGAGACCCTGAAATTAACAGAGCTTTTGCAGAATGTGCAGCTGTTTTATCTGGAGGAAAGATGGGAAGAAGGAAGAAACCAGATTGTTACTGAGGATTGGAAATTCATTTGCAAACATGATGGGAGAGCTAATAGTGTTTCTGAGAAATGGACCAAAAGAAGAGGGAAATATTATATAGTTGTTGCTTGGGGGATTTTCAGATGATGCATTGTAAAATATTGTGGTTCCCAGTTTAATGGCCTAAAACTAGTATTAATAAATCTTTCCTAATGAAAGCTGACAATACTTGATTTTTCCACAGCAACCATAAATGTAACTTTATGAGAAAAAGTGAAGCATTGACTTCTCACTGAAGAACAACTGTCTGTCAACTTACTACTGTTTAAAGGACACATTAACACACAGGAGTCAATGTAAAAGGTTTCCCAGAACGATCTTCTTTAAAGTTGAATACAGGGAAAAGATGTTAAAGAATGCTATAGATTGGATCAAATTAAAAAGAAGAAATTCCATGGCCAGTGGCTTTGGGAGCTTCAGTTAGATGCGATATAAAGCATTTCCAAAAATTATATTGGCCTCTAGTGTAATAATAGCACAGACTGCAACTAAGAAACCACTTCTACTGGAAAAAGACTGCAGAAAACCCATATTTCAAAATGCTTGGAAAGTTTTGTGGAAAAAAATTCAAATGTCAAATAATTTCAAAAATCCCCACCCAAAGCCCATCTGGCTTCCTCTACCCCAGACACCAGGGCAGACTGGTCAGTCTTAGACACTTTCCTCAGTTTATGGGCAATATATTATGCTACACTTAGAGATACCATGCTTATAAACATGTGTGTGAGCTATCTTCAGATATGTGAAGGCTTCATTTGAAATATCAAAAAGGCAAACCCAAGTTTATGTGCCTCTGGGGCCTGACTCCAAATACAACAGAGTCAGATGCCTCAGATCTAAGAGTACAATATGTGGGGAGAAAGAGCAAAAGAAAGCCATTTTGGTCAAATACCACGTCAAGATTTCAGTGGCTGTGCTGGAAGAAGAGCTCCCACTGCAGCAGGCTCTTTCAGCTGCCTGGGGAAGGCAGTTTCCAGAGCAGTGTGAAGGGCAGCACAGGCAGCAAATGCTTCTTCACTGTTGGCTCCAGATACGCAGCATAATCTAGTTGGGGGATTAAGTGGTTGGCAGCACTCTCTGCCTACTGCTGCCTCGACATGTCTGCCTTTTGGTCCCTGGAGCGGTTCGCAGACACCAAAATGAAACATTTGCATTTCAGAGGTGGATTTACCACCTGGATGGCCTCCGATTTCTGAACCCAGTAAGTCTGTCTGACCTGTGGAATAAACAAGCTGCAGTTAGCCATGTTCCCTGCAGTTCAGGGAGTGGGTGTGCCTTCAGGGATGGTGCTTTACAGATCGTGGTTTGTCCCAGAGAGGAGAAATCACTGCTATTCCAATAAGGTGTAAGTTGTGACACAAACTTGTTTGTTGCAGGACTTCACCATGACGCTTTACCTGAGGCACTACTGGAAAGATGAGAGGCTGTCCTTCCCCAGCACCAACAACCAAAGCATGACCTTTGATGGCAGGCTGGTGAAGAAGATCTGGGTCCCTGACATGTTCTTTGTCCACTCCAAGCGTTCCTTCATCCACGACACCACCACAGAAAACGTCATGCTGCGGGTCCAGCCAGATGGGAAGGTACTTTATAGCCTCAGGTAAAGCTGCATTCAGTCAATGTGAACTATTAGTGGAGTGAGAGAGAAAGTGGTTTAATTGATTCCTGTATTGTGTTTTCGCATGACTTCATACTAAAAAAAAAAAAACCAAAAAGAATGAATGTGCTGACTATCCACCAACATCTTAGTCCCTGTGCAAGTGCAGTGCCTGCTGCAGGAAACTAATTTCTGTGCCAATGTTGCTAGTTCCACCAGTGTCCTTTTGCCTTGTGTGTGTGGTGAGCCCCTGCTCCTGCTGTTGGGAAGCTGTGGCCAGACGCAGCAGTCGCTCGGGCAGTTCACAGGGAACCAGTGGGCTCAGTCCCCATGGGGCACTGCTGAAGAGGCAAGGCACAATCTGAGGAAGAGGGCAATGCCTAGTAATAAACAGAAGTCCTGAGCAGCTCTAGTTACCCACTTCACTACACAACAGTCTCTGGGCCTAGCAAAATGTGCAATTGCTATTCTTACAGGTAATTTCAAAGAAGTATAAATTATACTGAGCGCAACTTTAGCTTTATGATAAGTAACAAAACAGATGAAACATCCATCAGCACGTGAAGTGACAAGCTTCAGAGCAAGGGTATATAGATCCTGGTGACTCACATGTATGGCTAGAGCAACCCAAACACTTGACGTTGGCTCTTCCTACTTTTTGCTCACATTTCATGTGAAATGCATGAAAGTTCCTTGAAGGGGACATTTTGGGTAAACTTTGTTTTGTCCTCTGGTTTGAGGGGTGATCCCAACCTGGCTTTCACCCTTATTTTCCAACTGGTCAATCAGCTTTGAGAGGAACATTGCTGACCTAAGTCTGAACATTATTAAACCAGGATTTTTTTCTTTCTAATAAGTAACACTTTCTTAGTTGGAGATGTTAAATGAGGAGCATCTGTCAATCTCTGGAAGAAACTAAATTTGGTACTTCTGTTTTTCTTGGCTGCATCTCCATCCAATTAAAAAAGAAGTATTGCCAAATGATCCATAAAAACCTATTAGAGAGGAAATTTTTGTACAATATTCTAATGCAAGAATGTCAACATCACCTCCAGAGCAATGAAATAGCAAAATACATGATAAATTAAAAAAGCATCAGGTGATGTAATGTATTCTGAAGGACATAAAAGAAGGAAAATCTGACTGATAGGAAGTCAGTATCAGCAAGATGCATAGATAACTAATGATAAGGTTGCAGAACACATTTCTTGAGAAGTCTGTGGAGGTCTTTAAGGACATGTTAGACAGCAACCTTAGGAGTGGCAGAAGTATTACTGAGCCTGACATGGGATGAGGAGATCAACTTCTCAGCCTGCCAAGGTGTTTTATGATTTTATGAAAGGAAGGCAAGCAAAGCAATTCTTGATTCCCTATGGGGTATCAGTTTGACAAGAATTTTCTTGTTCTTGGTTATTTTTATCTTATTGTTCATTGTAATTCACAGCCTGAACAGTATCTACCTTCTCATTATTAGAGCTTTTTCTTCACTCAGCATATTAGACAAGGTTCAGATGTTCCTTAGACCTTTGCAAAGTTTGCTCAGGTCCTTAGTACTATAAAAAAAGGACAACAAAATGACATAATAGTCAGCTATAGCATGCATGCCTATATACGCTTTCATTTAGTTGCATAGTAACAATCATCTGCATTGCAAGCATTTATGGTTATCTAAAGCAGATGGGAACAGAAGAATAGCAAACTACTCAGATCCTATCATGCAGTCTTGTGCTTAAACTATTGTCCTGTACAAAATGGTGGTGAATGTTTTGAATAGCAAATTGGCAGAGTTTCATTAGTTTATTCAGTGGCAACTGCAGGTTAGAGTGCTTTATGAACACAGGGGAAGTATGAATGCTGGTCTCCCCTTAAAAACAAACTGCCTGCCTGCCTTTGCTTGTAGATTATATTTTTTCTTGGTGTCTGTCTTTTTAAGGTTTTTGCCAGACCTTGACTTCCACTGTAGACCTCACTGGCACCTAAACAACAAATCTGAGCCAAGCACTTTCACTCAAAGACTAAATCCAGAGAGGAAAGCAACATCAGTGGGAACCCACACATGCAGGACTACTAACATAAGGGACTGCACTGTGGTTTTATCATTATGTGATTAATTCTTTCTCCATTATGATTTATACTTCTATCTTCATTTACTTCCCTAGAGTTCAAGACAGTTGAATCAAGATTTATGGATGTTTCCAGAGCCAACACAAAATTATGCTATTAAAAATGAGATAATCAAACTATAGCAAGACCAGATCTTTTGATTGATGGGGCAGAGAGTTTCAGCGGTCTCTGTTGCATATCAGCTCCAGCCCTAACTCGAGGCACTGCCTATTGCCCTCTGGTGGCTGATACCCATGTGTGATCACCAGGTTCTCATTGAGCAGATGCAAATTCACGGTTTGTGGAAAAAAACTACCTGCATCCCCCATGGCACCAGGATGGCTTTCATAAATGTAAATTGTTTTATTGTACAAAGCATCCATTGAAAGCACAGATCTCTACAGAGAGATGTTTGCTGATAGTCAAAGAGGAAGAAGTGCCTCTCTGCCCTTTGCCATTTTCTTCTCCAATATTTTTGTCATCTAGGAGCAATTTGTAATGGCCTTACTTTCTAGTCATCTTTTCTAACACTAGTTTCCTGAGAAGGAGAAATGGCTTTAACTAAATTGGAATGGCTTTAGCTGAGTGGAAGGTATTTATTTTCAGTGGACTGTTTCTGGCCAGATAGTTACTTAATAAAAAAATAAACTCACAGCTTTACTATTTTTCAGTCACATAAGAAGACAATTTTTTAATTGAGTTGTTTTTATTATTCCTAGAGTTACAGTAACAGCCATGTGCAACATGGATTTTAGTCGCTTTCCCCTGGACACACAGACGTGTTCCCTGGAGATTGAAAGCTGTAAGTAAAGCAGAGGTGTAGGGGAACCAAGGGCTGCACCCTGTGGGCACCCAAACTATGTTTAATTACATCAATAATTATACCGATAATTAAACTGCTGCTACATTCATGGGAGCTCTAACCAAAGTCAGCAGACTTCAACACTAAGAAAAACTCCCTGCTTATTATTTTTCACTAGAATTAGATGATGTCTGCAACAATGCAGTGTTTTTAAAAACCAGCTGTGACACTGCCTTGCCAGTGTCCCTGAAAGCCAACCAGGCTGCCCCGCTGCCACCCCGTCCCCAGAGGCCCTGGGCCACTTGCCTGCAGGTCAGCAGTCTCCAGCAGCACCTGCTTGCCCAGGTGCCCTCAAACACATACATAAATAGCCGTATCCCCTTCACGTGCATCATCTGCCCATCCATGGTGTAGAAACCATGATGGGGCAGTGACCTTAATCACCTTTTTCTTACATTTCTTATGCCTATTTGAGACAAACCCAGCTTATACCCACATGTAGCTCCTTTGTCCCAAGTATGACACATATACAAGTTGGCTAGATTTCATACAGTGACATACTTTTAGCTTTTTAGGAGGTTTTTTTCTTCTCCTTCTTAAGCTTCAATAAGAAATTATAACCTTAATTCTGTTTTAATACATTTATGTGTGATCTTTTTCTCCCTGTATGGGAAGAGATGCTACTAAATCCATCTGAAAGGATTGACATTTCTGTATTTCCACATGTATTAAAAAACCAAGACCTGTAATGTTCGTGTGTGCATCACAGGCAGAAATTTTACCCAAGAGTTTCTCCTTCTGCATGCCTCAGACCAGTGATAGATTGTTCCTCCCATTACTCCACGTAGGCTCGTTCCTCTAAGTCTCCTTTCCTTTGCTTCTGGTTTTAGGACATTTATAAGGGACAGTTTTTTAAGTTCTAATGTGGTGGGTTACCTGACACACATATGTGTGCAAAATTATGATTAGAAAAACAGAAGGGTTTACAAAATGCACCAGGCATCAGGCCTGAGAGCTGTGACAATGAGCTAGTCCACTCCTTGCCACAACCATACCCATCATCAGGGCAACTCTCAGCCAGGTGATGGCATTTGGCTTTCTCAGCTGGGACCTCACAGGTAGCCTGGAAGGTGTGTGGGCACACCCTGGGCTGTGGGTGTGATAGCAGCTGGTTTGGTGCACTGCACTGAGATTTGCTCTGCTCCTCTAGATGCCTACACTGAAGATGACCTCATGCTGTACTGGAAGAACGGGAACGATTCCCTAAAAACAGATGAGAGGATATCCCTGTCCCAGTTCCTGATCCAGGAGTTTCACACTACCACAAAGCTCGCCTTTTACAGCAGTACAGGTGGGTACCAGCATGCCTGCCAGAGAGTGGGCTGGGCGAAGAAGGGGTGTAAACCATCCCTCTCGACCTTGGCCATGGAGGATTGTCCATTGGGAAGGCTCCCTGTGGCCCATCAGACCTGCCTCTCTTCTATGCCAAGACTGCTGTCCCCACCACAGACTTCCATCTTGATGGTTATGTAGTCTGGAAAGACAATCCCTCTTCACCAAGGCTTAACATGAATTAAACTCTCTGAGTGCACAGGATATATTATTTGCTCTGGAAGATATGATCCTAAGAGACACCTTGACGTTGATAGTCAGTTCAGTAAGGAGTCTTTTCTGTAAATTGCAATGATCTGTGGTCATTAACTGTGTTTTTCTAAAAGTAAATGAGGTACTCCCCTGATGCAACATTACCTTATCTGAAAGTAGTTTGATCTTGCTGTGACTTCTCTTTTCCCTTCTCTCTGTTATACAGGGTGGTACAATCGCCTCTACATAAACTTCACTTTACGTCGACACATCTTCTTCTTCTTGCTTCAAACCTACTTCCCTGCCACCCTCATGGTCATGTTGTCCTGGGTGTCCTTCTGGATCGATCGCCGAGCAGTTCCTGCTAGAGTCCCATTAGGTGAAAACAATCTTGTAGTCAGCAGACCTGAGAGACAATTGCTGCAACTGCAACCTTAACCATCAAGATGGAATCCCCTGTGCTATGCACTGCCCCTGCATTGCTCTGTGGCACAGAAATCAGCTATGCCACACGTGTGTCCCCGTGCAGGGGACTGGCAATGGTACAAACTCTCCATCTGCCCTGCGGTGCCAAGCAAATGCCTTCCCTGCTTGCACAAGCACTAGCTGCATGCAGTGCAAATCAGAGAGCAAACATCCCACTCTGCTTTTATTGCTGTTAACAGAGACAGGGCACATATAGAGCCAAAGTGTCAGTATCCTTCAGACACTTCAGTGAACAAGAAGGTGAAAATCAGTATTAGCAGCCCTGACAAAATTTCAGTTTATTGAGTTTTGCTAGAGGAGGGAGGGTGGAGGTAACAGTCAGCTGAGCTGCACTGTTCAACTTGTTAAATGAGTTTACAGTGCAATGAGAGGGATTCAGCTTCCCCTTTCACAGCATCTTTCAAACAGATGAAGCCATATGTCAGAGGAGTCACCATGGGAGCAGAACTATGATATGGTCATAAATCTTCTTCTGAAGAGGATGTTTTGCCCTTAGCAAAGTGCTGTTTGTGTTTCTGCAGATTTTGGGCCCAAGCTTGCTTCTGCCTATTCCAGGCAACACAACTCAGGATTTTATTTATTATTTGTGATGGTTTAGCCCCTGCCGGGGTCTGAGACCACGCGGCCGCTGCCCCTCCCCCACAAAGGGAGTGAAATACAAAGCCCCAAGACTGAAATAAGGAAAGGTTTAATACAACAGTGCAATAGCAACACAACAAACAACAACAATAACAATAACAGTAATAGTGATAGCAATGAACAGAGCAAAATAGCTACCAAATACAGCAGTGAGAGGGACAGATGTACAAAACCACGCGTGCACTGCGCTCCCGCGCCAGGAAAATGTGACGCGCCAGGATGTGACGTCCGCATGGTATCTGAATAACCCGGCTAGAGCTCCCCCCCCACTGCTGGGGAAACTTAACCCTATCCTGGTTAAACCAGGACATTATTAAAAACGTATTCCGCAGTGGAGAGGATATATAGAGACTTAACAGAGATGGCAATGGGGCAGTTATCCATGTCTCTGTTTAGAAACAGCTTCCACTGCCTTGAGACATCAGTAAAAGGAGCATAAGGATTTGGGCCATGGCTTTCTGGAAGATGTAGCCACTGTCTTTAGCAGCACTTTTTAGCACCTAGATACTCCAGTGAATTCAATCCTTTGTGCTTATATACATAATTTCAACTTTCAAAGGGATCATAAATGTGACATATTTAGGCCCTGAAATAAGAGGGCCACAGAGAGCATCCCTTAGAGACAGGATAACACTGAACTGCAGGGGCTCCTGCCCTTGCTGATGTGCTCATTGTGCTCACCCATGGTGTAATGTGGGGCAGTGTTGCCCTGTGGGGCCCCATTAGTCTCTGCTCTTGCTCTGGGGAAGGCACAGACCAGGCGTGAGAGCCAGCTGGTGACTTCTGTGACTTCCCATGAAGCAGGACTTCTCAGGAGCAGATGGAAAACACAGGCCTGGGAAAACTGGTGTAAGCACCAACGGCAGCAGACAGACTTTGCTGGTGCCCATGCTGTGGAGGGGTTGAACTAGAAGCTGAAATACTCAGAATCATAGAGTCATAAAATATCTTGAGTTGGAAGGAACCCATAACGATCACTGAGTCCAACTCAATGTCCTTGTACCCCTCCAGGGACTGTCCTGAGCCTGGAGATGGGGTGCAGCCAGCACAGGGTCAAAGTGCTGCTGCCTGGCAATGGAGTGGGAGGCTGGTGGTGAGGTGAGGAGACTAGCAACATCCTGAGACTAGAACTAGAGCTGTTTTCACCAAAAAGACAAGAAAAGCCCAGTCAGAAATTAGGGCTGCCTGGACCCCCCTCAGGCAGTGAAAGCCATTGCCCAAATGTGAAAAATAATACTGCTAGGTAAATTCAGATGTCAGGAAATGGTAACAACAGCTGTATTTGTGATGAAGAGTCTGGTTTGAAAGTGTCTTACGGTCTCTCTGCTGGTGTATTCCCAGGGATAACCACCGTGCTGACCATGTCCACGATCATCACTGGGGTGAACGCCTCCATGCCTCGTGTTTCCTACATTAAAGCAGTGGACATTTACCTGTGGGTCAGTTTTGTGTTTGTCTTCCTCTCGGTGCTGGAATACGCAGCAGTGAATTACCTGACTACGGTGCAAGAGAGGAAGGAGAGGAAACTGCGAGACAAGGTGAGGTTTTCTATCTCCAATGCAGCTTTATGTCCCTGGGAAAAGGTATGGCAAATGTCTGGAAATGTTCAAAAGTTTGCAATTACAGTGTGCTGATCTCAGCTGCCTGGGGAGAATGCAGTGCGTGTAAAAAGACACCAGCAGTGAAGCATTTTGTGTTATAAAGATTTGCTACGAACAACCCACATCCAAGATCACTGTTCTTTCTTCAGAGTCTGAGGATCCTAACCTACATATAGTCCTCCACTGCCTGTATAAATGGGATAGGTTTTAGGATTTTACCTTTAAATATTTTTTATATTGAAGATCCAAACCTGTGAATAGCACCAGATGATACTGCATTTTGGGTTTCAGATAACATGGCAGATATCCTCCACCTTTCTCCAGGCACAGTCTAAACTTACACAATGGTCCAAATTTCCCCCTCCTGCCTTCATTACATTAAATTATAACCACCCAAAATTTCAGCCTAAACTCTTCTCTTCAAATGGGTCAAGACTCATACATTCCTCTTTGTGGTTTCCCTCTGCTCTTTTTGATTTTCTCCACTTCAAAGTATAGGTCCAACCTTTATTTACACCCTGATAACTGCGCTTAAGCCAAATGAGCTTTTCTACAGACAGCCCCACTCTCTCCCTGACTGCAGACATGAAAATGGAGAAGGAAAAAGCTGCTGCCCAGCTCCATCCCCTCGTTCTCCCTTTCATGTTCCAGCAGCCTGAATTCCCCAGTCTTGTCCCCTCCTCTGCTTTTGTAAGGAGAAAAGGGATGTCTCTGTATATCTGGACACAGCTCAAAACCATCCTGCACTTGTGTTCACAGCTTCCCTGTGCATGCAGCCTACCTCAGCCTCGGCCCATGATGATGGATGGCAATTACAACGACGGGGATGTGAATGAACTGGGGCACTACGTGTCTGAGAATGGAGATAAACAGGACCGAATGATGGTGCAGCTGGCGCTGGGGTCTGACAGGGGCTCGGGCAGGAGGAAAAACCAGAGATATGTCAGCATGAGGATCGACACTCATGCCATCGACAAATATTCCAGGATAATATTCCCTGGTGCATACATTCTGTTTAATTTGATATACTGGTCCATTTTTTCATAAATATACATAACTTCCATAGTCACAGACCATTATGACATTAAGTGAAAGTAGGGTCTCATAGGCTAACAGAAAGAAAATGGAGAATTGTTTTAATTGGAAGGAAGATTGATTTTTATTCAGGATTTTTTTAATTAGATGCAATTTATCTGTAGCATAAATAATTGTGCAAGTTTCACATTTCAGCAAAATATAGGATATACAATCTAAAATTTTATACTTATTTAAAGCTGTGCGATGTTCCTTCTTGTGCCTCACAGGCCACTATAAACTATTTTAACAAATTACTATAACTGCCAGTTGCTTATATATGGTGCATTCTCCATTTTGTCCCCCTGAAATAGCAATTCTCCAAGTATCTGAGTGAACACATACGTCTCTCAACTCAGCAGACTTATCACATTCAATACCAATAAATACAAGAATATGCAGATACTTGCACGTTTGCAGGATGAGGTCAGAAACGGTCATTACAAACACAAAATATTCAGTACTGGGAAACACTTTGGCAAGGTTATTGACAGCTACAGCTTGCTTTCACTGCTTAATGCATGCTGCCCCAGCAGTACTGCAGTTACAGGTCCACACAGGAATACTTTCAGACTTGTGCTTTGTCTTGATCATATTTAAAACAAAGAAATCTTTCCAAACAGATTTGACTATCTTTTAAAATACGACTTGCAATGGACATTTACTAAGGAATGAACAAAAGCCTGGCTTCCTGCAATGCTAAACCAAATCCTCTGGGAAAGAAGGGAGCTCTCCTTGGACCTCCTTATCTGGGTCAGCGGCAGTTTTGCTCTTGAGTTTCCTGGGAAAGGAAACTGGTTTCTCTACAGAATGATCCAGGGAAGACAATCGGGTGTCTACAAAAAGAACAAAACTACTCCTTTTCTCTGAGATAGCCCGGGTATTCCTGGTCTGTACAGCCTGAGAACCTGTTGCAGCCTGTAAAGCCACCAGTAATTGCACTCACTTCCAGAGAAAGCCTAGTTCATCTGGTTTTAGTAAAAGCGTAATAGAAAGGTGCTCAACAGTTGACAAAGCAGTAGTACGGACTTTATATTTGAGTTACTAAAGATACCATGCCAAAAACTTTGAAATGAAGTAAAAAGGAGCTTCTACCATGAGACAGCAGCTCCATTGCAGACCCAGGTACAACTAACAGACTCTGCTCTCACGCTGCATCCATCCCCCCAGCATCCTGCAGCCCACCGTGCCCTCGGAGCAGGCTCAGCACCCTCCAGGGCAGGAACAAGGAGACACAGCTGGAGCTGGGGGCACTTGGCAGTGACTTAAGTCCCAACCCGCCATCAGAGTTTCTGCAGAGCAGCCAGTCAGCGTAAATGGAAAAGGCAAAATCTATAATGCAGAAGTAGTAAAATATTTCAGGAAAACAAGAATTGGTTGCATGGCATCAGGGGCCTGTACAGGAACAGGAGCACCAAAGGTGTCTCAGAAGTGTGTTACACACCTACATCCACAAAGCTAACTGAGGGTTTGGGTTAACAGGACTTTAAACACAGTGCACGCTTTTGCCCACAATACAAAATGCATTATTTCCTGCACAGCAGATGCTGTTGTCTATTACAGGTGTAGCTGCTTCGAGAATCAGACCAAAGTAGTTGTGTCTCCAAAAGGTAAGTGAAGCTTCTTACATGAAATCTGCCCTGGACTGACTGATCTGCCATTCTATACATTAGGTTCATGACACAGACATTGCAGTTGTTTGAACACTCCTGGTTGTTGCTTTAATTTCCTATGTAAATAAATGTCATGTAAACATACTCCGCATTTCTTACAACTGCTAAAATCATGACCTTGAAAACTACCTATGCCCACCTTGCACTTACAGCCTACACTCCACAGATAAGGCAATGAAATCACAAAAGCTAAAATCATTAAAAGACACACCCACCCATAAGATGGTTTTACTACTCATTTCTACACAGGGGTTTTTCTTTCACATACACATACTATCTTAGCTTCGTTTTATCAAGTTTCCTTCTTATCACACTATTCTCCAGCGAGGTTTTTTCAAGAGATTAAAAAAAGGTACCTAATTTCTTAAACCATAAATATTTCAGTGAAACAAAGGTAGAAAGGTCATGCTGGCAAAGCAGATGAAAGGCTCGCCACCAGATTTGGCCACCTACCATATTCTTTATTCCCGATGGCACCTTCTCCCACAAATAGCTCCAAGATTTCTTGGGCACTACTTGCACAGGAATGTATTTAGATTCTCAGTATTGTTAGAACCCATTTATTTCTGCAATTTAAAACCAGCACAAACAGAAATGTGAGATTTTATAGTAAGCTTTCCAGCTTCATAAGAAGCTTAATGCTATGTAGTTCGCTGCAGTACTGTATGCTCCTTTATAGACTCATTAATCTCATACTACATACAGTATTTGGCTCTCATACTACATACAGTATCTGAACAGTATATTAAGGGAGATTTTGAAAATATAAATGGGAGCTGGACTTTTGAATTCCCTGGCTTTCAGTGGGAGACTGGTTTCTAAGTTCCCATGTGATTTTCAAAGTTCCCCTTCCAGCACATCTCCCTAAACAGATTCCCCAACCTCCATGTTTGGATTTACATTGTTAATTTACTTGTGTTTTATTTGGGAAAGTCTAGTGCCTTTTCAGTCTTATATAAATGTGTATATAGATGTATTCTATAAATACAGGGTATGTCATATACAGCCAGTGTTTGCTATCAACAACTGTACTCATTAAACATATTTACACACAGAGTTTTTTGGCTTTTTAACCTTTCAGTGTGTGGTTTTTGCATCCAATCATTAACACACTGGTCCTTTCCATTTCCACAATAAATCAAAGTGATTTGTTTGGTTTTGTTTATTTCTAGAAACACTCAACATCACAATAAAACTTCACATTCATACAGCATTGCTGTGTTCTCTACCTTCAAAAGAATGATCTCCATGAGTTTAGGTGTATGTAAGATCTTTTTGCAAAGGACCTGATTCAGTCAAACACCAACTGTCCTTAAATCCTGTGATGCCTATAGGGCTGGAGAGTGCTGCTATTTCACAGGCAGGGCAACATTAAGCTTTCCACCCCAGGCTGTGTACATTACAGTCCTCGTTCTTCTGGCCTAGGGTGATACTTTGCAATATAATTCAGACCAATTTCTTGGAGGTCAACCCAAAGCCCAGCCTGGGATGATGCTGATTGTAGAAGTTGAATTGCATTAGCAGGTCTGTGTGGATTAAGGATAGACACAAGTTCTGCCTGTGAGCATGTCTAGATTCAGAGCTTTGGATGCTGAAGTCTTTAAGGATGCTGATAATTACTGGCAGGGTGAAGCAGCAAGGAGGCAAACTTCAGTCAGCAACAGATAGAATAGTGAGAAGGCATGAAGGAAGATTGATAATCTCTTTCCCTCCCCACTAGAAGGATATTCTCTGATTATTGATATTGATTATTATTATTATTTTCAGAAAAACAGAAAATATTGATTATTATTAATCAAATCATTGGATGCCCCTCTCTCTACATACTGCATGCCCAAGCAAGTGATTCCCTCAGTACAAAACAGATCCAAATTCCCTGCAAGTCCTGATGAGCATGTAGAAACATCCCCCTCCCCCCCAGGACTCCTGCACTTGCTCATATGACAAGAGGCTACATGATGGAGCACCGAAGCAGCAGCAGAGAAATGAAAAGCCACTGAGACCACACGTACCCCATGTTCCACAACAGGACAACACAAGTGGCTCAGTGGCTGTACAACACACAAGGACTGTTCAGACACTGAAACAGATCTGTGAAAGCCAAAGTGTAGTGTGTGAGGCATGTTCCAGTATTCAAGAACCAAAAGTATATATAAACAGGAAAACTAACAAAAATTGGAACTCCTGATGAATTTTAAGTACTTATCAAACAGTTTTTATGAAACAAGACTCCAGCACTGGAATTGATGAACACGTACTACATTTGTGTGCTTTTATCTTCCAATAGGGTCTTAAGAAGCTAAGAAGAGATGGGCCATTATTACATTTGCCAGTTCGCTTTGAGACTGAGCAGCTGAAAACACAACTTTGTATAGGTATTTGAGCAATCATAAATGATAGCACTGCATAAATGGCTGTTAAGACTATCCACAAACACGTGGACTTCATTCTTTCCTATGACTGAGGCATTTCTTACTGTATTTTTAGATATAGACATTGAGATGCAGTTATGGCAGAAAAAAAATCCTTGATGAGTTTGTGAGGAACCTTTGGCTTCTATTAGTTCCTAAAGGAACCTAAAACAGCCATCTCACCCAACTGGCTTAGTAGAGAGTTTGGGTAAGAACTCCTAAGAGGGATGCACTTCTGCTCCCTAATAAAAACAACAAAATGGGGGTGCCAGCAGCAGTCAGCCAGACAGGCT
Source organism: Strix aluco (assembly GCF_031877795.1). Classification (NCBI taxonomy): domain Eukaryota; kingdom Metazoa; phylum Chordata; class Aves; order Strigiformes; family Strigidae; genus Strix; species Strix aluco. Next base: position 91,549,302 of record NC_133933.1, read on the forward strand.
GGCGGACAAAGGCTCTGCAGAAGGCTGCTACTTTCAGGACCAGGGAATAGTAAACCTTAGGGAAAAACAGGAAATCATGTAGACTGACTTTATTTTAAAATGATTTAATCCTAAACACTTCGCTCTAAATAAAAATCTGGTTTAAAGAATGCTGTAATCAGCAAGTTACAAGAAGATCACTCAAATACTAGACAAAAACTTACTTCAACAGCTAATGTGTTATGACTCTTCACAGGAACACAGACTTGCTCTCTGACTGCAGTGTGATCAGGTACAGAGCACTCAGACAATGGGAATGAAATGATTACAGATATATGATTCACAAGAACCTAAAGCTGCTTCCCATTTACTGTTTGAAGAAAGGCTGCTAGACCCTTCTACACCAACTAGCTTAACTCAGCAGGTTACAAGTTCTCTCCTTCAAATCTTTTCATAAAAAGAAATCCATCACATTTCATTATTTTTTTGTTTTAAATCAGGCATAGCTTTTACTGAAGTTCTAGGACAGATATTAAGTAAGGAAACACTGTAGCTTGGGGCTGGCAGAGGCTTTAAGTTCTTCACAAAGTCTGGATATAATCATCACATACTTAAACAGCTATTATTTCCCATCAGCTGCTTGGAATCATTTCAGCAATAAGTTTATTACCTACACAGTTTGATTCATTGATAAAAGTACTGTTCATGACAAATATTCCAATATTCTTACATTACAAACAGCTTGGGGAAGACTGCAGTTAGGGTAACTTAAAAAACATGCCAAATATTTTCATATACATGTGATTGATGAGCACAAATTACTGAAAATCAAAGTAAGTTTTATTCCCACAGGAAATAAATTTTTCATATAGAGTATCCTTGGGATAGTAAAATCCTAACATTAACTCCCAAGCTGCTTTAGTTCTGGACCTTAAGAATGAATGTTGAGACAAATCAGAATTAACTTGCCTGGGGAAGTTGAAAAGTCTCTATCCTTGGAGGCTTCCAGGATTCAGCAAATGAAGCCAAGCTCACCTAAGTGTTGGTGATAATCCCACTTCAAGCTGGAGGCTGCACCAGGTTTAGCCCAATAGAGATCCTCCAGAGAGCCCTCCCAAGCACCATGCCTATTATTCTATGAATTCTAGTATTTTTTAATAGTGAAAACAGCTCTAAGATTATAAAGACTACCATTAAATACTGTGTTTGAAAAGCATTAACCCTCACAAAAAAAACCCGCTCAATATGGCAGACTGAAATGGAAAGCTTAAAAACACCCCACATTTACATAATTATACCAAACTAGGGGAAAAAAATAATCAAACACTATTCAAATGAAGTCATGCAGCATCCCAATATTAATCAAAGGACAAGAAAATTCAGTCATAATTAAATTGCTTTATTGATACCAATTCATCTTTAATCAGTACTTCAGTTTCATTTTAATTCCAGCAATGATTACAACAAAATTAAGACATGCTTTTAGTGCAGAAATGTTTAATTAAACGATCTTGGACATAATACAGCCAACAGCCAGCTAGTCTGGACAAAGAACTGAGAAGGCTGTAATGCACATCAGCCTGTAGGAAGCGCAACAATGCGGCATGTACTGCTATCCCTGGAATCTCAACACTCCATCTTAAAAACAGTAAAGCAAAAAGTTAAGCAGCACAGGAGGAAATAAAGAGCCACATATGCTAAGGAAACTCAAACTAGCTTGTTAACCCAATAGAACTTAATGAATTGTAACTGAGAACTAGCAAGGTAGGGTTTACATTAAAAGTTAAAGTTCCTTTAACAAACCTTGGACCAAATTTCAGTTGGATTTAGTATTCAACTTACTATCCTGGACATACCTATAGCTCAGAGTCCAACCCTCATGTTTCATGCATTCATTTGTCAAAATTGTCTGTTAACAAAAGCAAGGATACTGGTGTAAGGAAGGACCATTCTGTAACCTGGGATACTTATAGTCATGCTCAACTTCAGATAACTGGCTTGTAACACAAAACAAACCCCTTTAATTGTGCCTCTAGTTCTTACAGAAACAGATAAATAATTACTTCCTTTTCCAAAGATACTGAACGTTTAATATATTAACAGATGGTCTGTGTCCTATTACTACAAGCACAGAGGCTGAAGTATCAGGAAGACTAAAAACTGTCAAATTATGTTGTCTACACAACATACAAACAGAAGCCAGCCTAGTCACACTTTTTTCCTTCTAACAAGGGAGTCACAGAATTCTTAAATAGCAGCTGGAGGTCTGTGTTAAGAGCACGCAGAAATGCAGAGGGAGTGCACAGTTAAACCAGGGTAAGGAATCTTTTTTCCAAATTTAGAAATTGAATATAGAGATTAATAAAATAAATTCTGATTAGAATTCTAGAGTTTACCATTTAGAGACTGGTGCTAGAAACAAGGTTTCTGAAATTATTTTGGGTATTCTGACTTCCTGGGAATACAGTTTGCCTGACTTCAGAAGTTTACTGTAATACCTATGATTAGGAAAACATTAACCAGTAAGCTGCTCTTTCACTCAGTCTGTCCACTGGCTCAGCAATTTGTATCTGAACAAAAGATTAGTTCCTTCTCTATGTATTCACATGATCCTTTAAATGTAAAGAAGAATTCCTAACATGTTTGGACACACAGAATACCACCTAGATAAAATCTGCAACATTAATGTCTCTAGGAAGCAACATAAGGATTTAACAGACTAACTACAGAACAAACAGAAAGGACAACTGGCCTGGCTTAACAGATCTGCTGCTTAGGGTAAGGGAACAAACAGGTTTAAGAAGCCAGTTACTGCACATGCAAGATTCTCAGGGCTTACTACAAGGGTTTGCACACAACCAGTTTTAGGTTACCTTCGTTTACTGCTTCATGGTACCATGCTTGCATCTTTGTGAAAAAGTTTTGCATTGGTTTAGTTAAATTTATACACATCCTTCCGATCAGTTAAGTTAGTGCAACACCTTGTGTGGACACCTGTATTGCTTTAGAGTAGAAGTGAAAGGTGCACATGCATTTTCCTGCAGCAGTTTAAATATGTCTATTTAAGTACATAACCATTTAGCTGCTTTCATATTTTTTGATCAATGACTGCTCCACAACACCTCCACAATTTATTAGGAGGATCAATGCATTTCAGGACAATCAACCTTTACAGATTGCACTTCCATACAGTTCTCTTCCGTTGCTGGAAGATACTATTGCCAAAGCCAGGCATGCTTCCATACACCTTTCTGTCCAGTGAAACCAGCTCAGGCTCTTGTCCCAAGGAAAAGCAACTTGCCAGAGAGAAATGCTTCACAGGTCAGATTCAGGCTATGATCACCAAGTGAACAGTGCTTTTTTAGAACAAAAATTTCCATGTAAATGCCGTATTTCCTCTGTAAGGAATATTGCTTTAACAATACACAGAAAATCACTGACAAGGGATCTAAAACACTACCATTTATTCAACACTGCAACTTAAAGACAAGATATTTGAGATCTCTCTCTGAAATTCATCACCATATTGAATGCAGCAAACATTACAGCTAGATGAAATTGCACATTTTTGAAAGCAATGATACTACTTGTTTCTAAAGTCCAAAAAAAAAAAAAATCAACATTTCAGCTATGTGTTTATCCAGCCCCTTCTGGGATTTAAATACAGCATCTCCATTAAGTCAAGCCTACTGAGATAGTTTTAATGAAGTTTAGTGTGATGCACATGCTCCTATGCCAACACCAGATTCTTCGTTAAGTTCTACTGGATTTATTTGTCCCTCTTCTTTTAGCTTCACCTGTCTAAAGTCTTCCCTGACTATGTCTAGCAGACCTGGCTTGAAAATGACATCCAGTGCTGTCATTGCCAAAGCTTTTGCTGTGCGCAAAGCATAGAACTGAGCATTCTGTGACCCTGCAGAAAAAAGAAATTTCAGGTTAGATTACTAATATTAGCTACAAACCACTAGCTTCCCACATAAGACACATTCTGTAAGATAATCTTCAAGTTTCAGTTACAAGAACAGTTTCTTAAAAATGTACTTGCATGAAGTATGCCTATTTTCTGATGCCTCGAAACAAATTTTCACATGCAAGTGCTTAACTTTCTGCTACTGATGTAAACAACGAAGACTGAAAACAGGAAAATAAGCATTCACATTTTCCTTTTTAGAAAATGCCAAGTTTTATACCATTATTTCTATTACATTTCCAGAGAATTGTGCTTTAGGAGTAAAAATTACCTTTTATCTTTTGGCTCATGTTTAGAAACTCTTCTGAACGAGCTGCTAGGGATAATCTTTCTAATTTCTTCTGTCTAGATGGTATACTAAGTCAGGCTTTTAGTATGAGTTGTGGTCATCCTTCCCATACATATTTAACTTTAAACAGAGTAATAGAAATTCTACATTTTGGCAGTGTTTTTCTGCAACTCTACAATTAACTAATTGTTTCAGGGTCCGTATTCAGCTCAGATCCCATCATGCTTGAAGAAAGCAACTACATTTCTGTACAGGTATTCACATACAGCCACTTTCAGATCTAGTACTTGCACTTTGATACATTTACTGCATGGTAGCTTTGAACACCATAGAAGCATGTGAAAACTTTAATCCTCTGTAATTTGACATATTTATAATTTCTAGATTTCCTGTAGTGAAGAGTCAGCAACCAGGTCCTACAATGCATAAGGGTTCCAAATAAAAACCTCTAACCCTTTCCACTTCCACTCACCTGCAGCTTCTGTGTACTGCTCAGTATGATTCAATGCATCGGAGCCAATATAAAAATAAGGATGAAGCCCAGGGACTACAAATGTAACATTTCCAAAGTCCGTGGAACCTAGAAGCAGCATAGAAATTTTCTTAATGAACAAGTGCTGAAGAGTTTTGCATGCAGTAAGAAAATGTATGATAGATATTATCTCCAGCCCGTATCTAAAACAGAATATCCTCTTCCCCAAATACTAAAATAAAAGCATTTCTAATGAGTCATTATCCATACAAAAAATCTCCCATCACCAAGATGTCCTCCCTAACTAGCCATCTTGAGATGCTGCTCTCCAGTGTGCTTCTGATCAATAATCAGTTACTGGACTGCAAGGAAGATGTATCAGCATGTTCCTATTCCATTTACTGTTAATTTTTCATCAAGCATCTCCTGATAGTAAGCTGTTAATTCAGAAACAATGAAAGCTGCAAACCTTGGAGTCTTGGGCAGTTCAGCTATTTTCCTGCTACAGCCCTTAGAACCAGGCCCAACAATTCCCACTTTTCACCAGTATGCAAATACTCAACATTAGGTAGGGGACTCTGAAGTAGGAACAATCTATCTTTAAACAAGAACAGATTGAGGACAGCTATTTTTTCCTGCGCTTTTTCATTATTCTCAGTTTTAGAACCCTTAACAGCACAAGCACTTTTGAAATAACAAAATCAGAACTAAACTCCAGGCAAAACACCAGTGCTTTGTAGACAAAGAAATTCTTGATAGCAATGCTGCAGATTTTAATGATTATTCTTTCATGCCTGACTAGCACTTTCAGTACATTCGCTAGTGATAGTACCTATCTCACAGTACTGCCTTATCTATTTAATGATACCATCCAGAACTAGTAGATCTTTCATAGTAAATCATCCAGGAGTCTGCAACTACTTCCTGAGTGCCTTTTTTTTTTTTACCCAAACAAGCAATCTACTCGGTATTTGTTAAAATGACATTTAGAAGCTGGAGAAATCAACATACCAGTTATTGTGAAATTCAGATACCAGAGGAAGCATTGTTTTGTAGTAGGGAAAAATAGGGATGAGCAACTAAGATCTCAATTAACTTTTCCCAGGCCAATCAGAGCTGCAAGAATTTTCTTCTTTAGCAATGGCATATAAAATGACTGTTCCAAAGATTTAAAATTATTTGAACACATCAGGTAGCCTCCATGTCATGGTACTTTATGAAGAGAAGATACTGCTAATGCCTTAAGACTTAGAAATGAAGAATAGAGATTTCACTTGGAAGCATGTAGTTACTAGAAGTGAGTCCACAGAGTCTACATTATGTGATCAAAGAGGACAAGACTAGCCTGCTATTTACTCTGCCCACAAACAGAAACAACAAGGCTTGTCCAAAACCATGACTTTTTCCTATAATTCAGTATGCATTTGAAGAAAATCCAACTCTTGGCACAGCAACAAGTTATCTTAATTTTCAGTAGTCTACACTATTGATCCACTTTCTGGTCATTCGGGAATGACAAACCAGCAGTCTAGAAGTTCTGCCTACTCCCAACTAGACCAAGAGTTCTAGACTCACCTTCCTAAGTCCTAATAAAAACTGCTGGAAAGACTGTGTTGGCCTTTTTCCCTGCTCTCACTCAGCAAATGAAGCATTAGAAACTTCAGTGCATCCCAGCTCACGGTCATGTAACTCCACTTAAATTTATATCCATATCCCATCTGCTACGAGTTTACAAGTTATTTTTGCTGAATGTAGGGGATTTAAACTTGGTATTTTTTAGTAAAATGAAGAGCTTACCAAGCCAAAATCCAGGCCGCTTTTAATAAAAGTGTGACAGTCAAATCTTTCCCTCTATCAGAAAAAATGTCACACCCTTTAGTGGTAATAACCTAGCAGCATGTTTAGAACATCAGGTGTTCCAGTGGTTTCCATACAAACATCTGGAACTGTATGCCTGCTAGAGATGTACAGATTGGGATTCCTTCCAGAAGCATAAATAATTGCAGTTGTCAATGCAATATACAGACTTGTGCTCAATTAAATTCTTCAATTAAAAAGGCATTGGAAGCTCCAGACTCTCAAAAATATATCCTGAAGCTGATACTGAAGCCTCTTCAAGTCACTGAAGATGTAATGGAAGTCAATATTACCACAAACATGACTGCAAGGGAAAACGCAAAAGATTCCAGGAAGCATTTCTATACAGCCCCAAGCTTCAAAAGTGGTATTTTCAAAACATACTGGCTCCTTCTTAAGATAGTCTGTATCAGTCTTGTGCACAGGAAGCCAACGAACCCCATGAATGCTGAAAATATCAGAGTAAGTTATCACAAGCATGGATACCTCAACTAAGGCATGCTAAACTAAGCCATCTGCTTTGGGAGGTTATCAATATCCTGTAGCAGGGCCACCCTACCAGCAGAAGGAGAAACTGGTCACGGCACCTGGTCAAAGCTAACTCAGATACACATTATTTCACATCATCCTGGCTGTGTGCCAAATGAGTGAAGCGTGCACAAGGCACACAAGGTAGTGTGATTTGATGGACTGAAGGAATTCTTCATACCGCTTAGCTGCCTAGAGCGATACCTGTAAGCAGACCGATACTAATACCCATGTAGAGGTGGCAGCGAGTATGCTCATCTGTTAACGACTTTTCTGCTGCACAGACATGGAGAAGCAACTGAGCTATCTTCCTTCCCTTTCAACAGAAGAAACTGATATCCTAAAAGAAAACATTGAAAACCATATGAAAACTAAACAGAAATAGAGGTCTTGAAAAAGATGAGACAAAACACTCAATCCCCCCCAAAAAGGGTAGCATACAAAATTCCACTCCTATGTCTCTGGAGACTGTGCTTTGTTATCACTCCTGAATCACCACTGCAAAAATTCAGAGGAAGCTGTGGAAAGAAAATTCAGTAAAGCCTACTGCAGTGAGACAAAAATGCAATTGCTCAAGCACATTTTGACATTTGACAAGCAATTTAAGGACAGAACAGGCATATGGGGAGTTTCAGTTTAAGTTAATGGTTAACATTTACCATATCATGTAACTTACATATGAAAGCACTATTACAAGTAGGTGTCTGTACTAAGTTCAATGTCCTCTGAACCAGCAAGATCACCAGTACTCATGATCTTCACCCTTAATACAATGGTGTGAAAGAAGCAACTAGCAGAGCTCCAGAAAGTTTCACTATAGTAAGCATTCTAAGTAAGGTTCCTCAGCCCCTTTCTTAGGCTAAATGAGCAAAGTAGTAAATCTTACTTGTACCACACTGAAGACAAAAAGAAATCTGCCTTTAGTTATGATTTGTTTTTAAACCCAAGACAATGAACCAGTTGAAGAAAATATGCTACCGTTGCCTTAATTTGGAAGGGAAGTAAGAAATAGAGAAAAACGACCAGAATACTGTTAGATATGCTGTCTCCCCCACCTAAAAAAAAAAGTTGAGAACTCTGCCTCCAAACACCAAGATCTCAACTGTCCAAAGATAATAATCTGCATTTAATGTAGAGAAGATTAGTACCACAATCAAACTAATTAGGATAACGACTTTTACTGAGAACAATCTTTTCTTTCTAACCAAAACACATGTAACATGAGTAAAAACATTTATATATACTATCATGATCAGTAAGCAAAGGCTATAAAGTATCAGCACCAGTTAAGACTTAAACAGAGCTCCTGTAGGAAGATTCTGAAAAAAAACTGTTAAGGGTGATGAAAAGCCCACCTGAGCATTCAAGAATTCACATTCCTATAGCTCTGGGAGAACAAGATAGTGAAAGAATCTGAAACATAGTCAAGACCCAGAAGTGAACACCTACTTGAAGGGCACCCTTTGGAAAATTAATCTGCTGAACTCGTGAACTAAAATTGGAGGCATAGAATTACCTGTTAATGGAAAGAGCTTTAAATTAGGGTTATGACAATGCTTAAACTTCCACTTAATCTCTTAAAAAACTCCCTCTAAAATATTAGTTAGATGCTAGTAAATTTGTTTATGTGTAAGCTTGGAAAATATTGTTAAACAAGGTTTCTAAAAACAAAGTCCCATCTCCATTCATACCAAACCAGGATTCTGCATTTCAAAGCATCAGAATGAGCAGCAATTCATTACACATCCTCATGATCTCACTAAGACTGTTCTTAGCTTTTCATCCTTTTATCCCCCAAACAAACTGTTTCTTACTTGAAATATTTTCAGAAATAATATCAGAAAATGATTACTGCTTTTCATACCTGTTGGGAGAATTTCTCAGCTTCTACAACAAATACAGACACACAGGCCAGAGGTATGATCCTTTTACAGAGCTTCAACTTTATAATATGGCTTCTTCTTCTGACCAAACTATGTTTAACCTAGCTCTGTCCCATTATTTTATACACTTAAGAGTTGGTCAACCTAAGCTTAAGTCATAACAAAAAACCCAAATGGAGTTACCTGACAAACCATTCAAGATACAGTCTTCTGATATAAATTCTATTCCAAGCTTCTTTCCATTCTCCTTGTAAACTTTCTGCAGGCTTTTATTTGGAAGTACATTGTAGTAATCATTTTCACCACCTTTTATTTCCACCTAGACGAAAAAAACCCAAATGATTAGAAATTTTTCTTCAACTTAAGCCAGTTTAAACAATTTAAAGACCAGAAAAAAGTACATATCCATACTTCAAGGCCATGTCAAAACACACATAAGTACTAAGCTTCTTTCAAAAATACAGCATTCTGCCAAATATCACCCTTAATCAAAACACAGCTGGTGTTCTGTGAAGCTTGCACTAGACAGCCAAATTCCAGAAGCACAGGTTTCACAGACAGCATCCCCAAAAATAGGAAACATTTCTTGTAACACTGTCTTATGATTTCAACTGCAGGTACTATTAAACTACATAGAAATCAATTTAGGCTTTCACCAAATTCTATTTTACTATTGTTCAGAACACTTCCAATAACTAAAGCCCCATTCATGAAATGACTTCACACAGGCAAGAAGTTTGAAAACAAATGTAAAAAACATACCTATGTCAAATTTCAAAAGATATCTTCCATTCTGCATAAAGCGCACTTTCTGAATTGTTTTCTAGTTAGAGTGGAGGGGCTATACTTGGAAAACAGCATCTAATGCCTCAAATAGATCTTAAAACTCACTAGCTCACATTCATATACACTATATCTATGTTCTGATGAGCATAGACATTTCTAGTCACAGCTGTATCATAAACCTGTAACCACAGAGCAGGTAGAACTGCCTATCTTAGCAATACGCTGCAAGATAATCATATTGCTTGAACCAGCTACAGGAGACACTTCCATTTACTAAAAGAAAAAATGAGAAGAACGTTAACTGAAAAAAATCACTCCATTTTTCACATTTGGTTGCTACATGAGCCTGCTGTTTAATGTGGCAAAGGACCCAGTGACAAAGACCGTGGAAAAAAGAAAAAACACTCAATACCTGTTTTGTCTGTTCCTACCGGTAAGGTTTGCCATCAAGTCTCCCAGGTCTCTGAGCCTAGAAGCACTGTCTGCAGAAGAGCATCACCCAGATCAAAAAAAAAGATTATGGGGCACTTAAAGAAACTGTATGTACATGGGACCAAGTACAATGCATCCAAGGATGCAGAGTAAGAAAGGAACAGTAGTGCAATCAGCGAGCTATGATTTTTTAAGTGTAGTTGAAACAGAGGGATGCTCTAGCTCACTGAAAGAGAGATAAAGGTCACATCCACCTTGAAGGGTCAAGAGGAGGACCTTGGAAATTACAGACTGGTCAGCATGTCCTATCCTCAAGCTCCCAGAGGGATTACAGAGCAAATAAATCCTCCTAAGACCAATGTCCACAATCACAAGGCAATTGTGAGCATCCAGCATATATTCACAGAAGAGCAGATAGTGCATGACCAAGCTTAGCTTTTCATGACATGTCTGGCTCAGAGGACACAGAAGACATGCGAGCTCAAAGTGTTATGATCAAATAACAAATTAATCCAAACTGCTGCCTGTTACTTGTGGCATTCATCTGCAATCAATACTGGTGCCATTACTGTTTTAATATCTTTATTATTTATGCAGACAACTCCTGCAAGACCACATCATCTGGTATACTGTGTTCAGTTCTGTGCTCCTCATATCAAGACTGGAGCTAGTCCAGAGGAAGGCCACAAAGATTATTAGGGTGCTGGTGAACATGACATACAAGGAAAGGCTGAAGGAACTTGACTTGTTGAGGCTTCAGAAAAGACAACTAGAGGGAGATCTTACTGCTCTCTACAGATACTGGATGGGGAGGGTACAGAGAAGACAGAACCAGATTTCTGAGATGCCCAGTGATATGAGGAGAGGCAGCAAAGGAAATTCCTATTAGATATAACAATCATAGAATGGTTGAAGTCGGAGAGGACCTCTGGAAGTCATCTTGTCCAACTACCCTGAACAAGCACAGTCACCTAGAGTTGGTTGCCCAGAACCATATCAAGGCAGCTTCTGAATATCTCCAAGGATGGAAACACCACAGTCTCTCCAGGCCACCTGTTCCAGTGCTCAATCATCACAGTATAAACATCAGGAAAAATCTTGTTCACCATGAGGTGGGTAGAGCACTTGAGAGAGGTTGTAGAATTTCATCCTTGGAGATACTCAGAAGTCCACATGGCACTGAGCAATCTGCTCTAAGTGGTCCTGCTCTGAACAGAGGGTTAGACTAGATGACCAAGGCCAGGCTGGACGGGGCTTTGAGCAATCTGGTCTAGTGGAAGGTGTCCCTGCCCATGACTGGGGGGTTGGAACTAGATGATGCTTAAGCTCCCTTCCAACCCAAACCACTCTACGATTTTATGACCTCTGGAGGTCCCTCCCAACCTACATTGTTCTATGATTCTGTGGCATTCTATTTACAAGCCAAAGCTTTCCTTCAGGACACAAAGCAACAGAATAGCAAACAGTATCATAGAAATTTAGATTTCAGCTGAACACCATGCAGACAGAAGTGCTAAACCTCAATTTCCTATTCTAGCTTACCTTATCTCCAAGGTAACAGAAACAACATGACCATGAATACATTCTTACTTTACATCCTGTGGCCAGTGCTGCAGATTTGAAGCAGTTCTCAACCTTCTCTGTCAGAACAGAAAGATCTTTCATTGAAGGTGCACGCAAGTAAAACTCTAGTTCAGTGTAAGAAGGAATGATGTTAGGTTTCACACCACCATTTTTTATTACACCTACAGAAAGAGAAAAGTCATGTTATCAGTCAAATACAGCTGCTTGATCTTCAGACCTATCATGAAACTCCTTGCTCAAGAACTAAATATATAAACAAAAAGCAACAAAACATCAGCATGAAATACAATGTCAAAAATACAGTAGGTGGACAAAGTTTCTTCATCACATCAGAGTAAGTGAAACGTGTACATGTTTTTCAGCACAATTTCATTGCATTCTTTGGTTAGGTATCTGTTATAAACCTAGACAAGCCAAACTACCATTTGTAACTAATCCCCTGAAATTCAATGCATCAGAGGCATGAAGCAATCTGGCTGCCATTAAAAAAATTGTTATAAAGGCTACCTTGGATTCCAACTTTTAAAGGTTTCTTCAACTAGAGTATTTCCAACTTGTTTTGCCAGCTTAGAGAGAAATTGTTAGTTGCCTTTCTCAGTAATACTGTTGTAATGTGTGTGTTGCAGCACACAGAAAGTTCATTAGATTCCTCATATTAATTCTTTAGAAATATTGGAATGTATAATATACATAGTTTTATTCAAGAGTGAATCCCAGACAAAAACAGGATGAAAGGGTTCCCTCAAGGAAATGGGTGACAGCTACATAGTTTTCAATTATGACATCAGATGCATTACCATAAAAGAATATAATATTTAGATATTTCAACAATAAAATACTGTAGACCTCAATTCTACTTTAGATTTGAATGCATTAACAGCCAGTTGTTTTCAACAGGCTGTTTGTTTCCCTGGTCTCCTACCCTCAATGGAAATATGTGGAGTAAGATTTGTTTTCTGTAGACACTGAGAAACTATCTACCTTAAATGGAAATACTGCACAAAGTTACTGATGTATGTCACTGAAGCCTGAAGACAGCACTATCAGGATGCAAATGGGCAGCAGATCTTTATTTTTGGTGCAGAAAACCTATTAAGACTATGAACTCCCCCTCACGTAAAACCTTCCCAGTCTCTAATAGTCAAAGTAAACAAAGTGCTGCATTAAATCACTATCAGTACTAGTCTGTAACAAAAAGGAACAGCTCAGATGAGACAGACATCACAGGAACCAGAAAGTCAGCAAGTAATCATGCAAATTTGCATGACACATACATAACACATTTGCTCAAAACAAATAGCATGAGTAAATAACTTTCACTTGTCTTGCCCAGCACATTTGTAAATGGAATTGGATCAAGTCTAAGAGCATGTCTACACTTCAATTTCAAAGCATCTGCAATACAGACTGGACAGCAGGTCTAGTGTTAAAACTAGGCTGCCTGCACATTACCAGTAGCACCCAGTGTGCCCCTCTAGATAAAACTTTTTTTACAACCTGTTTAATACAACTTGCATTACTATTTTTCAAGGGGGCAATATATACTGCACTCATAAGCAGGGAAGAAAGATAACATCAAATATCAGACAATCTCAAACCAACAATGTTCCAGTACATAAAACACTTAGAAACTCTAGACTCTAATGGAAATTTCAGTTTTTGTTAGTGGGTTAACACTAAGATTTTTAGAAGCACTTAAGTCAGCCACTGCTATTACTGCAAGTCTACAACACAAGGTCTCCAACACACTGTTGTAAAGAAATCATTACTAAAATTAAATCTCATTCTGGCTGCTTATACTTTCTCAAAAGTATTTTAAATATTTGTAGTTTGAAAACCAGGTTTATGACAGCAGTTGATTCAACACAGTAATTTAAGTTTTGCTGTGGTTCAGGAAGTGTTACCTCTAGGAGGCTTGTTTAGATACTCTAGTTTTTTGCCTACATTACCCATGTAGCCCTTAAACTATGAAAAAAGCAGTATTAAGGGTTTTAGGCTTAGATTCAATAGAAGACTTAGGCACCTCTAACCTTAAACCTGTAACACATGGGTTTCAGACACCAAATTCATAATTAAGTGCCTTGTTTCCTACAGAGCAATAGGGTAAGAGAGGCTATGCCCACTGTCTGAAATTCATTTGGGTATGTTCCACAGCAGAACTGCTAACATCTTCATCTACAGTCAAAAGGGTTAGGGCTTCCAGACTCCATCCAGATATCCTGGAGAGAAATACACACATGTATTATACAGCACAAGCAGCCAAGGCATGTAATGATTAGCTCAGAACTTCCAGAAGTGTTTTAAGCTCGTAAGTATTCCAAATAAACAGTTCTACATTCAGAAGTCATGTAGAAATGACAAAGTTTAATTTCAACTTAGAAAACATTGTGTTGGGTGTAACAAGGGAAACCTGGGTTTATAGCTAAAGGGCAGCTTCCATCTCAACTTCTGAAAATTTCTCCCTGTACAAAGAGAAATGCATGTTGTTGAAGCAGTACGAGTAAAGCTTAATGGTCAATATGTCTCACTGCAAAATGACCCTTCTACTCCAAGGTCTACTAGACATTAGAATCTAGTGAACATCTAGTTCATTGGGCTACTAACCAAAACTACGGGCTTCTGCCATCACTTGTTTTTTCTCCTCTGGCAAATAAGCTTCAGCCACTCTAGACCACTACACCTTTCCAATAAATGCCATCTAATTAAAGGAATGTCTACCACAAAACTGATGCAGTAAGCATATTTCATTTTTCAGAAGCATTTAATCTTACACCTTTGCAAAACACATACTGACTTTAAGCAATTCAAGGCCATGTACCAGAATAAACTTTCACTTTTAAAATTTTTTCTTTCTGAACTGCAATTTCAAGTGCAAAGACTTAAAAGTTGTCTCGCCTCTAGGTCCCTGTGTCCTCTTTTAAATCTGACCTATAAGCCTATTTTCAGCAGTTAGTTCTGGACACTGACATGATTTTAAAGATTACAGACAAACTATTTAAATTAAATGGTGCTATTTCATAATATTTGAAGTGACTATACTAATTTAGTGCAATAATGCAATACTTAATGGGATTTTGTAAGTTAGTATTTCAACAGCCTAAACTCTTACTTGCTGGACATTAGGTTTAATGAAGATCTCACCATGAACTCTCCAGGTCGGTTTCATTTGCTGTCTTAAAACAGACAGATTGTTGTATGCAAGAACAGCAGCATCTAATGCATTAACTCCTTCCCAAGGATAAGCAGCAGCATGAGAAGCTTTTCCATAGTATTTCACAGTCACACTAGGAAATAAAAGGCATTGCTTATTTTTTTTTCATCCACTGAAAAAAACTCTAAAATAAAAAGTTCCTTTTGTTCACACAAATATTTGTTATTTAAGTTTTGTGCAGCAGAACACCAAACAATTTACCTGGCACTACACTGTCACAAAGTTGAACTACCTCTGAGTGCAGGAAGATGATGGAAGATTTCTAGGAAACCAATGAACTGGAACAATACCAAGAGCCAATCAGACAAAAGAGTTACCAGTAACATAACACTATATAGCCTTTTCCTGAGAAGTACAGGCTTCACATATTAAATTTCTCCAACACTTTTTATACTGCCTGACTATTCTGAGATTTAAAGTTACTAACATTTTCTCAGAGGATAACAAACCTATTTCTCCAGTTCAAAATTAGAAGTTGATTGTCCTAATTC
The DNA here is from genome assembly GCF_031877795.1 of Strix aluco. Lineage (NCBI taxonomy): Eukaryota > Metazoa > Chordata > Aves > Strigiformes > Strigidae > Strix > Strix aluco. The sequence goes on from NC_133933.1 coordinate 91,564,784, forward strand.
CTGTCAAACTTAAATGTGTACAGTATATAAGACAGCAAAAGCAACATTAACAAGGATCACATACAACCTGTGTCTAAATAACAACTGTCAAGTTTTAAAAGCATAGTAAAGGCATAGCCTAGTATAAAATATACATTACTATGCCACAAGCAAAGATGTTTTCCCTGCACACCAAAGAAATCTAATGCAAAGGTTATCCTCCAACTTCGCAGAAGTCAAAACACTGCACCTAAACATACCCAGTAAGAATTCATGCTTTGCTTCATCTGAGGGCCATTTATATTAGCCTTACAAAATTTAGTATTACAATTATATGAAAACTATTTACACAAGGCAAATATTACATACTGACAACTACATAAGGTATTACTATTTATCAAATACAAAAATAGTTTTTTACCAATAGTAGAGACTTTAACTAAATCTGTTTGTACTCAAACCCAGTCCTTTACATAAAAACCCTCCACCTTCAAGCTCAAAGTGTTCCCCCCGCCCCCCTCAAGACACACATCCTGTCTCTTACCCAACTAGGACCAACCTAACTTGCTTGTCCCTCTGTCTTGCACAAATGCCAACTTAGCCACTTATCCTGAACTGACCCCTCATGCTCTGAATCACACCACAGCTGTAAGTTAATACCAAAACTTAAATACTGGATAGCAGAGGGACACAATGGAGTGTACTGTTGCAGCAGAAAACATGTCCTGCTACCGCCTGCAATCCAAATTAAGTATGCCCTTTCCCATCCCCCCTCATCCTCCAAGACAACCATACATCCCTTTCTGTAAAGTATGAGTGTTATTTAAAATTTATTATCATTATGAAATCGAGGTAAGACAACTTATCCTTTAACATCCCACAAGTATTAGACTGCAACTCCTCAAATCAGCTCACAAAGAAGATAGGACAGATCCCTGGATATTCTCCAAAAAATGGAGAGAAGGTAAAGTAAAGCAGAAAGTCAAGTTGCAAGAATTTTTTTTTTTTCCACAGGACACACATGCTTCTTATTAAAAAATTTTTCAGCATTCCTCCTCTTGTACTTCTATTGCTACACAAATGTCATTTACTCTCAGAAAAAAAACCCAACAGATTTTGGTGAATAACACCACCCTAAGCCAGTTTAAGAATATCAGCAGAAGAATGTGGATCCTGCTTGACCAACAATAAATAGGCTGATTAAATGAAGGATAAGCGATTAAGAATCAGCAAATTTTGGCACGTTTTCACCACTGTTCTACCAGTATGTTAATTTTACTTCAGGCACAACCCAGCCTTCAGAGGTTGCAGGTATAGTAACACTAGCAATGTAGTGATCACCAGTCCTTAAATTCCTTGAAAACAACCAGAGATCAACTATCTCATAATTACATAATTATCGGAATCTCATAATTACATAAATCATGACAAACTCAGTATTTCAAGCTTTTGGAGGTAAGTTGTTTCACTCAATACTTCAGTTCCATGCCTCCTCCATATTTAGGGTTTAAAAGCTGTCAGGACTTGTACCCTACAGGAGATCATCACCTCTGAAGGGAGGTTTCCAAATCTTACTGTATCAAACTCACAAGACTATTGCAAGAGTTGAAATGAACAGAAAGACAAAACTATCAATGAAAACTGCATCTTGAAGATTATAGTCTTAAGGTACAGCAACCAAAAGGCAAGCTGGGATAAGTCCTGAAGGAGATTACAATAACCAGTTAAGTCTCTTCAGAAACACAATGATGGACTAGAGCATAGTGCTGGCTAGGTAAGGAAGACAAAGTGTTGCTGACCTTGCTGCTGTTCTACCATAAAACTTATCAGTAACAGAAGCAAATTAGCCACCAGGAACAGCACTGGCAAAAGCAAAATGGCCAATAAAATCAAGCACATAGGACCTGGAAGGTAGCAAAACCAAGCTGAAAACAGCTAGCATCAAGTAAAAAATGGCTGGAAAACCAGTTATTTAAATACTACAGAATTTAGTCAGAGACAGCCCAATGAAATACTTGAAAAAAACTGTTGCACTGGAGGGAGGTTACTAGTGGAGTCTCTGCAAGACAAGACCCTAGGATCAAGAATCACTAGCAACTGTGACAAAATGTAATAACAGAACCTGCTGACAGACTACTGCTGGAACACTATGAAAACTGAACAGGTTTAGAATATCAAAGGAAGAACAGCTTGGCCACGCAGACTGGCAGAGAAAGAACAGAATGAAGCTCAAAAACATTTTAAAAGATCATGTACTTCCAGACTAAGCATTTGCCTAAGAGTTGATTGCTTGACAGTGGCTGAAGAGGAAGCGCCAAACATGCCAGCTGTCTCCAGAATGATAAGAAGACACTACAGTCCCAGCATCAGATGAGTAAAGTCTAAGGAAATTCCACCTCATGTATTGCGTACAACTTCGATTATGCACATCCAGCAAGGAGTGCTTAAAGACAAGTCAAGCCACTCCAAGTACAAATGAACAAACGCTGTCACTAAACAGTAGGGCTAATCAAAAGATGACAAGGCATAATTTCTGAAGAGTTATATGGCTAGCTGACACAAAAAAAGTTGAGTGAGGGTACGACTGCTGTCTATACTTACACTGGGGGTAAACATGAAGGAAAACCAAGAACTACTTTGAACTGAAAAAGCTGATGTCAGAGTCAATAGATATAAAATCACCATGATTAAATTTAGGCTAGAATTTAATAAGGATCCAAACAGCAGCCAGGCTTGGTTGGCCGGCTCACTCAAAAGTGCAAGAGAAAACCTGAAACACTTTCAAACCTGATTAAAATAAAATGCATACAGAGGACTAAATGACCTAGTGGCCCAGGAAAGCAAGGAACTGTGATACATGAGACTCCCTTCAGCTGCATTTTTAATTATTTTTTTTTAACAGATAGGATAATCACATGCATGTTTAAACAGAAACGCCTAGAAACATAAGAAAAAAATATTTTGGGGACACGTGCAAGATTATCTCAGAGCAGTCAGGGATCTTTAACACTATGCTGAACACTGGTCTTTGGAGGAACAGCTCAGTGTTCATAACTGGAACCCGGCTCCTGACTGCAAATACTTCGTCTGAAGGGCACCTGCAAGGTCCCCGTCACTAAGTTCAGCCCCTTCCAAACCAGCTCCCCTGCTCGGGGAGAGGGAAAAGACTAATAACAAGCCACCTGAACCTGCTCACTCACTCGTGCTCGGCCACATCGGGCAGGTAAGCCGCGTTTTCTTGCGAGGGGTGTGCCATAAAAACCACATCCAGGCCATCAAATGCTCCAGCGTTTATCAGGTCTATTTTGCCTCCTCCTTGTTCTTCCGCAGGCGTCCCCAGCACCGTGATCTGCAGCAGAAACGCAGAGAGTCAGGAGCCGAAGGGCCCACCGGGGCCGAGGCCAGGGCCCCCGCCTTCGGGAGGGCTCCCCCTCACCTGGACGGCGACGGGCGCCGGCTGCGGCAGGCTCTCCAGGGCGGCCTTCAGCCCCAGCGCGGCGGCGGCTCCCACCTCGGCGATGAGGTTGTGCCCGCAGGCGTGGCCGATGCCGGGCAACGCGTCGTACTCGCAGAGGAAGGCGACGCGGAGCGGGCGCGGGCCCTGCGGGGCGGCCGTGCCCCACTCGGCGCGGAAGGCCGTGCCCAGCCTGTAGCGCGGCTGCACGGCCCAGGCGGCGCCCGGCAGCTCCCCGCTGGAGAAGAAGCGGGTCATGGTGTCGTGCGCCTGGTGCTCCTCGTAGGCCAGCTCGGGCCGGCTCCAGATGTCGCGGCTCAGCGCGCCCAGCCGCGCCGCGTTCAGCTCCACGCTCTCGCACGCCCGCTGCTTCAGCGCCTCCAGCGCGGCGGCTGGGCCGCCCTGCGGCGGGTCCTGCGGCCTCATGAGGGAGCGGCGAGGCGGACACAGAAGCACCTGCCCGCGCGGCGCAGCCCCCCGCCCCAGCCGCCTGCCCGCCCCCGCCCGCCGCCGTGTGAGCTACCCGCCCCCTTCGCCCCCTTTTATCGCCTCCTCGGCGCCGCGGGGCACGCTGGGAAACGTAGTTGGCCGCCCCGACACGGCCAGCAGTCGGCGCCCGGCCGGAACTACCCGCCCCAGCGCGCCGGCGGGAGCGGCCCCGCCCCGCCCCGCCCCGCCCCGCCCTGCCGCGGCCGCCCGGAGGGTTCCGCGGGCGAGCAGGTGGGAGGGGGGTGTCGGGCCGCCGTTACCGGCGTTGGACGTCCCTGCAGGTGCCACTTCGTGCTTTTAACCGCTGTATTTTGCTGTTGACTTAGCACACGCCGTCGCGCACGCCTGTATTTACCGTCAAACCAAGCTGAAGCCGGTCTTCACCGGCTCCCTCTGCGCCATTTCCCAGAGGCTGCACTCAAGGGCAAGATCTGCCATGACTCCACAGGGCTTGGAAATAACACCTCGTTTTCTCCAGCATCTCCTTTATTTTTTTTTCAGCTAGATGTCCTGTTGATGCCTGCTACCTGATGCCTGCAAGCAGTTGGTGCCTGCATGTAACAATTAGTGATAAGAGAAGCATTCCATTATACCATATATGGTAATGTTATATCCAATTGTGTATTCCTGGAAGTTGATGATATTATCAGAACTATGCAATCTAGGTGAGACTCCCAAAGAGATCTTACTTTGGAAGTCTCAAAGGGGGGAATGTTAAGAAATTCTTTTACCAAACATTGTTTAACTTTGTATTTAACAAGTGTTAAAGTGAACACTTGTTACACATTGAAGTGTACAGAGAAGATATCCTGACCTTGAGAATAGATACATCCTTGCAGAATTGCTCAAACAAGGCAGATAAGAAAGAACAGCTTGGCCAGGCAACAGAGGTGGAAAACGTCCAAGGAGAAGAAATTATCCTCAAAAGACTCGTGACCATAAAAGGGAAAAAGGAGTAGGGGGCTAACTCCCCAAATGACCAGTGATGACCACCCGAGACCCCCGCACACGCGCAGTCTAGTTTTGCAATGCCAGCATTATGTAAATAGAGTAGATAGGTGGAAAGGTGGAGACTTCTTGGAAAACATATGAATATTCATGTCTTTATATAAAAAGGTATGAGTATTCATGTCTTTAAGGTATATAAAGGATGAACTTTTGGTTTAGTGTATGCACGTTAGGTGGAGCGATTGCCCGTGCATCCAGTGCTGCAATAAAGAATGCCTGCCTTCTAAAACTTCAAACTAAGACTTAGAGGGTTCTTATGAGACCGGATTTACGGTAACACTGCCTGGATTTTGTTTTCTCCTTTATGTGTCTTTGGTATTTCTGAACCCCAGACCTGTGAGGGCCCCAGCGCAGTGTCACTGGCTGGGCGGCGGTAGCTTCAGCTGCTCCCCATCTCCACCACCAGTGGCCTGTCCTCTTCCTGCACCTGCGGGACCGGTGAAATGCCCACTCACACACCTGGACCCACAGCAACAAGCAGCACAGGCGCTTTGCTTATGCATGGTAAACCTGATGCACACAGAGCACGTGGGCTGAGCCTCTGCACCCTCCAAGTGCAGAAAGTTCAACGCTCTCGGGAAGCCTTGGACTTGCCACCTGTATGCTGTGTGGCATGCGGGCACATAGTGCTGTCCACAAAAGGCCAATCAAGTAATCGTCTGTGGCTTTGCTGACTTTCATAATGAAATCCTGATGATCACATGCATGGGGTTTGAGGGTTTTTTTCTGAAGGTGTTGTGCTACACAGCATTTGTTTAAAGTCCCGTGTGCACAGTATCACTAACAATGGTTTATCTGAAGTTGGAATGGGTGTGAAGTGCTCACTGGGAGTTTTTAGATACAAACCAGATAGCAGGGACCTTGCCTGTCTAACCAACCCATACCTGACAAAAGCTGAAGTCAACAGAAACAAAATGACAAATTCTGGTGTTTTTCTCGTATTCATTTAATTACCAGAAATTCACTTTTTGTTCATTTTGATGTTGGTTTATCCACTGTACCCTTTCTCCACAACTTTTCTGTCACCTGGAGGTGTGCTGAACGGCAGGTCTGCCTTCTCCACAAAAGATGAGGAAGTCCTTTTCCTAGTGAAACCCAAACCCTACATGACCCTCAGTCACTCTAAGCAGAGTTCAGGCTCCCATGCCTTGTGTTTGTCATGAGCTATTTTTACTCTTGTAACCCACTCTGGCAAGTATTATGGTTGTGGCTGGTTCTTTCCCTCCACTCTCAAATCCTTCTAAGTGGAATAAAGTCATCCACCCAAAAACATGCACTGAACTTTCAACTACCGTATGGATACATGCAGTTAGAATTTGTCAGCAGCTGAGGGGGCACATACTCAGCAAAGAGGTCACATAATTCAGGTCTGTTTGCCAAGGGATTTCTAGGACTGGAAGCCCTTTGGAGCAGGCAGGGTGTTCTTAAGGACAGTGCCAGCGTGCTTTAGGAACAACCACTCTAGGCATCCATCAAACCCAACCACTTTTGCACTCATGGAAAGAGCTTGCTCCCACTTAAAGTTTTAGTGAGGAGGGGAGAAAAAAAGCCACACATTTTTCTTCCTAAGTACCTGGTTCCCTGAGACACTACTGTTCACTATATAGTTTCATATTTCTTAACAAAAACACAGGGTGTCGCTTAGCCCTCTGTACCTTTCTCACAGATTCATCCTGTACACTCTATAGCTTTATATACCTGATCAGTAGTTTTGCACCCAAAAGTGGATACTTGCAGTAGTTCTAAAATCTGTAAACTGGAAAAATAAATATTCCATGATATGATATCTGAGTGGCTTGCACATGATTCTTCAGGAACATTAAATCTACTGTGAAGATCTTGTCCATTTGCTCTAACAAAGCAAGAGAAACGTCGCTGGTCATGGTTTTCTGAGGAGGAGTACCATGGGGGGAGCCCTGCATTAGGTTTCACAGATATTTGCTGACACTAGAGAAAAGGTGAGATGGGAACTCTTGGGCTCCATTTCACTGCAGAAGAGGAGTATCCTCCAGAGAGCACAAATTCTTTCACCTCTCCCTCCCCAGCCATCACTTCCTTCCATTAATGCCCTCCCAGTCTGTCTTTGCCCCATCCCCGGGTGCTTGTTACAGCCCCACTTACCACATCCAGCCAGTTCTAGTCTCTGCTCCTCAGCATCACCCAAGAAGTACTACTTTGCCCCTCCAGGCTCCAAGTCAGTGTTTGCAGTCCCATTTGCCTCACCTAATAGATCCTAATTCTCCTGTCCTGCTCCCTCCTCCTAGCTGTATTCCCTGCCTCCACTAGGCACCAGTCTCTCCCTCCCAGTTCTTTCAGCCTTTGCTGAAGACAATTCCAGTTTGTTGTCCAGCCAGCCCAGGTCACCTCTCCACTTGTTTCCTGTCCCAGTCTCCCTAAACCCTATTTTCTTTACAGCTTTCAAAGTCTGGTCTTCTACTTTTCCTCCTTGCTCCTACCTCTCCTGTACTTTTTGTGCAGTCCCTACTCCATCTGCATCTGATGCTGAGAATGTCCCATATGATGCAGCCTGTGATTTGAGAATTGAAAACAAGGGGCTTTTCGGCTGAGTTTTCTGCGTGACCACTGCAGTGGCTCTACATCAGGTCAGATGAGAGCAGTCAACACAGCACGCTGCAGAGGACATGCCAGCGCATGGCCAGGGTGACTGACACAAAGGGCAAAGACAAAGTAGCCAGCATGCTGACTGGTTCTAGTCTAGGACTGGCTTAGGCTGCTTTGGCATTACAGCTGAGGATGTCAAGTCTCAGAGCCACAGCTGAGCCTGAGCTAACAGGCTCAGGCATGGCAAGGCTTGGCCACAGAGCAAATTGCATGGTGGCAGCTGCCTCCAAACAAACCAGCTGCTCGTTTGAAGGGCTGAAGAAGGAACAGGGAGTGCACAGGAACAGACATCTGGAAGTGAGACAAATTTAGCTCTGGCTCATCCAGGGAAAATTTACCACTCATGGGGAGTGGCTAAATTACTTTTAGGGATTATGTTATCAGCTCACAGCTTGCTGTTTTCTTTTCCAACTAGACATCTCGGATAATCAGAGGGTTGAATTACTCATGTGACCACAATCTTAATTGCTTGAAATTAACCTTTAGGATATACTTAAAATCCTCAAAGTCTGCCATGAGTATTTGTAAAGCATGCATCAGTTAAATACCCAATAATTAAAAAAAAATAAAAGCATTACAGGGTTTATGACAGTTTGGCCATTCCAACTTGCATGTTTGAAAATTGATAATATGTATCATAATTAGTGTTAACATCAGTTAACATAATAATGGGTATGTTATTTTGGTGTGTTCCACTTCACAATCCCAGATAATTTGCATGCTCCATGTACAACATGATTTTCTATCATTAGTATTGTATGTCTATTTGTGATAGGTCCCAATTTTCCATCTATATATAATTGATCTTTCTGAACTGCAGTATTTTAGAGTGTATAAATGTGTTAGACTGTAACAAATGCTGAACCTATAAAATGCAACACGTTCAGCAGGTGTCCCTCTTGGGAATACTAATATTTTTACAATGACCCTCTGAGATGTGGAATCTCTCTTTCCTCTTGCAAAAGTGTGAGGTGTTAATTACAGCACAGAGCAGGCAAAGGAGAAATGTGCTTCAATTTATCTCACGTAGATGAGGAAATATCACTACGCAATCTTTCCTTACTCCTTTTTCTTCTTTTACAAAGGAAATGCGTGGCCTGCTGCCGATTTCCTCCTCATCAGCGTTTCCTACATAATAAGCTATGGACTATGTTGTAGCAGTATGGGGACTCACAGGTGGCATTCGTGTACGTGCCAGACTTTCACAAGGTGATCTAAAAATCACATCTACAGATGATAGAATCACAGTGTCACAAAAGGCTGGGACTGGGAGGCACCTCTACATCCATCCCCTGCAGGGTCGGCTGGAGCAGGCTGCCCAGCTGGGTTCTGAGTATCTCTAAGGATAGAGACTCCACAACCTCTCTGGGCAACCTGTGCCAGTGCTCCGTCACCCAGCACATGAAGAGGCCAGGCAGAGTGTACCTGATGGTGCAGTTCCTTGAGAGGAACTTGCTGACAGGGGGAGCCTCCCTTCATAGCTCCTGGTATGTGCTCCTGTTGCTGCTTCTCTTGTGTGGGTCTGGCAACCATGTTGTCTTCAATGAGCTAGCTCAGTCAGTAGAAATCAGCTCAAAAAAGAAAATGCATATTTTTCAGCTGGATATGGTTTCACAAGACACATAATAGCTCTCTGCTTCCGAAGGGGTCTTCCCCAGTTCCACCATGATTTTCCCTCTCCCAGCCAAAAACTCCTGCCCCTCGCTATGCTGTCTTTGGTATTTGTTGGACCTTTACCTGAGCTGATGTAATTCACTAAAATGGCACAAAAATAGCTTATGCAAAAAGTTGGGTAATTTCCTGCTGTTTAAGTGAGTTAAATTGGGCAAAGGTCCAAAAAGTGCCAGGGCAAGGAGGGTGGAGTGAGACTAGCAGTGTGGAAGCAGTGAGCTGCTCAGTCAGCTCAACTGCTCTGGTAAATCCCATTCTGAGAGAGCTGCTGGGAGCATCACTGTTGAGGACATTCCACAGAAGAAAAATTAAACATCATTTGCAGCTGCAGCACATTATCAAAGCAGAGAGGGGTCTTGGCTGTAAGCAAAGCAAGGGAACAACTTTGCATAAGCTGAAGACTAAGCAAGGCCTCAAGAATTTTTTTCTCTGTCACAGTAAAAACAGTGCTGTGACTCCTGAAATCAGATCAATTTAGGAAAGACAAAGGAAAAGGTGTATTTTTATTCATAAGCAACGGATGTATCCTAAATGAGGCTTCTATTCCTTTTATACAAAGTCCTTGCCTTCCTAGTCTTGTTTCTATTCTATCTCCTCAGTATGTGTTTATTGTTTGTGTGGAAGAGCTATTGCATATTTACCCCAGAGATGGGATGATACCTGTCAAATCAAGCAATAATTTTCTTGCTCCTTATATTAGAAAGCTTCAGTTCACAAGACTCTCATGTTTTCTCTCCTACTTTAGGAGAAGGTATCAGTCTTTCAGCATTTCATGTCCATTTGAAAATTCATTGAATGTCATCAGCAGGAAGAAAACATTTTTATTCAGTATCTTCATTTTCTATACATTGTGCCTTGGGATATGATTATGAGAATGTTGTATTATAGTCAGTCTAAATTATAAGTCTACAAAATGCAAAACTTATATCCAGAACCTGTTGTTCCTGTCTCCTAGACATAAGAAAGAAAAAAAAATAATGCATTTTTTAAAAACAAGGTCAAAAATACTGTGCTGATATTTTGATTGTGATAAATAAATTATAATGCAGTATTAGACTGTTAAAAATACTGTTACTATATAGAGGAAATATAATCCAGACAACATCATGGTTCTTCGGGAAAAGCAGGAATTGTGCATATATTTGTAAGTAAACAAGAACAAACTTTGCAGCTGCTAATTCAATTCATATTCCTGGAATCAAGCTGTAAACAAATGCTTGTATTTTTGTTCTAGAGGGTGGATGAGGTTCGGTAGCTTTCCATTGGTCTAAAAGAAGGAACATCTGTTGTGGCCATAAAAAACTCGATGATCAAGTTTACCACATCCCACATTAGCAACATTAGGCATTTAGGTTGAAATCCAGATCAGACTGAACTCAGTGAAAGTTCGGCTGTTAAATTCAGGATGGCCTGGATTTCAAGCCAAAATCCAAAGCTTTAAAAACAATAGCACAGTGAGTACTAAAAACAAATGTAGGCTGTTGCTGTGTGTAGGAGCTATACACTGACTTGCCTAAAATAACATTCCAGTCTAGTTTACAAATAGCTTTGTATTAGGAAGTATGTATCAAGACATACAATGCTGCAAAAGTGGATTGTATGTTTAAAAAGAAAGCATGATAAGGACTTCTTTGGTCAGGTCACAATATCAATATCACCATAGAGCAGAAGAATTTTAAAGCTCTCAGGAAGAGAAATGGCTTAAGTCACTGAAGCATAATATTTATCTAATCTAATCTAATCTAATGGATCAAGGATGCCACTATGTCTTGTACATTTCTTGTCAAGGGAAAAGAAATGCATGGTAAGTGGATTCAGAAAAGTAAAGCCTTCTCCTTATAGACATATTTCCACCACTTAAGAGTTAATCATAGTGTGGTCATTATAGTATATGTAATTCACACTATACTACAGGTCAATTGTTAGATTTGTATAATTTCTGTAGTAGCAGCATCATTACGGTCATAATGCTATACCAGCTTGAAAAAATTTGTGATGAAAATGGCCTGGTCACATAGATGTCCCATCAAGACACTTGATGCTACAACAGTTCCATTCCTGACACTACAAGCCTTTATTTGTTATATTTGTTTAATTATTATTTGTTATTTCTTATATTTGATTGTGTCTTAGATGTCTAGTCCCTTTCTCCCTCTAAAAGGTAAATTTTGCTTATTGAAAGTCAGATAAATTCAGTGATTGATTTCATACCATGACTTACTAACTAGGCAATAAACACAAACAGCCCAGGGTGGAAGGAAAAAGTGATCATAAGATGTGAATGGCTGAAGTCTCTATTGCTGCCAACTCCTCTCTACAGCCTGAGCAACAAGCTACCTCACATTCGGAAAGGACAGGAGCATGCACATCAACAGTTACTGCTTACTGCTGGTGTTCCTGCTGTACACTTGCTGGTTGACTCACAGGCTACTTGTGCTGTGGACAGCACAGTAAACAAATGCACAGAAAACAGGCAGGCGTATAATGGTCAAAAACTGCAGGCACTTTGCCCATCATTGTTAACTCCCCCTCCGCTACCTGTAAAAGACAGTTAATCCACCTCTATATTCATGAGACCAAGTGTTTTCCATGTTAAATCTTTATACAGCTAAAGAGAAAGTAAAAATTTGTTACACAAAATCTCCACACATTTAATTGCTCCTCTCCTCTGCCAATTTTAAAAATGGTTGATAATATTTTTAATATTTATCACAATGCAAATGTAAGTGAAAAATGAAGTCTAGACTGTGCTAAACATTTCAAAGTGATGAAAAAAAAATCTGATCTTTCCTGATGTTAAAATGCCCCTTTACTAACATATGTATGCCACTAATTATTTACAATGACAACCTGTGCTGTTAGAAATAGTTTCATTCTGCTATTGATTCAAACAGAACCACAGTCAGGGCCCAGTTTTTTTATTCCCTTGGAGGAATAAAGTATTTTGCAGCTCTTACAGGTCTTTATTTTTAATCCATTAAATCTTTGAAGCTCTTTGTTCATAGACAGTATCTATTTGTGGATTAAACAGACAGAAGGTGACCAGTCAACTCAATTCAATATCCAATTTTCTATTTTTAAATTTCAATTTAGATATAGATGGAGATTTTTATATCATAAAAAATATGTGAAAGCCTCTAGTTTGTTTCATATACCATTTTGCAGATAGACAGCAAAATTATGATATATTTAAAATCCACAGGAATCTTAAATGGATTACTTCTGTTAGGCATCACAAATTACTATTAAGTAATTTGTTGTGGATTTAGTGGTACTGAGGAGCTATTGAGACAGCAAACCAGCAGCTTGCTGTGTCTAATTGCAAATCTCTTTACCCCCAAAGCTTTTCTGTTATTAATTTTTTAAAATCTGAAGTATGATATATTGCATAATCAAAATACACTTGTATTAAGTGTTGACATTTTCCATAATACCTTGGGAAATTACATTAAAAAGAGTAATTATTTTTGCCTCTATTACTGAACAGATTTGTACCAATCATGCAAATACAAACACAACAAGCCTTATGGGCATTCATTAATAACTATTATTAATTGCTTAAGATATTAATTTCAAAATAAATACTTGCAAAATACTTTATCTATTCACAGTGGGAATATACACAGCAATAACATGCTGGCAGTCGCCATTATAACACACAATGATTTTTTTAGTCTTAATTTATGTGATATCACACACTATTAAATAAACACTTATAGAATATGTTTGCACTCACCACATATACTCCTAGGTTTACTGGTGACAAGAAGAGGTTTATGGGTATAGTGAATTTGCAGATTTTTTTGAGTTTATATGAGTTTTCTGGAAAAAATAAGCAATAAGTGAAAAAAAGAAACAATATATTTGTCTGCAGGGCTATTAAAATGAATCATATTTCTAAGTTACATTATTATGAACTTTGCTGACCTTGTATGGATGAATAACTCATGATAGTGCAGTTGGATTTTTTCAGGTCAATGTAACACACATTGCAGAATTTTGCCAGAGTGTTAGGGTTGTTTGAACTCGTGCAGTCATCACTGTGAAATGAAACAAGTATGTTTTTATATTTTTAAAATCCAAGGAAACTAAGACATCCAGTATATCCAGAGACCTGTGAACAAGTACTGAAAATTGCAAACAATTGTGGTCAAACTGTATTACTGAACAAGCTAGTGTAATCCACTTTGGTTTCAGCTAATGGTTAAAATGATTTTGTGGTGAAGTCATGCATTACCCAATGACATCTGGCAAATTTAGGTAATGTGTTCTAGTTGTTTCTAGTCCAAGAGAGCTTGATCTTTAGTTACCCCAGCCTGTTCGTCATTGCCTGGAGTTAGTTTTGGGTTTAAAGCACATCATAGAGACACTGAGTTGCAGTTTGTTCAGGTACTTCATAACATATTACCTTTTCATAGTTTATTATAAATCTCAGATCTGGTCTGTGCATTTATATTTTATAGAGATCTGACTCTCCTTCTACTGTCCCAAATCTTTTCATGAAACAGGAGACAGAGGTGGCTCAACGTTAGCAGGTGGAAGATAGGTATACCTCAAACACCATCCAGTTAATAGCAAGGTGGTTAGGGCCAGTTCCTATAATTAAAAAGTTTATCTCCTACATGCACATGCACAATGTTTATGCACCAACAGATATTTGTGTGCTCTGTAGTATGTTCTACGTATGTTTTGTATCACATGCATGCGACCTTCCCCCTCCTTATCAATGATGCTTACTCTATCACATACCAAAGGCACTTGTTAGGATGCCAGTGATGCATCCTCTATTCATGCATGTGGAGAGGTGCCTTTCCAGAAATCTGCCTGTAGATAACTTGAATGTCATCACTTTAAATCAAGAGCACTATTAAAAAAAAAAAAAATCCTCCTTGCAGTGTATGGGTAATCTGTACTGAACAGGCATATGGGAGAGAGATGAGGGTGCTCTGCAAGGAACTTAGAGAGACAACTGTGGACATGAAATGTTCTTTATTTCACATGCTCACCATCAGAGAACAAAAGAAGCAAATTTAACTGGAGCCTGACAAGACCCACTACAGACCTATCTGGGACTGATTGCTTCCCTAAGCTTTCAACAAGGCTGCTGGAGAAGCAGAAAGCAGATGGCCATGAGCACTCTTTGCTGAAAGCAGTGTTTCCCAGGATTCACCATCAGCAATACTCACACAGTTATACTCACCTCTAGTATATTACTCCAAGATCTGCGCTCAGTTGCTAAAAACATTACCTGACTGAAGGAGCTTTTGTGATTAAGAGTCTCACTACATACACCAGCTAGGTAGAGCAAAAGGGTATTAAAAATATATGTTGAACTGCAGGATACCACAGGGAATCTGGAAACTTCTGTGGCTTTTAAGTGTCAACAGATGGCACAGGGTGACCTACTTTGGAATAAATAAATAAAAAAAGAGGGGCTAAATTTGCTCTGGCAAGGAGTGCCTGTGCTGGTACTGGGAAGCCGCGGCGACTGCGGAGTGCAGGGACTGACAATGGGGTGTCTCGAGGCTGCCAGCTGACTTTGCAGCCCAGGCATCATTAGTATGTGTTGGCTGTTCTGTAGTCTACTCAATATGTGCCGGTAATATTAATCTGGGTTCCCTAGCAGCAGGTGCCTCTATCACAAGACTCTCTAGCATGATTACTTTGCAGATTGGCAGAAAGTCCAAGGTTTGAGTGACTCAAAAGAGCAAAATTAAATTTCCAACCCTAGTAATGTCTTTTCTGGAGTCAGACTGGGTATTGATTCTACAGTATCACTTTTTACTTTTAATAGATACTTAAGAAAAAATCACTTCATTCTCCAAAGAAAAAAATATAGCCCAGTACTCTCAATCAGCACCACAGACATAAAAGCAGTTGTCAGATTTTTGTACTCTCCTCTTACAGTTGCTTTAAGGTATACACTATCTGTTAGTGCTACTGCTAATTTAAATGGGAAAATCTTTGTGTTATTCCTATAACATCAAGTGTCCTCACTCTCCTCAGTTATTTTGTAAATTCTACCTATTCTCACTGTTGTATCTGGCCTTTTCCAGAACTTTCCTTAAACAAAGAGCACACAAATCCTTCCAAAAGTATAGAGGAAAATTAACTTGTATAAAATTTTGTACTGTGAGACAAAATATACAGACAGGTCAGACACTTTACTGAGCTCTGCTTGTTGAGTAACATGGTTGTGAAACTCATGGTATCAGCATGTATTCACTTGATTTTATGAACAGCTAATGCAAAACTACTATTTGCCACCTGGTGAGCAGAATGAGTTATCTTAAGCCTGCTGAGCATCCCATTTGTAGAACAATATAACAAATTAATTATCTAGTGTGGATCATTTAGTTTTTCTCATCTGTTCAAATTTTTACAATTTAAATCTGTATAAACATTCAGTTCAGTTATGAGTACATATGTATGTGCTTGACTGCCTGTGTGTATCATAGGGATACGCTTGCCCACCAATCTGGGACAAACCCTCTCAAGGGACACTAGACTAAGTATCCATTTGTTTTTAGATGACAGTTGCAGAATTAAAACACTTTACGCAAGATCCATTGTGATTTTTTAATCCCTCCTGCTTATTCTTAAACATTTTATACCTTTCAGACCTTTTAACTCAACATGTAAAAAACAGGGACAGATTGTTGTCAAAGCTTTCCCAAACGTTAGCATTATGGAGCTATATTTAAACTCTCTAACAGGGAGAATCCTGTATGACAGGAAGAGGTTGAAGGCACTCAGTCATGCAACCCTCTGCCAGGCTTCATTTCAGATTATCAGAATTGGCCCTGAGTAACCTGGTCTGACCCTGTAGCAGACCCTGCTGTGAGCAGGAAAATGGACCGGAGGACTCCTGAGGTCCTGAATCACCTTATGGTCAGGTATTGGGATCTACTGTTTGCATTAGACTTTAATATGGTGAGCCTTAGCAAAGTGATTTTTCTGGAGTGCCAAAGACACTTTCCAAACCTCCAAATGTTGTATAAACAGTGCAGCTGGAGATCAGCGGATAGACCTGCAGCTCTCCCCATGGTGCTGGTATTCAGCTTACATGAGAAACGTCTCAGATATTCCACCTTGGAACCACACACCTACTTCAAAATAGAAGAAGAAATTATTTCCTTGAGTAACTCATAGATATCTTCAGAATATATGTCTCATTTTCTACAACAGCTGTGACATCTCTCTCTGCTCCTTCACTTACTACAGACCATTCAGTTGGCCACTGGAGTCCCCAGGGAGCCACACTGGCTCTGTAGCCATGTCATGCTATGCACAGACTTTCCCATCAAGCAGGCACAAATCCTCGCTGCCCACCCACGGTAGCAGCACTGACATCACCTACTTGGCTGGGGAGGGCTAGAGACTGTGAAGAGTTCACAAATAGGCCTGCAAGACACAACATGTTTCTTCCTGCCTTGAAAGACTGCACGAACAGTCCTTTGCATGAGTGTGTACCATGTTGAGGTGATGGTCCAGAAACAACACACCCTTCTCACAGGGCAGGTCTTGCTCCAGTCCATGGGGTGACCACCATCTGTCACGTTTGTCTCCTTAGTGCCCTTTGTGGGATGCAAACTATAGATGGGGGGAATGAAAATGATGAAGGTGTATATAGAGTTTATGAAGAATAAACTCTATTAGCAACCTCATGGTTAACTTGCAAACATGGATCTTTGGTAAGGCTCTGAGCATGAAGACAGGTTCAGTATGTGCTTAATTTTGTTAAGAATTGTCACATCAGGAAATCCACTCACTAATAGAAAAAATAAGCACGTGTGAAACTGTCCATAGAGTCAGGCCTTAGACCTTATGGTGACGTTTTCTGAGACTGCATATGGTGTGCATTTTTTGCACTTGCTTTCTCTCAGAAGTGCCTCTCGAGCACTTTGAATGACCTCTCCTGGGTACTGCAGAAGCCCTGCTCTCTGGGCAGGTGACCCACACTCAGCTAAGTGGCCAGGGCAGAAGACCCATCTGAACATCTGGTAGAGGTCCCAGAGTGAGGGGCACTTAGTGTTGTAAGGGATTAAATCATTAATGAAGCTTTATTTAGCTTCATTATGAAGCTATATTTAGCTTCATGGCTAAGATGGCCCTAAATTTTCATTTGTTACATACCTCCTTTGCTTCTGCCTCCTGCGGATTCTGTGCTCATACTCAGTTCATGCAGGATGTAAAAAAGGTCTTATGAAATTACTTTGAACAAAGGCTTAGATTCACAAAAATATGTACTTAATTTATTCTGAGGAGATGGCAGGAGTAATACAGTCTCTTAAATGTTTTCTTATATTTATTCTGCTGATGATATCACTCAACTCACAGCAATATTTTTTATTCTTCATGAGACTAACTTTGTAGCACAAATCCAGAGTTGTCAGACTGCAGAAACTTGAATGCAAAGAACCTATTTTTAAATATGAAAAATGGTGTTGTGTGGTACATAGATATGAGACCAAGCTTCTTAAAAAACTTCAATACATTTCAAAATGGAAAGCAATAAATATGAACACTGTTCGTAGAATTGACAAGATAGCTCAAGGATGTATGCCTAAGACGTACCTTCTGTAATAAAAAATACTGTAGTTTGCTGAAGAAGTGCTGTAATCATAGTGTGTCTGTTTTGCCTGTCAGAGTATAGATGACACTCTCATAGCCAGTCTCAGTGCCACTCCAGGTCACTTCCAAGATGCTGTACTTAAACAGGGTGATCAAAGACAAAGTCACAGTTTGAGTCATTAAGGGAAAGGTCAAAGTATGTGGAAAAATCAGGGTCAAGCTCCCCAACAAAGGTCCTCCAGTTCAGGAACAAAATTAAGATTTTCTTCTTCAATGCTGAAACCTCCGTCCCAATCTCCCCAGAGAAACACACTGACATTCAAACTAAAGCACAATGTAAGAAAACATTACAACATCCAAACTCTCTCATGCTCCAGCTCTCAGAGTTTCTGTCAGGAAACTGGTTATTGACTGGCATTTGAAGATGACTGACACCTGTTTCAAATGGTTAAATTTCTCAGGAGTATAGAACACAAGAGATTATAAAGTTGTTTGAGATGTAATAACCTTATGATAACCCATTTGCTGTCTTGAAATGAATACAATGAAGAATCTCACTGATATTTGGTATTTCACTTGAAGGGGGTGTCCTCTTCTCAGAACTCTAAATTTAGGCTTACACTTAAGTCTTTCCACTGGCAAGAGAAAATTTGGCCTGACAGAGTGATGCTACAAGAACTCCATTAAATCAAAACAACTGTTCATGTGAGGAAGCAGAGTACAAGGAGGACTTCAGTTTTTGATGTCCTGTACCTAGATGATGTTTACTGCCTATGACATTGATGTCACAAGTACCCCCAGAACAGAGCTGAGGCTCAACTGTCACGTCTTGCAAAACCTGTCAAAAGCTTTGCCAATTCCAAAAAATAGCTAACTCAGCAAAAGGTCAGGCTAAGTAAGTCTGAAATGTGATCCATGCTCAGAACTTCAATTAGCTCATTCAGGTTACATGAACAGTCAGGCTAGTTTCACAGGGCATTGTTAAAAAGCTTCTGTTAAGTATGGTGAAAGGTGACACACAGGTAAACCAGACACAGTATCCATCTGGCATCTCGTATAGACACTCCATTTAAAAAGTACAAATTAACTAAAAAGTGTATTTATGCATATAAAGTTATATTTTGCTGTAATTAAACCTTTCATGTGTCTGAACACATCACTTTTACCTATTGCTGAATGATGTCTTCACTATATTATAACTTTACTTTGAAAATATGTTGCATTAGAAGGCAAACATCTATACACTGGAAAAGAATTTGTCCCAGTAGCAGATTTTATACTTAACCTCACCTTGGTTTTGACCAAATGGATAATTACTTTTGGGGAAAATAAGGAGTATTGGAATCTTCTTCAGTTAAAAGTATTAAGGACATTTTGATAAGCGGTAATATTTTTTGGTTTATTCTATGTAAAGAAGGATTTTCAGGTGTGATAATGTAAATCAAATGTGTTAATGAGGATGGTGCTGGTTATACAGTATGGGCACAGTCCAAGATTACAATTTGATTAGTTCTAACTTCATATAGAGTGAGATGGTATGTTAAAAATAACTTGATTTCAACAATTAGGATGCTTTTAATAAAAAAGGGACTTTGAATGGAGTCATTCTTTTTTCCTAAATATTTTTGCCAGTCAAGTCATGGCTTTCTTTATGCCATATAGGTTACCTGTAAATTCCTGTAGCAGCTAATATTTTTAAAAATGAATTTGTCACTTAACGGGTATCTAGTCTATGGAACATACTGCTGCTAAATATCACGGAAGCTAAAATCCAGCAGGCCTGAAAAGTAGTGCAATATATTTATATTTATGAATACCATAATTAACCAAATTTATTACAAATATTTTAAAAAATGAAGAGTTTGAAGGAGAGATGAAAAAGCGTCAGATTTTATACCGCTCCCTAAGAGCTTAGCGGAGATTTCTTTGGAGGTAAATGACCTGATACCTATCTCCTCTATGCTGTGACTAGGTTAGTACTGACAATGACAGGTACCAGCCTAGATAAATAGGTGAAATTCTGAGAAACAAACCTGTAAACATAGTTGCCAGAAATTAATGTGCCCTTTTCTGTTTGCTGACTGTTGAGGCTGAGGTTAGACATAGGTGTCTGACTTTTAGGCCCTCAGTTTATGGCATATTCTACACTGTGTATCCTATGATAAAAACCCAGGATAGAGAGCAACAACATACAGTTTTGTTCCTAGTTATTGCAATTTCCTCTGAAGTTCATAAGTTCACAGTAGGAAATATGGTCTTCTGTATTTTTAAATCCCCAGGGACACAGTAATGAATATGTCATAAGTTTGTGGCTTTACAAAATGCACTGTCTGCCAAAAGCACACCGGATGTTTTCTTTTAGAAATGGAGGTTTCCTGCCTAATCCATTTTGTCTTAATATTCCAGCTGCCTTTTTGGTAAGACACGAGATGAAAAAACCCCAAAACATTAACTTTTTTGTTTTCTTCTATTCTTTCTTGTTTGCTATCTTTTCAGTGTTCTAATGCAACAGTACAACAATAATTCAACAACATTTTGACTTAATAAATTACTGCCTGATGTTCACTTATAATAAATGTATTACACTGAGCCACAAATACAGATTCAGGTGCTGCTGGCTGTGTTTTCCATCTGCAAAGCCTTTCCCCAAAACTGCCTGATGACATCCCATAGATTATTCTGACTCACTAGGATCTCACAAAGCCTCTGCCTAACGCAGGTATTAGCAACAGCAGGTATTAGCAGTGGACATCAACTCAATGAAGCAGCAGAGTAAAGCAGATAGGGAATTTTTAAGGGTAGTTGCATCTGCATGTGAACTAATGAAAAATAAATACAGAGAAGGATTGATTTAATCTGATTACATAACGCACTTAAAATTAACTTGCAGTTAGGCCCTCACCAGGAATTACTCTGTGATTATACCCTCCAGCTACCTAATGCCAGCATGGGTTCTGGGCAAGGCTGTAATGAGCGGTGATGGGCTGCTGCTCCCAAAACGGGTCCTTTCGGGGTCACCCCTGCGAAATGCCAACAGAAGCCACTAGAGGGAACTCGGCCTATTCCTACGGGGCCTTGGCACGGGACTCGACCTACTACTCACTTACTTGGACCTTCGCTTTCAGCTATATGCATATGCGTACCTAAAGCTATATGCATATGCTTTGAAGACACCTGCCACAGTAACTCCGTCTGTTAAAACCAGTGTACCGGTGTTCTGTATCGCACACACCGCGTTTCATCTTTTATATTAGTATCAGTGTAGTTTTTCAAATTTTCTTTCTTAATTCTTTTCTTTCTTCGTAATTTCTTTGTCTACGTGGTGTCAATGCTATCTGGAAGTGAACCAAAAAGTTACTGAATGTGCTCCTGGTTACTAGTGGGTGTGTAAAACACGTTCCTTGCATTTCTGGCAAGAAATGGGAGTAGGAAATTAAGGAAGGGTGGAGACTTGCTAGAGGCTCTTAAAAGGGGCGGTTTGGGGGCGGGGGGGGGGGGGCTGTCTGTAACTGAGGAATACAATATGGAGAAAGGTTTCTAAGTGAGCAAAGAGCTCCTTCCTTTGGTCATCTCGTATCAGCTTTCTGCTCCTTCACCTTCTTCAGTATCTCACGTCTGCTCAGAGGGAAAGCACTGTCCTTCACTGTTCTTAGGGCTCAGCCTACATAGCCATCTCAGTAATATTAAAAGTAAGCAAAGCCCTTCCTAAGAAAATTGTGACTAAGCTGGCATTTGGATCAAGACTGAAAGACTGGATCAAGATTACTTTTACCCTTCCCCCCACATCCTCACATTGTGTCCCCACAGTATTTGAAAATCAGGACATGTTTGTGTTAAAAATTATGTAAAAACACAGGTTTGGAAGAGTGCAAGTAATCAGTTATAATAGCAATGCAGATTAACTGTTCAGTGTTGCCACAGGGGGGAGGAATAAAACCAGGATGTCTTGCCTGTACAGAAGTTTCTGTTTCATCTCGTGGATATTTATGTGTGGAGGTTGCCCTCTCACTTGGGTGCTACTTCCAGAGCAGTGTTGGAAGGCTGCCTTCTCTGAACACTCTGAAATATGCTGATATTGCCATCAAATCTGGCACATTTCACAAGATTACATAGGATGGTGACTACGTGATCCAGATGGGGGGTCGAGAACTGGGGGTTCTCGCCTGACTCCTCCCTTCACCCCAACACTTCCTAAAGGCAGAAATTTCAATGAATATGTTACTTGTTCATTCTTGTGTACTCAGCTATGGCTCTCCAGAGCTTTGACAACACAAATGGCAGGAAGATAAAATAAATAAATATTGATTCTTGAAAAATAAAGAGTGAAAATGAAAAGTCTTGAAAACAGGAGTTTAATTCTGCACAGGCATAGTTAGTTGATCACAGTTACCTGTGTGGACAAAGTAATGGCACCTGTGTTGCCATTTTCTCTTTATGGAAGTTAAGTTACATGCAGCAAGACGTCATATGGCTGCTGTTGATTTTGATCTCTATTATTATAAATTTGAAATTCTACCCTTGGCCAAAATGGAAGAAAACTCTGTAGGTTCCATGTTAAAGCCTTTGGGATATTTGTTTTCATTTATGCAGAGAAAATGTAGTTACAGCACAAGAACTCAAAGGACACTGGAAATAATTTTGAAATTAATCAAATGCATGTAGATAGAGGTGTGGTAGAAGAGCAGCAGAATAATAAGGCACTATGAGAGAACAATTTCCTTCAGTGAGGGAAGAAGGGCCATAATTTGGCATAAATGAGGACTATGGGTGGGGGAAAGCCAAAGAAATAGGTGGCCCAGGTCAGGAGGAATATAACAAAGGGTTGGGGCACTGAAAGCAGCAATTCTAGGGCCTGGGATATGGAGAGTAAATGGGCTGACACTTTTCTCTCACCTGTGTCTGTCTTTTAGATGCATCCATCTTCCTTGCTCTGCATATATATTGGGGTGTCTCTTGAAAGGGTCTGAACCTTTCCCCTTGGAAGTCAGTTATGATAGCTGTCTTGGGGACTAAAAGATTATTTTACCAACATATGACAGAAGATACAGATACATATTAAAGCAAACAGAATCTCATCTGTGATCTACTTTATGGGAAGGTGGATAGGTAATTAACTAAATTACCATATGGGTAAGTAAATTTAGGGAACCTTTCCCTGGAAAGGGAAGTCTCTTATCACTAAATTGGAGAAAGAGACTGAGAAATTGAGAAAGGAAAATTATACAAATGGTACAGAAGATCACCCTGCAGATGTGAACAGACCTTGCAGGCTTTGGGATCTGTAGATGCCAAAGAGCATAAACAGAATCCTTGGTACATATGTGGGCTGCATAATACTTTCTTTTTTTGTCCTAAAATATATGACTCAGTGCTTTGGGGAAGGCACTTACCAACTCTGCCACGGTACCTGAGGGAAAGCAGGCCTTGCAGGTACTGAACCAATCTGGTACCTGGTAATGAATTAAAAAAGGAATATAAATCATAAGACCCTCTCAAAGGAGCAGTGTAAACTCCTACCTTAAATTGCCTAGGACACAACCAGGTCAGAAACATATAGCTAACCACCAAACTATCACTGAGCACGCAGAAAGGCACGGTCCTACAAGTGAGAGGCTGAGGAAGTTTGGATGCATACAGCAAGCGCACTGTACTTGTGATAGGCTCTCAAACAGTAGACCTGGCCTGGCAAATTAGAGAAAAAGCCTCGCTTCAGGAGTCTTAGAGCTGAAGAATGCATTTTTATCTTCCTGGCATATCCTCCAGCCAGCAACCAGCCCAGGTCAGACCTCTCAGACTTCCTGAGCTCTGAGGAAACAATCCTTGAACTCTAATTGTTTGGGGTTTTTAAGTTGTGTTTGGCAGATGAATTCCATGGTATCTGTGTGGATCAGCTCATCAGAAGAGTTTCTAGTCCTCCGGGATATCAAGTGGGGTATGTTATGGTTACTGAGGCTGTGCTACATGCTTCCCAGGTCAATTCATACCATGTTGACAGGAGAAATCTCAAGAGAATTATTGCATCTTATAAAAATCTAGCTGTCCTTTAGAAAAAAATACATTCTCTCTTGGAGGAAATGTACCCTAACACAGCAGATAAATGTGGCATACTCAAGTTGATTTTTCAGGTGAAAAAAATTACATGTATGAACATTTGTGGGGAAGTGAGGGAAACTGAGAATGATGAAATGTGTTTAGGGGGAAATACATGAAAAAAGAAACAGAAGCTACAGTGAGGCTGCAGTGAAGAGTAAAGAAAATAGATGGTCAGGGAAGGTGATGGGAAGGCTCGAGATCTTCAGAAGGACTGGCTGGTGGTAGAGAGGGACTGGGTCACTCATAAACTCCCCCTTCTACCCTCCTGTAGGAAGATCCCCTCTCTTGGGAAAGACTGGGCCTCTTTCTGTCTTCCAGGATCTAATGAGAGCCTAAAGATAAAGCAAATGTAAACTCAAGAAACTATGAGGATACTGTGTACACCCGTGGCTCTCAGCCAGCTGCTGGCTGCAGCATGTTTGCACAGCAGTGGAAAGCAGCAGCCAACAAACAGAAACGTTTGACTTATCACCAGCCTTCCCACTGCTGACTGTGGGGAAAGGACAGAGAGGATGAGCTGAAAATGACAGTGGTGTGTATAGATTATATATTGTATCAAACATTCAAAAGCAAGGGTGGAGAAAAGTATAATAGTCATCTTTCATGTGCAAATTACTAAAGCTATTGTGTAATAGAACTGTACACAACACAAACCCTAAACGTAGCCTGATATATCTCACCAGACCTGTCAATGACTACAGATGCCAATCATTTCAAAGCAGAACAGTATATTAACATACTACACAGTGGGATGAGGCAGACTTGCAGATCACACAGCAACCGCATGTACTAGCAAAGGAAAAACCTGGCTGGAACTCCAGAAACTGTGGTTCTCTTCCTGGGTTAGTGAACAGCTTGTTGAGTGATCTTAATCAAGCCAGTTCACTTCTGTATGCCTGTTTTTTCCAGCTGTAAAACATGAAGGCCGCTATCATGGACGTACATACTTCATCTGGCCATTGCCAAAAACCTGTGGAAACTTGAGAAGCAGTAAGCACTTGTACAGCATTTTGTGATACCTAAAGCAGTGCTAGCCATTAAGAATGCTGTGCCAAGGTGCAATTTCTAGTAATGAATAATAGGTACTGGTCAGACAGGGAAAAAGTCAGTTACAAGACTTTCCAGCTCATATGGGTTTTCCCAAGATGGTCCCAGTCAGGAATTGGTAGCAAATTACATTTCATCTAGTTATTAAAATTCCCTAAATTTGCAGTAACATCAGATACTTCAGGAGATAATTTTTTTCTCGCAGTATCTTTCCTTCCCACATAATTCAGTGGCGACGTCTATGCTGCTTCTCTCTTATCTCCTAGTTGACCTTGTTTTTATTTTTTTTTTCCTACCTGTCTTGTCAGTTATTTTTTCCTTATCACTCCTAGTACAGGACATAAAAAAGTATCAGCACTTTCTTTAGTGCTTGCATACAAAGAATGTCTAAAATTTGGACAAAGTCTATCAATTTACTACTCCATTAATTCCTACAATGACCTATCGATATTCTAAATATGACAACATGCAATTTCTGAATATTCTATTGCTAGGAATGCAACATATAAAAGCTTCATGCTATATATATATATAAGCACATTACAGATCTCAAGCTATGTATTATTTTAAGTAAGGGCACATCTTACTCTCTCTCATGCAGCTATGTCAGCAGGCAGTAAAGAACACAAGATTCAGGTGATGAGAGAAAACAAGAGAAAGGCCGGACTCTACATACTAAGCCCTTTATTGAATGTAGGTCTAGGTCTTGTTTCAGGGAACAAAAAACAAAGTAAATTGTGTTTTGATGGCCATTGCTATCACCACTTACAAGGACATTTGCAAATTAAGGTTCATAGACCTACCTGATGAAAGCATACTGCTTTGTTAAAGAAGAAAATGACATCTTTCATAGAAACAGCATCTCCTCAAAACTTTATGCTTCGTGACCTTCATAATGGCAAAAAGGCAATGATGATTACACCACTTCCTGAAATACATACAGCCATATACTGAACTACAACTAAAGACTTAACAAAGTCCTATAAATACAGGAAAAGTCCTCGATCCCCAAATACTTCCTCTTTCAGGTATAAATTATAGAAATCACACCAATTCACTCACCAGTGGCAACCTACAGCTACGTGCACATAACCACTGTAATTGTCAAACTGAAGACAAGGGTTTATGAACCACTCAGACTAAATGACCGCATCTGCCATGGACAAGCCTGAATATGTGTAACTTGTAGTAATGTCACTAGACTAACATTAAACAAAAGTACCAAGGCAGTGCTTTCAAGAGTCAGGGCTTTGTAAAAATCTAAAGGCCTATTTTCTGGGAGCTGAATAAATGAGATTTTATCACCTCATGGGAAAAAAAGAGAGGAATGCTGACTTCAACACAGGGGAAAAAAGTACCTCTGCTAGGACATGTTCGTTGTGGAAATTAATTCCTAAGGATTTTTTTTCAAATTCAACTGAATTCTTGACCTTCCTGTCTTAGCTCTAACAACATTCTTCTACACTCTCAATGCAAAAAAAAAAGTTCACATCCTCTACATTGCTGATAACATTATGTTGCTCAACTTCAGCAGTTAGGTCCTTTTATTGTGTAATGTATTTCTCCTTAATTGATGGATGATCCCTCCATTAATCTTTTCTATTGAATCAGCAACTAAACATTTCCTGCTATCAAAAGTCTTTAACACTGTGGTTCCTGTTCAACAAGGTAGCATCAATTTTTCACAGTAAATATTAACATTTTACAACCTTTATCTCTTACTTGCTTACCTCCTAGCCTCTTTGGAGTAAGTACCAGCCTATTCATAACATAGAACCTTCTTAGACATTACAACAGAAAAAAGTTTCTCTTAAATAATTCAGTCAGGCAGGCATATATTAAGAAAAAAAATAAATTTAAAGAACACATTGTGAAATCAAAATTCAGACTACAAGGGGTTTGTAGAAGAAAGTAAGGAATGTGTTTAACTGAATGAAATGTCAAGAAAGAAATATGCAGAAATAAAGGTAGACTTATCTCCAAAATTACAGTGAAAACCAATCTATAATCTTCAGGCTTCATATAATCTATAGGCTTCATATTCATTCTCAAAACTGAGTAAAGCAGAAAAAAATCCTCAAGTGTGGCAGGTATCAAATGCTTTATAATGCCAAAGCTTAAAAAGTACCCTTTGAAAATAATTACAAGGGCCGCTTAAAATGACACTACTTAGATAAAATATTAATCAGCTGAAAAAAAATTCATTTTGTGGAAAAAGTTGCAGCCTCACATACAGACTACTTAAGAATTCAGCAACATCTCTGAAGATATACTGGTGTGACAGAGTTCAAATGCACATGGGATTTCTAGCTCCTGTTGCACTAGGAGGCAGAAGCACTTTAGCTTTAGTAGAGGACCAAGCCAGCCATTACTAATGAAGCTGTCTAACGGGCTGAAACTTCGCCATGCATGAAAACCCGACAACACATACTTCTGTGCTCCATGAAAGCTAATTTTTCAGGACCATCACCACATGACACTTAACTGTTTAAAAGTAGGCTGGTAGTTAACTCGCACAGTTGATTCACCTGCAGTTCTGCACAGCACCGCACTGGATTTTGAAAAGCTTTTCATTATCTAACCAAAATGGAGTACATTCAGTTTCCTGTGACTGAACTCAGAAGATTTAATAAGCAATTTAATTCTTGTACAGCAGACACACGACCAGCTCACAACACATCCACTGTTGGTTCATTTTCTTCCTTAAAGGCTGTTCACTTCAAAAGACTTTATACAATATTGCGAAGAAGTCCTCCAAACATGACACTAATGTTTTTCTTTCGTTTACTGGCTCTTAAATGCAAACAATAGTATGTTCATGTAATACAATGCCTCACCTTGAGGGAACCGGGGTAAGAAATCTGTCAAAGTGAAGGAAACCTTGAAAGTTAAAAACCCAGTAAGAAAATATTGTAGAAAGATAAAGCAGAAAACATGGGGAAGTGACAAATTAAGTGCAGAATATGGTTCTAGGAGACAACAGTGTTCTGATTTTTCAGGTGAGCTTGTTGAAGTGTAGTGTTGCATGTAGGCCTAGTTTTATAATCCAGTCCATTGGCCAGGAAGGGACTCAACCCAAAGATTGAAACCTGAAGTACCCCAACACTTCTGCCAGATCACTACACAACCAGCAGAAGTAGGCTAAATAAGCTTTTTTTTTTTTTGCACTGTTTGGAAAAAACAGATGAAACATTGTTATCCTACCCTGAAAACCTTCATGGCCCAACAAGGTATGGAAAGTTTTAAATTTGCAAAACTTCAGAAGTCTCATCCAACAGCTTTAAAGGAATTGGCTGAGGAGCTGAGAACTATCGTCACCTACATTCATTGAATTTTGTAATCCCCTGGGATGTGTCAACAAATCAGGGTGGAAACGAAGAGGTATGTTACATCGGTAAATTTTATAGGATCAGAGTTAGCATTCAAACTACATAACTTGTGTCAGGTCCAAGGGGCAGGGAAGAAAAAAAGCTGATGATAAGAGAGATAATAATCAGGGAAAAAAATGACACCTCCTTTTAAACAATGCCAACCTACATGGCAGATGGAAACTAGCTCGTCAAGCTAGTTACCGAGATTGAAGATGATCACAAATTCAGCTGAAAAATTCACCATTGCCTAAAGCTATGGGGAATTGCTAAAGGCATTTTCCTTTGTGCTTGATGACATTCAGACAAAAGAAAAAAAGGGAAAAAAATAAAAGCACAACAGCAGATCAATACAGCATATACCAAACATAGTAAACAGGGACTTGGAGTCTACTTGACTTATCCTTAGTGAGATTCTACTAGGATTTTTCTTTGCCCTAATACTGTTTATTAGAAAATTAAAAAAGGAAGATTTTTGTTCATTTTTATAAGACAAGCTAGGACACGCTAAATTATGGAGTATTTAGATTAGGCAGCAAACTGGGTTGTCGAAGCCATACATCCACCTCAAGCACGTACCATCATTTATCAAGTAACACAGGTCTATTTTGCAAGACACTGGAAGTCTTCGGGGCGGATGAAAAATTTTGTATGAACTCTTAGTTTAGAACATATAGAGTTAAATAGCCTAATAGCATTATAATGAAAAAAATTGTAACGATGTAATTAATTTCTATAAAAACAAAGCAAATTCTCCCTTCGTTTTTGACCAATCTCATTTCAGGGCTATGTTAACCAATACTGCCAGTTCACACACACACACACACACAAAGCGACGCTATAGAGCAGAAGCAGTAGTGCACATGGCATGGACACAGCTAACACTGCTCACTCTGAGCCTCTGAAAACACCATTCATGCTAAGGAACCACCTCAGCTGGGACCCTGCTGCTCACATCTTCCTACATCTCCTTCCCAGTAGACTAGTGCCCAGAGAATAATTTCAGTGGATCTGAAAACTTAAAAATGCTTTTCTATCTTATGTAAATGTCACATATTTCCTGCTTCGTTAATCTTAAATACTAGATTAGTAAAATAACAGCAAATCTGTTGTCTCCTCAACATGTTTGTCAGACTAATCTACAGTCCCATTCCTTAAGAATTTTAGATCAGAGGAATGTAATTTCCTGCACAGCTCTCAGCAGGAGACAAATCTGGTGAAAAATACAAAGTTTAACTTGACACATCGATGCTTTTCTGTCACTGATACTTTCCAGTATCAACTAGTTTAGTAACAACTTACTACAAAAATAGTTACGGAGTTTTGCAGCATGGATTTGAACAGGTAATTGCCCAGCTTTCTTGAAATCTGAATTTTGAAGAAATAGAAGGATAAGGAACCTAAAATGACGTATCACAAAGGAAACTTTTTCAAAACACAAGGAATTCTTAATGAGCTACCAAATCTCTTAATTATTTGGATAGTTAAAGGCTGAGAAGGACAAAATACTCCTACCGATGCACTAGATGGCAATCAAGTAATTTAAATTCACATTCTTGAACTAAGAGACACACACACTCACACAAAAGAAAAACGGAGACATGTTTAAGGGGAGGCCAAATTGTTTTATTTAATTTTTTAGTGACCAATTGGATTTTTGGCAGAAAGCTCTGCTCTTTTTTTTTTTCTTTTTTTTTTTCTTTATAGAAATCAGCAGTGCTCAAATTGATGGGTTGGAATTTTACTCAAACTCCAGTTAATTTTAAAAACAAACAGATGAAGAGGAATTCCAGATACTGTTTCCAGAGCAGAGAGCAAAACTTCACATTTGTATGAAAATTCCATGTTTGTACTTGATTGGGACACAGAATGTAAAACTATTGTCAGTAGTGCATGAATAAAACATTCACATTTGATCTGGAACCTTAAAAGCAGAAAGCTGTACTCTCCTTCCGAAATTTTCATTACCTTGTGCAAATCAAGTCAAGTCTTCATGTGTCAAGCACACACTTAAAATTGTCCATATTTTATATACAAGACATCTACCATTCAGGCAGTGCAAAATACATCCTTTCATAACAAAACTAAAATGTACCTCTCAAAGTATGAACAAGAATATACACATAATACATGATATACACTATTTACACAACCATAAAAAATATAATACAAGGATTTTTTTAATGTGATTATAAGACTTGACAGTCTTTTGCAATTTTGTTGCAACAAGGCATGTTTATGTTTCCTGGATGGAGTTTTCTTTGCCAACAGATCTTGGAAACTATGCTTGAACTTTTAGGAGAGTTTTCAAATGGACTGCCATCAACTCCCTGTTTTGGTCAGACGGTTCAGCTGTGCCACCCACCCAGTGGCTGGGAGGCTTTGGAAGGACACTAGGAGATGGTGGGTCACTAAATTTTGCCCCAGCGTAATTTTCTTTTTGGCTCACTTCAGTTAGGGTGATAGGTTTCTTGGACTTGGCATTTCTGAAGTTCTCTGTGTTTTTAAGTGGCTTTTTCTCCTGCTTCTGAATTATTTCTGGCGATACAGAATCTTGCCAGAAGTTCTCTATCTTTTTTGCTGACGTGATCTTTGTCAGTGGCACGTTACATTTACTCTTCTGTCTGTTAATCTTTGGTTGTTCACACAGATGTAAACCGTGAACGGGCTGGCTGTAGGGGATGGCAGCCTTCTCGGTCTTTCCCATCTTGTTCTTTAAGAACTGCAGAGACAATGAATTCACGTCAACACACGGCCCCTCTCCCTCAAGAGGTGCCTCGGCACCCCCGGGGCAGCTGCCGGGCCCGAAGCCGTGTCCCCGCACCGGCCCTGCGCCGGGCTCCCCAAGCACAGCACCGGAGAGGCGGAACGAGCCGCCGCCCGCAGCTATCCCACGTCTTCCCCAACCCCTCGTGTAGGCAGCAGGGGCCGGCCGGCAGCGCCCAGCAGCCGCCGGGCGGGCAGCGAGACCTCTCCTTCGCCGCCGCCGCCATGGGGCGCTGCGCCCCGCGCACGTCCCGCCTGCGCGCGCAGGGGCGGCTGGCGCGCGGCCAGCAGGCTAAATCCGGCTGTTGCTGGGCGCAGCGGCGGGCGCCCATTGGCGGCGCCGAGCAGCCAATCGCCGCCCGCGCTTCCGCTCGCGCTTCCCCCCTCCCCCCTCCGCCCCGTCCGAGCGGGCGTAACGGAAACTCTCCCCAGCTCCCCCCCCACGCGCGGCGGGGGGCGGCGGCAGGGGGCGAGCCGCTCGCTGCCCCCTCCGGCGGGGAGGCCAGCGCCCGCCCGTCCGCCAGCGGGCGGGAGAATGCCGGGGGGGGGAAAGAAGTGATGAGAAGTAACGGAGCCCCGTCTTTACCTCCTTCCTGAGGGGTTTGCTGGGAGCGGGTCTTGAGGGGGCGGGCGCGGGAGGCTCCTCCGAGGGGGCCGTGACCAGGCCAGGGGCGGCTGAGACCGTTGGCGCAGGGTGAGCTCGAAGTTCGCCCGCGCCCTGCGTCCCCAGCGGGGCCCTTCTCCCCAGGCCGGTGCGATGCTGTTGGTACTGCTGGTAGCGGCTG
The DNA here is from genome assembly GCF_031877795.1 of Strix aluco. Taxonomy (NCBI): domain Eukaryota; kingdom Metazoa; phylum Chordata; class Aves; order Strigiformes; family Strigidae; genus Strix; species Strix aluco. The sequence goes on from NC_133933.1 coordinate 91,596,640, forward strand.
GGTAGGAGCCCCGCGGGGCTGGGCCGGATCTTCCCCTTCTTCCGCCGGACTCTCTTCAGCGCGGGCCGCGCGCTGCCCCCCGGGCCCGCGAGGCAGCAGCTGGGCTGGTTCTCACAGTTGCTGTCCCCTCGCCTGAGGCGCTGGAGAAGAGCGGAGGGCAGCCGCCTGGGGTCTTCGGTGCCTGCCGAGATCCGAGACAGGAAGGGCGGCGGCACCGTGGTGGTGACCATGGTGGGACGTGGGTACCCAGAGCTGTGCCGGGAAGAGGGGTCGAGCCCAGGCGGGGACGAGATGGTTGGGTCGCTGGGAAGCGTCTCCCCGGGCTTTGTAGACTGAGATGGTGGCGCAATCGGATCCGCTGCTAGGAGAACATGGCGGGGGAGTGAAAGGAGCAGCCAGCAGCGCCCCGGTGTTGTTACCCGAGCGGGGCACGCCCCCTTCCGCCCCGCCACCAATCGCCGTGCGAGGATGCCGCCAGCGGCACGCCTCTCCACCGCGCTCCGCCAATCTCGGCGAAACGGCGGCCCCGCTGGCCCCGCCTCGGCCAATCGGAAGCGACACAAACACTTGGGGCCACGCCCGCTTCCGCAGGTCGCCCAATCCGGGCAGACACAAACAGCGGGCACGCCCCAGTCTCCAAGTCCTCGGCCCGCAGCGCGAGGCGAACGGGCGGGGTGGGCGGTCCTCCGTGCGAGAGCCGCCGGCCAATCGGGCGGCACACAAACAGCCTCGGCCACGCCCCCGAGCGCCCCGCAGCCAATCGAGGCGGACGTAAACAGGCGGCGGCGCGCCCCCTGCTGGGCGGCGGCGCGCCGGCGGGCAGGCACGCGTCGCCCGCCATGGAGGTGCCGGCGCTGCGGCCCGCGGCGGCTGCCGGGCTCCCGGCCGCGGCGGCGGCAGCAGCGGAGGAGGAGGAGGAGGAACCCAGCCGTGAGGCGGCGGGGCGGAGGCGGGACGAGCGGAGCTTAGAGGCCCTGAGCCTGGCTGCCGCTGGCGGGGCGGCGGCGGGGCGGCAGCTGCCGGAGGGGCGGCGGGCGACGCTGGCGAGCGCCCTAGAGCTGGAGGGGACGGTGCTGCGCGAGGGGCGCCTCACCCAGTTCGTAGCCAACAACCTGGAGCGGCGGATCCGGCTGAGCGGCGCCCCGCGGGGCGAGCCGGCGGCGGCAGCGGCGGGGGGCGGCGGCTCTATCCCCGCCATCGACCCCGGGGCGCTGCAGGACGTGGTGGCCCTGGCCGGGCAGGTGGCGGCGCAGGTGGACGAGCTGCTGCGCAACGTGCACTGCGGCCTGCAGGCCCTGACGGCGCTCAGCGTCGGCTGCATCCAGACCTACCGCGACGGCGTGGAGAGCCTGGGCGAGGCGGCCGACCTCAGCATCCGCGCCATGTACGCGCTGGTGGCGCGCTGCGAGGAGCTGGACCGCGCCATGCAGCCCGTGCCCGCCCTGGCCAAGCGCATCCGCGACATGAAGGGCACCCTGGAGCGGCTGGAGGGGCTCTGCAAGTAGCGCCGCCCGGGGGACGGGGGGGCTCGCCGCCGGGATGCCGAGCGAGGAGCCGCCGTGGATGGGAACCGGGGCCCCGCCGCCGCCCTTTGCCGCGCCAGCAGCGCGCCCGCTGGGCCTGCGCCGGGCGCTGAGCGGGGGGCTCGGCCGCTCCGACAAGCCCCGGCCCGGCGGGGGCCCGCCCCGCCGCGGGCTGCTGCTGTCCCTCCCCGGTAGCACCGCCGCCGGGCCCGCACGCGGCGCCCACAGCGCTCCGCCTCTGCGCCCTTCCTCTCTCTCTCCGTGCCCCTCTGCGTGACCAGCCGACACCTGTGGCCAGTTCGCTGGTGTTCATCTGGAGGAAGTGAGATTTTTGCAACCGATTAAGGTTGAAGTCGCGGGGGAAATGGCAGACGGTGCTTTTTAGCTTCAGCTCCATTAAAGAATTTGGATTCCACATGCCTTACGCTTTCTATTTATTGAGGGCTAGGAAAAACTAACTAATCTCAATTAAAAGCAGCTGTTAATATATTTTTTTTTGGTAACCAAATTTGAAATTGTTGTGAATACTTGTTCGATGCTGGCAGGCATACATACTTATTTGTTGTTAACTTAGTGCCTGACGAGTAATTCTCACTTCTGCCATTACAGCAAATAAATACGCAGAACACTGCTGTCTCTTCTCTTACAACTGTGTCCTGTAAGATAAGAGGAGATTTAATATATATAGCAAAGACACTTGTTTTCTGAGAAGAATATAAAATACATGGAATATAATTGAGATTTGGATAAGAAAAAAATCTATACGCAAAGTTCTAAATAAAAGCCTTCAGTTAAAATTGCTTTGCCTCTATTGGTCTCTACAGTTTTCACAGTGTAGAAGTTTAAATGGCATCACTGTGAAATGATCTTGCAATTTTTTGTTTTTTTTTTTTTTTTCAATTGGGAAAATACCTATTTAATGAGATGAAGAACATGAATACGTCATGACGTTACATGGGTGTATGACTGACATAAAATGGGTACCTTGGGAGAATTTATTTGTTTAACTTGAAGCTTTTGGTATGCATCGTTGTATGCAGAAGTGATTTTGCTGTATCAGTAAGTGTTTCCTCTGAGGCCTGAGAGTAGCCAAATTCTCTGCTCGCTATGCAACTAGCCTCTTAAATGATGCTCTTAGCAATCCATTTAGGTCACAAATGTCCTCGTAACAAGATTTCAGCAGAGAAGTGATCACTGTGATCTTACGTTTGTGTAATGGTGCTTTTGGTGACCAGTGGCTCCTAAAAACATTGGAGCAAAGGTAGCAGAAATACTACCCAAGTCCTGTAGCTTTCGGTTGTAGAGCAGATAGGTTTATGATGGGTGCAGCTGCTACCCCACCATAATCTCATTAAAAACACCGAGTGAGGGGCAGAAGCTGCGATATACTTCTGCATGTAGATAATACTGAATTGTAACAAAATAATTTGGTTTTATGCCACCCTGGTTTGCATAATGCTAGTCTCTGGCCTGTTTTGGGCTTCTCAACATGGCCCTGTTTTTCCCTCAGCACAGGGGTGTATTTCGCTCGTGGCCTTTCAGCCCTAGCAATGGGAGAAGGCTGGAAATGGGCTATGCCAAGGTCATGCTCTTTGTGGTCACAGCTCTCATGGTTCTGTCTTCTGGGGAATAGCCGTGGCTCCAGAAAGGGACCAGAGGTCTAACGGAGATTAGCAGAGAGAAAAAGGAGAATTTCACTGCCCCTGCCTATGGGCCTAGGAGACACTAAAGATTTCTTAACACCACAGCAACAGATGTACTCTTAATAGTTTTGGGGTGTTATTCTTGGGAAAGTTTGAACTTGTCTATCATGGAGATGCAGTAGTTTTGCTAAGTATCTTTTGTATATGTCAAGAGTGAAAACCAAAGTTTGATCTTGCTTAACCTGTGTGTATTGTTGAAATGTACAGGAAAGACCTGCAAGCCACATATGTACAGCTACGCTTTATTCATACGGGCTAAGGTGAAGCCTTTAAAGCATACGCGTTTCAGTACGCTCGCTATTGGTTTTTGATAGCGTTTCCTTTGCAGTCACCTACATTCAATGCTAATTCTCTGCTAAAATTGTCAAGTCTGTAGAATAAAATTATTACTTTTATGTTTTTAATTGTTAGTGATTAGTTGTTGTTGAAGTGTTTTGCTTCTTAATTATTGCTTTTCTTATTTGGTAAAGTAATTAGAAAGCTAATTTAAACTCTGCTCCTGCATCTGCGCAGAGACCCATTAATGTGATTGCAGAGCTGGTTTCAGTCTAGGTCCTTAGGCAGTAATTTCTGACAGTGATGTCATTCATGTGATGGAAGAGGGATGACTAGTGAATTACAAACATGAAGGAAGTGATAATTACACTGTTTGGGTTTGGCTTTTAATATCTATCTGAAAGCTTCAGCTTGTTTGAAGGGCAAACTTCACTGAGCTTGGTGAAGTGGCTCCTGTTCTCAGGCATCTGCCTTGTACGTTTGCCGTCCCTGGAGCAGGTGTGGCTGAAATGATGCAAGCATGTTCTGTGCCACCACGGTCGATACCGACATGTTATCGCATAGCTGCTGTGGTTTCAAGCCCTCCTGTCCGTACCGGCCTCCACTGCTGCAGGAGTGGTGACACTTGCCAGCGTCTGTCAGCGCAGCTCTGGTGCCAGCCCTGCCCTTGCAGTCCCATGTGAACCGCTGGTGAGCTACGTGCAGCTCAGTAGCTTCCAGTGAACCTGGCCTTTCTGCAGCCAGAGACTTTTGTACTGTCTTTTCGATCCTAGTCCAGGCTTTCTTGTGCATATTCTGTGTTAATTCTGGCACTTCCCAACTTTTGAATGTTGAGCATGAAAGCATTCAGGTTCTTTTAGCCTTTTTTGCTTAACCTGTCAGCGAGCAAAGTACAACCATGTTTGGACTTCCCAAGACTTTCAGATGGGTTTGCATATATTTTCTTGCTTAGTCACTCAGCTTTACAATTGGTCTCGTTTTCCTTTCCTCATTAGCTGCCAAGTGAACTTCCATTGTAGCAAGACAGGCAAGGTCAAAGAAGAAAACTAGCAAAATAAAATGACGTGCAGAGCACTAAGCAAAGCCATATACAGAATTAGCTGTGTGCCAGGAATTACTTCCCTGTGCTGATAACCACCAGTGAATCGGTTAAGAATTAGGTTACTCTGTTAGGAACTAAGTTAGTCTGATATTTTTTTTTTTTTCTTCAGGACAAGTGTCAGATCTGACTATGAAAATCCTTTTTCTGATGAGGGTATAGTTGGTTCTGCTTCATTCAGGGCTTTTTCTCCCCTCCTTTGTGAGGTTTTTTTATTCTCTGACTCTGAATGATTCCATATCCATGCTATTTAAAAGAGCTTTACTAGATAAAACCTTATTACAGCTGAAAAAAAAGTCACCCAAAGCAGGAATGAACATTACTGACATTTCACCTTTAAGGCCTTTTTTCAGTACTATTTAATTACATCAGGTATTCAATAAGTAAATATATCAACTTTTTGTGTGTCTTACTGCTAGCCAGACACTAAAATACATGAGTCTTTTGGCTGGAATGTCCAGATTTATGGGGGTACTTACTCCTACGAGTAAGGTCTTGGTTGAGTTATGGGCATGAGGAACAGCATGTGAGTTGAATCCAAGAGCATACTTCTTAGCATTAAAGATGCAACTATAAATGGTTTCAAATAGCATGTCTGTACTACCAGAAGATAAAAAACTTAATTTTAAAGCTTCACATTATTAGGAGCCTTCCAGAGGAGTTAGTAGGTCAGCTCTTGTAGCAAACTGTGTTAGCTGAAACTGAAGAGTCTTTAAGATCGAGGCCTCTTGCAGTAGGTGTCATCCAACATAAGAGGTTCTTGCTGTCAGATGCTATGCTACCTCATCCTGATCAACACTGGTGTGTACACCTGAAAACACTTTAAAAGATCAGCAGATCGCATTTATATTGCTGTCACAACCCGCTTTTATTGCTAGGAAATTGCTTTGAGAAAAGGACATTCTTACAAAAATCATAAAGGGTCCAGTTAGTCCATTTTTGTGAATGTTTTCTCCATTTCTGGCCCTACCCTGGCCCCATTCAGGAAACATATCCTGCATCCTCCTGCCATGCATATAAGAGCACACATGAAGAGAGAAGGATTCATCACATTTCTCCTTTACAAAGCTTAATGCAGTTACTGCATCAGATGCAGGAACTGAAACTCGGCTGGGTTTCACATTTGCTGCTCCAGCTTGGTGGCTGGGGAAAGCTTTCGTCATCATTATTCTCTGCTGTTCAAAGCTCCAGAAGTAGAGATGTGATCAATGGACTTGGGCCCTGAGCTTCCACCTTGGAAGTCAAGATCCTCTTGCCTCCTGTTATGACAATAGTAGCATTATGCCCTTTTCTTGTAACAGGAAAAATGATAATCAAAATTTCAAATCTTCCTGCAGTTCTGGTTCCCTCCTACTATTTAGACACATTAGAAGCAATGAAAAAAAGAAACCAAAACAAAAAAACATAGCCCTTCCCCCTCCCAGACTGTTAATTGGCCATTTCATAAATAATAATAGTTATTGGCTGTCAAGCATAATGTGCTTGAGATGGCTCTCGCAGTAGTGTTGAATCCTGATGAGACTTAACCTGAGTTTAAAGAAAATACTGCATTTTAATTATAATACTGATAGGGTTGGGGATGAGGCAGTCTACACAACACTTGCAAAACTGGCATCTGTTGTTTGCTAGCAGGGTTGGACTATCGTGTACATCAGTCAGGATGCAGCAACATTCATTAACTGGGAGGGCAGAAAAGCAGTGTTAAAACTATCTTGATTATTTTCCTAGATTACAGCTAGAAAGCGCTGTCACTGTAATTGGTTCCAGAATTGAGTTAATGTTGCTGTGATTAATTACTGTGAAGTACCTTTGTTGAAAGTTGATTTATTTCAGAGAACAGTAGTAATTTATGTCAGTATTTTTATTTTCATGAATGCTAGTTAGAGAGGGAAGAATCCTGGAATTTTGTCCAACACTGTATTTTTTGTCTCAGTGTGACCAACCATGGTTTTCCCTTGTTTTCTTTATGGATAGTACTGGAAAAATTCCCAGTGTTGAACTTGCTTGTAAGAAAAAGAGCCATGCTCAGTGAGTTGTTAGGAAGCGCTTTGTTAAGGACAGCTTCCTTGTCTGGAAGTACATGTAAAGGAAAAGGAAGAAAATGCCACAAGCTTGCCAGACAATCATTTCTAATTTTACAGCGATGTAGTAATCCTGAGTATCTGTTTTGTCACTGCGATCATTTGACTACACTCAGTAGCAGAAAAATCAAAAAAATCCCAAGTTGAAATCTTAGCTTTTTAATAAATGAGTTTTCCTTCCATGGTCTAGTATCAGCAGTGACCTTTACCAGCCATTTTCACTCTAGTGAGATTTTTCTGGTCTGAACTTGAACTGTTGCCATGTAAGGAAATGCTAACCTGAAAATAAACTCCTTTAAAGTCAAAAGTATCATTTGACTTTGTTCCTCTTTCTGTTTTCACTGCCTATGCAGTTTGTTTACTCAGTGGATTTTTTTTTTTTTTTTTCAAGTCTGGGACTTTCCAGTGACGTTTTCTCAGCTGGAAGGAGAGGGGAGTTTCTCACTGCTGAGCAACATTGGGATTTTCCATTTTCCAAAACTCTTCCCACATGCCATTTATAGTTGATGATACGGATCTAGTTTGGTTTTGTTTCCCTCTTTAAAGAGAGATGTGCAACTATAAGCCTTTCATCTCTCCTGCTCCAATGTCATCAGCTTTCTTTTGTCTGCTGAGAGCAACTGGAAAGTTATAGCAGTGTTCCCCCTCATCCACCATTTTCCACAGCCACCAGCTGTACTGCACTTCCCCTGGCAAAACCTTGTTCTGGACCTCCTCAGTTGTCAGTGTTATTATTTGATCCCACTTACCTTCTGTCTTCAGTTGCATGACTTAGTATATCAGTGTTGTTATACTACCAAGGCACCAACCTTCTTATTTAGCTCAGTTACGTGCTCTTTCAGCTGCCCTTGTTTTTCATTCCTATTCTGCCTCAAATTCAGGATGGTCATCTGCAAGTCTTGGGCGAGGCTAGCTTCCGCTGCTTACCTGACCTATTGTCTTTTGATGTCATCCATTCCTTTATCCTTTAAAATGTCTCAGTAAATTACCTTATGCTTTCTTTTGCTATGACTTCCTTGCTGCTGTCTTCTGCAATGCTCCTTGTGTCCAGAATACCCACCACCAATTGTCTTGTTTTTAAATCAACTCTCAGGAGTAGGCAAGTCAGAAACTACATAGATTGTGGATTTCTACTTGTTATAATAAACAGAAGGCATTACAGAAAAATTAAACATCTGTAGCAGAAGAGAACTAGGTCTTATTATTTGGTTCCGATCTATTTTAACAGTATGACAACAAATGCAAATAAAACAAACTACTTGCAAAATAATACTAGTATAACTGTGCTGTGATGTGTCTGGTAAGAGACAGGAAAATCGGTCAGCTGCTGAGTGATAGGCTTTTGAGGATGGGGTTATAGCATATCAAATACTATGTAACACGGTGAGGTGATGCCTCGTATATTTATAAAATATGTGCAAGTCCCCAAAGCAAACTATGTTGTTTTTCCTTTTAATCACAGAAAGATGGAATTCTGGTCTCCCTGCCTTCCTTCTGGCATGTACACACTCAGGGCTCTTGCTGACTTTTTGAAGAGCTGTATATATTCATGTGGAAGTTACAAAACTTAGTAGTACGTGTTATATTTATTCCTTGCAACAAACCTTGGAAAGGAACAGTGGTAATCTTTACCAAGGATGGGATTGAATATTAGGAGTACAGGATATGCCGAACCAGTTCCTCGCATTTGTTCACTAAGATTCACATGTACATACTTTAGTATGGCAAATAAATTCATTTTAAACAAGATTATTCTTCCCTTACTCTCAGTGATGCACAGTCAATGGACAAATGCAAGTCATAACCAAAGGACTAATTCTACATAAGTGTTAAAATGTCTGTTTTAAAACAAAAAAAACCCCATTGGGCTGTACTGAGTTGAATAGCTGTAAAAAGTCAAACTTAAAAGTTGTTAAAATTCAAGTTTTAATAATGGTCAACTAGGCAGTTCTTACTAAGTATGTACAATCTTTTTACTAAGATACCTATCAGCAATGATTGCAAAGACTTCAGTCCAACCAAATGCCAGGGTCTGTTTCTTACACTTTAACTGAACTGTAAGTAAGTGAGGTAACTGATTTGGACATTCAGCAAAGTAGAAGTCATGGAACATGTTTCCCCCATGTGTTAATATAAACCGGAAAAATTGTGTAATTTGTTGATGACTACTGGAATTTATGTAGCACTGTAGAAATTTTTGGTTGCAGCATTCATGCATCAGCATTTATGGTTGTGAAATCACATCCACATAGTCTTTGACCTTGATGGGCTATGCTTCGAGATAGGGATGAACACTTTGTCTCAGAAATAGTTCAGTTTCACTAACAGACAAAACAAAGACCGGGACAAAACTGTATTTGTTTTTGTACAAACCTCTAAGTGAGACTTTGATTAAAATATCTTGCTGATAGCTGTTTCCATAATACTTTGAAAACAAGTTTCCTGGTTGAACATAGGCTATCAGTTTCTCTTTACACAATGTACTTTCAGCAGCATGACTTGTCACTGCTGCCTGCTAGATAGCGTATCTTTGACATTATGTATTACGTCTGTAAAAAGGCAGCTGGATGGTGCAAACACAGGGGAGTCATATCAAAAGGTTTCTCTGTTACACTGTTTGATTTATTAGGGTTTTTTTCTTCTGATCCTTTTTCAGTTCTTCTTAGTTCCCTTGGGGAATGCCACAACTGAGCCCTTTTTTTCTATTCCCAGCTTTCCTTCTGAGTGGATCTTTTTTCTAGGTTGCACTGCTGTTTTAAACTACCTCTAAGAAAGTAAATCAACAAATACACTTTGTGCATACATCATGTTGGCACAGCCAATGTGCTGATAGGGTGAAATACTTGTATTTTGGAAACCTCTTCAATAGCAGGCGTGGTTGAAGGTGAACTCTCACTGCTGAGGAGTGTTTCTGTGAGTCACTGCAGAAGTGGCATACCCCTATGGCAGAAAAGGGCCAGAGATCCCACAGGGAGATCTTCAAGCCTGGCTCCAGGTTGCTTCTCTTAGAAGTGAGAAGGAAGAATAAATAGGTCAGGTGTAAGTTGCCTGTGTTGCCATAGATCTTCCAGAGTGGATCTGCAGGGCTGGCAAGTACTCACTGCAGCCACTGTCTCCTTCAGTGACAGAAATTACATTATCTCTGAGGTGATTAGTACTGTCAAAACTGGGTACACATTTATTTATCATGCTTTTGGATGCCATGGTTAATCTAGAAGAAGAGATAATATTTAACATTAAACAGATGATGAAAGTAATTGAACCATCCTTTGTAGCCCACATCCCATAAAAAAGAGAAAGCAACTGCCAGTTTTTGTACGTGTGGTTTTGCCACCCAAAGGTAAAAAAGCTTCTTTATGGTGACAGTGGGTGTCAGTAGCAGATGGAAAAGAACATAGCTAGATCAGGAACAACAGTGGATGTAACCGTAGTTTGCTGCCTGTGGTTATCCAAGAGCTGTCCTGAGTTTAACTTTGTCTTGGTCTTTCCACATTGGAAATCTTAAAAGATAACAGCAATAAAATTCCCACATGATTTTTCAGTTAAAGTATGAGTGAAATGTTTGTTTGTAGATATGGATTAATAATTTCAGTTGTGTACTTTTATTAGTTCAGCTTCACACATTAAGCTTACCCAAATTTCCTTCAGATCCTTGTTAGATCACAAATCTAAGAGAAACTGAGGCCATGTTTTGATATTTGGCGGCAACGCCAGGCACATGTTAAGGCAGCCTGAGCAGCCCCTTTCCTGACCCAGCCCTGCCCACTTGTTCCTGACCATCCACTGCATTTCCCTGTGAGTTTGTCCGTACTGCTTATGGAGCCACAAAATGAACCAGAGCGAGAAACTCAACCCAATGGAGCCCAGCAAAGAGGGAGGGGAGGCTTGTTTGCTTTTCGACTGCATTGATTCCCTGCCTTGTTTCACTGCACAGTTGCTCAGCACAAGGGTGGGTTAAACATGAAGAAGAAAGGGTGTGTGAGCCTGATGCTCACAGCCGAGGTAAGGAAAGTGCTCAGGGAGGGCTTGAAGCTGCTGCCACTCAGATCATGTTGACCTACAGCTTAGAAAAGTTTGTTGCTTGTGCTAGTAGCTGGGTTGCTCCCAGGAAAGAGGCCCATAGCTAGAAGCAGGGTTGCACTGGAAACTATCATTAAACAATGCCTTAGATTTTAGTTTTATGCTGTTAGATATATAAAAACTCTTTTCTGCGTGGCTGAAACTTCAGCTACCAAGTGAGTGAAGATTACCTAGCAACAGCTCTACCCGTTTCAAAGCTGGTACAAACTGCAGTGTAGAGAAGAATAGAAAATAATGATGTGCATTGTATTTCAGGACAAAATGCCTTGTCTTTTCATTCTACCTGTTCCCTCTGTGGTAATCAAATTTTGCATCTAATATGCAAACAATCAAAACAGGCTTCCTATTTTAAACAAGCATATCCTTGTGTATAACCAGCACTGTGTCCACACTGTTTATACTCATCAGAGACTCTCTTATCTCTGTGTCATCATTCAAAAATTTACATTTAATAAATCATGTTAGTTCTATTCATGGCTCTCTGCTGTTGTGTACCCAATGTTTGCTGGCGTGTTTTTATAATTCTCCATGTTAGAGAACATGTATAGGTAGGGCCTGAGTCACAGTCCACTGAGACTGATAAAAGTCTGTCACTGACGTTTAGAAAGCTTAGGATGTGTCATAGTGGGTCTCTGAAAAAACATCAATTGTAGTAAAAAATACAATACTAAACTCATTTTAGCAGATCTAACTCCCAGTACGTGGAAGGATATGTGGAGATTTTTCTCCCCAAAGGGATTTTTGAAAAGCAGTTTCTGTAGAGCAGAGGTAGATATAGGAATTCACAAAGTGACTTTTCTGAAGAAGTGTTTTCCAGTAACAGCCTGCACTGTTTCAGTGCATAAAGATTCTTAGCCAAACCCCAAAACTTCAGACTACTCAGAAATCTAGGAAATTAATTTCAGGCAAGTAGAGAGTCATCTTTGTAACTCCTTCTCTTTCTCAAGGATCTTAATCTTTCTGAGTAACTCCCTAAAAGTCCATCTGAACAAGGACAGTTTCATACCTACACTGGGCGAAGGTTTGAGTACAAGGATAATAGCTTTTTTGGTGTTAATCTTAACCTAGTTACAGCAGGTAAAACCAGCAGTGGAAGGAAGTGGCATGGACTTCAACTGTAGCTGTTTGAACAGCAACAGACCACAGGCACTGTGTTCTCTGAGGCAAGGTCCATTCCATAATGTCTATCGTAAGCTGTCTCTGTGCTATGAAGCCTAAAGTGGTGAGAATGCGAAAAAGAGTATTTCTAGGGAACGAAACATATTTCAAGTGAGAAAAAAAAATATTCCTTTTTCTAAGGAATGCTTGGAAGACATGAATTTACAACCTATATAACATCATTGTCTAAAATGACATTTGCCAACTTACTCTTAAGGTTCCCTAGATCAGCGGTGCTGCAGATGTATATGCTAGGATATTCCTCTTGGTCTCTACTTCCTCTTGCATGAGGCTTTTTCAGGAAAGAGTAGCACGTATTCTTGTAAAGCTTGTTCCACAATGCATACTGACAGAAAGCAAAACTAACCTCTCAAGGGCAATGTTTGAGCATCTGATCTTTTTTAAATATATATTATGTGCATACACATATTTTACCATAATGTAATTTGTATACAATATAAATATATACTCAGATTTTATTTTTAAAAAGTCTGTGTGGCTGCCAGGCTGATCTCTTTGCTTTACTCCATATTCCTTTCCTTTGCCTTTGGCCAGCTTCTTGGGCTATTTTCAGGACTGCAAACACCTCAAGAGAGAGACTGTGGTCTTCATTTACATTTGTATGGTATGTTACACATATTTCTTATTATAAAGCCATATAAATAAAACCAGGTCTGTATGTATTTTCTCAGGTACTATATTTTAGCTTATACATGTTTTATTCTTCCCGGACTTTATATCCACATATATTACATATCTATAGGCACAACTTACGAAGCAGAAGGTCTGAGAGAGTGCCTATGGGTAATAATCTTTTCTTTGTGTAACTGATCACATGAGAAAAAGATTTTTGGCAGTATAGCAACCCAGAACTTGATCATCATGTACGCAGGTTTGTAGGCTGAAACACTGACCCTCTCTAGGCTATTTCAGGCTGTAGGGGAGGCATAACCCTCTAGCAGCTACTGACTGGCCTAGTCTGCCTCCTGCACTAACCAGGACCTCAGTAACTCCATTAACATTTTAACTGCAGCCTCAGTTCAGGGCAAGATTTTTACAAAGGTGTCCATATTCAGGCAGTAGAGAAACTAGAAAGTGTAGCAACAGAACGCTGTTTTACTTTGTGGAATCCAGTTGCTCCCCAGCCCAGCTCCAAAGACTATGAGTCATGCTTTCCATTTACATAAATTAAATGACTTTCTCATATATTATGTCATACTTTTCCCTACTGCTAGTCATCTTCCATCATGACATTTTAGCTGGTTGATTACTTTATCCATACTCAAAGCACACCTCCACCATATGATTTCATTTTATGCAGTAGACCATATATTCTTAAATGTTACATCTGGGTATTTTCTACAGTGTAGATTTCCACTGAAAACCATCCTTCACAGCTGATGTGAGTAAGGCATCATCTAGGTCAAACTGTGTTAGTCTTCCAGGAATGACAGGCATCTTGCTTATAAGCTTGTTCTCCAGATGCTTATCTCTGTTACATCAAGCATACTATCATTTCAACTGCAGAGGAACAATAGCAAAGCATCTTGTTTTTCAGGCCTGCAAGTCAGTGATTGAAGTCACAGCTGTTGTCCCTCTTCAAGAGCAGCAACCGTCTGGACAGACAGACACCTTCTTCCTGCTACGCAGACACACATCTTTCCAACTCCTTCCCAGATAGGTCTGCTAAGTAAATCACCTGCTAAGTAAATCATCTGCCATGTCTGCACGTCAAAGCTAAGACTATTAACATCCACGATAGTGGTGTGAGATTTACACGTCACCGTTACAGCACACACATGCTTGGTGGTGTAGTTTGATAGCTTACAGTGACTCCTGCAAGCGTGATACCCAATTCAGGAACCTGGATTTAAAGCAGCTCCATCCCAAGCTCACTGTGTGCTCCCTGCCTATACAGAGATTTACTCTACAGGTTGAACTCACACTGTAATACCTTAGAGTCTTGAGTTGAAAGTGTCGTATTCCCAGAATGAAACCCTGAAGGAAAATTTAAGATTTAAATAAAGACTTGAAAGCAAGCTGCTTATATCGCATCCATTAGTCTGTTAGTTTTATTACTCTTACAGAAAAGAGGGTGTAGCCTATATTCTACTAAATGTCTGGGTTGTCTTCTGTTGGAAATTTTATTAAGAACTGTATCATAATCTTGCACTAGGGTATGACTCCAGGAGTTGATTTTGCTATTTTATGCTGTTTCATTTTTACTTTGGACAGGAAAAGTAACAGTACTTTAGCTTATATAAGTCTCTGAGGTCGTGGTGCCCCCTAATGTCTTGAAGACTAAAGACTGGTAATTTTGTTGCTGACTTCCTCTCAAAGTTCTCTATAGGAAGAACACTGTAAATGACATTTTATTTTCTCAAATATCTTGCAGCACTCAAAACTTTGTTTCAACACATAAGGAATAAAATCACTCTCTTTTAAAATCTTTTCATTTTCAAACCTGGAAAAATAATTTGTCTCAGAAGTTAGGTGCTTAATTATTTGTTGACACCAAACAAATAGGCATGAATTAAAAAATGTTGAGCTCCTAGCATTTTCTTTTGATCTTAAAAGTCAGTGCACACTCAGCATTTTTAAATGTAGAAGCCTACATATGTATTTGTTGCAGATGAAAGTATCTCACAAAGTTATGATTTAATAACAATTTAAGATTTAGTTGGGCTGTGAGGTAGATCAAAGGTTAAATTTTAGGAGCACTTAGTGGTTCATTGATTTGAAGATTAACAAAGTGATTCAGTAAAATATAGTTAGTTAAAATAGTGACAAGTACAGATTAAAGAATGACAAGAATCACACTAACTACAGGGTATTATAAATCAATGTATATGTATATGTATATATGTAAATACTCAAAACACACACACACACACAGAGTGAGAATATTTGGATATCCAGTGAAATGTATAGACATCCACACTCATAAAGGCAATTGTGCATATTTAAGCACATAGACAAGTAAAGAGGTGGATGGAAGATGCTAGCCTATAGTTAAAATTTTCCTCTTCTTGAATTTGGAGCAAATACTCACAATGCATCAGTATTTTTCAATGGGCAATAATTGAGAGTCAGGAAGAAGTCTGACTTTACCCTGGCCTTCCATCAGCTTTGTGGGCAAACGATCTTCAAAATTCAAGAAGTCTGAGCCTGAGAGGCATCCCTGCTCAGGGAAGGTGCTGGTCACAGCCCACTGCAACCCAGGAGAGCTCAAAGGGTCTCACTTAGGGTCACAATTTATAGGGTCTGAGATAATTGATTTTTGTCAGGTACTTTTCCATTTCAGCCCAACTTGGATGACGGAATATTTTGGTACTTTCTACCAGTTGCGCAGGCCCAGAACTTGCTAGAACTTGGAGTTCTGCTATCACCCCCTTTGGTCCAAGACCAAGTACAGAGGTACTAGGCTGTCAGGAAGAAGTGATGGTTCTTATTGTTCTTTAAATGGTAGGAGAGGGGGGCAGAGACCCGGTGGGCTAAGGGAATGCCTTAATGCTCTGGTCCCCACCTTTGTCATTGTTCTCAAATGGCAGGAGAGGAGGGGGGCAGGAACCAAGTGGGCTAAGGGGGCACCTTAAGGATCTGGTCTACTGTGTTTCCCAAGCCACTTCAGTTGACATGTGGTCTGTTTCCAAGCAACAGGGGAGGCAGGAATCAGGAGCATTAAGGGAGTGCTTTTATGCTCTGGTTCCCTACTCATCTTGAGTTTGTATGTGACCCAAGACAGGGAAAATTGCACTAAGCACCAAGCGGCCTAATAAAGGGGGTGTTGCACAGTTTTATAGAGCTTAACCATAAGCAACCATAATTTTAACTTTCACTTAAATTTAAAACTGTTTTCATTGTACTGTTTTTTAGTTTGGTGGTTTTTTTTTGTTTTTTTGTTCTGATACTATTAGAATCTAAGTACTATCGGCACAAAATACAACTACAGTAACAAAGAAGTTAAAATATTTATTCAGATTTAGACAGGATTCACCCCTCCTCACAAAAGCTTCATGCATGCTGAAAGTCAATCAGTCATAAAGGAACATTGTACTAGTCATCCATTTTGTCATAAGTCAGTTTGTCATGAACATTAAAACCAATAAGCAAGGAATGTATTAATTGAATCAGTAAATAAAAAATAAATATATATTTTGCTATGTTCCATATATGGTAACTTACAAGTTTATGGCATCAAGTTTCTTTCCAGGTGAACACCTGTAACATGAAGTGGAAAAATAATACTATATGAATCATGTTTACATACAGTTAGCTTCTTTCACAATTACTTTCACTTAAATAAATCCTGCTGCAGTCTCAGTTTAGCAAATAATCTGTTTGATCTTTGTTTTTTTTTAAGAAAATGTATTTACTAGATAAAGTTTCATAGAACATCCTGAGGGATGTTTTTATTTTCTTATTACAGTCATTATTACTTTATGAACACATGGTAATAGTGCTATACTGATACAGAACAGTAATAGGGTTGTTGACCTACATCAATACAGAAGAGGGCAACACCATGTGTTCTTCCTTCAGGCAACATACCTAATTTATCCTCTTTGTGTAGAACAAGTAACTTAAATTATCTAGCTACTTACAATATTAATATATGACATTAAAAGTGTAAGATTATTCATCAGCAACAATTTGGGTAAATGTTCAGTTTGTAATTAGGAAAAAGAGTTAAAGTGTGCATGGAGGGTTGGGTGTGGGTTTTTTTTTTTATGGTTTTAACTCAAGGGAGAACACAAATGCAGCTTGCCACTACCTGGAACCAATGTGGCTGAGCTGAAACCAAAGAAGTCAACATACCCATGGCACTGACGATGAACCACATCCTGGGAAAATGACTTCTTGATTGTAGTGTCTGCTCTGCCAGGAAGAGGATTTAAATTGGTGAGTAGAAACTTGAGTAAGGATACAGGCATCTGAATGCCTCTAGGTGAAAGTGAATCGACGTACAGAATAGAGGGAATGTTATATCACAGACTATTAAAACACTTGCAGTTGCATTCTCAAAGCAATCCTTGACAACAACCACTATGGACACCTACGTGCACAGCTATATCGGCTTTTGCGAGTCACAGGAAGACTCGAGGAACTCGGTGCCCTCTGCTGGCACATCAAGAAAAAAATCATCTTAACTATTAAGGTCACAAAGTCAACAAGGATAGTACGTCCGTTCACTAAGGCTGTTTGATGTCACACGCAAACATCATCCTATGCCTGCGTAAATTTTTTCAGAGCGTCTAACATGGCAAAGCCCAGCATAAACTATACATGCAGAACATGTAACTGCTGTTAAAACTGTTGTTGTTAAAACTGTTAGAAGCTGTAAATAACCAAGTTCTCCAGACCAGAAGGACACCTCACCAAGGCAGCACTAGAGCAAGTTAAGAGTAAACAGAGTCACTTGAAATCTGTCTTGTATCTGTGGGAGTCAATGCAGCAACATGTTCTCAAACATGGCAATACTCTACTACTCTGCTGGAGAATACTGGTCTTTTGGGTGATTGGATTTTCCCCCATGTAAAATTCACTAAGGAATACACTGAACAATGATGACAGCAACAGGGATTTTTCCCTGCTTCTATATTCCCTGTCCTATATTCCACCTCCTAATGACATATTTATAGCATATTCACTCTTAAAATCTAGATGAAAACCACCATTCCCATGTCACTATCAACTGATCAACAGAACACCACTCATCTTGCTCAATAGCAGCCGTGACACTGTTTTGTTGGGAAAAAAAAAAGGAACAACCCGCTTCCTCCTTTCTTATTCAACAGCTGACTTCAAACTGTCATCATTTTTGGTACCTGATGTGGAGCAAGGTGGTATGTAGCAAACAGACCTAAGTGTCACAACTCAGGAAAAGCCCTCCAATATGGTGAAGGTGCTGTGCTGAATGGCTACATTATGCTGGTTTGCCAGAGGGACTTCCTCAACTCTGCTCAGCCAACTCCAGAACCACCAAAAGCCTAAAGTATGGACGATGGCTGGCTAAGCTCATTTTGGCTGTATGCTTCATTTTAACTCCCTGCCTTGTATTTAAAATTTCAAATATTTTATTTGCCTTGTGCATTGCTAAATAAAAACAGATGTACATATCCTCCCAGTTTAACTATACAGCTTTACACGGTATTTTTGCTCTGTAGCTAAGTTTGTTTTAAAAGCGTATCAGAATCTTAAAGCCAGATGACAAGAACAGGCATTATTGCTCATTCATGATATATTTTTGCACTATTCTTCACATCTGCAAATGGTTTCGTTCCTAATTTTGCCATACTGCTGCCATCACTGTACATTGCTCCTAATTTACTGAAATCAGAAACTGAGCATCTTGCAGTTCTTTGCTTCTTGCTCTTTCTGAACACTCCTTGCACTCGTTTCACTTTCTTTTCTGGATGGTCTTCGACACCACCTGGTGTCTGACTGTTGCTTGTTTGTTCTGTAAAGGGAAAATCAGCACCTTATTTCAAATATCATAGAGTAATGTTTTAATGGAAGTATATTTAACAGTTACAGAAAATAATATAAATAGTTTTTCGCTGTAGAAAGTGTGCTGGTTTTGGCTGGAATAGAGTTAATTTTCTTCATAGTAGCTAGTATGGGGCTAGGTTTAGGTTTTCGATTTGAGCTGGAACCAGTGTTGATAACACAGGGTTGTTTTCCTTATTGCTGAGCAGTGCTTACACAGAGTCAAAGCCACCTCTGCCTCTCACCCCACCCCACCAGTGAGTGGGCTGGGGGTGCACAAGAAGTTGGGAGGGGACACAGCTGGGACAGCTGACCCCAACTGACCCAAGGGATATCCCAGACCACATGGTGTCATGCTCAGCATAGAAAGCTGGGGGAAGGAGAAGGAAGGGGGGACATTTGGAGTGATGGCGCTTTTCTTCCCAAGTAACCATTGTGAGTGATGGAGCCCTGCTTTCCTGGAGATGGTTGAACACCTGCCTGCCAATGGGAAGTACTGAACGAGGTCCTTATTTTTCCTTATCTTTATCTCAACCCATGTGTTTTCTCACTTTTACCCTTCTGAGTTTCTCCACCCTCCTGCTGCAGGGGGGAGCAAGCAAGTGGCTGTGTGGGGCTTAGCTGCCTACAGGAGTTAAACTACACCACCACTTTAAATATTCCTTTCACGTAGGCACACTGCCACGCTACAATTCTTCAACTGAATCCACATAAGTAGACTGCTTTAAGCCCATGGAGAATTTTCACTGGGATTCTGTATAGAAACACAGTTTTTGTTATGTGAAGCTATCTGCAAGCCTAATCTTTCTGGCCATGCCTTTTTAAAAAGAAAGAGAAGGCCCAGTACAGAGCTATCTCTGCTACATTAGCAAACTTACTACATGCAGACTAGGATGGTTGCTCTATTAGCTGGAGCGGGGATCCCTCCACCCCCACCTCCAGTCCCAGCTATAAGGGAACATCCAGGGAAAACTAAAAGCAGGGCAAGCATGTCCATCCAAGCCTCCAGCTATTTTCAGCTCAGGATGTTTCTGGAGCCTGATGTAGTTTGCTACTTACCTACAATTACTTTCGCTTTCAAGTACCTGCCCAGTCTTCCCTAAAGCCCATGTACACTCTTCACGTGTGCAACCCTTTGCCAACAAGTCCCGCAGCTCCAGTTCCTATCACACAAGCGATCCCTCCAGATACTTCCAACCGAGCTCCTGCGAGTTTATTATCACAGGCCCCACAGCCCGCCCTCGGGGGAGCCCCTGGCAGCTTGTGACTACCTCTCTTCCCTGGCTACCTCCTTTCCAGACAGAGGAGCCCCACTTTAACCTGCCCCCTTCCTCACTTTTCACTGGGAAGCTTTTCCCACCCCAACGTGCCTTTTGCAGAGACGAGGGAAACAAAGCTCGGCCGACACCTCGGGCTTGTGTAGCTGCACAGCCCGGCACCGGCACGGCGCACCGCTCCGTTTTGCTCTCCCTGACTTTCCCGCTGCCCCTCAACGAGTGACGGGTCCCGCGGCCCGAGACTGGCCACGAGGCCCTTTCCTCACCCCCGCCCAAGGGCCCCGGCGCGTCCCCGCACCGCCAGCGGCCCTCCCCGCCGCTGCCAAGGGCCGCGGGGCCGGGCAGCCCCCGGCCAACCCCCCCCCGCCCCCGGCGCAGCGAGCTGCGGGCCCGACCCGGAAGCGGAAGCGGCCGCCGCGGTGCACTGTGGGCCAGCGGCGGCTGAGGCGGAGCTGGGTCTGAATGAAGGCGCCGCGGGCCAGGGGCCGCCGGCGCCGCTGAGCGCCCCGGGGCCGCGCCCGCCCCGCACCCCCTCCCTCCTCCCCTCTCCCCTGCGGGCGGGCAGCGGCGGCGGCCGCCTGGGCCCCGCCATGTCCTACAACAAGATCCCGCCGCGCTGGCTCCACTGCCCCAGGAGGGGGCAGCCCGTGGCAGGTGAGCGCCCGGCCCGGCCCGGCCCGGCCCGCCCTGGGACGACTGTGTGGCGGCAACGGGGATGATCCCCTCTGCTGCGCTCTTCTGCCCGCCGGTGCCGGCCCCTCACCCCCCGCGCCTTCTCAGCGCTGTGGGGCGGGCGGGCGCCTCCGTGGGGCCGCCGCGGCCCCTCGGCCTCCGGCCCGGTGGGGGCTCTTTGTCCCGGGGCCGCGGCTGGGCTGGTGCGGGGGCGCCGGGCGGCCGTTCCCCCCCAGCTCCCTCGGCCGGTGTTTGTCCCGGAGCTGATTTCCCGTAGGGCGGTTGTTTTCCCAAAAGCCCGGCCCGCAGCAGGGCTTTGCCTTTAGTGTGGGGGCTCGCCCTCCCTTCCGCTAGTGCAGCCCCTGAAACCGGTTCGACCCGGCTCCCTTGCAGAGGTACAGGCGGGGTCCATGGGAGCCTTCATGCTGGGTTTTTGCTTCGCACTCATTAAGTTTAGGACTAAAACTTTTCCCGTCCGTCACGTCTGATGAGGGCGACGGCAGCTGGACGTGCAGAAGCTGCCGTACTGGAGCTTACCTCAGCCCTGACAAGTCCTCTGTGCAGCCTCTGCCTTGTGTGTTTTTTTTCCCTGAAGACTCTGATGCTTATCAGTGTTGATCTGTTTCTGGCCCGACTGACAGTGGCCTGTCAGTCACTGGTGTGTTCCTAAGCTGTTCATCTGAAGGATGAGTTTAAATGTTGTACTCCGAACTTTCATGTGTATTTCAGATTTTGTCAGTGATTGCCGTCATCTTGGATGTTCTTACCCATAACATGCTGTCTCGATTGTTGCTAGGTATCTTGTCTTGCTGGCATCTAGTGGCAGTGAATTAGGTATCATGTAAACACACATTTTTTGATGGTGAGTTAACTACCATACTGACTTCAGATGAATGTTTCCCATCCTGCCTGGTATGAGATAGAGTAAACAATCTTTGCTCTTTCCAGTTTTCTCAAGTTCTTCTTTCCTTTGTAAGGTAAGCAATTCCAACCCCCAGGTTTTTTTCCACAATATTTTCTAGTTTTCACTCCTTTCATCTTCCTATCTGTGATAATTTAAAGGTGTTTTTTCAAAACAGCACTTGCTACTCAGCGTGCTGTTCTAGATGGCACTGTGCCATGGTTTGCTTTATAGTTACAACTCCTGCATTTTCTATCCCATGTTTCCACATCATATATTTTTTTGATGACAGTTGGTTGTGGAACTGAAGACACTGATGACTGTTTTAGAGGTTTATTTAGAACCTAGTGAAATATCTTAGTAGGCTTAATCATCCCATCAATATTCATTATTTGGCATTTAGGAGTATTTAATTTCAGTTCATTTTGTGGATTACTGGTTCCTCTCAGGTTCCTTATATTTCTCTGAACTTGACTCAGTTAAATAACAGCATTGTCATACTGCTCATCTCCATCATCTCTTTTTCCTGATTGCTGGCAAATACTTTGTTTCTAATAAGAGATTTGATAACCTAACTTGTTAGGCTTTGACCATGACAAAAATAGACTAATGACTCTTTATTCATTGTTTTTCTTCTCAGCAAGTTCTTGATCTCTGGAAGTTGTTGCTTTTGTTTGTTTGTTTGTCTTTTAAGCTATGGCTTTCTCAAAAATAGCAACATAGAATAAGCAAGAATGCAGGTCATCAGCATGTCATCTGCTGTGCCATCATTGCTTGTGTGTTTGTTTATTCAGTAACTGCAAGGTAGTTCTTTTCCATTCAGTGTGATCATGGCAAGAAGTTACTGCATTAAAAAAAAAGTTCATTTCTTTGGCTGCTTTATCTTAATGTATTCTTATATTAGTTCACCTGATTTACAGTTTTTTACTGTGTACAACTTACCAAAAGTCATAGTACACCATCAGTTGGCTCCTTTTTTTGCTGTTTTTTATTCAAAGACATCTAACAATTTTATTGAGAGCTAATTTTTAGAGTTTATTGATGTTGGTACTGTCTCCCAGATGTGTTCTATTCTAGTTCTAATTAGCATTTCTATCAAATTTCTAAACATCTGTACATGATGTTATTCACATCTGATAGTATGATAGCAATAGCGTGGCTGAGGAAGGTTTGTCTAACTTCTGTGGAAGTGTTTGGTCGTGACCCTCTCATCTTATGGTTGTGGCATCTAGAATTTCTAACTGACCTTAAATACAATGAGGCTAATACTAATGAGGCCTGGAGCTCATCTGTTGGTGAGATTGGGTTCATTCAGGTTAACAGGACCCTTCATTCTGAACAAGGTGAATTGATCAGCGTCTCCCATTTTTTTCTAGTTCTTTAAATATTGATGTTTTTCTGCTACTTGCTGGCTTTATGGTACAGCAGTTCTTCAGAATGGCACATTTTCATGCTTTCTGCATTGTGGTAGCACCTCAGTCACGTACATGATGAAAAGAGCTTTCTCTGACCTCTTAGATCTGAAGTGATCAGGTTGCTTCAGCCTTACTGCCTTGGCATTGCCATCTCTGTGGGTACCTACTTTTTAAAACCACCAAAACCCCACTCTGTTTTGCCATGGAAAGTGCTAGCAAGATATTGAAGAAAAGACATGAGAAGTGGTCTCAACAATGTCTTTCAGTTTCCTTCTATTGATTCATGTTGGTTAATCCTGTTCTAGACATACATGCAGCGTGTTGAACAGTGAGATATTAAAACATGCGTATGGCGTATGGTTATAGAGATAGCACCTTAAATAGAAGAGTAATGCCTCTAGTTCAGGAAGTTGCTGAGCTGTAGCTTGTTGTAGTTGGGGAGAATAATCTGATGATGGATTGTCATTGTCATCATTTTACACTCTTTCCTAGGCATCTGTTATTGACCCATTTTGGTAATAAGATACTAGGTGAAATGGATGCTTTTGACCCAGCATAGTTGTGCTTGAAACAGAAGACTGTTACTTTTTAGGATGATATTGTTGTTTGCTTGTTGTTTTTTTAAATTGCAGATTTTACTATTTCATTTTATTCAAATTTCTCTTTCTTGACCTTGGTCACTTTACACAGTCTAGCCTTCCTAATCAGTACTCAATCTAAACATACCATGGTCATACATAATTAGTGGCTACTGTCACATATTGGGTTGATAGCTTCATGTCACAGAAAATTAGACTAAATTAAGGGAGCTTTTTCACTGACATGCTCTAGAATTCAGATTTTAAGATTAAAATGTGCCAAAATTAGAGCATGTATATGTGGGAAATGTGACGTCTTACATTTTTCACTTTGATGTCTCTCAGATTTATCCACTTGATGTCTATGCTCTGACATACTGGGCTCTTAGTTTTAGAATTTTTACCTATTTTTCAACCTAAAGAAATACCATCTGTTATACAGGTAACTAGTTTGGAAAATGGTTTTTAATATCCACTTCCCAAGACTATTTGACAAATTTGAACTTAATTGTGGAAGTAAGTAATCATCAAGTGTCAAGGTTCCAGTAACATTCTGAAGTTAATTTGAAAATTTCATTGAGGAGTTAACAATTATTATTGTAAATTAGTTGAGATACACTAATGACTTGGGATGCTTTGATATCCATGCAAAATATCACCTTGTTACTGTTAGATCACCTAGTTCAACATGAAGAATTGATTATTTATCTTCAAAGGCATATGCATGGAGGCTTAAGCTGAGTTGTAATCAGTTTTTACTACATCATTTCTTTAGCATAAGATGTAGGGCATAACTGTAGCAGAGATTGTAGCTACTGCCTCATTTATTACTCATCCATATTACTCAAAAAGGTTAGAAATCTTTCTTAGAATTAAAGCTTAGCTTTTCTGCCTGAGAGGGGCTTATATGCAGATGGGGAAGGAGGATTTTAAAGCTTCTGTACAAAGATCAAATAGCAAATTTGTCAGGTAGGGGAATTTGGTTTTCTGTTATAAGAGGAACACAATATGAGATTGTATTCAAGATCTTGAATACATGTGTAGCAGTCGCAGTTCAGAAAAAAACAAGAATGTAAACTAGGAGAATAGTGCTTACTGCATAGGAATAATGTGAAATTACATTGCAGAGAAATGTATTTTATTAAAAAAAACCAAACCAGAAAGACAAAAGAAAAAACAAAAAAATCAGAGCCATTGTTTTCATTATCTGATTACAAAATTTCCCTAAACTGGAACCAAATTACTGCTCTCTTCTAGCCTTGGCAGGCAGCTTGTTTGGTGCCATATAAACTGTTTCTCAATGACACTGCCAAACTGGAATTTGTAGAAGTTGGGCACTTAAATACTTCCAAAGATCTGGGTTTGATCTTTGGAAGTGATAGTAAATGTCCTCTATTAAAATACTCATCCCTTCCACACCTGTGTAAAGGTGTCAAATGCTGCAGGAGATGCTGACTTGAGTATTTTGTTTGTCTTTTCCTGATGATTAACAGGAATGTATTATGGTTGCTCAGAAGGAAATTAAGAGTGAAAATCAGACACCAGATCAAGGTCCGCTATTGAGAAGAGAATGAACATGTTCATTCTCTGTTCTAGAAGATGGAGAACAGGAGAGTCTTCAGTGTGATTGCACAGTCTCTTGATCACGTGCTACAGGAAACCGTCTTAACCTCCAGGCACTGTTTTCCAACTCTATCCTCTTTTCCCAGCATCTCATAAAGGAATAAAGGATTGTAGTTTTCTTATGGATCCATTGACTCTTTTGTCAGTGCAGCGTCTTTTCTTAGTTGAATTCCTTGGCTAAAAAAAGTTTAGTTACATTCTTCATGTTCTGTAATGGGTGAGTGGATGTATTAGGATGGCATTGGCAAGCAGTAAAGATAAAAAAACCTTGAAGCATGTTGGTGTTTTGCAAAACCTATGGTGATGATAGATTTTTGCATTAAGGTCATCCAAAATTAGGATTTGCATAATCAGTCTGTACAGAGGAAGATTACAAGTTAATGTGGAAGGGTTAATAGTGAGTGAGACGGGCTGAATGATAGTGTTGAAGGTGACAAGGAGCACAAAGATGCAAGAAAATTAAAGTAGATAGATCAAGAAATGAGGAAATGGAAGGGAGGTAGCCAACCCACCAGGGAGGAGGGTGTAGAACTGGTGGAATGAAAAGGCAAAGGGAAGTAAAGTGAAGTTAGGAGTTTTTCTAACAGTCAAATAAGTTGAAGTGACTATAACTTTATTACCGTTTAATATGTATAATGACTATTTGACTGAATAACTTTCCTTTTAGCTGTGAAGTTTGGAATGGTCTCAGAGAAGTGTAACAGTTAAGGGTGTTTCTCACATTGCTGATTAACATCAAACCTGAGCTAAGGAGTTGCATAAAGCTTCTCAGTTTCTGTAACTGTCTTCTGTGGTTTATAATATCTCTTTCCTAGAAGTTAAATGCTTATTTGAGACTACATAAGATGTTTTGATAGAATTTAAGGCTACAAAAAACTCCAAGAACTTCAATTTATTTTATAGAGAAACCTCTCAGCAGCATTCATTTGTAATGTAAAAATGATACGCGTTTTTCTATTAGTGAGCTTCTTTCTCAAAACTTGATTTCTAGCTGAATACAATGGGCATTTTAGTGTCTTTTCATTCCATGTGGTTTTGTTTTGCTGAAAACAAGAGTATTTTTTTTTCTTATTATGAGGAAATGTTCTGTCTTCATGAGAAAGCAGTATTTTCATAATTTAAAAGAATTTTGTAGGATTAGTGCTGGGTGTGGTGATTCATTTGAGGATCTGAAACTGGACATTAAATACAGAGTTAAGACTAGTGGATGGTGACTGTTACTCTACATTACACAGCTGAACAGATGCGTCAGATGGTTTAAGGAATAGTATAGAAAGTTATATTTTTCCTTTCCAGTTTTATTTAAAAAAAAAAAAGGAGGACAGTTCTGGGGCAATTTGTGTTTTCTTGGGGAAGGTTTATTTGATCAATCTTGGGATTGAATTGATTTAAATATTTTCATAGCTATTTAGAAATGCTGAAGTTCTCCCAGTTTTACTCCCTGCCTGTATCATTAACCTCGGTGTGCCTGAGCAGATATGCCAGGTCTCTCTCTTACTATCCGTTTGCATTCATTTTCCACAACTAACTGCAATGCAGGGTCCCAGGTGCACGCGGGAGGAGGTGTGCTGCTTCCCAGGCAGACATGGTGGCAGTGACCTGGGCTTGTAAGTTCTTGTCTCTTTGGAACCACAGGAAGAGCTGTTGGGTCAGTACGTGCTGCTCAAATACCTGTTCCTGCTGCACTTGGAGGGAAGGGCATGCCTGTAGCTTGCTGGAGCTCAGAAAGAAAAAGCTAGAGGTCTCTAATGAAATTATTTCAGATACTTTGTGGTGGATGAAAACTAAATATTTAAAAAAATTGGCTTTCTAGGGAGTGAGGGATGTAGTCCACTAAGTACTAATTCCGGTCAGGTTTTCGTTGTGGTTTTGTAACTTCCCCCATGTCTGAACCACACGTAGGTGCTGTGTTTGGGTGGGAAGTGTTGAACACTGCCGCAGAACTCTTCCAACAGCCTTAAGGAGCATGTTAGAAAGATCTGTAGTGCATAGATGCTCTGGACCAAATGCATTCTTTTTTCAGTGATCGTTACCGTGTTTTCCATTTGCAGGTAATCAAAGCTGATGTTTACGTGGTTGGGTAACAAATTGTAATTTAAGATGCTATTTTCATGTTTTTAACTGTAGCAAGTTTAAATTTTCCCTATTCTGTTGAGTGCTGTAGCTCCGCAGCTTAAATCACACTAAAAGCTAGCTAAAAATGTTAAATTACTTTGTTTTAGATGAGCTGACCTGTATTTCCTTTAAAATTCTAAACGTACTTGTGAATTATGAGCACTCATAACTAAAAAATATTCCAATTCAGTTGTTATTGATACTTTTCCTGTGATTATTTTTCATTGAAGGTGAATCTCTAAATCTGCTCAGCATGTTGCTTTGAAATTGCTAAGTTGTAAGTGTACATATACATGAGTATACTTGAAGTACTGCAAAATTTGATTATCTTTCATAGGGAAGTTTTTACCTTTGAAGACAATGTTAGGACCAAGATATGATGAACAAGTTGCTGAAGAAAATCGTTTTCACCCGAGTATGTTATCCAACTACTTAAAGAGTCTGAAGGTAAAGTTAAATTTTCTAGTAATTGAAACATTACTTTAATTATTAACATTTATTCAAATGTTGCTTTTAAGCTTTAAGAAAAAAGCGGCTGATGGCTGCCTTTGGGACATCTGTACAGAAATATTTTTTTGTTTGTTTACATTTTCAGGTTTTCTCTGCAACTCCTAGATTTCCAAATATACTTTCTTATAGGCAGGAATTGCACAAAATCCTCCAGCTGATTCACCATATTAGCAGCAAGAATCTCACTCTTTTCTGTTATTACTGTTGCGTCTTGGAGAGATGTCATTCTCAAAATTCAGATAGTCTGAGTTTGTAGTTTTACAAAGGACTCTTGTGTACGGATATGTTAAGTTGCAATTTTGCTTATAGGAGTGAAAGCATTTAAAAGCTTCTTTAGTTTCAAGGCATACTTTCCTTCTTTTGATGCATAGAATGTTTTATGGTATCTAACCAGTCATACCCAAGTATAAAGGAAAACTCTGGATTTTATCCAGTAACTTCTCAGTGAAAAATGCATAAATAGAAAAAAAAAATTAGGAGCATGAACTGGGACCCAGGAAGGTGGATGGATGCTTTTATTATTGGGTTACAGAGTTGTGCTTCTGGCTTATTTCTTCAATCTCTGTTTTGCCAATTTCTGTCTGTCTGCTTCAAGTTGCATGTTGTTCTGCACCATAGCACAACTTTGACAATAAAGGTGGGGAACATGACAAGTGTTGTGCCCAGTCCAGTGCATCTGGAGATATGGGAAATGGGATTTTGAACCTCCCAGGCAAAGAAGGGCCCACAACCTGATTCTTTTAATCTGTGTTAAACTGTTATATAGAAGGTTAGCACCATTTTTTTTTGATTGTGTGTTTTATAAAACTAGTCATGCTAGTGACATTTTTTCTGTGTGGTTTTTTTTTTTTCTGTTGATCTAAGTTAAATTAATTCTGAACTTGTTTAACAATATCAGAGCTCAAACATCGAAGAATCAGCTAACTAAAATATGGGAATCTTCATTTTATGAATCTTACTTAGGCTTAGGTATGAAGTAGATGATGACTTATTCAGTGTAGCAGTTAGAGAAGTACCTGTGGGCTAATGTGATAAGATACTATCAGTGAAGCACATGAGCCTGTTCTTAGGTGTTTGAACTGGTAGGATTTTTTTCTTGTTTGAATTCTTGGATCTATGCATCTAAATTCTACTTGAGTTCTTTTTTTATGCATTAATGTTGTTTTTGACTCTGACCAGCTTTAATGTGCATACCTAGAAATTTTCCAAAACCAATCTTATTCATGGTTTAAAGTAATATAAAATTCTGCACATTTTGAAGTTATAGAGAACTTCAGAGATTTACTCAGAATTTCAGACTATTTGCTTGTTTGTGATTTGTCACCAAAAAGAAATCATGGTGAGCTTTCATAGATTTTCCACCAGGTACATCAATCAGTTCTATTGCAATACTACAAATTTGTAATATCTTGAGTGACATCAGATGATTAGAATCTGATAGTACAATTACTAGCATGAGGATCCCCACTTATATTTTGGTAATTTTGGTTAACAAGCAGAACAAACAATTACTCTCAAACTCCGTGTTCTCATCAAATCTGTTATATTGTCTTGAACCCTGTTATTGTTGCTAAATGTTTGCTATTTGAAAACATGATTTTGTATTTGCTGAGATATGCAGTGGGTTACTGGAGTGCTATATTTGTACAACAGCAGTTTACCAGCAATCTGGCAATGAGATGAATGTGCAATTGAGGAGACCTTGAAAAGTGGATTTTCCCAAGGCAAAAGTAGCTCACTGTGCATGGTTCTCATAATTTGCAGTAAATTTGCAGTGTGTTTTACTGCTAATAGTTTGCAGAATGAATAACTTCTGAAACCTGGTTATTACTTAAGTCCATATAATTTATCTCCCAAATAAGAGACTTCATCAGAAACTTTCACATCTGTATTTTGGTAACAGTGAGATATTGCTGCTACCACAGATTTTTGAAGGTACCTGTTCAGTATTTAAGACAACATCTGTCTGTGAGGAGCTTTCTCTAATAAGCTTCCTGTGCAATTCTTTTTTTCTTATGAAGCTGGCTGCTGAAAATCTGCATGTTAGAAGCTGATTTGATAACAGATGGCAAACCCGTTTTTCTTCTGATTGCCAGTATTGACACAGTATCTTAATGGTCTCAAAAAAAATTTGCAGGAGCAGTTGGTGACAGTGTGAATATTTTTTTTAAAATTTCTTTCTTGATTAGGTAGGTTAGCACTGTTTATGCTTTACAAAAGGTAGCTTTATTTCCGTATGAAGAGCTAGAACATTAGTTAACTCAAAAGAATGTTTGGGCAATTAGTATGCTCAAGTTACAGTATTCCTATTAGGAAAAATAGTTATCAGTTTTCAGCCACATTAGTGTTTCCACAGATAAATTCAATCACTGATTTTAATTATTTCCTCAAATAAGAAATGCAAGAAAACAATCATGAGACTGGAGAGAAATCAGTGTATTGTAGTATGCTCTCTCCCTCCTGGTGAAGACATTTTCAGGTTCCAACATCTAATGAGAAACTTCTGGAGTCATACAAGGGGAACCTAGCTAAGCTCATTTAATTGCACAGCAGCAGAAGAGTGCATGCATAAGGCATTAATAGTGGAGATAACTGGAATGTGAGAAAGTGAGGAGGAAGGTTTTTGTAACTGTAGGAGGACATGGACAGCCTGGCCAAAATAAGTATGAGCAGAATGAAGGTGGTATGAAGGTCTTGGTATTATTATATGTAGATGAGAATTTCAAGCTATCGATGAGCTTTTTTTTCCTTCTATCCAGTCATCTTTTACAATTAGAAGCAAGAAAAATAACTAGTTTCAATTGTGCTTCAATGCACAGTCTAAGTGTCTATGACTGTAGTGTTGTAACAGTCCTTGTAAGAAATAAATGTATGTTTCAGTGAGAAGTTGCTCAACAGTTTAAAATTATTCTTTCTTCCAAAGCTGTGTCATTCAATGGGTGTGGTGGACTGAAAGATGTGATTCATGCAAAACATTATTTTCCAGTGGGTGACTCTCCATTTTAGCTTAGATAGTCTTTAAAGATCAGCTCCTATTAAGAACTTTCTAGGAGCAAGCTTATGAGAGCATGACTGAGAAGATGACTGTGATATCTGGTGTGATGTCAGGGTTTCAGAGCAGAGCAAAGCACCTGTGTGGTGAACGTACGTGTACTAGAATCTCTTCTATAGGTGAGAATTGTAGTTGGTCAGGACAAACATAGTATAACCCCAATTCAGTGACAGAAATATTTCGATTCCTGTGGTACCAGTGTTTTTTGCATGGATTTTTGGAACGTCATAATTGTAGACTTTGATATGTTACATAATCCCCCTGCTTTTTTCAAACTGAAACTGCTTTATCCTTTTCTTTTGCCTTGTACTCTCTAAACTGTAGTGTGTTATGTGCAGCTAATGCCATGAACTGAGAGAGCAAATGTTCATGCTTTATGTAAAGCAAGGAAATTGCTTTCAGGCCTGATACACTCTATGTGCCATACATACTTTTATAGCTTAGGCTAAATTGTATTGGACGCCTCTTTGGTTTACTGCTTCATGAAATGTGTCACTTCACAAGGTCTTCATTTGTATATGATTGAAATGATTCGTAGTAATTACAAAGGAATAGCAGGTTACAAGTCCTAGAGTCCTGTAGTTCAGAATTTCCTGTCTAGCAGACACTTTGCTGTATTTCATTCTCCTATTCAAATTAAATATAACATCCCAAATGCTTGGTGACACTTTGGGTCTGAAGTACGTTGTAGTGTTCTCCTGGCTTCTACATGTCAGTCAGGAAACTGAAATCTGTTAAGTATATTCAGAAGAGTAATTTCTAAAAGTTGAGGAAAAAGCATGCAGGTATTCTTTGAGCTTAAAAGCTTTGACATTTTTGTGCTTTCACACATCTCAGTGATAATTCTTCATTGTAGGAGGAGTTTGGAGGCTTTTGGTGGGAAGGTTTGAAGCTGCTGGTATTTGAGAACAGTGGGATTTGGAATTGGCTTTGAGTTTTCAACACTAAGATGGAATTGTGTATCAACTACTTTTGGATGGGAAGATGTGAAACGATGTTCTGCAGATCACTTGCATTTCTTCTTGTACCTCTCCTTTAACAATTTGATATGTTAAACAGTGTTACCTTTTAATCTGTCTTCATGCTTTTAATAAAGGTTTTTTTCCTCATGATTCTTTTTCCCTTTCTCCAGGCTGTCAGATGATACAACATTTTTTCCAAGAGTAATCCACATTTTTGGAATGTCTTCTTTATTACTAGGCTGGAACTGAATGTGAAAACCTTTGCTTTAAAATTATGTTTTCATTAAATGTTAATCTTTGAAAATAGTTCTTTTCCCCTTAGCTGAGCACAGCTTGGAAGCGTTACACCTAACCCCATATGGTACATAAAAGAATAGGTTGTCAAGCTGAGCTATATACAAGTTGGGGAGGAGGGTAATTAGAGGGCCATCTATGTGGCTTCATAGTCTAGAGCTCGCTGGTGAAAACGCATCTGATTCTTGTATCAGTCTCCTGCCAACTCTAACCATGCTATTGATAGGGTGCTGAACACAAAGGGAGATTCCTATGCTTTTTTTGGGTTATGGCACGTTACTGGAAGATACTCTTGTGGATTCCCTCCATGGAGCCATTGCTTGTATAGAATGGTAGAAAAATATCTAAATAGTTTTCGTAGAACTAGCTCATTTTACATGTACTTTTTCTATCCTAGCATGTTGTTCTGTACAATCGCCTAGAAGTACTGATGTGAGAATATGCCATTCTCCTCGG
This sequence comes from Strix aluco, assembly GCF_031877795.1. Lineage (NCBI taxonomy): Eukaryota > Metazoa > Chordata > Aves > Strigiformes > Strigidae > Strix > Strix aluco. The sequence goes on from NC_133933.1 coordinate 91,628,904, forward strand.
GACAGTTATTTTAAACCGGTTTATGTCGGTGTTGTAGTGTTATGGACCTGCAAATTTTGTGTGGTCTTGTGAATTAAGTAGTCTCTGAGATACCTGCTAAATGCTATTTAGAATGGAGGGGGAGGAAAGTAATAATTGAATTAATAGCCTTTTGTATACTTCTTACAAAATAAATCACTGGCTAGTATGCTGTCAGCCTGTATGTTAGGCAGCTCGTTTGATATTTGAAGCTTCAGGTGAGGTAACACTGTTTTCAGGTGGACCTCTACTAAAGTAGTTTGTATTTCTGCAAAACACAGTAATAAAAGTAAATAAAGCATTCTGAATACAATATACAAAGTAGAAGTAAACGAGGAGAAATTCGGAACTGATTTGGATATTACAGTACAAATGCTTAATGCTGCTGACATAACATTATGATGCTTTTTAATACCTGATAAATAAAAGTATTATGAAAGTATATCATCAGAACTTTGAATACCATGGATAACTACCTCTGTAGATAATTGGAAATTTGTCTTTGAGGGTGACTGAACAACATATCCATGTGACACAGTTGTTTCTGAACTGTGTTCCAGTTATAATTGGAATGTATCTTTTCTGAATTGTCTGGAAGCAGTGTTTTAATTTGTAATTCTTCCAGCTGCACTGCTGAATTATTGCCAGTCTGTTGACCTTAAGGTAAATAAAACCTGATCAAAATCCTGTTCATGAGTATGTGCCAGAGTTTTAAATATACTGAAGAAGCAGTGTTCTTGTATGTTTTTGCATGCGTAACGTGCTTCAGTGTTAATGTATTTTAAGTGCACTATTGAAGTAACTTTAAAAAAGACAAAGCTATAGAACAAGGATTTTGCTTAAACTACCGCTTGTGAAATGCCTTTGAAAAAGACAGCTGGTTTCATGGGTAGGATCCTACCTGAAAGCATGACATTCAGCATTTTGACCAAAAGCAATTACTTGCACTTACGAGGCAGGAAACCAGGAATACTTTCAGTATACAGGTGTGTTAGTGAGCTGGTTTTGCACAGTAATACTGGGGGGTTTATGGTTGATGGAAATTTTGTTTGGACCAAGGATCAATAAGATGCAGTTTGCTGATGTTCTCTGTGTGTTGGATGCCACCCAGTGGAATTTTTGCTTTCCATCTTGCTTTTTAAAAACACAGTACCTTCCACAAGGATGCTTTAAAAGACCTATTTTACAGCTATAAAAAGCAAACACTAAAAAAAGCTCATGCACAAGGGGACACATTAGGGTAGAGTGGGCGAGGTAGCTTGAATTCAAGTATGTCCTAACATCTGAGTGGTTGATACTGCCACCTTAATTACTGACAGCATCTTTGAAGATTTCAAGTTGTTTCATATTTTAGCTTTGAATAAAACGTTACTGAGAATTTAAGGAAATTTTTTTTAAAAATTGAAAATGTGTTCATTTGTTTTGCACTGTGATGGATGGGTAAATATAAGTCTCAGTTGTTAATTTTTTTTATGGTACTTCTACTGTGCCAGTGTTTAATACTATTCTACTTTAAGTATAAGAGCACCTGATTCCACCTTATTTGTCTTTTAACATGTTAAAATAATGCTTTACCAGATACTTTACTGCTGTTAGCAGATCCTTCTTATTTAGAAGGTTGGTGGGAACATACTGAAGTTTTTGAATCGATGGCTAGTGCTAATTCAGACGCCAGCTTTCACAAAGAAAGTCAGATGACTGTGATGGTGGTAAAATACAGATTTTATGAACAAATACAATATTTGAGAATTTTTAAACTTTCAATTGTAGCCTGCTGTTGCTTTTAATTTGGATGTTATTGGCCATTTAATATTTATGCACTGATATTTGAACCACATATATAAGTTTATTTTTTATTTTTTGGTTTTTTAGGTTAAAATGGGTTTACTGGTAGACCTGACCAACACCACTCGATTCTATGATAGGAATGATATAGAGAAAGAGGGGATTAAATATATAAAGCTCCAGTGTAAAGGGTAAGTTGTCTGCACTTTTTAAATATTTAGCTTTTAATTTGAAAGATCACACTGAAGTAGTTAATTTATTTTTTTTTCTCTTCCCTTTCCCCCAGCTACCTCCTAATCTGTGTGTGTCCTGTGTTTTTCAGGCATGGTGAGTGCCCTACACCTGAGAATACAGAAACATTTATCCGTGTATGTGAACACTTCAGTGATAAGAATCCCTCAGAGCTTATAGGTATGTCTTCTTATATCCCATCATTAGTTTTTACTGTTAATTTATTTCATATCTACTCATAACTGCGTTCTCTCATTCTTAAAAGTCTAAGCAAAGGAATTTCCTCAGTACAGTGTTTATGCATATATAGACTTGATTGCTTTTACTCCAGAAACTAGTGTGTTTCTGCATCCATCAGTTTGATGATAGCTATCAACTTAATGTGGAAAAATATACAAGCTTAAGAACTGTCTACAAATATATGATACTTGCATTGTGTTTTTGTGACTTCTGGTGATACAAATGCAAGTTATGTATTGCCTAAGTATTGTTTTGATATTTGATGGTCAGGTTTACTTGAAGTCATATTTGATAACTGAATGATCAGAGATTCTTTAGCAAATCTCACAAAGCACCTGATTAATTGCTGAGTCCTTCAAGTCGTACCCAACAGGAACTGGTTGCAGACATTAGGCTAAGTTTTTTTCCTCTGTGGTGTACTGTCTCACAGTGAATATTTGAATGTTCTTAAGGATAATTTTTTTTACCCAGAGCACAGGAAGTTCTCAGTTTAATTTGGGTGATTTCTAGTTTTAGTTAAAACCATTTTATTCTGATTTCTGCTAAGCATATTGATGTTCAACTATATCTGCAAACTGTCAGAGACAAGAAATTAGTTTGCAGCTGAGTTTCCAGAGTCAGTATGCATGTAGTCCTCAAGCCTCTTTGATGATAGTTCTGTAGCCTTCCTGAATCTGACTGTCTGTGTGACTTAGGAGTGCATGGAACAGTTGTTTGTGTAGGTGTCATTGATAAGAGCTTGGTAAACTAAGCTGGTATGTTCATACAGTTTAGGATTCATGCAGAATCACAGAATTGTACAATAGTTGAGGTTGTTGGAAGGGACCTGTGGAAATCAGCTAGTCAGTTGCCCTTCCTTAGCACAGGGCCAGCTAAAGCAGCTTGCTCAGGACTGTGCCAGTTTGGGTTTTGACCATGTCCAAGCTTGGAGACTCTACAACATCTTCTGGCAACCTCTTCTAGTGTTTGCTCACCCTTACAGTATACAGAGTTTTATTCCTTATGATTAAACAGAAATTACTGTATTTCAGTTTGTACCCATTGCTTCTTGTCCTGTCACAGGATACCACTGAGAATCTTATTTTTTTTTCAGTGCTTGAGAGATTTAATTTGGGCACACACTTTCCCACATAATTTTCTTTTAGATACTTAGTTATTTCTTTATTTCACATAGAATGTAATTTTAATTTGAGATCTATGTTTTCTTCTCTAAACTGTAATGAAATATGTGATATGAAAAATGAGGGACTGCTAAATGAGTGAGTGGGATTAGTCATCAACAATATTTCAAGCTCTTGTGCAAGTTCTGAAATATTGCTGATGACTGATCCCACTCACCCTCATTTAGCAGTTCCTCATTTTTCACTCTCCTTTCACTTGGTCCTCCACTTGGTCCTCCAACAATATTTCAGAACTTGAAATATTGTTATGGTCAGCAATTTATATGGAGCATGGGTAGCATGGTGATATTCTATGAACAGCAGATTCATTTAACTGGTATTTCAACTTTTTTAAAATGCCATTTTTAGAGTTGAGTCACTAACTTTTTGACTTCTATGAATTTTGGCATGTTCTTCCATTATTTGGATTGTTTCACCTCTGTGGAAGAAAAGTCAATTAGAGTCGAGAAAAAATAATATGTTGACTAAGCTTTTAAATAACCTGTGGTTTAGGCTTTCTAGTAAAAGAGAAGTGTTGGAATTTTCCATTTCACTTTCATGAATTACTGATAAGTTGTTTCTGGTGCGGGACACTTGTTTCCTCTGACAGAGCATCAGAGGGACTGGTGTGAGGGATGTTTTTATCAAAAGGAAAAGCAGTCTGCAGCAGTGATAGTACTGCACCCTGTGTGATCTTTCCCTTCCAAGCTGTTGGTCTCATTGCTGAGATGCTTCTTATCTTTGTTGTGTGTATAAAATTATTGACTTACCCTTCTTGGTAGCAGTAACAGCTGCAGGACTTATTGATAGCAATTGTGTGCATTTTCATTTCCAGTGTCAAGATTAGATATGAAAAGAGATGAAATGTGAATGATAAGTGAACAAAATTTTCTATTCAGCTAGAACAATATAGGATGGAAACTTTATTTTTGCAACTTGAAGGACTGGGAGCATGCCTGCCAACCTTAAGGAAACAAAATGCAAAAGTTTTGCTTAAGCAGAAAACAAAGGATAAATGTTTGCTGAGAACAAATTCTACAAGGAAGCTAAAATTCACTTCATTTGATGCAAGTTACACAGTTTTTAATATTATTAAATGGTTAGAATGGATGAATCCAAGAACTTCATAGTAGTTTTTGCCTTGCTTTATAAAGAAGGGAAGCTTGGTGGGGTGAGCACAGAGCGTGACCCTGATACAGTTGATACATATTTCTATTTACCCATATAAAGTTTCTGGGTTTTATCAGTCTACTCTTTGTAGGCCTTTTTTGGATCTCCAGTAAAAAAATAAATACTTGCAGTGTAGGGGAGCGTATAGAGAAAAAGATAGATGTTCACATTGTATCTGAATAAGCATCAAGTGAATTCTTGCTAAACTTACTTTACTAACTATGGTAGAGAAATAAGTTAAATCAGTAAAAGCTTAAGTGACTTGCTTCATGGTGTCGGGTCCTGCACTTGGGTCACAACAACCCCATGCAACGTTACAGGCTTGGGGAGGAGTGGCTGGAAAGCCACCTGGCAGAAAAGGACCTGGGGGTATTGGTCGACAGCCACCTGAACATGAGCCAGCAGTGTGCCCAGGTGGCCAAGAAGGCCAATGGTATCCTGACTGTATCAGAAACAGTGTGGTCATCAGTACTAGGGAAGTGATCTTACCCCTGTACTCGGCACTGGTGAGGCCACACCTCAAATACTGTGTTCAGTTTTGGGCCCCTCAGTACAAGAAAGACACTGAGGTGCTGGAGCGTGTCCAGAGAAGGGCAATGAAGCTGGTGAAGGGTCTAGAGCACAAGTCTTATGAGGAGCGGCTGAGGGAACTGGGATTTTTTAGCCTGGAGAAAAGGAGGCTCAGGGGAGATGCTATTGCTCTCTATAACTATGTGAAACGAGGTTGTAGCGAGGTGGGTGTCCGTATCTTCTCCCAAGTAACAAGCAATAGGACGAGAGGAAATGGCCTCAAGTTGTGCGAGGAGAGGTTTAGACTGGATATTAGGAAAAATTTCTTCACCAAAAGGGTTGTCAAGCATTGGAAGAGGCTTCCTAGGGAAGTGGTGGAGTCACCATCCCCGGAGGTATTTAGAAGTCATGTAGATATGGTGCTTAAAGACATGGTGGTGGACTTGGCAGTGTTAGGTTTATGGTTGGACTCAATGATCTTAAAGGTCTTTTCTAGCCTAAACGATTCCATGGTTCCATGGTCAAAACTGAAAAATATGTTAATATTAAGAATAATTGCGTTTTGTAGTGGAAACTTTAATACTCAAATATTTATAATTTAAAATGTAGTATGAGGTAGAGGCAGCATCTTGCGTGAATCCTTCATGACATTTTTAATGGCACAAATTTTCAGACTGGTTTGTTATCACTAGATGGTGCTGTTGCCTTGAGAGGAAAAAAAAGTTTGATGCATTTGACTCTTCTCCTTTCGCTGGGGAAAGAATTCAGTAAAATAGAGGCTGCAGACTTAATTCTTTTTTTCTTACATTGAAAAGATAAGTAATGCAAAATGATTATACTACTGTATAGTTTTCTTTTTGTAGTTTTTTTTTTTCTTTTGCAAAATTAATGTCTGGTCTTAGCATGGTAATAGCAAATTTGAAATAGAATTGTGGTCTATTGACACCACTTTCAAGCTTGAGGTAGGGTAATCTGGATATGATTTTTATGCCTGATGGTGTGAAATGAATGTAATGCTTGTTGAATCCACTAAAAGCACAATTACTGAATTTGATTGTATTGTCTTCTGATAAGCATTTGAGCAGTCATAAAAAAATACTTTGAATCTTATCTGTATCAGCCATATTTTAGTTGCATTAAGTAAGTGCTCTTGAGTTGGGATAAACTGAAGTGTCCTATATTCTTGTTGCTAATAATTTGCAGAAGGAATGTAATAAAGTGCTTTTTAGGCTTGTATGCCTTATGTGATCTGGGCTGCCTTGTTAGGAACGGAGATAACTCTTTAATGTTACTGATGAGGGTAGGAGGATTCAAAAACATACTTGTGAAACTAAAGCATGCTTGTTAAAACTACTTGCAAATTATTATACCCTTTTGTTGTTTTGTCTAGGTGTCCATTGCACACATGGTTTCAATAGAACTGGATTTCTGATCTGTGCCTTTTTGGTCGAGAAGTTGGACTGGAGGTAACTTTGAATGTTAATTCTTAGGGATTTGTTGAGAGTGACCAAAGACATATTCAATATGTTTCACTCATTGTCTTGACGGCTATCCTAACATATTCACTGTTTGTTATTTTAAAACTGCCTACTAATCTTCAGCAAACACCAATACTAACATTATTCTTATCATCCTTTAGTAGATTAGCCTGTTTCAGTCAAGCTTACCAGCTCCAGTAGGTCAAAAGTCAGCTGTACCTGCTGTGTGTGGGTTTTTAGGAGCGTATATATTGTATTGTTGTCTCTTCCCTGTGACATGTCCCACATTTTGAGTAAGAATGTGGAGTTCAGAAATGCCTGAAGGATTATTTCGCTTACTACTTTATCTTTTTGATGTAGGTTTACATGGAGTTGGGTTTTTTTTGGGGGGGGAGGGGGGCAGGGTTGGGGTTTTTTTGAGTTCTGATGAGAAGAGATTAGCTAGAACAACAGTAGAGTGACATAATTGCTTCTGAAGGGATGGGAGGAGACAGATGTGTTTCCATCTTGTTGTTTGACTAAAGTCTACAGCATGCTTCTATACAAATTCACTTGGGGTTTTTTGTGATTTAAAAATGTTGGTGCCTTCATAAAGAGTAATGATTGTTTTCAGATAACATCAGTGTAAAAATTAAAAATTGCCTGTACCATGCTGGTGGGCATGACTTTTGCATGTTTGGTAGTATTCACGAAACACTTACTTCCTTGCTGACGGGGTCCCATGCAAGGCATGTTTCTTAACAAGCCCCTTAAGCATTCTGATGATACTTCTTGTATGGTCCTTTAAGGGAAGAAAATTCCTGTTGCAGCATTTTTTTTATGACTGGACATACAGTTATTTGGTGCTTAGCACGTATGTGCAAGCTGTTTGCAAAGAACTAGGTCATTGTTGTCTGTAAGTAAACTTGGAATAAAGACATTGGAGTAATGGAGACAACACCATTAGTAGTGGGTGGCTGAATCTTGGCAGAATCTTAGCTGATTATAGGAAGCAGATACAGATACAAATATCTTCATAGTATGATTCTAGTTGTTCCTATGAACTAGCAAATTTGTATGCTTTTAATTTAACAATTTAAAAGCAGCATGCAGTAATTAGATTCAGAACTGGTCCTTTGTTCTGAAGAGGAAATGCGCTTTTATCTACTTGAATCTCCTGCTTTTATGCAGTCTCTATTTTCAAACCTCTGTGGGAAAAGCCTTAAAACTTAATGTGGCGGGTGCATCTGTCCCAATAAAGACTGAAACTTCTTGATAGCTGAAAGGAAAGAGATAAAACTAGAAGCTGCAGTCTGGGGGCTGAGCCCAGCCCTGTGGTGACTATTGCCACACACACACCCCTTGGTTGAGGGATAGGAAAGGCAAGGCTCTTCAGTTGACAGACAGGGCCCTCAGCCAATGAAATGCCTCAGTCAAGAGAAATTTCTTGACTGCTGACCATAACATATGACTACAGATCAGACTCGACTAGGCTATAAATGGAACCCCACTGGAAGACAAATGGAGGCAGTCCTCCTCCGAGCAGCGGGCCTGCAGTTGGGGACTCTCCCCTTTGGTTGGGACACTGCCCAAGGTAACTCCTTGAGATTGAGAGCCCTCATCTTATAGGTGAGTGATATGCACATTTTGGGTCATCATTCTACAGCTTAGGAGTTCTTAAGTTGGCTGTGTAGTATTAGTTCCATTTGACAGACATCTGAACTTGTAGTTTACTAATGTTTGTCAGAGTGCTAAACAATTTTTATTACAATAAATCTCATTCCAAGTACATGCCTTGTCTATTTTGAGAGACACTGTGACACGTTACAGCCATATCTTATTTTTTTTTTCTTCATTCAGGTAGTTAATTGTATCAGGTTTGTTCATCTCTTATCAGACTTTTTTAACAGAACGTCCAGGTAACACCTGGTAGGGAAAAATGTCCACAACAAAAGAATGAATTTTGGCAAGGTGGTAATTAATGCTAAGCTTTGTATCAAGATAAATCCAATTTGCTGCATTATTTTTTAAAATAAGGCAGTGTTATTTGCTGATGAGGAAATAAGATTTTTCTGATGGAAAAATCCATCCATATTCACTCCTTAAGCATATGATATAGGAGTGCTGCTGATATAGTGTGAATACTGAGATGTATTTTATAGTTAAAGAAAGGTCATCCAGACTGAAAGCTCTCCAGCTAGTGATCAGAAACCTTACTTGATTATCTTTTTCACAACTCATTTTTTCCAAAGACTGCTATGTTTCTAGAACTTGAAAAATACGTTTTCTTTCAATTAGGTTTCTGTGCATGAAACCTGTGTGCTACCTCTTTTGGCTTTTGTTGCCATCTATTCCAGAATAGTATAGAGTTCTTCTAATATAATCAGAAACAAATTTGAGCATCTTTCAGGCTGTGTTGGGTTTGTGTGTAGGGGTTTTTTGTAGTGGGAGAGGGGGTTATGGTGGTGGCCTCCTGTGAGAAGCTTCTCAAAGCTTCTCTGGCTCCAAGTTGGACCCGCCTTTGCACCAAGGCCAGGTCAATTAGCGGCAGTGGCTGCACTCTGGGATAACGTATTTAAGAAGGGGAATCTGGGAGGGGGTTGGGATTTTGGGGAGGAGTTATGAGGAGGACACCTGCGCAAACACTGAGGTCAGTGGAAGGAGGAGGAGGAAGGGGGAGAGGTGCGCTGAAGCAGAGAGCCCCCCTGTATCCCATGATGAGATGGCAGGACCGACCCCCTGCCACCCATGGGCATCACTGGAGGAGCAGAGATCTGCCTGTGGCCTGCGAGGACCCCCGGGACTCTGAGGGGAGAAGCAGCCCCTGCTGTTGTAGTTCGGCACTGGAAGGACTGCAATGAAGCTGGTGAAGGGCCTGGAGAATAAATCTTATGAGGAGCAGTTGAAGGAACTGGGACTGTTTAGTTTGAGGAGGAGAAGGCTGAGGGGAGACCTCATCACTCTCTACACCTACCTGAAAGGACATTGTAGAGAGGTTGGTGCTGGTCTCTTCTCACAGGTAATTAGTGACAGAACAAGAGGGAATGGCTTTAAACTGCAACAGGAAAGGTTCAGACTGGACATTAGGAAAAAATTTTTCACAGAGAGAGTGGTCAGACAGTGGAATAGGCTGCCCGGAGAGGTGGTGGAGTCACCATCCCTGGATGTGTTTAAGGGTTGTTTAGATGAGATGTTGGGGGTTATGGTGTAGGGGAGAACTTTGTAGAGTAGGGCTGATGGTTGGACTTGATGATCCCAAGGGTCTTTTCCAACCTGAATGATTCTGTGACTGCAACACACGGGGGTGACCCACGCCGGAGCATCTGGAGACGAATGCATCCCCTGGGGAGGACTCAGGGCGGAGAGAGTTTGTGGAGGACTGTCTCCCGGGAGAGGGGAAGACGTGGAGCAGGAGAAGAATGTAGAGGAGTGCTTCCCTCCTGCTTGGAGGAAGACTCGGGAACTGACTGCACCCCCCTCCCCTGCCCCTGTGCCGCTGGGGGAGGAAGTAGAAATATCGGGAACAAAAGCTGGGCCCGGGAAGAAAGGAGATGTGAGGGGAGGTGTTTTAAGATATGGTGATGCGCTGTCCCTTCCCATTCTGTCTGTTAAGTGTTGATTCTGTTAGTGCTTGAATTAAAGTGATGTTCTTGTTTTCTTCCCCTAACAAGTCTGCCTTTTGCTTGTGACCGTTTAAATGGGTGAGCTAATCCTCCCTGTCCTTACCTTGATTCCTGAGCCTTTTTGTTTAATTTTTCTCCTTCCCAGCGCTAGGGGAGGAGGTGGGAGGGGGAGGAGTGAGTGAAGGGCTGCCTGTCACTCAGTTGCCCTCTGTGCCTAAACCACGACTTGGTGTTTCTGTCTATTATGGAAAATTTGCCTCAAAGTTCTCAGACTCTTTCCTATACTGTATAGATCAAACCAAAAAAGCCTTTTGTATTTAAATTCTTTTTCCCATTTTAGCTATGTCTTTTCCCTGTTCCAGTGTCAGGCTATATTATCTGACAAAAAAGTCTTTTCACAGCATGTAATATGTGCTTTTGTTCCAACCTTTAGGATGTGTGCTTGTCAAGAAGCCTAACAGGGGCATGTACCTTTTGGGATTTCTCCTCAGTTTTATTTAGCAAGATTTCTAAATGTTGATCTGTGGAGCGTTACTGCTCCACACAGCCATTATAATTCGAGGAGAGAATTATGTCCAGTGTTCCCTGTTAAACATTTTCATAGGATCTATGAAAATAGCAAAAATAAAATTCTTGTGCAGTGCTTCTCTGTTGTATATTTTGGAGTGCTTTCCAGCTGGCTAGTAAAGGTGCATGGTTGTAAGTTTTGGTTTCTCTTTTTTTTTTTTTTTTGTGATCCAGTCTCCAGTTTATTAAAGCACTTAACTGTTAGCTGCATACTAAAAGGCTTATGAATTACAGTTTTTAATGAGAAACTTCTGGAAAGAGAAGTAATTTCAAAAGATTAGGGTGCTTCTTCCCAGTGTGATGGCAAAACCTCTAATGAAAGGAAAGCTAATTCTTAGGGGGAAAAATGTAGCCATATTTGAATTTCAACACTTGTATTTTTCTTAATTAAATTTGTTCATCCTTTTCTTTGGTCTTCTTTGTCTTCATTCAGTCCTTAAGTACTTATCTATGTGTTACCCATTCCTTTTCTGTAGCAATAATAAAAGTTTATTTAGGTGACCAGCAGACCACTGTTAGCTACAGTAAGGAGATGAAGCAGTGCAAGCTGCAGTTACTTTGGAGAACATACGCAGTGCCTACATAAATATGCAGAATCTTGTGCAAGAGCAACTGTTGCCAGGCTGATCTAAGTATGATGTTTCAAATATAATAAAATGTTTTTGCAATTACTAGTTTGGATTTTGTTTTAATTCTCAGTCCCAATAAGTCTTATGTTTGATAAGGCATAACATGACTAAAACATGTAAATTAAGGATCCAGAGTAATTTTCAATTTTTATTTGACAGTATTGAGGCTGCTGTGGCTACTTTTGCTCAGGCTAGACCACCAGGTATTTATAAAGGTGACTATTTGAAGGAATTATTTCGTCGTTATGGAGATGAAGATGATGCACCGCCACCACCTGAGCTACCAGAATGGTGCTTTGAAGAAGATGAAGAGGAGGAGGATGATAATGGTAAAACAGGAGGCCAAGAATCAGAACCTGGATCGTCAAGCTCTTCCTTTGGCAAAAGGAGAAAAGAACGCCTAAAACTGGTATTTTTGATTAAGACCTTAATATTCTGATTGCTAAACTTAATTTCATTAACTCATTGTCAACAGTTACTACATAATACATGCTACACAAGTGTCAGTGCTCTTGCAAATGAGGACTAGTAGTATTATCTCTAACCAAGAAAAACTGGTAGATTCATTGTAAGCTTTCTTATGTTTCCTACATGAACCTTGAACTTTAACATTCAACACTTCAACTATTCCAGTTGTAAATATGACTTAAAAATTTTCTAATATAACTATTATTTTTTTGAGTTGAGATAGTAAAACGCTTTTTAATTATTCACTCTATCTTTAGAGGTGAGATGTTATGGGGGAGTGTTTGTAAACAGTTTTTACTTATTTTTTGTAGCTGTGTAGATGAAATTCAGAATTTTTTTAATTCAGTGTTCATTTTGGTAAATATTCTTACTTTTGGAAATTCTGGAGGATTGAGAATTGGATTAGCAAAAAGCAATAAGAGCTTAAAAACCCTAAGGCAGCTTTGAAATTATATTTTGTTCAAAGCTGTTTTAACTATATAATGATAAGAAATATGGCTGATCATTTACTGTGATTATTTTGACATACATCTGCATAATTCTGGTGAAATAAGTTACTGTAGTTGCCATAGTACAGAACTAATACTCAAATACAAAGAATATACTTGTATCATCTGAAGACTAATGGCTCAGTTCTTTCCAAGTTCTTGATTCTAATTTTATCTGCAGATAAAGTAGGGGAGAATGTTGCTGAGTGCAAAAATAGATTCAGTTCTTTTTGCATAATACTGAATTATTTTACTTGTGTGCTGAGGTGTGTTTGTTTGCAAACACTTGGAAATCCTCATATGAAACATGCTTCAAAAATGCATTTTGTTGTTACTGCAGCTGCTCAACGTGGTTTACAGATGGAGTGTGGAAGAAATTAGCCTGAAGGGAATAGAAAATCTAGTCCAAAGAAGCACGGTGAACTTTGAAAACTTTCAAATAATCCATCAGCTGGAGTAAAAAGTTGCCCACGCAGTAAAAATCCATAGTAAAAATATATTCAGAGATATAGCCATTACCTTCATTAGCCTTGCAGTAAAACATTGATACCTAAAAAGTTTATTTGGGCTGGAATCTCAAAACTGGTTTTTTTTGATGCATTAGCAAATGAGGTGTGCTGGTGAGGTCCAATGACAGCCTTTTTTCAGCAAGTATAAAACTAAACTGTTTAGCAGGAATCATGATACTGGCTTCCCAGGCTTTTTCTTACCTGCCACCATAGTTTTTTTGAAAGCTGGAAGCTAAATTATACGAATAAGCATATTAATAACTAAAAGTTAATTATGAGTTAGAGAATTTATGAAAGAAAGAATCATCTAGTTAATATGCATATTCGTATAATTCAGTTTTGCAGCTCTGGAGGAACATTCTTTGACATGAAGAGGAGGAACGGGGAGAATGCTTTACCATGGTTCTTGGCTGGCAGATTGGACTGCTTCTTAACTCAGTAGAGATGGATACAGTCTATTTGTGATTCCTTGTAAATATGCGATCTACGGGGGGAATGATTATCAGGTAAATACCTCTTGCTCAGATTATCTTATTTTACTGTCTAAAGGGCTAAGTTTTCAGCATTATGTTGATTTCCTGCAGCAGATGTTTTCAGCCTTCTAGTTTGACTTTTTCTCTAAACACCTAGGGGTAGACAGTGTCAAACTGGAGATGGCTGTGGTGGTGGTGTGAAATGTTTTCATTTTGACCCAAATCTTTGTGGGAACAGAAGAAAATTTTAGGGGTAGAGGAGGAGACAACTCCCAGACATCTCACTAGGATAGTGAATAGTCGGAAGCAACTGCCCAGCTAACCTGTGAAGTGAAGCGAGTGTGCTGTCCATTTCAGAAATTCCATCTTGGATGTGACAAACTTTACTGCAACACCTTGCACAAAAACTTCCGTATTTTGGTGTCAAAAAGTCTTAGACAGCCTTTCTTTTGTACACTACAGAAACTGTGGGAACTGTTAGACCATAATGCCATTACAGTTTCCTTTGTCGTCACCCGAATGTAGCTGACGGGTAACAGCAAATCTGTTTGCTGTAGTCTCAGATGCTACCCAGGAAATCCAAACATGTTTTGATTTTGTCAGTAATGATTGTAGCATCGAAGCAACGTTATTAACTGATTCTTAGAATCTCCCTTCAGGAGAAAAATACTTGATTTTGCAAATAGGACAAGAAGTTATAATTCTGAGCCAGAATCTTCAAACTTTTCATGGGTCAATGGGATCTTTTACTGTTTATTAAGGAATGCAACCTGTTCTAGTCCCATGTAAGTTGCATTACAGGGTATCATACATAGTGCTTGTGAAATGGATGATTACATCTCAAACAGTCTGGAAGAGGTGGTAGCTGTTAATGATTTTCTTCATGATTTTGAGTGCAGGTATCTTGTGGTCATTTGCGAGACAGGGAAACCATTAAACCTAATGGCTGACATAGTTAGCAAGGATAATATTTATTGCTTAACTATCAAAGTACATTGATTCTATTAGTGACTTTATTTTTTTTCTGCCTAACCTACTTCTTTTTGCCAAAGTTTAACCCCTGTACTTAGTGTTCTTGATGGATATGGGAAAAAGATTTTTTTTTTCTGGTTTTGCAACAGCATTTTATGTACCTGAATATAGGTATAATTTCCTTTTAGCCTTCTCTTTCTCCACATGAAATGCCAATTTGTTCACTTTTTCTCTATAGCCCATATTTTTTTTATACTTCTGACCATTCTTGTCATTCTTTGTATTCTGTCATGATGATTCACATTTTTCTGAGATAGTGGTTCCTATGATTGAACACAAGCCTATAGTTGGGATCATCCTAGTGCTTAATAGGGAGGAATTAATTTGACATGTCTTAATGCTTCTGTTTATACATCTCAATAGAACTGCCTTTTACAAGACAGAACACTACTAATTCAGCTTTTGGACTTTTGCTGCCTCCATATCTTTTTCTCTAATTATCTACCAGTGTGTGTTTGTATAATTGCTTATTCCTTATTAAGTGTAGAACTCTGTTTATACTGAATTGCACAGTGTTTTTTTTCAGCCCATTTTTAAAATTAAGGATAACACTGAATTCTTAAGCTGCCATCACAGTCTGTATCCCTGTTACTAAATTCACAGATGTCACAATAATAAGAATATGCTAATAGGAAATTTAGGGAAAACAAATTAATTCTTTTATACCTAAAGCAGATCCCACAGATCCTCCTCAATATATTCTTCCATTTTGTTAGTGAAACACTTAACTCCTCTGAACCTGGTTTTGAAACAGGTTTGTCTTCTGTTTTATAGAAGTTACATCTACCCCATGTTTTCCGAGTTCCTCTGAGAAAAAGGCAAGCAAACAAAAGACAAGCCAAGACAAAAGCCAGCATCAAATAATGCTATATTTCTTGCTTCTCCCAATTCTGTGAAGCCTGTTTCATCACCAAAACCAAATGATTAGTTGAACACCGTTGTTACTGAGTGCCAGTCAGTATAATTTTATCTTTTTTGCTTGTACATGCTTAGAGGCAGTTCTTGTAATTTGATCCTGTATTTATAGGTAGTAAATCTAAGCTGATCACTGTAACTCCCTGGCTCTCCCTTCCTCCCTTGTAGGAGATGGGGACTTTCTCTCTTCCTGATATGTTTTGGAATGTTTCTTGTCCTCTGGAAGGCAGTCTATGGGCATACTGGCACTTGATCAAGTCTGAGTAGCTGAAGATGACTGTCACCCAGGCTTGGTGATAGCCACTAGGGCCAGGGAGGTGTGTATTTGGGCCTTTCCCACTCACCCACTCCTCCAGATGGTGTTTAGGATCTGAACCAACACAAGGTGATACACATTACCACTTCTTCAGCTGAAGTGATGGGTGGAGGGAGACAGTGGCAGGTGGGGAGAGCTTGATTAGTACAGATGATGTGAAGGTTGTGCAGGGTATAGATACTCGGTGCATGTAGTTACCTTGGATCCATTAGGGCTTATAACTCTTGGCTTAGTAGCAGTGCTGAGGAGCTGAGGTGCTTCTGGTGAGCTGAGTTCTCTGGCATCTCTGCACCATGTTCTCCAGTGTCCTCTTTCCATGGGGGGGTTCAGCAATGGCGCAGAAACTGTGTGGATCTGGCTCAGTTTTGGCACCTTATCCAAGGAAATGTCCTCGTGAAACCTGGAACGCTGAGTTACCTAAGCCCAAGTGACTCATCTTGTTGTAGTGCTGTGCCTTAGCCAATGAATATACTCAATGTAGATAATCTGCAAGAGACACTTTCAAATGCAGGCACCAGTTTCACGTTTATGACTTTTTCTTTTCTGGAAGATCTTTCCTGTTGCCTGCATTTTGCTTTAATCTTAGAAGTCATACTGCCATCACACTCTGCCATTATTCTGAGAAGCAAGGCACAACCATCTTCCTTTATTTCGTGGTGCTCTTAACCACTTACTCAGACTTCAGACAACATGCTGGCCAGGCATGTGTAGCTGTCTGCTCCCCTCGCCCAGTCACCTGTGTGCTGTTGCACCTGCTGGTGCCCACATAAGTAATATGGGATAAGTGATGCGCTGAAAGTCTGTGGAGCTTAAGGTTACTAAGGTTATGAACTAGTGTATTTCTTTAGGAGGTACTGTTCTCAGAACACGATTTGCTGATGCAGCTGAGCCAATCTTAACTAAATGCAGGCTGTACTGAAAGCTGTGGTCCTGCTTTCCCAGCACTCCTTGTGTTCCTTCTGCTTCCCTTGTGCTGGCACTAGTGCTGACTCATCCTGTGGTGAGCTAGTTTAGGATACTAGTTTGGCAGAAAATTAATTATTTATGATGTTATTTTTGCCAACTTAGTTCCTAGACTTGCTCAATAATAGTACAGATCAGTGCCACAGTGTGTGGAAAGGGGAGGGAGCAAAAAGGCTCCTTTCATCAGTAGTATGCAGCTAGATTTGTTTTTAGGGCAAGTTTAAAACATTTTGGAGAACAGACATGAAATACTTGTATCTTCATTTGCAGGATTCATAGCTCAACAGGTGAAACTTCATGCTTTGATCTTCTTAGTCTGCATTGAGAATTATTTGAGATGCTGTTGAAATAAGTCTGGTTGATTTGTGATCTCTTTAGAAATCTTTAATTATGTAGCTTTGTACACCTGATGGCTTTAATGTGTTCTGTTGCACAGAATTTGTTTCTATTCCACTCGTCATCAAACCTTCTCCAGAATACACAAGTTATTTTGGAGTTTTATTTTCAGTATTCTTTTATTGATCTCTACTTAGAGATTCTGTGGCATTCAGGGTGGCACTTCCACTTTAGTAACCTGGTTTAGATTGAGAATAAAATTATGCAAGTATATTTTTACACAGATACTTTGTTACAAATCAGCTGTTGTTTTCTCTTTTGTTAAGAAGTTTGTCTTACATCAACTGAGAACCCTCTAACTTTGCTGCTGCATAAGTACATTCATTCTTTCAGCTGTTTTCCCTACAGTGTAAGTTTTCAGTTTTGAGACGTATAACGTGGTAGATCACCCGGGTGGAGGTGAAATCCATGTAATTGAACTTCTTGTACTGGAATTACCAGCTAGGTCTGATGAAATGAACATATTTAATTAAAAACATGCATCTTAGAGATTTGGAGGGAGAAAAGTAGGAATTAATGTCTTCATCTGCTGAGATTTTTGTTTAAAAAAACCCACCAAAAATGCTGTGTCTAAAGATGTTTTCCAATGACTTTAGTTCACTAATTAGCAAGCTACTTATGTTTATCTCACGTTAAATCTCTACAGTTAGTGAGCAGCTCTTACTTTCCATGAATCAAGGAAACCATGGAATTGTTGGTCTAGATATGCTATTTATGTATTAAAAATTTTTTAATTTAACACATCATAGGTCAATTCTGTTCTCAGTTTCCAGTTTACTTATTTTGAGGCCATACTTTTTGATACACTTAAAAGTGGTGTCACAAAGACTTCTGCCAGAAAGAGTTTTGTGACCTTTAATGTACAGTGATTTGCTCCAGGCTTACAATACTGTTTAGGTTCAGATCCTCATCCACAAATTTTGTATACTAAGGGTGATTAATTTGATCCCTGCAAATTCCATGTGACCAATTTACTATTAAATACTTGATACTAGTGTACTTTCTTTTTAAATAAAAACATTTTAGTTACAAATGAAAAATAGTGAGTCAGACTGATGCTGTAGCTTGACGTGGGAACTTGAGAGTACTAACTAAACAGTGCTATCCCTTACCATTTACCTACTTTCATTTTTTTAATTATTATTTTATTTCCACCCCCCGTAAATAACTCAGTTCCTGGGTTCATAATATGACTCACTAGTGAGTTTATTGGCAAAGCTCAGCTGATATATCTTGGTATTTGGGGGTAAATCTTTAAGGAGGCATATTTAAGCTAGTATTGCTTGAGTTGTAAAAACAGACTTATTCTTGTATTGACATGTTCTGATCTACTTTTATGAAGGCTTAAATACTAATTTTAAATTTTTTTTATTCAGGGTGCAATTTTCTTGGAAGGAATAACAGTTAAATGTGTGACCCAGGTGACAACACAACCAAAGTTAGGAGGAATACAGCAAAAATGTCAGCAGTTCTGTGGATGGGAAGGGTATGAAAACATTTAAAACTTGTTTATTTATACTGTCTAGAAATAATTGTTTCTAGTTTTGCAGAAGGAAACAGCTTATTGTAAAAATGAAAAAAGGTGACTATTTTTGGATGGATTGTTTAAAAAAAGCCTCAAAAACACTCAACAGTGAAACAGATGAGGATCTTGCGTTGTACTATGAAATGGAATAATCAACTGTTGATACTGAGAAACAAGGTTCTGGAACTGCTTTTCCATTGAGATAACAAAATGTTTTCAGATTAATTGTTGCTGAACAAATTCCAAACGTAGTCTAGGCCAGGTATTTGTGTAAAATTTATTGCTTGCTTAAGCAGTAGACTTACTTATACAACTGCTATTACATTCCAGTATTGAGGAATAATACTCGTTTTTATAGCCAACTTGGATTTGTGTCCAGTGTTAATGAGAATGTTGATTTTAATGTACCAGATTCTGAACTCCTTTCCAAAGCTGATGGTCTAGGGAGCTGCTCACAGTCTTCCTAACTTGCTGATGCTTATAGTTCTTCTAGTGCTTGTAATTTTGAATTCAAATATCTCTTCCTCCAAAGTTAAAACTTTGAAGTTCCATTAATTTAGTGTTTTGTCATAAATACCCTTGTTCTTGTCAGATAGGCATTTGATTCCTTTTGCAAAATACCTTATTGAGAGGATGTTCTAACTCAAAGTTAACCTTGCAGCAAGTCTGGTACAGGGTGTGACTTCAGTCTAATGTAGAAAATGCATTGCCTTGTGTGACTGTTTATTGCAGAACATTAATAAACATGGTTCTTTTTTTTAGGTCTGGATTCCCTGGAGCTCAGCCTGTTTCCATGGACAAGCAAAATATTAAATTTTTGGAGCAGAAGCCATACAAAGTTAGCTGGAAAGCAGACGGCACTCGGTACGTTCATTTTAAATGAAAAAGAAACACCTGGTAAATTGAGTAGATGGTTTTTGTTTTCTGAGGAAAGTGAATTCTCTTGTACAAAGGACAAAGCATATTCTAACAACAAAACTGACTCCAGAGATTAATTTTTTTTGCTGTCTTGGTACCTGACATTTGCTGAAGTTTGTAGCCAAGTTTCTTTTTAGCAGTTGTTCTGCAGATGGACTGTTAACTGCATGTACTTTTATTCTTTCCATAACCCTTGCCTGTCTGTCAGCCAAGACTTGCCACCAAGGTCTTAGATAATCTTAGATCTAACAGTAAGAGTTTGTTAAGCTAAAGAATTAGTTTATAAAAGCTAAATTAAAACTTCTAGTCGATCCTCCAGAAGCTGGGTAATATTAGAAATTTCACAGGGTTTTTCCATTCATACTGTGATCCTTTGTTCAAACTTGTAGTTCTGGTCAGCTAAAGAGTTAATAGTTTCATCTTCCCATACCAGTTCTCTTACATTCATTGTAGGGGTGACTTTTTTTTATAACAAGCTACAACCTGATTGGATTGATGTGTTGAAACTCTTCAGTGTTGTTATTTCTGGTTTGAAATGCGTCCTTGTATTTAATATCACCAGTATTCTCATGTTAGCATTTCAAAGTAGGAGAAACGCCATACATCATCAAACACAGAACGGCAAAACACTTTTTTCTCTGATTGTAACTGTTTATAGATTAGTCTTGACTGCATGAAACGCAGTTGTCTGAACATGTGCATCTGGTATCATCGAGTATCCTTTCATTGCTTTGTCTCGTGTGAAGAAGTCATGTCACACAGGGTGTCTTGCCTCTACACCCAGCAGCTGGGATGAGGTATAGAAAGTATGCACTATTCGTGTTGAAATAAACCCCCAAATGTTGGGTGCCCCATTTCCTTGTGCTCTTGCAAAGTACAAGGAAACAGGGCTGTGGCTTTTCATACAAACAAATCTTTCTTGAGTAGAATTCCAAATCTCCAAAATCATACTTTCATAGGACTGGTTATTTTTAATACGTTGGAACACTTTTGAAATGACAACCATTTTCTTGAGGTTTTGAAATCATCGTCAATGGGGACTGGTACTCTAACCTTCTGTTTTTCTTCAGTATTTCTGGTTTGAAAACTAAACCCAAGAATCCCACATACTAGTGGAAGTGGTTTTAACCTATGCTGCCCAAAGCATTCAGATCACAATCTTCCTTTTTGTTGTGGGTGCTATCTTAAGGTAACTATTAATGTAATTTTTTACACCATAGTCAGTAGTGTCTTAGTAACAGAAAGAATTTAAATTGTGTGACACATTCATTTCAGTAGCTTGATTTTTGTTTCTAAAATATATTCTTTATATATGGTAGTATTTAAGCAATTGTAATCTGTGCTAAGTGGAATACTTTGGTTTTTATTCACTTAAAGCAAATGAATAGATTTTTAACCTGCTTTGACTTGATCAGAAAAAGTGCAAATGCAATGAATGTACACATGGTAAGAGGAGGCCTGTTACGCTCATTTGTGCATGGTGCTTTAGACTAGCAAAAGAATTCAGTGTTCACATGTGTACAAGTTAGAAAACATCAGTTGTGTGGGTGAAATGGATGGTTTCAAAAGCAGGAGGTAAGAATTTTTGTTTTCAGACTGGTGAAGTTAAAATACTGGTTTTGTGTACAGATATAAACAAAAAGTTTTGTTTTAGCAGTGCAATGGAAAGCATTCTCCCTTCGCATGCTGAGACAACAAAGTAAAGTTTTGATACTAAATAAGTTTTAGTATGTATTAAAGACAGTTTATAGAAATGTTTTACTATAACTTAAGCCTATTTCTTCAAGAAGTAGTAATAGCAGAAAATAATTCTGTTTTTAAAATAATTTCTTTACAGAAGGCTATTTGATATTAAATGAAAAGATTGCTTCATCTGCAGTGTCTGTAGTGTGCGTTGCCACTGAAGAATGTGTTTAAACCCATGGGTCGTTAGCTAATACAGATTGGTATATCTTAGAACAAATACTAAAATGCTGTAAAATTACAATTAGTGCTATTCCATAGGGTTGTAAGCTATTCTTCTGCATTTCTTTTTTTGTTTGTATTTTCAATATGGAGAGTCTTTCTTTGTGATACCTTATGTTATTCATTGGGAAATTGAAGTCTTATGGAATATTCTTATTTTCTTACTAAAATGTACAGGATGCATACATTCTGAATACTAGAATAATTATATAGAAAAATAGTATTGCACCTGGAAGACTGTCTTTTGTGAAAGCAAGTAGTGCACATGTAATTTCTTGTAGGGCGTTTCAGTATTTTGGACAGTCTATCCTGTGTTTTTAGAGTTCCAGAATGGTGACAACATGGATGAAGAATAAAACTGAGGGAACTAAATAGTTCTTCTAAATTTTCTCAAAACATAATGACTTGTAGTTGTTTATGGAGATACACAGACTGATAGGCATATTCAGAGAAGAATATGGTGCTACAAAGATCCAGTGTTAATGAAATTCAGCTGAAGGAATGTCGTGAAAGAGAGATTAAAGACGAAACCTTGAGCTATTATTTGGACATTTAGACACTGTGCATGATGGCTACCCTAATAAACAATGAAAAATGACTATGGCAGTTTTTACATTGGACATGATTCTAATTATTTTGTTGTTCTCCAACGATCCAGACTCCATATGCAATTAAACAGATTTCATTAATTATTCTGAATGCTTGTGTTGACAGGCGTGACCTTCCTGAATTTAATATTAAGACATCAGTTAGTAGAGATCCATTTATGGAGCCCCTGCTTACTTAATCTGGAGACGAAGCCCCCATCATCAAATATCTCTGAAGCTATTTTGTTAAAGTGTTCTTTAGATGCAGCAGTCTAGTGTTTGGTTATTACAATATTATTTGGCTTGCATACTTTTTTCTTTAATTCTCTCTTTTTGCTTAAAAAAGTACTGCTGTTTCATCGACGTGATTGGACTTAGAGAAAAGCAGATGCTTAACTAATAACTTTATATTGTACCTTCTCACTTAATTAAAATGTCTCATCTCAGTTAATAGCAATATTTGCTCAACTTAGCCAAACCTCTTAAATTTCACCATTGTTAAATACCTGCATTTTATTCCTGCAGTATTAGTTTTCACTAGAGGTTTCATGGTTGAAGCCTTTGTTTGTAGATTGTCTTAACTGACATGTAGTGTCAGTAATTTCATTGAGGGCTTTTACTTTTCTCCAAAGGCTTTTGCTATTCCTAGATTTCAACGGCAGCTGAACTTTCACCCTTCTGGTTTAAGAGCTGTGGTGTTGGTGGGTTTTTTGTTCGTTTGTTTGTTTTTTAGTGGTAGAACAGTGTATGTTTTCTTGCTTCTTTAGTATTATATTTTTCTACCCATAACTTCAAAAAAAAGTATTTCTCTGAATGAAAGAGCATTACTTATCATCTTACATTGGCTAAATAATGTGAAATTGGTTAGTTAAGTTATTTAACAGTGATTCTATACATTTTTTTGAAATTTACTGGAGAAGTATCTTACACACTTTTGTAAATATGTGGGTTCTGAGTCTGGTTTGGGTCAAAACTCATACTTTTCCATTCTCTTGGAGTCCTGAGTTCAAAATCTTTTGACTTACTCTTGCTTAGTCTGTCCTGATTTGCAGCATTTGTGCCTACACCGTGGTCTTGGTTGTTCTGTGCCTGGTTTCCAGAGCCCTTGTTCCGTGAGCATTGGGAACGCACACCTCCTTGTTCTCGCTCCAGCTTTCCTTCCGGAGCATGTTCACTCCAGAGGAAAATGCAGTATGAACAAATACTTCTCCCCTCCTGTTCATAAATGCCTACGTGTAAAGATGTGTACGCTTGCATCTCAGGTTTAGACAAACGAACTTTTAATTTAAAGAGCGTTGAAGCTCATTTAACATTGGTTCTCTTCGGAAAAATAATTTCTTTGTGCCAGCTATTTGTATGTATGCAAATATTATATGTAACTCCATTCTGGGGAAAAACACCTATAAAATCATATTGCTTTAAATTATTATTATAATTTAAAAAAAAAAAATCACTCAAGTCTGCAGCTATTCTGACTGGTTTGGTGTGAATTTTTTCCTGTCTATTTATTGGAACAGTTGTCAAACCTCTGGTGTCTTAAAAAGAATTCTAATACTAATCTATTCATAAGGCACAGAAATCCAAAGGGCAAATTTCTCTACTAAAATCGTGCCTTTTGGCTTTGTTGAGGTGGAATGTATGTTGTATGTTAACAGTAGCTACAAGGTATGTACAGCTTTACAAATACCTCCAATTTTGTAGTGCTGTGTTTCCAAAATAATAGTTGCTATCTGAATAAGATAATTGAAAGAGTATGTTCAAGGCATACAGTATGACTCTGTTATCAACTTTGTACTGTAAAGTGATTAACCCAGGTGGTTAGCGGCTAGCTGTATCCCTTGATATGTATCTCATTAATACTCTTTGTAGCAGATGTTTGTTCTAATGAGTGGAGCTGAATGTTCAGACAGGAGTAGGGTTGATAAAGTAATGAGACACCAGTTTTGAAAAAAAGGCTGTTACCACTAAGAATAATAAAAAGCTTTAAAATGTCTGTGGAATAATTCAAATTAATATAATCAAACAGGACTAGGTTTTATAATGGTAAAATGTGACCTGAACTAAATGCAAGCTATTAAGGGGTGTAAGTTATTTTCCTACATTTATGTGAGTACCTTTTTATTTTTCACATCTGTACACATGCAGTTTAAAAAAAAAAAAAAGAAATATGATCATAATAATATGGCTGTTCAATTATGGTAAGGCAGCAATTTAAAAAAATGCAGAACAGGTAGTTCTTGCCAAAGGCTATTATATTTGAAAAATATTCATGCAAATTTGATGGCTTGCAGATATCTAAATGCGAACCAGTAGATACTGAATGTAAAGCAGCTCTTTGAGAATTGCTGCTAATTGTCTAAAAGGTGTTTGTAACAAAATAGGAACATCTCTAAGTTTGTTTTTTTTTTCATGATTAGCAAATTACATTTTAGAAAAAAGGCCTGTTGCCTAAATACTTCTCATTTTGTTGGTATCATAATACAAAATAAAAACAGTAAATCTACACGTAACTATATGATAAAACTAGTGGCCAAATTTTTGGATTATGTTTATTAATCAAATAATTTTGATTTATCCAATACTTACTGTATTATCAAACTTGTGATAGCTTCCAAGGTTTCTTTAGTTTAGCTTTTTGTACAAATTGAAGAAAATACCTGTTTTTGTTAAGAACTTTAAAATTATCAATAGTTGCAGCTTCTTCAGAAACGTATTTGTGACCATTACTTGAAAGAAGTCTACTGGGTGTGTTTTAAGGTAAGTTTTCATGCATGTTGTTAAAATGTAATGAAGACAAGGTAAAAGTTTTTCCCTGAATTTGCATAGCTAAATACTTTTTTCTTTCCCTATTCCTTCCCCTTCCTTTCCTATTCTTTCCCCTTTCCTATTCTTCCTATTCTTCCCCCTTCTTCCTATTCTTCCCCCTTTCCTATTCTTTCCCCTTCCTTTACATGATGAATCTTACATTCATAACTGAGAAATTGCAGATTCATAATATGAAAAAGTTATCCAGAAGTCATTTGTGACAAGAGTAACTTGTGAAAAGGTGATGATTGCTAAAGAACAGCTCTAAAAAAATGGAGAAAACTGAGAAACAGATTTTTTGTTTTAGAAATTAAGCAGCCCAAAATTAGGTGGCAAGGAAGAAAAATGGTAGCCTGTCTGTGAAGGATTAAAGAAGAGATAGTTGAATGGGTTCATGAAAAAACTATTATCCATGAGAGACAGGAGGAGGTTAGAGAGAAAGTTGGGATAATAATGTGAACAAAGGACAGAGAAGATTGGAGAGTAGGACTAAACCAATTAAAACACATCTATGCACTTGAGAACTCATTATTAAGAACAAGAGACTGGCTTGTCATGAAAGCAGATCTAGAGAATGGAAAGATTGTCTCCTGGGAGCAAAGATATTAATGTGGAGTTGAACCTGAAGGAGACTCTGTTGGGAATGAAATAGAAGCCATAGATTAATTTTCAGATTGGTACAAATGACATGTCCAGATTCTCATGGATGTGGAATTTTATGCCCAGTAGTGGAAAATGCCCGAAGTGGAGGTTTACACAATTGTGGATTCTTTCCTAATTTAGAGGAGAGGGACAAAAATGTTGGATGGTGAGATTGGACAGATGGCTTCGGAAATGGTGCTAACAGGAAAGTTTAGGGCTGTTAATCGCTAGAAAGCATTTGTGAGTAAAGACCTTTTTCAAGGTATGAATAACCCCTTTCTGGACACCCTACTTTCTGACCCTAGGTGTCTAGTGAATAAGTGAATTATTATATATTGTGTTTTGAGTGTCCTGTCATTTAGTCATGTTTAGAGTTATACAGGATTATGGTCTTGGGGTCAGGAAGGAGCATTTGCCTCCTGATAGGATAGCTTGAAGAACCTGCAGGAGAATCATCTGAGTGCTTTTAAACCACACCTTTCTTTCCTTTCCTTTCCCTTCCTCTTCTTCCCACTTATCTTAAGAAATAGACAAATATTTATCAGTTTTGCACCGTTGGTTGGTAATGCTGTGTATCCCTTCCTCTGTGGTTGGGGCACGTTTCTGTGGTCTGAAATTTTAAAGGACTGAAATATTCAGGGTTTGAACATGTACTAAATGGACTTTTCAGGACCAAATCAGTTTTTTTTATAGGAGTGACAAGTTTTATGAACAAGTGGGCTTAATTCAAGTGTTTTGATTCCAAGTCAAATGAGCTTTATTCAAATCATGTGCTTATGTAACTATCAGGAATGGGCAAAACCTCAACTGTGGAGTGGTAATTATACATTGTTCGTGTGTGTAGGACAGCTACTCTTGTTATTATTGTCATTGAATATCTCAAAGTAGTAGTTGTAAGCGTTTTCCTATTATTCCCATGAAACTGTCAAAATGGGATGGTGTTTAAAGAGAAGACTTGGAACAAAAACCTAAAAGGGTAAAGTGACTGTTGTTATTCCCCTATTCCTAACTCTGCACTGTTTTGTTGCATGTTACGTTTTTAAGGTCTTTGGGTGGGAAATGCAGATTTTGTTTACATGGCATAGTCCCTCATGGTCCTTCTTTATAACTATTTTAACAAGTTCTTTAAGAGAAAATAAGCTCGTCCATTTTTAAACTAGTTCTATAGTTCTACAACTGGAAGAACCTTGGTTTAGGTTCAGCCTGGAATCCACATAGGATTTATTTCCATGTGGGCTTTATTTTGAATAATAATTGGAGATGGCATACATTTTGGCTGGAAATTGAAGTTGTGAAAGTTATTGAAATGGTAGTAATAAAGCTTTTCCTCCCCCTCCAGTCAAGATTAAAAGCTATAAATAGCTTTTATAGACTACAGTAGTGATCAGTTGTTAGGAACCTGCAGTTTAGCTTTTAAGTGTGTAATGATAACATAATGTCAAGCTTCTGCAAAAGTATGTAATGGTCACATATGATTCTGGATTATAATGTATAAACTACCTTTCTGATAATTGCTGAGAAGAGCAATTCATAGATGTTAACCACTCTAAACAGCATTTCTCTTAATTTTCTGAAAAAGCAGATGCTCAATTCATTGTTTTATTTCATGTGTTTAGGTAGGAGGGGAAGAGAGGATGGGATGGGGAGGCAGGAATGATGTGTTTTG
The DNA here is from genome assembly GCF_031877795.1 of Strix aluco. Classification (NCBI taxonomy): domain Eukaryota; kingdom Metazoa; phylum Chordata; class Aves; order Strigiformes; family Strigidae; genus Strix; species Strix aluco. Next base: position 91,655,962 of record NC_133933.1, read on the forward strand.
AGACTAGAAAGTTGAGGTTTTAGTAGCTCAGATGTAAGTCTTTGTTCACTCTATATCTTAATAATTATCCCTTCTAGTTGTGTTGGGCAATAAATTTAGGATTACAAGATTGATACCAGCCAGTTTCCCACAGCATTAGAACCCATGAATATTGCATGCTTACTTTTTATTTGAGGGTGCAAAAAAACCCCTTTAAGCTGAGGTAAGATGAAAGGCACTTTCTGCATATTTAGCGTATCCCCTATCTCAAGGTAAAGACACTCTAGCTCAGGGTGAAGAAGGTCTAGCACAAGGTGGCCCCATCATTTCCACCTGTTGACATGTTGTCAAAGGGCATGTCATCTTTTTCTCCTTTTTTACCTATTGTACAATGAATGGGAGCATGCCTAGACTTTGGTTCACAGACTGACAGCAGAAAATGAGTTGTCAGATTTTGATAGCCAGCCTCATGGGTGTCCCTGGCTAACTCATTGGTTCTGTTTAACTATATCGATTATGAACCGGGAGAGGTCTCTCTTGATTGAGAGACTGTAGGTCAAACGAGGCAGCACAGAGTGTCGTAAGGAGTTAGACTAATATCTGGAACTATTGGGTATAAATATTGTTACTCCTAAGTTCCCAGAAGGCAGTATTATTTCAAGTAGGGATGTATATTATAGACCAGGTCTGTTGGGCTAGGTTGAAACTGTTTTTAATCTTAATGCTGCATTTTGAGTGGGTGGTTTGGGGTGGGTTTTTTTTTGGGGGGGGGGGGGGGGGTGAGGGGGGTGTGTGGTGCTGCTGGTGTATTTATGTATTTATTTATTACAAAGGCACATCCGTATCACTTTGCTTCTTCTCACCTCTCCCAAAGTCTGATTTTAATTTGACTCAATGTGGAAGAATAAATGAATAAATAGGTGTGACAGAACATGTCATCCTCAGTCTGGATCCAGACTGACTCAAACGGCCAAGGAAGGCACTCTTACTGAAGGGTGTGGTTTCTCATTTATATGTACCTGCAACATTGTCAAGACTGAAAGACTGAAAAGAAGTGGTAGAATGAAGCTGTTGTTTTTGTGTCCCTTTCTTAACTTGTTAAGGAGCACTGCTGATATGATACCATACAGAAGGTACATTTTGTGAAGTAGCAGGCTTGATGCTTCACAGTTTTGAAGCCTTTTGACAGCTCACAAAGTTTTACGGTCGCATTTCTGAGCTCTTTGAAAAGTACCACTTAACTAATTATTCATATATAACTATTTGAATATTTGGACAGATTGTCTTCTAAGCAAGCTCTTTTGTTTATTTATAAATAGTTAATGCATTAAAATGCTTATTATGTAACTTGTGCTATGAATACTAATCTGAGAGTATTCAACTGTAGTCCTAAAATGTTCTAATTAGATGAAGATAAATGGTGTGCCTGCGTGTGTACCTGATGTTCAAGCGACAAGTATCAGTGATTACTGGTTTATTTATTTATTTATTTTCCTCTCTCCCAGACCACTTTTAATAGTGGAACAGCATGTCCTGTGCTGCTGGTTCTCTTGGGGGGATTACAGGCGCATCCATGAAGTGTAATGACTTAAGCTTATTCAGGGAAGAATGGCAGTCGATTTGTAAAATTTAACTACACAAATATCTAGGGCAGCCCTTTTCCTTGGAGCTGATCTGTGAGCACAAATGGCAGTTGTGCTCTTCTGTGGCTTGTGCCTGTGCTGTAGACAGAATTGACCTAGCATAGGTTCTGGCGTAAATCAGTCCAAAGTTAAGGGAACCTCCTTTTTTTCAAAGCTGTGATACTCTTTTCTTGACTGCTATGTTACGGGCCTCCATGAGAGATGTTACGGTTCTCTTCTTGGGGAAAGAAGGAATGTAACTACTTGTCATCTCATGCTAAATTAATTTGTTTTTTCTTTCTTATACCATTGTGTAACTGTTGCTTTGCTTTGCTTTTTTTTTTTTTTTTTTTTTTTTTTGAGCCCATTGCTCCAGGCATGAATTCCCTTCTAAATCTCCAAGATACTTTGAGACTAAAATTTGTGGATGAGGGATGGAGTCAAGCAAGTTCAAGCAAACTTGAAGCTCAATATCTGCAATAAATAATAATAATAAATTATAAGAGAATTCAGTAGTTCAGTCAAACTTGAGATATAATTTGTTCCATTAATCTTACAGCTTTCAGAAAAAGTAATCAGAACATCATACTGTACAGTTGTTTTCCAATAGTGTTTCTCCCTCTAATGTAGAAATATACTTTAATATGTACTTAACCACTTAGTATCATTAAAATTTGGGTGGAACAAAGAGAATCTCATATTTAAAATAAATCTGTTAGTATCCAGATTCTGTTACTGGGTCATATGTTTTCTAGCTAGTTAATTCTTCCTTTGTTTTACACCAGATATGTCATAATGCACTGTAAGAACTCTTCAGTATATAGTAGTTGTAGATTAATTTACCCTTTGTTGGAGGTCAAGTAATGATAACAAGGCGACTTCAAATTTAACCCATAAGTTTTAATATCCTTTTAGAAATAAAGAAACAAAATCCCCACAGCACTATGTTTTAATTAAAACCCTGGAAGGCAGTCAAGAAAAACACTGTAACTGGATAGTGTTTTTTAACCTTGCTAAATTCTTGGTTTTACCAGCTCTGTTGCAGAGTTTCACAATCTGATAATGTTTAGATAGAAAGTGTGTTTTGGTTTTGAACATTGGTTTTGAATTTGCCATCTGTTAAATTAATTAAAGGCATCTTTATCCTTGATTTATGAAACAAGAAAAACTGAAGCTTGAACTCAGTCTAAACTAGGATACTTTATTAGGAGAAATGATACCAGTTTCCAACTACTTAGGCATTTTTTCATGCTCTATGGTATTACTGTTATCTCCTTTATGCAGAAACTGACTTCCCTGTTAATGCTCATGCACATAGTATCCCAGGTGAGGGAATACCAATAAATTCTATAATGATGCAATGTTATTTCTGTATTATGCACCATCCTATTAGTTATGTGACCTAATGATTTGTTTGCTGGGTTTTTTTGACTGCAGATGCATTTCTGTCCTCTCATTGACCTCTAAAAAGTAGCTGCTATATTAGCTTTCTCAGCCGAGTTAATTTAGAATATTGTAAGGTGGGAAGTCTGGTCATATCTCTCTCTTCCTGCCTGTGTCTTGGTACCTTTTGGATATGAAAACTTGCATTGTTTGTTACTGTAGTTTGGGACATTCTGAAGATTTCTGTAGTAAATGTCATCTGCAGATTCACTGCCTCAATTTTGATGATTTTCAGGGTCATGACAGTCACAAAAAAAATTTCTCTGGACCTTGGATTGTCAAGGGGAGCAAATGAAAAGGGAAACTTGCATTGAGTTTAAAGGAGAGTGGTGGCAAGCAGAAACAAGGAAAAAGAATATCGTGTTGAATGAGAGAACAGTGGAGGAGACTGATGAGTAGTAAAGATTATGGAGACGTGTATAAGCTGTGGGGTATCTGTTACCCTGCAGTGGTAACTTGTGCAAATGCAGGGAATACCACCTTCATGAATTTTGTGGAAATGAAGTTCTGTGTTCACAAATAAGCAGGATAAATTGATGAATATCAATTCATCAATACCTGGAGGTATTTAAAAGACTAGATGTGTAAATGTGGCACTTAGGGACATTGTCAAGTCCACCACTAAACCGTGTTAGGTTAACGGTTGGACTCGATGATCTTAAAGGTCTTTTGCAATGTAAATGATTCTATGATTCTTTGAATATCAAAATTAAGCATAGCCCTTTCATTGTGATACGAGGTGATCAATAAGACAAGAAAATTGCTTTTTTTTTCCATACTAGTATCAAGTCAGGGTAGCAGTAGCTTGAACAAGTGATTCAGGACGTGAAGCTGGATATTGGTAACCTTCTAATTTCTCATGAAATTAGACGTTGGTGTAGCAGATATGCTAGAATAACTTTCTTGACTGTAGCATGAGTATCGGAAAGCATTCCTTGTTTAGGAAAGATGCAAAATAAAGTTTGAGGGATAACATTTGATATTCATAATAGCTGAAGGATGAAAAAATGTTACGGAGTTCAAGTTTTTAAAAAATCGCTACAGGATTATTAAGGTAAACTTCTGGGTTACTGCTGAATCTGCTGCAGATACTCAATCTGATCAGAGTTGTTACTATGAACATACTAATGCAAGTTGAGTGTCTAGATCTCCATTGATATAATAAGAGTTTAGCCTACACAGTTATTAAAGCCGAGGGAACTATTAATTTCACCCTAAAGTAGACACCTTACAATGATGAAACTTAATCGGAAGTCGAGTTCTACCCTCTTTTGAGGGTGGAGAATTGGTGGAGGATTTTGACCAGTGACAAATCCAGGTGCTTCAGAACGTAGTAAGAGATACATGAGAAACATTTACTTACTAAACAGCGGGCTAGTAACACAGTATTTTAATATTGAGGGAAAAAAAAAAATCTTGATTGTAGAAGATAAGTTTAGGTCATTGATGAAAAGGCTGTGTTTTAAACTTAGAACATTATGATTGTAATGAGGAGATGTAAAAATAGATCAGTAATGCAGGTTCTCTTTCCAAAATGATAGATTTGGATCAATTAAGGGAAATAGCTAATGGAATCAGAAGGACTGAGGAACACAGTCGGCAGTATAGATGAGGAATGGCATTTCCTCCGAGTTCAACCATTTTGGTAGGAGTTTGAATGTAAAAGGAATACAGTCTTTTTTGACACAGGAGTAGTGGTAGGTCTCACACTTCTGGACTTTGACTATAGAAACTGAGGCTAATGAAGATTGCTAAAATTGTAAGATAGGTAAGGAATAGATTGAAAGAAAATGGCAGTGGATTGTTTAGGAAGCAAATATATAGAAAGCCACAAGTGGAGATCCTGAATATTAATTTTATATTGTCATTAAGAATTTTGAAACGGAAAACAAGTATGTTCTGACAAACAAATGAGGGAGACAAGCCACTGAATTCACTGAGGAGCAGAATAATAAAACTGGAAGGATATTTAGTTGTAGAAAATGCAAGGCAATGAATAAGAAATATTGGAGCTGGAGGCTCTTAATTGGAAATGACTGTCAGTCAGAATCTAAAGGGGGTTTTTTTGGTTTAAAATACTGGGGAGACTGTTGATGGCAGAATTTAACCTAGAAGTATGCAAGAGAAATATAAAGTGTTAGTATATTCAGAGCAGACTAACTTCCAAGGGCCTGTGTGTGTCTTTTTAAAAAATTTTATTTAGAATTTTACATAATTCTACAGCTTCTTATGTGTAGCAGTGTTTCTTGCTGGCTCATATGGAAATGAAAACACATGTAAAAGTTTGAAAATGGTGTTTGTGACAGAGCTGTCACTGTGCTGATTGAAAAGACATTGTTTTCCTTTTGTTTATACACTGATAATAATGAGTCTTCACACAACTTCCTGTGTTAGTGTCCCTGTATCCAGGCTTTATCATCCTTCAGGAGACATAGTTTGAAGCAGCAACCACTGCCAGCAGCAATTAATATAAGAGAAGAAAGCAAGCTGAGCCTTCCCCATTTATTGGGACTTTTGGGTGTATTGCTCCATCTGCCACAGGCCAACTTCAAACTCGTCTAATTTAAACTGTTACTCTAGTTCCAGCACAGTCTGGATTCAGGCCAGGACATGAAGCTGCAGTGGCTTAGTGACACAGATAGATGATCTCCTGCTGTCAGTGGATAGAGGGCAGTCATTAATATTCATTCTTCTGGCCTTTTCTACAGTGTTTGATGCATCTGGCCAGAAGTTGATGCTGTCTTGCCAGGAGGGAATGGCAGGGTCCAAAGTAAAGTGCTCAAGTGGCTTGGCCTCATCCTGGGTGATCGATCTATGGAGTGGTGACATGCTCATGATTTTGAAGTGTTGCCAATCATAAAAGGAAATTAAGAAATTGAAAATGATATCTGCAACAGGATTTCGTTGTTGCCTCTGCGTCAGCGAACATATTAGTGATGCTAATTGCTATTCTGAGTTGGGTAATGCTTATTTGTGTGGGAGGGCAGCGCTTTCACAAGACTGAATTCTAGGCTGTGTAATGAACTCCCCTGGGAATGGAGAGCTGCTGTGTATTTTGCACTTAGAGTTGATGATGGAATTTCTTACATTTTGCATTCTTTAATATGATAATACAGACACAAGCATATTTTAAAAGAGAGAAAAAAAAAGCAATGATGACGATACTGTGTCAAAATAAATAATCTTCTTTGATATAACCCATTTAAAGAAATACTGTGAGGCAAAGAAGGCTCCTACAGGAGCTGAATTTTTAAGCTTCCTTTAAAAAAATATTTCTAACCCATTTGCTACTTGTAGATTTTTTCAGAAAATTAATTTTGTGTTGAACTTGAACTTGGAAGATGAGGTCTCAGTTTGAGGAAGCTGTGCTATGTTTTTTTATTATACTTAAGATTTTAGAAGTCTTATAAAGTACAAAATCAACATATGTAACCTTACTGCTGGGATAGTTGCTGGGATTTTGGCTGAGGGAAATAAGTTAAACGTAGGTAAGGCGTATCATAGAATTGAAGTCAGTGGCAAAACTTCTGGAACTTCTAGATCAATTTCACCATAAATGTGTTTTGGCAAGCGCTATGCTGAATGTGAGGTGCTGTGTTTTGGAGTGTTTTCAAAGCCAATTTTGTGAATCCTAATAAGCTGGGAAAGAGAATAGAGGCTGCAAGCTCTGGTGGGTGCATTATCGGATTTGGAGCTTGGGAGACACAGTTCTGTTCTTGTTCCTGACTGTGAATGACTGTAGGTTGAGGGAGACCAAGTAATTTTCCTTATTTTGCCTTAAATAATATTTTCCTGTAATGTACTTTCAAATTTAATGGTGAAAACCACTGAACATCCACATAGAGGAAATACCTTGGTTTTAACTTAACATTTTCAATGTAGCTCAAGTCAACTTCAGAACTTAAAAAAATAAAACAAAACAAACAAAAACCCCAAACCCCAACAAAAACCTACCACCAACCCCAAGCAAGCTAAACTAAAAATGGAAGTTTAATAAAATCATTCTTCTAGCATGTATTTTGGGCCCAACTGATGTGGACTGCAAGAACAGGATATATGTGGAGGCAAATGAGCCTTTGAATCAGTTGTCTTTATTTGGATATGCTAAAAATAATTGATTTCCAAAGAGAAAACTTTTCAAGATGGTATTTGGGGGTTGACATTTTTTAAAGTTTAAAGATTAAAGTTATTAATACTCTGGTAGGTGATTTGAAGATGTGCTTGTCTAATGCCAAGAGCTGTAACTCTTTGCTAATGTAATTTTCATCCTGTTTCCTGAATTATCGTGTTAATACTGATGTCCAATTAGAATTAATAACAGACCTTGCCTCGGGACCAGAAGTGGATGAAAAGTAGCTTCTAATGAAACTTCAGATTTTAACATTTCTGTCACTAGATTTTTTATCTGCTTGTGAGATTAATCTGTGTGGACACCATGACCCTTTTTTCTTTAACTCGCTCATCAGAACTGTTGTTGCAATGGAAACTGGCTGTTTTGTAGGGGTTGGATTGGCAGTTTGAAGAGATGATATTTGTCGTTCAAACAAAATTCTCAGCTTTCATGTACAGTTATCAAAGGTGAACGAGCAGTTCTGTTACTGCTCTTATTGCTGCACCACTCTTGCTCTTTTATTCACTTGTCTAGTTTTAAATTCAGACTGAGCCATCTGATACAGGACCTTGTCATCTTGTGTACTTGCACAGAATCTAATACAATGGGGTCTGGTTACTAATTAGAGCTTTTGGGTGCTCACACCATAGAGATAATTAGTAATAAATGTACAGCTGTAACAGCAAGTAGTGTTCACAGTATGCAATACAATGCATGACAGTTAAGCTCCTATGTGCTGTTTTAGTTCCTGTTGAATATATTTGAGAAATCATCATTCTTCCTTCTTTGCCGATGTGGTATTGCCCAGAGGCATGCTCTCTATCTGGTGTAAGTGCTTATGCTGCTAATACCTTAATTAACTACTTAAAATATAACTGGTCAGGGCACATCCAAATAATATTCAGAAAAGATCAGCAGTCTACAAGATTTCTCCAGGAAACCTTGAAGTGTCATCTAGAGAAGACATAAAGCTTGATGTTAAGCACATGAACTTAAAACTTTTTGAGTTAAACAAACAAACAACCCCAACCAACCAGCCAAAACCCCTCATTAATTAATAAATTCAGTTTCACCAAAACCTTGGCATGGTTGTGTATCTCTTTTGCTTCTTGCACATTTTCATTTATCAGCTGCTCATAGAATGCTTCTGGTTGTACCTGTTAGTTAGAATTTATGGTATAAACATCTAACAGTGACAAATATTAAAAAGAGAAAGAAATCATGGAAGAAGAGTTAGTGCTGTGGGTTGCAAAAGAAGGTAACTCGTCGCTAGTGGTTGGTGGGTTATCCAGCTACCAACTCTTAAGTCAATTTCCATAGATTTTGTTTTGAGTGAAAAATCTAGAGAAGGTGGTGGTGTGTTAGGCTTAGTTTTGATGTCAGGTAACAGATTTTGGTGAAATCTTGTGTGTTTAAACCTGTAGCTGAAAACAAAGCAAAAAACCTGTTTGTGTTATTTTGGTTTTTTTTTTTCGAAAGCAGTTGGAAGATATCTTATTGCACCACATTTGTAATGATGATTCAAGTATGGTGTTTTTAAGTGCTAGATCTCTTGAGGCATTAGATGCTATTTTGTCATTGAAGCAAGTTACAAATGAAAGCATGTACTTAAAACAGCAGTGAATATGGGAGTGCAGGGATGGCCAATTAAGCTTACTTATAAAATTAAAAGTTGTGTGCATAAGTTTTGTTTTTTTTCTATTACTTACACACCTCTTCTTCCCTCCCCATACTTTCTTTAATTTTTGAGAAAAACACAACATGCTCTTTCTAATTAGTTTTAGTTTTGAATGAATTTACATGGTTTGAAAAATTAATGTTGTCTGTAGATTATTACTGCGTCTGAAGTACTGGCTCCAAGTTATCTAGTTGAATGTATACTGAATTATTTTTTCCATAAAAGCATCTCATGTGCAGCTTCCAGCTCTCCTAATGTTGCATTGATTTAATCTACTCCTCTCCCTCTCCCCCCTTGAGGTTTTCTGCTCATATATGTCTTTTTTTTTTTTTTTTTTTCAACTGATACATAACTACTTGAAGTACTCATCTTGTGTGTGGAGAAACATTAGTTGAGCTGATCTATAGTGAATTATGATTATAGTCATAATACTGAAAGAAAGTGTTTAAGCTGCATGGGTGGTACTGTGTTTCTGTAGTCAGATCTACTGATTTCTAAAGGCCAGATCTGTGCAGACAACAGGGCAGCTGCCTGCAGGGTTTCTGGGGGATGCTCGCTGCTTTGCTTTGACAGCAGAGATTCTGTGGGCATTACTTTGAAGAGCAATGGTGAATTTTAGGAAAGAGTACTGATACTTGTTATTTCTTCATGACCAGGACTTATGAAGGAGAAATAGATGAATTATGAAAAGTACAGGTTTTTTTTTCCCCCCAACATAGGTCCAAAGACTTTTACAAGTATGAAAAGTTCTTTGCCGAATGAGTCTTCAAAATATGCTTGCTTGCTTTCAAAATACTCTGGTGTGGATGGTGAAACTCCTGTAATCTTTTACTTCTAATCAAGTGTTTCCCTATTCTGTGCTGTCAAAGAAACTGTACTGCAATCCAAATGGGTTAGTTGCTCTGGGAAGATTTGTGTTCGTTCCCTATTTATATCCGAGGGTATTCAAGAACATAAATGTTGTGAACTTTTAGAACAATTAACTATCTTGACAACTGGTAGTGCTCCTATTTTCTCTTTTTGGATTTCTGTGATTTTTGACTTTTCTCAGTAGAACTTCTGTAATAACACTTGTGTTTTTAGCATGTCTGGGTGCAAGGTGAAATGAAAGGATCAGTGAAAGAAAGCTGAGCTTAGGGTCATGCTCTCAGTTTTGGTGTGGACCACCAATATGGTTATGGCATGATCAGGCATAAGTTCAATTATAGAAGCTCAAGTGGTTATTAGTAAAACTGACATAACTGAGGTTTGACTGAGACACCGAACATGGACTTACTTTTGAATCGTCATGTCAGCTTTGTCTCTTGTATGCTTGTTTTTTCCACTGCTTTTAAGCTGTGGTGTTTCCTGTCTGATCATTCACTCACATCTTGATAATTATATTGTTCTTTTCACTGGTCTTACTAAGTGCAATCACATCTTGTTGGTTCCAAAAAAGCACTTTTCTGGTCTTTTTTGCTCTGCCAACCTTCTGAGCCCCACAACAGTTTCTATCTTCCTTTACCATATCAGAATCAAGCTGCTAGTCTTCGCTTCCAGCTGGTTGTGGTATATGCTCAGCACCTTTATTAGTTCTCATTCACTGCCAAGATGTTGACTTGTTGCATCTGGCCTTTGATACAGCTTTCTTCGCTTTATGTTCTGCAGTCAGAAGGTGCACTCTCCTAGGCTGCTGCACAAGTTTGAGAAGACCTTTGTTTGTGCAGCTGCCTTGTTATTATTCCTGAAACTCTACTTTAGTATTCTGGTTGCAAAGATCAAAGAAAACTTTACAAAGGTAACTTAGGTGTGTTACACCTGTTGCGCTGTTTAGCATCTCTTGTGTTTTTTTGTCTTTTTCACTACTTCTTTTCTTTCTGCTTGTTCACTCTTTTTTCTTGTATCCAGAGTGTTACCTCTGTATAGCAATCTTCTGTGGGATTAGCACAGAGAGGTCTAATTTAATGACTTGGTCTCCCAAGTACTGTCATAATGTAAAGAAATTTTTAGAAAATTTGGGTGCCTGCAACTGAATCAAGCTCACAAGTTGCTGGTGATAGTGTAGTAAGTCTTAGGTTTTTCTTTGTGTAAGAGGATTGTACCTTGGCTAAATTTGTCAATGTTTTAATGAAAAGTGGCTCAATAGTTAGCTGGGACTTTGCAGTACTGCAGTGTTAGATAACGGATGATAGACAGGAAGGGTGTTTCCATTGAATGAAACTCTGAAGATTTATACCAGGCAAAGTTCTGGTCCACTTAATAAAGGAAAAACTGGAATAAAAGATCTTTGGGCTGAATCTAACTGAATTAGCCACATGTATTTCTTACAGCATTAAAACCTCTGTTATTTTTAATATTCAGGCATCACTTTATCTGGACACAACAACATTTTTTTTTAATATAAATATATATATTCTGAACTTTTCTCTTTGAAATATTTTCTTTGTGATAAGTGCATTGAGCTAAATTATCTGCTTTCCTGAAGCAATAGATTTAAACTTTAACTGTAAAAAAAAATTCTAAAATGCCTTTTTTATGATGTTTATCATGATTTTTTTTTTTAGCACTTAGTATAAATTAAAATAGTAGCGGTCTAGAGGGTATACCTTTAAGTATAATATCTTAACATTGCTTTTGCAGGTACATGATGTTGATTGATGGGAAGAATGAAGTTTTTATGATTGATAGAGACAATTCGATTTTTCATGTATCTAATCTGGAATTTCCGTTTCGCAAAGATCTTCGCACACATCTGACAAACACTCTTCTGGATGGGGTAAGGAGCATACTGTATAATTATTGTAATAATACAGTACAATTTGCTTCTGTTCAGAAACGGGGCCAAATTTCTAGGCCTGGATCAGTGATTCATGGGATTTCAGGAGTAATAGATTCAGTCACTGGCTGAATGTGGGAATCACACTTCATAAGTCATTTCTTATCTACAGAGTAGCAGTGATGATTGCTCTGGGGGGGAGCTGTTTGTCTTTGCAATAAATGAAGGTATTGAGATGACATTCTCTGAATATGAGAAAAGGCTTGAAGAGAATCTAAAGAAATGATTGCAGATCCTCATCTCTTGTTATAGCTTTATATTTTGATACAGTAAACATGGTCAGTTTGATCCAGTTAATGTCAATATTTCTAAAATTTGGTAAAATTTTCATCAACTTTTGACAGACTTGTGAAGTGATGTCTTTGCTTTTGTCACTTTTATTTTCAGCTGATCTAAATTACTGACTGATTTAGAAATGGCTTAGTTATATTTGTTTAAAACATTTCTAAGTTGTCTTGCTAATTTAAATTATGTAAACTTGCCAATGAACTTTTTAAGCTGGTTGTAAAACAAACTGTAGAACTTCTGTATTTGTTGTTTGAAGGCTGGCATGGAGTATTCTTGGTAAACTTTTCAGAAGAGTAGCCACAAGAAGAGTTTATTCCTTTCTTGACCTTCCTATTTTACATGAGCAAAAGAACTTCATTAGCTCTTACATAAATACCTGTCAGTATAGATGAATGCAGTTTCCTGTCACGTTTCAGTAGCACTGGAGGCTCTCTACATTGCTGTAGCTCTTGTTTGCTGAAGTACTGAATATCTGGGATGATCTTCCCTACTAGTCTTCTGAAGCCTAATGCACCTTTCTGATACAGGAGACCATACTGTCATCGTTAACTTTCTTTCCTTTCTCAGGCCTTTGTTGTTAGTATCCTTCTTGAAATGTCACTTCTGTGACTGATCTGTCTTACTGAGCACACATTTACATGAGAAGCATGTATAAATTGAATCTGTGAGGATAATTATTGCAAGGAACAATGTACTATCTCAGGGACAGAGAAGCAGATAATGGAATATTTTCCACCACCTCTGCTTCACTGAAAAATTGAGAGCATAATGCAAGAAATGCCATGCCATCAGCTCAAAAGTGGTTGCACAAGCTGTCATGTCTGGTAGGAGCCTCTTCAGCCAGGCAGCCTTCTAATGATGTACATAATAATGTTCTTAATGACATACATTAGTTTCCATACTGTTGAGATAAAAAGCCTGGTACTGTTTTTTCCACCTGCTCTTTCTAAGGCTCTTGAGAAAGTAATGGCTTGCCAGTGTCCGTATGGTGCAGTCCTAGGTGTTCTTCAGGGAAACTGCTGCTCTTTTTTTTTTTTTTTCACATTTCAAAACAGATGATTTAATAAAGGTGGCTAATATGAACATGGTGGAAGACAGGGATGCACATATGTTTAGATATGTGCATAAATGTGGCAGTGGGACATGGGAGAGGGGCTCTGGTGTGTTGTGTTTCCCCAGATTTATAGTTTAAGTCTCTTAAGAATAAATGAAGTTCTCTCAGTTACCCAGGACATGAACTGTAACTTCACTTAATTTGCTGTTCTGTCAAAGTTTGGCTGTTATAGGGCATTTCAGTATTTCACTTCATCGTCATCAAATTAGTCTTACTATGATTTTTTTTTTTCCCCCCTGGTTTCTTCATGAAGTGAAAGCCAAAATACTTCTCATAGTACAGATTTTTAAATTTAAATTTATTTAAGTATGGTCAGTTAAAGAAAAAACCCTGTTGAAGGAAAATTTTTCTTTTCAATTGAAATTTCTTTCTGCAGCTTTGAGTATAAAATTTTCCTATTATTTGAAGCATCAGAACAGCTTAATTTTGTAATTGAGTATTTGTTTAACGTTAGTGCCAGATGATAATTTTCATGACTGTTCCTTTATTCTGGATATATGCATAATTTATTTCTTTTTTTTTTATCTATGGAAAGAAACATTCGGCTTTTTTTGTGTTAACGTATTTTACTGATTAGTGCCGAAGTACTGTTGAAGTCAAGTTTTTAATTACAGGTTGAAGTAGTTCATAGCTACTGCCCTCGAAGTAGCTTTCTCTCTTTCAGAGAATGAAAATACAGAATGAGGTAGCCTGACTGGCATTGCTTTACAGTAATCTTAAAAAGCATTAGAAAGAAGGAAAGATAGAACAGAGATATCGGTGCCATTCAGCTAAACAACTACTGATGTTAAGAATACAAAAGATTAGATAATTTTCCCTAACTTTATTTAGATGACAGTGTATATAAAACTTTCATAAAGGCAATTTCCATGAATTCAGTGATCTATTAACTTGCTTTAAGGCTTCTGGTATAAGCCTTTCATGTGGTTGTCTTTGAGAATTTCAAATGCATTTGCAGTTCACTTCGGGCTGAAATTACTTGCAAACAGTTCTTACTATAACGAATTAGGTCTTGGGTGATGAGAGATCTCCTGCAATACTCCGTGCTCATCTCCAGCTCTTCAGTTGTGATTGGTTTCATGGCGTAGAAGAAAGTTTTCTGCAAAGCTCATTAAAGCTGATTTGAATATTACCTACAGGTGACTAGTATAATATGAAGTATTCCTTTAGAAGCCATGTATTTTGCATCCATACTGCTGTCTGAGAGGATGCATGGATTTTTGTTCAAGTGTTTTGGCTGTCATGGAAGAAAACTAATTAGTTATTCTCAGGAATTTTCTTGGCATTCTGCTTAGGGTTATAACAGTTGAGTAGAAAATGTATTCTTAGGGTTGAAATACTTTTTACAATTGTAATACAATTTTGTATATATTTTATTTATATATAAAATATGGTTCCCACTTGGAAGACTTAGGAGAACCAAGGACTCCAAAAGTGGAGAGCGAGATTGAAATTGATTTATGTTTTTGTATCGGTACAGATCTCACTTATTCGTAAGCTCTCTCAAAAATGGCATAATTTAAAACTTTGAGTTTACAAAGGCTGATACTTTGTGCAAAATACATTTTTCTCTTTTTTTTTTTTAAAAAAACCTCTTTTCATTCCTGAAATACAGCAGTGACTAGAACTGTGTTAAAGGTAAACGGACAAAGGAAAGGCAAGGCGCAGGAGAAAAAGGAACAATAAACAGGTGTGTCATTAGATCTGATTCCATACTCTGTGTCAACAAAAAATGCATTCTGCAAGTGGCTGGTAAAATGAGATCTTTTGCTTTATGATTAAATTTTGGATTATTTTAAGTCTAAGTTGCTTGCTAGATATGTGTGATTCAAGGGGGGGAAAAAAAGTCTGTGAACTGTCAGTCCAGCTTTGTTCTTTTGGTACTTTTCCAGCTAGAACCTCTTAGTGCATTTGCTGTTTTTAATATGCTGTAACACTATGCTCTGTAGCACCAGGAGATTAAGAAAAGGAGATGAACACCAGCACAGTTTTGCCAGATTACATCAACGAAACTGGCCATTGGATCTTGTTCTGCAAACCTGCAGATTAAGCTAATATCTAAACTAGCAGCTGATGGACAAGTGGTAAAGATTGTACTTACTAGCAGTGGTAATTTTAAAACACACAATAGTGGCTGTAAATCTTCATGGGGTCTATAAAAGGAAATGCCTGGATGCAGGTGCATCTTATGGATACTTTAGTATTCTGTTATCATGTCATGTGAGTGGTTTTGTGTTTAAGTTTTTAGTTACCTAAAAATTGGCCTAAATATAGCCTTAGAGTCTCACGTTATTACTCAGAGCAGAATGAGTGAGTTTGAATGTGATCAGTTCTCAAATACTACATTTTCCCAACAGTCTCTGAACTTGCCTTTGAGGTCTGTTCCCTTTTTTTCCATTCTCATAATTTCAAGGAAGATTCTGAAATCGGACTGTTAAATAATGATGTGTTAGAGTATTTCTAATCTGAATCGCTCTTATGATCACTTTACAGCTTCTGTCTTATGACACTTGTATTGGCGTAACTAATGGAGCAGTGAATGTTGTTGTCATGATGGAGTTGAGCAGCGCAGAAATTTGTCATCTCTTCTTCTAAGGCATATTGTGCTATTGTTTATCTGCTCTGGTAGCTGGGATTTCAGTCTGGATGTGAAGAGAGAACAAGAGACGGGGAGGAAGAAAAGAAGTGAGGATGTGAGGAAAGAGGCTAGTTTGACCAATAATAGAGTCAAAAAGGTCTATATGTATCTGAAATAGAGAAAATGTTTCTTTATAAAATTAATTCTGTGTTAAAACTCAACATTCCAGTGAAGGTTTAAAAATCATTCTTGGTCCTCTTGGGTGTATTTCATAATTCTTCTTAAACTGAATGTTCAGAGATTCAGATTTTGAAAATTAGGCATAAAATATTGTAATACCAGTCACTGAAATGTTTTCAGGGTTTTGCATGCAAATGCTAGCTTTGCATCAAAGCTGGGGCTTGAATATTCATGCTGAGGAAATGAGTCATTAAACCTTAAATACATGTTCAGTTAAATGTTTTTAAAAAGTGTTTCACCTGCTAATACTATTGAAACTTTAAAGAAATATTGTACCATTCTTTTGTTTCAGTTTTACTTTATTATTCATTTCACCTGAGTACTATCAGGAATTCTGGATGTGGGGGGGTTTCCTTTTTTTTTTTTTTTCCCCCCTGCATTATATCTTTACACAATCTTCCAAGTCTGAACATCATGCCTTCTTTCTCTCTTAGAGTATACCTACTCCATCTGTTCTTGCAGTTAGTTATAAAATTTATTGTCAAAGAAGGCACTGCAGTGTTGCATCTGCTGTTCCTTTGATAGCTTACCTGTACCTTAGCTAAATACTGGAAAGTAACAGAATAGCATTTTATTACATCACTTCTATGTAGACTTTTTGCAAATGTTATTTGATAGTACCTATGACTAGATGATTTTAGAGTTAAGAATAAGATACTGTAATGTTACAAAGGAGTGTTTTTCACTCATTGAATTAATTTTTCTTTTTTTTTTTTTGTTTTTTTAAATGATGTGTAAAGATGTGTAAGGTTGCTTCAGGTAGTCATTCACAACATCTGTGAATGCTGCATTTGGCTGTGAAAGCCCAATCTCCTTCTCAGTATTGTGTTCACAGAAGATGAGATTCCAAAATATTAAGTAGGCAACTTACAATTCCCAGTGTTTTTTGAGAACAACAGGTTCATGTCTTGTAGTTTAAAGTGCTTTGAGCTTTGTGTTTGCTTTAAAATAAATCTATGTTTTTACAACTGCTTGATTATTTTTCAAAGCCAAATGCAATTAAATACTAGGTACAATTCAAGAAGCTTGGTATGTGTACAGACTGAAAGTCAATCTTACATTGAGACTCTTGTTCGGGTTTACTCTGTAGAAGTTATGGATTCTAAGAGAAGTTAAATGGTTGTAAAACATAAAAATGCTACTGACCTAGCAAGAAACAAACTAAACAAAATTAATTTGAGTTGATGTAAAGTTCTCTTTTTGAGTAACTTTTGAGCTCACAGTTTTGGTTTCATCATGTTGACAGTGAAATATTCTCACCTTTTCCAAGTGTTTTATCTTATATGCGTGAATTTGGAATTTTAACTTGATATTGGCAGCAAAAAATCCTTAGCTGATACAACTAACTTACTAGCCAAGAATTGGGTGGGAGGAAGGGAGAAGACTGATTGCAATTTGAGAAGTGAATATTTCAAAGCTTTCTCTGAAAAAGATCTACCAATTGGTTGATTGTTACCATTT
Source organism: Strix aluco (assembly GCF_031877795.1). Taxonomy (NCBI): domain Eukaryota; kingdom Metazoa; phylum Chordata; class Aves; order Strigiformes; family Strigidae; genus Strix; species Strix aluco. Next base: position 91,673,291 of record NC_133933.1, read on the forward strand.
TCAATCATGACTAATTTATATGAAACTAAATATTCTTTATTAGTTTATTGAACTAATAAACTATATCTAATTCACATCACAGGAAGCCAGAGTTACAGATGTAAGCACCAGCATGTATGATGTATGTATTTTTATATGTAGCATTAAGTTCAGAAAACGCTTTTGTGTTTGGATGTTGATTGTTAATAGTCTTTCTTCAAGCTGACATACCATTCAAGATGGTTTACCAGTATATATTGAATGTTAACTAATTTCATGTGATACAGAATCTGTGATATTTCCAGTTGAAGGAACCCTACTGTTCAGTCACAATGCAACATTCAAGCAAATTGCAGTTGTCACTGCTGCCTAGGATGCTGTTAATGTGAAAAGATCCAACATGATCATAGAAAATGGATGTTAATGCTTGTTCTGTACTTTCTTGCTGTTGTAATTCTTATTGTAGATGAGATTTCCAAAAGTGCTTGGTTGACTTAGGCTTGCAGTTCTTACTGAGGTTTCTAAAAACTCATTGTTCACTCAAGAAAGGTAGTGATTTCTAAAGCTGTGGGGAAACTAATGTATAAATGTTGCAGATCAGAATGTGGAGCCTTAGTACAGCTTCCTGGCTTCTTACTGAATGCTTCATGAGAGACATTTAAGACTAAAATAATATTTTTATGATCCTGACCTATTGTAAAATCTTTTTTATAATAAAGGTGTGGCCAGTGTTTGATTGCGTCACGCTTACAGGTACGTGCAGTAAGTACAAATGTGTTGAAATTCTTCTATATTCATGAAATAAATGTAAATGTCATCTCTTCTCTTTTAAGGAAATGATCATCGACAAGGTCAATGGACAGGTTGTCCCTCGGTACTTGATATATGACATTATTAAGTTTAATGTAAGTACTTTCAGTTTTATTGCTTTTGTCATTAGTTATGGATTCTCATTTCTATTTTAATCTTATTTGTATAAGACCTTCAGAGTAAATTTAAACACCAAAAGCATTTGGGTATTTTGTAACTCGATAACAAGCAATGCATCAGAATTAAGATTGAAACCAGTCTTATAATAGACGTTGGTTTATTTCCACCTGCACAATAAAAGATGGCAGTTTGAAACAGTTTGCTAAACACTGTTGGGAAATTTCTGATTTCTAGAGCATGTTTGAACTATTTAGGCAGTGAAATTGAGAGGGGATGGAGAAGTTCACCTTTAAGTGGTATATTTGTTACCAGAGCATTACAGTGTTCCTTGTTAGGCTGCTCCATCACCTCTTTCTCAAATTTCTCTTTGAAACCAGGCAACTGGTCCTCTGTTAAGTCCTCAACGGCAGGCTCTCCTGTTTACACTGGCTGTAGGGCAAATATGTAATAAAGAAATACATTGTGAAAGTTATGGAAAAGGAGAAGCCTTTGTTGACAGCTAGGAATATAGTCTTTCTGGTCACAAGAAAGAGCTGTTAAACAGTACATAAAAGGAGAAACTTTTTTTCTTTAAAGCAGCTTTCAAATATGGTGAAGGTTTGAATGTCACCAAAGGGCTCTTGTATGTTATCTTTTATAGATTTTTAAAAATTTATTGTATTTTTTTCTCCAAATTACATGCATTAATTACACTCTGGTATCTGTTAATGCTTCTGGAAAAACAAAATTAGCGTTTCAGTGCTCCTAACAGGACAAACAGTAAACCACAGTGCATGTCATACTTCATAAATTATGGTTGACCCTTCCAGAGTTGATTAAAGTGCTACTCAGCTCGAGTAGGCCACTGCATCAGTGGGAATTACAAATGTAGACATGGGACTAGTCATCAAAAATGACTTTGGTATTCTTACAAGCATAGTCATAGTGTGACTTGGGACAGCTGCTTTTAAAAGTAATAGTTTGTGCAGAATACATGTTAGGTTAGGAATAGAAGATTTTTGTTAACTCATTTTAATTCTGCATCTTGATGATCTTTTCTTTAACCTTTTCTGAAAAATAGGTGTTAGTTTCCTGGATCCCTCCTATGATTAGGACTTTTCAGTAAGCAAAAATTCCTTGTAGACTTCTGAAAAATACCATCTTCTATAACCACTCCTGGTTTTTCATTTTTACTTCACATTTTCTTACCTGTTCCTCCATCTGTGACTCCATGTTTATTTACCTTCATGTCTTTCCTCGTCTCTGCTCTCACTTTGTGTCTAACCTGCCATTTGCTGCTGTTACTCTCCCTTTGAAAAATAAATGTAAGTTAAGTGTACAGTCTCCTTTCCTCAGTTTTGGGATATGCATATACTGGTCCAAGCAAAAGAACACTTTTTGAAAATCATAAGTATTTTGGTGAAACATTTTTTGGGTGAAAGGGTAGGAAACTCTCATTTGTAGCGAAGTGTCCAGACTTAACATGAAGAATCCTACTTGGCAAACAGGAAAAACAATCAGAGGGTTTCCAGCGGATTGTTAAGGTTTGGGAACAGTCTGCTTTTGAACAAAGCTGTAAAAGCTTTAAAGATTGTTTGGGGTTTTTTGTTTGTTTTTTAAATGGACTGGGAATGAGACAGAGGAGTTAGTTACTAAGTAATACTATGTTAATGTCAAGGACAATTTAAGATAATGTTATCAGTATGAGTACAAGCAGGGCTTTAGCTGCAAGAAGTCATTAGCAGTGGTCCTACTACAAAGATAAAAAAGCACAGTGGTTTTTAGGTTAATTTTAGAAGCTTAAGTAGAAAAATGGGCATCCAAGGATGTTTGGCTTGGCAAGAAATGATCAACAGAATTTTATCACTAAGAGAGGTAAATGTATTAAAAACTTGTAATTGGCAAGAAAGGATAAGTTCCTTTTAAGTTGTGTAAGTTAGATTTGTGTAAATTTTCCTAGCAGAGCTTCAAATCAAATAATTACACGAAGCATCAGTCCTGTTTAAAAACAAAACATCCTGCCCCCCCCCCCTTCGTAAACAAACAACCCCCCACTCAAAAAAAAAAAACTCAACCAAAACAACAACAACAAAAAAAAACCCAACCCAAAACAAACCAGCCTGACAGACAAGCTATATGAGGTGCTCTGGAATTTGACATTGCTTCTTTTGATCTTGAAAGTAGTTGTGTCTTCTGAAGGTGAACAGTGGAGTTTACTGTACTCACTGTTCATCATGGAAGTTGCAAGATTTTCAGCATGTCCCCCATCTCATCCTCCACAGTGACTCAGCATACTCTGCTGTTAGAGACGTGACATTGCAGCTGGGGAAATGTGAATACAAACCCTGTTGGTGACCACCTTTGCTCAGGCAAACCTCATGTTTTAGTCAGGTCTAGTGAACTAGAGATATTTTCAGCTGACATTCTCAGATGCTCAACCTGTTTTGCTAGCTAAGTGTTAGACAGTTTTCTGGTTTTGTCAGAATATTTCTTCTGAAATACTGCATTGACAAATTCTGTATTAAGTCCCAAAGACTTATGTGCACTGTTAATACTGGTGAGAATTTGTGTGTTAGGATGACTAGCACTAACAAAAAAATACAGACATTAGTACTAAAATAAGGTAATATATAGTTTGTCAGAATGCACCATGTATTCATAGTAAGATATATGTCAACTTGTGCCCCTCAGAATGACTGTAAATAGTACAGTGAAAGCTGTTAACATGTATACAGAAAAATCATGTAATTAAATTTTGGATCACAGCAAAATAATGTTATATAATTAAAAATTTCCAAATAGCATTTACTTGTAGTATCACTTTGAACTATTCTCAGTATATTTGGCCATTATTGTTGTGCTTCAAAATTGCAGTGTACTCTGTTCTTGTATTTATTTTAGTTCTTCAGTATCTTGCTTTTAGGAGACTAAATAGTGTTAAAATGTGTGTTTGGAAGTGTAGCAGCTGAGACAGGGCAACCTTAACTCTGTTCTATGCCATATTTCTCTGACTTTAAACAAGGGGACATGTAGGACTGAAGACTGATACCTAAATGAAACCCCGAATGCTTAGACTGGCTTCTCTGTGTCTAAGTTAACTAAATACCACGGCCGCTGTTGCCTTTTGTGAGCAGAAATTATAAGAGGGTATGTTTGTTCTTAAAGCTGTGTACTTAAAGTTTCAGCCTAAAAACCAAAGATCCAAAACTGGAAAGAAGAAGGCAAAATAAAAATTGAGTTTCAGTATTGAGACCGACCTATACTGGAGTTCTTAAGGAGAACATGGAAACAATCTATCTTGGCTGTCTCTTTCCATGATAAATTTTGTATTGAATTCTGATGCTTATCACCTGTAGCTGCCGCAAAAGTCAGTCTTCAGTGATGCTGATGGAACCCTCTGACTTAATTTCTTTTAATCACTGTTTCTGTAACATCTAGTTAGCATCCCATCATTTTACAAGAGATGACTATGTCAGGAAAAACAAATGATTCTTCAGGAGATTAAAAAAAGGTTTTCTTTTAATTGTAATTTTCTTCGGTCTGAATCATGATGTTGATTATTATTAATAGCAACTCAAAATATGACTGCTGTCTCATTGCTTTCATCTCACATGCTAAAATCAAACTCATAGAAAGGAAGCTATACGCTAGTGAAGTGAGTCTGCCTTTCGACCTCAACTCTTTGAGGAAACCCAGAGCAATCCCTGCTTTTTCTTTACTGTTTTGCTTGGCTCTTTATAGAAAGAGAAAGTCAAAGTATATAAAATCTGCGTACATGTATACTAATAAATGAAACTGTGCAAAGGGCAGGATCCTGCTACTGAAAGTTTATCCTCTTTTTAAATAGTTAAAATGGTCCCTGGCACACTTTTGGTCTTGGCTGGCTACAGTGCTCTTGAGCAGTTCTCAAGAATAGTTGAAAGTTTAACATTGCTTAGGGACCGTTCTTACCAGGTGTTCGGAGATGTCATCATCCTCTTCTGGAGAGCGAGAGTATGAACGTAGTCAGAGAGCTGGTGGCTTCAAGGGCAGGGATGAGGCCTGTGTAGATGTATCCAGGGTGTCTTCTAGTTCACAGACTTGGGTCTCACCTCTGAAGTTCAGAAAGTGCTGTTTTGTGAAATGTCAGGTATTCTGCTATTGATATGCCTTTAGGGGCTTAGGGCAGAGGACATGAAGGCTCCTTACATTGGAAAGAGAGGGAATAAGGTGGAATAAAAATAGTAGTATATCACAACATACAGCAGAATTTTGTTATGGAAGGTAAAAGAAGATCCAAGAAGCATGAAAACTAGTATGCCACTTCTGCTTGTCTATGGAGAAGATGGCACAGGTACAGGAAAGATGTCGTTATCATGTCAAGTCACATTTGGCATGTGAAATGTTTCTAGAAGTAGAAATCAATTGTAACACAGTTATCTTTCCTTACAACCTAAATGGATATTTTTTTTTCCTAAGACGAATATTTTTTTTCTCATTGAAAAATGACAAAGTATTTCTTAAAAATGCATGTATTTATTTAGCTTCTAATACGCTAATTGAGTTTTTTGTCCTCATTATGTCACTGGTTATGTGCGTCCTCCACACACATGAAATCTGTATTTTTCATACTCCTCTGAACATAAAAGGCTGATGGCACCCAACATTCCGTATGGCGTTTAGTCTTAATGAGTACAGAGCTAAATCCCTGCAATGCCTGTTACTTTTCAGCTTCCTGATTTGTGTCTACATGTAGTTAAATTCATTATTATAGTAACTGTAGCTGTATAGCACTACTTCTTTCACCTGAATGGTGAATAAAAAGTTCAGATTTGCTGGGTGTTTCTAGTGTAACAGAGGAAGCTGACAATAGACTAATTAACAGTCCCAGAAGCAAATACAAGTGAATCCAAATCCCTATTCATCAGAAACAGTCTACAGAAGAACATGTCTAGATTCTCCAGTCATCTTTGAGACAACTTTTTCTGAGAAACCTTGTTTTGAGAGGCTTTTTCTTAGATCATATTCAATAGCTACATGTAGATGTATAGATGCTAAAGTTAAGCAACTGTTTTTTTTTTTCCTCAGTTAAGTAATAAAAAGTAACACTGGCATAACGTAGGATCTAATTAATGCATTCTTAGCAAAGACACTGAAAATGAATAGTACTTTCCTTTCTAACCCTGGCCTTTAAATTTTTAAACTCTAGCCAAGTTTTCATGAGAGCAGATTGCAATGGTAAGAATAGACTGAATGCTTGTAAAAGAATAATTATTTTAATGTTTAGAAAGGAGATAAAATTTTTGTTAAATTTCCTAATACTCTGTGTATTAAATTAAGTCAAGATCCAGATTCCTTTGGTTGTCATTATGCATAACAGTGCTGTAGCTGTTAGGTAAAACTTGTCATGGTAAACAGATATGCTGGTCATAAATCCTGCCCACAGCCAATGTGCTCATTGAATACATGCATGAAAAATTTTTGGTTTAAATCCCTGTAAAATATTACCATGTCTGACTTTTCTATTACAAGCCTCATTTTAAAGTGATGTAAAACTCACAGTACATGCTGTGTCTCATTTATTAGCCTATTAACCTTATCTTAAAAATGTTGTGTGAAAATTTTGAGGACACAATTCAGAGAGCAAGTCTTTAATTGGATCTTTTCTGTTTACAAATGCACCTGGCTGTCAGTCACCCTTCTGCTCTTACTTTTAATTCTGAGGTTATTTCTCAACTGGTACTACCTCAAAGTACAGATTTAAAATGCATTTCATTACTAATAGTACTCTGGGAAATGAGGATACCGTGTATGTGTTTACTCTTGCATCCTTTCTATTATTTCTGATGGAGACGTATCTAACAAGTGCCCAAATGTTTGTAACAGTGCTCTTACTGTGCGTTATGTTCTCAAAATCTGTATATATCACTTCATTCTGTCATGGCTCAGAGGTGTCAGGTAAATGAAATGCAGAGCATCTACTGAATTGTGTCTTGCTTCGCTTTCTGATGTTGCACTGGGAGAGGTGTGTTAAGATCGCTTTCTCTTCCTCCTCCTATTTTTATAATTCAGTTGATTGAGAGCAGGGGCAGTCTGACCAGGTAATGTGTTTTGGTATTCTTTAGGCTATATGAATAGGGTAGCATTACAGAATAGGGAGGGCAACAAAGGGTGGTGGGCTAGGAGAGCTCGTAAGATGGAGAATCAACACGCTAAGGGAGTGATGCTGCAGAAGCTTTCGGGCCTATGGAGATGGATGGACAGAAATGCATCTTAGCTAGTTGTCTTTTTCAGAGTCTTTCGTGCCTTACTCCGCTTCCCTTTTGATTATCTTTTATTCATCATTGAAAACCTGACTTGTGTGTCTGAGCAGCAAAATTTGCAAATCTCCTTATCTATTCTGTAAACTTCCAAACAGATAATTTGTGTTGCTCCTTGTGCTTCAGTAAAGTGCACATGCAACTGAAAAATGGCATTTTTATGCATTTTTACATCCCTCTTTTTGGAACTCTCTTTTGCTATGATGCCTACAAAAAGTAAGTTATTGCTGAAGAGTGATAATTAGTACGTGTTGACCAGGATACCTTTGGTGTTTTTGTATTCTTCATTTTATATTTTTTGTCTAATAAGCTGTTTGTTGTTGGGGAACATTCTTGAGTATTGCAATTAGTTTGAAGGTTGACTGTTTTACTTGCTGGTTAGATTGTGTGAAAAATGTATCTGATTTCTTCCTTTCCCTTGCATCTTGTGAGTTAGGTCCTCCTTTTCCCAACCCAGGGGGCACTATTGATAGCAGCGAAGGTGGTTTGTTTTTCACATTTTCCGAAATAAAGAAGGCTTAATGGAATATTACATAAAAGCAAAGGGAATGTATTAAATTTTGTCATGTCATGTTTTATTCCCCCAAGGTAAATGTTTCCATACCTTAACATGAAGTATGTGTCTCATGAGCACTTTTTTGAATGGCAAATTATCACTAGTATAATTGTCAGGGCAAGAGGCACAAAGCGTTGCTCCTGGGAGAGAGATGGGGGACAAGTAGTTTTCATGGTTTGAGCCCAGAGGGCAACTGAGCACCAGGCAGCCACTTACTCCCCGCTTCCCCCTCAGGAATAGGAATGAGAAAATAAAGCAAAAGGCTCAGGAATTGAGATAAGGACAGAGAGGGATGACAAACCCATTATGGTCACAGGCAACAGACAGACTCATTAGGGGAAGAAAAGGAACATCACTTTAATTCAAACGCTAACAACAAAGCTACTTAACAGAGTAGGACAGTGAGAAGCATTACCACATCTTAAAAACACCTTTCCCGCACCCCTCCCTTCTTCCCTGGCTCAGCTCTGCTCCCGATTTCTCTATTTTCTTCCCACAGCAGTGCAGGGGGCAGGGAACTGGGGGGTGGGGTTGTGGTCAGTTCTGCTGCTCCTTCCTCCTCAGGGGGAGGACTCCTCGCATTCTTCCCCTGCTCCAGCGTGGGGTGCCTCTCATGGGAGACAGTTCTCCACAAGCTTTCTCTGTCATGGGTCTTTCCCACAAGCTGCAGTGCTTCCCGATCTGCTCTGGCGTGGGTCCCTCCTGCATGTTGCAATCCTCCCAGTGCCAAACTACAACAGCAGGGGGGTCCCCTCAGAGTCCCAGCCTTCTTTGAGTGCAGCCACCTGCTTCGTCGTGGGGTTCTCCATGGGCTGCAGGTGAACATCTACCCCACCGTGGACTTCCATGGGCTGCAGTGGGACAGCCTGCCCTTTCACCATGGGCTGCAGGTGAAACTCTGCTCCAGTGTACCTGCCCTGGTTCTCCTCCTTTCTTCCACTGACCTTGGTGTTTGCATAGGTGTTTTCCTTGCAACTCCTCCTCCCAGGTTCCCCTTTTTAAATACGTTATTGCAGAGGCACAGCCACCATTGCTAATTGGCTCGGCCTTGGCCAGAGGTGGGTCTGACTTAGAGCTGGGGGAGCTTTGAGAAGCTTCTCACAGGGGTCACTGCTGTAGCCCTCTCCACTGCTACCAAAAACCCAGCCACACACAAACCCAGCAGAGTAGTTCTCCAAGAGCAGCTTTAGAAGTTACCATGGTATTAAATCCTTTATATTCTTCAGGTGTTCAGGTTCTGTAGGTTTTACTCTTACTTGCTTACTCACATATTACACTTTTTCAGCAAACCATGAAACTTGCTACAAAAATTACAAAGCAAGACCTGAAAGTTTTAAGTTGCATTGTAAATGAAAATAACTCTGAAATATTTCAAACCTTACACGATTTAGAGAATAAAGTCCACATTTTTTTTGTTTGTAGAAGGTCTTTTTAAAGAGCTTTTCTCAGTATTTTTATTGAACAGGTTTCTGCCTCTCACATTTTTAGCCTTAAAAACCCTCACTTTTTATTTGCAATATTTTTTTATCTTGTTGTGCTAGAAACTGTAACATATGATTAAACAGGAAAACTGTCTCCCTCAGCTTGCAGTTTATAACAGTCATTCCCATAGGAACTGCCAAGTGGACTTAAACTCAACTTCTGGCTCAGGCAAATACTCAGATTTCTCAAGAATCTGGCAGTGATCACAACTGAAGTGGAAAGTATGAAAAACTTTACAGTGGGGCAGGTTTTCCAGTTGCATTATCATGTCCAATTTCTTAAGTACTGGGAATGAAGTCTAACACAGGAATTCTTTTCTCCAGTATTTTTCAAAATGGGAAAAACTATAGGCAAAAAGAGAGTATTGGTTGGGGGATATCATATGGAAGTGGTGGGAGTGTGTTCAAATGTTGTCATGTCTTATTTCCCTAACTTGGTTTTAATTCCTCCTTTTCTACGATTAGCCGTAATATTTCATATTTTTAGCTTTTGCCTGGTCTCTTGCCTACCCATCTTTTTCCTGTTCCTAGGAGAGAAGAACTAAAGAAAAAAAATAGTCTGAGATCATCAGAAGGATGTACCAAATCTAAAATATCTGTAATTCAGTATAGGTTTTATGAAGATGAAAGCAGGACCTCTCTAATTTCTTTCCATGACTAATATGTTTGAATAACCTGAATGACTGTTATGGTCTAGGAGAGAGTGTGAAGGCCATATTTTCATCCTTTTTAGAATATTTCTCTTATATAAAAGAAAAATGAAGAAAAATACCACTTTTCTTTTGAAATGACTGTAAGAGTAATGAACCAGTACTTCTTACTCATAAGCTAACCATGCACACAATGAGCTAGATATATTAAAGACAGATTGTGTACTTGAAGTTATAGATCTTCTACAAGTCTTCAGGAGTATAACATCTATTACAAGCAGATGCTTAATTTTTAGTTCTATCGTGGTTCAGAAAAAGTAGGTGGTTCCTTTTCTAAGATAGTATTTGTGTATCAGTGCTGATTGTTACTACATTTTTTTCTCTTTTCTAGTTTTTAGGAGACTTTATACTTGCTGTACTAGGCAGTCTTATTTTAAGTGGTATGAAGTGATTTATATTCTAGAAAAATCAGTGCCACAATCTTTTCAAGTATGAAATGCCCTGAATAATGTCTTTAAGATGTAGGATTTTTCCCACGATTCTTTAATTCACTGGAGTGAATTACACACTTCATCATAAAGACAGCCCTTGAAAAACCCAGCAATAGCTATTTTTATGAAGAGTCAGTGTGAGTATCTGGTAGAAAGGAAGAGAGTGAGGAGAGTAGAAACAAAGAGGAAAATATTGACTGGACCATCTAGTATCTTGCGATTAAGTTAAGGATACCTTGATACTATGTGCAACAACAGCACTAGGAAAAATAATTGGAAAAAACAGAAGCAGTAAAGCCCTGTGTTCGATATTTGGTTTTGCAGATAGCCTAAATTCAGTGGAAAATGAATTATTTAAACTTATATTCCCCTGGGAGAGCCGTGTGCAATCTTTTTGTGTGTAAATATCTGATGATGATGGTGAATCTGTTTTATAGTTATGGATTATTAGAATTATGACTTTTACTTCTGTAATTAAAATGGCAACTTCATATACTCCTCAGATTACTTGAGGGGAGGTAGGCAGTCTAGACAGAACATAATTCCTTTTGGTATTAATCATTTACATTGCAGTAAAATCCCCTTATTGAGTTATGTTTTTGAAGGCTCAGAAGGATTTATAAGGATTATAAAGATCCTAAATGAAGCCACTGTACATGCAATCAAACAATGAATTGGACTGAGTTGTCTGTGCTTCCAAAATAGCAGCTACTAAGCTTTTGGCACCTAACTGGAGTTTTGTTTTCAGAAGAGAAGGCTTAGGTGTTCATCCATGGTGGATGCCTGTTTTCTGTAGGTTGATCACTTTATTGCACAGTGTTAATGGTGAGAATCATAATTCAGTCACTTCGACTGATTGTAAACATGCTGTCTTATGTGCGTTACCATTACATTGGTGAAGCAAACTCATCATCCCCTTGTAGTTATAAGGTTTTATGGTTTTTATATTGAAACTGTATTCTGTTTTGAGCAACACAAGAAGAGGAGTGAGGAAGGGAGCAATATTTGTAGTATAATCTACTTTTTCTGTTTTGATCTTATTTGTTTAGTCACAGTTTTGACAGCCCTGCTGTTTTGTTCAAGTTATGTTTGCTAATAAAAAAAAAAAAGTGTGGAGCTATATTTGTATGTTCTGTTAGGCCTTGATGTTTATGCATGGGCTACGAACTTCTTTCCTTTGTTGATTCATACATACATGAATTTATTTTCAGTGATTTTTTTATTTTTAAGGAAACACAAATAATTTAATACATGTCTTAAGCAACCTTTTTAATAGGTCTGATTCCCCAAACTGTTTTTGTTCTGGCAATATTCCATTGTATAAGATGACAACATATAAATAGTAATTATATTCCCGCATCACGTTGGTTGAATTGTTACAACTGAAACAATATTTCACACGCTGTACCTCATTGATGCCAAGATAAATTTTAGAAACCATTTTGAGACTGCTAAATTCCTTGCCATTACCATATCTGTTTTGAATATTTGAGTGATAAAAGTTAGAAAAAACAAATTTTAAAATGTATTTTCAGATTATGTCTTGATTTTTGCCTTTTAGAAATGAAAAATTTGAGAGTCATAATTCTACAGAATTTTTCATTTTTCTAATACTTTTGATCCTGTTTTAAAAAGGAAACTTCATTGGAAATGAAAAAAACCCCTTTTAGGTGATTGAATATAGTAATAATCTTGTTTAGAGAATGAAAGAGCACCTTAGACTGTTTTTACATAAAGCTATGTGTATCAAAAAAATAGCAGCATTTATAAAACCACAGTCAGAAGAAATATGTGCCAGACCATTAATATAAAATGCAAAGTATTAAACTGCATGGTCTTCAGAAGATGGGAGAACTAATAATGGGCTTTCGTTGGAAATGCAGATGTCAGCTGTGGATGCCTTGAATTGTCAATAATAATGTTAAACACAGGGTAGAATATCAGCCTGAGTTTATTCTTTATTCTTCTCTCAAAATCATTAAAGCTAAGACAGTTGTGACATGTGTTCTGCTATGGCTCAATAAGTGGAGACGTGCGTGGAACGTATATGCATGTATGTGCTGAATTATTCATGTCTAAGGTACTGTTCTGGGGAAGCAAATGGAGTGTGCTTTGCTGGTAGGTAGGCTTTGAACCATATCTCATGGAGGAAGAGAATAAATGGACCACGCTAGTTATCAGCTGCATACACAGGACCAGGCATTACTTTTCTCTTTACTATAGCTGCATGGGAAAAAGCCAGATAAGTATCAAATTTTAAGAGAAAGTACTTTTATGGGATTTAGCACCTACATACTGCATTTTGTTATCTGTACTGCATCCATCTAGATAAAGGACTTTCCCTGTAAGGCTCACTGAATTTACTGACCTGTAGCTACAAGGTCCGCCTCAGAGGCAGGGGAAGGGAGACTTAAACCTGGAGTGCGATGGTAGCTCCTTAGCGGTACCTTTCTCCTTGCAGGGGGAGAGAGGAAACTGAGACAGGGTGTGCAGCAGAAATCCCGTTATCCTCACACACTTGTCTCAGTGATTCCTGCCATCTTCCTGATTGAATGACCTGGAATTTGAGTTGCTCACCAGCCCTTGTAGCCATATCAGCATGGGGTTGTGATTTCAACACGGAGCTCTCTGCGAACTGGGTGGAGGGCAGGAGCCACAGCAGGAGAACAGCCTGACACTTGACCAAATTCAGTCTCTCAGCACCCATCTGGAGGAATGTGATTTTTTTTGTGTTTTTTTGTTGTGGTTTTTAGCTTCTTTCAGCAAATACATTGCCTTCCCCCACCCCCTCAAGCCAATGGTTATTAATTGAGCTGCAGACCCTGTTTTTTAGTATTTTTAATGTTCTTACGTGACTTAACTGTGTATGGGTTCTGTTGAGAAGTTAATTTGAAATAATGTAAGTTTAAATTTAGAAATGTTCAATCCTGGGTAGATTTCAGAGCTCAGTAGAAACCTCATTTTACGTTTTGAGGATGTGTGGAGGATTGTGTTTAAAATCAAAACTATCTCTTGCAAACCTTATACGGCGACCTCTTGGTGAAATGCATGAAGTTTCAACAGGTGAAGGGAATTCAGCCGTTCCAGGAAGAGGTGTCGATTCAATAGATGACTCCTCTCTTGAGTCTTGTCTAAAGTGTGTTGTGCTTTAGGATACATTTTAATTACAGTGAGGGGGAAGGGTAACTTTCTAGCATAGATAGGAAACACATGCAACTTTTTAATTTTGTTTTACCCTTTGCTAACAAACTTACTTCAGGTTAAAAATGTCTAGAAAATGCATTACCATGTAATGCACTCCAGTAACTATGCTGTTAGGCAGTGGTCACCCGCATCCTTTTTAGACAAGTAAAAACTTACATATTGAAAAAAACTCTCAAACATCTGAATGCTTAAATTAATAAAACATCTATGTTGCCTAAAAACATGCTAGTATTTGAAGCCTGGGTTTAGATTATACATGCATCAGTGTCTTGTTTTTGGACAACTTTTAAATGTGTGCTCTATACACTAAATAATCGTTTCCTGTTTTTGTCAAGGTCTGCGAGTTAGTTATTGCAGCCTACGTTACCCTCCTACTTATTTGCTAAAAGCTAGAATTTTACCACGTGAAGGTTTTGGATCTGTCTGGGATAAATACACTGTATATTAGCAACATTTTTTGTAATTATAGCAAGTGTCTAATAACAAAGAAAAAGCCCTCCTCCTCAAATACTGCTTTTATTCAGTATGTCCTTGATTTAAATTCAATGTTATGTTAATTTTCTTATTGTTAATGTCCTGTGCTTTTGTAAGAATGAAATACTCCTTAACTTCTTAGTTTACTTGGCTGAGGAAGAAGTTGCTCGGCAGCATTATCTGTGTTTTCCCATCTCATATAATCTTATGTCAACCTAGCTCTGACCTTTATATGATGGAACCTGTGGTAATATACCCTTCTGCTTAACAAGCTTTGAAATAAAAATATGTGATTGGCAGAGCTGCAGGAAATAATTAGTTCCAAGTAGATGGGAGAAGTGAAAGGATTATTTAAAGGAAAAGAAAGTGATTCAGCTGGTTTATGGTGCATATGAAGTCGTCTCAGCTTTTAATTTAACTATTAAGGGATTGAAATAAATTTAAGTCACCATGCAAAAGCATTTTTGAACGAATCGTTGTAAAGGAGCTATCTAAATAATTTTACTGCTTATTGGAGGCTCAAATATTTGAAACATTAATTAGTTCATTTGCTCTTTCAGACCTACTCATAATACGTGGCTGAGTGGAAAAGCTGCTGTAAGGAAGACAACATGTGCACTAGATCTTGCTGAAATGTACCTAGTGAACAGTTTATGGTGTTCTTTGAAATAAAAATATGTATACACATTTCCCAGGAAAGAATTCTTCAGTCAGTAGTTACAGATGTCAAGATGTGTTTTCTGTGTTTCAAGTAGATATACAAACCAGGACAAGCTCAATCACTGCATAGATGAATTCTCAAGTATGTTGTGCATGGGGAAAGAAAGAAAGAAAGTTTCTCCAGAATTTTGTCTGTGGCACTTAAAAATCTGTAGATCACACAGCTGTGTTCTGCGACAAATGAATAAAGAGTGAGCCACATTCCTGCTCCTTGGATTTTTCTGTACTCTAATTTTCCATTCATTTGAATGGCTCTTTACTAATAACACCTTCATGTATGAAAGGAAGGCAATGCTGAAGGCAAAGTTAACAGCCAGATAGGCTTTCTTCTTCACAAGCATGCATCAATGACCAGAGATCAGGAGACATTTCACCCATGTTACCACTGGCTTTGTGTGGGAGTGTGTTCCCCCCCAAGTGATGCTGGCATATAGTTTCACATAGATTGAAACTGAGTCCTGAAAGAAAGTGGTTGTGAATTACATGTTGTATAGGAGCAGTGCAGAGTTCTTAAAGCTGTTGCAATGAACAATTGAGGACTTCTGATAGAGGTCTAGTATGGATCTAGGGAAGAAATGTAAGAGAAACTTAATGCCCCTCTGGGAGCATGAAATGCAGAGGATTCTGGTGGAAGCCAGGATGAGTTTGGAGAGAACTTGATTAAACTTACGTAGGTCTAAAATTGGCATTCTGTTTTTCTCCTAATTCAGATATCTCTTCAGATAACTATTCATTCTATCTCTTACCTTTGTATGCCCCATCAGAAGGTCATTTTGCCATTTATTTCCTTTGCATTCATTCAGATTGACCAGTTCATGTTCTCTTTGTGCATTAGAAGGGGGCTTTTTTCCTCTTAGATTCTCTTCCCATTTGTCTTCTGGCTGTGTTTAGTACTGGAAATATCTGGTTGCTGGTTCTCCTGCTCATCTGTACCATGGCCATTGATTATTTGAGTCCCAGTTTCCTGTGCTCATTGCTTTCAATTTTTGAAAAATTCTGGTTTTGAAGCCAGAGCTCTCTGAGCTTATTCTCTCTGGACCACGAAAGGGATAATTTTTGAAAATTATTTTTTGTGTGAATGGGGTGACAAAATGAGGGATGATCTCATGTAAATAACTTCCAGTGCTGTATCATGCTTGTAACAATGCAAATCTATCGTTTTGTGCCTTATTGCTATGAAAGTGGCACATCTGATTGAAACTAACTTTAGAATTCATAAGTTGCCAGTTGCTTATTTTCTCTTAGTGATATCCACAGCGTGTTCTCCTCACTATCTAAGGCTCAAAATATAATAAATTCCATTACAAGCAATTATTAATCTCACAGATGCGAATTTTGAATGATCATACTGATCTGGTGCAATGCACCAAATGTATAAAGAGCAACGTAAAGCTGCTGTTTTATTTCAGATCTTGAAAGAGCAGAGTGTGCTACTGAGACCTAAAGAAGGACTTTTACTACCGTTTTGTGACTGAGCCATCACATATCTTGCAGGTTTTTGCAGCCAGTGTTTATTGGCACATTTTCCAACTGCATCTATATTTTTCTTTTTTCTGTGACAGAAAAGCAAACATTTACATAATTAATGCTTCTTTCAAGGCATCAATATGATACCTTTAAAGCAATGAGGTTACTTAACTGTAAATTGCATTGTGGCGTTGTCATTAAAAGTATTATGAACAAAATGAGCTAAATGACTTCAGAGGAAAATTCTGTGGAAACGTATGTAACTGTTATATCCAGAACTATCATTAGGGAATATTTGAATTATTTTGCTTAACTTTAAAGGTATTTAGGTATTTAACTCACATATGCTTGAATACAAATTACAGGTTTTTATCTTTTGATGAACTTTGATTTGATTAAACCTCTTACAGCCTGAGACAAATACTTGAAAACCAAGTATTTAGCAAAAACATGTAGTGATTTGAGAATATTTTAATGTGTCTGTATGATTCTAGATAATGTGTAAGGAAAACTTAGACTGTTCAGATAATTTGGTAAATGTTTGGTTTTAATACTGATTTTTGTAACTTGGCAGGGACAGCCTGTTGGAGACTGTGATTTCAATGTTCGACTTGCATGCATAGAGAAAGAGATTATATTTCCACGACATGAAAAGATGAAAAATGGTCTTATTGACAAAGCACAGGAACCATTCAGTGTTCGAAACAAACCATTTTTTGACATCTACACTTCAAGAAAGGTAAACTTGATTTCAGTTGTTTATGTTGTGGCGCTGAAGGCAGCAAAGCTGTGTTGGGTATAGGTTTTCCCCTCAGCTTTTTTAGCAGAACTTCCAGCAAGTTCCTTTGCTAACCAAATGTTCAGCAGTGCTTGGGGGCAGATGGACAGTTTGGGATACTGTGAAAAATGGTTTTAAGCTACCTATTCCTTGTGAATTACTATTTTTCCATATTTATTTTGCCTTTACTTTGGCAAAACCTGGTTCTTTAGTTTTGTAATGTTGAATGATCATGTAGAAGTTAATAGCTTTAGGTCTAAAATGTCTCTGAGCTCAAGGGACTGTCTGAGCGCTATGTTGTTTACACTATCCTCATTCGTAGGTAAGAATATAATGTTCTTTTTACTTCCAGTTCCCATTTAGCTATAGTCTTAAGAATCATGAGTTGTGCTTGAACTCCCCCTTCATGTTCAGCAGTGATTACTAAGAGCCCATTCTAGTTAATGTCTCCACGTTTTATTTATTAAAATGCTGCCCTAGGTCTTCTGAGGTAATGCATATGATTTGCAAATATATGTATGAGTTCTTGTCTTTCACTACACTCTTTTCTTCAGTACAGACATATCCTAATGTTCTGTAAAATACTTTTATTCTCTTCTGTGAATTAAATGGCGCCTGGATAATACTTTCTTCTAGAGGAACCTGTTTTTCTCAGCACTGCTGTTAGAAGTAGTCCCGTGTCTCATCAACAGAGCAATGAACATCAAATTGTCAGCTTCCATTTGCTTTTGTCATTTCCCTGATCCTGTAGCAAGTAATGAGTCTCACCCCAAGAGGAGCAGTAATGGTATTTTGGCTAACCCTGAGTGGCTGAAAAATAAATAAGGAGATAAGGCACAAGCTGGACTTTCAAAAAAAACCTGGCAGAGAGTAGCAGTCTTTGGAAAGTTTAAGTCCCGAACAATTCTATGAGAAGTTTGTGTGGATAAAGCACTATAAATGTTTTGATTGCTTCTCTGTATTTATGTTGTTGCATTTTTGGCTTGTCTATTTAAGATCAGCATTGTAAATTTTTCATAGGGGGAAAAAGGCTGTCTAGGACACAAAATTTTGAGCTTGAAATTAAAAGAAACTGGAACAAAAAGAATACATCTTAAAAAGTATTTCTTACATAAATTTGTAGTTTCTTAAAGTGTTCTGAAGTTGCAGGTTATTTAACCTTGGTCAAAAATCCCAGGAAGAACATGGCTGGAAGCATTACTAGAAAAACGTCTAGGTAAAATACATCTGTAAACAAGTCTCATGCTTGTTAAATCTAATTGCCAGCACATGACTATTGAAATGATTCTCTCCTTCCCAAAACTTAGGAAATTAAAATTATGCTCAATGGCTTTCTTTTTCCTGTCTAAAGGAGATTTCTGAATTGTCCACAGGCATTCCAATGTATTGGATTTTAACAGTTCTGACTGTGGCACTTTTTAAAATCAGCAATGAAATGATGCTATTTACTGGTCTTTCTCTGTCTTTCTTAAAGCTCTGAGCATAAACCCTTTAAGACAGTGACTGTCTTATTACCCAGCAGTAAAGCAAATATGTTGGTGAAGGGAAAAAAAATTACAGCTAGAATTTGTTTCGCAACAGACTTTTAATTGCTTTTGACATTAATGCTTGGACAATATTTCTTTAATTTGTCCTTGTCTTTGCCACTGGCTTTGCTTCACTTGTGAATTATGGAATGAAGCCGTTATCTTGCCAATTTTCTTCATTTTTGTGAAGAATGTTCATGTATGCAGCAGTTGGAGATACACACAGAGAGCAAGAGGAGTGGAGTTACTGGCAGTGCAGAGCAAATAGCCAGTGTTATTTTTCTCTTATTTTAATAATTTCAAACATTTATGATTTATCTACTCTGTGCATGTATTAGATCAAATTGGTAGGAAAATAAAGTAAGAGTAATAGCCTGGGTTTTATCAAACTATATGTTTCGAAAGTTTATTTTTTTAACTAGGCCTCTTTTGTCAGTTAACTTGCCCGCTGGTTAGAGTGAGTAAAAGTCAATGGTTGGTTTGCACTACAGTTGTATAGCACATTTTCTTTCTCTGAGGGATTCCTCAGCAACCTGTTCTAGTGGAAGGTGTCCCTGCACATGGCAGGGGTGTTGGAACTAGGTGATCTTTCAAGGACCCTTCCAAACAAAACCATTCTATGATTCTATTATAGATTCAAAATATATTTCAAATCTTCATCTGCTCAGAAGATTAGTATTCATAAAAATATATTCTCAAAAGAATAATATTCATACTAAGAATTACTGTTGCTCTTATTTACCTCAAAAATATATTTATTGTTTCATTACTTCTGTGAACTTGATGAGTGTGTTTCCTGTAACACTTCCTTAGGATAATGATGCAGGGATTATATCTTGATATTCATGACAACTTTGTGAACAGAATTTTTTATTATATGTGGTCAGAATAGACAATTCTTTTGAAGCATTGCCCTATTCTGAAAGAGGACTATTTTAAAATGGTATTGTTTTGCCCCAGAGATCTTTTTCTTATGTTTATTCAGTCATCTCTGCAACTATAGTAACAAATGTACTTATAGTGATGAATACATCATTAGTATAGCTGAAAGAGCAAGCTGGGTTTGTTTTGCATTGATTACAAGCATCTTGACAGGGTTTACCAACTCTGTGTGCAGTATAGCAAGGTCTGCAGGGAGATAAGGAATTCCTTCTAGCTTCTAAGTCTGCTCACATGCAGATTGAGTCAGCATATCCATCAGTCCATCTCCAGAGATGGTGGCAGCTGAATGGGTGCTAAAGGCTGGACAAATGGGACCTGCTTAGGTAGATTTTTTTCCATATGTTTAATTAGCCATTTTTCTTGTTCTTCTCCAAGAACAGTGGGATCCTTTCATCTTTAGAAAGGACCTAACAGGATTCTTCCTTTCTTGACTAGAGGTCCTTAAAGATTTACACCTTTGAGTAGTCTCAGAAAAGCTGTGCGTTTTCTTAAAGACTGTTTTTTTTCCCTACCTCCAATTCTTGTATTTCACTGACAGAAGATGTAGCTTCTCAGGTCACCCCCAAGGCTTGTTATTTTCAAAGAAAGATCAATGGACGTAGCAGTCCTTGGCCACAGATAAGGTAGATCTCTGGTTGTACCACCATATTCAAGACTGGAAAGTGGAAACACCATACCACTGGTCAGAACGTGTTTCATCAAAATTCTTTGAGTATGTCTTGGAGTTTTGGGTTTTTTTGAAGTGTAGCTGGGTTTTGCTTAGGGTCAAGAAAAGAATCAAGTGTACTTCTGAATTACTGCAGCTGCAGCCACACATCACATCTTATTTTTGTTTTGAGAAACTTCAGTTTTTGAAATACGTTCCCAGGGTGTAGTTTGAACCTCACAAAAGTAAATACTGTAGACTTCTCCCTTCACAGCCTCCCTCCATCGTTTTTTTTCTATGACCCAAGTTAAGGCATAGTATTCCAAATTGAAAGCCATTGTTGGCCATTCTTCTTACTAACAATAGCACATATCAGTAAATATGTTACCTTGGGTGGATTGTAGGAAGATTACTCAAAAAGACCAGGAGTCTCAACACTATATTAAACAGCAGAATAAGTGGCTAAAACTTGTAATTATACCAGGAAAAATGAATGTTTTCTACATAGGTTTAGTTATTTCCAGTGAAAATGTAGTAGTTACTTGAAACAGCAGTAAACCTTGTACTGTGTTATATAATATGTCCAATAATGAAGTTGTTCTTAGAGTTATGGATTTGGGACTTTAATACTGGAGTTAAAGAGTACTGGCTGGTTTTCCTCTAATCTGAAAATGAATTTATTGTGAAATGAAAATGCACTTTTAAAGTGCAATTATAAAGTATGGCAGCATTTATAGTTGTGCCTTGACATTTGTTGTTCGTACTAGATTTTAGAAATAAGGGCTATATCTTTGCAATGTTATATCTTTATAATGTTGTCTTGAACATTATTTTAAGATGTTTTGATGGACTTTTGGTTTTTGTAAGACTGACTTTTGGTGGTAAGAGGAGGAAAAGAAAGGGACAGTCACCTGGGAAAGGTTGTATATTCTTGGAATCTCTAAAAATGTTACCCTCTTGAACTTTGATGGAGAGAGTAGTATCACTAAATTTGCCTGCCTCTATAATCAAAGAATCATTAAACACAGTTTACACTTTCAGTGTTAGCTGGGAACACATGTACTCTGTAAGCGATTTTGCCTTTTAATGTAACTTCCAAATTCTTTTAGAAAGATATTTTTGAGCAACGTTGAATCTTTGCTGTTTGTTATTACAGTCGCATGATTGATCACTTTTGTTGCATAGCTTGCTTGCTTTTCATTTATTAGTGTGCATCAGAATTCAAGGAGATGACATTGTCAAATCTGCCAGCTCTCCTACCCATCATGTAAGGATAGCAGGAGTCCATGGCAGAAGCTGAGTTTTAGGCTTCCTTCATGCTGAAGTATTAAAGACCAGTGAGGTTAATGCTTTATATGCTGCATATTCGTAGCCTTGGAGCCTTAGCCTTTCATTTATACAAATATTTTGGGATTTTCAACAAGTACGTTATCTTCATTATATTAAACAGGAAGTACAGGTACACAGAAGTAATTAAACTCTTGGAGATGATGCAAGTCTTGGCTTTCACTGCCTAAACCAACCCACAGTCCTTTTGCAAGGCTTTTTTTGTGGACAGTTCCAGCCTGAATGTCATCATTAAAGCTTACTGTCTAGTGAAAATACTGTCTAGCAGGAGTAGGAAAAAACTTCCTTTCTGTGCAGTCAGTGGTCCCATGGAGAATTGTGCCCATCACTCTCAATGGAACAATAGGGCTAAAGGTTAAACAATGATACAGGTCAAATGAACAACCTTTTTCAAATGTTAGCACGCTGTATGTCAATGACTTGTCAGTTCTTAGACTACTATCTGGTTTTTAAATGACAGCTTGTCCTAAAGGAATTAGAATGAAGGTGAGTAATCTCTGTTAGAAGATTAAATGGTCTAGAATCTTCCTGAAAGTTTTCAGTCAAATCTGTGAACTGACAGATGACTTATTTTGTTCTCCTGGTTCATTTGACTTTTTTTTTTTTTGAAACTGCTTCTGTTGTAGTTAAGAAGGGTAGAATGTTTAAAAGTTTGTACCAATAAATGTGTAGCTACTGTTGAGGTGATCTGCTTTGGAAAATTAAGTGGATGTGGACCTTTGAGGGTGAATGAGATTGTGTAAATGCATGACTTGCTGATGTCAGTGTGAAGTATTTGCAGGCAGCTGTAAGCTAGTATTTGCATGGCCTGAAAAAATTAACCCTGATAAAAGGCAGAATATGTGGACATAGCTCATCCATGTCTGTCGAGAGAGCTGGTAACCTAAAACCGACCATAAATGACCACAAAGCCCAGTTTTATGTCACCAGGTAGCCTACAGCCAAAGGTTTGCAGTCATGGGACAGAAGATGAAAGAATTCAATGGCAGCAGCAGCAGTGTCAAATAATCTCTGTGTATTTATTGGAGACTTTGAATTCCGCATCTCAGTGGAGGTGGAATGTTACCATCTGGAGGATTTTTAATGCCAAAAAGACTTGTTTCCTTTGTTTTTATTTTTGTTTTTATTTTCTATGCCTTAAGGAGTAGCTTAATCGGCTCACCTTTCAATCCTGCATTTCCTGACCCAGAGTTGGCAGTCACTCTTCAGTGTCTGGCCTACACCATAGTCCTCACTCCATCTGTTCTGTTCCAGGTTTTTGGCCTGTTTATCATCTCATCTCCTTTTAATTATCTTCTAACCCATCTCCCCTCTACCATTTTGTTTCTGTTTGCTTTTATTTCTTTACTTTGTATGTTTCTTCCTCACTTTGTCCTGTTTAATCTCCGCAAAAGGGGGAAGTCAAATGTTGTAAAAGCAGTATTGCTTTTTTCAACCCTTAGATGCTTTTGTGCTGGTCAAAATTACTCAAATCTTCTTGGAGTTCTTTTCCGCCTGTAAATGCAGATAATGGTTGACCTGAGGAACCTAGTAAACAAGTAGTGAATAAGAAGCTGGAAAGATGTTACATTATGCTTATATTAGAATTTGAAATCTTCACTTGGCAGCTGTCCTGAATCCCAGCATGTAGTACTTCAGCCTGATTTTTTAAAATTATTTTACCATGTGAATTTTAAAGGTAAGGACAGCCAACCAGACCAAGTGGAAGCTTTGTAAATTGTAATATGAAATAGATGACCAAACTGTGGCTCTTGAGCTGAATGTAGGTTACTACCACTTAAAATTCAGTGCTTGAACTGGAGCTATTTCATGCAACTAGCTGCAGCACTGAAATGACATGGATACTGTTCAATAAACATGATTTCTGACAGTGGGAGGATGAGGATAGCAGGGACTTTGTAGGCCAGGGCTGGTGGGGTGTCCAGCTGCCTCTAGATGTTCCTTTGCTTTATGTGGGGCAGGGAGGCTGCAGTTACTTGATTTGATTTGGATTACACCAAAAGATTTTCCCTCGTGCTAGGGAAAAAAAATGACTCGGCTACGGTTAACTTTTCAGCCTCCTTGATCTGGTGGTGTCACTTGAGGAGACCTGTTCATGAACAGGAATCTGTGTTCATTTCCTAGAGTTAACAAAAAAGGATTAGGCTACTTGCTTTTGATTATTATTATTTGTGATGTTGGAGGTCAAGTATAATATTTCAGCACAGTATAATTTTGATTAGGGAAAAGGGGAAATGTTTTTTTTGCTTTTGGTTTAAGAAATTATTCACACATTAGATACATTTCACGTTTTTTGGAAAATGATCTACTGAAGTTAAAACAAACAGTCTCGAATATTTCCATGAAGGATTATTTTCATAACTAGTGGCCCATGTTAGATATTGCTAGTGGTACAAATTAAATTAATGTAGAATAATTCAGATGTGGAATATATAATTAAATTCTGACTTGCCAAACTATAGTGTGGGAAAGAAAACAATGAAAATAGCAGAAAAATAAAGGCATATGGATGAAGTGTTGTACTTGGTGTACACTGTAAGTTTAAGCGTCAGAACAGTACATATTCAGTCTGGCTTTTAACATTTTAACATGAGCTTTGAAAATTCTAACATCTTTGTAAACTATTTCTTCTGTATTTTGGGCATTGGAAATAATATACCTTTCTAAAGTAAGAAAAATGTCTTTAACAGTGATTCTACTTTCAGTTTTGGTGGTGTATTACCAAAACATAGAAAATGCAAATCTTTTTGGACCTAATTACCAGTTGGTATCCCAGTATGGGCAATTGAATTGGTATATTTGATATCTTCTGAATTAGTTAGAGGACTCAGCTGTGGTGACTAAGTGGGTCACTCCACTCATTAATTGAGGGGCAACTGTTTAATATTGTCTGTTGTGCCACTTCACAGCCTGTCACTTTCCAAACTGCCTCCTGGCAATACAGCTCCACAGGGAAGCCATCAGCCTTCTCCTGTTGGAACGATGTTCAAGAGACATGCGTTTAATTTGGGTAAAATGAATAAAAGCACAAAGAAAATTGTAAAGATGGGGGTGAAATTTAAAGCAGTTTATTATGATACAAGATATAGGACATCCTTGCTAGCTCTTTCTTTTCTTGTGATATGCCTAATTTGCAAAAAAATACTGTGAAAAATTAATCTTCTCCTTTAAAATCAAGAAATAATAAAACCTTAGTGTTTTACTGTTATGGCCTTACAGTGGCAAGTTTTAATTTTAACTTTGTAGCAAATAAAGCCCTCAAGTGCCATTGCATAGTGGAAGAACCAGATGTTTTCAAACATCCAGAATATAATGTTATATCTTACTTTTTGTGATAAAATCACTGCATCAGTGCCCAGTGGAACACATTAGCCCAGTTTGAATTGGGCATTATAACAGTAAATGTATGAAGACTTTATTGTCTAATTGAATTACTGTATATACGAATTTGTCTTTGTTGATGAGTCTTAATGGAAATGCTTAATAAAACATGAGCCTTAATTATCTGATTTAATTAAAACAGGCCTGTCCATGTTCTTGACAACCAGAGACCAGATTATGTTGTAGCAGTTTACACAGGGGCTGGATAACAGATAAATCCTACCAAGTTTGTAGCATTGGAAGATCATTTAGAGAACAAACTGCAATATACTTGGTGCTAGTGCACTCAATCCCATGTCATTTTTTCCTTCGACATCAGAAGAACTTTTGAATGTTGTATTTGATCAAAACCAGAGTATTAGGGAGCTTCTAAACATTATTGGAAGAACCTTGCTCAGTTGAGGACATGGGGTAACAGACTTTACTGAGTATCTGCCATCCATTCAGGAATGTCACAGACTGTAGATCATTTGTAAATAGGTCAAAGAATTTGCTAGTGGCACCTATTAAACCTCCTCCAGGTCCAGCAGGACTCTAGTCTCAGACAGGTGCGCTCTGCCAGGTAGGAGAGCATGCGGAACGTGATGTGGACAAAATCCCAATCCCAGAAAGAAAAAACTGAAGGTACCTTGGAAGTTGACATAGAGAACTGGCAAGAGCACAGTAAATTAAACAGCCAAGCTGTGAAATATATTACTTTGTTTCTTCATCAGGTAAAATAAATATGAAATTTTACTGCTGCTTGGCAGTGGCATTCTCTCAAAGCCTTGAGGAGTCCATGTTTCTCCCATTTTGAAGCTATCACAGAAGTCAATTAGAGTTTCTTGAAGCAGCCTATTTCTCTTATTTGAAAGACGCATTTGAAAACATCATAGTTAATTGATGTCAATTTCTTAGTTGTGTTTTTGAGAAGAGATTGACAGTGAGAAATGCCTAATGCTTATTTTGAATTCAGGAATGCAGATGTGCTGTCAAATTAAGCATTAACACACATAGCGCTCTTGTTATTCTTGGGTATTGTTTTGAATATATTAGGTACATGACCTTTGGAGTTGTTCACTCAGAACCAGCAAGCTGGTGATAGCTCAGTGGGACTCTTATTGCAGCGTGCTCTACATTTTTCTGAAATGTCTCTATCCAAATAATTAAGGAACATGGCATATAGCTAGTGTTAGTAGCATCTTTAAAGAGTGCAGTTAATGAATTAGCTGCAAAACCGAAAAGAGATTAAAAACCAAAATAGAACCATCAAACTTTATTCCCTGCCACCTCCACAATGTATTTTATTGTTGTTCACTATAGCGTTTTTTCCCTTGTGGCTGGGTAATGAAATCAAGCTAGTGCAGTTCTTCCACCATCTCAGTATCGGAGGTTGCATCCCATCACAGTCTACAGTAACTTCCAGCTAATCATATATCTGGAAATGGCTTTTCTTTAAATCTTTCAGAGGTGTAGTAGAAAAGATTTAAGAAGCAGGTTTCAGATGATGGTATATATGATTTCTTGTGCTTTAAGTTCTCTATGAAAAAAGCAGTCTATAACACTCCCTTGTGAAACTGGCAGCAGTTCTAGTAGAAGCTGGGAAAGCTCTGAGGGTCCGGTGTGTGGAATAACTTGGTTTTTTCAGAGGTACCTCAATCATGACATCAAGCAGGTTGCGGATAGAAGGGTTGAGTCTCTCTGGCTTTCTTGCTTGGAGACGTTGCTCATTCCCCATCTATAAACAGGAATTTCTACTGCTTTCATGTTCTGGAAAGAATACATAGACTCTGGTAAAGACTTTTTTGCAGAATTGCTCTTCTTAAAAGACAATCGGTGAAGAGTGGTGTCATTAGTTAGAATGGCAGTGCCTAAGCATGAGTAGTTTGGGTCCTTGTCAGACATTACATGGGCAAATGGTTGAGGAAGAAACTGTAAGGGAATTATGGTTCTTTGAATTATGTTATTCATGGTCTGGCCTACTAGCATCAAGTCTTTGTAATACTTGGCTTTTGCATCAAGACATCAAGGAGTGTGGGAGCCCTGCACATCATGCTCTTAGACAGAAAACAGAACACTTGGAGCTGAAGTACAGACTGCAAGTTATGCTAGTGGCAGCCTGAATCTGCAGCCTTTCAGCTTCATCCACTTAGAATGCAAGAAAGCCATCAAATGAGAACATTTATAATACATCTGAGAGGGCTGTTGTAGCTGTGAGGTAAATAAATGTTTATTTCAGTGCTCCTGCTGAGTTTCTAACTAGTTTTAGACCAAAGGAGAGTACTGTGCTGTGTTTGTGGGGTGCGGTTTTTGGTAGTGTGGGAGGGGGCTCTAGCGTGGCCCCTGTGAGAAGCTTCTCAAAGTTCCCCTGGCTCCGAGTTGGACCTGCCTTTGTACCAAGGCCAGGCCAATTAGCTTTGCCTCTGCGATAACTTAAGAAGGAGAACCTGGCAGGGGGTTGGGACTTCGAGGAGGAGTTACAAAGAGGACATGCATTGCAAACACGGAGGTCAGTGGAAGGAAGGGCAGAGCAGAGAGCCCCCCTGTATCCCGTGGTGAGACGGCAGGGCCGCCCCCTGCCACCCATGGGGGTCACTGGAGGAGCAGAGATCTGCCTGTGGAGGACCCCCAGGACTCTGAGGGGAGAAGCAGCCCCCACTGTTGTAGCTCAGCGCTGGAAGGACAGCAACACGTGGGGGTGACCCACGCCGGAGCATCTGGAGACGAATGCATCCCCTGGGGAGGACTCAGGGCAGAGAGAGTTTGTGGAGGACTGTCTCCCGGGAGAGGGGAACACGTGGAGCGGAGGAAGAACGCAGAGGAGTGCTTCCCCCCTGCTTGGAGGAAGACTCGGGGAACCGACTGCACCCCCCTCCCCTGCCCCTGTGCCGCTGGGGGAGGAAGTAGAAATATCGGGAACAAAAGCTGGGCCCGGGAAGAAAGGAGATGTGAGGGGAGGTGTTTTAAGATATGGTGACGCTTCTCGCTGTCCCGTTCTGTCTGTTAAGTGTTGATTCTGTTAGTGCTTGAATTAAAGTGATTTTCTTGTTTTCTTCCCCTAACGAGTCTGCCTTTTGCTTGTGACCGTTTAAATGGGTGAGCTAATCCTCCCTGTCCTTACCTTGATTCCTGAGCCTTTTTGTTTAATTTTTCTCCTTCCCAGCGCTAGGGAAGGAGTGAGTAAAGGGCTGCTGCGTGATGCTCAGTTGCTCTCTGGGCTCAAACCACGACAAGTATGTAGGTGCCAGAGCAAACCCAGGTAGAATTAGGTCACCTTCCTTCCTCTCTGTGCATGCACCTGTCTGTTGCCACTTCATGTTATTTCAGCCTTGCTGCTCCCGCTTGTGGAGGTGCCCCGGTGAGCTCTTACAATAGCAGGTGAGTTCCTGTCCTGCTGCAAGAGCTGTGAATGGGCTGTTCATGGGAGAGGTGACCCCTGGTAAAGCTGGCCACCCGAAAAGTGATGTGAAATTACTAGAAAAGTGAGCCTACTGCAAAGAGATTTCTTCTTGCCATTATCTGTTAATTGTAACAACTGGGAGACTGTCGGTAAACATTTTCTTGTGGAATATGAATTTTAGGTTCATTGTCTTCTAACAGCATTTTGCTACATGAGCCAGTAGTTAGCGCCATGGTACTTGAATACCATGAGTGATGCTTTAAAGGGTAAAGTGGTGTATTCTGTGCAGGAATGCTTGCTAAAGATGATAAAGGAGTGTAGAAAGGAAAATGCACATACTCCTCTTGCAAAAGAATTTTTCTTAGAGACTGATCAATCTGTGAAGCTAAATTCAGTATTACTAAGTATGTCTTTGGTCAAGCTTTAAAGTGAGAAAAGCCTGCCTTGCACGCTTGCATTTTTTTGGGCTACAGATTTCCTATCTTTAGTAGGTCTTTTTGTGCTGAATTCTAGTCTAGTGTGTTTAAAATTATTCGGGTAGCTCCCTTACGGAATTCTTAAAATGTACTTCAGTGACCAGTTGTATCCACTGTGCTTTTGTTGTGGCTGTTGGCTATTCCTACACCTAACAGATGGCACTCGCTTAAACTGACAAGCTGTGGGATAGCCAAGCATTACTAATAAAACCTATCACATGTTAAACTTGACCTGACATTAATCAAGTTTTGAA
Organism: Strix aluco; assembly: GCF_031877795.1. Classification (NCBI taxonomy): domain Eukaryota; kingdom Metazoa; phylum Chordata; class Aves; order Strigiformes; family Strigidae; genus Strix; species Strix aluco. The sequence continues at coordinate 91,702,250 of NC_133933.1, forward strand.
TGCTACAAATGATTCATGGATAATAATTAGTCTCTTGATCATATTAGTGAACATCAGTCTCACATTGCTGCCATTATCTGCTTTTATTCTTATAGGGAACAAATCCATTGCAGTAATTAGGTGTTTTTAATGTCTTTTGAGCCAAAATGTTCTGTATGATTAACTTGGCAAAGAGGTTTAGTCTTTCAGTATGATTGTTTTCAGAGCTTCTAGTAAATTCACAAACTGAAAGCCTTTCCATAAAATTGTATTTTATAAAAAGTCTGTATTTTTAAATTTTATCAACTGAGAAAATTCCCATGTGTCTTTACGCAGGCACTTGGTATAATTTTCGTCACTGTATGATTCAGCTGTTCCCATAGTTCAGAATAGCAGTGTTGTTAAACAGATGAACCTTTGGAGTTTACTTTTCCTCTTCTTGTTTAGTACTGAGTTATTGCTTAACATCAAGTACTTCCGAGATGTATGTATTCATACAGACAAAATGTTTTCAGCTTTTCTGTTTATATCTTGAATTAGTATCTTGAGTGGATGGCTGTGTGAAAGCTAGGATTTGAGCTTTATGCATAAATTTTTTTAAAGGTTTTTCATCCAGTTTGAGTTACAGACTGATTTTGCAGCCCAAGAGTATGAAATTTCTTTTTAAGTAATGAGCAAGTGAGAAGTTTATGTTCCTTACGTAGTTAGGGCAAAGTAGATCATTCACTGGTTTACTGAAGATGTAGCAGTTATTCTTCAATATGTGTTGGGTCTTAATTAACATATAAAATTTCTTCAAATAATTAGTTCTTAGAGAGTTCATTTTAAAATTTATTTTCTACAGTTTTTTTTATCCTACTCTTCCTTTATGCATCTTTAGACCGTTAGTATGGGCCACGAAATATTTTTTAACTTCATGATTTTTTTAGTATATTAGTTTAAGAATATTTAGTATAAGCTGTGGTTTTCTGACTGTACTCTCAGTTATGCTGCATTTCCAGCAGTTTCCCAGCAAACGAAAATTAGGAATCTTTAAACAGCCAAGTACAATGAATAATCGAGGATGCAATATAGAATTGGACTTTGCTGTAAAGACACACTTCAACTGATACTGTTTTTACCTCATTTATTTGACATAAAGTATGAAGAAGTGAGAATAATGCAAAGGAAACCGGGTCATGTTAGATTACTAAAAATCTACTCTTCAACATTTTTATAGGTGATTGGAGGAAAACATGAAATCATATAAATGAGAGATGGATTACTTATGATTTTGTGAGGGAAATAAATGTTAATGTTGAGATGCTAGTTACAGCTTTTGGCATCACAGGACACAAGCAGAAATATTTACTTCTATGGCCATGTATTAAGTCACATTCCTGAGACCATGGGCCATGATTTCAGGACCTTAGCAGTTACTTGGAAGGAGCCATTTTGAGTCAAGCAGCCAGTTGTAATGAGCCATTGGCTGGTGAATACTTTGGGAAGTACCCATATATCAAGAGGTCTCCCTGAATGGAGAGTCTTGTGGAGGAGAACATGGAGTGCATTTTTTTTCTTGCTGCTATGGCCCTTCTGGAATATTATGTCTAGTCTAGATGGGATGGTTTCAGTTGATGAAAAAAAATTATAACTGTGAGTTTAGAGGAGACATTACTGAAATATATGAATAGTTACATCAGCTTCCTTGTGAAATGTTTGAAATGTGAAGCTTGTTTCTTTGCCCCGAAAACCTCTTCAGAGATGTCTTGGTCAGTGTCTAAATAGAGGAATGAAGAAGAAAAGTTGATGGAAGAAAAAACAATGTTGATAAATAGACATTAATTTTTAAATTGTGCATGCAATACTTCATTGGACCAACTTAATGAAGATTGTGGTGCTCCAGCACAGTATGCTGTAACTTGAGACTGCACAGTTCTCAAAAAAGTTACTTGGCTCTTGAGCATATCACTTGAAGAGGAAATTAAACATGCATGAGAGGAGAGGGTTTCATCCTCATAGCTGTCTGAAAGTTAGTCTGAAGTGGTGATCCATACTACATCTGGTTTTGGGCAGGAAGGGAAGGAAGCAGTTGAACTGCCAGAAGTATGTCTTTGATCCTCTCCCATCTCCCCCCAAGCTGTTAATTTACACTAGATTTGTTTAGGTCTGCTGTTTTACTTCAGATGCTAACACTAGGTGAGGTGAACGATATCCCAAACATGAAAAAGATAAAAGTCTGAGTGGATTCAGTTTGACGGTTTGTCCTTTTTCCCCTTTTTTTATTTTTTTCAGAATGCGTATGCTCCCTTTAATTCCCAAAACCATGTATTCCCCAGAGTCGCTAAAGACTGTTTTGAAAGATTTGCCGTATATTTGTAGTAATTTCAGTCAATGAACCAAAATCAAAACTTCTCTTAACACTTTATTTTGGGCTCTATTTCTCTTGAAACGTGAAGTAGTAGCCAACTTTTATTTGTTGAAAGTTTTGAGATTTTGAGTTTTATTTTTAAATAATATATGATATATGTATAATAATATACCCCCCGGTATATAGTTACTCACATGCTATTTGATGCTTTTTTGCCTTAAGACTGAAAGCAGCTGTTTAATTCTTGATACCTTCTCTGCTTTAGAAGCAAAACAAACCTAAAAAGAAATGCTGCAGGACAGGGGAAAATAACAAGATTTTGGGGAGAAGGAAGGAGAGAGACTACAACCATAGCTTAGAGGGACCAGGTTCCCTCACCTGTCATTAAGCTGCATTTGATAATATTTTCAAGCATTGCACAGTAGCCTGTGTATAATCTGGAAGGAAGCTTATACCCCACCAACAGCATGTTTAATTTTTTTTTCCAGGAGGCCTCCTTTTCAAAATGTAATGTTTGAAAGCTGCAGTTCAGAATATTAATAGTTGGGTGATGGCTCCATCATTGCCTGTTACTGATTGATTTATTTTGGTAAGTGTGATAGTAGGGCTGAATCTGAGACAGACTATTTTTGCATTATTTTAACTCAACACAGACGTCATTCTGTAGGATTTCTGATGTAATTCAAAACCAGAATTTCTGAATATATTATGTAGTAGATTATTCTGAATGTATCTTTCTTCTACCCATAACAAGGGAGATCCAGTTTTCTATTCTGATTTTTATTTAAGTGAAATAGTTTTATTAAGCAGGGTTTTAGTTTTTTTGTGTTTATCTGGTTTGGTTTTTTTAAGCTTAAATCCAGAGAGGGTACCCAATAGAAATACTGGTTTTCTTACACAGATCTTCAGCTGGATTTGTGATTCATAGATCCTTTCTTCAGAGACTTCTTGTATGTAATAATAGAGATGATTTTTTTTTATCTTGTGAATTAACAAAAATATGATGAAAATACTTCTCTTAGTAGCAGACACGTTAAATTCAGCTATGTTTTATTGAATGTTAAACCACTGTACATTAGAAAGCATTTGTACCTCCCACTTTGCATGTAAAACTTTGTCTGGGATGTCTTCAGTACATCAGCAACCACTGTTAAAGTAAATAATTTTTATATTGAATTTGGAAAATTAATATCTCATGAAAGAGTGCATATTGAGATGAGACAGGGCTCTCGAGGAAGTTGCCGTATGAAAACAGAAAAATATAGAAACTGGCAAACAAGATGAAACAAAGTCACGTAAAAATAAAACAGGAGTGATATCCTATTTTAAAAGCAGAATAGTCCATCTCTTTTAGAGAAGTGCAAGGAAAGAGCCAGAATAATTGTTTTCTTTTTAAAAAGGTGGTTATTGGTGCTGGGATCTTATGAATCTTTTTCCAAAGACTGTATAATAAGTTTAAAGAATCGGTAGTATTTGTGCAGAGATTTATGAGCTCATGGCTGTAAAACTTGACAGTTGCCAGCTTGTGAGAATTACTTTGTAGTCTGATGGTGAGGGCTGTCATCAGAGGAAGGGATTGTCTTGTAAGTTGGGCTGAAACTGAAGCCAGTGAAGCTGCTGACTCTGTGAAGTTAGGAATGACAGTATGCTCATGTCTGAAGGTGTTTTACATTCTAATTAACTGACAGTTCAATTGGTCGTTTATTTGTAGCTAATAGTTTTGAATAAAGTATGTTCCCTTTCGCAGCTTTCGCTGTGAAGTGAACAGGTAGAGATGATCAGTAATTTGAAGGTGGCTCTGAAAATCTGCTTTGGGATTGGTGCAGGAAGAGTTGCTCCAGTTTGACTTGAAATGGAATGAAGCGTATAGCAGTTCTGAAACTGAAAAAGCAAGGAAAATGGACGTATGTTTGTCTTGTATTATAAAATTTGAAGGGTTTTTTCTCTGTATCTCCAAGTTTTTCAGTAGGCTAACAAGCAGTATCAGTTTTGAATCAGAAATACAGACAAAATGGTTGGGAATATTTGCATATTGTGACATAGCAGATAGATAATAGTTGTGTGCAAGGACCCTAGCAAACTATTTTGTAGAAAATCAATATGGCTTTTCAGAGTTGTCATTATGTTTTGGAATCTACATAACTCTCACAGCATGTTGTGTTTCCATTAGATTTTTCTTCTCTTTTTTTTTTTTTTTTTTTCTGTAAGGTGAAGGAAAAGGCACAGTAGTACCTACTGGATTTATTTTATGAATAAAGTAACATATGAAAACTTGCCAGAATCTTGTGGCTGACTACAGAATTACAGAAACATTAATAAAAACCTACTAGTGTTATACAGAATTTGCACCAAAACTTCCTCTTCTTCCTGCTGGAGGAGCCAAGTGATTTCTTTACTGATAAGTATAGAGATCTGTCCAAAGCATGATTTTTCAATTATCCACTCAAGAACTGCTGACTAGTTCTGTGTTTGAGCTAAATCAGCTTCATCAGGGTGTTAGTTCTGCTTTGGTGACATAATGCTGTTCCTCATTTCAGTGGTTAAAGAGCAAGGAGACATCCTGTTACTCATCATACAGCTTCACTCATTCCATGTGATTCTTTTCGTTAGAGGAATATTATTGGTGCAGTGATAATTTGAAATTTGATTTAGTTATAAATTAAGAGGGAAAAGTTTTAAATAATAAACTGTAGTATGAGTATATGGTTTATTGCAGCGTTCACAGGGAAGCAGGAAGCTGCAAGAGGTGAACAAAGGGGTTCACAGGTGGAAATAGATGCCACAAGGCTACAAGAAATAGCATGCCAGAAGAACTGGCTTGCATGCATCATTTACCCCTCTTTTATAAAATGTCATTGAGATGCATTGCATTTTATCTGATCCCTGGCAGTCATCCCAGTCAAGCAGGTGTGCCATTTATCACAGTGCCGATTAAAAAAGACCGTACTGTTCAAGTTAATTAGAAATTTTAAGATGTGTGGAAAGTTGAATATAATTTTTTAAAAGATGAACCGTGGTATCTGCATTTTAAATTCATATACCTAAAAACCTTATATCAACTAATTTTTTAGTCTTAAAAACACTTGCTTATATGTCAAACATTCTTTTTCTGTTCATTCTCCCGACATTCCAAACTGTCTGCAGTATTCAATGGGTATATATAGTCTGCTGTTCACAGATAACCTCTAAATAGTTTAATTCTCAAGAACATGTGTATGGGAAGAAGCTCAAGAGAAAACTTCTGTTCCCTCCTTCCCACTTCCCTCTCCTCCTCCCCCCAATTGCTAATTCTTTCTAGTTAAAATTCCTTTCTAGAGTGTTATCATTCAAATACTTGTAATTGACCTAATGAGAATGAAAGCAGCATAACTGAGAATGAAAGCAGAATGACTGAGAGTACAAAAAGGTTTAGTTACCTGTTGGGGATTGCTCTGGTTTTAAAGTCTGTTTGATATCTGTTGCCACTTGGGAGGAGATGTCTTAGAACACTCTGAATGTCCAAAATGAGAACGAGTTCAAGTCTGAAACAGGTGTCAGGCTGACAAGAGAGATTCGCTTGCATTTTATAATTTTGGTGCAGTAGGGTATGAAAAGGAATACCAGAATGTATTTTTGAAATGGTAAATTTTGAATTTACATTTTCCTCCCCATTTATGAAGTTGTAGTAGTGCTTTAATGTAGTTTTCTAAAACTATAGACCAGAGTGGAGAAAGCTACTGCTCAAATAGTACATGATAATAATTTTATGCTTTACCCAGGTGTCTCACACACTCCAAATTAAAAGATTGTTTCTATATTCTTAAATTGTGTTTTGTGAAAGAGTAAGTGATCCAGTTTATGTAAGATCCAACACCAAAGTAACCATGTCCTCAAGTTCTAGTTCCTTTAAGAATGTCAAATAAGCAGAGAGAGAGATGGTTGATTTCATTTTGCCACTTTGGTTAGTGCCTTTTAATAAGCTAACTAGAAATACATTAAAAGTAGTCAGCTAATTTGAAGTTTGTATTTTATTTTTAAAGTTTTTTTTATTATTATTCAGAGAGATATTTTTTGATACTTGAATTTAATGAAATCTTTCCCATGTGTCTTTGTAAGTATGAAGCACATTCTTATTACAGATTTCTCACTGTCCAGTCAGTTTTGGAACCAGACAGTAACCTTTCAAGTGATCCACAGAAGACTGTGTAGAAATTATTTTTTTTTTTATTTTTTTTAAACTTCTTGACATTTGTTTAAATGTTTTTCCGATATACTCATTGCTCCAATGAAGCACAGACTAATAATGACTTTATGAAAGAATTTGGGATTTTTTTGTTCTTGTTGTTTTGTGTAGACATCTGGTAGAGGATGCATCACACTGTGAACCTCAGCTGTAAATTTCAAAATAATAACGGGTAAAAGCAATCTACAGCTTCAGCTTCCAAGTATGGGCTTTCTCTACTGAAAAATAGTGTTTGCCTGGATGATTTCTTACTCAGAATCAAATATTCTTAAAATATTTTAATACCTGAAAGTATTCTCATGAGTGTGTTTCTTTAATTAAATTGTATCTAGAAGTTGAATAGTGAAAGCTGTATTTGTTGATGCATCTGTTAATGACTGTGGATAAGGAAAAAAGCTAGGGTTTTTTTATAGCAAAATGACAGTTATTCTGTGCAAACAGTTACAGGTTTAAGTGAAATATCATTGTTATATAATTATTGTTTGAAATATTTGGCCATCAGGCTTTTGATCCATGAAACATATAAGTGCATTACTTTGAGTTGTACAGCCCATATTAAGATACAAATTTAATTCTCAACTCCTTTCATACTTTTGCCCTTTACTGACTTAATTTGAATAATTTAGTCAGTGGGTCATTGAGTTAAGTTGAACTGTAGAAAGGAAATGGTACAAAATCAACAGTCTAGGCCAAAATGTTGCTTTTAAAACTGACTGTGATTTACCAAGTTCTGTATTTGCAATGTTTTATGACCATGTGGTTATTTATATGTCAAAGTTATTTTTCAAATGTTACTAAAAGCACCTACAACTTCAGGACAGATTCTTCATCTCTACAGTAAAACAGAAATTGAAATTAATAATTTTGGTAATTCTCCTGATCTTTGCTATTATTTGTCAATTGTAGTTCTCATTGGTTATTTGCTTTTCCTTAGGCAAGTCATAATTTAACATGGAAGTGTATCATCAATTCTTATAACTGTCGATTAGCTGGTTTCATTAGTTTGTTTAGTTAGATGGTTTTTCTCTGGTAAATGCATCTTGATAGATGTATTCACCTCCATATGGAATTCACAGTCTTTGAAAATGTAAACCAGAACATTCAAGATCCAAATTAATTCGGACAGTTCTACAGTAGTGTAGCTGTGTTACTGGGTTATGCCCTAGTTAGGGAGTCTGTCAAATATAAATTTTGAATGATGTCTTGAAATATTTTTCAGTACTTAGTTTCAATCTAAAATAAGTGTTACTTGCATGTTAAAGTGGTAAATGTGTTTTTTAATGTGGCCACAAATGACTGTGGTGTCCTGTATCAGAACTGATTTTTCATCTTTTAGTGTATAGAATTGTCTTGGTTTCTCAATATTTCTTTCTGGACAAAGGCATTTTCCTGGAGTAGAATGTAAGGATTTGCCTTCCTGAAACTTGTTTCAGCCTTGAGTGTTCTTTGTAAAAACTGCTAATTTGTTGAAGCTTTCTATGTTGACATTTCCCAAGCTGTAATGTTAAACTATAAATAAGCAGTTAACTAGCAGATGATTACAATAGTAGAGTATAATCTGCTTTGATGTGCACTCTTCTAAGTGAAATATTTCTCTATGGAAAAAAGATGACTTTTCCTTTTGTTCCACAGCTCCTGGAAGGAAGCTTTGCCAGAGAAGTTAGCCATGAAGTAGATGGACTGATATTTCAACCTACAGGAGTAAGTAGTGTAAAAATGGATTTTTCTCGCTTCACTCTCAAATGAAATTCTCACCCTCCCTCCCCACTCATCCTCCCATCTACTTCCTAATCTTTGTTTTGGTCAAGATTACTTTGCAGTGTTGGTTCTTATTTTTCCAGTTCCTCAGACTAATTAAATTCAACTGGTTGCAATCTGATTTACAGTATGTGTGACTATGTGTGATTAATCAATCATGGTGGTAGTTTTCAGGAATCAGCTCATGGTTTTTTTACATGTGTACTATAATGTGCTACTAAATAAGGAAGGATTTTTTCTGCCTGCATGAGCTCTGTGAATCTTTCAACCATTGATTTGAGCTCTCGGATTATTTTTTTTTCTTCAAGGATATTCACACATTAAAATTTTTAGTAAAATTTGTGAATCGTGTTGTTTTAGTGCAATTAAAGCATGATATATTCTTGAGCCATGTTCACCAGTGTGAAGGCATATGACTGTGCTGGGGAGAAGTCATCAAAAGAACTGCAGACAACCAGAAAAACTAATGTAAATGGTTCTTAAGCAGAAAGGATGGCTTTAAAGAATGCGTAGCATGGCCTCATCCATCCTACTACTGCTGCTGTTGACTCTGGTACAGTAGATACACTGCAGTGTGTGTTGTATATTGGCATAGATGGTGACTGTAACATCATCCGTGTTGACTTATTTCTTAGCTTGTAAAACAAGGAATTGGTTTTGATTTTTCAAATTTGACAAATATTTTTACCCTTACAGTTATTCACAGAAAACATTTGTATTCAGTTTTCCAGATAAAACAGTTTTTTGTGGTCTACTTCCTATATTGTAGATCCTATTAGCAAGGGTGATGACACTTCCATCTGGAAATAAGATTAACCTCTCTTCTCTATTGCAAGTTCTACATCAGCCAACCAGAAACTAACTGAGCAATTAGACCATGTACCTTTTTTTTCCTTTTTTTTAATAGATAGCTATTTCCAATTCAAAACAAAACTACTAGCGTAAAGAAAATTCATAGTTTCATAAGTCCTGATGAAGTCTTAGAATATTGTTAAAATCTAAAGCAATTGTAAAGGCTTCTCAGACCTACTTTCCTGGCTATTAGAGGTTAAGCTATGCAGAGTTACTACAGCTAAATTTGAAATTACCTTTTCTAGTTGAAATGAAGCTACTGCAGAATGTGTCTCTTTGGTGTTGTTACAGGGAATTAATATCTGATTTTTTTTGTGTGTGTGTGCTTCTGGAACTTGTGTTTTCTAGTTTAGCATACTGTGAAATTTATAACCCAACAAAAAGCTCATTTTCTTGCATAAATGCTTATAAAGGTTTTTAATCTTTAAAATATGAGATGCATTTGTTTATTTTGATTTAATGTTCAAATTTCAGTATTATTTCAGGACTTTTGGAATGTGAGTTTGTTGCCTCTGTTATTAAACTGCTTTTCCTGGATTAAGCAATGTGCAGTTTTCTAAATGGCTTTTGTAGTTCAGAAAATATAAATAATATATTTAGAGCAAAATAAATTATTGTAGACCTGTTAACTGGGAAATAAGTATTAAAGCTGATTAACTGAAAAGGGTGAAGCTCATATAGATAGCTGATGCTGCTTCTTTATGTGGTAGAGAGGGCATAAATTAATAGACAGCAATACAAGGGCAACAGTATGACAAAACATAAATGATCCCTTGAGAATACTAACTGAAATAATTTTGATTTTGTATTACAGTTGCCATTATATGTGTGAAGTATTATATATTTTCACAGAGAAAGATACCTATTGTTGATTGGGGTAGAGGCCTGAATTTTGGTCACCATGAGACTGAAAGACCTTTATAAAACCAGTTTGTCTCAAGTGAAGAGACCATGGCATACCCAGAAGAAAACAATTCTTAACAACCATTTTTACTGACATATTCGATCTTGTAGAAGAAGAGACAGACAGAAATGATGCTGAGTTCAAGAATATCAGGGAAATTTAAGAACATCTTTTGGGAGCTCCTGAAGTCTTATGTGAGTTTTGAGGAGAAGAAAAGTAGACAAAAATTGGAGCAAAATCATGAGAAGGATAAAGTGGCATCAGAGGAGGATGAATAGAATGTGACCATTTATAGACAGGAAAATATTTTGGGAAAAATAACCACACTTTCCATACTTCTAATAGATAAAGCAGAATGCAGAATTTAACTATTTAAAGAATGTTGAGCTTATTAGGTCAGTCTGTTTGAAAGTCTTTTCTGTGGTTTTTTTGTTACTTTTTTTTTCATTTACTCAGAGATGTTCCTCTTGATCTCTGGTCTTAGATACAGGCATCTAGACCTGAGTATATGGATATATTCTCCACTAGCTATAGGCAACACTGGTACTGGGAGTCAGCATGGACAGAGAAAGAACATTTTGTTGTTTTCAAGTTTGGTTTAATTCTGACTTACTATAAAAATAAAAATACCCCAAATGATTTGTGAACAGGAATTATGCTTTTAGCCTCTAAGAGCTCTGGGTTTTCTCACTTTTCTCTTGGATTTGAAGAGATTTGACATCAATTGCCTGTGAATTAGTTCAGTTTTGAGCAATCAACATGCTTTAATGAAAAGTGACTTGTGAAAAACTTTTTACTACCAAATTTAAGGTTTCAGTTAGATATAATAGGGTTCATTTTCTTCTGTTAGTCTTCCTATCTAAACTCATATTATGAATAGCAAGGTTCTTGTTTTGAAGCAGAAATTATTTTGCACTGTGACTGGTGATGGTAGAAACGACGTTCAGGATTAAGGAGATTGTTTTCTGCCTGTGCAGGTTAGTTTATTTTGCAAGGTCACGCTAATTGAGCAGCATTATTCCTAACTAATTCACCAATTACTTCAGTTACTTATATTGGTTATTGCTCAGGGTATACAAGTGTTTTAATTTCACAATGACAACTGGAAGGCAATGACGGATGCCTCCCTTCTTACCCCTTCTTCCCTTTCCTTTGAGACTGGAAGCTTTCACAGATCATAAGAGCATGTTTAGCAGAAGTGATGGAGGGTTTTGCCTCATTTATGATCTAAGAATGCTTTGTAGGTGATTTGATGTGGTGTGTGCTTCATAGTGCCCCCCATGCATCCCCTGCATTAATGTACCATTCTCTAACAACTCCATGGTGAGAGACAAATATAAGACAATGTTTTCTTACTATTGTTTCTCTTCTTCCCTTTGTACTCTTTTCCTTTCCTCTTTTTCTTTTCATGCATCCTCTCTATCCAGTAGCCTATTTCCCACACACCTTTTGATTTCCTTTTTATGTCGCTTCTCTCTGACGCTTCTTTTCCCTGCATCATTTTCTATCCATTTAAGATGCTACCGATACAACTCCCATATGGCTAAGTCAGCTCCATTTCATCTGATCAGCTTTCTGATCCCTCTACATGTAACAGGTTGGCAGAGCAGGGACCGAAGCTAAGTGCTAATTAGGAGGAGTGAAACAGGCCAGCAGGAAACTTCATGGACAGGTATGTCGCCCTGGGATCATGCCCTAGACAATGAGTGAATTAGTTTGCAGGTAAAAGCCAAACACCTTACTCACAGATTCTGAATGCTTATGTAAAGATTGGAAGCTTTCAATCATTTTTTTCTAAAAGTTTACTTCAAAACAGCAAACTTCTTACATTTGTTTTAGAACACATGCAGATTGCCAACCTTGTGTTTTTAATGGAACTCTCAAATATGGTCTCTTATCTTCATCAGAAGAATCGCCTTCATCAGAAGGCAGAATCGGCTTTCTGACCTATGCCCACTCATCAATGAAATTACTTTTGTTATCTACCTTGTAAATCATACCTTTTCTAGATATCTCAGACTGTAATTTTTATGCTACCAATCTCTTAATAACTGACTTTCTTGCTGGCTAGAACTATGACTTTCACTTGCTTGGGAAAAGGACATAGAAATTATTTTCTTACTTTAGCTGCCTAAAAGAAGGCTTAGGAAGGCCTAAGGACAGTTTTTGAGCATCTGTGGAAAGCTTCTATCAGAATTTATTATCTCCTGTTCCATCTTTTTGCCTCCTGAACTCTGTGATGTTTTTGCATTGGCTCAGGCTGACTTATGTTTGGTACTTCTCTATGGTCTTATTTTGGATGAGGAATAAAGTCCAGCCATGTGGGTCTGGGATTTTTCCGGGGAAGGAAGAAGGGCAGCTGCTGAGCTCTGTTCTTCTAAGATAAATGTTATTTTAAAGAATGGCTGAATTATTTAACACATAACTCTCCATACTGAATACTAACAAAAGTTTAGCCTTTAAAATGGAAGGAGAATAATGAAAAGGTTTTTATTTCTAATATTGAATGAGTTTTTAATATATCTTCCTTCCTTTCCCTTGGTAGACTTAGTGGTGATCTGAAATGGTTGGTTGCCTGTTAATTATTTGTGCTATTCCCATTGTATAATAGGCTATGTTATTTTGTTGTTGTAAAAGTTCCCCCAAAATCACTGAAGTTAACATTGAATGAAATATCTCTGAAAGATACACCACATTAAAATATCTCCAGAAGGCCATGCTTTGTGTCATAGAATGAATCATAGAGTCGCAGAATGGTTTGGGTTGGAAGGGACCTTGAAGGTCATCTAGTTCCAACCCCCCTGCCATGGGCACATTCCACTAGACCAGGTTGCTCAAAGCCCTGTCCAACCTGACCTTGAACACTTCCAGGGAGGGGGCATCCACAACTTCTCTGGGCAACCTGATCCAGTGCCTCACCACCCTCACATGAAGAATTTCTTCCTTATATCTGATATAAATCTACCTTCTTTCAGTTCAAAACCATTACTCCTTGTCTTGTCACTACTCTCCCTGATAGAGTCCCTCCTCATCTTTCCTGTAGGCCCCCTTTAAGTACTGGAAGCCGCTGTAAGGTCTCCCCGGAGCCTTCTCTTCTCCAGGCTGAACAACCCTAAATCTCTCAGCCTGTCCTCATAGGGGAGGTGCTCCAGCCCCCTGATCATCTTCGTGGCCTCCTCTGGACCCACTCGAGTAGGTCCATGACCTTCTTATGTTGGGGGCCCCAGAGCTGGACAAAGTACTCCAGGTGGGGTCTCATGAGAGCGGAGCAGAGGGGGAGAATCACCTCCCTCAACCTGCTGGCGACACTTCTCTTGAAGCAGCCCAGGATACAGTTGGCCTTCTGCACTGTGAGCGCGCGCTGCTGGTTTGTAGTCAGTTTTCCATCCACTAATACCCCCAAGTCCTTCTCCTCAGGGCTGCTTTCAATCCACTCATCCCCCAGCCTGTATTTGTGCTTGGGATTGCCCCGACCCATGTGCAGGACCTTGCACTTGGTCTTGTTGAACTTCATGACGTTTGCACGGGCCCACCTCTCCAGCCTGTCCAGGTCCCTCTGGATGACATCCCTTCCCCTCAGCATGTTGACTGCACCACACAGGTTAGTGTTGTCGGCAAACTTGCTGAGGGTGCACTTGATCCCACTGTCCATGTCACCAACAAGGATGTTAAACAGTGCCAGTCCCAGTACCGACCCCTGAGGAGAGCCATTTGTCACTGCTCTCCACTTGGACATTGAGCCGTTGACCACAACTGTGACTGTGACCATCCAGCCAATTCCTTATCCACTGAGTGGTCCATCCATCAAACCCATGTCTCTCCAATTTAGAGACAAGGATGTGGTGTGGGACAGTGTCAAATCCTTTGCACAAGTCCAGGGAGATGACGTCAGTTGCTCTTCCCTTATCCAGAAATGTTGTAACCCCATTGTAGAAGGTCACCAGATTTGTCAGGCATGATTTGCCCATAGTGAAGCCATGTTCACTGTCACCAATCACCTTCTTAATTTCCATGTGCCCTAGCATAGTTTCCAGGAGGATCTACTTCAGGATCTTGCCCAGCATAGAGGTAAGACTGCCTGGCCTGCAGTTCCCTGGGTCGTCTTTATTACCCTGTTTTAAAATGGGGGTTATGTTTCCCCTTTTCCAGTCAGTGGGAACTTTAACATTTCATTAAGCAGTGCCAGTTTCTCCTAAATAGTCCTGTGTAATTGGTAAGCCTTCCACAGTATACGTTCTATTGAATGGTCTGTGAATTTTTAAATATAGGCCAAGTTGCTGGAATATTTCTGAAACTCAGACATTAGGTTTACCAGTGATGGGGCATCAATACTGTTAAATATTTCTATTGCAATATCAAGTAATGGCTTCAGATGGGCTCAGATACAGTCTCAATACCAGAACTGGTATATAAAGGCTTGGGAAGAATCATATGATAACATAAATTTTTGTTTCTAACAAATACACAAGATTCTGGATTTAGCTTTCTAATTTTGTAGTGATTCATACAAGATTCGGAGGCAATGGAATAGAACAGACTATTTCAGTTGGAAGGGACCTACAGTGATATCTAGTCCAACTGTCTGACCAATTCAGGGCTGACCAAAACTTAAAAGAAATGATTAAGGGCATTGTCCAAATGTCTCTTAAACATTGACAGGCTTGGGGCATCAACCAGCTCTCTAGGAAGCCTGTTCTGGTGTTTGACCACCTTCTTGGTAAAGAAACGCTTCCTAATGTCCAGTCTAAACCTCCCCTGGAGCAGTTATGAATCATTCCCACGTGTCCTGTCACTGGCTACCAGGGTGAAGAGATCAGTACCTCGATTTCTTAATGTAGATTCTAAGGCTGCCTGATTTTTTTTTTTTTTTTCTCTAGAGTTTGCAGCAGAAGGGAAGGGAGTCTGGAGAGAATAATTTTCATCAGTCTTTGTGTTGACCCACACTACTAAAACCTTTCACGTATCTTTAGAATATCTCTTTGCTAAATGTGATTTTTTCCGTAAGAGGAATGTTCATGACTGAATCTGTTACTAGTCAGGGGATGCTGTTGTCATGTCAGTGTGCGCTTTTTGTGCTGTTGTAGGTTTTCCTTTAACAGAGAACTTGCTGTCAATCTCCTGAAATGTCACTGAGCTTTACAACTCATTTCTGCCTATGAATAGTTGTTACATTCAATTTCCATGGCAATGTTCCTCACAATTAGTCTCTTAAATAGCTAGTCATATCTCAAATATACCATTCTATCATATGCTTTAAGAACATACTCAAATTTGTTAGTAATGCACAGTATTTCTTTGAGAGTTTTTCCTGCAACTATACAAGTAAAATTCTTACACCAATTCAAGCCTGTCTTTGTGATCTTGAGGTGATATTTTTTCTACTTTTTTTTGAAAACCAGAAAATGAGAAAATTAAGAAAAAATAACAAGTACTACCTTAAACATCAATAAGTAAGGTCAATTAATTAGAGCTCATTTAATTAAACTGTTAGACTCCTTGTTAAAAGTGCCATGATTTTTGAACATAGAAGATCTTTATGATTTCCACTTACTTTTCAAAAACCTCGGGAAATTTGAACATTTCTTACAGGTACAAACTCCTAGCATCCATACTTGACAAAATTGGCCAAAAAGGGGAGTCATTTTTAGCTCTGGATGTAGTAAAGTAATGGTGTAGCAAAAGTTTTTCATGTTAACTTTCTGCTGTTGGTCCTGTAGTACATTTACAGATGCAAAGGTATATGCTATTTGCCAAAACTGTTTAACTTGACTTCCTTTTTATGTCTGTCTGAATGGATGTCAGTGCCTTGAGTCTGACTACCTAAGGAAAGTGTTAGTTCTAATTGGTATGTTATCTCATTTGTTTGCTTATGACCTACACCATCTGACATTCTCTTATTTCTCAGGTAATGAATTGCATTTGTGGGAGCTATCTAAATGGGTTCTTTAACTTATGTTGTGCAGTTTAATAACCCTGCCTGCCCATGGCATTAGGCAGGAAGGATCTTCCTTACATTTTACATTACATGTACTAGTCATCCACAGGATTGTCAGTTGACATTAATATGATGATGTCTGTGCATGTGGTGTAGGAGAAGAAAAAAGTGCTTTTTCTGGGTGCTACTGTTGTAAACATTGGGGAAATAAAGATGTGTTTTGTACTAGGATAGGCAGAATCATCATTCATGAAATCTTTCAACTATGATTTTTGCATAGCTTCTTTGTCTCAAAGCTAGATGCCACGGAGCTTGTTGAATGCAGTTGCTATCATGCTTCCAGCTATGTCAGATTGCACATAGTTTCTAGCTAAAATAAAAAAATAACTGTTAGGAATATATACTGTAAATGTGATATTCAGGTGAGAATACCAAAGCAATTGTTCAGCTTCTGTAAAACATACCTGCTTTTAAGAGAGTAAGCTTGTATTCCACAAATTACGTTAATTTATGTGTGGTGGATCACCTTTGAAAAATCTTTTATGCCTGGATAGGGAAGTCTAAGAGAGGTTCTGCTTTGAATCAATGAGAACTTTTTACTGAATCATCCAAGTAGTTGATTCTGCTCTTCGTGCTTAACATAGCCTAATGAAGTGGTCACTTGTCTCCATGGCAGTGTTCCTACTCATCCTGAATTTTACAATTGTCTTTCCAGGATTTACAAGTGGTAGATCAGGAATGACTTGGAAACACAAAGATATAGTGGAAAGTATTTTGTCAACACTCTCTTTTCTTCGGATCCCAGAATAGCTATCAAATAAACAGAATGCCTCACGTATGATTCATCTATACTCTTTTTATCAAACTGAAAAGATTTAGGAAAATATCTAGAATAACTACCTTGTTGAGATCGTTTTCTCCCAGTACTGTTTGCTGTGCATGCCAGAACAAGGCAGCCAACAGACCTCTTAACTTTCCATTAAGATCCTTCATAAAATGTTTGTATTTCTTATTAGTCAGGAGCATAGCAGTAAAGCAAAAATAGTGGTTTATATCAGCATAAGGCAGAATATTTAGCTAGATCTTCATCCTGATGTTTCAGTGTAAGCAGCAGCCCAGCATTTCAGGAAAATTACATACGTACCTAAGATTTATGAAAGCGGGGTTGCTTTCAGAGGAGTATTGACACTTGCATTGTGGCATTTGGATGGTCAAAACAGTTAAAGACACTTTCTTTAAAAAGCAGAATGGTTTATTCTACATTAACCTGTTATTCATAGTTTGAAATATTTACTGGGTCGCTGATCTTAGAAATAACAAATTTGAAAATGGACTATCAGTATCACAAAAGGGTAACTGAATTTTTGTAATTATAAAAATATGTCTGTTAGGTGCTAGCATGTATTCTCAGATAAATCTTTGAAGGCAGCTGTGTATATTTGGTGACAAAACATTTAAAGTAATCATATGTACTGTACTGTGCAGAACACTATGCTCTGTAAGGCTCAAAGGTGCCTGCAGAATAGTATTCTGTATGGAGGAGGTACAACAGAACACAGCTTTGATAATTTGATCTCATTTTGGCTGCCAGTAACTTTAGTTTCAGTTGTAATTTTGCTCCCTGTTCCATTCATCAGCTCTCCTAGTCCTTGACATTCCCAGAATGGTGAACCAAGTCCATTAACATACGATTAACAGTGGAAGTCTTGAGCTTGATGTGAAAGCTATAAATTGTAAGAAAATTCCATTGTCTTCCACTGACATGCATGCTGAATAATTTAGATGTGATTGTATCATACAGGTTATACTCTTCTAAGTACAGAGTTAGAAGGGCAGTGCTGGACTTCATGTCGTAACTGTAGAAGTCAGAGATAAGAAACCTGATGAAAATTACTTACATAATTAGTGTGGATACTCCTAAAGCAGAAGCTTATTTTCTTCTAATGCTGCTAGTTGTGTTTCTGAAATGAAATTATCTTCTTCTTCATGTTACTCTAGAAGCTTTCCACTGAAATGGAGGAATGAACAACTGTGACATATCCAGTGGTTTGTTCCAGAAGGGGAAAATGAGTAGAAGTTTTAGCTGGAAATATCCCAGATTTCCAAAATGCAGATGTTCTGTGCACTTTGAACTGTTCATTAAAGAAACAATTAGTATACTTGTTAAATCCTTTCTGAAAGTTTTGACAAGTTTGAACTGACAAACAGTAGGTTGCTTGTTTCCAAACAGTAATCACTGGAAATCCCAAGAAGATCTGGTATCTGTATATTCATCCAACCACTGAAACAAAACATGTGTTTTATGGAACACAGGATTCTCTAGAGAGAACTTTTAACTTATGAGAGCAATTAAAATGTGTGTCTTAGGAACTTGTCAGGTTGTGAATTGATGTTGCCATTGTTAAGGGAAAATACGTCTTGTTCTACTAGTAATGAGGAAACAGAACAATAGAATAATAAGAGATAATTCTAAGCAGTTTTGGAAACACTCAACTGTTTAACAAATGTAAGTTGATCACAGGATCCAGTGCTATGGTGAGCAAAAGTGAGGAAAAAATGAAAGTTTAGTTAGAGAAAAGAATGACAGAGTCAGTTTTTGCTAGTTTTTAGGCAGCATATTCCTTTTGCAACAGTCTTTGCTTTGCTTGACCTGAGCTGATGCTAAGTCAGATTTGTTTTTTGGGAGTTGTTTTGGTTTTTTTCCCCTTACACAGCTGGCTCAAAGGCCAAATGCAAAAGAATGGGAGACACAAGTGTTATTGCTTTGTGTGTTATTTACAGAATATTAAAAAAAAAGTATCAGTTTTAGGTAATACAGATTTTTCTGTTAGTCAAATAAATGTGTATGTAGTGGGCTATATCAGGTATATTGTATTTCTGAAATCTTCAAGACTTTTTTTCAAAGCACTTCATGCTTTTTGGGAGAACGTGTTTGACTTTTTGAGGAGAATCAACAACACTCTCTAAAATATAGAGCACAGTACTATTTCCATGTACTAAGACTGTAGAAAATAGACCTCTCCCTTCTATTGATAAGGTTTACAAACAAAACTGAAGATTTTCTGTTTAATTTTTCAGATGAGGGATATTGGTAAAGGTTTTTTTGCATTATCAGACAGCTTAAGTAACACAATCATAATGCTTTCATTGTTGTTAGACATTTCATTAAAATATTTGAACCAATAAAGATCATGAGTGTACTTTTCATAATTTGCATATGAACCAGAACAACCAGGTGGATTTTTTTGGTGAATATTTGGTCACATTTTAAGACTTCTGCAGGACAAGCTGTATTTTCTGTATTTGCTGTACATGTTTATGCAAGACCTGGTATTTTATTTCCAAAAATACTATGGGAAATGTGGTTTTTTGCATGTTTGCGCTGCTGACCCCTTTCAGTTTCTGGGTTGAAGGGGCACATAGCATCACGTGCCTTGTATCTAGTAACAGTGAGATAAGTGAAACTTAGCATTGGTGTTTAAATGAGAATATAGACTAGCAATCATTGTCATAGAATAAACTGGGGAGTAGTTTTTGTCAGAGTCATGAGCTGCATACATATAATTCACAAACAGGACCTAATTTGTCAAATAAATTATTCATTGAAAATCATTCCCATGGATGTGATTGCTACACACTAAGCTGGTTTGTCTTTGTGGAGAGCAGCTACAATGCTAGTAAGAGTCTTGAGCTGGTTTTGAGAATTTTCGTTGGTGGGTTGGTTGATAAAAAACTTAAAATTCTGTACAAAGGCAGGTAACAAGGATTGCTTAGCTGCAATTATGAATTGTGCCTTTTTTTTTTTCCATCTCTGTGTTTCATGCGAGATGCTATTGCACATCTGACAGTTGTTGCACGGAGTCAGATAGAGTAATGGGACCCAGCTGTAATATAATTATTCTTTATGGTGCCATCAGTCTCTTTTGGTTTTTTTTGGGATTTTTTTCTGAAAGACAGTGTTACTCAGACCTGCTTTATCACAGTTAATCAGTTTGTCCTTATGTTCAGCTTTGGCTTTGATACTGCATGCTTGCAAACTATTAATGCTTTTAATAAATCTTTACAGCTGCTAGATATATGGATTGTTATGGAACAAATACCAAATGAAAACTGGAATTAAGCTAATACCTTGTCTTGGAGCATGTTAGGAATTAGAGTGGTTAGCTACCATACCGGGGATGATGTTACCATGGAGAGAGCTTCTGTTTCCATGACATTTGCTTGCATATTTTGCAGGCCTTCAAAAGAAATAGGGTTTTGTCCTCTATCAAATTTGGTGGGTGTTACTCCATTACTTCTGAAACTCTGCAATGTCTCACTGCAAACACAAAAATGAATTAATTTCTTAGGAATATTAATGGTGACTGGACTGGCCAGGGAAAAAAAACAGAGGAAAAAGTTATTAAAACTTTTAGCATCCAGAAGGCAAGGGTTTTTTTGTAATATTTTTGACTAGATTAGATATTTCAGCTTGGTTTTAACTGGATATATACTGCTCTGCTTGTGTACATTTTGGTTAATTAAAAAACCCTACAGCTAATAAAGAAGTAAGTAGAGTTTTACTGGTTTTAGAAAAAACCCTGTGTTTAGCTGTATAGCTAATGGCTTTATACTGTGAGATCTGCCTTGTACTGGAGTGGGATTTTGCATAGCAGTAAAAATTGAAATCAATTCATGATGTCGCTCAGCTACAGCTGTAGAATCAGCTATTAGTCTAGGGGTGAATTACAAAAGCCATTTTTTTCTTAGGATGAAGAAGTGCTTTTGAGATGTGAAAATCTTGGTAGCGCTTCATAAAGGGGAGTTTCTTTAGTAACTGTTAGCGCAATATCATGGTAATCTGCAGGCAGCTTTTTCATTTCTCCTGCATTGAAAATTTCTGACTGCGGTCATGTGTAGTCACAGTTCTCTTCTGCAAGATTGCACATTCTTAAATACAGGTGGGTATGATCCCTAGGTGCTTGAATAGAAGGAATTAGGCAACAACACTCATTGTTGAACACGGCCGGGTGTCCTGTTCTCTCCTGTACAGAGGGTGCTGGGGAGGAGGGATGCAGTGAGTTAAAACACCATTCAATATTCTTATGCCACCCTAAGACAAAATTGCTTGCCTTTTTGTTCCTATGAACAGTTGACTGTTGTTCCCTTTGTATACCACTCCTGTTCTAATTAGTTTTTAGTGTCCTAGAGTGTTGGGGTTTTTTTTAAAAAAATGGTCTTTCTTCCCTGCCCCTCACCCCCGCCCTGCCCCCTGCCCCCCCCAATTGCGAGTGGGAATCTAAAACTTTGATCCTTTGGTCTGTAATATGTCTGTTTGAAACAGTTATAAACAATTGTCAGGACTCGAGCTGATACCCTTTTTGAAACCCATTTTTTTCAGAGGTTTTCCCAATTTCACATTTTGAAAGCACAAATACACATATGCAGCTGAGGGAGAAATATTCCCAGAAGCCTAAAAACCTAAGAATTGTCCATTTAATGCAACTAAAATTTTGGTCCACCTATTTTAGTATTTTGGTAAACGAGGAATGGTACTTCACCTAATATCCTCCCTCAACTTCTGTCACAGTCATTGTTAATAGCTTCATTTTAGCCAAGGTGACTTTGGTTTGCACTTGAACTGAATTTCTAGGTCTTTCTGCCAAAACCAGTACCAGTGACTCCTCATCTGCTAACTATAAGGTTCATATTCTTTGTCCAGGCTTCAGAATCATTTCATTTCAATAAATAGCATATTAAACGCTTTTGGTTTAAATAAGTCATGTTCTCCTGTTGAGGATGTAGGATACAGCAGAAGAGGTTTTTATAAGACAGCTCATAAAATGTTCTTGGTGTCAAGAGAGGTATAGCTCAATGTGAGTCTCTAATCCTTTTTGGAGTACCTGCTGGATCAACGACAGGTGGACTTGTTCACTTTTGCTGCCATCTCTCTGTCTCCTCTCTCTTACTATGCTGTAAGAAAATTTTTGAAGGATTCTCTTAAAGTTGTTACACAAATAGGATGGTGCTTCACAGAAATCTAGTTTATTGGCTCAGAGTTCATACTGGCATGCTCATATTATCTCTCATTTTAGTAACATTTTCATTGGCATGATAAACTCATTTTATCTTGGAGGTGGGAGAAGATTTGTAAAATGTCTTCCAGACATTGTCATAGGTTCTTGCTTGAACCAATGATGACATTTTTTCCCTAGTCATTCTCAGTTGTGATGGAGATGCAAAGCTTTATGTTCTAGAGGTTAAAGAAAGGACTGTTGTCTTTTTATGACATTAGCAAAAAGGATCATGGGAAACTAAGTTAGTTGAAGAATATCCCATATGAAAAAAAGCTTCCTGTGAATTGGCTTAGATTTGTCTCCTTTCTTGTCCCAGAATTGTTCAGTGGCTGCACGTCAAACATTTCAATGTTCACTTGATGGATGCTGGTGAATTGGCCCCCCGAGGAGCAGTTCTCTTTCTTAAGATATGCAGACATTCTACATTTGTTTGTGGAAAAGCTATGCTTAACCACTCTTTCTGTCCCCCCATCATTGCTTGTAGCAATGTTAAAAGCTGCTAAACCTGCTGACATTTGATTTTGCAGATGATAGTTGTCACTTACCCCCTGCCTTAATTCTCTGCACCTTCAGCTGCTCAAAGCATATCTACATAACCGTTGGTATAATTAAAGGAGAGGAAACATTTAAGAGAAGGGAAAGGGGAAAAAGTGACAGAGACTGGGAACTGTCTGAAACCCTTCTGCCAGTAACAGAATGAAAGTTCCCTGCCAGCAGCAGAGAAGTTGGAAGAGGTTCTTCACGGCAGTTGCTCAATCCCAGTATTCAAACCAGAGATCTCGTGTTTTGTGTTGAATCAACATTTGTGTGGTCATACTCTGTAGAAGGGGTAAAAAAATCTGATGTGGCCAAAACTATTGTTCTTTTGTGTTTTCAAACTGGTTACAAGGCAAGATTGACAACCACTATCAGAACCACTGCTTCCAATGGGAGAATGTTGCTCCCTAAGAAGGACAGCAAGTAATCTTTACAGTAACTGGAGTTCTTTGAGTGATTTTTTTAAAAAATGCAGCCTACTCTTCTTTTCCCTTTACTTGCAGTGCTCAGGAAATAGCTACCCTATTCAGCTTAACCTGTTCTTATCCAGAGCCACTGACTTGCTTCTTCCTAAATCAGAACTACAAGGATTAATTTCTCACAAAGAGTGGCCCTTTCATTTTTCTCCTTCGGCATGCTATGTTTTTTCTCCTTAGAGGAGGAGTTTTCCTTCTTATTATGCAAATCACTCCCAAAAGTGCAGTTTTAAGTTGTATTAGTCTTGTAGCAGGCTTCAAAGAGAAAATACATACTGATTTTTTCTATGTACATTTTTTTCCACTTTGCTTTTCATCCCCAAGCATATCAGCTTGCTACTTGCAAAGTAAAAGCTCTCCAAAGCACATGCTGAGTTCTACTGGTTCGATTTACTCTCATGTTGTTTGAATGTTTTGTTGTGAAACTAAGGATGTACAATATGGAGATTTCTGTTTTAATTACACAAATAATGATGAATTTAATATGATTAAAACTCATCAATTTATAATTTATGTATTAGAGTGTGTAGTTGAAAAGGCTAGTTTCTGTTGTTACTTATAAAATACTGCAGGATTCAGTATTCCAAGAAAGACTCATGAATATTTGATTCAAGGAGATTTGTAGTCCTGTAAAATGTAATAAGCTATCCCTTAATGACAATTTTGTGTAACATACATTTGGCAACATGTGGAAAAAGCCCTGCTGGCAATTCTGTGCATCATCTTTCATGCATATCTGTTCAGCTCTAGGGACTTCTTAGTTCTGGAATTAAAAAGAGAAACTAGACTATGTCTGAGACCAGCATGCTGCATTCTTACTTTGTACTTATACTAAAGTTTCTCCTTATGCTCAGATTAGCTTAAAGCTCTAGCCCACTGTTTGCCTCTTGACATAAGGCTTTGTTCTTTTTTTTCAAGATTGGAATTCCTCAAGAAGTATTTTGGAATATATTTTTGCATCTTTCTATTTAGGGTTGGTAGTTTTCATTAATCTTCCTGAGTTCTAAGGTGATGTGCTCAAATATTATTCCTGGTATACTGATTATCATCATAGCTTAAGAAAAATGTCAACAAAACCAATGTTATGATGAAGCCTTAAATTTACAGGATGTACCTCCTGCAAATACTGATAAACTACCCAACTTCCAAATCATGTTACCGTAGTGAGTCAGCCAAGAGCACTGCTGCTCAGTTCATGGAGGTTCTTTTGTTACACTGGGGATGCTTCTGCTGTCAGACTTCAAGCACTGAATACTTCCTGCTGATCCAACCCAACTTTTGTGAGATTTCTGGGAGCCTTTGATCACAAACTAACCATCCACAAAGAAATAAGTGCTCTGAGAGACTGACTTCCCTCTCTGGTGTAAATTCAAGTGACTACGCTTAAGCTTGAGCTGGGACAGAGGTAGTAAAAATGAAAGGACAGAAGGCGAAGAGAGATTGGGGCTGTCAGGCTTTGAGAAGTGAGAAGAGGTTTAGGCTGATATATACGAAGCTTTAAACATTGTAAAGAGACATAAACAGGAAGGTTCATAAAACAAGTGATGCAATGAAGCAACTGCACTTAGCATTTTATGCAATGAAAATTAATGTTTTCTCCAACATCACTGGCTTCATGCAACTAAGGGTTTTTTTCACAGTAAAAGTGTGAAAGGAAAATGATCTCCGTAAGACTCTTTCAAAGATTTATTGTGTCACTGGGGGAGAGGAGAAGAATAATAAGCATTGCTTTAGGAGACTGAAAGATAAAAAAACTAAAGGAGTGGGGCCAGGAGTGCTTCTGTATTATCTTGGTTGTCTCTACACTTTGCTTCAGACTCATCCCTTCATCTTTTGGCAGCAACTTCTGTAGCTGTGAATGAAGAGGTAAGGTATTAAACAGCCCTCCAGAGATGAATTTGGATAGTCATGTTAAACATACAGTGGAAAGAGAACATTAACATTTAAAATTTGAAGTGTTATCAACTGTAGAATCGTTTTTAAAAAGGTTATCGTTTGTACACACAGAAAGCTGAGTATTATCATGGTATCTAGCAATACAGCTGTCCAAAGGGTTTTCTGTTTTGTTTTCTAAATTTCAAGTAGTGCTGACTGAAAATAATACAAATCAGCTAATAAATAAACTGGAATTAAAACTGTTCCTGCCTTTCACAATGCATGATGTGTCTTGTTGTTGCAAACACTGCATTTCCATTAGGTATAGTAATACCTAATTATGACTGAAAGAATAGCAGAAAAAAGCAGCATTAGTGGTCTCAAACATTCTTAGTAAAGAAATGTTTGAACGCTTCAGACATGTAGTAATGTAATGACTTGAAGAATATCTGAAACTAAAGAGAATGGTATGATCTAATACTTGTAAAGGAAGTGCCTAAGTACTACATATATTCAGTGAGGAAGAGCAAGTGACAGGAAGTCCTTTCCTCCTGAATTAGGTATGTAAACATGTAAAGCTTCAGATACTCACCTTCTCCATTTGCCATATGGGAGACAGGTGCTTATTGGAGAGCTGCTTTATTAAGCACCTAAACTCCCATGTCTCTGTTGCGCCTAAGTTAGACAGGATTTCACGCACAGTCTTCAATGATTATGGTCATCTTAAAAATAATTAATGGTAAACATAACCTTTGTGCTTAGTGCCGAGTTAACTCCTGTAGTTTTTAGCAATGATTGTGTTGAAGTCTTGAGGAAGAAAAGGGTTTCCTGATCAGATGAGAGGAAGCCTCTCTCAGGTTGAGAGTTGGGGTTGTTCAGCCTGGAGAAGTGAAGGCTCCGGGGAGACCTTATAGTGGCCTTCCAGTACCTAAAGGGGGCTACAGGAAAGATGGGGAGGGACTCTTCATTGGGGAGTGTAGTGATAGGACAAGGGCTAACGTTTTAAACTGAAAGACAGTAGATTTAGATTAGATGTAAGGAAGAAATTCTTCACTGTGAGGGTGGTGAGACACTGGAACAGGTTGCCCAGAGAAGCTGTGGCTGACCCCTCCTTGGAAGTGTTCAAGGCCAGGCTGGACAGGGCTTTGAGCAACCTGGTCTAGTGGAAGGTGTCCCTGCCCATGGCAGGGGATTGGAACTAGATGGTCTTTAAGGTACCTTCCAACCCAAACTATTGTATGAGGTGGCTGATTGTTTTGGGAGAAAAGGTGGATGGAAATGAAGGAAGATTGATTTCAGTCCATATTTCATAGGGTCTCTTGAAGATCAGGATGAAATTCTAATTTATTCTAACTCTCATCAGTCAGTTGTACAGTTGTTTTAAGTTATTTAGCTTCTTACCTTTGGGTTTATCTGTGTTTCTAGAGGGGTGGGGGACAGGAAATGAACAAAGAATGTCTGAGGAAAAATTATGTAGACTTGATCTTAATGATATTAATTTCTACTTGATGTTAATCTGTTGTGAAGCTTCGTTTGAAAGAAGATTTAATTTGGAGAAGTAAATACAACAGTATTCTGTAGTCACTTTGGTGTCCTGGTGACAGTTCACAGGTGGATACACACTGTGGCCATCGCATTTCAAGTTAATGATACAAAGTGAAATAAAGGGAATGAAATAAAGCAACAGAAGGCAAATTGAAGTATCTTGATTGTTTTTATTATTGTGTTAATTTATCCTGAAGACTCACACAGCACATATTTAATGAGGTTATAAATACTAGATGGTGAAAAGTAAGAAAATTAAAAAATAATCAATACCAATATAAATCCAATATCTTAAGTAGCAACCATGGACCATCACCAGTTCCTTTGACCACAGGGACTATAGTTCTGTTGTCAGGACATTTCTTTGGTCACAAAGGTAGGAGTAAGTTGCTTTTCAACAGCTACCTTAATTTGCCAAAAGTAGAATTTATAATGGAAGGCATACACCAGTTAGTCCATGTGGATCATATATATATTAGCCAACAATTTGAAGCCATTTTACTTTTTGGTTTTGCTTCAGACCAAGTGTTGGAGTTTCTAGTTTGAGATGATAATACTAAGTGAAAGGACAAACAGAAGTGACCAAGAATAGGTTTCTGCTGCTTACAGTAATGTGCTGGGGCGGGGGAGGGGGCAGGAAAGAGCAATGAGTAATTTTGTGATTGCTACATTCTGATTGCTATAAACATGGGTTTTTGGCTGTGAACTGAACTTCATTTATCAAATATTAATAGGATTAATATGTAAATGACATTAGTTATGAAGAAAATCTCCTCTCATTTTTCTCCTTGCTTAATGGAATATTGAGAAAAGCTATTAGTATAGTTATGAAACAAGATGTTTAATGAAGCTGGAGGTATAAAGCTAAATTGAAGTGCAAGAGTAGAAGACATTTAGCCCGATAATTACCAAAGTAGTCCAATATAAATATTACATTAACTTAAAGTTCAGAGGCACTTTTGGAAAAAGCAATTGAAAAATACTATTAAAATATTAACAGATTAATTTTTGCTTACAGGTTAACCTTCTAAACCTGATTTGCATTCAGTTGTTAAGATCTTTAATATAAAACATAATCTAACACTAAATGAGTGCATATCAGTAGCATATTTTGCTTTTCAGTCTGCTATGGCAGTTAAGCTTAATATTTCAGAAGTCATTTGGATTATAACAATTTTTTTTTCTACTTCTTACAGCTTCACATCACATTTTCATAAGAGACAAATTGTGGTACAGTAACATTTTCACAATAAAAACTGCTACTTCTGGCTAACTAGTACTAATGTATTTAAAAGTATCATTCCTACTTAGACCTTTGACTCTCCAAAGGAAAAATTTCCAGAATACACTGAAATTATTGTGTTTTAGAACATGTTAATTTTAATTTTTCCTTATTTTGATTTTTAAAGCGGAGGAATGGAAGAATTGACACAAATTTGCTTGACTACATGGAGTTAAAGCAGCATGGTGACTTCACTGTCAAGTCGTGAGTTACTTGAAACTCTGCTTTCAGGAGTTGCCTCTAGCATCCTTTTGGCTTAATTGTGGACACTAAATGGTTTGAGCTTAGCCAAGGAACCTGTCTTCCCAATCTTTTTGATGGGGAAGTTATTGTCTACAGATTTGTTTTCTATGTTGTGACAACATGACATTGTATAATGTTAGGAATTCGTTAGCGACCTTATTTTCAAGCTGATCAAATATTTATTGAACATCAGTGTGTCTCTGTATTATGATCAAATTACTGAACCAGGCAAAAAGGGAGGACTGCAGCTCTTCGGCTGTTCAAATGGTTTGAATCAGTAATTTAGAACACTAAGCATTAAAAGCAGCATTTATTAGTTTAGTTTAGTTTTTTTGAAAGGAAGGAATTTGCTTTTTGTTTGTTGTCATTGTTTAGTTAGGATGTCACGGCCATCTGTCCATACTTAGTCAGAGGTTTTGCTGGGTGAAGGACTTGATACAAGGTGTGTAAACTGCGTGCAGTTAGAAAAGCATTTGGATCATGTTTTGGAGGGGTACAAACTTTGTAGCCATTTTGTGTTCTTACGTATTTTAGTGTTTAGATTCTTCTGTTTTCTTTCAGCTATGAAAATGCCTTTCACATATGACAGGTCTTCGAAAAGTGCTGGTGTTTACCCAGGAGTTTTTCTTCAGCCTGATCAGTCTTAGGGGTAATTACAAATCACATCTCCCTGTCTTTCCTTTATAAATATAGGGACAATTGACTCACTTATAAAAAACTGCCTGCTTTAAAATGTCAAGACTTTATACAGAAGTTAGGTCAAACATCTACAGGAAAGAAATCGGTACTGGGTACATCTGTTTTGTTTTTCTAAAGAATTAAGGAACACTAATCATCTTTGAGACAATGAGTGCCACTGAAGAGATTTCATTAAAGCATCTTTTCTTAGTGGAATCTAGACAGTCCAGTTAAATGCAACACATCTTCCCCTTGCTGACCTGTATTTGTCAAAGTTTTATCTTTTGCATTCATTGATAGAAATTTCTTAGTGCCTCTGAATTCTTCAGACTCTCCAAACTTGATCAACCAATATTCTTTATCCCTCAGCTTTGGCATCTCATTGTTTTACTGTCTTCTTATGATCGTTCTGTGCTGCTCCTAAGTGCATATTTTAAGCACCCAAGTATGTTTCTCAACCTTCAGAAATAATGAGCACTTAAGCATTCAGTTCAATGGCAACTGCTTAATACAGTTTTGTAGTCTTGAAAGCCTTGCATATAAATAATTTTTCCTATGCGGTCAAAAACATGAGGGTTTTTTATAAAAGACGTTCTAGAAATCTAAATAAGTTGTCTCAGCTGGGTTCACAGGTATCGAACATTTTGTTAATATGACTGAATTTCTCCAAACTATTTGTAGGAAAAACACTTTCTCTTGGGAGCAGTCACAGTTACATTTCTAATCAGAAACAATTTGAGAAATTCTCATCCTTAACAATCATGGTTAACTCACATTATTCCCATTAGCTCTTAGAAGTCTAAATAATATTTTCTAAGATGTAGAATTATGGTGTAGAACTTGATTTTATTGAGGGTGTTTTTTTTCCTGTGATCTGGCTGTTCCGTTGTGATCCTGATTCAAAGTCTTTGGATGTACACAATGGACGTCCAAGTGATACCTTGTGAGCAGTACAATGGTTGTCCTAGGAAGGAGATGCTGGACAAGGGCAGGATGGGACAACAGTGATGATAGGGACAGTCATGATTATGTCTAGCAACTTAAAGAGTGGAGTCAGGTGAAAACTAGTGTGGCCAGTGTCTGTGGGATGCCCAGGGACCCTTCACATGCTCAGACCCCAGTGAGAGACTTTCTAAGAGTTCACTTTCTGACTCTGAGGTATGTGCAATGTATTTGGCAAATCTTGATCTCTACAAAGATTTTGGTGTGTGATAGATAATCAGTTTGGCCAGCTCTGATGTATTTTAAATAACAAATGTGATAGTTTAATGCAAAAGTAAATAATATTTTTCTCTTACTGTCTGATAATATTTGGTCTTAGTAGACAGTATTGTCCTGGTGTTTTTTTCCATTGTCCAATCCAGATCAATGGATTAATTATTCAATCACTTTTTCTGTGCATCAGTCTTTGTAATCACACACCCTGTTGTTTGAACCTGGAGGCTTTTACTCTTGGACCTTACTCTCCTTTGTCTCCTAGATCATCAACATGGAAAGTAGCTTTCCCTGTGTGTATGATGGATAATCTAATGATTGTATTAGAAATAGTGTGACCAGCAGAAGTAGGGAGGTGATAGTCCCCCTGTACTCTGCGCTGGTGAGGCCACACCTGGAGTATTGTGTCCAGTTTTGGGCACCTCAATACAAGAGGGATATCGAGGTGCTGGAGCAAGTGCAGAGGAGAGCAACGAAGCTGGTGAAGGGCCTGGAGAACAAATCTTGTGAGGAGCGATTGAGGGAGCTGGGACTGTTTAGTTTGAGGAAGAGAAGGCTGAGGGGAGACCTCATCACTCTCTACAACTACCTGAAAGGACCTTGTAGAGAGGTTGGTTCTGGTCTCTTCTCACAGGTGATTAGTGATAGAACAACAGGGAATGGCTTTAAACTGCAACAGGGGAGGTTTAGACTGGACATTAGGAAAACATTTTTCACAGAGAGAGTGGTCAGACAGTGGAATAGGCTGCCCAGGGAGGTGGTGGAGTCACCATCCCTGGATGTGTTTAAGGGTCATTTAGATGAGATGTTGGGGGATATGGTGTAGGGGAGAACTTTGTAGAGTAGGGCTGATGGTTGGACTCGATGATCCCAAGGGTCTTTTCCAACCTGAATGATTCTGTGATTCTGTGATCTCTGAAGGTGTTTCACTGATCACCAGTGATCACCATCAAACACTATAAATGCCATAGTGTACAACATAGTTTGCCTTCATCTCCAAGGATGTGAGTTAGAGATGAGTCCACTACTCTCAAGGCAGTCTTCTCAAATAACCTGTTTGCCTCTGACTTCAGTAAGAAAACCTGGACTTTCTGCTCCTCAACCAGGGAGCATTGAGGGCCTGGGATCAGACTAGTATATCTCTTTCTTACAGTTCTCAGTGTCCTGCTCAATATGCAGCAAGAACAAGCATTAATCATATTTACCCATCAATGACCAAGTCACTTCCATTTTGCTTAGCTTTTTACAAGGCAAAGAAAATAGAATACATGGGGAAGAACAGAGGGTATTGCAGTGATGGTCTGTGGGGAATATGGGGAGGACATAAGTTGTTTGTATGGGCCCTTTGAGGAACAGAAGGAGTTGGAACTGAGAAGGGAAGCTGAAAGGGACAGAAGGCTAAGCTTTAAGAAGCTGAGTCACGGATTAATTGCTGGTGGGGTAACATTTCCTCAAGTAGATTTTAGTGTGTTGTGTTTGGGTTTTTTTTCCTTCCTTCTTTTTGTGACAGATGAAGTAGTATGTTACAATGAAGGGTTTTAATGATACGGTTTGGATTTTTTTTGTGTGTATGTTTTTATGGTCATGTCATTACTATTCCTAACTTTTTCAGCGTACTAATCTATTTTCCCAAAAGATCAGTCATGTAGGCTAACCTGGATCATTTGGTCTTTTGATGGTGCTTGAATGCAGGCAAATGTGGGCTGTATATGTAGAAGCAAGTGTATTAAGTCCAGGCTAAAGGTGTGAATCTGAAAAGAGTTATTTCAGCTAGTTCTCAACATCTTTCAATGCAATGCAAAAGAATAGAAAGTACATACACACTTTCTTTTGTATACCGCTGTATACATAAGCAGTGAAAAGAATATTGGAATAGTAGGTTCAGTTCTGTTTCCTACTCTTCTAAAGGGTTTTGTGAAATCATGCTATGAAGATGTGTACATTAGCCAACTGGAAAATTACCCATGCAGTGACACTCAGACTTAGTCATTTTATCTTCAAAAAGGGAAGTAATTACAGGGGGAGCTGGGCTTCAGTCTAAACTAAGGCATTAACGAGATTCAGTGTAGAAATAAGCATACATTTTTAAGCACAAGTGTAATAAATGGCCATGGTAACCTCCCTAGATATATGTTGTGATTTCTTCATCACTTGGTATCTTTCATAAAGGTATGCTGTAATTTGAATAGGAATTATAAGATTGATACAAACATTACTGTAGTTTGGATAGGAATTATAAGCTTGATATAAGCATTGTTTGAGTTTATCTGTCCTATATGCAATAGAGCTGACTCAATGAGCCCAGTAATGGTTTCCAGTCTTAAAAATCTATGAATATACAGTTAAGTCAATGGTTGCCTTTCATCTTGTGGTTTCTTGGTCCATTGATGTGATTTACTCACATAATCTGTCAACAATGTTAGCAACTTCTGTTTCTTCAGCTCATTTCTCTATAAGGTCTAGCCTGAAATGATTGATTATAATTGATCCTTTTGGTTCCTTAAAGTGATCCATGGTCTGTAGTGCTAGAAAATAAAACCATATTTTGGGTAATCATTCTGTCTTTATGTTTACACAGCTGAATGCAAACTGTTAGATTGGGTAGGACACCAGCTGCCCTATGGATATTAAGAGGCCTCTGAATTAAGTAGAGTTTTTCAGAGAAAACATTTAACCATTGTTTTGAGTGGTAAAGAGGAGCAGATTTGTTGTTGTTATAGGTTTGCAGTAGTT
This sequence comes from Strix aluco, assembly GCF_031877795.1. NCBI lineage: Eukaryota > Metazoa > Chordata > Aves > Strigiformes > Strigidae > Strix > Strix aluco. The sequence goes on from NC_133933.1 coordinate 91,734,890, forward strand.
AACTTTTTCCTTTCCAGTGAAGGCTTCAGTGTCATGTTCAATACAAATTTGTTTGCAAACAACTGAATTAAAACACAGAAGAATACTGGTAGTGGAATGCGTGGATTTTACAACAGAACAAATATTTCTTACTATTTGTGAACCTGAAGCATGTTAGAATGTTTTTAAAATGCTTTTAGTGTCTTCATCCTAGTAGGTAAGTCTAACTAAAAAATATCAGAATATCATTTATGTAATGACAGAAGTTTCTTCTTGTTGTTAAAATATGAAATAACAAGGTAGACTCTTTGAAACTTATAAATCTTTACATCTCTAATAATTTTATTTAATATTTATATTTCATGTTCAAGAATACTTAATTGCAATTTATTTAATTTTCAGTGTGGTTAAATGCTACTGTCATTTGCAATGTGGCAAGTTACATTTGATTTAAAAGAACTCCAGTAGCTGTCTTGGTTAACCCCATCCCCTCCCACCCCATCTGCCCTCACTCCCCAATGGCACTCAACCTGCCATACCTCTTGGGCAAGCATGGTTATTCAGACAAATCTTCTCTGAGCCTTCTGTGCCCTTTTTTCAACCTCCTTTCTGAACTGGTGTGTGCCTGGGGCTGCCAGCTTAGCAGCCCTCTGGATACCTTGCAGAGCTAGGTTTGATCAGTTTACTGAGGGGAAATTATAGCTGACAAGTAGCAGAACCGTGCTGTTTAGGAGAAAAGAAAGAGCGGGGTTATTTCCTGGCTTCCTGTCATTTGGAGCTGGAAGGAGTGAAGGAAGATGTGGAGAAAAGGAAATGTAAGGTGGCCTGTGTTAGCTGCTGTTGCACTTCAGGAGGATGGTATTTAATAAGGGTTAGGTAGAGATGGCTGAACAGGCTTTGTAAGATAGTAAGGCACTCTTGTGAAGGAAATCTTCTCTTCCTCCTCTAGATGAGGCACGAACTTCTCTCTTGGTCATCCCACCACCTCTTCCTTTTCAGTCGCTAGGAGAAACGAACCATTTGTTTTGTCTAGACTTTCAGCTGAAGTTACTCAGTCTTCCAGGTGGGTGTCTTCATGGTGAGTCAACACCACCCCACAGTGCAGACTGCCTGCCCAGAATGCAGTCCCAGATACTAACCCCACTCTTCCTCCTACAAAATACTAAGCAGCAAAGTCTATGCCATGTGAAAGCAGCTGTTTGGAGTGAAACTTCATCCTCATTATGGGCCGCTTAACATCCCCATTGCCCAGGCTTTCAGCTTTCTGCTGAACCACCCATTAAATGCAAATGCTGAGAAGACATGGCTTTAGGCAAAACCAAAACCTGTGTGGGAGGAATATCTGCAACTAACAAGAAATGTGTCAGCAAAAGTTTAGATAACAGAACTTTGTTCTCTGAGGGCTAGCCTTTCTCTTGACCTGTAGGGAAAGGAAAAAAGAGTTGCCCCCTCTATGGGCAACTATGGAGGGGGGGCGCAACTAGACTTAATACTTTTGGGACAGGGTAGGGGATTGGTGTTCAACATGACCAGCAACCCATCAGTTTTCCCTGCACTGCTAAAATGGCCTATCGGGATCTGACAAAAAAACCCTACCTGTGGCTTGAGTGGACCCACTTGACCATATGGAGGTCACTATGAGGTTAAGAATTGATGAGATTCAGTAGCCTAAGAGGGATGCCAGAGGATCTGCTTTCCATTGGGCTGTCTTCAATGATGATTCTGCATCCCAGGGTGTTGGGTGCGCACCTGAGTTTTAGGTTCATTATTGTACTCTTGCTTGAAGTTCAGAATCTCCATAATAGGGGTACATTTGCCATGCTACTTCTGACACATCTGTTGTCTCTGACCTTCATCCTCTTGAGCTAAGGTGATACTGATAGACAGTGCTCTTGTACACTGCGGTACTCTTGGGGTTAGTAACCTCTTGATTCTGCTGGTTACTCTGCTGCTGGAGAAGCTCTTGGTCCACTAGCACAGTCTGACAAGTGCTAACTGGCCAAGCTCAATCTTCTAGGAGACTGAGGTGGTTGACACTGCTGTTGGGAGAAGCACTGACTGGAATAGAAGATTGTGAAAAAAAAAAAAAAGGAATGGTGAAAACAAAGGGGCTGGGGTTCTGCCAGAAGAAAATGGCCACAGAAGGTAGGGCAACTATTTTAATAATACAAAGATAGCAGAAAAGTTGGGTAGGTGCTGAGTAGCAGAGTTGTAAAAACTTGAGGGCTGGGGCCAACCTGAAGGTATTGACACCATTATTTCTTTAAAGTAGTATTTCAGGATGTTGCAGGATATCTTCACAGCTCAGGTTCATCTGTGCTAGGTAGGTGCTAGAGTAGCATTACAGTGGTACACCTTTGCCTTGGACTCTAGTGTCTGTACTGTGGGGTGAAGTGCATTAGGTGTGTGCCTGAAGTGACACTTCAGGTTTGGTTTTGTGTAAATGGAATCCAATTTGCGTGCACCAGAGCTGCCCAGCTAACTCAACTAACGTATTCTAAGTAGGAACAATGGGGGGATTTGCTTTGGAAGTACATTACTTTTGCAAACTAAAATGCTAGTGTAAGTGCACCCAATATGGCTGTTAAAAGAACAAACATCCAAAGAGAGATTACAGCTTTGTGGAATAATTTAGGTTGGAAGGGACTTCGGAAGGTCACTTAGTCCAATCCTTTACAGCTATTTGAGACGGTTTCTGATTTGTCAATGTACATTTTTGGTGTGGAGTTCTAATTTCTGTCTTGTTGGACAAGGTTGAAAGGTTTCAGACTGAAGCATGAACTTCAGATTTCAGGTGATATTGGACCTGATATGTTTTAGAAGTAGTCATGTACATGCGTATTTGTCGGGGGGTGGTGGTGAGGATATCATTGCTATGAATGCTATATTTAAAATGCTAGGGAGTAGTTTGATCTCAGACAGATTGCTTCACATTTTGTTTTGGAATTAGAATATAGAATAACTTCAGGCTGAACAGGTCTTCAGTATGCAATGATTCATCTAAGGTGAAGTTTTCACATACTTAACAAGCAGAATTCTTGTTTGACTCCAGCTCATGTTTAAAGAAATTGATCTAGCACTTAGCATTTAAACTCAAGAATTTACTACTGCTGTATTGTGTGTATGGACTCGCCCATTATAAAAATGAATCTCTTCAGGGATTATTAATGTGGCCTTTGACTGAATTCTCTTTTTAAGCTAAATTTCTGTGAATTACTATCTTTCATGGTAACAGAAGTAGTCTGGGGGCTGTCTAACTTGTTCTTGAGATGAGCTTTGAAGTCTGGTTGCTTATCTAAGCCCTTCTAACTGTTTAAGAAAGATACGGGTAAATTACCTGTTACCTTTACCAACAAATCTGCTGTGAAGTGAGAACAGTGTTATTTGTGTAATAGTCACAAGTGTATTTTTATTGCTTTCTAGGCAAGATCTCTTTGGCTAACTTACAGTGTGGTAGAGATGATTTTTTCCTCAATTCTTTTATTAATAGGATGAAAAGTTTAGCTGAGGCTTGTTTCACACTGTGCTGTTTCTAGAGGTAAAGGCAAGAAAGATAATTCCATCTTAAAGAACAAATCTTCCCCCACTCCCATTCAAGCAAGCCTGCCAGTTAATTTGATAATCAAACTTGAGTCAAAACTGTGGATTCAGCAGTGCAATTACAGGTATGCAGATATATCCTGTCAAAATGTTGCTTTTCATTACTGACCTTGGAATAGTTACTCCTTTCTGTTGTGAAGTTGGTTTCTTACTGTTGATTTCTTACTGACTTTTAGGAGGGTATAACTTGTCAGTCTTGGAAAAATAATTTGAAAAAATCATATAGTAGATCCTACGTGGAATATATACATTGGTGCCTAAGGATGTGAGGGTAGAAAATACAATGCCAATTAAAAACATAGAGCATGGGGGCAGGTGTCATGGAAGGTCAGGGAAGAAGTAAGGCCTGTAAGCTTGATGTCTGTACTGGACAAAGGACTAGAAAGTATAATAAGGAATTCGGTAGTTCATACCTGGGTAAACATGATATAGTTGGGGAAACTTACATGCCTTCTTGAAAGGAAGGTTATGCCTCTCTGGCCAAGAGATCAAAAATCTTTTGAGTAGGATCATATGGTAGTCCCTGTTAAGACTTCCAGAAGGCCTCTGTCAAAGTTTCTATCAAAAAAAATCTTGAAGAAACTAAAGCAGATGCGAAACTTAAAAGAAAAAGTTCTTGCACAGATAAGTAATCGGTTAAAAAGTAGGAGTCAAGGAATGGGGTACTGTTCAATCCCTACCAGGGAGGGAAGTCACGTATACTATACATAAGCAAGTTGGAAAACAGGATGAACCATAAAGTGATGTTTTCTTGCTGGATCAGTAAGGACTGGTGTTAAATGTGGAGAATTATAGTAAGTCCTTAAAAGATAGGGTGGCTGAGTGATAAAACAGCACATAAACTTCTATCTACATAAATGCAGAGTAATGTGCGTGGAGAAAAAAATTATAACTGCACATGTAAAATGATAGCCTCCGAATTGCATGTATTTCCATGTGTGTAGAAGCATATGGAACTATGAATAGCATAGAAGCAATGGGGTTTGATTGTTCAGCATCTTTCTTAATATGAGCCCTAGGGCATGTAAGTCTTTGAAACCAACAAAAGGTGGTTCAAAATAAGAGGTGGTACATTTTCTTGCCTTGTTGGGCTGTGTGTGAAACATTGTGCTGAGGGTTTTTATGGCTGTTAGAGGTTTACATTGTCTTACTGGGGGGCTAGATGAGGTCATGCAGGAGAAACTGAAAATCGCTAAGTAGGAATCACATTTGAATCACATCCACGTCAGGAAGTCTCTGAGCTTGAAAATGGATAGTCTCTCAGAGAGTAGTAGTAGAAAATATCATATATGATTGTTTTTCACCTTCCCTGAGCACATGCTGTTGGCTGCTGTCAGAGTCAAGATGCTGGAACTGTAGTGAGGCCATTCTTAGGTTGTTATATGGATAGGATGCATCTTTTCCTCAGGATTTCAGTGCTGTGACTTAGAGAGGTTCGTTGATTCTTTCCGTGTCAATAAGAATTCATTTCCTAAAGGAGTGTCAAGTGTTTCCCGGGTTTATGTTTCAGGCAGAAGTAAATAGAAATAGGACAGAGTCTGCAATCTTGAAAGAAGCCTTTGGGCCTCCCCTAAAGGCCTTCAAATTTTCTCACATTGATGAGAAGAAATCTTGTGTGTCTTCAGTTTTCAAGACTGGGTATATTTCAATCCTGTTACCTGTTCTGTCAGGAAGTAAAGCTTCTGTTTATGGCTGGGAGGAAATAATTGCTACTCATGAATGCAGAATCAGTCCAAATTTACCTTTTGGACACAAAATATGGGGTGTTTTTTGATTGAGACTGGTATTCCTGTGCAAAAGATAAAATATCCTCTGTCTTGAAGACTATTAACCTCTCTTTACCTTCTCTGTAAAGGAATGGTACATAAAAGAATAGTTTGGAGCAATGTATTAAACCAGCTGAGGTTGTTTTCTAAAGTCAATTAGACTGGGTCTAGTCTTAATAGCTCCTAAGGTCTCAAAAATAAGACCAACTGCTTAAAAAGAAATCAATTACTTGAGTATATATTAATAAATCCATAATTGTAAACACTTCAATAATCTTGCTCAGAAGATTATTACAAGTCAATAAATTAGAAGCCGTGCCACACAGAGGCTTAATACAAGATTTTAGCGTTTATATGTGATTGACAATTGTCACTTTAATGGAATGGCTGAAGACCTCTGTCATGCTAAAAGACCGAAGAGCAACCATTAAGATGGATCTTCTGTTCCATACAGCAAAATCCATGCCTGTTCCAACAACTTCAGCTAGTCAGCTCTACCTTGTGTTTCTTCATACGTGCTGAAGCAGTTGTTTCCTAAATGAAATTTTCACTGTCTGTAAAGAAATTTGTCACAAACAAAGTGTTCCCCCTAGGGCTTCTTTGGACTAAGTAGTAAATATCTATTAGTAGTGATTGTCTCTGGCCAAATTGGAAACTGCGGATGGGAGAGAGCAACAAATAATGTCTTTGCAAACACTGGATTTTGTCCTATTATTCCTGGGTCATATTTTATTAATAAATAGAATTTAATTCCATAGTCTTTCTATATCAGGTATAAGTACAAGAAAATGGCAGGAAAAGTTAACTGAAAAAGCAATTTCAGTGTCATCTACCTTTATCGTAATTCTCACACTCAGTGCACACAACCAATTTAGTATATACTAAAATAATAAATACTTTCAGTAAAATTGAATGTAAATACTTCAAAATATATTTAAGTACATAATCTGTTAATAATTATATTTAAAAATATGATCTGAAAAGCTTAAATGCTTTACTGAGCATCATATTTTGTATATTCTATCTATTTAATATCAGTTAGTATGTATGGCGTGAGTCCTTAAATGTTTTTAACACCATATTGCATAATAGCAGTTATTTAGTTTTGGAAAGTAGAGGAAAGAATAAGGAGCAAGATAAATTTAATTACTATAAGAATTTAAAGATGAGATCATGGGAATTTTAAGATATTTCTGGTGAATGGAAAAGAGCCAGAGAAATGAGGGAGGGAATAGGAGGATGGTGGCAACTACAGGAATATTTCTTTACTGCTGAAAGACTTTCTGGTTTTTGTAAATTGCTTAAACAATACCTTTCTAAATCCCATTTTGGAAAGGTGTACAGGCAACCAACTTCCTTCATATATCTGCTGATGTTAACATCACAAATCATATGAAGGGGAAATAGGGGGGGAAGAGAAGAAAGAAAAATACTTCAATAATTTTACTATCACACTGTATCTTACTAGTCTTTGATTGAGTGACACTAGGATATTTGATTTGACAGGAGTTGCAGATGTGAGGGACCACTGAAGAAAGTTGCTTTCCAAGGGACCATTTTCAACTAGAAGATAGCTGGGAAGGAACAAAACAAAAGATGTAGAAGGGGAGCAGGCATAGATCAGAGGTGTCAGAAGCAGCTCCTGTATGTTGTCCTAAGGACAATGATAAATCATTTACATTTTATTCAGATGTTGAGGGGAAGATTGTGGAGAAATTCAGTGCAGAACCGTGCATGATTAGAATAGTAAGTTGGGCATGTGACTCTTAATGCTGATATTTGAAACGGGTTTTATGATGCCCTGAATGGGAACTAGAACAGAACGCCTCGAGCTATCCCTCTCAAATGTTCTAACGGCCATGATCAAAAAATAAGAGAAGAGGCACTCTAGCCAGTGGCATTCAAATTCCAGAAGCAGCTTTTAGTAGGTCATTTTTGACATGTGTATCAGAACTATGGCTAAAAATATTTTAAGCTAATTTGGGTTTCAGTCATCTGAAGCTTGCCTTTACTTACCATTTATCAAAAGCCACACAGCATCTCAAAGCAAGATATGCTGCATTTATTTTGGAAAGAATAACTTTTCATTCTTACATCAGAAAACAGAAAAGTCTTCATCTGCTTTTGTCAGTTTAGATCTAGAGCTGTTAGGTTTATCATCAGCAAATTTTGCATTTTGCAAATAATGTAACACAGCATGGGCGCAATATGATGCTAGTGATTGCTGTAATACCAAAAGACACTGGACATTCTTGGTGTGTTTTTTAGGTAAAATGACATAAATTTTCCCATTGTGGATTAATAAGGATCTAACAACTAAAAATTCTCATTCTGGGCATCTCCAAATTGTTCTTTCACTTTTCCTCTATGCATGCTAATTCTGATTTTCTCCATTGCCATGAAAGATATTCTAGCAAGGAAAGGGTTAGCAGGTTGGCTCACTATTAGCTGAGGTTGATCAAAATGGCAGCTTAGTAAACTGAAGCAGATGATAGAAGTGACCGTGAGAAACCAAAGCTCTGATTTAAGAGAAGATTGTTCCTTGCAACTTCTGGTTCAAGTGTGTACCCTTTCTCTTAAGCAACAGATGTTCCCTTATTTATGTTCCTGTATGTTATGATGTTCTTTAATCTTTACATAATTTAAATTCCTTTGGTATGAAAGAACATGTTTCTGATGGGCCTTTCCGATAGTTGACAGTATGGTGACTGCTGGCTTTTTCATGTTGTGTCAGTCAACAGCATGGATAACAAAAATATCGTTCAGAAAATTGTTCAAAAATGTTAAGATTATCTTAATGTATCTTTTATGTATGTCCTATCAGTGTTTTCATTTGTTACTGTGCTGTCTTATTTTTTTTCTTGAAATTTTCCATTAGCCATAGAGAGATAATGAAGTATGCTAATTTTTATTTCCATTCTCAGCTTTTTATTATACACAATGGCTTGGCTACAGTGCTAAGCAGTTTTAAAAGGGAGCAGCAAATAAAGAAGTGAAGCACAACTACCTCTGTGTTAATGGAATTCATTGTTTCAGTCACTAAGTATTGTAATTCATTAGAGACACCTAATATAGTCTGAAATGCTGAATTGTTAGTTTTAAAACCAGTGAAAACCAATAAGCATAATTAAACTGCTTTTTAATTTTCTTCAGAAATACAAACCTGGTCGATGTGATGATATTTTGAAATGGAAGCCACCCAGCCTGAACTCTGTTGATTTTCGTCTAAAGATAACAAGAATTGGTGGAGAGGGGTATGTAATCTCTTCCCTTTTTAAATGTATAACACTCATGTGAATGTCCCTTAACAGTTTATCTCTCCTCTGGTATTTCTTGACATTTCCTGAGGCTAAGCATTTCTATATTCTGTAGAATTTGTTCACTGAGAATATAGACAACTGTTGTGATCAGTGCTGTATTGAAAACAATGACAGATGTTTATAATGTAAATGTACTCATTCTTAAAGTTTCATAAAATTTCTAAAAAAAGTCCTGTTTGGATTTGGCACTACCCCTTATGTTTTTAGAAAGTAGGCAGGCTATATTAGCTTCAGTTCTTACATAAAATAACTATTTTCAATTGGTTTTATGCAAAATACTAACAACCTAAGCATTCTTCCATTTTAGAATTCTTCACAGTGACAAACAGGCACTTCTTCTCTTAGAGAAAAACAAAACTTGACATTTTTACTTGATAGGTATTCCTTAGTATTTTCTTTAAAACCATTAAAGTCTTGATAACAGTGATTTGTAATGGCAGAAGACATGTAAATCTTTATATCTTTACATGTAAATCTTTACATTTACAGAAGACATTTACATCTTTACATCAGTTCTACATACTATTTGCCTAGTTCAATCACTGCACATATTTTAATAGGGGCAATTTCCATGTTCAGATGTGCCAGAGAGGGGAAGGGGAAGATTGAATCACTGGATTAAAGCTAAGTTAATTGAGTTTTAGGTTGCTTAATGTTTTAATATCTGGGACTTTTTTCAACTGATAGTTTGAAATACTGACATTTAGCTTTTCATTTCTTGGTACCACAGGCAACTTCAATACCATTAAACAATTAATTCATACATTGCTTATGTATTCCAGAGTGCTAATAATGGCTCATCTAACTTTTAGACATTTGCATGTCAAGTTAACGAATATATTTGATGAATAGAGAGTATCTTAAGGAGATGAGGTTTATTCTGCAAAATGTACTCAGTTGCTAACTTCTGAGCATTTCATGAGGTCAGAAGTATCTATTCAGATTTTTGTGTTTGAAAATGCAATATGAAGTCCTCAGTAACAATATAGCTCTTTCAGAGAATATACAGGAATATTTTAAGTTTGACTTTGGAGAATCAGCTCATTGCAAACATTTCGTGTTTGTTTGGCTTTTATTTAAGTCACAGAACAGTATAATAGGAAAGATTTCTGTAAAAAAATAAAAAATTTTTAAATTACCCATTATTTGACAGGAAGGTTATTTTTATTATGGTATTCTTATGACTTCTGCTGGAGCTTATAAATATACAGCAGTAGCCTGTGATTCAGAAGCAAAACACAACAGATTTTTCATTTCACATTAAAAAAGGAATATTTGCTTGATAGTTAACATAACACTGATTTCAAACACAAAACTGTCAGTGCTGTTGTGTTATGTTTAGTATGCTGGATCAAGCTCTGGCTGGATGGACAGTCCCAGAGAGTGGTGGTCAGTGGACCTAAATCCACCTGGCAGCCGGTCACAAGTGGTGTTCCTCAGGGCTCGGTGTTGGGACCATTTCTGTTCAACATCTTTATTGATGATCTTGATAAGGACATAGAGTGTATTATCAGTAAGTTCACAGATGACACCAAGTTAAGTGGGAGTGTCGATCTGCATGAAGATAGGGAGGCTCTACAGAGAGATTTGGATAGATTGGATTGGTGGGCCAACGTTAACGGGATGAGCTTCAACAAGGCCAAGTGCCAGGTCCTGCACTTGGGCCACAACAACCCTATGCATCGCTACAGGTTTGGGGAGGTGTGGCTGGAGAGGTGTGTGGAAGAGAAAGATCTGGGGGTTCTAACTGACAAGCAACTGAACATGAGCCAGCAGTGTGCCCAGGTGGCCAACAAAGCCAATGGCATCCTGGCTTGTATTAGAAATAGTGTGACCAGCAGAAGTAGGGAGCTGATAGTCCCCCTGTACTCTGCACTGGTGAGGCCACACCTGGAGTATTGTGTCCAGTTTTGGGCACCTCAATACAAGAGGGATATCGAGGTGCTGGAGCAAGTGCAGAGGAGGGCAACGAAGCTGGTGAAGGGCCTGGAGAACAAATCCTATGAGGAGCGATTGAAGGAGCTGGAACTGTTCAGTTTGAAGAAGAGAAGGCTGAGGGGAGACCTCATCACTCTCTACAACTACCTGAAAGGACCTTGTAGAGAGATTGGTGCTGGTCTCTTCTCACAGGTGATTAGTGATAGAACAAGAGGGAATGGCTTTAAACTGCAACAGGGGATGTTCAGACTGGACATCAGGAAAAAATTTTTCACAGAGAGAGTGGTCAGACAGTGGAATAGGCTGCCCAGGGAGGTGGTGGAGTCACCATCCCTGGATGTGTTTAAGGGTCATTTAGATGAGATGCTGGGGGATATGGTGTAGGGGAGAACTTTGTAGAGTAGGGCTGATGGTTGGACTCGATGATCCCAAGGGTCTTTTCCAACCTGAATGATTGTGTGTGTGTGTGTGTGTGTGTATTGCCTCATAGATTCTTTGATCGGAACATGAAAATACTATAAAATATTAGCCAGCAAAAACTCTTTCTAAAAAGTTGGGCAGCTGGTAGCAAGTTACTGTGGAATGTCTGTTCCATTGTGGAATTGGAAACGCTTTCTAGCATTTAGAAAAGTTCTACCATATTCTAGCTATGTGAAAATAAGTGTATTGCTCATATTGTGGAAATAATGATCTGGATTAGTCTCTAAATACTGTAATACTTAAATATGTTTTTATGTTCCTCTCACATGCATAAGAAAATAATAAGAAAAATAATCCTAGAAATCTGACATTTGATAAGTAAAGTACAATTCTTCCAGATACATTTTACTGCATCTCACATGACAGTTGACTGCTATTATTAACATAAGTGCATTCATCCAACAAAAAGAAAAGTTAATGAAGTACTGGGTGGAAAATAATAATTTGCCATTATTGGGATAGAAGTATTTATGTTAAGTAATGACCTATGAAACAGTAGCTTCTACCCAGTTAAACACAAACAATGAACGAAATACTCCGGGTTTAACTGCTTCAGTTGTTAATTGGAGTATCCAATTTATCGCTTGGTAGAATCTGAACTCATTTGAGGAAACATCAGTATTATACTGATTTTGAAGTTACTGACTAGAGTTTCAAAATAAGCATATTGTTGAAAGAACGCAGTGGGAGCCCAGCCATCATTTAATGCACAAAGGCTCAACTTTATTAGTACTCACACTTCTTTTATATCCACAATAATTAGTTCATACATATTGCAAAAAGCAAGCTCCTTATAGGTTGCTAAGGTTAGATACATTGGTTGCTAAGGTTAAATACCAATCTCTCCCTTTATGATTTCTGCAAGGCCTTCTACATAGTCCTGCTTCTGTTCTTTGTTCTTCTTTGATACTTTTCGGTATTCTCCCATCACGTCGCCGTTGTCAGCAGTTCCTCGGTGCTGTGCCCTTTCTCACGTAGCCAGTTGTTAGCAAACTGCTCCACATCTCCCCCGTTTTCTTTTTGCACTTGTGCTAAAAATATTGCAGAGGCAGTCTTCTGCAGGGCCCTTTGCAGAAGATTGACAATACATGGCAACATCAAAAGCACAACCACAATTACCAAGATCATGACCCCCACAGACTTGATCAGAGATATTAACCATCCTGAAAGTCCCCATTCTTTTAACCAGCTTTCAATCCCTAATCCATCTACTTGTTTCAAGCTGTGTAGACCTTCTTGTAATTTCTTAATCTTTGCATGGACTGAAGAATAATTGTCTGTCAGGTTCATACAACACATTCCTTCAAATTCCTCACATCCATGTCCTTGTGCTAAAAGCAAAAAATCAATAGCTGCTCTATTTTGTAAAGTAGCATGTCTAACACTATCAACATCAGTTAAAAGACCACTTAAAGCTAAAGAAGTAGCGTTAGTCTGTTTGCTAAGCCAACCAAAGTTACCCAGATATTCTGCTTGGGTTGTGGAACTACCCATCCTTCAGCCTGATGCAGGTTCCAGCACAGGCCGAACACACCGAGCAGGAACCCAGCGAGGGCCGGCATCTGTAGAGACACAAGCAAATTCCTACCCTTGGTTAATCAATTGTTCTTTGTGCTTCTATCCTTTATTGCTAAGTATCGCCTTTGCATCTGTCCCCACCTACGGGGAGCAATCTGTATCCATGTAGGAATAGCACTATGTATGAAACACTCAGTCTGTAAACATGCAGATTTTGATTCCTGTTCTAACCGTTGTTTATGATGTTGCAGCCACCAAACGGCCGCTGCCAGGGATAACGACTCTCGATTTTCCCACAAACCAAAACACTCTTGAATTGGCTGCCCTGCAAACCTTGCTAATGCCCTCTGTGGGTTGTCATTAATCCATGTGTTACGACAGTTAATACATCTTAACCCAAAATATAGCTGTGATTGGTGTATCCAATATCTTTTTTCACATCCTCCACAAAACACCTTTACCCACGCTTGATGATCTGGAATTTTGCCCACTTCTTATTACATTCCCATTTAACCCCTCAATAATTCTCCATACATCTGACAATGTTGCCCAGTAAAGTGAGTGTCCGAGTAGACCCTCAAGTTGGGTCAAAACGGGCTGGATCTTCAGCCGCTGTCGATGAGCTTGTCTCTCCTCTGGTGTCATTGGGAGGTGCGGCAGGTTTCGCCCATCTCGCTGGAACCCATACGGTGCCTGTTGGTGTAGAAACACAAAGATATCCCCTTCCCCATATTACTACTTTAGCTGGTCCTTTCCACAATCCATCTTTTGGATCCTTATAATTTACCCATATCTCTTTCCTTCCCTCACTTACTTTTGCCTTTTCATAATGTAACATAGCTGGTGGTTGTTCTGCGTCTCCAAATATACACAAGTGATTCATTACAAATAATGTTTTTGCTAATCTTTCTTGTACATCCTGTATTTCCTGATATTTTGCTACATAACGTTTCAAGGTACCATTTGCTCTCTCAACTATGGCCTGTCCTGTGGGAGAATGCGGTATCCCTGTTACATGCTTCACTCCCCACTTGTTTAAAAATCTCTGCATTCGACTTCCGACATATGCTGGTCCATTGTCTGTCTTTATAGTATTCGGAACTCCCATTATTGCAAAACAACATGTTAAGTGTCTGATTACCTGTATGGCCTTTTCCCCACTCTGTGCAGAGGCCCATATATATTTGCTATAAGTATCTATAGTAACATGTACATATTTAAGTCTACCAAAACTTTGTATGTGAGTCACATCCATTTGCCATACTTCATTAGATTTCGTCCCTCTAGGATTGACTCCTATTCCAATACCAACCCCTTTATTGTGAAAACTACAAACAGGGCATGTTTTTACTATGGCCGTGGCCTCCGCCATCGTGATGCCAAATTGTGTTTTTAGCCCTTTTGCATTCTGATGGAATATGTCATGTGCTTCTTTTGCCAATTTGTCTTTCAGCATGGGAACATGTACAACAGTGGATACCAACTTGTCCGCTCGAGCATTACCTTCCCCAAGTCCTATATCCCATTTATGACTCCTAACATGGATTACAGCATACGGTTGTTCCCTTATTTTTATGGCCCTCTGTAATTGTAAAAACAACTCATAGAGACGCTTATTTTGTACTTCCCTGATTTCTGCATCTTCTATCCTTGCTACTATTCCTGCTACATACATAGAATCAGTTACAATATTCAATGGTTCATTAAACTTAACCATCGCCCAAACTACTGCCAACAGTTCCAAAGTTTGTAGTGTGTCTTGTGCTGTGGCTTTTAATATCTCGTGTTTCCATGTATTATCTTCTTGCCACGTTATAGCTGCTGTCTGAGATTTCTTTCCTGCATCTGTATAAACTGTGATGGCATTCGGAATCGGCGCCTGTTGTCTTTTTGGCTGTTCAATCCAATGTAATTGTCCTAACCATCTCAAAGGTTCCATAGATAATTGATCAGTTGACAACATCATTGGCCCATTTAACATGGCTTCCTGCAATGCTGTGCTATTTGCCAGGTACCATTGCATGGTTTCCTTCTGCATTGGACAGTATATGAATTGAGGTTCTCTTCCACTTATTTGAATAACTCGCACACGACCTTTCTTTACTAAATTTGCTAGTGCCTCAATTCTTTGAAGTAAAGATTTTGATTGTTGTAATGCTGGCGTGATCCATTCTAGCACCCATGTCTCCCCCGTTTTCTTTTTAGACTGCGTAATAGCTCCGAGCAAATGCTGTGAACCCATCCACACAAGTATGTCCAGGGGGAGCTCAGCATCTCTCCGACGCACTTGTCCAGAAGTAATACGATCCATAATCTGTTGTAGCACTCGCTTCTGGTCTGCTGATAAAGACACCACCTGTGCAGGGTCATTTCCTTTTAACAGTGGTCGTAATTGCTGTAAAAGTTCATTTGGGATGCCCACTATAGGTTTTAGCCATTGTAAATCTCCTAATAGCTTCTGAGCATCGTGCAGTGTTGAAATTTCAGAATTAATTGTCAATTTTTGTGGTGTTACTATTTGTTTCATCAAAGACAATCCCAAATATTTCCATGGAGCTGTTTTTTGTATCTTTTCTGGTGCAACTACCAATCTTTGCTTTGCAAGGGTGTTTACAATTTCTTTTATCTGTGTTTCTGTAAATGGTTCTTTCTGTGCAAATAATATATCATCCATATAGTGATAAATTATAACATTAGTCCATTTTTGACGTAATGGCTGTAAGGCTGCATCTACAAAAATCTGACATAAAGTTGGACTATTTCTCATTCCTTGTGGTAAAACTGTCCATTCAAACCGTTGATCTGGCCCTTCTCTATTTATTGTTGGTAAAGTGAAAGCAAATCGGCGCATGTCCTTTTCATGAAGCGGAATCGTAAAGAAACAATCTTTTAAGTCCACAATCAATATAGGCCATTCATAAGGTAACATAGCTGGATTCGGCATACCTGGTTGTAAAGCCCCCATTGGTTCCATTTGTTTGTTTACTTCCCTAAGGTCATGCAAAAGTCGATATTTGCCTGATTTCTTTTTTATGACAAATATCGGAGTATTCCAAGGACTAGTAGATAATCTTAAATGTCCTTGCTGATATTGTTCTTGTACTAGCAGGTGTGCTTGCTCAAGACTTTCCCTTTTTAGTGGCCACTGCTTTACCCATATTGGATCGTCAGATGTCCAAGTTATAGGGATCGGGAAAGTCCAAGCAATGGCCATTAGAATAAATGGTGATCGTTTGTCAAAACTATTCCCATTTGTGCTAACACATCTCTTCCAATTAAACAGTTTACCCCTGGAGGTAATTGCACTACAGCAAGCACCGCTGTGACTGTTTGTCCTTCAATTGTTAATTGTAGGGGCGGCGTTCGATTAGCTAAAGTTAAACCACCCACGCCAGTAATGGTAGTAGTATGCTCTTGTAACGGCCAGCCTTGTGGCCAAGAAGAAGGCGACAGTATGCTGGAATCTGCGCCTGTGTCTAACAACCCTTCCACAGTTATTGTGTTACCTTGAAATGACAGATGAACAGTCTTTCTGGGTCTCGTACTCAGATTCAGTGTTAGCAGGGTCAGGCTTCCTGTAGATCCGAAGCCTTTGTTTCCGCGACTCTTTTCAGTCACTGGTCGTATTGTTTGAGTCACTTGTGGCAGAGGTACCAGCTGTGCAATCCGTTGTCCCTGTGCAATCTTTACTGGTGGATTCAGTGTATATGCCATAATATAGATTTCACCTTCATAATCTGCATCAATAACTCCCGGTAAAACAAATAGTCCACATTGTGATGCCGATGATCTTCCTAATAATAAAGCTCCCATGGCTCTCCCATTAATAATGATAGGTCCTCGTACATTCGTAGATATTGTTTGAGGATTATTTGTTAACAGGATAACATCTACTGCTGCTGCCAGGTCCAACCCGAGACTTCCCCGGGTGGCGGGTTGAAGGACTGCGCTGCGGCTGCAATTTTCGTCGTTGCGCGGCGGCCGGCGAACGCGCTCCGTGTGGAGTTTCCCGACCGTCTGCGGCAAGCCCCCTCATTATGGGAGTTGGATCGGCAAGTTTGACACCATACATTTCTGGCTGTACAACTCTTTCGTACATGCCCTGGAGCTCCGCATCGGTAACACCGCAGCTGCCCCTTTTGAGGTGTCTGCACTTTAACTGCTGTTGCTGCTGAAGTCTGGAGAGGTGCAAGGGCTGCCATAACCTGACTTTGAGTAGCCTGAGCCTGTTCTTTCATTCCTTCCCCTAGTTTCTTTATTGCCTCTACAAGAAAAGCCTGAGGTCCAGTGGGTATTGATGATGCCTTTTCAAGTGCCTCCTCTACAGTCCAATGTGCCCTTAATGTATTCAGCAAACTCTTTGTAGCAGGATTGCCATTTTGTGAAATACATTGTTTTAAGAGAGCACCCTGCATGTAGAGAGGTACTCTTGCTCTTTCAATTGCATTTACCAACTTATCTACAAAACTGCCCAAAGTTTCTTCTCTCCCTTGCTTAATTCCCATATACATTGGAACTCCGCCTGGCTCTTTCACTTGCTCTATGGCCTCTCTCACTAACCTCATTGCCTCTCTCACTTTATCCGGACCAAGCAATGCTTGAGCTTCTACTCTAGCATAAGGTCCTAACCCCATTAATTCATCCATTGTAATCCCTTGTAATGGATCTCCTGCTTGCCGCTGTACCGCTACCGATTCTAATACTCTCGCTTGCCAATGCGCATTAAACAACAACCACTGACTAGGAGAGAAAATTAACTTTGCTATACCCCGACAATCTGCAGGCAAAAGAAGTTGAGTGCTCCAGAGATAATCTAACATTTGACGAGTCGGTTCACCAGTAACACCATAAGAACTCACTGTAGAGCGCAATTGTGACAAAAGCTTCCAATCTAATGCCGTAACAGTAGCATTTAGTCCACCAGCAGGGTTCGGCTGAAACTGAACTGGAAAAGCCATTGCTGTCGCCATCTGAGTCATCGCCTCATCCCCTTTTTCTAACCCCTCTCGTGCCAATGCATTCCAAGCCCGACACCTTTCTTTAGCGATCTCTATCCCCAGCCCATCTTCTGAGCCAGGAGTAGAATTCTCGCTTTCCGGCGTCACAGTCTGGCTGGATGCGTCAGGGCTACTCGGGGCAGAAGCGGGGGGAGCGGTAGGGAGAACTCGTTCTGAGCTTTCCTGTCCCGTCTCTTCGGAACGTAAAGGTGGTAAAACAAGCTCACGAAACGTAGGCGGTAATGGCCACCTAGTTTCCTCCTCCCCATATCTGGTGTTTTTCTCTTTTGCCGCAACTGCGCCCTGTGCAGCTCTTTTTTCCGCCTGATATCTGAGCAATTCATTATGAACCATCCTCCATAACTTTCCCAACTTTTTTGCTGTCTTATCATCATTCAATGTTAATTCCCATAATTTATCTCCAAATTTTCGCCATTCCGATAACTCATGAACTGTATGTGGATTAATAAAACAACCTTGCTCTACCCCATAAGCTAAAAGCCCCTGAAGATCCTTTTTTACATCTATTCCCTCAACCCGGCGTTGTGTCAGCCAGGATGCAAATAAATCATATGCTGCTTGCCTGTCCATACCTGAATTTTTCCGTTGCAGCCTTTCCAGGTCTCGGCAGCACGTATCAGCAGGGTTCACCTCTTATGACACCCAGGGCGCGGGCCTTTTCTCTTATTTCAGTCGCCTTTCGCCGTCCTCGCTGCTTAAGGACCTGAACAACCTTCTCTGGTCTTTATCCTTCGTGGTGCCCTATACGTCCTTTGGCACGTATCACGTCGTTAGCAGATCACGTCCTTTGGCACGGATCACGTCGGGGTCACCACTTGTTGAAAGAACGCAGTGGGAGCCCAGCCATCATTTAATGCACAAAGGCTCAACTTTATTAGTACTCACACTTCTTTTATATCCACAATAATTAGTTCATACATATTGCAAAAAGCAAGCTCCTTATAGGTTGCTAAGGTTAGATACATTGGTTGCTAAGGTTAAATACCAATCTCTCCCTTTATGATTTCTGCAAGGCCTTCTACATAGTCCTGCTTCTGTTCTTTGTTCTTCTTTGATACTTTTCGGTATTCTCCCATCACGTCGCCGTTGTCAGCAGTTCCTCGGTGCTGTGCCCTTTCTCACGTAGCCAGTTGTTAGCAAACTGCTCCACAGCATATTTTGTTTTAGACTGCAAAAAGGCAGTTCCTGAGTTCTGAGAGCTACCGTAATAAAATAGTTGATTTCTGATACAACTAAAAATTCTGGGTAATGGCAATTCTAACATGACAGTGTTAGGCTTCCTGCCTCCGCCCACCCCACTGAGATTAAAACCAAGCATTGATATTGGTTTCAACCTTTTAGGTAAAAAAAGTTTTCTTCAGTAATCCAAAAAGTAATCTGGCATGCATTTGACAACAGAGTAATACAGATGTGGTTACTGTTACAGAATTTGTGTGTTGTTTTGGTACAGTTAAGCAATAATATTTACGGAAACAGAAGATACGCCTTTGTATTGATCTCTTACTGACAAATGAGCCAAAATCTAAGAATTGATCTCAAATACTTGACACCTTGAAACAAGGAGAATGGGGATTGTCTGTAATTTCCAAGTCCTTTGTTCTGGTTTACAGGCTCATCTTTAAATCTTGAAATGCAGACATATCTAAACCTCTGCTACAAGTGTGTGTGATCTTACCGCTGTTCACAGCCTAGCCAATAGTGATACAGGCTGAACCTGTATCACAAAACTCCAACCATGCTGCCTTCATATTTATAGTTCCCTGTTCACTTAAATAGTGAAAAAAGCATATAGGAGCATTATTTATTAAGTAGCATGAGATAAGAGCACTGTCAGCTGTTGGACATGTATTTTGGATGGCATATGTAATTGAGATCCTGAACAATTGTAAACAATCCTGTGCATTTTTCATATGAATAAAGGAGTTACCTCTAGGGACTTTGCCAGATTTTAGTCAGTATGATTATTTTCCATCTACCTAAAATTCCCCTGTGCTTTCAGTTGTGCATTTCCATCCATAGATCAGTCTGCAATAGTAATGTTAACTGCAAAATAGCTGCTGTGTTTCACCCCAGATGTAGTTCAGTTACGGATGAACGACCAACTGTTTTTATCTAGGGTTCAGTTATTTCGCTATTGATATTGGAGGGAGTTTTGCCATTGAATTAAAAAGAAGGATTGAGTTTATGATCTATGAAGTACTTATAGAATAAACTTTCCAATAAAGATGAAGACTGCGTAACAAAGAATAAACATAGAGAAAAAAAGATACTACTGCATCGTAAAGAAAGGCAGGGTTTCTGTAACCTCGGTGACCTAATCCTGACACTCCTGTTCAGTGCACATATTTGAAAGAAATTGCATTATTGCACCTTAGTGAATTGCAGCATATCAGCTGAGCCATGGTAATTGTCCCCTGTGTATTGTCATAGTCCAGCCTGTCCAAGCATCAGGATGATGGTTAGATTAACTCTTTTTACATTGTGTTTGCAAGAATTCCAGTTTATGCTCTCTCTCAATCTCTTCTCATCACATCAATAGTTACTTTTTATAAAAAAAAAAAAACAACACAAAAATTCCAACACAAAAAACAAAACGATAACCAACAACTTATTAAATCAGCTAAACAAGAGAGTACTTCGTTGTACACAGCAGTTGAACTGAAAAGCCCTCACATTATGTGTGCTTTAAAAAGGTAGACCCACTTCCCAGCACTTCTGTATCATTTCAGGTTTACTAAGATAATGGTCTCACATCAGCAATGCGAAGTGGAGTCCTTCGATCATATAACACTACCTTGTATCTTTCCTAAACTGTGATGATACTCATAGAAAATAAAACAACAGGGACTTAAGCACATCAACTGTATTTCCAAATGACCTACAAGTCAAATGACTTTATCAGAAGAGAATGTGGAGGATATTTAATTGCTGTGTGCAGTATCTCAGTTATATTACAGAGAAGACTGTTTTCAAACAGTAGAGATGCTTTTTCCCAAAATGTCTGACTCTAAGAATATTTCTTAAAAAAATAAAAAACCCCAAACCAACTCTGAGCCTTATTTAAATGTCACAAATACCAACTGAAAATGTCTGCAGAGTGCCAGATTTATGGTAGCTTCCAAAACCAGAATTTCTTAAATCTCCATGCTTCCTTTTAGGTTTTTAATTAGCCAGTGCAATTCCCTTAATTTTATCTGAATCAGACATGCTAAAATCAAATTATAAGCAAGGCTTTGGTTTTATTGACTTTGAATGAATATCTTAATGGGTCAATTCGATACCATTTCAAAGCACAGAATAATATAAATTTTATATAGTACCTTGAGGTATTGGAAAGAATCAAGAAGTTTACTCATCTTCTAAGAGAGAAATAGTAATAAAGGTTTGGTTCTTTAAAAAAAGTAGTGTGAAGTAGACATGAACTCTTCATTAGTAGCAAGTCTATATTTGTTTTTTATTATATCCATGATTAAGTAGACCACATGGGGGGAAAAAACAAACAAACAGTGTTTAGGCAAAGTTCTGTTTAGCTTGGGCATTGTCAAGTAATAAAAAATGGGCGATAAAGTACAATACATTCAAGGACAGCAGGGGCTTCAAATCTTGACAGCAGGGGCTTCAAATCTTGGATACATTGGTAATTACAAATCAACATCCAGATATAGATACCATGACTACAGGCAAGTGAATGTTTTCCTTTTGTTAGATGTGATGTTGGCCTTTTCATTCTGTAAATTAAAGAGCTGTGGGGGCAGGGGCCGGGGCGGGGGGGGGGGGGGGGGGCGGGGGAGGGGGGAAGCTGCAACTGGTTCAAAATAACCCTGATGTTCTTGGATTTGTTCTCATATAGCTATGTTGTCTGTCACAGGGTATCCTACCTCTTTTTATAAGGCAGTCTTCCTCACTCTTCTGCTTTGAAAAAAAAATTGGTAACTAACTGAAAAATCATGAAAGTTAATTGAATCCACTAAGATCTGTAGAACTGATGTGATAGTTTGTTTGGCCCATGTTTTGTTGCTACCTCCTCTCTTTCCATTCCCCCGTTTATGTGATACATAAATTGACAGTTTGGGCTGTGAGCTCTATGCCTTCTCACCTGTCTCCAGAATGCCCGTTATCAAAGAGCGCAAACTTGTTCTTACATGTGCCATTTGTCACAGAAAGGGAGCTTTACAAAGAGTACCCTGGCCATAAAAATAAAAATCCCGTATTCCTCTAGCCTCAAAAGATCACAGTCAAGATAGGGGCTGCATTGCTGTTGAGCACAGTGGAGTTATGAGGCAGAATGCAGATGATGTCGCACAGCAATTACAGAACAAATAAGGACAAGATGTTGCAAATAGATGCAAAGATGCAGAGTGTTGGGATGACAGCAGGAGGAGTGCAGGTTTGAATATATTAACTGCATTTATGGCTGTACTGTTGTTAAAGGAAGCGTGTGCTTTGAAGTTGCTTATATTTTATGGAATGTAAGAGTTGCAAATGAAAGTAAAGGAGTAATTTGTTTAGCTCTTACCTTCAGGCATTCAGGTGTTACCACAGTAGGTCTTAATAGTTCTGAAGAAATGTAGGGGCAGGGTTGTGCAACCTGATCAAGAGAGGATGTTATGTGTAGAAAGAACAGCGTGGTGGCATGGGAAGGGGAAGCACAAATATTACCGTGGTAGAAATATTCATGCACAACTGCCACCATTGGCACTGCGATGGAAATGAGTAGATACACATTTTACCTAGGTACTAATCTGTAAGTGTTTATGCAATATTGCTTATGTGAGGGTATTTAAAATCTTTTCATAACACTTCAGTTTTTAAAAACTGTTTTCAAAGTAAGGCTTTGAATCTATCCTCTATACTCTGGTACACTGAACATAATGTTGTACCTTCCACAATTAATACTAAGGATGCACTTGGAATTTCTAATGTTGGATTTCAAAAATGAACTCAGCCTCATCTTTTTATAAGTTCAAGTGGCAGCCTTGGGCAATCTCCATCTGTCAGATAATTATTCTACTTTAGCTACTCATTTCTCCAGATTTTAAAAGCTTTGCCTCATATCATCCTAAAATTATCTGTATGCTTGCAAAACGGAATGTAAATGTAGCCTTGTATGTTTTATAGACCCTTTTTCTTGAACTAGCTGCCACCTTATAGCAGTCTTTCCAGTTGCTCATGTCAGCTATTGTAATGATTATCCACTCTGTTAAAGATCCATTTCTATCTATAAGCGAGATCAAGAAAAGCTCCCAAAGAGTGTATGCCTCTCAAATTTTTCTTATCTCCCATGCACTTCTCTGCCCTATTTTACATTTGGGTAGATATTTTATTCCTATTTGGCCGTGTAGCTTAGATGTTTTACTGCTTGTGAATATTGAAATTGAGGGCTGGTGCCATCCCCAGATAAACAACTGTGAGGTGTTAGAATCTAAGAGAAGAGTGAGAGAAGCAGGCAGTGGAAACATAATCTTGGGTGTCAGATAGCTGGCTTTGGCTCTTCCAAGGAACAGGTAGGTACTATCCCATGGCAGGTCTTGTAAAGCACAGAGAGGCCCAGGAGAACTAGTTGATCATCAAGGACAGCCTCCTCAAAATGCACAAGGACATACACTTTTCCAGGGTGCAGGAAGACAAGCAAGTATGGCAGACAGCTGGCTTGCTTGAATGAGAAATTCCTGAGTCTGCTAACACAAACATTGAAGTGTATGGAAGATGTAAACAGGGACAGACCTCTGTGGAGAACATAAAAACAGTGTTTGGATGGAGAGGCAAGGAATTAGGAAGGCCAAAACTCAGCTGGAGTTGAAGATAAATGAAGGGCTTCTATAGGTACCTTTGTAACAAAAGGAAGACTAAGGAAAATGACATGCTGCTGATGCAGCAGGAGACGTAGTGAGAAGAGATACAAGGGAGGGCTGAGGTATGCAGTGCTGCCTTTGCTTTGGTCTTGACTGGCAAGGTCTGCTCTCAGGCCTCTGAGGTCCCTGAACCTCATGGCAGAGCACCAGGAAATGAATTGCTACCAACAGGTGAGGAAGTTCAAGTTAGTGACTACTTAAGCAAATTGGACCTCAGGGTACTGGGGGGCAAAGCTTTAAAATTGGGGCAGCAGTTAGCCCTCGTGCCAAAGAAGGCCAACTGATAACTGAGCTGCGAGTGGAGCAGGTGATTCTTCACCTCTGTTCAGCATTTGCAAGACTGCATCTGGAGTGCTGTGTCTAGTTTTGGGCTCCCTAATACGAGAAAGACTATTGATGCACTGGAGCAAGACCAAGATGGTGAGGAGATTGGAGAACATGACGTGTAAAGAGAGGCTGAGAGAACTGGGTTTGTTCAGGCTGAGGAAGAGAAGGCTACGTAATACTTTATTGCTGTTTACTGCTTCCTAATGGCAGAAGATGGAGCCAGGCCACTCAGGGATGCGTCTTGAAAGAGTGAAAAGCAAAGGACACAAACTGTAGAAGGACAGGAGGAGAAATTGTGTGAGAAAAGTCCAACACTGTAGTAGGCTGCCAAGTTGTAGAGTCTCCATCTTGGGAGATACTCAGAAGTTGACTGGATATGGCTGTGAGCGGCCTTATAAAACTTGGAAGCTGACCCTGTCTTGAGCACGAGGCAGATGACATGTAAAGGTCCTTTCCAATCAGAGTTATTCTATGATTACCTATAAATCAGATGTTAAATATTTTGCAAATAATATGGATCTGTTAGACATTTCATTACTAAATATTTTACATTTCTGTTTTCCTTTCTTCATGCTTTCTTTACTGTATATAAAGATTTTTTTAGAATACTTACTGTATCTAAGTTTAATTTACAAATTGTGGGATTGTCCTTTTAGAGAAGATTTTGAGTTGCAAAATAAAATAACGTATATTTTTTATAAAGAGGAATTTGACATGGTTCTTTGTTATATGCTGTACAGGTTTGCCGGATGCATAATTTTAAAACTGTCTAATTTAAATAGGGCAAATGTTCATCTTCTTTTTGCTATAGCGTGAACAATAGATACGCTGCTCTCAGACTTACTAAAATTCAGTTGTGAACTTCTTTTTCTTTTGCACCAGTATAAATTAACTTTTTTAATTATAGAAGTTATTGTTCTTGAACATCCTGTTCAAAGTGATTTTAATGGATTTTATAAATTGATATGAGCTTCTTTGAAATGCATTTTTGCATGTAGTAACTATTTGGTCTCCTTCAGACAAGGAGTATTTGTTAGATTTTGTGAGTATGCCATAAATGATACCTTAATTCAGAACAGGTTTTCCTGCATTAATTGCCTACAGTATGAATTAATATTCAGTGCTTTGTTGTTTGTTTTTTTTTTCGTTTATTGCTTAATGAGATTTTTATTGTCTCTTTTCTTGGGTTTACAGATTGGTATGTTTAAAACTGTGTTGGGAAAAGTGCATTAGTATAAAATTATTAGGGATCTGAATACTAAGTGTTTTTTCATTGTGTTTGGAGTTAAAGAATCATGTATTTAAAGGAAAAAAACCTCAGCTCAGATGACTTCCTTGCATGCTGTGGTATATTTCAAAGAACAACAACATGAACTAAGAGAGGAAAAAAATTATCACCATGGCAGAGTGGAACAAACAGACCAAACAGCCAAAGATATTGTATGTATTTTGTACTCTTCATCGGTCTTACTCTGAACATTTTATTATTTAATTTTCTGATAATACCAAACTCACAAATCATAAAAGAACAGGTATAAGTACTAAATAATGAATATATTAAAGATAAGAATAATTCATGACAGTCTGAAGTCCAAGAGTATCATTCAGTTTGTTTTGATAGCATCAGAATGTTTTGAAATTGGTTTAGGAATTAGAAACCCAGCTTGTTGTGTCTTCCTGAATTCACAAGTACTTTGGAATCAGCAAAACATGTCAACAAAATAAATGACCCTGATGCAGGTTGTTTGCATTTCTGCCATGACAGTATTATCAATATGGTATGCATGCAACTGTGGGCCTCTAAAACACTGGGGGATTATCAGCAGTTTCACCTTCCCTGTTTGATAGTCAAGAGAAACTCTTGGTACATGCACTTATCTTACAACCTCAGAGACATTAGAAAAGAAACCTACATAATTATTTTTTAGAATAATTATCCAGTATCTCTAGTTTTGTAGGGATTCAAGTTGATTGATTTAAAAAAAAATAATAATTATGAGTTTTCTTACAATTAGCATTTTAAGGGACAATGGCATTCTGAGGAAATTGGATTTTTAGTATTGGTTACTTCAATGATTTAGGATCTGCCATAGGCTTGGTAATTCATACTTACCATCTTTTTGGCTACCACCCAGCCTGCAGTTTTTTTCTGGGAAAAGATGCTTATCCTATTGTAGAAACACATTAAAATCAGTGAGGCTATAGGTGCATGTATCTGAGAGACCAATTTGCATAATCAAGGCCTGATGAGTCAATGGTAATAAAGAATCTCTGTTGTTCAGTTACCTAAGCAATAGGGAAGAGAACGGTAACTACTGGGTATGGAGCTTGTGTGCATACTGCACTTTGACAGGGGATATCTAGTACTTTGTAAAAAGCCTTTAATAGTTTTCAGTAGAGATTTGGTTCCATCTGACAACAGATGTAAGCATGTCATCCTACTAGAGGATCTTAAAATGGTGAAAATTCCTTATTTTCATACACTTTTTATGCTTGCTTGCTTTTTACAAAGCAGTCTTATGACAGTGTGAAGTAAAAACAGTTTCTTTACTGAATTCTATTCTGAAATCGACTTCAAGGCCTTTATCTTAAACACATGGAAGATACGTTCATTCACAGGATCTGCTTCATTTTTAGCATCATTGTATATTGAGAAATAAGCCTTTATTTTAACTTTAAAACCCAGATTTCCAAGGTTGTAAGTTGTTTCAGCTTCATATGAAATGAATCACATTTTTTTATTTATAAATACATATATATACACACCTGTGTGTATATACGCACTTATAGGTGACAGCTGCTGCCTTATGTTGTAAAATTAAAACCACAAAAATGTAAAAGAATTCCTTTGGCTGTTAAGAATCATACCAAAACTCTCCTCTTTTCCTCCTCATGGTTACATGTGGGAACCCTATCCTCCTTTTGTCATACTTCTTAATTTTAAAGATCGTAGAATCATTCAGGTTGGAAAAGACCCTTGGGATCATCAAGTCCAACCATCAGCCCTACTCTACAAAGTTCTCCCCTACACCATATCCCCCAACATCTCATCTAAACGACCCTTAAACACATCCAGGGATGGTGACTCCACCACCTCCCTGGGCAGCCTATTCCACTGTCTGACCACTCTCTCTGTGAAAAATGTTTTCCTAATGTCCAGTCTGAACCTCCCCTGTTGCAGTTTAAAGCCATTCCCCCTTGTTTTGTCGCTAATCACCTGTGAGAAGAGACCAGCACCAACCTCTCTACAAGGTCCTTTCAGGTAGTTGTAGAGAGTGATGAGGTCTCCCCTCAGCCTTCTCTTCCTCAAACTAAACAGTCCCAGCTCCCTCAATCTCTCCTCACAAGATTTGTTCTCCAGGCCCTTCACCAGCTTCGTTGTCCTCCTCTGCACTCGCTCCAGCACCTCGATATCTCTCTCGTATTGAGGTGCCCAAAACTGGACACAATACTCCAGGTGTGGCCTCACCAGTGCAGAGTACAGGGGGACTATCACCTCCTGATGATCCATTTTATTAGATCTGACTTGGCTATTTCCAATTCTCAGTTTTTTTCATGTAAGTATATTTCTTAATGGAACATTCTTAACTTCTCCGTTTTGTTATTTTTCCTTCTTAAGCAACATGATTTTCAATGCCTTGGTTTCATGGTTTCAAGCTAGATTACGAACTGGTTCTGCATCTGTACTCTACCAGCCGGAAAAAGTTGTGTATGACTAATGGAGAAACCAATGCCAGCGTGTTGGTCTGCTTTATAAGTAGAATAATTTTTTAATTACCTAACTGCAAAATTTATATATGTGGAGATACAAAAGCGTGTGAAATATTGAGGGGTTTAGAGACAATTCTAATGTTCTTGAAAGTTTAAAAGCATCCTTATTCAAATGCTAGTCATCCTATCTATTGTCAGACCTCTCAATCTCTGAGAGATATGACAGTAAGAAGTTTTATGTTGCACAGTTTTAATGAGGCTGCTATTACATACTCACCAAAACCAGTGCATATATCTGTATCAGTTTTCAAGATGGGAAAAATGAAATCTGAAGTGACGAGAAAACTTGCTTAGGGCAGCATGGTGTGTTAGTAAGAAAAGGACAGTCCTCAGCTGTACCCAGCAGATGGCATTTTTCCCTCTTAAAACAACTAAATATTTTCAAAGCTATAATCTTTGGCTATTTTCATGTTTCAAGCCTTTTTTCAGAAAGTATTAAAAGATTGCGCTGTGAGCAAATATTTATCAGTGGATTATAAAGGAAATACAGTGTGTATATCACTAATTACAGGATAGAGAAGATTGGAATGAGGAGAGTGAAACAGGATAGTCAACTTGATTATTTTAATTTTTTCTACCTCAAGTCTGCATATCAAACCCATCGTCTCTTACAGATGTTTATAAAAGCACTTCACTCGTTTGGTGAATGTTAAAGCATCAAATCTCAAATGCTCGATTTTTTAATCTTTTTACTCAGGAGTGAAAAATTCTGCTTGAAAGTAGATATTCTTGTGGTAGGAGATCACTGAATTTGGGGAGTAGGGCAGGGATAGATGGACTCAAAAGTGATTTGATATCTCCTAATGAAGGCTCTGAACTATTCTCTCTCCTCCAGAAGGGAAAATTTGCTATGGGCATGGTTAACCCTTCTCAACTGCTGTATTAATAACATTTCTAACTTCTTAATTTGTGATGATAATGATCTGTACACAGTTCTGATTCAGGACTCACTGTTGTTCGTTCTGCTCTAATCCAAGAAGAGAAGCAGAAATGACTCTCAAGCCTCATTGAGCAAGATGTTTGTGCTTAGTTTCTGCACAATACTTACTCACTTTGATAAAAACCTTCATACATCATTGAAGTGTTAAGAAAATTGTGTTTTGAAAGATGAATTGCATATTATGATAAAATAGAGTAATGTTTTGGTTTATAGAACAGACAATGGTATGGCATGCAAATGCTTTCTTCCAGGTGAGATAGGTCATAAATACAGTTTGTTTTAACAGTAGAAGTATTAAACTTCAGTTATTTGAATTATGTCACTAAAAACAGATACTCAAAACTGGTCATTTTCCTCTGTAACTCAATCTTATAATAGGATATGATGAATGGTTTCTGCACAAACAGTGGTAGTTTCTCTGTTGTTTACTTAGTTTCTCTGTTACATTAAAAATAAGAGGAAGCTATTATACAACTTAATTTTTTTATATGTATTGTATACCAATTGTTTCTTTCTAATATTCAGAGACATGCACTATAGAGGAATTTTTCAAGTGCCTTCTGAAGATGATGCTCTGCCTTTTTTGGAGATAAAATTAAGATTGCTTGATGTTATTTGGCTGGCAAATTTTTGTGGTTTGTTAGAGCCTGTATCAGCAAAAGGCACACCTATAGCCAGTCTGTGGCAAGAGGAATGTCCAGTGTTTTACACTTGTAAAACACTTTTGTTTGAGTAAAAATAAATTGGTCCCACACATTTAAAGCATGGCATAGCCTGTACCAATTACTTTAAAAACTTATATTGTTGACAAGTTTACTAGACAAGCCTGAGGAAGAGAAATGAACCCTAACTAGTGCAGAAAATAACTAATACTGAAATTATACAGCTTTGTCTGTTCTGTTGTTTTCTGTTGTATAGGCTGAGGGTCATTCATTTCCCAAAGGATTTTATATAGCATTTGGTCCAAATGTTTGTGTTTGTTGCTGCAAGTTGTGTTATGAAACTGGTGATTCTTTTTAAATAAAAGTTGCATACAGAAAGATTCTTAATCCAGAACATAAAGATCCTATAGATATAGACTTCACAGAGTTACTTCTCTGTTTGCCACTGTTTTTAAGCAATGTGATCTAGTTATGTGCTCTTGTTTAATGCAGAAGATGTATCTCTGTTGTTGCTCAACCTAAATTATTCCTTTGATTCACTAAATTTGAATTCGGATGAATTTCTTGCAAGACAAAGTGCATAGATTTTTCTGACAGAAAAACAGAGATGGATATGACAAGAGGGCAAAAATGTAGTGATAATTTGAAGTCAATTGTTCTGATGTAATAGCTTCAGGATCACAAATATTTTTTTAAACTTAAAATTAACTTTAAAAAAAATATTGAATAGGTTTCTGAAGCTCTGAAACTCATCCTGAGGGGGCCTGCAAAGACAGAAATATAGAAGTTGTGGAATGATACTAGCAGTGAAAAAGGATGAATTGGTGGAAGAAGTGGGGTGGAGGAAACCTTAATTCTAGAGAGCTTCTTTCTCTACCCCAGTTTTAGATAATCTGTTATTTATTTACTGGTAGCTAGGGCAGCTTTCTGCTCAGGTTTGCTGTACTTAAACAAAATGAACAACAAAACCACCCTCCACCCCCAAATTCTGCGGTTCTGTAGATACCAACCGGTCTTCTGTATAAGGAAGGACTACTGATAAGCTTAGATGATGGTGGGTTTTACTAAAAACTGATGAATGGAAAAAGGATAATGTGAAAACATACTGGCTTGAATCTACAGAACTGACTGGGACATTGGGACAATTGCAGAAAATCTGTTTGTGCCATGTGTGCAAGCTTGTGAATGTTGGGTAAGAAATAGTTTCGCAACTCTCACAAACTCTCAATTCTGTGAGTGTGCACTGTCTTTCCTCACTCAGACTTCTTTAGCCTGGGTGTCTTCATAAAAACTAAATTAACAAGAATTCTCTAGCTTGTCTGAAAACCCTTCTTCCTGCATTCTGGTCCTAAGGAAAACAATTGTCTTTTCCTTTCTTTTAGTTTTCAAATGTCAAATACAATAATTACAATCTATCTTATCTTTGAGTGATTTAAACCTGAATGAAGTGCCTGTTTGTTGTCTGATAATAAATTTTCTCTGCCATAAATAACAAGGTGGTGTTGAAAGTAGCTTCAAAGAAAGCAATGACCTATTTAATTTTTAAACAGGTAAAGGATTTCTCTGAAAGAACAACTAAAACTTGATTTTGCAGCATTTATATTAATTGTTGTCTGATAGATGTTATTTTACTGGTTCAGGAAAGTAAGTGTGTGCATATAAAATAAACCTAGAGTTAAGTCTTTTTCTGTGCATTTTAAATCAATCATGGATAAGTCTTCTTTCAGTGTAAGTGCAGATATGAAGAATTAAAGCAATAATCTGAATTTGAAACTAAATGCATTAGACAAGAAATGTAGAATTGTAGGAACTGTCAAAGTGATCCCATTGTCACTAGTCTGTGCATGTAAAATGTAGCAGAGAAATGTTAAGGTTACAGCTTAGCATCCAAAAGAAATGGAATTCCTCCAAAAAGAGTTGACCCCAGGGGCTGTGCATTACTTGTGCTGGGACAGGTAGATCTGGAGCACAGATCTGTAGTAGTTGAGTAAACGCAATGACTTTGACCACTCCTAAATTGCATTTCTCTTAAGAAACCAGGTGGTAAAAAAGATATGAGACACTTCGTTGTTGGGTTTCCTAGCTGGTGTAAAACCTGACAGCAGGGATGCGTTAAAATGTAGGTTTCCAGTCATCTATTATGAGAATATGTGCTATACTAGTTTGTTCTTTTCTCTTCTGTGTCTTCTTATCTTCTGTGATAACTGCTCCCAGATAGACTCAATTTTGTGTTTCTGCTAAAGTTTTTATTCATTCTTCTTTCCTTCTCTCACACATATTTGCATGTGAGTCTTCAGGAGTTGGTTTCTCAGTAAAGGTGATTATTTTTTATTTGCTGTCAGTTGCTACTCCAAAGTGATTAAAGTCCTGGTTAAAATGGATAGGGTTTCCATGAAATAGCTGAACTGCATTCCCGTATGCTGATTGATATGTTTCTCTCTGATGATCCGAAGATATAGGTGTGACCGCATATATAGGAAAAGGTAATAACTTATGTTATTTTGTTATCCTTATCATATGTATTTAAAAAATAGCCAAAGTTTGGGACATCAAAGTCTTTCTTCATCCTCGAGATGAACTTGCATGCTCCAGTCCTTGTTTTTCCCAGGTATATCACTTGGTCTAAGAAAACATACTACTTTTTCCTAGAGACTTTGTCTTACCTTAAATCAGACCTGAACTAAGTTCACAGGGTTTATAATGAACAATGTGACTATTTTTTTTTCCTGTAATACCTGTAATTAATTGCAGTTAGCTGTATTACCTTAAAAGGCTTGTTATCCATGCAGGTAGCTTATAATACCCCCATGAGGATCTTCTGCTTGGAAAATCAAAATATACTGAGCCACGTTGCACTAATTCTTTTAACAGGCTTTTTTTGGCAAGGGTAAATTATAGTCCAAAAGGACATGCAAAATTGCTTGGACTAAAAAATGATGTCTTGGAGGCATATTGAAAAAAGGAAAAAAATGCCCGCTTTACTGTACATTTGTTAATTAATCACTTAATAATTTACGTTACATCAATCTTCTCAGAAATAGATGAAAGAAGAGACAGAGCAGGTCATCCTGATACTAGTTAAATCAGTAGTTATCAGCCAGGGACTGGAAGTAAGTAATTTTTTTGTCCTATACAGTTAGCATTTAATCATAATTGCTTTTTCACTTGTGCCCTGTGTAATAAAAATTCCTTATTCAGGACAGTAAATGAAAAGATGCTCTCTTTCTGTAATAATACTACAGCAATTTTTATGAAGAATTCAATTATTTTTTCCCACAGTTTATAGAAAAGATATATTTTAGCAATTTGCTCATCACTCAGGCCTCAGCTTCTTTGACTTCTTAGAGAGTGTGTCACAAAATAGGTTAATAATTTCAAGTAAAGTCTAAAAAGCTGACATTGGAAAAGAGGCTAGGAATACTGATAGCATATGAAGAGCTTGCAAAATGTTTATATTGCACCAAAAATTCTGTAGAAGCAGCTCCCTAAGATAATGATGCTTCCTGGTCCTCTTCCTCAGCCCTTGCGCAGGCAAGTGGGTCTGGTGCTGCATGGGACTTCTTGGGGTGTTTGTGAACTCAGATGTGTCAGTACCCCAAGTGGCTGGGAAGAAGGGAGCCTAACTAGTGCCCTGTGTGTTTTCAATAGCTGCATCAAGTTTATGTTGCTGTGGAGATCATGGCGGCTCAGGAGAAACTGGAACAGTAGTTCTCAACCTGGGAGCTGTTGCTGTGTTGCAAATACTGTGCGTGGAGCAGAGGCATCTCAGAATTTTTTTTTGTTCCTAATTTGTTTGCTGGCTGCCCTCTGTTTCTTAACATCATCCAGGCTGACATCATCCCAGCGCATTCCCATTCCCCTCCTGGTGGCTCAAGGTTCCCCTCTCTCAATTTGGGAATCAGCATAAATGGTGCTAAAGTTCAGAGAAAGAAGAAGGGGGAAGGGAAGGAATGTATTGGAGGGAGATAGTAATCTTAAAAAGCCTGAACAAAACCAAAACAAAATCAAGGGGCAGCTGAGTGTTAAAGTCAGAAGTAAAGGAAAGAAAGAAGAATGGAGAAAGGAGTTACTGGAGGTGTGGCACTTTTGAAGCAAGACAGAGTATCTTGGCAGCAGAGCAGTGATTTTTCCTTATAGAGAAAGGAGCCTGGGTAAGGATGCTGATTGTTTGAGCAGAGCAATACACCAGAAAGACAGGGCAGCTTTGCTGCAAATGCCTTCTAGATTACAGATGCAATAATCAGTATTACAGTGTTGGGATCTGGTATTACAAGGTAACAGTCCTTTCTTTTGCCATCCAGGAAAGTACTTCAGCTGCATTTCTTAATACTTCAGAGTGCAGAATACTTCATTCTGTGTTCATTACTACCTGAAGAATTTCTGTAAAAGAAATTTCATTTTAAACTTCATATACTGAATATGCTGAGGGCCGTAATTTTATAATGAAGAGAGAGCTAAATCTTGCACCATCTGTGCAGGTTTCAGAAAGAAGAGTGAAGCATTCAGTAGAGTTCATTAAGTCTTTGACAGCCTTCCTACCTTATTTTGGGTGTTTGTAGCAGTTGGATGTTCATGTATTCTGCTGATGGCACTTGTGTCTAGGTAGATGGCAGTTGGGTCTGTATCACATCCAATTCCAGACAAACAATTGGTTGTTTGTTACGGGCTTCACTTTGGGATTGCGATCTGTATTAGTCGCCCATGAACCCTTCCTAAATGGTTTCTAGACTGTAATTCGATCATTTCTTTGGTTCTATGTGATTAATTACTAACGTATTTGTTTTGAATAAATCATTAAAGTGGTGTGGGGAAACAGGAAGAAAAATCAGTTGGAGTGGTCTGGCAGTGCACATAAGGCTAAGAGTGCTCTTTCATGATGCCTTCCCATGGAGGATCTTTAATAAGGTGGGAATTTCCATATTGATTATATCTCTCATCCATGTAGACAAGTAAATTTTATATTCTTTAGTATTTTATTTTAAAGAGAAATTGTTAGTTGTTAGGCTTCTGGTGTCCCCCAGGGCTCAGTTTTGGGGCCACTCCTGTTTAATGTCTTTACTGATGATCTAGATGAGGGGATCGAGTGCACCCTCAGTAAGTTTGCAGATGAGACCCAGTTGGGTGGGAGTGTTGATCTGCTCGAGGGTAGGGAGGCTCTGCAGAGAGACCTGGACAGGCTGGAGCATTGGGCTAAGGCCAACTGGATGAGTTTCAATAAGGCCAAATGCTGGGTGCTGCACTTGGGCCACAACAACCCCCAGCAGCGCTACAGGCTTGGGGAGGAGTGGCTGGAGAGCTGCCAGTCAGAGAGGGACCTGGGGGTGTTGACTGACAGCCGGCTGAACAGGAGCCAGCAGTGTGCCCAGGTGGCCAAGAAGGCCAATGGTATCCTGGCTTGTATCAAAAATAGCGTGGCCAGCAGGGACAGGGAAGTGATCTTACCCCTGTACTTGGCACTGGTGAGGCTGCACCTCGATTACTGTGTTCAGTTTTGGGCCCCTCACTACAAAAAGGACATTGAATCACTCGAGCATGTCCAGAGAAGGGCAACGAAGCTGGTGAAGGGTCTGGAGCACATGTCGTACGAGGAGCGGCTGAGGGAACTGGGGTTGTTTAGTCTGGAGAAGAGGAGGCTGAGGGGAGACCTCATCGCCCTCTACAACTACCTGAAAGGAGGTTGCAGAGAGCTGGGGATGAGCCTCTTTAACCAAGTAGTAAGCGATAGAACAAGAGGTAATGACCTCAAATTGCACCAGGGAAGGTTTAGACTAGATATTAAGAAGTATTTCTTTACAGAACGGGTTGTTAGGTGTTGGAATGGGCTGCCCAGGGAGGTGGTGGAGTCCCCATCCCTGGAGGTGTTTAAGAGTAGAGTCAACATAGTGCTGAGGGATATGGTGTAGTTGGGAACTGTCAGTGTTAGGTTAATGGTTGGACTAGATGATCTTGAAGGTCTTTTCCAACCTAGACAATTCTGTGATTCTGTGATTCTAGATATTTTTATTATGCTCCTGTGTGTTCAGTCCATGTTTCTTTTGCACACCAGGGCAGTGTCTGTGAGCTCCAGTCTAATTACGTGTTTTGTGATGAAGTATTTATCAGATCTGAATTCACCCTCAGTTGGCATAATTCAATCATCCTTTATTCTTTTGTTATGAGAAATGAAATATGGATCACCTGATCAGTCTTTGCTTTGCCCTGCATTGTCAAAAGGATACTGGTACCAACTGATTTGCTTAGGATACCTTAATTTGTGCTTCAGAGCAGTTCGCAATATTTTCTCTGAAAAGCTTTGGCATGCATAATATCATTTTTGATATGTAGTAGAGTCACCTCTATGGGATGTAGAAATGCCTTTTCTTTTTTGCAGAGGAATTCTCTCTAAATTTGGCCAACCTGCAGAGCGGCCTGTTTTCTTTTACTTGGAAGTGCTAGCTGCCAAAGTCTGCCACCAGTGGTGCGGCATGCAGGGCACTGGGAAAACCAGAAAACTGTTGGAGCAGCTGTGCTGACAAATGAAGGGCAGAATGGTGGAGATTATAGCCAGATGAGACCACCCCATTCCACCTTTCCTGCCAATTCTTTGTCATGGTTTTTCAGCAGTAACAACCTGTGTTAAAATTGCTGACTATTTGTTAAAATTGCTGACTATTTCAATTTCCAGCTCTGCTCTGATGATTTAGAACAGTTGTGCAGGACAGAAGTTTGGGTTCAGTTTTTCTATTTTAAAAATTGAAAGACCGAGGATGAAGGAATGGCAGAACCGCATATGGAAGGAAAGTTCAGTGAGCTTCAAAGGCAAGCCTTTGAATGTTTAGAAAATAGCAGAGTTCTAGTTGCCAGGTTCATATACATTATGATACATTCCTTAATTAAATGGGTAAGTGCCTTTCCCTAATTCGTACACACAGGAGTACATATCTTTCACTGCAGAGGAGAGTAATGCTAAGGTTGTAAGGGTGATTATAAATATAGCATCAGCTTCCTTTCAAAGTGATGAACTTTGTAATCTAGCTGAAGCTAAAGTTGCCAGCCTCTGCTTCATCAGCAGACTTTCTCTGTTCATGACTTTTTCAGATTACTAATAAATATATTAAACAGTCTGTTACATAAATTGAATAGTCACTTGGCCTTTGTCAAGATGAAAACTGACCATTTATTCTGCCTGTCCAGTCTCTTAATCAGGGTTTGATCCGTAACAGTAAGTAGCCTCTTCCATATAAAAGTACTTACTGCCTAGTTTTATTTTTTAAAAATAAATTACTGTGGAAGACTGTAACAGAAGCCTTCTGGCAGTCTGAATCGATTATGTCAGTGTGGTGCCTCTCCTGTCCCCCATTCCTTTTTAAGCACTCTTTCATTAAAATGATCAAAAGAGAGGCAGATGCAGCCACAGTGTGAATGCAGGGGATGTGCAACCTCCTAAGTAGCACTGCCATGCGTGGCCAAGGTAGGCATGCTGAACAGTGATGTGGTAAAGGGTAGGACTCCAAGAAGTTTGCAGAAATTACCCTATTTAGGTGTTAAAGATTGACATGGGGTGTTTTTTAATAGCAATTCAGACCCTCCATATTAAGAAATGTCAGAAATCTTGAATATGTTGCATCAGGGTTTGGTGATTTATTTCACTTTAATTATCAATGTATCCCCAGAGCTTTTTTAGTACCTATATTTCTGCAGGCATTTCATTTTGGTAACTACAAAAAGAGTGTTCCTGACTAGGTGCCTTTATTTTTTCAGGGGGTCCAAACAAATCCACTAGCTTGTCAGCAGTCTCCCTCCCTTCCTTAGTTGCTCCTTGTATTTCCACATGATTGAGTGAATCTACTGAATTTTTTTTTACCAGTTTTGTTCTTGGATATATTTGAGATTTTTTTTGCCATTATTTCATTTATTTCTTCTATATCTTATTTGCTGTTAGAAATCTATTTTTCTTAAGTAGCTCCCTTAAAATGTCTTTGTTTTGACTTTAAAACATCTGTAATTAGACTTATTTTATTGAAGTCTCCTGGTATAAAGCTTTGCGTTATAGTGTCAATTCTGTTAATTCTGGGTGTTGAATTTGCCTAGTATTGTGGTCTCTGTTATATTTTAAAACATGGCCAAGGTGAAAGGACCCTATGGGGCCCTAGACTAGAACGTGGGTTTACAGTGAGTCTGCTGCAGGGCTGTGTGAGTGCTCTTACTATGTGATATGTGGATAAACCTGGGCAGAATTGCAGCACAGCCTGTGTCAGGCAGGTCCTTCAGCAAATTGGGAGTAATTTCTAACTCCTGTCCTATATTTCAGTGAGATGAAAGGGATGATATTCAGAAAGAAAAATTGACGTTTACTGTCAGAAATAGATTCTAATAGTGAAATCTCTCAGACTACGTAATAATGTCCCAGAGGAAAAGGCAAGCAGCCTCATTTTTCAGATAATTTATGGGCCAGCCTGGCCAAATTGCTCATTATACTACAGGGAATAATACTCCATTGGTGGAGGAATGGACATGATTATTTAATGGGTACTTTTTGTTTCTACTTACATTTACTTTTTACTTTTTATGGATAAGTTATATGTAAATGTAGTCAAAATGCTTCTTTATGTGATTTGCCTGCAAGGCAATGCCTGGACAAACATTAAAATATTATCAGCGCCAGCATAAACACAGCAAACAAAAGGAAATACTTTTGGAAACATCTGATGTAGTTTTATTTATAAAGTGCAAGAATGTTTCTTGAAAAATCTCCCTGTCTCTAGCAAAGCATTCTTGTACACCCACCTTCCCAAACACTGGCCCCCCCCCCCCCCCCCCACCCCAGCAGTCAAACACTTATTCAAAAATAATGCATATTAAACCCTCCTAACTCAAGGTAAACCTTTATATTGGTCAGTTTATTCTTTTTGACCATGATCTAGGAACACTTGCAGGCCATTACCTCAAATATGAGGTCACTTTGTTTTGCAGTTTTGAGCTCTCTGAATGTAATTTTTATTGGGTTGGTATATAACAGTGGTGATGTTATTCAGTGGAAGTATGTCTTTCAGGGTTCAGTTACTTCCTAGATTCCTATTATCAATAGCCAATGACAGGCAGTGATTTACTGTAGGGAGTGACGTAGTTCAGTGAAGCTTTTCAAGTATTACGCATAGGAGATTTTCTTACGAATGGTAATTAGCACATAACATTGATACTTTTGCCTGAGTTGCATGTGTTTTAGAAAGCAGCATGCTTATTAATATGACTAATAACACACAGTTGGAGTACTATTGTGGGAAGTCTGAGGGTGTTAAAGTCTGTAGTTTGTACTATCCACTGCATTTTTCCCCATGAATATTACTTAGAATACAGTTTTATGTTAATTGCTGTCACCATTAACTTGGCTTGGGCTCTTCAGCAAATTCAGAATTCACTGAATGAAAAGGTTTTGCTTACATTTTTGTGGGGTTTTTTTATTGCAGAGAGGAATTTGGCACTGTAAAATTGTTTACAGTCTTTTTTAACACTTGATTGTATCCCTTCCCAACCTTTTTCCCCTCTTGAGTTCAAATCCAGGGTTTTTTGCATCTTTACTATGTGCTGTGCATAGTATCTCTTCCAGTTCCCTCATAGCTTTTTTCAGTTTGTGCTCTAATTTGAGGAATAATGTCCTAAATCAGATATACAGTCTATTTGCTTACTCTTTACCATGATGATTATACTAGAATAGCTTATATGTGTGCATGAAAAAGTTTTCTTGCATGACTGATGAGTAAAAAATTTTGTTAGAATATTTTCATAACCTGGAAAAGTGGTTTGATAAATGCAGTGTAGAAAGCAGGAGAACACTCTTCTGTCTTGCCTGTGAAGCCCCTACTTTACCACTGTCAGTATTCTGTGTGCAAGGTTCACTACTGCTTCTATGAACTCTCAAGTTCTTTGGCTCT
Organism: Strix aluco; assembly: GCF_031877795.1. NCBI lineage: Eukaryota > Metazoa > Chordata > Aves > Strigiformes > Strigidae > Strix > Strix aluco. Next base: position 91,773,972 of record NC_133933.1, read on the forward strand.
TTTAGAACAAAACAAAATTCATGTTGTTTGCAGACCATATATGCATGTCAGTTTAAATTCACAAGATTATCTGTGCACTGGTGTTAGCCTTTTCCAGAATTTGTATTGGATCCTTTTATATACTTCTATATTTTATAATACGTAATATAATATTTTCACCATGTTACTCTTACATTAGTCTGTGAAATAAATTAATGAAATAATGATCTTGATAAAAATTGAATGTAGGAAGTTAATTCTTTTGACCCTAACATCAATTTTCATAATTCTCTATTTATGCTTTTCTGATTTTCTTCTTGCTTTTTCTTTCAATTCCATATTTGTAGAAAATGCGTAATTAGAGTTGAAAAGCAATGGGGAATGATTATCATAAGCAAGAAGCAAAATGTAATGTCACTGTAGTAGAATTCAAGTTATGGTTGAAGAGACTACTGAAGAAACTGCTTCTTTTTCCTTGGTTAAGCTATTGCAGCACAGTGCACAGTTTCGCCTCACAGTTTAAGTGAACACAGGGTAAATACAGACTATTTATTATATTCTTCAGATGACATCAGCACCATCATGTGTGTATGGTGTCCTTTCTGTTGTGCCGTGATGCTTTGTTTGTGCTCAAGTCATCGTGTGCAATAATGATATACTGGGATAATTTCTTTGCATAATGTAATTAAAAAAATTTTAAATTATGCATAAAAGTTACCTTTATCTTCAAAGGCATATGGGAAAGCTGTTCAAATAATGTTTGAAAATACAGCTGTTGAACTTACAGAGGTGTTGCTTCTGTTCTCAGGGTTGTTGTTTGTCCATGTTTGTAACTTATAAGTCATTTCTGCCTAAAATGTGCAAATGCATTCACAGCAATTTTTAGAGACAGTAAAAAGCACATACAGAACATAACAGTGGAATCCTTTGTATATGCTTATCACACAAAAGGTGTATTTTAAAATGAAATGTAAGAACATTCAGACCATAACTAGTAGTAAACCCTGTTATATAGTTATTTTATCTGACTCTCCAATTTATATTTTAAGCAGGTTGTATTCCATTTGTGGCCTTAATCATCCACTAATGCATATGCTGAGATGTTCTTAGCAATAAAGATACAGATGTGCAGAAGGGTCAGTAGCCGCACTGAGTGTCAGGATTGTTCTTTCAGTTTTGCTTCATATCTATTCCACTCTTATACACATCTTCTCAGGATTGGAATCTTTTCACCAGCAACCTCTGTGAAGACTGCAAATGCCTTTCCGCAGCCTATGAAGGATGAAGTTGTTAGGTCAGATCCCAGCCCCATTGTAGCTACTTGTTGCTGCCTCTGACTGTAAAATGGAAGTAGTCCATGCATCTTAATCCCATTGTCTCATCAGTGAAATTGGTATTCCTGTTTAATCATACCTTCTAGGGTGAAGTCCCTTCCATGCAGACACCAAGGTTGTTTCAGGTATCAGTCCACTGTTCAGTTCAACGAGAAAAAACCCTGTCTGATCTAGAGAGAGTTCTTTCAGGTCGGAGAACAGACCACAGCAGGAGCTGCTCCTCGTCACTTGCTGAAAGCAGTCAATTCCATCTACACCATCATTACAAGTACAGACATATACACACAACTGCCAAACTGAGTTCTGACAGTTTTTGCAGTCTTGCGTGCATGCACTCAAATACTTCTCTGGTTATGCAATATAACAACGTTATCTTGTTACACCTAACAGAGCTTTGGTGGCAGGCTGTAGCATTTACCGAGCTTTTAAAAACAAACTCACTCATCTAGAGTTGGTCTTTTTGGTGGTTGCAAGAGCTAATGAAAAAGAGGCAGGCAAGTCAAGAATAAATCCAGAAATACAGAAGAATCTAGAGATTTGATTTATGTGGAATGATGAACTATTCTTCAGCTACTCTGTATGTCAAGATAAATTTTAGGATTGCCTAATACAGATACTGCAAGATCCTATTTGATAAATTGTCATCAGTTCTGGGATTTTGGTGAGTGTTCTTGTGGAAATTTAAGGAAAAAGTTACATGTTCTGTTTCAGAGAGGTAGTGAATAATTGAAGCATTGCTGTAGGCAGCTCTGCATGCCTCCCACTGCCTGTAAAAAAAACAGACGACTCAAGACCATGTGTTCATTGGTCATTGTTTTCCTTTGACACATCCCACCTTTCCAATGCCATTTTCCTGACCTGTTTTCAGCCCTTCTACTGCACACATTGTATTTGTCACTCCATACTCCCTGCTTTCCAAGCCTGTCTGGCCTCTCTGCTGTTGCCTAGAGCTGCAAGTCTCAGTCTTTGTTCCTGCACGATATGCCACCGGTCTTGCAACAGAGCTGCTGCCTCGCACAGGAGCAAGTTACCGCGTTCAGCTAATCTGCAGTAACTTGCTCCTGTGAGAGGTAGCGGCTCCTGGCTCCACCCTGCTTCCTTTCTTTCTCTGCACGCTCCTTTCTAGAAACCTCCTTCCGTAGTCTGCACATCAGCACTAGAAACCAGATAGCCTAGAGGAAAATGCCCAACTGGTTTGTGTATGAACTGGTCAGAAGTTATTTTTCAGCTCCACAGTTTGCATGGCCCTCTTTGACAGCCCAAGCAGACTTGCAAGGCAGCCCTTGGAGTCTGAAGGGGTCAGCGTTTGGGGTTCAAATCAAGCTGAAGTTGTGTCCTCATGCTATACAAGTCACGGAGGAACTATTTGATGCCTGCTTTCTGCCTTCACAAAGTACTACTTAACAGCTGGAGCACTGGTGTGTTGGTCAGCTGTGCCTGAATCTGTTGAGAATATCTTGAAATACTCACCTTCATCTTAACAGACAGCTTTTAAGGAGTTACCAGGAACAGATCGTGTGTGGAGAAGAGGAAATGATCAGGCTTCCTTGAAATGGTCTGCTCTCATAAAGTCTATAGCCAAGGGTTGTTCTACTTCCCATGGCCAAAGGTGGTAGGAAGGGGGCAATGGTACTGGGACTGTCCCAGTCCCCAAAGCAAGGTCAGTTGTGCTTGGGGAGGGTGAGCTCAGTGGTAAATCAGTCTCTGCTAGTCCTGTAACCCTAATCCACCCATCTTCTCCAGTCCAGAGCTCTGCCCTGATTCTTTCTAACCCAGAGGGCTGCTTTATCACTCCTTTATACCTGTCTCATCCCTCTCATGTTCCACATTCCCTGTCATCTCATGCTGTCTTATTCCAAGTTTCCTTTCACCCAGACCCTTAATCCTGTCCTGTATTTATTTGCATTTACCCCCTTCACATCACTGTGCCACCACATTTTTTGGATTGCTGTGCCTGACCATGCCCACTCATACAGTCAGCTTCCCCCACAAGCAGCAGTGCCTGACTCCTGCAGCTCAGATCTTGAAAGCATTGGGTACGATTTACATGCCAGAAAAGGCCAAGCTTAGGACTCTGAAGGCAGAAGATAGGGCATTAGGTGGTAAGTAAGTATATGGCAACATTTTCTTGGTACTGGAAAGGCCGTTAGGACCTTGACATTATATTGGCAAAAGTCAGAAATGGTTTGTCCTGACGCTTTCAGGTTTTTTATGCTGTTTGCATGAAACATAATCATACAGCCCTAGTAGGCACGTCGGGCTAGAAGTCTGCTCACTTGGATGTATAGGACAGGAGTGCAGGGAGTGTAATATTACGTATGAATAGAACCACTGCTTCTTGGAGTGATGTTTCTTTCCTTCTACTTACAGAAAAAAAAAGAAGGGAATTGTGTTGATAATGTATTGAGTGGAAGAGACTACAAATAAAATATACAGAAATCTATAAGCTAATATGATTAGTTGAGGCAACTTTGTATATTGCTACATATTTTCAAGTAAAAGTAAATACATGTGTTGAAGTGGCAGTAGGCGTTTGCATTTTTGATAATTGTTTCTCATAATGTTAAGGTAATTATTTGACTATGAAATTCAACTATGTTAATTGCATTGTGAAACTGTCACCACTGTTTCATAGATGGGTATTGATTTTGGCCAAATACAGGTGATGCCCAGCTCTTAGCAGGGTTAGGTGTTGAGTACCGCTGATGGCATTCTGAGAATAGAACTGTGTAAATGTGAAATTAGGTAAGAAATGGAAGACTGACATTTTAAAAGAGAGCACTGGCATAAGGAAACATAGAAGTGCTTATAGCCAAACCTGCCTACCACTGGAAAGTCTTCAAAGACAAAGGGTAGTTAGTTGAGAGCATTAGGAGACAATATCTGGGTCAGTTTAGACATGTTGAAGTTTATGGTATAAATTTAATTTTAGTATGGTAAAGAAGAACTACAAGAAAGGCTATGTGTAATTTGAACTTCATGATTGGTGAAGAATACATCTTAATGGTAATTTAGAGATCAGTCGTGCTGAGTTCCTGTGGCAGAGATGGGAGATTGGTACATGCTCCTCTATCTCACCCCTCTCCTTAGTGGCACATGGTTTTCTGATCCAGCCGCTGGTGGCTGCTGTGGGGGTGGTGACACTCTTGCAGCAGCCTGGGCTATCCAGAGCCTCAGCTGTGACTCTTGCCACAGTCTGCTTACCTCTCTGGACTCTTCTCTGTGAGCTCAGTCTTTGAAATATGGAGAAGATGCTGATGAGAGAGACCCTGAAGTAAAAGAGCTTATACTAGTCATGAGATCCAGAATTTTTTAATTGCTCAGACCATTTAGGGATGGAAGACCAGAGTCTTTCAGGACATTAAAATATGGTTATATTGGTTTGCTCATTTCAACCTCATCAAGCGCTTGTATGGAAAACTGACTGATTTTGCGTGTTGATGATGTAATTTTGAACTTCAGAACTCGAGAGGAATATGAAAACTAGCAAAATGAAGAATGCAACCTTTTCTTTAAACAAGGGAGAGTTACAAATAACTTCCTATTCCCTAAAAATTTTGCTAACATTGCACTGAGTTAACACTGCCTGTTCTGAAGTGCCATATGAATGCAAATAATAATGTAAAATACTTCTCAGCTGAGACAGTGAAAGGTGAATAAATAGTAAATAAACTTGTACTGTGTTGATATCAGTCTTGTTAAGGAAGCCAATTTGTGCAGTTAATTTGCAGGTTTTGGGTGTACATCAGTGATAGCAAGTTCAATGGTGTAGACAGTTTAACTTCTGTGTGGTCTTCTGGAAAGACCAGTCTTAAGGTTCCCTAGATGTTAATTGCTTCTAAGTAAAGCCATCCTAAAGACTCAAATTTTTAATGATCCTACCTTTCTATCCAGTAAAGAAAACAATGTGAAAATTAACCATGTGGGAATAATTACCCTGTATGTCTTTTTAAGAGTACTTTTTTTGCTTTAAGGTGCCCCTCTCTCAGATATGGTGACATACCCTGAATCCTTTTTGCAAATTCTCTTTTAACCTTTTTCACTAATTACTTCCCATATGTTTCTTTTCATTTAGAAAATCCTTAAATATTTTCTGAGTTTGCTTTATAGTCTTAGGAGAAGGTTTGATCAATATGCTGGCTTTTTCAGCTCCAGATATCCGAGTTCTGAATAAATTTGACTTACTGTGACTGAAAATCAGTTTGATATGCTTATCATGACTTCCATGTACTACAGAACCATTGCAAAATGATACAGATCTTCCCGACGGAGTCCAGCACACTGAAGGGCAGAGGGAGGAAGCCACTTACCTGTCTGTACTGTGACTGATCTGTTCTGATCCTTGCTGTCTTTCCTTCCTTTGGGTATTTCTGTCAAAGCCCAGAAAATTTTTATATACCATATGTAATTACATAAGCATTTTTTGCAAACGATACGCAGTTTAACACCACTGCTTACTTAACTGTTTTACGTATGTGAATGGTTTGACTTTGTCATTTTGCTGAGTTGCACCAATTCCTGCTGTTGGTGAACCAGTTTAAGGTTATATATATATCATACTGTTATCTGGGAAGAAGTGGGAAGAATCAAAATCATGCTAAGATGTGTACATTCTGTGAGGTCAAAACAATTTACTGTCATCTAAGTTTCTCTTCTTTGTTTATGAAAACAGGCCTGGTGATGGTGAGAAATTAGTTGAAAATTAGAGCTGGTTTATATATAGAAAAAAATGTAACTCAGTATGAATTAAAACTGTGTATATATGCTTAGAAACATGAGAGACACCTCAGTGTCAGACAAGCAGAATGATGCCTACATTCGTACTTATTTCTGGTTATTTAATTTAATTCTTATGTGAGGCCTTATTGCTAAAGGGAATGGGATGCAAAATTGAAGGAAAATATAAAATAGCAAACACTTAATGAAAACTTGGAGCTACTGAAGAGAGTATGATGGGTTTTGAATGTCCCTTTTAATCAAAACAGAAACTCTTTCAAGGGTTTGTCATCAAAAGATTCTCCTTAATATAGGGTGCCTGTACTTAAGCTTTGGACCCTCTAAACTGGAATGACCACTATGCCTTTGCTTAGGAAGAGGAAGATCATGATTATCCAGTTTGAACAGCACAGTGCTCTGCTACCATTTTTGCTCACCAGTGATACTCTTGTCTGCCTGTTCATAGCAGCGGCACCCTGATGTTCCTCTGGGATTTGGAGTTTGTGTAGTAATAACATTGACTTGCACAATATCTGCAGAAATTAAACTCTTTTCCAGAGGTACCAACAGTAATTTGAGTCAACTTATCCCACTGTCCCTCTGGATCTTGGTGGTGTATGCAACGACTTCATAATAAAGAGTTGGAGAGAACAGCAGGCACAAACTGCATCTGGGGCTCTTTTTATTTAGGAAGCCATTAGACAATATTGCAGAGATTCTCTGTTACTTCTCTACTTGTAGTAATGTCATTTTTGTATTACTGTGCGTACTTTTAATTTCCCCTAATCTGTTTTAACTCTTATGCCTGCTGGTCTGAATGTGTGTTTACTAGTCTTGCTGTCCCTTTGTACCTAATGGTCTCTAATAAATAGAAGAGGCACATACCTGCTGTTCCTCCGTGTCACTGAGCAACATCCATCACAAAGAAGCCTGTGAAATTATTTTGTTGAAGAGCTGGTTGCACCATAAACACAAATTACCAGTGTGCGTCCATCTTTAATGAACGTCTTGCCTTTTTTTGTAGTAGTTCAAATAGAATTGTGTAATCAGATTTGCAAAGGTAGCTCTTGCTGTCATAATGAAGCTTGTTACCCTGCTAGGGTTCAGTAACAGCTACTGGAGATGCAGAAAATCTTATGGATGTAAAGTGATCTATTAAAAGATTTTTTTCATTTTTTTAGGCTACTCACCCAGAATGTTGGTCTTCTTTATGTTGGAAACTTTGACAGACCTTTTGCACAAATTAAGGTATGACTAATAAGCTGGGGGGGGAGGTGGCTATTTAAATTATTTCACTTCTGTATGATTTAAGTCTTGATTTAGAGAATCTCAAGTTATCAATACAGCTTCAGGAAAAATAATGGGAAATAATGCTACTTTGGTAATGTTTACCATATTCTGGGTTTGCTTCTAGTTACATCTGTGTACTTGTCAAAGAAGTTTAGTTTTTCCTACAGGTTTTTGGGGTTTTTTTTGTTTGGGTTTTTTTTTTTTTAGGTTACCTTTGTCAGTGACATTTCAAAACAAAGCCTGTTTTGGAACTCTGTAATTCTTTTAAGTGATCTTTGACAGGGAAGACACTGCAGTAAAATGCACAGATTACTTTCCCAGTATTATTAGATTTATTATGAAAGATGCATTATGTCTTTCATATCTTTTATGACTTTATTTCTATTATTATTTTCTTTCTGTTATGTCATTTATGTCCTTTATGACTTATTTTTTCTTTTCCTTCAGTCGAACTGTAATAGTTTCATGTTTCTAATTGCCAGTTGCTAATTAGTTATTATCATGTCACTTGCAAACAAAAACATTTTACAAGAATATATGGACAGATTTTGATGAATTTCATTGGGACTTTTCTTAGGACAAAGGGAGGCATTAGCATGTCAATCATTACACTGGAATGTGGAAATGTGGTATCTGTTTTAGAATGATGAAATGTTTCCATGTCCCAGATGATACCTGTAATTACTAATATTCTGCACTCTTGGCACCATCATGTGCACACGCTTGTGCCTCTCAGAATTTTAAAAGCCTTGGTTTTGTTCTACATCAAAATGAAACTTAATTTCTAATACTCAGATGTGTTCCTTTGCCACCTCTAATTACATTACTAAAGAACAATATTCCCAATGGTATCTAGCAAATACTTGCTTTTTATAGCTTAAACCTTAGTACTGTTTTAAAATAACAGGTGCATGCTTTTCATCTTCTCTCTTCGTTTTCTCTCATCTCCCGTTTTTACATGTATGCTATTCAGTTTGGCTAGTAATCAAGCAATTTAAATGTTTCTTGCACAAAACGTCTTGCCAGAAGTTTTTTCATCACAAATCAGCTTGTATATTTTTGGTGATAACTCTTCAGAATAGTGCTTGTTTAAATGCTTTATAAAGGTTCTCTCACACTGTTCTCCCTTCCAAATGAGACCCATTCCTGCCCTTGACTGCCCCATTCACTTATAATAAGAAGCAGCAAAATGGGGAGGTTTTCCCCACAGCTGGGAAGTTTGTAAATTCACTGGGTGGATTTGAGAGGAAAGAGGCATATACTGCACTCATTTTCAGCCACTTGCAGCCAGCAGTGGTATTCTTCCCATCACTTCTGACCAGGGAGAGGCCCTTCTGCTCACAGGACAGCTGCAAAGCAGACCTGCTGCAAAGCAGGATCAAACTGCAGGACTGAGTATCCTATCACTAGCAAATACTTAGGGAGAGAGTGCAAAAACAGGATAAATACAAAGTATGCGGCCAGTTTCTTGCAATTTGCATGCAGGGCCTTCTCAGCTGGAAGTTGTAGCTGCATCCTGATGCTTAATAGACTCAGTTGGACCTTCCTCCCTGAATATGCCTAAGGGATTTTCCACTAAATTTTCAACATACAAAGCCATACTATCACTGTGAGTTAAGGTATTACTTTATTTTTTAAACCTGTTGCCAAATAATTAATTTTGGTTCAACCTAGGCCTTATGTCAGGAGAAGTGGTGAGCAGTCATTCTCTATTCCTGACTTTATCTTCTCTTCCACATAATCTTGCATCTTCCAAGCTACAAAAATTTAATCTATTTAGTTGCTCCCTATATCCAACCATTCAGTATTTCCAATCAGCACCGTTTTTGTTCTTTGTACTCTTCTGTATTTCTACTGTTGCCTTTTTTAAGGTAGAGAATGGCACAATATTCAAAATATGGGGCACAATAATGTTTTTTTGTTCTTGCTTGATAAATGTGACATACATTTGAGTAGGTTACTGTTAGACTTTCTGGTAATATATTGCTGGTGTAGTCTCATCCTAAATGTTGTGTTTGCCACAGAATAGGTAATGTGGATATTCAAAATAATTTAAGTTACTACCTAGGAAAAACAAAGCTTATTATCCACTAAATTACTGTTGATTACATAGACATGTTTGAATAAGGTAATTCCACAAGCTGTGTTCTCTAAAACATAACTTTTATTTTTGGAGCTATAGGCATGTATATGAGCATACATTATTTGCACACCGCTTTTTTGCTTTGTTTCTGATGCTAGAGGTAATCCTGAAATGGTAAGATAATTTGTCTCAGGATCATCTCTTCTGTGTCTTATATTATTAGCTGCAACTGGGAAATAGTGTGCAGTTAACAAAAACAATAAGCTTTTTTTAATTGAGGCTCCTATCTGATTGCTTGGAGATTCTAGAAAGAAGTTGGCTACATGACAACAGGAGGAATTTGTATAGACTGTATAGGGTTTCATCCTCTTGGAGGTCTTCAGCACCAAAAACCGGGAGTAATAATTCACATTAAGAGTTAGTGCTGTGAAAAGAAATGTATGTACTCTGGAGATGTGCAATGATCTTTTGTAACTGCTGATACAAGTTTGTTTCATTCTTCCCCCAGCAGTTCTTCAGGTCTTTCAAATGCAGTGTTAATGATTCCACCAGTTAAAAGACCTGTGAACTGCATTTAGTCCTGGAATAAGGCAGTCTTTGTAACCTTTTAGTTCAGATATGCTTTTGCTCACTGTGTGATGGTTTGGTCTCTCTTGTTATATAAATTACCCACTCATGCCCATCTGCAAACATCCCAAGTACTATGTATTCTATTAAGATAGGGCATTTCTTGCCAAACATGTGCATTAAGGAATGCCCCAAACCACTACACTCCTCTGTAGGTGTAGATATATTACTCAAAGTGAACCATTATTATACAGCAGTACTTCCAATGCATTTTAGTGCCCTTTCAGTTGGACAAATAGGAATGTTACCAGCCTTTGAAATATTCATAGTAAGCATATAAACTGCCATGCTAGTACTCATAAATTCATGTTTCAATTTATGTACATTTACAAAACTGCAGAGAGAGGAACTCCTTATCAAAGTATCACTGCCCAAAAGCAAACAAGTTTGATTTTTCTAGAACTGTGCAGGAAGATAATTGCACCAGTGTCTTTGATGAAGAAGACTGTAGATGGCAAGTCTGGGAAGAAATTTTGAAATACTTATGTCTCTTCTAGGATGATTTTTCTGTCTATCTTACATGCAATAATTCATTCATATTTTTATATATGAATATTTATAATGTATCTGAGACATAGATGAGCTGGTAAGATTAACAGAAATTACCTGATCTTCTTCCTCCTGATTTGCTTTCAGTGGTATCAGTGGTATTGCTTGGTAGATGTTTGATCTCTGTACTTCATTATGCAAAAGGAATGTGAAGCATTCACTCCTGGAGCTTTTGAATCCTGTATCCGGTAGCAGGTATATTAAAAGAAATGGAAGAGTGTGTTTTAGTGGCTAGAGGGATCTGCCTGGAACTTTTCTTTTCCAGTAATATGCCAGTTCGTAGATACTGCAAGGTTTTCTATGTTGCTACTTTGAACAGAGTTCATGCTACGGAACTTTTAACTTACTGCATAATGCTTGGCATTGCTCTTGTCCTAGAGTAATAGTCCGTGAGTTTCAGTAAGCTCAAAGGCTCATAAAAACGATGGCTATTTTCGTTAGCTGGTGAGAGTACTAAATAAATTAATTATTTGAAAGTCAAATTCGCTGTGGCAATGTAGTTTTTATTTTCAGAGGACTGTTCTTTAAGGTTATATTGAAGGAATCTGTTTAATATAGGGTAGTTCCTCTTATATTTTTATTTTATTTTAAAACGAAATTATTCTAATTTATTAATTCTAACATCTGTTCAGAGGTGGTGTAAAACAGTTTCACGACACGTGTTCACTTTTTGTATCTTTTCCCATATAAGTAGCTATGTTGTAGTAGTAGTTACTGTCATATACTTCTGCATTCATTCAGGAACTTCAGAGGAATTCAATGATTTGCAGCTTTCTTTGGATCTCACGTGGTTGTATTTATTAAATATCTCTTGGAAACTGGATGAAAGGAAGAAGGTTTCACTTAAGTGACAATTTTGATCTGCAACATAAAGCATTGACATCAGCTGGAATTAACTGGCAGGGTTTCTTAAATCTATTTACATTAAATATTGTTTGTATCTTTTACTAACATTGAAGTTATTAAAGCAAAAATTTTATCATAGAAATTTTGTGTTTATTAGAAGTATCTAATTTAATAGTCCCAGCATACATATAATAGTCACCTGATGGAAGAGTATATTATGGGTTTTTTAACCTTTTCACAGAACAAGAAGTCTTTATAACATATATGACCTATTGTTTTTAAAATAGAGATTTGATCAATGTAGATCAGAATGAAAACTTAGCTACACTATATCCAGTAATAATAGCTATAAAGAAAATGATATTGCTTAATCAATTTATTGGGATTGAAAGTTTTTGCAGTTCAGTTCCTAGATGCTTCTGGGATTAGGGGAAACTGTGCAGAACACTGTGTTCTCCATTATTAATCAGTATGAAGCTTCTGGCAGTCTTTACTGTTGAGCTAATGACTAGTTTCATTTTGGGCTCTTAACACATTAAATTACCATTTAAATAAAGATTAATTACTGCTATTTTATTTTTAGTATTTTAAGAGTAGTTATTAAAAAGTTTCATAATACACTACTTTGTTCAAAATAGAATTGTTTGATTTAATAGAATATGAGGAGAGTTATGGTGAAAAGAGTATTTTGGAAATAGTGATGTGTTCTTAGTATTTTGTTTCTATGGTGGAAAGTGGAAAGATTCTGAAAGTTTTAAGTTTGCTTCTGGAGCATTGCTGCTGTGGTTACAGCAGTCTTGCTGTCAAGGACTAGCAAGGAATCTAGCTCTATTCTGACCTGCAGCTCGGTAGCCGTTATCTGTGATTTTATTAAACTTGAGAACAGTTTTGGTGATTGCTGAGACACCTAAACCTGCTGCCTACACTCCAGGACTGCAGTTTGGTTCTAAGTTGTTATTTGCCCAACTGCCTCATTTTCCCTCAACAAATAACACTTTTAACTTGAAACATGATGAAGTATAGTGGAGTTCTGCCAGAGAGGGATTGCAACAGGTAATCACCCCAGAGTAATTGCTCTGATCATAGCACATCAAAACCAGCAGACCCTCCAGATACAAATCCCTCCACCTTTACTTTAAGATCCGATGGCAACTTGTCAGCATTTCAGAGAATTTACTATAATGTTCCTAAGAGGTGAAACATCTGCTTCAACACAGCTGCTTTACCTTTGTCCAGACATAGAAAAGCCTGAACTGATGTCTGAGAACCACGTTAGACCTCATTCATGACTCCTTCAGCAATATCAAACATCTGTAGATGATTACTGAAGTAATTTGCCACAACTGTTTCTTGAAAGAAGAGGGCAAAGGCATGAACTGGTGCATTTGCTGCTTTCAAGAGTTTATTTTTTTAAGGAAGGATAAGCTAGTGACTTCTTGACTGAAGCTGGCATATTTTTCTTCCCTGAGTGACAATGACTTCTACTACCAATTAGTGATCCCACAGCTGGGTAGACTGCCACTGTCTAATCACAGAGGACAGATACAGAGCACCTTGTTAGGGTACAACTCTTAAAACTGCTCCAAATTTAGGAGGGGAATTAGTCCAACTTTCCCCTATACTCAGTTGCTGTCCTGACAGAGCTCCACAGCAACGTGGTCTGTACAGTCTTTTAGCAAAATACATGTAAAAGGTTTCCCTCTGTGCCTGTTGACAGCCAGTAAGAGTATGTTGGTGCCCTAATTATTTGATGCTTTGCTTACTGGACTTTCGTACATATTGACAAGAGTTTTTTCTGTTTACTACCACAACAGGAAAGGATTTCTCATTTGTCATGGTGAAGTCATAACCTGAGTTTTGTTTCTGTTGCCTTCTCTTACTCTTATTTCCCCTTCTTATTATTTTGTGCTGTTAGTGTATTTGATATGAAATGCCATAGAATAAAACATAAAGATATTGTGCCTTCAGCTTAAAGAAGATGGCAAATACAGCACTAGAATCCCTGGAGTGAGACATTCCTGAGAAAAAGGAAATACAGATTTATCTGTAGGTGTTTGATTCTGGTTGTTCATGTTGAAGACAAATGTTTTCAAATAGAAAGAGACACCACTGGGTTGAACAGAGGCCTGTCAAATTCAAGAAAAATAGTGGTAACTCGCTTGGTCAGCTTAGTAAGAAGTGACAGAGAAGGATTATTTAATCTTCATGTTAGCAGAGTTAACACAGGTGATGAGGGGAAGAAGGGGAGATTATTTTAAACTGGGAAAGTAATATAGGAGAATCACAGAATCGTAGAATGGTTTGGATTGGAAGGGACCTTAAAGATCACCTAGTTCCAACCCCCCTGCCATGGGCAGGGACACCTTCCACTAGACCAGGTTGCTCAAAGCCCCGTCCAACCTGGCCTTGAACACTTCCAGGGAGGGGGCATCCACAACTTCTCTGGGCAACCTGTTCCAGTGTCTCACCACCCTCACAGCAAAGAATTTCTTCCTTCTATCTAATCTAAATCTACCCTCTTTCAGTTCAAAACCGTTACCCATCATCCTATCACTACCCTCCCTGATAAACAGTCCCTCCCCATCTTTTCTGTAGCCCACTTTAAGTACTGGAAGGCCGCTATAAGGTCTCCCCGGAGCCTTCTCTTCTCCAGGCTGAACAACCCCAACTGTCTCAGCCTGTCTTCATAGGGGAGGTGCTCCAGCCCCCTGATCATCTTCGTGGCCTCCTCTGGACCCTCTCGAGCAGGTCCATGTCCTTCTTATGCTGGTGGCCCCAGAGCTGGACAAAGTACTCCAGGTGGGGTCTCATGAGAGCGGAGTAGAGGGGGAGAATCACCTCCCTTGACCTGCTGGTCACACTTCTCTTGATGCAGCCCAGGATACAGTTGGCTTTCTGGGCTGCGAGCGCACATTGCTGGCTCATAGTCAGTTTTCCATCCACTAGTACCCCAAAGTCATCCTCTGCAGGGCTGCTCTCAATGCACTCATTGCCCAGCCTGCATTTGTGCTTAGAATTGCCCCAACCCATGTGCAGGACTTTGCACTTGGTCTTGTTGAACTTCATGAGGTTTGCACGGGCCCACCTCTCAAGTCTGTCAAGGTCCCTCTGGATGATATCCCTTCCCTCCAGCGTGTCAACCGCACCAGACAGCTTGGTGCTATTGACATAACAAATGGGTTATGCTGAACAGAAATAATTTTATTCTGAAAGCTAAAAGTATACTTTTGAAAGCTACAGATCTGGATCCAACTTCCGCTAGGAATAAACACCTTTACAGTGTTGAGAAGAAATGTGATAATTATATGATTTGATGACTGTGAAAGAAGATAAACTCAGATAATCTGAGTCCCTACGTTTCATTAAACACAGTCTCTCTAAATTAAAACACACAAACGGGGTATAAAAGTAAAGCTGTATAATAATATGCCTCTTCTGAAAGGAGGTTGCAGAGAGGTGGGGATGAGTCTCTTTAACCAAGTAATAAGCGATAGGACAAGAGGTAATGGCCTCAAGTTGCACCAGGGAAGGTTTAGACTGGATATTAGGAAGCATTTTTTTTACAGAACGGGTTGTTAGGTGTTGGAATGGGCTGTCCAGGGAGGTGGTGGAGTCCCCATCCCTGGAGGTGTTTAAGAGTAGAGTCAACATAGCACTGAGGGATATGGTGTAGTTGGGAGCTGTCAATGTTAGGTCAATGGTTGGACTGGATGATCTTCAAGGTCTTTTCCAACCTAGACAATTCTGTGATTCTGTGATTCTGTGAAGTTCAAACTATAGGATAAAGTAATCAGCATTAATAATACATACTTATTCTTGTTAACGGTCTCCAATCAGAAGTGGTGGGTGGTTCTAATGTTTTGTAGAGTTTTGTGGGATATTACATCAGGATTTTCATACTGTCGTGCTAGATGTGGAGGCTGCGCTGGGCATCGTTGGAATTGCTAGTATTGGGCTGTTGTGAGGCTGCATAAGGAAATCCTTCTCTTCTTTTTTCTTACTCTGTTTGCCTTTTGTGGAAACCACCTGTATTTATGTGTCATGTAGTAGTCAACACATGGGAACAGTTTCAGCACCAACACTTAAAAAGTGGGGCTGATTGCCAGGTAATCTTCCAAAATCAATTTCTCAATGGAGTGGAAATTTAAGCTTTGTTCCTAATGTTTATTGTTACAAGATGACAATGTACAGTCTTCTCATGGGAAGTCATGCAAGTGCTGAGATAATGCCTTCTGATGCCTGAACCTGTCCTACTTTTATACTCATTCCTTTCTTCTGCGCTGGTTTCACATAAAGGACTGAGTCAAATTCAGCATCTTAGTTTTTATCTTCAGGGTGCTTGCATGGTCTGGGATATATGAAAAGTTGCCTTGCACAGGGTTATGGGCCGTGTTTGCCTTCCTCAGGAATGCGGAAAGGTTTTACATGAAAAATAAAGTTAATTCTCAGCAGTGAGGGCGTTTTCAGGAGGGCAGCCTAGGACTTGAAGTGAACCTGATGGAACCTGGAGTGACTGAACATCTTGCAATCTTCTGTCCCATGTTCAAGGTGCCTTTCTTTGACTTTGTGTCCTAAACAATAATCTGAACATACTCAAAAACAAAATTCTGAGTTTGTGACAGCAGTAACAGAAACTCTGAGAGATAAAAAACTGCCCAACCCACACAGTTTATGTCTTGTAAAGAAGATGAGGGAGGTGCTAGAGATAACTTACTGAACAAACTGCAAGTAACAAAACATTGTAAGGTGCTAGCAAGAAATCACCCACTGCTCATTCCTAAGTTACATGTTTGTTAAAGGTAGCAAATTTAGCTCATTTTGCAAAATAGGATACATTTGAACCATTACTTTGAGAATTAATTAGGAAAGAAAAAAAGCATATGGCTTAATTCTTTATCCCTTGACTTCCTTTCATTTCTCTACATCTTGACATTCTTTGTTGCAGCTTTTCTCCAAACAATTGCTAACTCCTAAGGGCAAGGGTCCCAACTGCCTGTGTGTTTGTATAGTCCCTGAAATACTAGAGTTCTCAGTCCTGCGTGGGAATGTTAGACACCAATAGTATAAATGAATAGTAATATATTTTATATGTGCATTTATATTACAGTGAATGCCAGCACACAGTGGGCATATTTACTCTCTATAGACACATTGAGGGGGAAAAAAATACTAAAAAAAAAAAAAATCTAGCTTTGGAGCTGGTGATGTAAACAGAAAAAGAATAACAACCAGAAGATCTGCATGAGCACTGCAAAAACTGAAGCAGTGATTTTGTATGCTGTCACAATTGCTGCCCCTAAGAACAAAATGTTAATGAGCTATAATTTATAAATTCACTCTGTTCTGATGGATCAGATAGTCCCCATTTTGCTTTTTGTCATGATTATGCCTGTGAATTCAGTTTAAAAATTTGTTCTTTGTAAAGCATGTGGTGTTCCATAGAAGTCCACAGAATTAGGAAGATTACCTCTGCAGTTTTCTGTTGTTGCTGCCAATAAGATAGAATAATTGGTGCTTGGTTTTGGACTGGGGGGGGGGAGCAACTTTTGTTATTTCAGCTCCTAGTAGGTTTTTTTGAAAATCAATCCAAGTTTGTTCTTACTAAGCACAGGGTAAATTAAGCCTTCTGAAAAGGTTAAAATAATACATAATTGATGGTAGATCTTAATTTATTGGGTTTTTTTTAGTTTTCTATTTACTTCTGTATTAACTGTTCAAGAAAAAAAGAATCTTAAAATGCTTTTAATGAGTATTGTAAAAATGAACAGATTGCAGTTTTTTAAGCTTTCCGTTTCCTGGGTTTTGGAATACAAATACATCCTAGCAATAGAAAGCCAGTATGATAATACTTCATTTCTCAAAAAGCTTAGAAAAACAAATGCTGTCAAAGGAACCTCGTGAAGTCCAAGAGAAGCAAATGCAGGGTTGTACATCAGGGACAGAGCAAGCAGGAGCCTTAACTGGCAGTCCTGCAGAAGAGTGCCTGAGGGTCCTGGTGGCAACAAGTTGAACTCAAGCCAGCCACCTGCCCTTGCACTGGTAAAGGCCAACCATACCCGGGGTTGTGTTAGCTAGAGCATAGCCAACAGGTCAAGGAAAGTCACTGTTCTCTGCTCAAGCATTTGAGATGCATCTGGAGTAGCCATGCACTGTTCTGGACTCCCCAATGCAAGAGAAGTCACCCTACTGGAGCAGTTCCTGCAGAGGTCATGACAAAGGGTAGAGCATGTGGCCTGTGAGGAGAGGTTAAAGAAATTGGGTTTGTTTAGAAGAGGAGGGAAGAGGGGGAAGTAATTGCAGTCTTCCATCACCTAAAATGAGATTGCAGAAAAAAGAGAGCCAGACACTTCTCAGAGATGCTTGGGGAAGAAGAAGGAAAATTCCAGTTGGATGTAAGGAAAAAATTTTCATGGTGAGATTGGCACAGCAGCAGGTTGCCTGGAGAGGCTGTAAAATCTCTGTCCATGGGGATTTTCAAAGTTTAACTGGAAAAGGCCCTGAGCAACCTGATTTATCCTTGAAGTTAACCCAGCCTAGAACCAGGAGGTTGGATTGGGTGATGGCTGGATGTCCCTTCTAACATGAATTTACCAGGTTTTGTGACATTCTAGAATATAAGCAGTCACCACTGTGAAATACAACTAGTTCTTAAGGTTTTATAAAACCGCATCATTTATTATGTTTATTGGGAAATCGCAGAACTGGATGTTTCTGAGCCTCTTCTATTACTGATTGAACAGAGCTTAATTTCAGTCTGCAATACTAACATCGAGTATACCAGTCAGTTCTTCCTCCTTATCTTTTGCTATGGCTGCGTTATGCAAGGTATTCAATACTTCCATTCTTAGTACCTCATTCTTTTCTTGTTAAATGTTTACCTTGGTAAGTGGCTGGTTTTCTCATATCAAAAATATGAAAAGATGCATCTTTTTTTCCATTAAGAGGTAGAATTGCATTATCTTCCACAGATTCTATGGTCCTCTTGCAAAGAACATGCTGTGTTTTTGTCACTAAAATGTTTATTCAGAAGAAGAAAGGTGGGGTGTTTTTTTTTTTTTCCTTTGAAGTCATTCTGCAGCTATTTTCATGTAATGAGACGGTATGGATTTTCACAGAATCACAGAATCATCTAGGTTGGAAAAGACCTTGAAGATCGTCCAGTCCAACCATTAACCTAACATTGGCAGTTCCCAACTACACCATATCCCTCAGCGTTATGTCAACCCGACTATTAAACACCTCCAGGGATGGGGACTCCACCATCTCCCTGGGCAGCCCATTCCAACGCCTAACAACCCATTCTGTAAAGAAATGCTTCCTAATATCTAGTCTAAACCTTCCCTGGTGCAACTTGAGGCCATTACCTCTTGTCCTATCGCTTACTACTTGGTTAAAGAGACTCATCCCCAGCTGTCTGCAACCTCCTTTCAGGTAGCTGTAGAGGGCGATGAGTTCTCCCCTCAGCCTCCTCTTCTCCAGACTAAACAACCCCAGTTCCCTCAGCTGCTCCTCGTACGACATGTGCTCCAGACCCTTCACCAGCTTCGTTGCCCTTCTCTGGACACGCTCGAGTAATTCAATGTCCTTTTTGTAGTGAGGGGCCCAAAACTGAACACAGTAATCGAGGTGCAGCCTCACCAGTGCCGAGTACAGGGGTAAGATCACTTCCCTGTCCCTGCTGGCCACGCTATTTCTGATACAAGCCAGGATGCCATTGGCCTTCTTGGCCACCTGGACACACTGCTGGCTCATGTTCAGCCAGCTGTCAGTCAACACCCCCAGGTCCCTCTCTGACTGGCAGCTCTCCAGCCACTCCTCCCCAAGCCTGTAGCACCTGTAGTGATTTTTTAATGGAGTGTGTGGTTGTGTTGAGAATAAAGTGTCTTTGACTTAAACTAAAAATCTGTGAGCGTAACTGGAAGTGAGAGAAGCTGGTCTTCTCAAGAGTATCTCTAAAACTTAAGAGGTTTATAGATTATTCAGAGCCATATAACTAATTTTAAAAGAACGATAGCAAAGAATAAAATTCCAAGTGGCAGCACTGGCTAGATTAGTAGCAAAGCTCAAGAGTAACAGGCTGGAAGAAGAGCAGCCAGTGGGGAGCTGTTGGATGTAAACATGCCGAGGAGACTTTGTAAGTTCATGGAATGGAGTGTAACTGTTGTGCATAATGAATATTAGTAAGGGAAGATGAGTGCGTAACAGTGTACAACAGGGAACGCCTGAGTTCTGAGAAACAAAACGTGCATATATGCTGGGAAGACACAGTCGTGTTATCTAGCATTCATACCTTCCCTTCTCCTCCAGTCTTGTCTGAGGCCTCTGTTCCAGCAGCGACACTGACCTACAGCGACTCTTAGGAAAAGCCTCCAAAATGAATCCCTAAGACCATTCATATTTTCTTCTTCAGTTCTTTTGGTTGGAGTACTTTTGTCATAATACCTATGAGATGAAGCCAACCAGCATTTTTTTATTGCGTTAGGGATGGTTGATTTGGAGTTTCCTGTTTCGTTTCATTTGATAAATGATGAGATTTGAAACCAGCAGTAGCTAATATGTGTGCCGTCAGACTTTAGTTCTCATTATTTTATTTTTTTGTCTCAGCATTTCTTCTTCTTGAATTCATTTGCTTTCTTACCTTCCTGGTAGTTTTCCAAGTATGTACTATTGACCCCATACATATACGATTCTGAGAAGTGTAGTCATACAGGAAACTGGATTTTCAAAGTGATGAGCAGTTTGTGCTTACAGTAGCTTTCCTATGCCCAGTGGTATGAAAATATACTATGATAAATGTAAGCATTAGGACATGCGGATTATGTCTCATTAAAATAACACATTAATAGACAGTTTATATTCCATATTGAAGAGAAAGCAAAACAAAAGGGTTAAGCTGTGTCTCTGAACCATAAAGTTATTGCTCACTACCGACTAAAAATTGCTGAGAAGGATAGTGGGAATGAGAGGTTTGTTTTAGCAATAAATGAGCATAGATACTGCAGATATTTCTCATCTGCATTGCATTGAGCCCTCATACTTACCACAGTGGAATAACTGATCAAGTCATTGTAAAACTGCCAGATTTCTCGTGCTGTAGTACAAGTTGTGTTTTGCTATTGTCCTCATCCTCTTTGTCACATTGTTCTTTCCCAGGCTTCAGTGTTTGAGAGTGTTCTGGCTCCTGTACGTGGGTGGTTTGGGGCTGGCACCATCTTTTGTTTTGCTTACTTACATTTTACAAAAATCATCTTGCAGAAGAGGATGATTTGTCCATGATGATTTTAAGCTCTTGAACATGGTAATTTGTTGCTGCAGCTGTTCCTGTGTTATAACTGCATTGTCAAACCTGGTTTGGGTGTGCCTCTGCACATGGAGAGCGTAATTTGTCTGAGTAATTGAAGATACCTTGATAACAACAGCTGTTTATGGGGCCAGCTCCTGTGCTTGACTGAGTTGCAGCAAGGACTGTTTTTTCCTTTGAGTAGACATCTCCACACTTAGTTTCCATAAATGCAGTTGCATTTGCATTTTCTTTTGACTAGAATACAATAATCAAACAGTATAGCAGTGTGTTCAAGCTTCTCAAAGTTTTAGGTAATTTAGGAAACTCGTTGTAGATAATTGTATTCTCAGACAGTGTAGTGTCTTAAATCTGTGTGTCTTTATTGTTTCCTTCAGAAATTATTCTTTTCATGTCATATTTGCTATCATAATTGTTCTTTATTAATCTGTTCTGATTTGTGAAATCAGTGCTTTGACCTTTCTGCAATAAAGGCTTTTGTTGCTACTGTAGGCAATTGAAATAAAGACAATAGGATGGATGATAGTCAAAGAGAAAGATTAGCTACACAATAAAGTTTCTAAATAAAATTATAAAAATTGGACCCTATTAGAAATTTTTTCTAATCAAATGAGACAATAGAAAGGTATTTGGGCAAAGTATTTTAGGTCTTTTTTTAACCATTTCTTAATTGTTTATTGTTTTAAAGTATCATGAGAACATCAGCCAAGATTAGGCTTGAGAGGGGGAGAGAAAGCAAACTGTCGTAAACAGTTTATAGGCAGAGTATGTCTAAATTTGTCAGGCTTTTTAGAGGTGAGTTATTTTGAGTCTAAACTGAACAAATTAGGTTGAACGTGATAAATGAGGTTGAACTTGTAGTACCTTTGCAAAATGCAGATGATAATGTCTTTAAAATAAATTACTCATGAATAAATCAAGATGTTGAAGTTGGAAAGGGTGAGAGATGGTATAACGGGGAAATTCTTTGACTAGGAAATTGTTTCTGAGACCTTTCTTTATAGTATATATAAAATGCATAGTGAACATCATGAATGAGAAATATTTTAAATGTCAGATACTGATAAGATTGAAGAAAAACAGTTGATGGCAAAAATGGTCGTATTGAGAGGTACTGTGCTGGTTTAGGGCTAGTAAAAGGCAAATGTAGATTAAATTTAGATAAATGAAAAAGAATAGGCCTGCAAACAATAACACAGAAGGTGGAAGAAATATCAAATGAGATAATTATGCAGGATATCAGCTTACAAAGGAAAAGGGGTTGTGGATAATATCCTGTCTAATTATAATACCTATAAAGGAGGACAGTGACACAAACTAATTTCAACCACTGTATGCCCTGCAGGCTCCCTGTATAGACACTGGAAAACAGTTGAATCCAAGGGTGAATCTGGGAACCTCTAAGAAAAGCACCTGAAAATTGCCTCACTGAGTCTTTTAAATTGCTTTCTAGAGGTACCAGGCTCTCTCAGTGGATTACGTAATGAAACTGGCTCCTAAATTTTAAGTACCTGAAGTAATGGTGCAAATACTTGTCTTGCTGTCTCTCTGGACTTTCCTAATTATGAGATTAAGGTTGGAGTAGAACCAACTTCTTACTGTACAGCTGTTTTAACTGCAAGTGAGCATTTCCAGTATAGTATTCCCCAGAGACAAGTGTTGTGGCTTAAATGTCACTTCAGCTACTGCTAATAGATTTTCAGAGATCCATTTTTTCCATTCCTATCCTCAAATATAATCTGTAAAACCAGATAAATCCTGCGATTTAGGCTGTGTTAGACCTCTGATGAGAAAGTTGGTTGCTCTTGTAGAAGGTTAGCAAATAAGGAGGAAGGTGAAATTAAACTAAATTGTGCCTGTGAAAGGCTGACCTGTAGGCAAAAAGATGAAATTTCATACTAATAAAAGTAGAAGGATGCTTATCTCCTACACAAGAAAATGATAAATAGCAGCTGTACAATTTGAACAATGCCTTTGATACCTAGAAGGCTGTAATCCTAGGGGTAATGAAGCTGTATATAGACAGTAAATCTGGTAAGATTATTTCTTTTTGCATTATTAATTTGTTCCTCTATTTGTATGATTTACAGTGAAATACTTAATTAAATTATTTTTTTATTTAATTGGCTTTCACATTTTTCATTGCAAGGGTCACGTATACCTCTGCTTGACAGTATTCCAGAATGATTATAGTATTTATATAATTTCACATTTGAGAGGGAAATATATACTAAAACTCACTTGGATAATAGTGATATGGTATCTTGTTATGTAACAGTCAACAAAACCATTGTTTATTCGCTTTTTGTTTGATGATAGTAAAACCACTGCAGTTCTATCTTTCTACCATAAAGTGAGAATAAAAGTGAAGAAGAGCAGAGCTTGGTGGTGCTGTTATATTTCAGCAAATTGAAGTTTTCAAAATGCCACTTCTGCTTCTTCTGTCCAAAGGAAGAAAAGGTTGATTGTAGAAAAAATAGCATGTTATATCTTTGGAAAAAATAGCGTAGAAAGATTTGAAAAGGAAAGATCAGAGATGTGGCAGCATTGTTAGGACCATTGTGCAGACATTTTATTTGTATTGCTGAGAACTGTAGATGTTTTCATTTACTGGGGAGAAAACTGTAAATATCCAATATTGCTTTTTATGTTACTAACTTCGGTAAGTTACTGTTTAATTGATATACAGAAAAATTTCTTCAGTGACTTCACAACCAAACACTATAATGAAATGTCGCTTCTTTTCAGAAAAATGTTACTTTCCCTTGATTAGCTGAAGTAGTAAATCTGTTTCAGTAAATGAATCTATTGATTTTAGCTTAATGTGTTGTAATAAAAAATATTTGAGTATGTTCTCAGTTGGTAGATTCATGAGATGCTGTGCTGGATTCTCTACAGGCATTGATGTGAGATTTTTATCTATTTTTCATGCATGAAGCAAAGGATTCAGCATTGGTACAGAAGGGAAGTAAAGACCTGGGTTCTGCTGGAGGACAGTTCTTTCACCTAAGCTCTGCAGAAGTCATCCACAGACTTTCTTTCACTGTCTCAGCCAAGACCCTGACAGTGCTCTAAGTGGGAGGGAGTGAGGCTATAACAAAACAGTGCTGTAAAGCCTCTTGATCCAGCTGCTCAATCTGCTAGGGCTCAGGCAGTCTTCCAGAGGTGGTTAACATCAACCATGGTCCTCACTGCCTTGGGGAACTGCCCATTGCCTGTGTATTAATGCTGCACTACTCAAGAAAATACCTGATTAGTGTCATGAGTTAACCTACCCAGTTGTAATTATTAACACAGACAAGTGCAACCCAGCTTCTGCTTCATTTCATTAGTGGGTCATGGTTATCCACTCTTGATTGCTGACTGTTGCAGGACCACATTAAGTAAGTGTTGTAGCATTTCTTTTATACAAACACAACCTCTGAAGAAACCTGTGTGGGATGTAGGGAAGAGGCTGGTCTATAGTAGAAGCAATGTAAAGGAATATGCAAAAGCAGAATTAGAGACAAGAATGTTTTTGTTCTTTTAAACAATAATGCAAGATACAATTACTGTATTTTCCTACATCATTACATTCTCTTCCCACGTGTTACGCTTTGGATGACATTAATGCATAGAAAGGTTTCAGAGTAACTCAACTTCAATAGAAGGGAGAAAAAAGGATATCTCTGAATAATTCAGAAGGATGTTTATAGATCAGTGAGTCAGAGGTTTTGGACTTACAATACTGAAGCTAACACTAAAGCAAACAGACCCTGGATTACTTAATTACTAGCTTGTTAATATTTAATTCAGAACTTTAAGGAAAAAATCTGTAATTAGTAATTAGTGCTAGTAGTTATAGCAGGAAACTACAAACCAAGGCTTTCCATTTCAGTTCATGGATTTCCCCACTGTGTGCACTCTTGCTTGACAAGTCAACTCCCTTTTACCTTGGGCTTTTCAGCTGTAGAATTATGTACATAAAACTTTTATCTAAATGAAACTATTGAAATTATTTTAACATGTAAAAATACACTTTGAGGTTATTGGGCAACAGGTTACAGAATTACCATTGCTGTCATCTAGTTTTTCTTTCCCTTTCTTATCTCCTTCCAGCACTGCATATTCTTCTAGAGAAGAGCCTTTAAGAATTTATTTTTTTCTGGCTGGAATTCTTTGTGACATTGGCTGGTGCTAGAGTGGGTTTATGATGTTACTTGTAATGCTGTTACATCATGTGAAAAGCGAAACAGATGTTTTCAGCTGTATTTGTTAGAGAACTAGTGCTGTTTCAGTCCTGGGCCTCAGGTGGGAGAGATTGGTGGCTCAAACACAACCGTAGCACTTGAGCAGAGGACTCAAATTAGGCTCTGAATTCTGGAGAATTTAATAATCGGCCCATGTAGAGGTCTTTGCAGGCCACAGCTTTATGGTGAGGGGTTTTTTAGAGAGGTCATCTGGTTAGAAAACTCCAGAGACTTTTCTCTTGGCTTTGCTTGCCTTAGCTCTTGCAAGCTAACTGGGTGAAGTAATTTTGTGAAATAAGAATGAAGACTAAATAAACTAAATTTTGTTATTGATCAACCATGCAATAGCAAAGTGTATGAGCAAAGCCATGAAAAATGTGCTCCTGTACAGCGGACTTGCCCAGATTGCCTGTCTTTCAGGGTTTTGGCGGGACCAACTATCAAACCATTAATTACCTCCTCTTGTCAGCACTCACCATTCAAAGTTGTAATCCTGTTTAGTTGATAGTAAAACAGAAACTCAGATAAAATCCTTATTGATTTGTCTAGAAACACTGCTGCTGAAACAGACCAAGAAGTTCACAGGTTTCTCAGACCAACTCTCACAAAATCCATAAAATCCTCTGAAGCCAGTGTGACTCTTCCAAGTCCAGGAATATTGTTCATTCCCCTGCCTCGTGATTACTGCAGTCTTATCACCCAACACCACATCCATTACCATGGTGTCCTGGGAAATCTGGCTTCCTAACTCTGCAGATTCATTAATAACAAGGAATGGAAAGAAAGGAGGGGTTTGCAATGAAAGGTGAAGTAGTAAGAACCCCTCTATAGCCTCATTTACCAACAAATTTGTGCCATTGATAGATTAGCCCTTGCTTACCTTTCTTTCAGAAGACTGACCTCATCAGCTGGCAGACACCATAAAACCATTTGTAGTGTCTGAGCTATAATTAACTTCCCTGTTTAGCCCCTTCCATTCTGTAACCCCACAATAATCAAGATGACCTGCATGCTTAGATTTTAGATTATAGGTCAGATTATACTGAACGTCTTTAATTGCTTTTGAAGAAGGAGGAAAAAAAGCTTTCTCTGATTTAAGCCTCAAAGCCAGTTAGGCTTTGAAGTTTAAGGCAAACTTCAAGAAAGGGAGGGAGTTCAAGCCAGCTCAATGCTCTAAATGCAGCTGAGAAGTGAGTTAGGGCAGTTGACTTTCACTACATCAGTTGTTTTGATCAAAGCTAATGTTTGAAAGTATGTTAAGTCAACAGCTGTTAATCTTTTTTTGTGATGTATTATCAGTAATGGGAAAAAAAAGATGATTTTCCTTCTAATTGAAATCCTAGAAGGAAAAATCCCTAACATGACCTTTGCAGCTTTTTTCCCAACACATCTTTGCTTTATTATTTAGATTTTATAGCACTGCTGAATAGATTTTTTTTTTTGGTGGTTGTTGTTTGGCTCTTCTTGGCTTTGTGTTTTATATTATGGCAAAGTTTTCATCAGCTTTCTCAAGTGATTTTGGCAGTCACTTGGAATTCATCCTGTGTCACTTGCTACAAAAATGAAAGTTGAGGCAGCAGGGTTGTGAACTCCAGTCTCAGCAGTCAGGTGTAAGAATGCCCCCCTCAAAATAGTAAGGTTTTAAAAATCATTGTAGTTTGACTTTTTTTGGTCATCCTGTATTTGAAAATTCAAAGTTCTTGCTTTCTTATATAATACAAATACAAAACCTTAAAATTTTCTTGAAAAAAAGAGATGTTATTCTGCTGTAAGAGGCTTGTGTGATTTCAAGATCTGGCATTCTTGTAAAAATACTGTTACACAGACTACATAAAAGCTGCAGTGAGCAAGACTGAACTCTCCTCTCTGCGTTGACCTTTTGGTTCGTAGGAGACTTGGTTGATGACAAACCATTCAGTCTAGTGAAGTGGGTGGGGATTGTCTGAATTTTTATTTCCTACAAGTCCTGTAAGCATTTGTATTTTCTAGTATCGGATTTATGAGTAACTTGGTATTGCCTCTGAAATATATGAAGAAAAAAAAAAATTACTACTTTTTGTAAATATGTCCTAGGCAAAAAACTGAAACACATGTTAAATATAGGCGAAAAAAAGCAAGTTTGCTTAGTTCTGGTCTTAGTTTATGCGCACATTCTGTCTGTACAATCTCAACGTTACTATCTCAAAGTATATTAATAGGATTTCTAGATGTTGAAAACATTTATAAATTTATAATGTTGCTCCCTACCCCACACCTTTCTAATAATGCTTGCATAGCATGTTTAATAATTTACATATCACTTAGATAGCAGTATTTGATAAAGTCAGTATGCCAAATTCAGCTTCCAATGTTATATGTTTCTTTGTTTGCCTACTATAGTGCAGAATACAAAGTAAAATTTTGATTATATCTTTCTTAATGTTGTTATTCAGTAATGTTCTGAGGCAAAGAAATTTGAATCATGGGGAAAGCCAAGCCATCAACAAACCAGTTTGGGCTTTGTTAGGCAGTGGAGTAGACATATGAATATATTACATATGATTATCATAAAATTATGGCCTGGAAATTGAACAGTCATGCTGCTGCATTTTAGACAGTACATTTATAATAAGCTGTAATAAAGTAAACATTTTGAATGGATATAAGAAGAGGCATTGCTTGTGATCACAAATGTACATTCAATTCATGCTTTTGAAGCTCAATTTAACAAAGTAAATTTCTTGTAGTGTTAACACAGTTGTTCTCAGTGGTGAATTTTGATTTATGGGGAAAAAAACTTTAAGCATCTAAAACTGGCTGTTTGGGATCTAAATGGAAGAAAAGAGTATGATTCATAATGCCCGTAATTTGAAAGCTGCGTGTTGTAAAAGTGAGTTTAAAAGACTCACTTGCAATTACTTGCTCCTTCGGATTCTAGTTTAAGTTTCTTTTGGTTTATTCTGATATCATTTGTCATTTTTCTGAAAGAATATAAAACCATGGCTTCTAAGAACATTTCAGAAGTCAAATGAGCAATGACTAGAATTAGGTTTAGGGCCCAATCCTGATAACACTAGTGTGGGCTAATTGATTTTGTGAAGCTCCTCAGAGATATATAACTTACAAGGATAAGAGTTTGTAGAGCTGGGGCCCACGTGAACAGCAATCAGATACTATCTGACTCATAAAAGCACTTTTTCCTCATGACACAAAAAGGCTGCTGGGAAGCTCCTGATAGCCCAGCCCCAGGGAGTCTCCCTGTAACCCATCCCTGGCAGTGTGACAGCAAGCGACAGAGCCCCTTGTAGGGTGTAAGAAGTACAGATAAAATGAGATTAAATTGAACTCCTACAGTAGCAATAGATTGGGTACATAGAAAAGATGAAAAACAGTCACATGAGAAAGTACACTGTAAAATACATGTATGATAAACACAAACATTTGTCAAAAGAGCCATCATTATAGAGGTGAAGTCCAAAATGTGAAAGGCAGAAAATGTCAAAAATTCTTCATCCTATTCTGACAGTCATCTAGATTATGTTTCATTTATTTCAAGGTATAGAAATAGCATTGCCAAAGGTTGTAAAATAGTGATAGTATTGCTTTGTCTCCAGAATATTTGTTTGGGTTTCTACTGATAAATTATTAAAGAGATCGCAGCTGCCCTGTGTCAGAAGATTTCTTGGTAGCATGAGTGTAATTACCTGAGGAGTAATTAAGATCGGGTTTAGAGAACCTAATGGGGGGTAAATGCTTTCCCTGTTGTGTGACCACAAACCATCTCTCTCTGTTTCCCCATTTGCAAACTGAGAATAATAAGCCTTATGAAATTCATAATTTATGAATGAGCTAAGTGGTGTTTTCAATGTTCCTTACTGTTGGTGCATAACTCTTGTCTCCTGGACCTTTGTGTCTTAGCATTCAGTGCTCTCAAGTTTGGGGCTGGCTTTCTCTTGCAAAAGCAATCTGAGTGAATAAAACACAAATGAGGGTTAAGACTGTCTTTCACAAGCTAGCTAATGTCAAGTAGAAATACAGTCCTCAAAATATATCAGGCTGTGGGTGAAATGTTTACTCCCAGAAAAATCTCTACATTACAATTTCAGCTTTTTCTATCAACTTGCACCATACATCCATGCTCTGTCTTCCCCTCCTGTACAGTTCCTTACCTCTCTGCTGGGGGGCTGGCTTTTTTCAGAAACCTCCAGTGGATTCCTTGTCCTTCACTGAAAGGATTTTTTTGCTTATTTGTTTTAACCTGCTGAACGGTTCTGTGGTTTTCTGTGGCATTTTATTAATTTGTTTGCATCTGCCTGTTTTTCTTTGGTACTTTGACAAACACCCTCAAGTTTCAGTACTGACCGCAAGGATTATTAGTGGCACAGTTGTTCTTGGTGTGCCAAATCCAAGGTGGCTGTCTCTGGCCTCTGCAAAGTTACCCCAGGTGCTTGCAGTGAAGCACTGTTCTCACCTCTTTCTACAAATTTGTGCGCTGTAGAGCAGGTGAAGGTCAGTTTGCACCAAATACACATCCTCTCTACAGTAAGTTCAAACTAACACTTGCTTTGAGAGCTCTTTTACTGCTCTCTTACTGCTTGGGTGTTTACTGCAGTTCCCCCATCCCCTAGAGTTTCTTCCTCTTTCATCAGCACATGCTGAGGGTTAGAATTACCATAGAAGAATCACAGAACCACAGAATAGTTTGGGTTGGAAGGGACCTTTAAGATCATCTAGTTCCAACCCCCCTGCCATGGGCAGGGACACCTTCCACTAGACCAGGTTGCTCAAAGCCCCGTCCAACCTGGCCTTGAACACTTCCAGGGAGGGGGCAGCCACAACTTCTCTGGGCAACCTGTTCCAGTGTCTCACCACCCTCACAGCAAAGAATTTCTTCCTTCTATCTAATCTAAATCTATTGTCTTTCAGTTTAAAACGTTAGCCCTTATCCTATCACTACACTCCCCAATGAAGAGTCCCTCCCCACCGTTTCTGTAGGCCCCTTTAGGTACTGGAAGGCCACTATAAGGTCTCCCCAGAGCCTTCTCTTCTCCAGGCTGAAAAACCCCAACTGTCTCAGCTTGTCTTCATAGGGGAGGTGCTCCAGCCCCCTGATCATCTTCATGGCCCTCCTCTGGACCCACTCAAGTAGGTCCATGTCTGCCTTATGCTGGGGACCTCAGAGCTGGATGCAGTACTCCAGACAGGGTCTCATGAGAGCAGAGTAGAGGAAGAGAATCATCTCCCTCACCTGCTACGTGGTCCAAGTGTCTTGACCTGTCCACTTGGACATCAAGGCATTGACCACAACTCTTTGAGTGTGACCATCCAGCCAATTCCTTATCCACTGAGTGGTCCATCTGTCACATCAATGTCTCTGCAATTTAGACACATGGATGTTGTGCGGGACAGTGTTAAATGCTTTGCACCAGTCCAGGTAGATGATCTCAGTTTGCTCTTCCCTTATCCATGAACACTGTAACCCTGTTGTAGAAGGTCACCAGATTTGTCAGGCACAATTTGCCCTTAGAAAAGCCATGTTGGCTGTCACCAATCATCTTCTTATTTTCCATGTGCCTTAACATAGTTTCTGGGAGGATCCGCTCCATGATCTTACCAGGCACAGAGGTGAGACTGCTTGGCTTGTAATTCCCCAGGTCTTCCTTTTGTCCCTTTTTAAAAATGAGGGCTTTGTTTTCCCTTTTTCAGTTAGTGGAAACTTCACCGGACCACTACGACTTCTCAAATATGACGGATAGTGGCTGAGCCACTTTATCCTCCAGTTCCCTCAGGACCTGCAGACGCATCTCATCAGGTCCCATGGACTTGTGCACCTTCAGGTTCCTTAGACAGTCTCAAACCTGATCTTTCCTACAGTGGATGGTTCTTCATTCTCCCAGTCCCTGCCTTTGTCTTCTGCATCCTGAGCAGTGTGGCTGGAGCACTTTCTGGTGAAGACTGAGGCAAAAAAGTCATTGAGTACCTCAGCCTTCTCCATGTCCCAGGTAACCAGGTCTCCCACTTGCTTCCAGAGGGGGCCCATATTTTCCCTAGTCTTTCTTTTTTCACTGATGTACCTATAGAAGCTTTTATTGTTGCCCTTGATGTCCCTGGCCAGATTTAATTCTGTCCGGACTTTGGACTTACTAACCTAATCCCTGGCTGCTCAGACAATTTCTCTGTATTCCTCCCAGGCTATCTATCCTTGCTTCCACCCTCTGTAGGCTTCCTTTTTGTGTTTATGTTTGTCCAGGAGCTCCTTGTTCATCCATGCGAGTCTCTTGGTGTTTTTGCTTGACTTCCTTTTTGTTGAGATGCATCGCTCCTGAGCTTGGAGGAGGTGATCCTTGAACCAGTTTTCTTGGACCCTTCTTGTCTCTAGGGCTTTATCCTATGGTACTCTACCAAGCAGATCTTTGAAGAGGCCAAAATCTGCTCTCCTGAAGTCCAGGGTAGCAAGGTTGCTGTGTGCCCTTCTTGCTGCCCTAAGGATCTTGAACTCCACCATTTCATGGTCAGTGCAGCCCAGGCTGCCCTTGAGCTTCACACTCCTCACCAGCCCCTCCTTGTTGGTGAGAACAAGGTCCAGCATAACACCTCTCCTTGTTGGCTCCTCTATCACTTGGAGAAGGAAGTTACCATCAATGCATTCCAGCAGCCTCCTGCTTATGCCCTGCTGTGATGTCCCGCCAACAGATACCGGGGTGGTCAAAGTCCCCCATGAGGACCAGGGCTTGTGAACATGAGGTTGATTATATGAGCTGCTTTTTTAATACAACTTTATATATTTAAGAACTCATTGCAGTGGTGGTATGCCAGGTTCATGAGTCCTCAGCACATAATTCTTCCATTTCTCAGTTTTTACAGAAGACGTACGGAGAGATCTTTTTTCTTGAATCCGTAGACGTGTGATAATTAGAGTGCCTGGGCAAGGAATATCTAGGAGGACAACCATTTATTACGTTGTTTCATTTACCTGTTCAAGATGTGTACGGACCCTTGGATCTCTGCTTCCCATTCCTGATGGTGATTAAAAGAGAATAGGTTTTTGAAAAGTTTTAAAGTTCCCTCAGGAGTTAGGTGGAGATGGCAAAGTCTAGCAGGAAGGTCAGCTGCTCTTTTGAGTGCTGTAGATGCCTGAGTTATAATACCCAAAAGTGTTCAAAGAGTTTGTTGGTTTGCTGTGTCTGGCCAGGTTTTCCCATTGAGTGAAATGGGAAGTATAGTAAAAGAGTATCTTGAAGAGTGTGCATCATCGAGCAAAGCATTTGTGCAGACAGATATATTTCCACATCATCGTTTTAGGAGTTACCAGTTATCTGCTTTGTTGTAGATACCAGATACTCCTCTGAGAGTGCCAAACAAAGCTCAGAAAAACATTGGGTTTTTTACAGATAGTTCAGGTGGTGTTGCAAGGTCAGGTGGACAGGAGATCTTCCAGGATACATTAAGAAATCTATCCCCAGCTTGCACTGAAAGTCATTAAACTTGTAATATCACTGATAAGAGGAAGGCTTTTTACTTCTGATGTTTTCATCAGTCAGTTATCAGGAAAACCCCAGGACTCCACCCATTCTATATATCAGAAAACAGTATCCAAATTTGAAATTACTACATGGAAGAATGAGAAATTCTTTGAGAAAATACTATATGTTAATAAGATAGAATAAATCATGAACTGTGAGTGCTATACACTGGAAGTCAAAACAAAACAAAAAAAAATTCCACAATTTAAAAAAGCTTCACTCTTGTGATTTTGAAATGTGATTTTTCTTTTTGACTTTCTCTATACTTTTTCAGTGCTTCGTGTTAGCACTGTGGTTTAATTTGGCGTGAACAAAAATGTTAAAATTTTTGTATTTCTTAATGTTCCTTTCCAGGAATGAGATCTCAAAATTGGAGCATTTCCATTTCCTATGTACACAAGAAGTGGCGTAGTTACACTTAGAAGGCTTCTTTAAATAAACATATCAACTGCATTGTGCTTACCCAAGCTGATAACTGTTTGTTGGGTAATATATTACTTAAAAGAAAATGCAATCAGTATGTTTAATTTAACAACAGAATTGATTATCAGTGCTCTTATTTTACTTTTGACAAATCTACGTTTTTGAGAAAATAATCTCTTGAATCATATCAAGAAATGGCTATTAAGCTACATTACAAAATCTGTTTGGGCTTGAACAAAAATGTGAAGCAGATTATTTAACTGACTAACTTTTGCTAGTTGACAATATTAGTATTTGTTGTTCTGTGTACACTAGTGGTATGAACAGGCATTTAATAACAATCTCTTAAATGTTTATAGTCCTTTGAGAAGTTTTACTGTGGAAAATATGAGATATGGGGAATGGGGGAAAAGCTCTTTAAAAGCATCTGAACAAGTTGTCTGAGAATTAGGAAGAAACACTGAAGGAAGAACTTGGGATCTGTATTAGGGGCTACACTGTGCCCTGTAAATGTTGGGGACTCTTAATAACTACATGGCTACTGACTGGGGTGTTCTTACTCAAATCATTAGAATTTGTTATAGTCATGTCCTCATCTGTAATCACACGTTAAGAGTGCTTTCCCAGGATAGTCCTTGCCCATACACACATTCCTCTTGAAAGCTGGGCATGCACTAAAATCATGCACTTTGAAGCTTTGTTTAGGTGTATTCTCAAAATAAATAGGAGCCCTGTTTCTCATACCTCATTTCTTCTCAGTTGCCTTGGTTTGACCTGAAGGTCCCTGGAGTTTGCTTGACATCTTTAAGTCTTCAGTTTTTGAAAAGATCTCATTTTGAGTTTGGCTTATCTTTATACCTTTAGAAGCTGTTTATTTTGTTACTGCTGCTTCTTTATTTGTTTTGTCTCCATCCTATTTCTTCAGGAAGTCTTGACCCCTCTTTGTTCCCTCAAATTCCCGTGTAATTGTTTTTTTTGTTCCCCAACCATTGTCATTGCTTTTCCCTGGTCTTCAGATGATGCCCTTATTGCTACGGAGTCATAATACCAGTGGGCAGGTTAATTCTCTCTGTCATCGAAGACATTCCACATTGCTTAAGAAGTTTAGAAATAAAGTCTATAGTACTTTGCAGTTCTGGACAGTCACAGCATTTGAGAGTAATGAAGAAATTGTGATTTGTGATGTGCTATTTTGCTGGAGAGGTTTTATTTCCTAAATTGTCATTTGTGGCTGAATGTATCCCAAGACCCTCAGGACAAGGAGATCACAAATGTCGTATTTTTTGGACCGTTCTTAGAAAAATGTGGTTTAATTTTTGAGGATGGCTAGCTAGAGAAGGTGTCAGCTCCAGTTCTCCTTTAGTCTGAGACTGGGAAGCAACCTAAAGGTTTTTCCTTCATGAACATACCACTGATCACTTAATTTGGGCTTTCACTTGTTTGTTTGCTTAGGCTTTGAGAATGGATCCTAATGGAGAACAGTTAGTTATGGTATCAGGGGAGGAAGAATTACTTTCCAGGCCTGATGTGGCAGCTCTAAACTTTTGTCCACTCCAGGCAGTGGAACTTATGTTTAAAAAACTAATACAAACAGTTTGTATACTAACAATCATAGAATGGTTTGGGTTGGGAGGGACCTTAAAGATCACCTAGTTCCAACCCCCCTGCCATGGGCAGGGACACCTTCCACTAGACCAGGTTGCTCAAAGCCCCGTCCAACCTGGCCTTGAACACTTCCAGGGAGGGGGCAGCCACAACTTCTCTGGGCAACCTGTTCCAGTGTCTCACCACCCTCACAGTAAAGACCTTCTTCCTTCTATCTAATCTAAATCTACGCTCTTTCACTTTAAAGCCATTACCCCTTGTCTTATCACTACATGCTCTTGTAACAAAAGTCCCTCTGCAGCTTTCTTGTAGACCCCTTTAAGTACTGGAAGGTTGCTATAAGTTCTCCTCGGAGCCTTCTCTTCTCCAGGCTGAACAACCCCAACTCTCTCCAGAGGCCCTCCTCTGGACCCACTCAAGCAAGTCCATGTCCTTCTTATATTGGAGACCCCAGAGCTGAACACAGTACTGCAGGTGGAGTCTCATGAGAGCAGAGTAGAGGGGGAGAATCACCTCCCTTGACCTGCTGGTCACACTTCTCTTGATGCAGCCCAGGATACAGTTGACTTTCTGGGCTGCGAGCGCACATTGCTGGCTCATAGTCAGTTTTCCATCCACTAGTACCCCAAAGTCATCCTCTGCAGGGCTACTCTCAATGCACTCATTGCTCAGCCTGTATTTGTGCTTGGGATTGCCTTGACCCATGTGTAGGACCTTGCCTTGTTGAACTTCATGAGGTGCTTTTGATAAAGGGCTTTTGATACTTGAGCATATCAAAAAGGAATGCCTCATTGCACATGCCTGTTAAAGAAAAGGCATATTCTTCTTAGAAAATAGACAGCTTATTACATTTAGACTCTGTCTTGCCTGTGTGTTATGGTTCCTTTTTTAATTGTGTATTTAGAAATGAAGATCTTTTTAATTTCATAAGATCTCAACTGCTGCTTTTGCTCATTTGTTCTCTCATGGAAGTTAACATTTTCTGCATCTACTATTACGATCATTTCTTCTGGGATCTTAGAAATAGGCTGATGACTAGGGATGTGGAATAAACAATAGAAATAGGTGAACTGAAGAATGATTTTCTTTCTATAAATGTTTGGTAATGGGGGAAAGTGCAACAAAAATACATTTAAAGAGAGAAAGGATTTGAAAGATTGTGTTAAGATTTTGCTTACAAACATCACTTTTTTTAAAGGGGATTATTTACTGAGCTAAAATAATTTCAGTTGCTTTGAAAAAATACACATACAGAAACATAGGGCTTCTTTCAGTCAAGTCTCCATTTATCTAAAACCTTACCTCCTTTTTTCTTTCTGAAGAACTTGAGTATGGGAAAGGTAGATATGTTTTTAAAGTTTAAGCCTGTCCATTGTAGACCTGCTTTCTGAAATACTAACTTAATTACCTTAAAATCTAAATTTTCATTGTTAATACCTCTTACATAAAGTAGTGGCTTGCCCAGGAATATCATTCTTCTTCAGGATTAAGGGTGATGAGACTAATGTTTGAGAGAAGTCTTCACAGAAAATGTGTATGCTTCAAGTAAATGAAAGAATAACTCAACAGGTGGCATGATGGACCAGTCTGATGATCAGGAGCACTGTGGAGGTACACAGGAAAGCCTTGACCACTGGTAGTCAGCAGAGATAATGCAAGGCATGTTCATGGTACTAGAGCTAACCACATTCAGTGTAAATGGTTTCTCCTTTTTTTCAGCTGGATATATTGTTTTTTGACATTTTGCTCTAAATTAACATAAAATGTGGCTGCGTATAAACACATTGTTGTGATTCATCTCAAAAGGCTCTATTATTCTGTCAGGCGAGATAATTTGAGATTTTTTAAATATATTTTGAATTTCTTTCAGAACATAGGAGATGGAAGGAGACTGGAAAATGGGAGATTTCCTAAACCTTAATTGTCATCATTCTTAGAAAAAGGAATAATCTTACCCCACCAAAGTTTTTCCTAGTGAATAACCCAGATGATGATGGCAGTGGGAAGCCTTTCTCAGCAGGGAGAGGAAGATAGCTGTCATCTTCATGTAATCTGACATTCTCAGGAAATGGTCTTGTATTACATACAGTCTGATTGACTGAATGAGCTATTGCTGAAATGGGGATGCAGTTCATGCCCACTTTTTTCCAATCACATCTTGCAATCTAGCAGTAGTGTAGTGAATCAGCTTCCAAGGGGAAGCTCATCTGTATTTTTGGGAAGTGATTTCTCTTGGGCAAGTAGGCTGGTTCCTTATAACTAGATTGAATACAGCTGGCAACAGCAAGTGTTCTTGCTGAGGAACAATTTCCTTCCTCCTGAAAGGAAAGTAATGTACAGGTTGGTGTTCGTCCTTGCCCAGGACATTGTTGTGGCCCAGACCAGAGATACTGTTCTGATGCACACCACCTCTGACAGCCCCATGTCAGAGACGTGATCCTCTGGGCTTCTAATTCTGACTGGCTGTCCAAAAATAGGCTAGGAAATAAATATTTAATTAAGGGAGGCTCCATGGAGTCCGTTGTGTGGTGGGAGTTTCCGTCTTGAAATTGCTGAATGCTCGTTCAAGACGTTTTATCAACAGTATGGCAGAAGCATTGGCACTGTACCAGAAGCTTTGCTGCTGATGAGGATAAGCGTTTTGGCTGAGAACTGGCATCATTCCTAAGATGCTTCTCCTGTTTCTGTGAAGCACTAGCTAAAAGAAGTGCCTCTCAGGAAGAGAAATGATGGTGCATTTTTCAGATACTCCTATGGACTGTAAGGCTTAAGGGGGAAAAGGAGGGTTGAACCCCATACTCCAAAGGGAGAATTGAGAAGACACAGCTCTGAGCACCTGAGAATGAATTCCCAAAGGGAAGGAAATTTAAGGCGGTTAAATTTGACTGTTTCCCTGTCCTGCTTTGGAACTGAAATACCAGAAAGTAGCATGCAAGTGATGGGAAGATGTAAAGTGTGAATTATGGATACAAGGCTCACTATGGGCTTATTTAGTCCTGTGCATAAACAGTAGTCATTTAGAAGTCTACGAAGATGCAATAGTAGAAGAGTATTTTTGATGCTGAAAAGTGTGTTTTGCTCACAGTACTTGTAGTCTTGATCAAATGACCAGCAGTTCCTAAAATGTTCATTAATATTACAGTAAGTACATTTACAGGACTGAGGTCAGTTAAAGTATAGGGAAAAGTAAGTGCTGTATTTCTTCCTTTGTAAAATAATTACTACAGCTTACAATTGTTAAAGACTATGATCACCAGTTTTCTAATGGGAAGATTCATTTAAGTCAGTGCTTTGGCAGGTGTTCATGTTTTGTGGAAAGATCTATTTTCCAGATTGCTAATGAATGGCCAAACAAGTATCTAGATAGCTAATGCTACTTAACTGCCACAGTCAGATAAAACTGCCTTCTAGTTTATTGCTGTTCTGAGCATCTGAAGAGTAGAAGAATGATAAACCATGAAAAAGCCTTATGAGATGATTAGTTAGTTGAAGTCACTGCCTGCAGTTTTATACATTTCTCTGTCTAGCAGGTGATCCTTCTAACATTTCGCTGCTTTGGCAGAAAATCAGACACATGGTCATACCCCCTGCTGCCCCCGCTTCCACTAGGCAGCTGTTTTCAAAGTAATATACCTTCCCAAGGCACTGCACAGCCAAGAGTTCCTTCCTGGGTTTATGCATCCATAGTGCGCTAGAAAAGGATGTTGTGCTTTCCTGCATACACCCGATGGAACATAAATATGTCCACAAATGTGTGTCAGTCAAACATCTGGACTGTATATAGCTTTTCAACGTGGATGGAAAGAAGTGACGTGCTGTGCAGAGCATGCTGCAAAGGAAAAGAGAGCTGATCTGGGCAATCAGTTGATTTCATCCAAGTGATCATCAGCAGACACAAACTTCACTTAGAGATTAAATGATTTTAGGAAAAAAACTCTTTGCAGGTGATGAAATGGATGAAGGAATAATGTGTGACATGGAAACTTGACTCTAACTCTGTCAGTCCTGCAGCAGGACAGGCCTCGGTTGCAAGCGGGTCTAACAAAGTTGTCTTACAGTGCTGTGTTCACTTGACAAGTAAAATCCCAGGGCTCCCTATCCAGGAATGAACACAAGTATCCAGGATAAATACCAAGAAGAATCTTAGGATTCTGCTTATGAAATTAAGGATAAATCCTGTACCATGCAGTACAGGAGAACTCAGTCCATGCTCAGGACCTTTTCTTGAATTAATTGCCTTTATTGGAATTAATGGAAAAGAAGTTCAGGGGCTTTTCCACTGTATGTGTTATTAAGCTGTCTGGAGACAGTTATGGCCTTTTTCAAATCTGCATCCCTCTGACAGTAGTAAATTCCCGTGTCACCACTCAGGAGCAAGTAGACAACAGAGGTGAAAAATTATGCTAATGAATTGCAATAACCAGTCCCTTTTTATGAGAGCACTTATGCATAAGATGCTGAATCCAAAGCATTACATTACCTTGTACAGCTTTTCATTGGTAAACTATAGCAAACTAAACACAGTGAGCAGTTAAATACAGCTTTATACTTCTAAAGAGGCCCTTTGGAACAAAGTGAAGTATATGGGTAAAATTGTTAAAGCATTAGATAAGGTTCTCAGGTTACCATGGTTACTTGAAAATTTTGCATTGTATCATAGATTAGGATGCATAGGATGAAGTAGCCAAAACAACTAGAAGTCCAATGCATATAAACTACATTTCCAAACCAAACAGCATTGCCAAATAGAAAGACAAATAGCTCAGGATATTGGCTGCTGACAAATCTATGAATCGATAGAGAGAGACCTGAAGGAGATTTAGAATATATGTGATTTGAAATCCTGCATTATTTTGGAGTTACAATCTAAATTTTTAAGACAAATGAAGGGGAAAAAAAAAAAAAAAACGAAAATCCTCAGTAATGTAAAGAGTGGAATGATTTTCCATAAGCTCTTTCTGGTATTGAAATCTGACATTTGGCTTTGAGACCTTCAACAAAGCGGGTTGATGAAACACGGATAATACATTTCGTGCACTTAGACTGGCAGTAGCACTTACACTGGAAGCAGTTTATTCCCATGGAAACCTATTTGCATTTGGGCCAGAAGTGACTTTTTTCCCCCTGTGTTAGAGCTGCTGATGTTTTAGCATAATATAATTGCTGTATATTGACAGCAGATTTGAAAAGTATTTTTAAAGTGTTGAGTAGCTGAGCATATGTATAATGGAGATGTAGTCTATGCAGTTTTTCTGTGTAGGATGGAGGCATGTTGCTGAAAAATGCAGAGCAGCTTTTGATCTTCTATTATTTATCCCTAAAAGAAAGAATTAAAATATGTTTATCCCCAACAATTTTTTTTAAACAGGTGACAAAAGAACTGAAACAGTATGATAATAAAATCATAGAGTGCAAGTTTGAGAACAACAGCTGGGTCTTCATGAGACAGAGAGTAGACAAAAGCTTTCCAAATGCCTACAGCACTGCCATGGGTGAGTAGAATAATTTGCTTTAAAAGTTTTTCAGGGTCAAATTTTAATTTTTTAACTCTGTTCTAGTTTAAGGAAAAAAAGCACTCTGTGTTCTCATTTCTTAT